>NC_081370.1:55486824-56858074 GCF_030684315.1 Stegostoma tigrinum | reverse complement strand
CATCACAGTTCAGATCGTGGTATATGAGTACCTAAAATATTTCAATACTTTTACAGAGAGAGGAAATTATTAATTAGTGATTATTCTTTATTAATTCACTTACGTGACATGGGTAATGCTGGCTCATTGCCTTTGAGAAGATGGTGGTGAGCTGCCTTCTTGAACCACTGCAGGTCGTGTGCTGTGGGTGGACCCATAATGCCCTTACAGAAGGAATTCCAGGATTTTGGCCCAGCGACAGTGAAGGAATAGCAACATATTTCGAAGTCAGGATGGTGAGTGGGTTATAGGTAAACTTGTAGGTGATAGAGTTCACATGTATCTATTGATCTTGTCCTTCCAGGTGGCAGTGGCCATGGGATTGAGACATGTTGTTGAAGCCTTGGCGGATTTCTGCAGTGCAATTTGTTGATGTGGTACACCGTGGCTACTGCCTGGCAGAGATGGAGGAAGTGAATGTTGTGGATGACGTGCCAATCACATGTGCTAGTTTGCCCTGGATGGTGTCAAGTGTGGTTGGAGCTGGACTCAACAAGGCAACTGGGGAATATTCCATCACACTCATGACTTGTGCCCTGTCAATGGAGGACAGTCTTTGGGAAGTCATGAGGTGAGCTATTGTATCCACATGGCTTGTCCAGTTCAAATTCTGGTCAATGGTAAACCCCAGGGTATTAATAGTTTGTGACTCTGTGCTGATAATACTATTGAATGTCAAAGGGTGATGGTCAGGTTCTCTCTTATAAGAGATAGTCAGGCATGGCAGTCGCGCTGTATGAATATTACTTATCACTCATCAAACCAAGATTCGATATTGGACGGGTCTTAATTCTGATGTGCACAGATGGCTTCAGCTTCTGAAAGGCTATAGATGGTGAAGAATATTGTGCTTTCATCGGGAAACATCCCAACTTCTGACCTTATGATGAAGATACGCTTATTGATGAAGCAACAGAAGGTGTCAGGCTGAGGAAGCTACCCTGATATCCTGGGGCTGAGATGATGTGACTTCCAACAACCGTAACCAGTGCTGTTTCACCCTCTGAGATTATCAGCATTTGTTATTTTCGGTACAGACTCCAGCATCTGCAGTAATTTGCGCCTACAATTTGTTTAATCGATTGCCAAGGAATTGCTACCCTGCCTACCCTGAAGAAGTTTTGCTCTTCCCTATGACAGGAATTCCAATTGCCTCTTTCAACATTTACATTTTCGTTGCTCTCCATTTCTCTGCTGGTGTTTAGCAACATATTTGCTTAAACTTGCTTCCACAGCCGTCAATCTCCCATTCCAATCACTTTATCTGAACTATCAAAATCTTTTCTCAACCAGATGAAGGGTCATCTAGTCTCAAAACGTTAGCTTGCTGTCTCTCTGTAAATGCTGACTGACCTGCTGTGATTTCCATTATTTGTTGTTTTTATCATAACTGTATACTTTCTGATAGATATGACACCAAATAGTTGAGAGATACACCCTGATTTCCAACACAGTACGACAGGGCTAAAGTTCTCGGGAACCGTCCCCAACAACATTCCTAACATCAACTGGACTGTAGCTTTAAGAAGACAGAACATCACTATCTTCTCAAGAGCAAGTGGGGATGGGTTATAAATGCTGGCGAAGCCCACACCCCCTGAATGGATAAAAGGAAAGTAGATTTTCTGTCTTCATTCTTTTCTCCCTCATCTCCTGCTGCAGAAACAGTACAGCAGCTATATTCCCTTTAATTTTTCCTGTTGCTGTACAGATCTCTGGGCCCATGCACAACAAAGACATCCAGAACCAACAGTCAATGGGTCTGCTTGCCGACTGATGCATGCAGACTCTCCAAACAGCAACTCTGCCACAAGATCATTATCTAGTCCTTTAGAAATTGGCCAGCTTGGGAAATGGTGATGCTACAAAGCTGGTCCTTGTGTGGATATTAAAGACACGCCTCCAGAATACAACTGCCATCCTTAGTTTCTCTTCCAAGTGATGTTCAACATGGAGCATTACTGCATCATCGTATGGTCTGTGTCTGTGGCAAGCTACGGGAGGTTTACTTGACCATGTTTGACATGATGCCACGAGATTTCATGGGGTCTGAGGTCAACCGATATAATTGACAGTGGTTAGGATTTGAAACAAATGACCTGATAGGGAAGTGAAAATAAATTAACAGTGGCCTTCAAAGCAGAATTAGATAAATGCTTAAGGGTGAACAAATAGTGCTTGGAGGTGAGCAAGAGCCAGAAAGTAACTGGTTAGATGTTCCAAAGGGCCAGAGCAAATTTAGTGAGCTTCAGTCTGTGCTATATTATTCAAATAAACAATTAATGTTATTCAGCATAGACAGAAACTTTAAGCTCCACTCATCAACAATCAAATAGTCTTTTGCTCCCATGATTGAAATGGCTAAAGAAATACACTGTGTACCAAACAAAACAGTCTGAAAACTGCCTGAGTGAAGTGCAAATACAAGGTTACTTATATTTGTGCAACCTCTGAGTTTTATTTGACAGTGTGGGCTGTACAGTTGGTTGTGTGTTACTTGATTGAGTCCACATCTGAGACTGAACTGAGAATACTCTGTTATTTATCATTGATTTAATAAAATATTCTCATGCTGACCTTCTCTTTATTCAAAAAAAAGGACTTTGACATTCTTTCAAAATGGCTTGGTGATTTTGGAGTAGATAGTTAAATTCTAAGTTCTACCTGTTGAGTCCCAGTTGGTGCACTATGGTAATTAGTACGTGTGATATGGAAAGGTCAGGGCTTTGACTTCTATCAGAGGTATACAAGTATGAGGCATTGGATTGATTCCAAAACAATACTGATATTTGTAAAGGGTAAATAACAGAAGTTTATAGATAAATGAAAAGTCAGAGTCAATGTGCAATTTGACTTGTGAAATTAAAAGTAAAATGTAAAACATGTAATAAATGATTATTTTTAGTTCGACACTTGTTTTAGGACACAACATTCAACTGGTATAGTGTGGACAAGTCATCATTCTCATGTGCATAGGATTGGCAATAAGAAAAGAGACGGGCTAGTTCAGAGCCCAGATTCAAATCAAGGGAGCCCTCAAGATGCAGAGTGAATGGCGGACCCACTGAAATGAAAATCCATGGTTAAGGTTAACTTTGTCATTGCTGCATACAGAAAATGATACACAGAAGCTGGTATCCCATCACCAATTCATCTTTTATTTACACATGTACAGTCCTTGATTTTAGTACTGCCTCATTCAAAATCAATGTTCATACCCCTGACACTCAGCTCTTTATATATGTCAGCCAGAGCTCCCTGATTGGACCAGATTAACACCTACTAATAAGGAAACTCATATTCAATGATGTCCAGCTAGCTGATCTTATAACAATCACTCCATCCCTTTTCCTCTGAGTCCAAGGACACAGTCTCCTTGGGCGTTTTAGCCCTGGGTCAGATTCCACCAATTCAGCATCTGATACATAGAATAGAATCCCTACAGTGTAGAAACAGGCCATTCAGCCTATTGAATCCACACAGACCCTCAGAAGAGCATCCCACTCAGACCCACCCATCATCCCTATCCCTGTGTTTCCTACCCTCGACACTGTAGGTAATTTAGCATGGCCAATCCACCTAATAACCTTCCCATCTTTGGTCTGTGGGAGGGAACTGGAGCACCCGGAGGAAACCGACTCAGACATGGGGAGAATGTGCAAACTCCACACAGACATTCGCCCTATGGCGGTATTGAACCTGGTTCCTGGTGTTATGAGGCAGCAGTCCTAACCACTGAGCCACCGTTCTGTCCCAGGTGGCATGCAATGCACAGGAGCTCGCCTATTGCACCAGGAGTGCCTCAGTAGAATTTCACTCTTCTTCTGGCAGCAAAGACATTGGACAGGTGCATTGGTCATGTCTATCTCTGACTCTGAGGACTCGGCAATGCTTGATGGGGAGGGTGGATCCATGGATTCCAGGAGCATTTTATGACAGTTCTGAGTGGCAGGGCATGTTTGCTTTTACACAGTTTGTGAATTCACAGCTTTCATATGGTCTACTTGCTTGTTCAGGACCATTGCATGTACCCAAACATTTTGTGTCACTTGTCCTGACCTCACATCAATCATCATTCTTACACATCCAGGACCATTTGTATGAAACTTACACCAAGCTTTATCCCTTGTATCAAACGGTCCCTCTCTCTTGGCAGAGTCTTGAATCCAGCATTGGAGTTCCTGATGCTGTTTCACTCGCAACCCCTTCAAGGTCTTGAAGCTTGCCTTC
The DNA here is from genome assembly GCF_030684315.1 of Stegostoma tigrinum. Classification (NCBI taxonomy): domain Eukaryota; kingdom Metazoa; phylum Chordata; class Chondrichthyes; order Orectolobiformes; family Stegostomatidae; genus Stegostoma; species Stegostoma tigrinum. Next base: position 56,853,805 of record NC_081370.1, on the reverse strand, counting down.
AAAGTTTTGACTGTTCTTTCTGACAGGTTTTTGGCTGATGGGTGGTATGGAGCTGTAAAGGTTTGAAAGGTCTGGATCTTTCCGTGTTCAAAATCTAACATTATCAGTTGTGGCTGGGAGTGTGTCCAGAAAATTTAATATCATTAGACTCTTCTGTTGGAGGTACACTGGTGATGTATCTGTTAATGGAAGACAACTTAATGCATCTATGTTCACTGCCTCAGCCTTCCAAACAGTTTTATAACTTGTAATTTTAAGTACTTACTTATTAGAGCCCAGCACTGAAAGTAATCCAAAGCTAAGGATGGTGCTGTCTTGTTTTCTTTAAGCAGACCAAGTTGAGACTTGTGGTCCATGATTACCATAAATTTTCATCCATAAAGGTATTGTTGGAACCTTCTGTCTCCAAATATGATTGCCAAATCTTCTTTTTCTATCTGGGCGTTTCAATAGTCTGCATTAGCCAAAGTCCTGGATACATATTCTATTGGGCATTCATCTCTATTGGGTCGCCTACAAACTAATGCCACCTTGATGTCATACGAGGAGGCATCACATGTCAATACCCAGATATATCTTGGGATCATAGTTTGCCAACATCATTAAATGTTGGGTTTGGCTATGCAAACATTTCCAAGGCTGGCCATTTTTTGTGAATTGATGCATGGGTGCCAGGATGGAGGCCAGGCTCATAATAGCTCAGCATCACAAGGAAAGACCTAAGCTCCTTGACAGAGCCAGAGCATCTTTGATCACTCCTTCTTTCTTGTAATGAGTGTAGCCTAGTCTTGCTGTCTCTGTAGCCCAAGTTGGTCACGTGGGGTGCCTGGAACACAGATGTTTCCCTTTCCTGCCTTGGAAAAATGCCTTAGGACTATGTCCAAACTCTCTAAGTGTCCATATTAGTTTTCGCTGTTATTTGGACATCATTTATGTAAATGGTGACTTGGGATAGGATTTGTAAATTGTTCTCCATCATCCGCTGAAAAATTGAACAGGCTGCCAAAACCACAAATGGCAGTCCGATGCATTGGTACAAACCCTTATGGGTATTAATTGCAACATTATTCTGTAAATCCTGGTCTCAACTCAATTGCAAGTACATGTGGCTCATACCTAGCTTCGTAAAGGACAGCTCCCCTCTGCCAATCTTGAGTATACACCCTAAATGTAAAGGACTGGGTATTTATCCAGCTGTGAAAAGCAGTTTATTTGTTCTAAATTTCCACAAAATCAAGACCAGAGCTGCCCATTCCATGAACTTAGCTGGTTTGATGGTTCCTTCATTTTCCAACCTCCTGATTTCTGCCTCTACTATTGCTTGTAAGGCAAATGGCATTGGGTAGACCTTGCAGAATTCTGGAACTGGCTGAGATTTGGCTTTGTTTTGGAGTTTTGCTGTGGGCCGATCTACAATCCCACTGAACAGGGTATAATATCCTGAGTGAGGCTATACAATTTCCTACACTCAAGTGGTGTTCCCTGAGCTCAGTCAGATTGGCTGGCAAGGTAGGCAAACAGGCGGCTGAAAGAACACAACAGGCCAGGCAGCGTCTGCAGGAAAGGAACAGTCAACGTTTCAAGTATTACCAATCTTCAGTGCTCTGAAGAAAGATAATATCCAAAACGTTGACTGCTCTTTCCCTCCAGATGCTGCCTGGCCTGCTTGGCCTTCCGGGCTCATGGCAAGGATGTCCCCTTCCGTTTGAGTGCCCTCCAACCTTGATGCTCCACTTGCCACATTTTCCAATGATAAAGCATCTATTAAAGTCCAGTTAAGCTTTAGCTAGTAGGTGTTTTTGCATGGTTACATTATTAACCCCACGTGCCAGATAGTCTCTAAGCAACTTATTAAGGATTAAACTAAAGTACAGACTTCTGCCATTTGTCTCATCCTTGTCAAAGACCCTGATAAAGATTCCCCTGGTTCTCGAATTATTGAGTAAAAGTAAAACATCTCAGAATTAGGGGAAGCTTGGGTTCATAATATTTCTTAACCATGTCCATCAATTCTTGAAAGGTTTTAGTATTTTGTACCTCAGGGAAAGTTTGGTTCCTAATGACAGAAAAAGTTGCAGCTCCATAGGTTTTTCAGGAGAATTACTCATTGCTTTTCATCTGCCACAATGTTGCTTGCCCAGAAAAAGAATAATGCAATCCTTCCACATACTAGGCTCAGTCCTCGATGGTAGGGTCAAACAAGTTAAGCTCCCCAAACAAAGGCATGATGTAAGAAATGCTGAACGGACTCAAAGATGACTTTTACAAGCAGCTTTCTTCAGGATTGTGTCTTACTCGCATCACCACTAAAATAACTCCATAGAGGCTGGTATCCTATCACCAAGTCACTGTTTATATACACATGAGTAGCCCTTGGCTTTAGTGCTGCCTCTTCTGAGTCAGGCACCAGATGTCAGTCTCTCTGACACTTACCCTCTTTTATAGGCCACCCAAGCTCCCTGAATGAACCAGATGAACAGCCCCAATCAGGCAACTCAAATTCTATAAGCCCAGCTGACTGACCTCATTACAGTTGGTACAGTTTTGATGAAATGTACATGAAAGGTTATATTCTATTGATACATTAATTATTCATCAATGTTAAGCCACCAAAGAAACATAAGCCAATGACATGCACTGATGGTGTAGTTGCAACATCTTTGGGCATGTTATCCAAAGGCCGAACTGATGTTTTAAGGATATTGGTTCAAATCCCATTATGGGAAGCGAAGAAATTTAAATTTAGTTGATAAAATCTGTAATTGAAAGCTAGTTTCAGAAAAGTAGCCATGAAAATTATGGGGATTCAAAAAAAATTCCTCTTGTTCACTAATGTTCTTCAGGGAAGGAAATCTCACACCCTTATCTGGTCTGGCTTAAGCAGAACTCCACACCCAAAGCAATATGTTTGCTTCTTAATTACCACTGAAATTGCTGAACAAGCCAGTCAGTTCAAGACTACTAGGAATGGGAAATGAATGCTGGACTGTGCCAATCACAATCTCATCCTGTCAAAACCTAAAAAGAGATCATGGCAACTGCAGATGCTAGAGAATTCAAGATAACAAGGTGTGGGGCTGGATGAACACAGCAGGCCAAGCAGCATCTTAGGAGCACAAAAGCTGATGTTCGGGCCTAGACCCTTCATCAGAAAAACTTTTTCTCATGAAGGGTCTAGGCCCGAAACATCAGCTTTTATGCGCCTAAGATGCTGCTTGGCCTGCTGTGTTCTTCCAGCCCCACACAACAACTAAAAAGAAATGCTTTCAACTCTATATCCTTAGATGAGCTGCAATATTGATATCATCTCTAATATCATAATAGAAATAAATAATTAAACAGTAGAAGATGAAATTGGTGAAACACAGCATGAATTTAGACCTGGAGTAGGACAAGAGAAAGAATATTTAATTTATAAACAATCTTCAATGAATATCTGGATGTGAACCAAAATACATTTTGATTTGTACACTATGGAAAAGCATTTAAGTATTTTTATCACCTAAAGTTAATAGCTGTGTTACTTATATCGATTAGCTCACTTGTCTGGATGACTGGTTTGCTGTACCTGCTGACATTACCTGGAAGGTCACTTCTTCACAACTGCAATCCTCATCTGAGGCGTGGTGACTCTGAAGTTCGAACTCACCACTAGTCATCTCTCTCTGATGAGAAAGTGACTATTTATCTTTGTACATATGAGCTAGTAGCTTTAGGCAATTTGGCCCACTAAGTCTGTTCTGGCATTTAATGGGAGCATGGCTGATCTCATTGTGCACTCAACTCCATATTCCTATATTTCCCAATAGCATTTGATGTCTGGTCAATCAATATGACCTTGCCTTTAAAATATTCAATGACCCACATCTTCGCAGATCACTAGGGAAGAGAGTTCCAAAGACACACCATCATCTGACAGAAAAAAATGCCTTCATCATCTCTGTCCTGAAAGGATCTTAATTATTTTTAAATAATATCCCTACTTTCTAGTCTCAAGGGAAAACGTCCTTTCAGCATCTATCCTGCCAAGTCCTCTCACGGTATTATATATTTCAATAAGATCACTTTTCATTCCTCTAAACTCTGATGAATCATGTGAGATATCAGTCAAATGACACTTCTCTGAATTGCATCTAATGTATTTACATTCTTTCACAGATAAGGAAACTAAAGCTGTATACAGTACTCCGGATGTGACCTCATAAAATTTGCAACTTTCGTGAAACGGCCCTATTTTTTTAAAGCAAAGAACTGCAATTGCTGACGATCAGAAAGAAAACCAGAAATTGCTGTAGAAACTCTAGATCTGGCAGCATCTATAGAGAGGAAGCAGAGTTAACATTTTGAGTCAGAGGATCATAGAACCACAGAATCCCTACAGTTTGGAAACCGGGTCTTCAGTCCATCTAGTCCACACTGACTCTTCAAAAATCATCCCTGGACACTATGGGCAATTTCGCCTGGCTAATCCACCCTAACCCATACATCTTTGGGCCCTTCTTCAGATCCTTGTTTTAAAATTTCACTCCCCAGACAATAAATTATGACATTTAATTTGCCTTCCAATATCACACTTAAATGTGATACTGACAGTGCGCATGTGAGGCCCATACTGGGAGAAGCAAATAACGAGCATTACGCTAGAAGAAGGACAATGAGATATGTTTCTAATAAACAAAGGAGTATAACAAGGCTGTGTACTATTATTAGAATTAATCAATGTGTACATGGAGCAAATACTCACAGTATTAGACGACGTTCCAGGGTATAATTTGGAGGCAATAACATAACAATCTTATACCACGCTTACATTCCAGCTCTGTTCAGAATCAGAAGAGGTATAACAAAATATCCTGGATCAGGTAAGCTCCAGGGGTTTAGAATGTTGGCTGAGACTGAATATCAGAAAGAGGAAAACAATGGGAATTATGCTCAATATCTGAGAAGGAATTAGAGTGAAGGTTGAAGTAAATTGGAATGAACAGACAAGTTAATCTCCACAGCAGAAATGATAACTAAAGATGCTAGGCGCAGTGACAAAGTTAGAAGGATAGACGTAGCTGGGAATAGTTTTATGGAGATGAAGGATGTGTTAGCAATAAGAAGACTCGAGCTTCTAATAAGGTAAAATCTTACAAGGTGCTGCATTCGATCCTCTTTCCTGGATATCTCAGGAACCTGGACAATAAATAAAGATGTGCGGAAAGAAAAAAGGGTCTTTGATATTCATGCAGCATCTGGAGGAAAAGAGCTCTCAACATTTCAGGCGTGACCCTTCTTCAGTCCTGAAACATTGACTGCTCCTTTTCTCCAGCAATGCGTGCTGCCTGGCCTGCTGTGTTTTTCCAGCCTCCTGTTTTTCTACCTGGATTCCAGCATCTGCAGTTTTTTGTTTGTCTCTAGGCCTTTGGTATTAGTGTGGATGCTAAGATGTGTGCTTAAAATTTGTTGCGCAGACCAAAAGACAAATGGAGAAGTGCTGAAAACAACAAGACCACAATTAACTTTAAATGCTGGTATCTGATAAATAAGTTGTCAGTTAGCAGTTTGGTCATTTGATTAGACATCAGAATCTACATGGATCTAAAGAGCAAAGTGTGGGGCAGTAGAAAGAAAGAGCAATCTAGATGTTGCAGATAAATTATTGCATTCAATGGCACAGGACAGATGAATATAACATGTCAATCAATCATCTGTATAACTACAAGCAAGTCAGAATGCAGTGTACCAGTCTGGTTGAATTAAACCAGTAACTATCTGATCAAATAATTTTACGAGGAAGGAACAAAGCAATATGAAAGCAAATCTGACTTTGACTCAATGACCCAGAAACTCATTTGGACAACATTGTTTTACAAATGTAAATCTGGCAGTGAAGATTTCAGTCTCCATTATTCCATGCTGGAATTACCTCTCTCCCTATTTATTTCAAAATCCACTCCCCCTCCCCCTTTTCTGATGAAGGGTTTTAGACCCAAAACATCAGCTTTTGTATTCCTAAGATGCTGCTTGGCCTGCTGTGTTCATTATCTCTGGAAAGTTACCTCCCAATCTTTTCAATAGTGTTCCTCCTTAAGCGTATGGAGCTTATTTAAAACACTCATTAAAATTTTTTAATAGTAGTCCTATGCATTTAGGAATTTTTTGTGTATCAGGGCTGTCCCAATGCCTGATTGATCTTGTGATAATCAGCAACTGATAGTGCAGCAAGGCATTGGATGCATTTTAATTCAAAGGTTTCATCGATTCCAAGTTAATTGCTGGTTTGCTCTCTAAGCCTGCTGATGGAATTTTTAGCCGTTTAACAGGTTATTTTCAGATCTCTACAACTGATTTCTAACCTACTGCTACCACACACTCTTGTTGGTATTAAAAAGGATTTGCAATGCAGGCTTTGGTGTTTGTCTACTGGACTGGAGGACAGAGGTAAGCAGCCAAGATGAAAGGAGAGCGTAGGAACAAAATGATATTGCATTGCACAGGAGACCACAGCGGATCTTAGGCAGCAGACTCCAGGGTTTACCAGTGAGGTGGATTGCGGGGAGGTGGAAACAATAAGTATAGGAACAAAAATTGGCCATTCAGCCCATCGTGTCTGCAGTGCCATTTAATAAGATTCTGGCTGATCAGATAAAAATCATCACCACTTGCCTGGATTTTCCCTATGACCTGCCAATAGGAAAGCCATTCAGGGCTATGCCTCATTATGCTAATCATCAATCTGTGCCTTACAAAACCAAGTGCCCACAGGGGAAGGTATTTCATCAAGAATTCTGGAAGGGCCACCGGAAAGGCTAACAATGGGTTTGTTTGACTTTAGAATGGAAGATGTCTTTAGTCCTAGTCAATTATTGTTCAAGATGGATTGAATTGATAACACATCATTCAACTATGGCAGATTCAGTAATCAGAGCATTGGAATGGAACATTGTAATACACAGTTTTCCTGGCAAAATTAATACTGGACAGTGAAACTCAATTTGCGCATGAGGATTTCAGGAAATTCGCTTTGGAGGTAGGCATCACCCCATGTCAAGTTCTCCACACAATCAACAGTTGAAGAGAGAGGTGAAACGAACATCAAAATTGTGAAGTTACTGATGCATGAGAATCCAGACTGGGCATTAGCTCAACTCAGTTACAGAGCAACAGCACGGGATTATGGATACCTGCCAATGGAATTGTTCATGAAGAAGAGATAAAAATGGTTGCACCAGTTTTAGAAAATAATCGCAAACCAAACGTAATTCTCAATTTTAGGACCATGAGAAAACATAACACCTGAAAAGCAGCAGACATGGTATAACATTAGATGAAAACTTTATCAGCCTCAAAGCCACGACAGAAGGACTTGACAAGGAACAAGAAGTCAGGACCTATAATCATCTAAGACATCAATTAACTGCAATCTAACACTATCAGGACACCTTATCGGACATTCAGGAGCAATAGGGAAACATTGACCATACTTGAGGGAAGAAGTGAGGATGAGTATAATAACCACAGGATGTGGGGCAGCCTCAGCTGTACAACATCAACTAGAGTACAGAGTGGTTCAACTACCCGAGACATGCTACAATGGCTACGGGCATGGTACAACACCATCACCCTTGTGTTTGAACTGAAGTGAGTCAGATCAGAATCTCGAGCGAGATCCCAATCATCTCAATTTGCATGTTTCAGACTTTGAGGCCATTTAATAAGATTCTGGCTGATCAGATAAAAATCATCATCACTTGCCTGAATTTTCCCTATGACCTGCCAATAGGAAAGCCATTCAGGGCTATGCCTCATTATGCTAATCATCAATCCGTGCCTTAAAAACCAAGTGCCCACAGGGGAAAGACAGTGGATGGCTGGTGGGGAAGATGGTTATAATGGTTGTAACAATAATAGTAATAATGTTGTTATTATTGATATTAACAGTTACAAAAGACGTGCAAGGAAATGTAAATACATGGAATAGTGATGAAGATCAAGCAAAAAGAAATTTGGGGGAATAAATAGAGGAAATAAGACATGCATAAATAATGAGGATGTAACTGTTGACATATCCCTGATACAGTAAGACAGAAAGCACCAGTCTGGAATGAACATGTGAAGGGAGAGAGGTGTAAGACATTATACAGAGAGAGTGAGAAAGATAACTGATGGTGGTTGAACCTAAGGGCCACCATGCCTCAAGCACAGACAAGGGACAAGGTTGAGAAGGCAGGACCTTTATGGTAACCTCAGGCAGAGTAGGAGTTTAGTTTATGCTGTCGGTGTTCTTCTGCATCATAAACCAGCCATCCAGGCAACTGAGCTAACAGGCTCCAGAAGGAAATAGGATCTGGTAGGCATTTCAGGTCCTCAAGCTTGCATAACCAATCAATAGGATCATGGCTGATTCGGCATTCCCAACATTCACTTACTTTCCCTTGCCCTGTAACCCTGGATTCCCTTGCTGAGTCACAGACTCAGCAAGGGAATCATACAGCAAGGAAACAGGCCCTTAGGCCCAACTCATCCATGCTGACCAGGTATCCAAAACTGAACTAGTTCCATTTGCGTGCATTTGGTCCATACCCCTCTAAACGTTTCCTATTCATATTCCTATCCAAATGACTTTTAATTGTTGAAATTATATCCACTTCTACCACTTTCTCTGGCAACTTGTTTCACATGCACAACACCCTCTGTGTGGGAAACATTACCGCTCAGGTCCCTTTTAAATCTTTCCTGTCTCACCTTAAACCTATGCCTTCCAGTTTGATACTGATCAAGAATCTATCTCAACCTTAAGTATACACAAGGACTCTGCCCCCACAGCTCTCTGTGGCAAGGAGTTCCAAAGACTCACGATCCTCTGAGAGAAGAAATTCCTCATCATCTAGGTCATAATTTGGTGGCCCTCGATTCTGAGACAATACCCTCTGGTCCTATATGCTCCCGTGAAGGCAAACACTCTCTCAGCATTTACCCGGTCAAGACCCTGAAGAATCTTTGAGAATTCCCCGAAGTAATTTGGTTTGTATGAGATGTACATCTGAATATACAGGAAGCAGAAATTGTTTAAGGCATAAGCTAACATTAAAGTAATTTTCTAGAATAATAAGAAAGGCCATGTGCATCAATGCACAACAACACCATTGGAAACTTGGTACGCGGGAATGCTACAATTTGTCAATTTTAGCCCATGCTGTTTTTGAAGGATCATCATTGGAGGTGTGACTCAGATGCTCAATGTTCAATGCAGATTATAATCTGTGTAAAGTGGACTTTGAGCCATGATTACCACACTCTGCTCCTGAAGAAAATGATCTTCCACCCATATGGGTGTGTAATGACTACCTGCCGGATGAAACCTAGAAAAGTCAATGCTGCAACCATTTGCATGTTGTTGGTAAGTTTATGCCATGCTTGTGCCACGTGATGGGCACTGGGAGGCTCTCGATGTTTTTGACATGACCTTTTCTCCAGGCAAAATTTACTGGCTCCAAACAGGAGATGAATTCAGTTGCCAAATGAAAAGAAAATCCTTTCAAAAGAGGCATGCCAGAAGTTTTGAAATTTGCTGCAACTATAGACAATTGTCGATTTACAAATAAGACAGGGTTTTTATAAAATGCAAAACAAAACCGAAAGAACTGCAGATACTGTAAATCAGAAAACCAAACAGAAGTTGCTGGGAAAGTTCAGCTGCTCTGACAGCATCCGTGAAGGTAAAAACTGAGTTAATGTTTTGGATCTGGTGACCCTTCCTCAGAACTGACGCTATCTGAGGAATTTCTGAGGAAGGGTCACCAGATCCAAAACGTTAACTCTGTTTTCTTCTTCACAGATGCTGCCAGATCTGCTGAGCTTTTCCAGCAATTTCTGTTTTGTTTCCTTTTTATGAAATGCGATAAGTCAAGGGGAAATCTCTTGTTGAAAGGAGTTAAGAATTTCAAAGCTGCTTAATGCATACTGAGTCTTCAGAGAAAAACCAGGAAGTGCCGATACAGCTGTCAGTAAAATCACATTGGAAACAAATATAACAACCTTAATAATTTGGTGCATTATGTGACAAAGCAACTGCTTCTGAAATGTGCATTTAAACATTAAAATCCCCATACTCTCCAGTACTGTTTCTTTTTAAACGTGAAATTTTATATAGAAATTTTATATACTGAAAATGTTTCTGAATATGTTACTTTGGTAGTTATTGCAATCAAATTGGCCCAGATCTTATTAACTAGTGGAGGCAATGGCCTAGTGGTATTATGACTAGACAGCTAATCCAGAGACCTCAACAACACTCTGGGGATTCGAGTTCAAATTCTGCCATGGCAGACGGTGGAATTTGAATTCAATAAATATCTGAAAATAAGAATCTAATGATAACCATGAATCCATTGTCAATTGCCAAAAAAAGCCCATCTGGTTCACTAATGTCCTTTAGGGAAGGAAACTGCCATCCTTGCCTGGACTGGTCTACACGTGACTCCAGGCCAACAGCAATGTTGTTGGCTCTTAACTGCCGTCTGGGCAATTAGGGATGGGAAATAAATGCTGCCGAGCCTGTGACACCCTTATCCCATGAATGAACACAAAAAAAAAGATTCAAGGGCTGAATGAGCTACGACAATTCCTTAATAAAAACTGAAAGAAATGAGGATGCTGTAAATCAGAAATAAACACAGAAATTGCATGAATAGATCAGCAGGTCGGGCAGCATCAGTGAAGAGAAATGAGAGTTAATGTTTTGCTTTGTGTGGTTTTTCTCAGAACTTCAGTTAGGGTTAGTCTAGTTTACTGCTCTTCCCACTTGGCTATCATGCATCTCACAGGTAGGAGGGATGTGACTGGAATCTGAAATAATTCCACAGAGACTGGTATCCAGTCACCAGGCCACTCTTTTAGTTACACATGGTGAGCTCTTGACCCTGATTCAACGCCCTCAAAGCCAACTCTCAGAGGGAGCAGAACCTCTGACACTCCTGTTTTTATCTGACAGCAAGGGCTCTTTGATTGGACCAGATTAACATCCTCAATTAAGGAACTCATATTCGAGGAGATCCACCTTTCTGACCTCGTTACAATCACGACATGCTTCACCCTCTGAGTCCAAGGATGTAGGCCTGCTCCTATTATGTTAATCCCCCAGGGGACGTTTCAGCACTGGCTCCCATTCCTCCAACTCTGACTCTATCATGTAACGCACAGCAGCTCACCTCTTACGCTCGGAGCACCTAGGAAGAAATTCACACTCCTCTTCAGGCCACAAAGGTGTTGAGGCAGCAACATCTATTATGTAAATCTCAGGTTCTGAGGAATCTTCAAAAACTTGATGGAGAGGAAGAACTCACAGGTTTGAGAACAGTCGGAAAGGCAGTTGAGGAGCTCGGCATGTTTTGCTCTTGCACTGTTTGTGAGTTTGTGATTTTTACATGACCCACATGCTTTTTCAGGTTTGTCGCACTGACCCGAACTTTATACATCACTGGATTTGACCTCAGTTTGACCATGCCTCTTACTCACGTAGGGCTATTCCCATTTAGTGGGGAGGCAACGGCCTAGTGGTATTATCACTGTACTGTTAATCCACAGGTCCAGACATAAATCTGGGGACCTGCGTTCAAATCCTGCCATGGCAGATGGCGGGATTTGAATTCAATAAGTATCTGGGATTAAGAGGTTAATGATAACTGTGAATCCATTGTCAACTGTTGGGCAAAACCCATCTGGTTCACTAATGCCCTTTAGGGAAGGAAACTGCCATCCTTACCTGATCTGGCCTAGATGTGACTCCCGACCCACAGCAATGTGGTTGACTCTTAACTGCCCACTGGGCAAAAAATGCTGCCTAGGCAGTGCTGCCCTCATCCTATGAATGCATAAAAAAAATCTGGTTTTTCCTACATCAACTGGAAGTAAACTGTCTCTCTTGCTTAGCAGAGTCTTGTGTCTGGCATTGGCGTTCCTGGTGCTGTTTAACCCTACCCCCTACCCTGGCCCGGGAAGGTTGGATTGAACTTGGGGTGGAGTCTTCTGCCCATAAGCAACTTTGCTGGAGCTAGCCCTGTAGTTGTATGAGGGGTGGTCCTACAATCAATCAGGAACTGGGCAATCTGGTATCTAGTGAAGGCTGTTTCTTTAAACCTGCCTTCAACGTTTGGAATGTTCTTTTTGTCAGACCATTGGATGATGAATGGTAGGGAGCTGCCCTTATATGTTAAACACCATCTGACTTTAGGAAATACTCAAATTCCCTGCTGGTCAACAATGCCCCATTACCTGTGACCAAAACTTCTGGGTGTCTGTGTATTGCCAAAAATATTGTCATCCCATGTTTGATGAATGAACTCTATGCCATATCCATCCACTTTGAGTGGATGTCTACAATGACTAAGAACACTGAGCCCATGAAAGGTCCTGCAATAATCTAGTGTGGGGTTTACCTGGCCATTTCGTTGAATGTGATGGAGCTGCTGGCATAATCTTTGCTCTTGTTGGCACTGACCAACCAACGCACTCTTGTTGGCATCCAATCCTGGGCAGCACACAAAACTGCTCACAAACATCTTCATTTTGGAAACCCCTGGATGACCCTGGTAGAGTGCTGCTGGTGCCTGGCTGTGACCATTGCTCAGGACTCTTGCTCCCCATGCCGCCTCTACTGTGATTTGGTCTCTTTGGGTCCAGAAAGGTTTCAATTCTGATTGTGATGGCCCTTTAGTTTCCCCCAACATTACCAGCTGTTTCAATTTTGCCAGGGCTGGATCTTTCTGCATTCAAAATCTGATATTATCATCTGTGACTGGAAGTGTGTTGACAAAATTTAAAACCGTTAGGGTCTCTTCCATTGGCCATACCACCGGAGGTGTATCTGTCAGTACAAGGTGGTTCAAAGAATCTGCATATTTTACTTGGCCTCACAGGCAGTGTTCCAACTTGTAATTATACATATCTAGTATTAGAGCTCAACACTTACTTTGGCATGACCTATGGGTGGCAGCACCTTGTCCTCTTTAGGTAGACCCAGCAGTGGTTTGTGGTCCACCATTCTTACAAATTTACATCCAAAAAGGCATTGGTGGAACTTCCTGTCTCCAAGTATGACCGCCCAACCCTCCTTTTCTGTCTGAGCGTGTTTACAGTCTACATTAGCCAATGTGTTGGATGCATAAGCTATTGGACATTCCTCCCCATTGTGTCACCTATAAGCCAGTGCTACTCTAATGCCATATGGTGGAGCATCGCATGTCAATACTAAAACATGCTTGGATGCATAGAGTTCCAACACCTTATAGGGTGATAGCGGTTTCTTCACTTCCCTGAAAGCTAAGTCTCGCATACGCAACCATTTCCAAGGCTGACCCTTTTTAAAGAGTTGATGCGAAGGTGCCAGGATGGTGGCTAAGTTATGCATGAACTATCTGTAATAGTTCACCAGCCCAAGGAAAAACCTAAGCTCCAGTACAGATGTGGGAGCTGGAGGCGCCTTTAATTGCCCTCACTTTATCTTCCAATCGATGCAACCCAGTCTTGTTGACTCTGCAGCCCAAGTAAATCAAATGGGGTGTCTGGACTACACATTTTTCCCTTCTAAGGCATACACCTGCATGGAAGAAATGTTGAAAATCTATGTCCGGTTCTCTAAGTGCCTGTGTGATGTCTAGTTGGACTTCTGGCATATGGTCTTTTGCATGGTCACATCATTAATTCCAAAGGGTCTCCCTGTATCTCATTAAAATAAAATCAAAAGTCACATGCTCTGCTAGTTGTCTTAACCTAATCAAAAATCCCATTGCAGATTCCCGTGTTCTCGAATTACTAAGAAAAACTGCTTGCATCTCAGAATTAGAGAAGGCTTACCTTTGTAATATTCCTTAACTAAATCTGACAATTCTTGAAAGGTTTTAGTGTCTGGTACCTGTCCGAAAATAACGCTCCTAATAACCAAAAAAGCTGTGTGTCCGCAAGCTGTCAGGAGAATTGCTCACTACCTTTCATCTGCTGCAATGTCATTTGCCCAGAAAAATAATGTATTCTTTCCACATACTGGGCTCAGTCTTCAGCAGCAGGGTCAAATGAGTTAAACTTCTCAAATAGCAGCATGATGTCAGCAATGTTTACTCCACCTCAAAGGTGATTGTTGCAGGCATATATTTTCAGGAGCGTATTTTTATCATGTTGCCACTATAATAACTCCATGGCGGCCAGTATCCCATCACCAAATCACCTTTTATTTACATGTGGAGAGTCTTTGATACTGACCCAGCTCTGTCAGAGCCAGCTCTCAGAGTGAACAGAACCTCTGACACTCCTGTTTGTATCTGTCCGCTAGGGCTCCCTGATTGGCTTATGAGGGGCATAGATAGATAAGAGACCAGGGGCTGTATTTTAGAGATGTGATGACATATTTCTTTCGCCCTGAAAGCGGTGGGAATCTGAAACTCACTGCCTATAAGGGTGGTAGAGACAGAAACCCTCATAGCATTTAAAAAGTAGTTGGATGTGCAGTTCTGACTCCAAAGCATACAGGGCCATGGGCCAAGTGCTGGACAATGGGATTAGAATAGTTAAGTGGCTGTTTTTGACGGGCATAAACTCAACAGGCTGAAAGGCCTTTTGCCTGGGCTGTAGACCTTAACATATTTTCAATAACAGTGTAAGCAGGTGTATGATCAATACTTGAGTCTCTGTGTTTATTAGCAATATCAGTGTCTCATGGTCTATGATCAATACCAGTGTCTCTCCTGTTTAAACATTACCTGTATCTCCGGAATACCAGTACCACATCAGTGGATCATCAATATCAGCATTACACAGGTAAGTGATCAACACTGTTACCTCCATGTGTGATCAATGCTGGTAAGTCCTAGTATATAATCAATATGAGCATCTGCTGGTGAGGAATTAATACCAGTGTCTCTTGCTGTATAGTAAGTACCAGTGCCTCCTGGTATATGACAAATACCAGCATCTCCTCATGTATTATCAATACTCACGTCCTCTGGTATCTGTATGAGTGTCTCCTCATGTAGACTCAATGACAGATTGGGGAGGTGATGGCCTAGTGGTATTATCGTTGGACGGTTAATCCGGAGACCCTGATACTGTTCAGGGGACCCGGGCCTGAATCCCGCCACAGCAGACGGCGGAATTCGACCTCAACAAATATTGAAAATTAAGAATCTAATGATGACCATGAATCCATTGTCGATTGTTGAGGAAAACCCATCTGGTTCACCAATGCCCCTCAAGGAAGGAAACCGCCATCCCCACCTGGTCCGGCCCACAAGTGACTCCAGATCCACAGCAATGTGGTTGACTCTCAACTACCCTCTGGGCAATTAGTGCTGGCCTGGCTAGTGATGCCCAATTCCCATGAACGAATAAAAATCAATGTCATTGTCTCTGGATGTATAATCAATGCAGGTATCTCTTGGGCTGTAATCAATGCCAATTTTTCATGGTGTATTATCAATATCAGAATGGCCATGCATATGTTCAATACTGGTGAGTCTTAGTGTATGATCCATACTAGGGTCACTTTATGTACCATCAATTCTTTTGTCTCCTGGTTTATGATCAATGCTGGTGATGCCTGGTTAATCATCTATACCAGTGTCTCATGGTGTGCAATCAAAACTATTGTTTCCAGGAGTATTTTTGATACCAGTACCTCTGGTGTATACTTAATACTAGTGTCTCTGGTTACTATCAATTGTGGTGTATCTGGGTGTAAGATAAATCCCAGCATCCCCAATTGTTTTATCAATACCAGTGCCTTCTGGTATCTCCAAGTTTATTATAAATACCCCAAGTCTGGGTGTATGATCCATAACAGTACCTTCTGGTGAATTGTCAATATCAGTTGTTCCTGTATTTTTTTTAACCAACACTTATATCAATACTAGTGTCACCTGGTACAAGAAAAAGACCAACGCTTTTTGGTTTATCATCAACACCAGTGTTTAGAGGTGTATCATCAATATCGATATCTCCAGTTTATTATCAATGGCAATGTATCTGGGTGAATGATAAATACCAGTGTCTTCAGTTGCATTATCAATATCAGCATCTCCTGGTGTATTGTTGATACTCGTGTCCTTGGTTCTATTATCAATACCGCTATCTCCAAGTCTCTGATCAATACCAATGTGTCTAGACATATGACCCATACCAGTGTTGTCGGGTGTATTTTCATTACCAGTTGCTCTGGTGTTAAAAACAAAGAACAGTGCAGCACAGTACACCACAGTCCATCGGCCCACCAAAACTGTGCTGACACATGATGCCTTTCTAAATCTTCTGTCTCTACATTGTCCATAACACACTATTCCCTGCCTATTCATGTATCTGTCAAGAATATTCCTGAACATTGCTTATGTATCCATTTCCTGTGACAGTACATTCCAGGCAATTACCACCTCTGTGTAAAAATACTTGTATCTCCTTTAAACATAACCCCTTTTACCTTTAACCTATGCCGCCTCGTAATTGATATTTCTTACTTGGAAAAAATGCTTCGACTATCCATCCTATCCATGCCTCTCATCATTTGTAAACTTCTATCAGGTTACCTCATGCTTCAACCCTCAAGTGAAAACAAACCAAGTTTGTCCAATCTCTCATAGCTAATACCCTCCAAATCAGGCAACATTCTAGGAAACACTTCCAGTAACCTCTCCAAAACCTTCACATCCTTCTAACAGTGTGGCGACACCAGAACTATACAGAATATTCCAAATGTGGCCTAATGAAAGTTGTATACAGCTTCAACATGACTGTATACTTCCCTCCTGCATTAGATCTTTCAAAATGTATCAGTGCAGAGAGGTAGTAAGAACTGCCGATGCTGGAGTCTGGGATAATATAGTGCAAAGCTGGAGGGACACAGCAGGCCAAGCAGCATCAGAGGAGCAGGAAAGCTGATGTTTCAGGTCGGGACCCTTTTTCAGAAATACATATTTGTCTGGATTAAAGTCCATCTGCCATTTCTCCGCCTAAGTCTCCAGCCTATCTATATTGCGCTGACAATCCTCCTCACAATCATCACAATCTCCTAATTTCTAAGTCATCCACACACCTCCAAGTCATTTATATGTATTACAAACAACAACAGTCCCAGCATTGATCCATGCAGAACAGCATTGTTCACAGATCTCAGTCAGAAGAACACTCTTCCACCATAATTCTCTATCTTCTATGACTAGGCCAGTTCATAGGCCAGCAGACACTGGCATTGATCATATGGCAGGACACGCTGATATTGATCATGAACCAGGAGACACAGGTATTGATGTAAAGGTGGAAATACTGTTATTGATAATAGATATCCTTGAAAGTTGCCACCCAGGTTGACAGGGCTGTTAAGAAGGCATACAGTATTTTAGCTTTTATTAATAGAGGGATCGAGTTCCGGAACCAAGAGGCTACGGTGAAGCTGTACAAAACTCTGGTGCGGCCGCACTTGGAGTATTGTGTACAGTTCTGGTCACCGCATTATAAGAAGGATGTGGAAGCTTTGGAAAGGGTACAGAGGAGATTTACTAGGATGTTGCCTGGTATGGAGGGAAGGTCATACGAGGAAAGGCTGAGGGACTTGAGGCTGTTTTTGTTAGAGAGAAGAAGGTTGAGAGGTGACTTAATTGAGACATATAAGATAATCAGAGGGTTAGATAGGGTGGATAGGGAGAAGCTTTTTCCTAGGATGGTGACAGCGAGCACGAGGGGGCATAGCTTTAAATTGAAGGGTGAAAGATATAGGACAGATATCAGAGGTAGTTTCTTTACTCAGAGAGTAGTAAGGGAATGGAACGCTTTGCCTGCAACGGTTGTAGATTCACCAACTTTAGGTACATTTAAGGCATCATTGGATAAGCATATGGGCGTACATGGAATAGTATAGGTTAGATGGGCTTGAGATCGGTATGACAGGTCAGCACAACATCGAGGGCCGAAGGGCCTGTACTGTGCTGTAATGAGAAAAAAAAAATAAGACAGAAATCTGATTGATGCGAGTTCATTCTAGCTACTTAACAGTTGCAAAACTCAGAATGAAATATAAAATGTAAACAATTGATGGCAGAATCCTTTGCAACAAAGCTCTCGCATGCATTCACCCTACTGTCACCTTCACTCATATTAAATAAATGAGACATGTCAGAGGATTTCACAAAAGTCAATTGTAAAGTGACACCAGCCTTGATTTGTTGCTGCTGCTCTCTAGTGGAAGGATCATTGTATTACAGACTCTACTTCTCCCAGTTGCTTTGGGAAAAAAATGGATATCATTGATATTTTCTTTATCAAGCTGTTCGGAATCAATATTACATAGCTTTGCAGCATGCTGGGCTTGAACAAATGAAATTTAAATGCTTGAAGAAATGCAAGGTAATGCATTTTTGGGGAATTAATTGGATGAGACAATGAAACATTTTGAACAGAGCGGAGGTGAAGAGAGGCAGGGTCAGATATATAAATCTATAAATATGGGAGAATACTTTGGTGTTGTCACAGATAAATTATATACCTTGAAAATCCTCAGAGCTTAATCCCAAGGGTTAGTCAGCCATTGTGCTTGCTGATGCCCTGCAGCAGGGGGAAATGGGCACATGGACCATCACTGACTCATCTAAAGCACCCGTCTAGACGCATATGATGGGAAGATCTGGCACCTGCTCATTGCTGAAGCATCAGGACCTCCTCAGGCTGCCTCAGCTTGGTCATATCTAGAGGTCCCTTGTCTTTACTACTTCATTTCTTCCTGCTGTCTGCCTCTTGCATCCCAAAATCTACCAAGTGCTGTCCTTAGACAATGTTACAGTTAATACCACTCCACAGTCTACACATTACAGCATCCATGTGAGATATACAAGATCCTAGATCATTAATTCTTCAATGAGGAGGCAACAAAAGTCTACTTCACTCAGAAAACCCAAGTCAAGATATCAGTTTCCTAGTTTGAACATCATTGCTCAAGTGTTGGAGCTGTTATGCCAGATTCTGGGATTTTCAGAGCTGATTATTCTGACACAAACTGTATACAGAAAGCATAATTCATCAATATCAACTCAAAAGTATTTACATCTTCATATTTATTGGTACAGCTAAAATAAATTACCAATTACGTTATAGTGAGAGGGCTCGATTCTATTTTATTTTAAATTCCTTTATAATTTTTAATCAAGAATTGTGTACCACAGGGCCAATTGCCATTCAGGATTATTTAGTTGAAGTATTGCTTTCTTCATTTTTAATATCCATCGTGCTAAAATTAAACGATTAAGTAAGCGATGTTCCCTACAGTGTAATAGATTCATTTCTGCCAAGCTCAAAGGCAGTGAGGCAAACACATTTTAATAATGTTCTTTGACAAATGCAAAAACCTGTTTAAACAGAACCTGCTCTAAATGTAAAGATCTTTACTGTGAGATTTCCCTTCCTGCAATCGGTCCACCCACCTCTTGGGAGTGTTCCCTCCTCTCAATACATCAACATCATGGAGTTCTGTCTTCCAGTTAAAATAAATAAAATGACTTGAAAGAAGACGCAGGCAAATAGACACGAAAGTTAATAAAAGCACAGCAGCAGCCACATTCGGAAAGCCTATAACAGGCTTTGTTTGATGTGTTTGAAATTCTGTGAGGAGTATGGGTAAAGTGATAAGTGATGCGCCTGCTTAACTAAGAACGAATACTGAGAAAATAGTCGCCTTCATGCATTTACCAACTATCTGTTATTCATGAGGTGCATGTTTCATGTCAAGTTTATTACCAAGACAGAGATAATCTATTTGCCGTAAATTTGGCTAATAAATTAAATCTGCTTCAGGAGCTGTAACATGCTGATGTTTGAGAGGCTGGGTGATTCTCCCCAGAGTGAAGCAGAGCCTCAGCTGTTGGAGCTGTTTCATTCTGTCTCTCCATCACGTGCTGGCATTAATATTTTAAGATCTATTGTCCCTTCTGAGAAAATCAAGCAACTCAGTCTGCATGTAGCAAAATACCATGAATTAGTGCATTATCCTACAGTCCGGAACCATGATAATTCCAGAGGATGTGGTAACAGAACAATAAAATGCATGAATGAAAATCAAATGTAGATGCAATAACAACACAAGGATTGCAATTTTTAAAATTATCACATGTACCAAGATACAGGGAAAAGTGTTGTTTTGCATGCTATACAAGCAGATTGCACTATATAAGGTATACTAGGGTAGCAGAAGAGTGCAGAATACACTATTACAGCCACACAGAAAATGCAGAGATCTGTTCAAAAGTCTGATAACAACAGGGAAGAAGCTATTCTTGAATTTGTTTGTATATATGTATTCAAACTTTTATATCAGCTGCCCAACAGAAGAGGGTGGAAGAGAGTATAACTGTGGTGGGAGGCGTCTCAATGATGTTGGTTGCTTTCTTGTGGTAGCTGGAAGAATAGATGGGGTCTATGGATTGGAGACTGGTTTGCATGCTGGACTGGGCCATGTTCACAGCTCCGTAGTTTCTTGCAGCCTTGGGAAGGATAATTGCCATATCATGCTGTGATGCATCCAGATAGGATGCTTTTCCGTTGCGTGTGTAAAAATTGGTGAGAGTCTTTATGGACATGGCAAATTTCCTTCGCCTTCTGAGGAAGTAGAGGCATTATTGTGCATTCTCGACCATTGTGCCAACGTGGGTGGACCAGGATAGATTGTTGGTGATCATCATTCCAGGCGCTGTTGACTATCTCCACCTCAGCACCATTGATGTAGGCAGGGGCATGCCCTCTTCCTGAAGTCAATGACCAGCTCCTTTGTTTTGCTGACGTTGATGGAGAGATTGTTGTCTTTACACCATAATGCTAAGCACTCTAAGTTTTTTCTGTACTTTATCTGGTCATTATTTGAGATCGAACCTACGATGGTGGTGAATTTCCAGATGGCGGTGGAGTAGCAGGGCTGCATGCAGGCTCACGGCCCGGGCTCATTCGCTCCCATCTGCTTTGTTTTTTTAACTTTTGTATCTTCTCTTTTTCTCTTCCATATTCTTCTGTTTTGTTTTCCTTTTCTGTGGCGGGTTAGTTGGCAGGATCGGCGTGGCAGCGAGAACAGGCCATGTGTAGAGCGCGGGGAGGCAGCTTCTCCTGGTGACTGGGCAGCAGGCCTGGAGGCAAGGGACTGTTTAACATAGCAGTGCCGGTAAGGCGACATCTGCAGGCCCTGGCCTGGCAGCACAGCCAGGGACTCATGTTGGCCGTGGGCCCAGAGCAGGAGGTCCTGCCGCTGGCGAGGCAGTGTTATGCCTGGATCAGGGGGTCCTGGTTATCAGTGAGGCAGCAGCGATAACGGAGCTGTGGGCTCCTGGTTGTGGGGTAATGTGGGTACAGAGGTGTCAGCAAGGCGGGCCCAGCAGTGAAGAGATGGTGTATAAAGTGTGCCAACTCTGATATTGGTGATTGTGGCACAGGCAGTGGTGAGGCAGTGGAGGTCTGCCTTCCAATTACTGGAGGCTAGGTGCCAGCATGGGCTGGGTTGGAAAGACTGTTATTCTGAACTTTCCTTTTCTTTATTTTTCTAATTTATCCCTTCAATCTGTAATGCTGGAATTTTTATTTCTTTACTTCCCTGGCTTTGTTTCCTTCGTATTTGTTGTTTAGAATCTGTACCTAGGCATCTTTGCACTTCGATAACACAATGTGAAGCTGGATGAACACAGTGGGCCGAGCAGCATCAGAGGGGCAGGAAAGCTTGATGTTTCGGGTCGGGACCCTTCTTCAGAAATGGGGGAGGGAAAGGGGATTCTGAAATAAATAGGGAGATGGGGGGAGGCGGATACAAGATGGATAAAGGAGAAGGTAGGTGAGAGGAGTCAGACAGGTCAAAGAGGCGGGGTTAGAGCCAGTGAAGGTGAATGTTGGTGGGGAGTTAGGGGGGATAGGTCAGTCCAGGGAGGACAGACAGGTTAGGGGGACGGGATGAGGTCAGCGGGTCGGGGATGGGGGTGGGGCTTGAGGTGGGAGGAATGGTTAAGGAGGCGGGGACCAGCTGGGCTGGTTTTGGCATGTGGCCGGGGGAGGGGAGATTTTGAAGCTTGTGAAATCCACATTGATACCCTTGGGCTGCAGAGTTCCTAAACGTCAGTAGTCTGGCCTCGTTGATTGAAGAATTTTCAAACCTGAAAGTAGGTTTGAGAGAACATTGTTAGTGATTCTGATACATTTAGAACAGAGGCTTACAAGAGTAGAATGATTATAAGATATGTAAGAATAAGATCTGCTGTAGACATGTTGCAAAGAGTTGCCATGCTCTCGTGCAATCTTTTTGTCTGGATGCGCACATGTGTACAACAACAACATTTTGCATTTATCTAGCATGTTTAGTTTTGTGAAATATTTGACGCTGAGCCAAGTTAGAAGATACAAGGGCAGATGACTAAAGGTTTGGTCATCAATCTCCACTTGCTTGATTATTTTGGTTATCTAAATGGCAACCCCTTCAGTTTAAAATGTGGCCCCTGGTTTTATTTTCCTAACCAAGGGATCTTACCTTATTGATCCTTTTAAGCACTTAATCAGTTTTGATGAGATAACTTCTCACTCTTGGAAACTCTACAGAATTCAGACCCAGTTTATGCAATCCTTTTTTGTATTACAGGCCTGCAATTTCTAGTACAAGTCAGGTGAACTTTCATTGCACTCTCTCTACAGTAATAATATCCTTCATGAGATAAAAATATATCCTTAAATGCTTGCTGAACAGAGTTAGACATTGTGCTCATATCTCAGCCTCCAATGACAACCTGTAGAGGTTGTACAGTCTGCGCCAACAGAAAATGAGGTCCAGCACTCAGCACTTATGATTTCTCAATTTCCTGGAATCCTTGATTTCCTTGAATGCTTTTTAGACATTTTCTGAAGACTTGCTTCATTGATGTTCTTGTGGTCGCAATATTCTCACTTTCTCAAAATGAGACAGGAGTTAATCCTTTCTTGAGTTACCACAGATCAGCAAGGAAAGCAAATGCTAGACTAACACTATCTTTCACTTCAGGAAATTGCTGTTAGATGTGGATATTTGTGCTGTTAACGGCTATTTATCTGTATTACAATATAGTTAAATATTACATATTATAAATAAGAACAAAGCACTGTGGCTGTTGGAAATTTGAAATAAAAACATTCAGCAGGCCTGGCAGCACCTGTGGATAAAGAAAAAGCATTGACGTTTCAAGCCGAATACAACATATTCCATCTGCCATGTTAGGATTCAAATCTATGTCACAGGGACATTAGCCTGGAGTCCTAGAATACAGGTCTAGTGACATTACCACAGTGTCACCACCTCCTCACGTGGGAAAGCAGAAAGCATGTCTTGGGGAAGAATGTTTTTATGGCAGAGATAATGCGAACTGCAGATGCTGGAGAATCCAAGATAATAAAGTGTGAAGCTGAATGGACACAGCAGGCCAAGCAGCATCTCAGGAGCGCAAAAGCTGACGTTTCGCTCCAAGACCCTTCATCAGAGAGGGGGATGGGGAGAGGGTTCTGGAATAAATAGGGAGAGAGGGGGAGGCGGACCGAAGATGGAGAGAAAAGAAGATAGGTGGAGAGGAGAGTATTGGTGGGCAGGTAGGGAGGGGATAGGTCAGTCCAGGGAAGACGGACAGGTCAAGGAGGTGGGATGAGGTTAGTAGGTAGGAAATGGAGGTGCAGCTTGAGGTGGGAGGAAGGGATGGGTGAGAAGAAGAACAGGTTAGGGAGGCAGAGACAGGCTGGGCTGGTTTTGGGATGCAGTGGGGAGAGGGGAAGAACTGGGCTGGTTTTGGGATGCAGTGGGGGAAGGGGAGATTTTGAAGCTGGTGAAGTCCACATTGATACCATTGGGCTGCAAGGTTCCCAAGCGGAATATGAGTTGCTGTTCCTGAAACCTTCGGGTGGCATCATTGTGGCACTGCAGGAGGCCTGCAGAGGCATGATGGACATGTCATCTAAAGAATGGGAGGGGGTGTTAAAATGGTTCGTGACTGGGAGGTGCAGTTGTTTGTTGCAAACCGAGCAGAGGTATTCTGCAAAGCAGTCCCCAAGCCTCCACTTGGTTTCCCCAATGTAGAGGAAGCCACACTGGGTACAATGGATACAATATACCACATTGGCAGATGTGCAAGTGAACCTCTGCTTAATATGGAAAGTCATCTTGGGGCCTGGGATGGGGGTGAGGGAGGAGGTCTGTGGGCAAATGTAGCATTTCCTGCGGTTGCAGGGGAAGGTGCCAGGTGTTGTGGGGTTGGAGGGCAGTGTGGAGCAAACAAGGGAGTCACGGAGAGAGTAGTCTCTCCGGAAGGCAGACAATGGTGGGGATGGAAAAATGTCTTGGGTAGTGGGATCGGATTGTAGATGGCGGAAGTGTCGGAGGATGATGCGTTGTATCCGGAGGTTGGTGGGGTGGTGTGTGAGAATGAGGGGGATCCTCTTGGGGCGGTTGTGGCAGGGGTGAGGTGTGAGGGATGTGTTGCGGGAAATGTGGGAGATGCGGTCAAGGGCGTTCTCGACCACTGTGGGGGGAAAGTTGAAGTCCTTGAAGAACTTGGACATCTGGGATGTGCGGGAGTCGAATGCCTCATCCTGGGAGCAGATGCAGCGGAGGCGGAGGAATTGGGAATAGGGGATAGAATTTTTGCAGGAGGGTGGGTGGGTGGAGGTGTATTCTAGGTAGTTGTGGCAATCGGTGGGTTTGAAATGGACATCAGTTACCAGCTGGTTGCCTGAGATGGAGACTTAGAGGGCCAGGAAGGTAAGGGATGTGTTGGAGATGGCCCAGGTGAATTTGAGGTTGGGGTGGAAGGTGTTGGTGAAGTGGATGAACTGTTCGAGCTCCTCTGGGGAGCAAGAGGCGGCGCCGATAACGTCATCAATGTAACGGAGAAAGAGGTGGGGTTTGGGGCCTGTGTAGGTGCGGAAGAGGGACTGTTCCACGTAACCTACAAAGAGGCAGGCATAGCTGGGGCCCATGCGGGTGCCCATGGCCAACCCCTTTGTCTGTAGGAAGTGGGAGGAATCGAAAGAGACGTTGTTGAGGGTGAGGACGAGTTCAGCTAGGCGGATGAGGGTGTCGATGGAGGGGGACTGGTCGGGCCTGCGGGACAAGAAGAAGCGGAGGGCCGTGAGGCCAACGGCATGAGGAATACAGGTGTATAGAGACTGGATGTCCATGGTGAAAATGAGGTGTTGGGGGCCAGGGAATTGGAAGTCCTGGAGGAGGTGGAGGGCGTGGGTGGTGTCACGGACGTAATTAGGGAGCTCCTGGACCAAAGGGGAAAAAATGGAGTCCAGACAGGTGGAGATGAGTTCAGTGGGGCAGGAACAGGCTGAGACAATGGGTCGACCAGGGCAGGCAGGTTTGTGGATTTTGGGAAGGAGATAGAAACGGGCCGTGCGGGGTTGGTAAATAATAAGGTTGGAGGCTGTGGGTGGGAGGTCCCCTGAGGTGATGAGGTCATGAATGGTGTTGGAGATGATGGCTTGGTGCTCAGGGATGGGGTCATGATGAAGGGGGCAGTAGGAGAAGGTGTCGGAGAGTTGGAGTTTGGCCTCGGCGATGTAGAGGTCAGTGCGCCATACTACCACTGCGCCACCCTTGTCTGCGGGTTTGATGGTGAGGTTGGGGTTGGAGCAGAGGGAGCGGAGCGCTGCCCGTTCTGCGGGGGAGAGGTTGGAGTGGGTGAGAGGGGTGGAGAAGTTGAGGCGGTTAATGTCTCGATGGCAGTTGGAGATGAAGAGGTCGAGGGAGGGTCGGAGGCCTGGGGGTGGTGTCTAGGAGGAGGACTTGTGTTGGAGGCGGGTGAAGGGGTCAGTGGAGGGAGGGTTAGGCTCCCGGTTGAAGATGTAAGTGTGGAGGCGAAGGCGGCGGAAAAACTGCTATATGTCCAAATGTGACTGGTATTCGTTGATGTGTGGTTGTAGGGGGACAAAGGTGAGCCCCTTGCTTAGGACTAACCATTCGTCCTCACTCAGTGGGAGGTCTGCGGGGATAGTGAAGATGGTAATGTTTTTATGGCGCTTGGTTGGGTGGGAGAGAATGTGGCATTTACACTAATGCTGGGTTTAACAGAGATGTCGGTAATTTTTTGATGCAGATCATATATCACCTTTTTATTTAAAGATAGGAATTGTGTCAAGTCTTCAGCTCTGGTACAAGGCTGCAGGTCGTAACCATCTCCCAGCAATCATGTGATCTTACAGCACTTTCTGCTGGTGATGCAAACCAACCTTTTACATTTTCACATTAATCTTTACAAATGACAGGCCAAAAGGATGGAATAAGGTGAGATGCTCAAAGGGGATTTGGTGCTAAGAACCATGATATTATGCCAACAGTTGGGCAAGGCAGCTGCTGGGACAGCAGTTTCCTTACTTTTCATCTCTGTGTACAAAAGAAATGGGAATCAGAGCAGTGAACATATCCCATAGGTAAGGATGCTTTGATTAAAGTCTCAAAAGCAGATGGAGCAGCATGCCTCTCAGGAAGTATTGGTGAAGGACAATGCTTGTGCCCAGTGTTCTAGGAATCAAACTAAATTAGTATCACTATCTGGCAGTTAGGCTGCCCCAGATCTAACTGAATAAGGAGTTTTGCTTTCCTAAAAGCATTCTCTTTGTGGCAGCTATGTTCTAATGCTCCTTTTCTGTTAAAGCAGAGGGGCTCCTGAGATGCTGCTTGGCCTGCTGTGTTCATCCAGCTTCACACTTTGTTATCGTAAATGCCATCTTTCTGCTTTCTGCTACTGTTCCTTGGTTTGAACAATTGACTTACAAATTGGTTGATTCGTGGGATTGTCAGCCAAGTGCTGGCTTCACTTCATGGAAGCTGAGAAGATGCTACCATGAAAATTCGCACTGATTGAAATTTATTCTGCAATTATGCAAATTCCAGAAATAATTCAAAATGTATTAAGCACTCAGTGTTATCCTTCATTAGGTTCTATCAAATTAATGGGATCCTGATAAATTTCAGGTTCAGGTTAAGGCACTCTGGTGTAGAGGGAATGTCCCTATCCCTGAACTGGGAGGCCTAACTTCAAGTCCCACCTGCTCCAGAGATGTGTAATAACATCTCTGAACAGGTTGATCGGAGCAATAGGTTACACCACAAAAAAATTACAAAACCATTTTTTAATAAAGACACCATTACGCAAGAGCTTTATTCAATATTTTCACCACTAGGAAAAGCACCCATGTGGCCAGCGAAGTAGTAACAAGCAAAGCCCGAGGTGGGCAATGCTTATGTAAAAAAAAGTGAAGGGGGAGGGTAGGGATCAAATCAAAATAGAATTGGAGGGGAAACAAAGGGCTCCAACACCCCCCACACCCCCATCCCCAACCACCGCAACCCCGTCATCTTGCCCACCTCTCCTTAAAGGCATGGAGAGCACTGGTGGACGCTGCATGCTCCCCACCCAAAGAGACCTGGGCTGGAACATAACTGTGGAAGAGGGGCAGGTTGGCAGAAATGATCCCCTCCAAGGGCCACTGCCAAAACCAAACTTAATTGTCAGTAATCAATTCAACGGAAGTTGAATCCCTGACTTCTTTCTTCCCTTCATAGGGTAGGAGTTTCCTGATAATTAGTGTGAAATGCAAACACTCCACAAATCTCATGTACAAGCCATTTTTCTGAAGAGAAGGGTAATTCTAAGTACTAACGGTAATGAGCACTTTAATGTTTTCGAGAAGATTTGTCGCTCGGGTTGTGGATGAGGTTGTAGACATGCTCGCCGAGCTGTCAGGTTTGGTTGCAAACATTTCGTCACCCTGCTAGGTAACACTGTCAGTGCACCTCGGTGAAGCGTTGATGTTCTGTCCCACTAGTTATTTACATGCCTCAGTATGCTGGGGTTGTTGGTATTACTTCCGATTCTGCTCCTCAGTGGTTTGTACACAGGGTCTAATTTGATGTGTTTTTTAATGGAGTTCCAGTTAGGATACTAGGCCTCCAGGAATTCCCTGGTGTGTTTCTGTTTGGCTTGTGCAATTATAGATGTGTCGTCCCAGTCAAATTTGTGTCCCTCATTATCCGTGCGTAGTGAGACAAGTGAGAATTGGTTCTGTCTCTTGGTTGCTCGTTGGTGTTCGTGTATTCTTATATTGTCAGTTTATTGCCACCTAGAGACACAACCAGTAGATATAGATAAATGGGAATGGGGAGTACGGGTAGCTGAAATGGGTTGACTGTACTGAAAGCAACATGTTTCATGACTGAACCTGAAGTGTGCAAGTAGATAACAGACATAGAAGGAGATGGTCATGCTTTAAAATTGTTTAACCCAATATTGAGCCTTGAAGCCTGTATGGCCCCAGACAGTAGATGAGATGTTGTTTCTTCAGTTCATGTTGAGCCTTGCTGGAGCATTGCAGCAGGCATGAAACAGAAATGTTGGTCAGGGAACACAGGGTGAGTTGAAGCGCCAGGCTGTTTTCTGAATTAAAACTAGCTTACACATAAATTTAACAAATTAATTAATGAAATTAGATTTCTGAAGTAAATGTAGAAAGACAGGTGCATAACTAGTGTCAAACTTACAGGACAACGATGAAACTAAAAACTATCCTAGTTCAGGAGCAAGAGAAACACACAAATCTTAGATCTGGGAAAGAGTCAAAAATGTGCTGATAAAGAGAGGTGAACAATCATTTTCAGCTACTGTTAACACAGGAAGATGCTGATATAGTTTCCTGAACAACAGAATCCCATCAATGAGTCCCTAGCACATCCATTATTAAAGCAAAGTACTGCATTTCCATGAGTAACAAATACACCACATTAACATCATTGGCAAGTAGAGATATAACATTTGAAATAATTGCAAGCTGGCTGATTTGTTGTGGATGTTCTCCAAGTGCACACCACATCAACAGTTAATAACTGTGGTGCTAACGAGAACCTAAAACTGAATATCACAAACAGAATATTTGAGGTAAAGACAACATCGCTCATTTTTAATACTTACGATGCACTGCCTGTCTTCTGTATTAACATGTGTAAATATTAAAGTGCATCTTTTTTTATACCATGATTGATGTTCATAAAATTTCAAAGTAGTCATCTACTTTCCAAAATGTTTTCTGCAAATATTATCTGAATAATAAATTTATGCATATATTATATATTCATGGATTCAATGTAATTTATAGAAGATAAATGTTCTGTGTGCACCAGAATCCAAGATGTTAACAATATATTGTGCATAAATTTTAAGCACTTCCAGAATGGCCACTGGTACTGACTTATATATCGTGTGTAAAGCTGTAGATGAGACAAAGAACCCAGATACTATATGATACAAATGGTGTGTAAACTCTTCTTAATTAAGGACTTGGCTTGCATTCAGTTAAATATCAATAAACTGACACAGCATTGCCCAATTAGTACCAAATGTCAAAATCATTCCTGGCTTTAGGCTGGTGTCGTAGTCTGGTGAGAAGACCACTATGGTGATAGCTTGCTAACTCTGGTGACTTTCAGACTGAAAATCACATCCTTATGGAGCTGTTAAGATGTATTTAAAGCAAATAAATGTCCCTATTAGGTTGTGAAACAAATAAATATGTATGTTTTTGCTGTGAAATAATTACAAACCAATGGTACTTTAGTTTATTCTGATACTGTTGGTTACACTGAAACTGCTCTTTGAACTCTAAGAACTCACAAAGACTGGTAGAGTTGCTGATAGTGCCAACAACTGTAAAAGGATACAACAGGATATAGATGGATTAGTGATTTGGGCACAGAAATGGCAGGTGGAGTTTAATCCACACAAATGCAAGGTGATGCATTTTGGAGGATCAAATTTAGGTGTGAATTATACTGTAAATGGCAGAACCGTAAGGAATATTAAGATTCAGATGGGTCTGGATGTGCAGGTCCACAGTTCCTTACAAGTGGCAATACGGGTGGCCAAAGTGATTAAGAAGGCACATGGCATGCTTGCCTTCATCAGCCAGGGCATGGAGCACAATAGTTAGCAAAACATGTTGCAGCTGTATAAAACCCTTATTAGACCGCATTTGGAGTACTGTCTACAGTTTTGGTTGCCACATTACCAGAAGGACGTGGAAGCTTTGAAGGGAGTGCAGAGAAAGTTCACCAGGATGTTGCCCGAGTGCATTGGCTATAAAGAAAGGTTAAAAAAACTAGGATTGTTTTCACTGGATAAATGGCGGCTAAGAGGAGACCTGGCAGAGGTCTACAAAATTATGAGAGGGAGAGATAGGGTGGAGAGACAGAGGCTTTTCCCAGGGTTGAAGTTTCAATTACAAGGGGGCACAGATTCAAGATGAGAGGGTAAAAGTTTAAAGGAAATGTGCGAGGGAAGTTTCTCAAGCAGAGAGCGGTAGGAGCCTGGAATGCATTGCCAGAGAAGGTGGTGGAAGCAGGCACATTGGCGACATTTAAGAGGCATCTAGATGGTTACATGAATAGGGAGGGAATGGAAAGACAAGGGCTGAATAATGGCAGAAGGTTTGTTTTTTAGTTCAGTCAGGGCATGATGATGGGCACAGGCTTGGAGGGCCAAAGGGCCCATTCCTGTGCCGTACTTCTTCTTGTTCTGTCTCTCTCTTGAACTGGAAGACTGTGATGATTTGTTCTGCTTGCTAGAAAGTAGAGGTAGGGCAAGACTTCCACTTGGCCAAGTTGTATACACATATTTTTCTACAGATATGTATTTCCTTTCTCTTAGTGCAAGGTCAAATGTAAAGTTTTGATCATCTACCAGGAACCTTTTGAGAATTTGGAGATGCAAGGTACGGATTGTACAAAGATTTGGATGTCATTGTCAACAACATTTTAATGAATCTCCATTCATTCCAAAAACAAAGCTTTAAAAAAACCTACATTTTCTAATATTAAAATAGCCAATAATGCCTACACTTCAGCTTCTGGTGTGCACATTGCATTCTGGTATTTCCCATTCATTGCAAAATAATATTTACCAGTTATTGACCTATGTTTCCAGCTTACCCAAATTCAGATCAACTTGATTGGTTAATGGGGCTATTAATTTATCCTGAGTTTGGAAGTAGCACTCTAAAACAAATGGGATGACCCTGATTAGCATCTGCAAGGGCTGAATGCCTGTATCTGACCAAAGGTCATCTCACACAGGTTCTCAGTGCCGTGAACGATTGTTGAATACCCTCCCCAAATTCGGCTACCCACAAAATTTATCAAAATTCTCCATCTGCTGCACAATGACATGCCAGCTGTGATCCTCACCAATGATCCACCATTGACCCAGTGCAAAGGGTTGTCAAGCAGGGTTTTGTCAACTTACCAATGATCTCCTCCATCTTCCTTGCTGCAACACCACACTCCATCTGTTAGGCTGCCTGTCAGAGCAGACCAAACCTGGAAGATGAGCAGGAAACTGTTCAACCGTTGAAGCCTCAAGGCCAAAACCAAGACTGCCTCAAGTTCTATCATCAAGCTGCAGCACACAGATGATGCCTGCATGTGTGCAATCTCAGAGGCTGAGCTACAAACCGTAATTGACTCATTCACTGAGGCCTATGAGAAAATGGACCTCAGTCTAAACATCTGGAAAACAAACATTTTCTGCCAGCCTTTTGCAATGAAGTCCTTGACAAAAAAGGCCTGAAAATTGCCAATTGAGGCCCTTCAGAGAACAATTCATTGCATTTATGAATCTAATTAAAACAAAGAACACAGAATAGTATGGCACAGGAACAGGCCCTTTAGCTCATGAAGTTGTGCCGAACATGACACCAAGTTAAACTAATCTAAAGTACTGGCAAAGATCTGTAGCTCAGGTTGTAGATGAAGTTGTTGACTTGCTTATTAAGTTGGCTTGCTTTTGGTCAAACATTTTGTCACCATGCTAGGTGACATCATCAGTGGAGCATCTGATGAAGCAATGTTTTCCTACTCTGCTTAGAATTTATACTGTCCAGCCCGTTATGGTGAGTAGTGTCATTTCCGGTTTTGATCTGTATGGGTTTATACATGGTTCCCAATTCTATATGTTTGTTGATTGAAGTATGGGTGGAGAACAATGCCTTTAGGAATTCCTAAGTGTGCCTATGTTTGGCTTGGGCTACAATTGTTACTTTGTCCCAGTTAAATTGTTGGCATCATGGCATTTTGTAAGCCACGTTAGACCTAACATGTTGACCACACTTCCCTACATCAGGAACATATCGGAACTAACAAGCCTCCTAAGACCAGTAGGAATCATGTTGGCCCACAAGCCCACAGCCACTCTACAACAAACATTTACAAGGGTTAAAGGCCCAATTCCCACAGCATGCAGAATGAATGTAACTTCAATGTATACCCGCTAGTATTAGACATTTCAACTCTGGGTATATGATTCTAGCTGTCAAATCTCTCTGTGCCTCTCATAATTTTATAAACATCTGTCAGGACTCAACTCAGCCTCTGTCACCTCAGAGAAAACAACCATAGCTTGTCCAGCCTCTTCTTATGGTTTATACCCTCTAAGCCAGGCAGTATCCTAATAAACCTCTTCTGCACCCTCTCCAAAGCTTCCACATCCTTCCTGTAGTGTGGCAACCAGAACTGAACGCAATACTCTAAGTCTTATAAAGATGCATCATTTCCTGAGTCTGGTACTCAATGCCCCGACCAATGACGGCCAGCATGCCATAAACCTTCTTTGCCACCCTATCTACTAGTAAGATCATTTTCAGAAAGCTATCATCCAGGATCCCAAGGTCCGTCTGTTCATTAGAGCTATTAAGGGTCCTGCTATTAACTGTACAATTTCCCTAAACATTTGATCTCCCAAATTGTCACACCTCAGAAAGAGAAGGGACCTTTTTAGATGTTTCTTGAAACATTGTAATCCATGACACTACCTATTTTACAGTGTGGTGAGGATTTCAGTTGACCAGACTGTGGTACAGAATGTAGCATGGGATCAATTTCCAGTCACATTAGTTCATGGGGGCCATGCCTCCTTGCCTTACCCTAAACTGATAAGAGTTGATACCCTCAAGCATCACATAATCTGTTGTTGTTCCAAAAAAAAACTTTAATCAGAAAATGTAGAATTGTATTTTTATTTTACCTGCTTCAAATGAAATAATAGAAGACACATATGAAAATACAAAGCAGTACAGTTATTTAGATTATAATTCGAAAATATTAATTTACTAATGTCTCAGTCATTTCTTAAATGTGTTTGTGAATGCTTTCCTCATTTGACATTGAAATTGTAAATACAGTTTAAAAGAATACCATGTGTCCACGATTGGTCCAAATACAGAGGAGAGGAATGTGACAATGCTATTAGATAAACCCCATATCTGAGAATCCATGTATATTTCTGCACAAATGAAAATAAAATGAAATAGCTAATTTCCACACATTTATATTGCAGGTTTCTCAAAAACATTTTGAAAATACTTTGCCTGCTGCAAATTTCTTTTCAAAGTGCAATTGCTTTATGTTTTAGGCAGACAATAACAGCTTAAAATACGGAATGAATAACTCAAGTTAATTTACTAACATAATCTTCATCCTCTAGCAAAGGTAATCTTGGTCACATACCTTGAAAATGATAGAAATCGTGTGTTCATTAAATGACTGATTTTACCAAGACACAAGCCTGTCAAGAGAAGAAAAGCATTTCACTGACAGTACACTTAGAGATTGAGATGGAGCCGTGGCAGTAAGTAGTGGATAAAGCGTTTTTTTCCTGACATGTCAGTTGCCACTCTATTATTCTGATACTCCTTCAGGGCAGGCAACATATTCATTTGGTGCGGCACAGTATCATGCAGCTAATTCCCCAGCTTCTGCAGCCTATCAAAAGTAAACATTTCATTGCATTGAAAGTCCAGTTCAGCAGCTGCCTGAAGAGTAATTAATGACAGATTGCTGTATTTTGTATTGTCGAAACAGTACTTGATTAAAGCTCAAGGAGCTGCTGCTGCTAAGCCTGCTCATGAAAGGGTAAATGCCAGCCACGTAGCATTAATAAAAGGAAAATATGCAGGATGCAATTGTGGCCAATCATTTCCTTTCATCCTGAATTATGCAGTATGCCACACAGACACGTTACAGGGAATCTTCGTTTGCAGAGTAAAGCACCACATTGCTATTCAGTAAATTTCTGAACTAAAATCTATCATGTGCAAGGCCAAAGCCTTATGAAGATACCTGGGAGCATTCATTGCTACTGCTTCACTCGCTGGTTTTTACCTCAACAGACTACTGACACCACAAAAGTTGACGCTGATGATGAGTAGAAGCCAAAGCAAAATAATAAAAAAAACCCATACTTCATTCACCTAGTAAAAGATCTTACTTTGCACATTCAGTGTGGTGAGGTTGGTTCTTTTGTGAAACAATAAGCTATTGAACAAAATGAAAATTGCTCGAGAAACTCAGTTCTGATGAAGGGACACTGGACTTGAAACATCCTCTCTGATTTTCTCTCCAGCAGTGCTGCCAGACCCGCTGAGGTTCTCCAGCAATTTCTGTTTTCGTTTAGATTTCCAGTATCAGTAGTTCTTTGTTTTATTTTATAAAGCTGTGGAATAAATGTGTCCCTGAAAACACATTATAAGGTTACAATAGTCATGTACAAAGGATGGCAAAATATATGACAGAAAGCCTTTGCAAGAAACAATGCCCGCAAACAAATTAAATATGATATATTTAAACTCGTATTTTGTCTTTTCAGTCACCAAACTTTGCTACTTATTCATTTAACACTGGTTGCTCCCATAGTGCACTTTTCGATTAATATGGTGGAGGACAAGGCTTAAATATTTTTTGCTCTCTTAATGTTTGCATTACAGTACTATACCTAATACACTGCAGTATTGGGCTTCTTTTTAGGTACAGCTCAGTGTATGGTTGTAGGAATGACCTTAATCTTCCAATCACTTGCCATTCATCACCTCGTCCCCATGTTTGCATCTCCAATCTGGGACAGCTGCAGTACTCCAAAGGTGCCCAAAACAAGCAGGAGAAATGGTACTTCATTTCATGCTTAGGCACTTTACAGCCTTCAGGACGCAGCATTGAGTTTAACAACTTCAGAGCATGAACACTGTACCTCATTTTGATTGTTAACATCCACAACTCTCTGCCCCCAACACCACCAAATTCCATATCTTAATAACATGGTTTGCTGATCATTTGCTTTTCTTACCGTGAAGACATTGCCAACTGGGCCAGCTTTGATTGCCCATCCTTAGTTGCTCTTGAGAAGGTGGTGGTGAGCTGTCTTCTTGAACAGTTGCAGTCCATCTGCTGCAAGTTGACCAACTATGCTATTAGGGAGATAATAAAATGTGAGGCTGGATGAACACAGCAGGCCCAGCAGCATCTCAGGAGCACAAAAGCTGACGTTTCGGGCCTAGACCCTTCATCAGAGAGGTCTAGGCCCGAAACGTCAGCTTTTGTGCTCCTAAGATGCTGCTTGGCCTGCTGTGTTCATCCAGCCTCACATTTTATTATCTTGGATTCTCCAGCATCTGCAGTTCCCATTAACACTGATACAACTATGTTATTAGGGAGGGAAGTTCAGATTTTGACTCAGCAGCAGTGAAAGAACGGTGACAAATTTCCAGGTGGAGATGATGAGTGGCTTGGAGGGAAACTTGTTGGTGTTCTCATGTATCTGCTGCCTTTGTCCTTGTAGATGGAAGTGGTTGTGTTTTTGAAAGGTGTTATCCAAGGATCGTTGATGAATTTTTCTACTCAACATGGCAACAATAGCTATAGATTTTCAACAATTCAGACTTAACATCAACACATATTTTTCATCTGTATTCCTCCTTTACTAATGTTAACACTCCTTTTGTCTTCTGGTCTGGGTAGCTTCACCACATGTTCCACTTGGTTCTTCTCCCTTTTTGTCAACAGCACATAAAAAAATTATTCAATGCCTTCAGTTCCGAAGAAGAGCCATAGTGAACTCGGTGCATTAACACTGTTTCTCTCTCCACAGCTGCAACCAGATTCACTGAATTTCTCCAACACTTTTCATTTTTATTTCAATATCTGTTTTATTCCTTGTTTAGTCCTCAGTGTTTACTACTGTGCAACACCTGGGGTTCATTGCTTCTCACGCTCATTCCAAAAAAATCTCCTAGGAATAAATCCCTACGGGGAAAACAGGGAATGTGTACCTGGCTGAGACACTATAGCTCAGCTAAAGCTCCCATTGCTGCACATACGTTAGGCTAGAATTTTTAAAAGACAACATTTCCCAGCTACTCCTGTCTGTATAATCACTTTCTGAATTTAATAAGTACTGAGAAGTGTAAATGAA
This sequence comes from Stegostoma tigrinum, assembly GCF_030684315.1. Lineage (NCBI taxonomy): Eukaryota > Metazoa > Chordata > Chondrichthyes > Orectolobiformes > Stegostomatidae > Stegostoma > Stegostoma tigrinum. Next base: position 56,817,521 of record NC_081370.1, on the reverse strand, counting down.
ACAAAAGCTTCCAATACTCCAGTCACAGTCAGATTATCTGAAGATATGCTGTTAAAAATTGGGAATACACATTGCAAGACTCCCAGATCTTCAATCCTGAGTTTGACTGCTGATTATTGGAGAAACGGCTCTCATTATAGAATACTTGGCTTCCTTAATTTTGTGAGAGTGTACTTAATGTTGGGGATATGTTTCCAGCTTTAATCATGGATCCTGGTGTCTTGCAAGAAACATTAATCATTGTGATAAAATGGTTCACATCCACATGAGACCAATTTGCACGTACACTGCCTGGTGTACAAATGTGTCACTGCCTCTTTTCAAGGTATTAGCTGCTCATAGCTGTTGTTGCCATGGTGATACTTGATGCCTCCATCTGTCTGTTGACTAGTAAAATGAATCCTGTAGATTCTTTAATTGATCTTGTTGATCATGAATAATTAATTTCAGGGTTCAATTAGCACATAAGGCATTGGTGCAGTGGTGTTACTGTGCTGTAAAGCAACATAAAAGGATGCTTTCTTCGGACTGTTGTTTTACACTGTTTTTAATATTATTTTTTTCAGCTAATGTGAATACTAAATGTTCACCATGCAGATATACAATAATAAATTTCCTCTGAGGAGGAGAGCGATGAACCTTGTTTTGGGGAAAACTGCTGCAGGAGCCATTCTAAAAGGTCAGCATTGACAGACTAAGCAATTTTAAGCCTCCTGAAACAGTCGCAGCGTTCCTGTCCTTTGAAGATCTAATGTCTTGGTGTGTCTGCTAGCCATGTTAAAACTGATATCTTTGTCAGAGTGGACATTTATCAAGGCAGTTTTAATATTTTCTTGTTTAAAATATATGGTTGCCATAACAGACCGTCTCTGTATGTTTTATTGCATTTGAATACAATGCGTCTTCTTTAAGCTAGCATAGTACACGAGCATATAGTATTTTGCACATTTTTCTGAGCTGAATATATTGTAGATTTCAGGTTCTCACACAGGTTTCTGTCATATAAATGCAATACCTATGGGGCAAAATACCAGGGCTACCAGTTGCCATGGAAAATATTACTGTGAAGTGCAATGCACCGACCGTACTAAAAGGTCCAGTGATGTAAAACCACAACTGACTGAATGTGTTCATGGCTCATGGAATGAGGGATGTCGCATTTGTTTCTTTTGCAGTGCAATATGAGAAAAAAAATCATTTGAGATAGCGAGTAGTTAGGGCCCAGAAAGTACTGCCTGATAGTACGGTTGTGGCACGTTCAAGTGAGGCATTCACAAAAACACCAGATGATTATTTCAACAGAAACAGTCTGTGGGATGCGAGGAAAAGGTAGGAGATTGGCAATAAGACAATGACAGCCAGTACAGACATAAGCGGCTGAATCGCCTCTTTCTGCTCCATAACAATTCTGCAAGGCATAAGATGTTAGTATAAGGTAGTATACCTGATGATAGTATAAGGTAGCAGTGGCGGTTAGATAGACCTTAGGCTTAGGGTAAAAGTTTGGCACAACATCGTGGGCCGAAGGGCCTGTACTGTGATGTACCGTTCTATGTTATTTACATAATTTTCCTATAATACTTGACTAAGAATAGAGTATGAGGTCATTTTATTTTATAGTTTAGTAGTGCAAAAACAAATAGTCATTTCACTGAGTCCCTCTGTATTATGCACTTTTATTAAGCAAGAAGATAAACAACCGAGTCCTCTTCTACACACCACTAGGGACAGAATCTTTTGATTCCCCACCAGTGGATTTGCAGACTGGGAGATCCTATGAAAACTCCCCGGTTTAGCTTCCTACCATTCTCCCACCTGTATTACCGTCACTAGAAATTTTATGGTGGCAGCGATGAGACCTAGATCCACCGTTGCCTCAGTTCAGGGATTTATGGGGGAGTAAAGAGGAAGGCGAGGGGGAAGGTGAATGATAAAAGAGGGCAGGGAGAATGAGAGAAGATAGTTGGAAAGGGGAAGAGGAAGGGGTTGGGGATAGACAGAAAAAGGTTGTGGGGAAGCAGGAATATGAAAGGGAAAGGGTGAAGACGAAAGTGGAAGGGAGGAAAAGAGGAGGTCCCAGAAGGAAAAAAAAACATGAAATGTGCCATTTTTTTGATTCTTTCATGGAATGTGGCCTTTGCTTGCTGGGTCAGCATTCATAGCCCATCCATGGTTGCCCTTGAGAAGGTGGTGCCGAGCTGCCTCCTTGAACCACTGCAATCCATCTGCCTCAGGTTGACTTAATACCAAATATTGGTACAACTCATGTCATATATTTTAAAGTGGAGCTCCAGAATGATGGCATATTCATTTACAAGTACAATTTTTCTTTAAACTGAGTTTTGCCACTGGGGTTGGGGGAAGTAATGGAAGAGACAGGAAGGGGTGGCAGAAGATGAATAAAATGTTACGGGAAGGAGGGAGGGGAGTGAGGGAAAAGGAGGAAACATATGTTGGCAGGAGAAAACGACACCACCTTCAACAAACACCTTTCCACTTTCTGCTCATCTGAGTTATTCCCGATCTAGCCTTTCTATCAAGGCACCCAACCCTCTCTCTGCACCCCTGCAGCCTCAGCTTCCAGCTTGCACTTAGCTGGTTATCACCCAAGACAGAATCCAAACACCATGGTTTATAGTCAGTTTTGTTGCAGAATCAAATTACATGTGCGTTGATGTCCATCTCAATATTAAGATGATCTTGCTCCATCTTTAATGTTTTTTCAGAAGTGACATGGTGAGATTCTCGCGAGGCCCACAGTGAGATGCTAATTGGCAGTCATTACTGATTGTTAAAACAATGTCTTGTTAACAGTGCAACATGTCACATTAATTAATATTTAGACTCCTTTCTTGCCTAACTTATCAAACAAGCAATATGTTGGGAAAATTCAACGAGAAAATCAGAGCGTGTTCTGGTGGATTCATCTTTCTGCATTGCTCTGAAGATCTCCAAGCAATAAAATCTCAGAAGTTTCTCCATGGGTGCCACCTGAACACATTCTTGATGCCCAACAGTCCTCTGTCCAGGGGACATCTTGCATTGCAGCGGTGCGCTATGACAACATTATACCTACTCACTGAACCAGTGGTGTCAACAACAAACACACTACATTTGTAGCAAAGACATAGAACATATATAACATAGAACATTACAGCACAGTACAGGCCCTTCGGCCCTCAATGTTGTGCTGACCTGTCATACCAATCTGAAGCCCATCTAACCTACACTATTCCATGTACATCCATATGCTTGTCCAATGACGACTTAAATGTACTTAAAGTTGGTGAATCTACTACCGTTGCAGGCAAAGCGTTCCATTCCCTTACTAGTCTCTGAGTAAAGAAACTACCTCTGACATCTGTCCTATATCTTCCACCCCTCAATTTAAAGCTATGCCCCCTCGTGTTTGCCGTCACCATCCTCAGAAAAAGGCTCTCCCTATCCACCCTATCTAACCCTCTGATTATTTTATATGTCTTAATTAAATCACCTCTCAACCTTCTTCTCTCTAACGAAAACAGCCTCAAGTCCCTCAGCCTTTCCTTGTAAGACCTTCCCTCCATACCAGGCAACATCCTAGTAAATCTCCTCTGCACCCTTTCCAAAGCTACCACATCCTTCTTATAATGCGGTGACCAGAACTGTACGCAATACTCCAAGTGCGGCTGCACCAGAGTTTTGTACGGCTTCACCATAACCTCAATGTTCCGGAACTCAATCCCTCTATTAATAAAAGCTAAAACACTGTATGCCTTCTTAACAACCCTGTCAACCTGGGTGGCAACTTTCAAGGATCTGTGTACATGGACACCGAGATCTCTCTGCTCTTCTACACTACCAAGAATCTTACTATTAGCCCAGTAATTTGCCTTCCGGTTACTCCTACCAAAGTGCATCACCTCACACTTGTCTGCATTAAACTCCATTTGCCATGTCTCAGCCCCAGCTCTGCAGCTTATCTATGTCTCTCTGCAACCTACAGCATCCTTCATCACTATCCACAACTCCACCGAGCTTAGTGTCGTCTGCAAATTTACTAGCCAATCCTTCTACACCCTCATCCAGGTCATTTATAAAAATGACAAACAGCAGTGGACCCAACACCGACCCTTGCGGTACACCACTAGTAACTGGTCTCCACGATGAACATTTCCCATCAACTACCACCCTCTGTCTTCTTTCAGCAAGCCAATTTCCGATCCAAACTGCTATATCTCCCACAATCCCATTCCTCCGCATTTTGTACAATAGCCTACTGTGGGGAACCTTATCGAAAGCCTTACTGAAATCCATATACACCACATCAACCGGTTTACCCTCATCTACCTGTTTGGTCACCTTCTCAAAGGACTCAATAAGGTTTGTGAGGCACGGCCTACCCTTCACAAAACCGTGCTGATTATCCCTAATCAATTTATTCTTTTCGAGATGATTATAAATCCTATCTCTTATAACCTTTTCCAACACTTTACCAACAACTGAAGTAAGGCTCACTGGTCTATAATTACCAGGGTAGCCTCTACTCCCCTTCTTGAACAGGGGAACCACATTTGCTATCCTCCAGTCTTCTGGCACTATTCCTGTAGGCAATGACGAGTTAAAGATCAATGTCAAAGGCTCGGCAATCTCCTCCCTGGCTTCTCAGAGGATCCTACAATAAATCCCATCCAGCCCAGGGGACTAATCTATTTTCACCCTCTGTAGGATTTCTAATACCTCTTCCTTGTGAACCTCAATCCCACATAGTCTAGTAGCCTGTATCTCAGTATTCTCCTCAACAACATTGCCGTTTTTTAGAGTGAATACTGTTGAAAAATATTCATTTAGTGCTTCCCCTATCTCCTCTGACTCCACACGCAACTTACCACTACTATCCTTGATTGGCCCTAATCTTACTCTCGTCATTCTTTTATTCCTAAAATACCTATAGAAAGCCTTAGGGTTTACCCTGATCCTATCCGCCAACCAATTCTCATGTCTCCTCCTGGCTCTTCTGAGCTCTCTCTTTAGGTCTTTTCTGGCTACCTGGTAACCCTCAAGTGCCCTAATTGAGCCTTCACATCTCATCCTAAAGCCTTCTTCTTTCTCTTGACCAGAGATTCCACTTCCTTCATAAACCATGGCTCCCGCGCTCTACAGCTTCCTCCCTGCCTGACAGGTATATACTTGTCTCTGACACACAGGAGCTTTTCCTTGAATAAGCTCCTCATTTCTAATGTGCCCATCCCCTGCAGTTTCCTTTCCCATCCTATACTCCCTAAATCTTGCTTAATCTCATCGTAATTGCCTTTCCCCCAGCTATAACTCTTGCCCAGTGGTATACACCTATCCCTTTCCATCACTAAAGTAAACATAACAGAATTGTGATCGCTATCACCAAAGTGCTCACCTACTTCCAAATCTAACACCTGGCCGGGCTCATTACCCAGTACCAAATCTAATGTGGCTTTGCCCCTTGTTGGCCTATCTGCATACTGTGTCAGGAAGCCCTCCTGCACACACTGGACAAAAATTGACCCATCTATAGTACTTGAACTATAGTGTTCCCAGTCAATATTTGGAAAGTTGAAGTCCCCCATGACAACTACCCTGTCTCTCTCACTCCTATCGAGAATCATCTTTGCTATCTTTTCCTCTACATATCTGGAACTATTCGGAGGCCTATAGAAACCTCCCAACAGGGTGACCTCTCCTTTCCTGTTTCTAACCTCAGCCCATACTACCTCAGTTGATGAGTCCCCAAACATCCTTTCTGCAACTGTAATACTGTCCTTGACCAACAATGCCACACCTCCCCACTTTTTACTATCTTCTCTGTTCTTACTGAAACATCTAAATCCCGGAATCTGCAACAACCATTCCTGTTCCTGCTCTATCCATGTCTCCGAAATGGCCACAACATCGAAGTACCTGCTGCAAGTTCACCCACCTTATTTCGGATGCTCCTAGCGTTGAAGTAGACACACTTCAAACCAACTTCTTGCTTGCCGGTGCCATCTTGCGTCCCTGAAACTTTATTTTGGACCTCCCTACTCTCAACCTTTTCTATACTCGAACTACAATTTTGGTTCCCATCCCCCTGCTGAATTAGTTTAAGCCCACTCGAATAGCCTGAGCAAATTTCCCCTCAGGATATTGGTACCCCTCTGGTTCAGGTGAAGACCATCCTGCTGGTCGAGGTCCCACCTACCCCAGAAAGAGCCCCAATTATCCAAGAATCCAATACCCTCCCTCCTGCACCATCCCTGTAGCCACGTGTTCAACTCCTCTCTCTCCCTATTCCTCACCTCACTAGCACATGGCATGAGCAACAAACCAGAGACAACAACTCTGTTCATCCTAGCTCTAAGCTTCCATCCTAGTTCCCTGAATTTCTGCCTTAAATCCCCATCTCTCTTCCTACCTATGTCATTGGTGCCTATGTGGACCACAAATTGGGGCTGCTCTCCCTCCCCCTTAAGGATCCCAAAAACACGATCAGAGACATCACGAACCCTGGCACCTTGGAGGCAACACATCAACGGTGAGTCTCTCTTGTCCCCACAGAACCTCCTATCTGTCCCCCTAACTATGGAGTCCCCATTGACTAATGCTCTGCTCCTCTTCCCCCTTCCCTTCTGAGCAGCAGGGACGGACTCTGTGCCAGAGACCTGTGCCCCACTGCTTTCCCCTGGTAAGCTGTCCCCCCCAACAGTATCCAAAACAGTATACTTATTGTTGTGGGGAATGACCACAGGGGATCCCTGCACTGCCTGCCGGTTCCCTTTCCGTTCCCTGACTGCCTCTTTCTTGTACCTGAGGAGTGACTACCTCCCTGTAACTCCTCTCAATAACCCCCTCTGTCTCCTGAATGATCTGAAGTTCATCCAGCTCCAGCTCCAGTTCCCTAACGTGGTTTTCGAGGAGCTGGAGTTGGGTGCACTTCCCGCAGATGTAGTCAGCAGGGACACTAGTGGTGACCCTTACCTCCCACATTCTGCAGGAGGGACATTCAACTGCCCTGACCTCCATTCCCATTATTCATCATAGCCATGTCTCACAATCTTAGAAGAGTAGTCCTCAATTAAGTCCTGAGAGGCACCTATTACTCAGGGAGGTCCTTCAGGGAAGTCAACATTAGTGTCCCAATAACAGTCTAAGGAATTGGACGCAATCAGAGAAACATTGTCACCATGCTCTGATTCTGTCTGTGACCCAGCAGTGTAGCTTCAGAATGCCAGTGCACATAGGAATGCACTGCGGCATTTTAAAGTTAGTGCAGGCACCAGAGATTTTGGTATTTCAATGGATATCCATTGAATGGTGAGTTGTGAGTTTTTCCAGGAATGGTGAGTGGTAAGATGGGGAGGAAATCAGATGTGAGTTTAGTTTTAATTCAGTCACAGGGTGAGGACATCACTGGCTAAGCCAGCATTTATTGCCCAGAGTCTACCACAAGGCTGTTGGTATGGAGTCACATGTAGGCCAGACCAGGTAAGGATTGCAGTTTATAGATAACACAATTTGGAGCCAGAGGAACATAGCAGGCCAGGCAGCATCAGAGGAACAGGAAAGCTGACATTTTTGTCAGCTTTCGACATTTTCGGGACACTTCCCAACCTGAAACATTGCCTTTCCTGCTCCTCTGATGTCCCCTGGCCTGCTGTGTTCCTCCAGCTCCACACTGTGTTATCTCTGACCCAGCATCGGCAGTTCTTACTATCTCTGAAGGATTGCAGTTTCCTTCCCTAAAGGACATTAGTGGATCTGATGGGTTTTTCCAACAATTGATCCAGTCACCTTTTGACTTTTATTTCCAGATTTTTACTGAATTCAAGTTCCACCATCTGTCACGGTGGGATGTAAACCCAAGTCCCCAGAATAGAACAATGGGTCTCTGGCTTAACAGTCCAGCAATAACAACACTAGGACATCACCTCCCCCGATACACCATTGATGTATGATAGGTAATTACTAAGGCGACTTTGGTAAAACAGGTCAAAACATTCACTAGACCTTTCAGTAAAAAAAACCCCTACAAAAAACTTGACATAACTTGGATTTAACCAAAAAAGCCTAAGATTTAGCCTTAAGTACTCAAGGAGGGCCTGTAGTCCCAGTTTTGCCCACTGGTGCTCTTGAGAGTACTCAGCTGACAACCAATGTGTGAGGATTGAAGCTAAAACATGTTAAAAACAAAAGTTTGATTTAATTATCAAAAACTTTTGGTGAAAAAATCTTCTGATTAATCATTTGAAAACAAATAGGTACTATCTTGTTTACCATCATGGTTCTGCTTTTCCATTTCAGAATTTTTGCACTAATCTGCACAAGCTGAATATCATCAGTTTGGTTAACTTTTGCAGGGTCTGAGTGGAGGTTATGTCAATGAACCCGAACAACTGGATTCACCCCTACTGCAAAACCCAGGTCAACGTGTTTAAAGCCTTTGAATGACAGTGACAGTGCCCAAATCTGTGGCCGAGAAGTTAATGTGTGAATATTTTGGAATGAAACTGGTCATGTGTTTAACAAGAATGTCAGTGCACCCGCTAATACGAAATTCAGCCAAGCGTAAATACCTGTGCTGCCTGACAAACAATTTGCAGAACGTGTTCATTTTTACCAATTAACGCTTGAAATTTTGTCGCAGTGGCAATTTGCTGTTTGGAACAAGCCGTACCTCTCATGGTATTACGCTGCTGATAGATGACCTTGGTACTACACAGTCTATTCTATGATTCATCACACACTGTTAGTTCCTGACAGCAATCAACGGTTCCAGACCAACTCATTTACATGCATTGCTAATAAAATAATTAAAAACAAATTCTGCATGAACCCAGCCACGTAATAAAGAATGACACTTAACAGAACATATTAATGCTTTAATGAGGTGACTTAAAGATATCTTGTTTTTGTTATAATTTTGATATGCTTTTGTATGAGTTTTATGGATGGGCTGGTTTTTATGCTCAGGCATCCGCCACTAACCTCAAAATTGCTGGCGAAAAGCAACTGAAGGTCCGTGATAGCTTAGCATTTGACATCCCAACATGGCATGCCAGAGGCTGGCACTCAATTCCTGGAGAAGAGGTTTTTGTGGTCTAGTGGCAGTAATCCTTACCCTGATTACCTCGTGCCCAACCGATAATGTAGGTCCAAGGTTAGGTTGTGATGACCATGGAGGTGTATCCATAACAGGTTATTCTTTACAAAAAGGCCTGCCTATCTCTGTACCATTGTTTTCCACTCTCCTGACAACAGCTTAAATTCAGCGCCAAGTCAAGAAAATCTCTTAATGTAGAGCATCAGATATGTCAGGAAGAAAATTAGCAGCCACCCACACTGAAATGTTCATACACAGTCAACCAGGATGTTAAAAGGCTTACAATTTAAATTTTCAGATAACAAAATACAGGATTATAATTGGATTAATGTAGAAGCTAAAATGCAGATAAATAATTTTAGTTTGTTATTATTTTATGATGATGTACTAATTAATAATTATAAGTAATGTCTCATGAATAACATTATTATAATTGTAGAATTATTTTCTCTTCATTGATGAATTTGACGGCACAAATCAACATCCTGGGTACTATTAGCCCTATAAATACCGGGGCTATAACAGCAGGGTCAGAGGCTAGGTAATGTGCAAGAGATAACTCACTTCCTGACTCCTGAAAGCCTGTCAAAGGCCCAAGATGGGAGTATGATGAAATACATGCCACTTGCCTGGTTGAGGGCAGCTTCTCCAACACTCAAGAAATTTGACCCCATCCAGGGCAAGGAGGCTTGCTTGTTTGGCTCCACATTCTCAAATATTCACTCTCTCAATGATTGACACTGAGTAGCAGCAGTGTGCAACATCTATAAGATGCGCTACAGAAATTCACTAAATCCCTCAAGACATCACCTACAAAATCCATGACTACCACCATCTAGAAAATTAAGTGCAGCAAATACATTGGAATGCCATGATCTGCAAGTTATCTATAAAGCCACACACCATCTTGACTTGGAAATATATCACAGTAAATTCAGTGTTGATGGGTCAAAGTCTAGAACTCCCACCCTAACAGCACGTTGGGTATATCTACAACAAATAGGCTGCAGCAGTTTGGGATGAGTTCACAACACCTTCTTGAGAGCAACTAGGGATGTACAATAAATGCTCAGCAGGAATGCACAGCACTGTAAAAGGGAGGTCAAAGGCATTTTTCACTCTGCCAGCATGAATCAGTTCTGAAGAACAGTCATTGGACTCAAAATGTTAACTCTGTTTCTTTTTCCACAGATGCTGTCAGACCTGCTGAGTTTCTCGAGCATTCTGAGTTTGTTTGTTTCATTAACTGATTTGCTTCAAAAGCAAGCCAAGCTAGTGTGGTCAATGGAATGCAAGGATCTTTTGTGAAATTGAAAGCAATCTTGATCAATGAACCAGCTCTGATGCTCCAAATTTCACTAGGCCATTTATGAACAGATGCAAGTGGCTTTGGGATGTTGGTGAAGTATGATTCCATGAGGATAAGCCAGGCTTAGAGAAGCCAATAGGATACTTTTCAAAAAGCTAAATCAACACCAAAGAGATACTCTATCATAGAGAAATCAATCCCCCTGTGAACCCTTTCTACCTCATTGATAACAAAACTTTTAAACATCATAGATAACACAATGTTGAGCTAGAGGAACACAGCAGGCCAGTCTGCAACAGGGGAGCAGGAAAATTGATGTTTTGGGTCAGGACCCTTCTTTGTTAATGGGTGAGCACATGGTTAATGGCGCCAGGAACATGGAGAGGGAGGTCCTGGGTAGGGTTGTGGACTTGGGCGGGTGGGAGGGGTAATGGGGGGTTAGCTGCAAGAGGTCTGTCTTTGGTTGTAAACACAAATAAGTTCAGTTTAATTACAGTTTTTAATGTCAGATAAGGTGGAGAAAAAGCGCTAGTTGAGGTTGTGGATCCTGCGCAGAATGAAAAACAGAAGATGTCCTTTGCAGGTCTGGGAGAGGGGGTCTTTGAGCTGAGGTAAGATTGAATGTAATGCCAAAAATGCCAGTGCATTGCTAACAGTGTGTACTTGAGGATCCATTGAGAAAACTGTTTTTAGAGGCTCTGGATGTTGTGTAAAGAGGTTGTCGCGGTTAGGGCCAAATTGGGATGGTCTGAATGCAATTTGTAGTCTGTTGGGAATGATCCAGTTCAGTGGGCAGGTACTGAGAAAGGGGATGTGGATGTAGCACTGGATTTGCTTGAGCCTGTAGTCAAAAAGTTTCAGGGCGGAGAAAATTACCAGAGGGTTGCAGTGGGAGAGAGATCAACTGAGGTCTTTCCAGAGGGAGGAGGATAACTTCTTCAAGGTGGGCATCCTTGGAAGAGACTTCGCAGAGGGGTTATAACTCACTGAGATAGTAAGAATTGCAGATGCTGGAATCAGAGATAACACAGTGTGGAGCTGGAGGAACCTTGCAGGTCAGGTAGCATCAGAGGGGCAGGAAAGTTGACATTTCAGATCAGGACCTTCTTCAGAAATTTAAACATCAGGGTTTTAACCCCTTTTAAACATCACAGTCTTTTTTTTTAATATTGAGTACAATAGTGAAATTATTGTGAAAAATCTTTGTATGTTAAGAAAGCCAGACTTTTCAGTACCTTTTAAGGAGGAGGTTTGTGGAGGTTGGCAGAAGGGTTTCAGTTGAGAAAGCATGTAATAAATGTTCCAGGGAAAGTATGTGTCTTTAAAATATGACTTCACACCTGTCCGATCCATGTGTGAATTATTGGTCAGCCACGTTGATACAAAGAGCTGAATGCCAGGGCCATGCACTTTGCTGCAGGAAGCTGAAGAAAAATTAGAGGTCAAAGACACTTGTGACTGCATTCACACAATTTCCATTGGCTGCTTGCAGGATAACACTAGCATTTACCTTGGAGCCATTTTGACAGCTTCTGTGACTAATCTGAAAAATAATAGATTTCTATTCTGCCTTTACTTTGTAGAATGTTGTAGTTAGGCACTTAAAAAACAAAGTGATAATGTGTTTTATATTATCATTTCTTTTCCAAAAAAAGTAAAATGGTGAGAATAAGAACTCTGCTGTTACGAAGTGAATTTTCTAAGCTTCCAATAAAGTTAATTATCCAACTTGAATAAACTTCAGCACATTGTGTCCCACCCTAATCATGTAAATTTGGAACATTCTTTCTGGTATCCTAGTTCATTATGTCTCAAACTATGTTTGTTATATTGTCAGGTATGTATCCATTAATTATACTAATACACAGGATGAAATCAGAATTGCTTCCTATTAGTGTGTATTTTTCAAAAGAAGCATGAGAGATTTTTACGTTTTCTGAGGTGAATTTTTTTCATTCTATTTCTATTCTGAGACACTAAAAAAACTTGCTATTTAAATAAAGGAGAGGAAGCAATGAATTTGGGAGCTGTTTAAGCTAACTGGTATTATTGGGCAACAGAAAGAGTAGGAATTGGCAAGAAAAATCAGGTCACTTATCATGATCATTTGGGTTTGTGGCTGAATCAATCACTATAATTAGACTTTTGTGTTTGTGCACACAGCTGTAGTTACTTTAAGTAGTCTTCCAAGTGTCGTAGTCATCAGCGACAATCACTTGAGTATGATTGTCCACCTAGAAAATTCAGTGACACTGGTCATTGGTTCTGTGGGTCCTTGCGTAGCTGATGAGCATGAACATAGAGCTGCATCTCAGTCTACACATTTGGCAGGTATTTCTGGGAGGTGAAATTGATCTTTGCCCTACAGATTGTTGGCATTCCTTTCTCATACTTCCTCTTGCCAATGAAAGGGTCTAGGCCCGATACGTCAGCTTTTGTGCTCCTGAGATGCTGCTTGGCCTGCTGTGTTCATCCAGCATCACTCTTTGTTATCTACGTTCTTAAACAATTGAGTTTCTGTAAGGAACTAGATAATGAAGTCAGTGTGACTAAGGGGAAGAGTAGGCAGAGAGCAGATGATGAACGCAAAGGGACAGGTGGTCTGAGGTACATTTGTTTTAATACGAAATGTGTAGTAGGTAAGGCAGATGAACTTAGATTAGTACCTGGGAGTATGATGTTATTGCTATCACTGAGACTTGGGTGAGGGAAGGGCAAGATTCGCAAATAAATATCCCAGGATATAGATGCTTCAGGCAGAATAGACAGGGAGGCTAAAGGAGTGGAGGAGTTGCAATACTGGTCAAATAGGATAACACAGCTGTGCTGAAGGAGGGATAATGGGAACTGCAGATGCTGGAGAATTCCAAGATAATCAAATGTGAGGCTGGATGAACACAGCAGGCCAAGCAGCATCTCAGGAGCACAAAAGCTGACGTTTCGGGCCTAGACCCTTCATCAGAGAGGGGGATGGGGAGAGCGAACTGGAATAAATAGGGAGAGAGGGGGAGGCGGACCGAAGATGGAGAGTAAAGAAGATAGGTGGAGAGAGTATAGGTGGGGAGGTAGGGAGGGGATAGGTCTGTCCAGGGAAGATGGACAGGTCAAGGAGGTGGGATGAGGTTAGTAGGTAGATGGGGGTGCGGCTTGGGGTGGGAGGAAGGGATGGGTGAGAGGAAGAACAGGTTAGGGAGGCAGAGACAGGTTGGACTGGTTTTGGGATGCAGTGGGTGGAGGGGAAGAGCTGGGCTGGTTGTGTGGTGCAGTGGGGGGAGGGGACGAACTGGGCTGGTTTAGGGATGCAGTTGGGGAAGGGGAGATTTTGAAACTGGTGAAGTCCACATTGATACCATTAGGCTGCAGGGTTCCCAGGCGGAATATGAGTTGCTGTTCCTGCAACCTTTGGGTGGCATCATTGTGGCACTGCAGGAGGCCCATGATGGACATGTCATCTAAAGAATGGGAGGGGGAGTGGAAATGGTTTGCGACTGGGAGGTGCAGTTGTTTGTTGTGAACTGAGCGGAGGTGTTCTGCAAAGCGGTCTCCAAGCCTCCGCTTGGTTTCCCCAATGTAGAGGAAGCCGCACCGGGTACAGTGGATGCAGTATACCACATTGGCAGATGTGCAGGGTTCTGTGGAGGACTCAAGCAGGAGGCAATATGGGCAGAGCTCAGAAATAGGCAGGGTGTGGTAACCATGTTGGGGCTGTACTACAGGCCTCCCAACAGCTGGCATGAGATAGAGGTGCAAATAAAAAAGACAGAATATGGAAAGATGCAGAAGCAACATGGTGGTGGTGATGGGAGATCTTAATTTTCCCAACATTGACTGTGATTCCCTTAGTGTGCGGGGTTTAGATGGAGCAGAATTTGTAAGGACCAATCAGGAGGATTTTCTAGAGCAGTATGTAAATAGCCCAACTTGGGAGGGGGCCCAGCCAGGTGGTTGAGGTTTCAGTAGGGGATTACTTTGGGAATAGTGATCACAATTCTGTAAGTTTTAGAATATTGATGAATAAAGACGAGAGTGGTCCTAAAGGAAGAGCGGTAAATTGGGGGAAGGCCAACTATAGCAAAATTCGGCAGGAGCTGGGGAATGTAGATTGGGAGCAGCTGTTTGAGGGTAAATCCACATTTGATATTTTTGAGAGGCATTTAAAGACTGGTTGATTAGAGAGCAAGACAGACATGTCCCTATGAAAATGAGGGATAGTTAGGGCAAGATTAGGGAACCAGGAATGACAGGTGAAATTGTGAGACTAGCAAAGAGGAGAAAGAAAGCATACATAAGGTCTAGGTGACTGAAAATAGACGAAGCTTTGGAAGAATATTGGGAAAGTAGGACCAATCTGAAACAAGGAATTAAGAGGGCTAAAAGGGGTCATGAAATATCTTTAGCAAACAGGGTTCAGGAAAACCCCAAAGCCTTTTATTCATACATAAGGAGCAAGAGGGTAACTAGAGAAAGGGTTGGCCCACTTAAGGACAAAGGAGGGAAGTTATGCGAGGAGTCAGAGGGAATGTGTGAGATTCTTAACGAGTACTTTGCATTGGTATTCACCCAGGAGAGAGTCGTGATGGATGCTGAGGTGAGGGATAGACGTTTGATTACTCCAAGTCAAGTCGGCATAACGAGGGGGGAAATATTGGGTATTCTAAAAGGCATTAGGAGGGACAAGTCTACAGGTCCAGATGGAATCTATACCAGGTTTCTGAGAGAAACAAGAGAGGAAATAACTGGGGCCTTAACAGATACCTTTGCAGCATCCTTGAGCATGGGTGAGTTCCCGGAGGACTGGAGAGTTCACAGTGTTGATCCCTTGTTTAAGAATGGTAGCAAGGATAATCCAGGTAATCATAGACTGGTGAGCCTGATGTCAGTGGTGGGGAAGCTGCTGGAGAGAAATTCTGAGGAATAGAATCTATTTATATTTGATAGGAAATGGGCTTAGTAGTGATAGGCAGCATGGTTTTGTGCAGGCAAGGTCTTGTCTTACCAACTTGATAGAATGCTTTGAGGAAGTTGATAGATGAGGGAAGGGCTGTGAATGTCACATACACGGACTTCAGTAAGACATTTGATCAGGTTCCCCATTGTAGGCATCGGGTCCAGGGTGTACTACTAGATGGATAGAGAACTGGCTGGGCAACAGAAGGCAGAGAGTTATAGTGGAAGGGAGTTTCTCAAAATGGAGAACTGTGACCAGTGGTTTTCCACAGGGATCCGTGTGATATACATAAATGATCTGGAGGAAGGTATAGATGGTCGGATTCGCAAGTTTGCAGATGACACTAAGATTGGTGGAGTAGCAGGGAGTGAAGGGGACTGTCAGAGAATGCAGCAGAATACAGATAGATCGGAGAGTTGGGCGGAGAAATGGCAGATGGAGTTCAATCCGGGCAAGCACGAGGTGATGCATTTTGGAAGATCGAAATCAAAAGCAAACTATACGGTAAATGGAAAAGCCCTGGGGAAAATTGATGCACAGTGACATCTAGGTGTTCAGGTCCATTGTACTCTGCAGGTGACAACGCAGGTCGAAAGAGTGGTCAAGAAGGCATACGGCATGCTTTCATTCATTGGGCGGGGCATTGAGTATAAGAGTTGGTAAGTCATGTTACAGTTGTATAGGACTTTGGTTCAAACACATTTGGAATATTGCACAGTTCTGGTTGCCTTATTACCAAAAGGATGTGGATGCTTTGGACAGGGTGCAGAGGAGGTTCACCAGGATGTTGCCTGATATGGAGGGCGCTAACTATGAAGAGAGGTTGAGTAGATTAGGATTATTTACATTAGAAAGACGGAGGTTCATAGGGTCCTGACTGAGGGCTACAAAATCATGAGAGGTATAGACAGGGTGGATAGCAAGAAGATTTTTCGCCAGTAGGGGGTCTCAATTACTAGGGGTCACGATTTCAAGTGAGAGGGGATACGTTTAAGAGAGATATGCATGGAAAGTTCTCTATGCAGAGGGTGGTGGGTGCCTGGAACATGTTGCCAGTGGAAGTGGTAGAGGCGGGTACGATAGCATAATTTAAGATATGTCTCCTTGGAAAATAGGTGACAGGTTTCAATATAGGACCTGGATCGGTGCAGGCTTGGAGGGCCGAAGGGCCTGTTCCTGTGCTGTAATTTTCTTTGTTCTTCAGCCAGGAGATTCCTCAAGTCAGTTTCTTCAGAATGAGGGTCTCCCGTGCATTGTCATCTACATTGCATTTCTCAAGGAAAGCTTTCAGGAAGTCTTTAAAATGGTTCCTTTGTCCTCCTCTTGGTGAAGTGCCTTCCTTGAGTCAGGAGAACATTTGTGTTTGTAGTAGGACCCAGGCATCATAAGGACTTGGCTGATCCAGTTGGTTTTGCATAATAATGACCTCAGTGATGGTGCTACTGTCTGCTTCAAAAGGGATTGATTTTAGTACACCTGTCCTCGTAGCTGATGCAGACAATGTGTGATTGGACTTCTCAAGGACCTTGACGTCTGTGTGTGTGTATATATATATATATATACACACACACACACATGTATATATATATACATATAGTCCAGGTTTTGGAGCTATATAGAAAAGTCAAAAGGATGACTGCCTTACACACAAGGACATTAGTATGACAATGGGTGTCACAGACAAAGACACTCATCTTTTAGGTGTCTGAGGCAGTGCTCATAAATTGGATGTGGTGTTGAATCTCCGTGCTGATGCTAGCCTTAGATGGAAGGTGGGGGGGTGGGGGGTGGGGAGGCAACGGCCTAGTCGTATTATTACTGGATTGTTAATCCAGAGATGCAGGTATTATTCTGGAGACCTGGCTTTGAATCCTGCCATGGAAGATGGTGGAATTTGAATTCAATAAATATCAGGAATTAAGAGGCTAGTGATGGCCATGAATCCATTGCCAATTGTCACAAAAATCACATCTCGTTCACTAATGTTCTTTAGGGAAGGAAACTGCCATCCTTACCTGGTCTGGCCAACATGTGATTCCAGACACACAGCAATATGGCTGACTCTTGACTGCCCTGTGGCCAATTATAGATAGGCAATAAATGCTGACCCAGCCAGTGACACCCTCATCCCCTGAATGAAAAAAAATCATTCAATGTAGATAAAATGTTCAATATTGACAGGATTTATCCAATGATCTTAATGGAAAGATGGGTGAGAACTTGCCCAGGGACAAATTGGTGAAGGATTTGAATCTATTTGAAGTTCAGGTTGAGACTAATTCTTTGGATTCGACAGGTGTGTCTTGAAGATTCTCTTCCGATAGAATGGAAGCGATATTGTCATCCACATACTAAAGTTACATAAACAAGGTCAGAGGTTTTCTTCATGGATTTCAATCTGTTGAGGTTGAAAAGTTTTCTGTGCATCCTGTAGACTGCATCCACATTAATGGGAAACCTTTTTTTTGGGGGCAAGATGAAGAATGATGGCTACAGCATTGGAGATGGAGAAAAGGACGAGAGTGATGACACATTCCTATTCAACCCCTCTCTTTAGCATAAAAGGATTTTATACCATCACCAACATCTTGTTGTGGGGAAGATGGAGGTTCTTGATCAATTTCTCTGGATCTTTGATGGTCAATTGGAAAGTGCTATGGAAGACACTATGTCAAAAACCTTGATTGGGTCACTGAACGTCTTGTCAAGAGCACACTAGCTCAGTGGTTAGCACTGCTGCCTCACAGGAGCCAGATTCGATTTCACCTTTCGGCGACTTTCTGCCAGGTACTCCAGTTTCCTACCACTGTCCAAAAATGTGCAGGTTAGATCAGGTGGATTGGCCTTGCTAAATTTCCCATAGTGTCCAGGAGTGTGTAAATTAGGTGGATTAGCCCAAGAAAACGTCGGGCTACAGGGAAAGAGTAGGGGATGCATCTAGGTGGAATGCTCTTCAGAGAGGTGGTGTGGACTTGTTGGGCCAAATGACCTGTTTCCACACCGTAGGGATTCTATGAAGTGGTTTATGTTGGTTCTGGCATTTCTCTTGGACTCGCCAATCAGTGAAAATCATGTTCTTGGTTCCACAGTTTGATCGGAGGCCACACTGGCTTTCAGGAAGTTTCCTCCCAGACAGAGGATAGCATCTAGTGAGGATTTGGGCAATGATCTTCCCAGCAACTGAGAGTAGAGAGATTCCTTGTTAATCCCAATAGGACACTTAGTCTCCTTTCCTGAAGAAGTTTGTGATGGCAGGCAAGGTCTGTGCCTTCAAGATTGAAAATCACCCCTGGAATTCTGTACAATAACATCATCTGGGTCACAATTTATCCATCTGCATGGAAGGTCTGTTAAAACAGATATTTTCTTCCTTGCAATATCCTGAATTCTAAACCAGGCAATTGTTTTCTTGATAGTATTCTGTACGCTCCTGCAGCTTTTCCATTCTCTACATATCTAGTGGCGGCTGCAACTTCTTCCAGACTAGGTGGGAGTCCAAGATCATCTTTGATGGGAAGTTGGGTGATTTTTTCATACACAATTGCATTTTGCTTTAGTTCTTTTAAGAGTTCTATCCATAACAGCCTGATGTTTTCTCCAACTCGAAACAGGGTGTTGGGTCTGTATCTGGCTTTGGTGGCACTGAAGAAGCTCCAGGTGCTGTCGTAGTACAATAGAGCAGATAACTGGTTTGGCATTGCAGGTCTGCTATGTCATTTAAACACGTTTGGAAGGACATAACTAGTTCAAATGTTACAAACAGAAGAAAAACGACTATCTGATTATTTGAATTATAAAAAAAAATAAAATCTTAATGATTTATGGAACTAGGAGACATTATCCATGAAATCTTATTAACAGAATTCAAACCACTTCACGGTCTAACATTTGTAGATGACATTGCTTTTAGTTAATAACTCTTCCCATTCAGAAGATTGCAGGTAGAACTGGAAAGTAACTTTTCCAAGTGTTACTGTATGAAAAAATTTGCTTGTACAGATTGAAAATAGACTGCATAAAACTCAATGGCAGCCACCACTGATGTGGAAAAATCAAACTGCACAGATTCAGGCACTGTTAAGATGAAGCTACTTGGTTCAGAGGTCCAGAATACTATCAAGAAGAAATTGCCTGGCTTAAAATTCAGGATTATTGCAAGGAAGAAAATATCTGTTTTAACAGACCAACCTTACAGATGCATAAAGTGTGACCCAGATAATGTTATTGACAATTACCTGTTTCAGAAAGAAAGAACTCCTGTGCAAAAGATATTCGAGAGATGAAGGGCCCTCCAGATGAGGTAATAAACCAGTTGCCTGATTCAGCAGGAACATCCTCTGCAAAAGGGCATCTAAGGCCTCACAGGGTCACAGATCAGCAGGCCTCATGTCAAAGATCAAATCTTCCAAGAAAACATGGTACTGAAGAATAGTGAAACCTCCATACTCCTTGATTTGCAGGAGAGATGGAATATGGTAAATGTAATTGTCACATGAATGCATTAAAGTTAATTGTGGGGAGATGTTGTATCAGACAGTGTTTCTGAAAGTGTTAATGTTGAAAAATCTTGGAAATGCTGATCTTGACTCCGAGGGAAGTCTTTGTCCTTTTGTTGTTCAAAATTGACCATAGCAGCAAGAAACATTTGTCATGGTGCCACAGCTTGGACAGTTTAAGCACTAGCCCATATTTCCACAAATATTGTAAACTGAGGAAAGATCAATGGAATGGGGTCTAGTCTTGAGCTTACCAAGAAAACCAGCTTCGTGTTTGCAATGATAGTAAAAACTTGTTCACAGCAACTGTATTGAAGGCTAAAGTTAAAGTTAACTTGCAGATGTGGGAGGGATGAATTGTAAAAGTGCTAATTCTTAAAAGACTAAGCAGCTCCAGGAACTCTCAGGTGGTGAAAGCAATGAAATGGGCTGTACCTTTCAGAATTATCTGCTAGTTTCCTAGCTTTGAAAGGCTTAATATCATCACACTATAGCAGATCTGGGATTGTGATCATTCTTGATTACAGTTGAGAAGAGTGCCAGTAGCGACTGTTTTGACAGTTGGCAAAGATAACGCAGGAAGTCCAGTGGAATAGTAGCTTTGCTGAGGAATTAATCCTTTTTCTGGTTGCTAGGCTGGAATTCCGTTCCAAGAATGATAACGCTATTTGACAATAAACAAGACTCTGGACAATTTGCTGCTAATATTCAAAATTTTTTCATGATACCCAGTTGTGTTGCTTATTGAGGGGCCCCTTCGAGGTGGTGTTATTGACAAGACCAAATCTTCTTAAAATATAAATAAGATGATAGTCTAGGCCTTACCTTTTTCTTATTTTAAAGGTAAATGTAGGGTGCTGTTTTCCAGATGCAATTTCATTGATCAAACTATTGCCTTTAAGCAAAGCACACCCACAGGTAAAATACAGATGAAATAAAAATAAAAGGATTGGTATAATTTTATTGAAATGCTTAACAATATTAATTACTAAATAACTGTTTCAATATAGTAACATCCTATAAATGTACCATTGGCAATGGGAAAATTCAGTAAAATAGGTTGTCTCATGTTCAATTTTAGTAGCAGGAAGAGAATTCCAGCTTTTCCTGTAACAGAGAAAGGAATAAGAGTTTTCACATCCAGCTTGAAGACCCCTGCAACTGCAAAAAGCCAAAATTAAAAACCCCAGTTCTGTAGAATCTTGACCCTACCCATTCAGGCTGTTTCTATTCCTCCAGCTTTTAAAAAAAACATAAGGTTTCATAAACTGTTTATTTTATTGGATTTGAGCAGACCATTCAGCAGCTCTATTTCAAACTTTCTTCATGAGAAAAGGACAAGAAATACCTCTTAAAACAATAATATTGTCACCATCTGCCAGTACTTAGGAAGCCACAACATTTATGTTTATTTGTGGTTTAGGAATCTTTGCTGCGTTTGATTTTTCAAGTTGCCTCAAGTAGTTCTGCGCATGTCAGCCTGGGTGCATAGAGCTCATTGATGCAGCTACACTAATACCATCGCTGTTGAAAATAATTATTGTGTTTAACTTGTACACAGACCCAATAGCAAATCAGGTGTTCTGTTCCCAACAAGCATTGCTGAACCAGGAAGGAAAATGTTGGATACAACTTTAATACTGGATGAAGATGGAAGGACTTGCACTTAGATTGTTTATTTCATGAGATTATGCAATAAGTGACACAGATATAACTGTTGTATGACCTGGACTGGTAGTTAAATATTGCTGAGCATATAACATTTAGGAAGGTCAGGAAACAAGAAAAAGTAATCAATTAATTGTATATTCTAGGAAGCCCAGAATAGATACAGCCCAGTGAATAAGAGATAAATCCACTAAAGATGATTAATTTAAAAAAGTGAAAAAGTTAGTATCAAGTTCAAAGAAAAAAAAAAGTACCATTGTACAAAGATAGTTGGAAGGTCAGAAAATTGTACATAATATAAAACACAGTAAAAAAAATTTAAAAAATAGGGAAGACCTATAAAAGCACACTTAATGAACTTAGATATAGCCCTAGACATTTCTCCCAGGGAGGCATACACCTTAGAAGGGAAAACTGTGTGTTCCAGGCACCCTGAGTGACCTACTTGGGCAACAGAGTCAACAAGTTGGGTTACACAAGTTGGAAGATAAAATAAGGATGATCCAAGGTGCCCCAGCTCTTATGTCTGTCCTGGAGCTTATATCTTTCCTTGGATTGGTGAATTATTACAGAAAGTTCATACTAACTTGGCGTCCATCCTGGCACTCTTACATCTACTAAAGGAAAAGAGTCAGCCGTGGAAATTGTCTCATAGCTGCTTTTTCTGAATGGCTGCATTTTGGCTATCATTATCTAAGTTGTAGGCACACTATGAACAAGTTGGAGCACTTTTCTGTACAAAAAAAAATCTCAGATGTGAAATCATGAAAAGTCTTCATAGTACACTTAGATAAAAATGTTTTCCCTGGTAGCCGAACCCAAAACATGGCATCCGAGCTGGAGGTCACCATGAGACCGAATAAAAAATTTAGGTATTAGTTAGAAACTGGAGTATGCTGCCATTTTGAGTATGGATAGGTATAAATAGACAGATCCAAGGGAGTCAAACAAGTATGTGAGGGAGAAGTAAATACTAGGTACTGTTACTGGAATTAGAGAGAGTGGAGAACAATTTAATTCAGTATAAAGACCATCGATCAGTTGGTTCAGAATATTGAGCTGTAAATTCTACACAAAAAATGACAGCAACAATTCGAATAACTTTTTTGCTGTTATATTGTTTCAGTAGGGCTTCCAAAAGATCCAAAAAAAATCTGGTTTTAATTAGGGAAGCAAAAATTCAAACCAAGAGATAAAGCTAAAGTTTAACTTCAAGCATTTTGAAATCTAATGACAAAGCTAAAATCTGCATTTTAAAATTAAAACAAAACAATTCATAGAACGTGGGTACTGTTTGTCCTGCCAGCAATTATTGTTCCTCCCCAATTGCACATAAGATGGCAGTGATCAATCTTCAACAGCTGCAAACCATGCAGTGTCTATTTACCTGATGATGCCTGGTTAATTTGATCTTTTTCAATACCTCATTTTAAACTTGAGAATAAGGCTTCACAAAGTTATAGTGGGAAAACCTTAATGCACTGTATCTTTCAATAAAAAAGGTTTGTAAAACACTGGACACACCTTTATATATATGCATGTATTAATTAGGAAATGGCAAACAAATAAGCTTCGGATGGTAGTATAGGATGGGGAGGCTATGCTCCCAATTGTATTTCTGTTGTAGAAGCACCAACATGTAATCAGTAACAATGTAAGTTGGAAAAAACGTAAAGTGATCTTGGAGCTTGTCTGGAATTGCATCTAGGATGGTCAGTGACAATTTAAGCTCAATATTACTAAACAAAAATCTTACACCAGGATGATTAAAAATATTTCCAGGGGCATGCTGGAAGAGACCTGAAGAATGTGATATTCGATTTGGCACAGGCTGCTGAAAACAGTCAGCATTATATTGTCAAAGACGACAGCAATAATAAATGCCGAGTTAGCCAGTGAAACGCAAACCTTGAAATCTTAAAATCAAATTTGCTAGATTCACTATCAGTCATCTCACTGATGAGAACAGCCCTATGGCGACATCACCAGCATCTTATACATGGGAACACATCAGATGGAAGTGGTCAACTTTAAACGGTACATTTAAAATAGCAGTATTGTCGTTTACAATACAAAATGTGAATTAAAACCTTCCAACATTTTATTGGCTCTTTTCAAAGTACCATAGATACTTGGCTGATTACTTGAAATCTTAAATCTGGTTTGTATTCCATCTGGTGAATGGGAAAGTGCAATTATCACTTTACTTAATCCTATGAGGCCTCCTTTTCAAATAGGAATTTTCAAGGCTGCATATATATTCACCATACTGTCATAAACGAGGGACTACACTTACTGCCTTGGTCTACAATACCTTTGTGTATATTTTAATCAGTGTTCCAGATTCAAATAAGGTTTCAATACAACTCATTTCCAGTCAAAAATCTCCACATCATCTCCCTCAGAAAAACTAACAGCCAAGAACTAAAATTCAAATTATAGAACATGCACACATCTCCAATGTTGTTGTATGTGACAGTGAGCAAACTAACTTGGTCAATGTTTATGGAAAAAAAAGTATGTCAGTTTACTTCATACACTTGCCAAAACAGCAGGAGGAGGAGAGGCATGGTAAATTGCACACAAAACCTTGGCATCACGATTCAAACTGTTTTGATAAGAATAGCAGACATTTCAAAAGACAAACACGAGATAGGAGATCGCAACTTGGCATTTGTGGAGAGAGAAACCAAAAGATCTATTGAGTTGCTCCTGCGCTTCTGTTTTTGTTACAAAGATTATGGCACCATCCGCCAAGCCAATACCCAAGCATATCCCAATGAAGTGCAAGTTAGATGGGTTCACTTTTAAACAATGTTTTAGAGATAGTAGGAACTGCAGATGCTGGAGAATCTGAGATAACAAGGCGTAGAGCTGAATGAACACAGCAGCCAAGCAGCATCATAGGAGCAGGAAAGCTGATGTTTCGGAAGGGTCTAGGCCCGAAACGTCAGCTTTCCTGCTTTTACATGATGCTTGGCCTGCTGTGTTCATCCAGCTCTACAACTTGTTGTCTTACTGTTAAAGATGTTATTTTGCAATGCTTTGGTCATTGGTCTCTTGCTCATCAAGGGGATGTAAGATAATCGGGGATTAAAAAAAATCAGCTCAACCGTTATTTTATTGAATCGCAGAAGATTCGAAGGGGCCGAGTAGTCTTGTTATTTATGTTTTAACAGTTCAAAGGTTAACAAATGCTCTTTTCTTTTCGTACGAGTGCTGTCAGACCTGTGGAGCTGCTCCAGTGTTAAATTTTAGATTCCCATCTATGCTGGCGATCCAGAAGACGGCATCACCGGGTCAACGCCAGCAATAGGTCGGTCCAGACACTGACACCCGGCACTTCGAAGTCACCGTCCGCTGCCTTAAGGCTGCGCAGCTGGCTTTCGGCGGCCTCCCTGACTGGTGGAGGGCCCTGCCAGAGGGCGGCGAAGTGCTCCAGTAGCCGGCACCAGCTCGGCTCCTCGGCACAAGGAGGCGCCCACTCAGCCCGGGCCGCGTCATAACGCAGGGCCCAACCCCAACGCTGCAGGAGGCGCAGGTAGCGCCGGCCGAACGCCGGGCGGCGGGCGGTCAGGGCGGCGAGCTGGCTACACGGGAGCGCGCGGCAGAGGGTGGCGAGCGCGCGCCCGTCTCCTAGCAACCAGCCCAGGGCCCGGGCCCGCGCCTCGCTGCCATCATTCCCTTCAGTCGTCTCTAGCAACAAGGCGGCGAGCGGCTGGAAAGAACCGGGTTCTTCCTCACCGTCGCCACCGGGGACAGCCCGTTGCAGAAGCTCCTCGTAGGCCGCCGCCTGCCCCTCCGGTAACTCTCGCCCCTGCACCTTGAGGCGCTCCTCCAGCCGCTCGCGCAGAATCTGGCCTCCCGTCTCCGAAACGACATCGACGCTTCCTCTCGGGGGCTCCGAACCCCAGGCTCGCCGCAGCAACCAAGTGGCCGCCTTCACCCTGACGGCCCGCCCCAGCGACGCCGAGAGGGCCTCCGGCCCTCCGCCGCCTGTCCTTCCTGACCCCGCCGATCGGTACCAGGAGGCGGCCCGGTGGAAAGCGGACGCGGAGGCGGCCGGGTTGTGCAGCAGCGCCTCGGACAGCAGCTCGCCGCCGCGGCCCAGCTCCTCCAAGAGTAGGTCCCGGTACCGCGGCAGTTCAGGCGGAGCCCTCGGCCTCAGGCGTCGCTGCTCCTGCAGCCGCTGCCGGAGGGCGGCCCGGGCCTCCACGCTCCCCGCCCCTTCTAAGCGCCGGCTCAGCTGCTCCAGGTAACTGGCCCACTGGAAAGCCCGGCCTACCTCCGCATCGTCCCAGTCGGCGGCCCATGGACTGTGCGCCACCGCCAGCACCTCAGCGAACCGGCTCAGGTACTCAAGCACCGTCTCCATGGTCCGGGACCGACCCGGCCGTTAAAATCACTCAGTGACCGTTGTTCCATCGCTCGCGGGCGGGACTTTCAAACCGCGCGCGCTTCCCGCCCTCCCGTTCACATGACACTTCCGGCCCTCACTCACACGGTCACATGTTTCTTCTGATGGACGGCGCGATGGTGGCCACGTAGTAAAGTAGCTAGAATGATAGGA
This sequence comes from Stegostoma tigrinum, assembly GCF_030684315.1. Taxonomy (NCBI): domain Eukaryota; kingdom Metazoa; phylum Chordata; class Chondrichthyes; order Orectolobiformes; family Stegostomatidae; genus Stegostoma; species Stegostoma tigrinum. The sequence goes on along the minus strand of NC_081370.1, from coordinate 56,791,439 downwards.
GTACTTCTCTATCAGAGAGAGATGGAAAGAAAGAGGCCCTGTGGCGAACTTAGCCCAAGGCGAGGGAAGAAGCTGAGGAGGAGAACGCTTTCTGGTACCTTTGCCAGTGCAAAAGCTGAACCCAAGCTGTTGGCATCACTCTGTGACATACCAATTGATGCTGCTGACCTGTGAGAACTCAGAAAGCCTAATTGGAAAGGAACATTCCTTATTTACAACAAGGACAATAGAAGTTACTGGAAAGGTCTAGTAGCATCTGACGAAGCGTCACCGAACCCGAAGTATTAACTCTGCTTTTTCTTCATAGATGCTGCCAGACCTGCTGAGCTTTTCCAGCAACTTCAATTTTTGTTTCTGATACACAGCATCCACAGTTCTTTCGATTTTTATTGAGCATCTTTTAATGTTGAACACCAAAATAGACCAGTACTGGTAACAGATTTAGGCTGGTCCCACCTTGGGGCAGAAAGTTCTGCAGACTCATTCTTGGGTTTGCTTCTAATTCTACCCAGAAGTATTACCAATCGTCCCACCGTCACAAACAGTGCAACTTTTTTTTAAACCCCCCTGTCCCTAAAAAAAACTGGAGGCAATTCAATATTTACATGCAAACCATTAAAAGTGAGTGGGAGGAAGAGAGAGAGAGAGAGAGAAGGAAACTTGATTATATTCACGTGAATCTGCTGCCCTTATGTCTGTCTTATTTAATAGCTGTTCATACCACTGCTCATTTAAGAGTGCGATTAAGGGATATATACCTTTACTCAAAGCGTTGTGAATCATTGGAATTCACAATGGATGTGCTATATGTTTAGGCAAATATGTTTAAGATTGAGATAGATTCTTTCAGGATACTGAAAGAAATGGGGAGTAACTAGAAAGTGGAATTCATGTACAAGATCAGCCATGATCATATTAAATATACAGCATGACGGGCCATTTGTACCTACCCGTATTTCTTATTGTGTTTACCATACTTGGTAATTTTTTTTTGTTCATGATTTTGATGTTATAACAGATTTTTGGTCATTCTAATTACCATTTTGTTAAATATTAACAATGACAACAGAAAATGTACAAAATGCTCAGGAGGTCAGTTTGCAGCTGTGGAGAGGGAAACAAAGTTAACATGTCAACCTGAAAAGCATTAACTCTGCTTTTTTCTGCAGTTGCTGCTTGACCTGCTGACTTTCAGGCTCAAACTGCTGCCACCATGTCTGTGGATCCCAGTGCATGCAGGCAGTCACTGCAGTCATGCAATCTATACCACAACAGATTGGTAGGTTTACTAAGGCTCTGACTTTGAATGGATGACAGTCATTCCAAGGTGAACATAACATCCTGAGTTGGAACTGCTGCCGTTGTTGCTGGAATAAAGTTGTGGAACACTCTAACAATTCCATATGTGTACTCACACCTCGTGGTCTTCAGTGGTTTCAAAAGGTAGCTCACTTCCACCCTTTCAAGTGCAATTAGGGACAGCAACAAAACTGATATCTCTTGAGAATGGTCTAGGCCCGAAACGTCAGCTTTTGTGCTTCTAAGATGCTGCTCGGCCTGCTGTGTTCATCCAACTCCACACTTTATTATCTCGGATTCTCCAGCATCTGCAGTTCCCATTATCTCTGATATCCCATGAATTTTTTTAAAAAATCTGTTTAAAGTGGTTGTGTCACTTCCTTTGCTTTTGCCTTTTAGCTAGCCAGAACAGACTGCTGCCAGTGGTACAGTTTGAATTCAGGCCTTCAAGGTGTAAAGCTACTCAAAGGTCTCCTATAACTCTCCCCAAATAAAAATACCAGCCTCCCACCAGTCATTTTGCAGCAACTGAAGTTGCTTTGCACAGGTCCTCAAAGCCAGTCAACCATAAGATAGGTACTAAGAGAATATACAGGGTGAACTGTTCAATTTTGGATGTATCATTGAAAGTATTATTTAATGAAGTTATAATGAATGGTACTTTAGTTGTGCCTTTTATTTCAGGATTATGGTCAAGAACTTGCAGTGATTGCCCCTAATGGAAGCTGGTATGGGGGAGAATTGTGAAGAGTGGTGACATGGAGATGAAATTTCAGGGGAACTACCATCTGTGGTTGTCGTGGATAGCTCATCCAAATTGAAGGGATCATAGCAGTACCTCAATTCCACTTTTTACGTGAACCTTGCTCTTCCTCCTCCTCTTAGAAAAGGCTTTGCCCTCATAGTAGATTGTGGAGCGTACAGCAGACTGCCGCAGAGAAATTATCCTGCAAGTAGTGGAAAGCTTCCTGCAAGGAACAAAAACATTGTGTTGGAACCCTGATTGTTTGTTCCTCCGAGTTCCTGGCAGCAACAAAGCTCTCATTGGAACATATTAACCAGTTTTGTTTGGATGGGGAATAGGAATCATAAGCTAGGTATATTGCTCTTGTCACCAAGCAGTCAGCGTCTATTTCAAACTTGATGGCACAAAGATGGAAAGTACAACTGGCTGGTGTAGATTGAAACAAGAGTGCAAATGATGGTGTGCAGTTTGTGACAACAGTTTGCACTTTTCTGAAAAGGAAATTATCCAAGATGAAACTTACATGAGTATTGAAAGATACTGATCTGGAAGTTGGAAAACAAATAAGTAGGACAGCTTAAAGTATGATTAGGGAGCTATATTTTGACAAGGTATTTGGAAAGAGATTAAAAAAGGTAGATTGATTAAGAAGTTTTAGAAGAAAATCGAATCATGTTTAATTATAAATGATGGCTATTTGACTTAATTAGTTTGAATAAACAATCATGCTTAGTTCCACACTTGCATTTTGTCTGTTATCCTGTTAAGTTCCTCAGCCTCTCATGATTGCCCAAGTCCCTTTTAAAATTATTTATGGAATTAGCTTCCAGCACCTTTTAGATAAAGTGTTCGAAATCTTGACAGATGTCTCATTGAAAACTGTATATCTTCGTCTCCTTCTAAATCCAATGTAATTTTAAATCGATGACCTTTAATTATTGATGCAGTGGATATAGGCCAGCCAGTATGTTGCTGAAAAATGTAGTATGGATGCTTAGATGAATTTGGGAACACCCCACAGCCTGTCCTAGTCAGATACTGGTAATGGTATTCAGATTGGCATAGTCTGCTGTATGGTGCACAATATACCCACTGTGAAAAGAAATGGAGAAAAGAATTGTTGGAGGAAGAAAACAATGACCATTCTGTATTCCTGGAGAAGCAGGATGAAGTGGAACCTTGCAGCGCTCACCCTAGTTGCCCAAGAGGCTTGCACAATTAAAAACAGAGAAAAACAAGAATATAAGAAATTGAGTCTATGGAGAGAATGAAATAACAATTTTCATGGAGAATACAAAAGAATTTATGTTGAATTTGTAGAAAATGCAAGCTCAGCCTCCACTGGAGTATCATGTCTACTTCTGGGCACTACACTTTATGAAGGATGTAAAGGCATTTAAAAGGTGCAGAAAAGAAAGATTTATGAGTGGTTTTAGGGATGAGTAACAGGTTACATGGATAATTTGGAGAAACACTGTCCTTGGAAGAGAAAATGTTGAGAGGGGATTCTATGAAGATTTTAAATCATAAACAGAGTGGACAAAATAGAAAGAGAATAATTGCTCCTATTGGTGGAAGAAACAAGAGTCAAAAGGCATAAAATCAAGGTATTTGGCAAAAGAAAACAACAATAGTGACATGAGGAAAAACATTTTGTTAATTACCAAGTGGCTAGGTTTGGAAATGCACTGTCTAGAGAGAGTGGTGGTGCCAAATTAAATTGAGGTATTCCAAAAGAAATTATCCAAAGAAACATGTTCAGGGTTATGGGGAAAAGATAGTGGTGAATTGATCAAGCAGAGGACCAGCACTGACATACCAGGCTAAATACCCTCTTGTGCTGTAACCATTCTACAATTGTGAGGTGGAGATAAAATGAAAGTAAGTGACAGTATTAATTGTTTGGTTGAGAATGTCTCGAGAGACAAATGAATGGAACTGCAGAATGCTAGTCTGAGGAGTGGTGGAAAGACGAATTCTAGAGATTCTCCAAAAAAAATGAGGAAGTAAAGCCATAAAAATCCAACAGAAGATTTGGTTTATAATTAGGACATTACATTAAACAATACAATATGAAGAAGCAATGATATTTTTGCAGTAGAATTTGATAGGCTGAAATTAGAGTTCTGCTCACAGTTCATATAACGCTATTGAGAATGAAAGTGTAAGTTCACTACCTGGGTCAACTTTTACAGATGATAGCTATTTTTAACATACCCAATACGTGGCTTTTGAACTTTAGTGCTCACCAATGTGATTTGATTTGACATGCTTGATAGACTGAACAAACATGAGTTAGTCCAATCTACTGCAATAGGTAGTTGTGTTTTTTTCTCAAAAAAAATTCAGAACTTAGATGCAAATATCTATTTTCCCAATTGTAGTATTTCCTATTTGAAAAATAATCCTGTAAAAGTACAATTCTGTGTTACCATAAAGATAGAATATAAATCTGGATGTGAGTTTGCTCGCTGAGCTGGAAGGTTAGTTTTCAGACGTTTCGTCACCATTCTAGGTAACATCATCAGTGAGCCTCCGACGAACCTCAACCTGAGCTACAAATCTTCTCAAAACTGGATAGAATATAAATGTATGTCATCCAAGTCTAAAACAGTTCATGTCTTTAGAAAATAATATGCATTAAAAATATTGGAGAAATGATTTTTATTTGTAATCTGTTGTGAATTTGTCAGATGGCAGAACAGAAATCCGTGGCAACGATTTCCAAAATTTGACTATTAATTTCTAAGGGTTTCATGGAGGGTTTTTTCTCTATGACCTCTAGTAGGTTTCTTCATGGAATTTTATGGTGCTAACGTAATTAAGTATTGTGATGGTAGTATTACTTTAAGAGGTGTATTTTGTCCAAATTTCTATGAAGAAAGATTGAAATAGAGGTCAGCACTGGTCTGCTCAAAGCCAATAAAGTAAACAACTTCTGAGACTTCGGGGTTATTTTTAAAGTTGGAACAGTAGAAGTAGCCTGAATGAATAAGCTTCCACGGAACCAGGGTTTTTAATTTTAGCTTTCTGCAGTTGCTGGGATCATGAAGCTGGATGTGGAAGCTGTTTTTCCTCTCTCTAACAAAAGCTGGTTTTCTGTTCCTGCTGCTAGAGTTTCATGTGAGACAATCTTAATTTGCCTTTTCCGAGGGTGTGTTCATGGGTTGTTACTGTATTGGAACAGTTAATTAATAATAGCTTTATATATATTATTTTGTTGAACATTTCAATAGAGTTACAGTTGATCCAATTCTTTCATTTTTATTTTGTCTGTATTTTAACTGTAATGTAAAAATAAAGTGTGTTTTGCTTGAAGCCAGTAGTTTGACCAATGAAATTGCATCTGGAATGCAACGCCTTACACATACCTTTTAAATAAGAAAAAGTTAGGGTCTACACTATCTTCTTGATATATTTTGAGGAGGTTTGGTTTGGTCCATAACAGTATGCACCATACCCTCTATGGCACCTCTCTCTACAACCTTGTACTCACCAGCAGCAAAAGTGTTTTCTGTCATGGATACAGTCCATGTTTCCCACCACTCGTGCTTTATTTAAAGTCTAGCTGTGCACTAGTTCAGCAAATCAGGAATTGGAATTCATGGTTATGCTGTGTGAAGAATTGATAAGGAGATGGACAATAGAAGCAAGTTGGCACTTTGTTTTACTGACAGGGACATGGATGTCCTCGGTTGCAAATGCCACTGGAAATCACAACAACAGATCCTGCCAGCCTGGTCTGAAGTTGCAACCAAGATCATTGCAGTTTCCATGGTCTGGAGGAATGCCCAGCAATGCAGGAGAAGATTAATGAGATTCTGCTCTCTGCAAGGATAAATGCCACCATCTTCTGTCTGCTACCTCACATTGCCACTGCATGCACCTCTTACAAAGGTTCAGGTTTTCTTTTATTCATTTGTGGGATGTGGGCGTCACTGACTGGCCAGCATTTATTGCCCATCCCTCGTTGCCCTTGATAAGGCGGTGGTGAGCTGCCTTTTTGGACTGCTGCAGACCTCCTGCTCTTGGTTGACCCACAATGATAGTAGGGACAGAATTCCAGGATTTTGATCCAGTGATAATGAAGGAATGGCGATATATTTCCAAGTCAGCATGGTGAGTGACTTGGAGAGGAGCTTGGAGGTGATGGTGTTCCCATATATCTACTGCCCTTGCCCTTCTAGATGAAAGTGGTCATGGGTTTGGAAGGTGCTATTTGAGGATCTTTGATGAATTTCTGCAGTGCATCTTGTAGATAGTACACACTGCTGCTACTGAGTGTTGGTGATGGAGGGAGTGAATGCTTGTAGATGTAAGTGCCAATCAAGCAGGCAGCTTTGTCCTGGATGGTGTCAAGCTCCTTGAGTGTTGTTGGGGTTGCACACATCCAGGTTCTATGACTCCCACTGCTGCATGCAATATCTTCACTCAAATGCTGTCAGTCACCCATACTCTGAAACTATTAAACCTTCCTGCCGTTGGAGCTTCTTGTTCAATCAGTTGGGACATAAGGTCATAGATTCATACAGCATGGAAATGTATCCCTTTGTTCAACTTCTCTGCTGACCAGACTTCCCAATTTACCCTAGTCCCGTTTTTGATTAATCTTTCATCTACTTTTGCCAATACTAACTGCTCAGCTGCAGATCGGAGTGGATCCTATGGGTCAGCTAGTGATAACTATCAAATGACACAGGAGTAGCAAACTGGTTCATCTGATACATTTAACAAACTGGATCAAAGGTTAGAAGATCCCACCTGTACCGTACTTGCTCTGTCATGTGTACATTTAACTATCTCAGTGGACAGTTCGGCAGTTGCCATGGAGAGTCAGGTGTAAGAGTGCACTCGTTGGCTTCTGGAGTTGCACACACCCTGTACTTCATCACTGTAACCATCAATAATAAACATCAATGGCAAAGCAATAGGGCATGAGGGATCTTAACCTCACTTTAAGTGCCCTTGCCTCTGAGAGGGACAGGGTGATACCCAGTAGACATTCTGTCAAAGAAGGAACAATGTACAAGTCACCAGAAGTTTCCTGGCAGGACATTCCAGAGATGCCTGGTCCCTGCACTCCATTTCACCTGCGGCCCTTCACCTTGTGGAGGTTCAAGCTGAGGAAGATGAGCCTTCATTTGGCCAGAACACTCAGCATACTTGGACTATCTGGCCCAAATACCCTCTGGGTCACCCACTCACCAACTCCATGGTCAACAGACTCCATTGTGGGTCAGGCTCCTTTCATCCCAGCTGCAGATGCCAGGACTATATCTAAATGTTCATCTAATTTCATCACCTATGTGATCGACTCCCATTTTTGCTGTTGCTGAAGAATAAACTTAGGCAACCTTTCCTTAGTGTCACACAATGTTATAATCCTGTATGAAGGATAAATATTCTTTCCACGGCACCCATAAAACTTTGTCATCACTGGATGAGGGTGCATCAGATGTCATGAAACCTTCCATTAGATTGTAACATTTACTTTTATTAAACAATGGAAAAAATGAACAAAGAACAAACCAGTCAACTGAATTTGCATTTAGTATTAAACAGGGAATGCTTGCCTATCCAGCATCAACGCATTACAGCTAATTTATGATGACCACTCAATTCAGTTGCACAGAAAACATTTGCCAAAATAAGTTGAATACTATAGATTGTAACATGCAGCTCCTGTTCATGAACTGTGAGGGTCTTCAGGTCTCTCTCAATGCTACCTGTCTTTTACCAAGATATGATCAATGTCTGGACCTTGCGCTGGCTTTTTCACAGTCAGGAGTAGTAGCTATCATCAGAGAGCCTCTGCTCAGGAATTTGCACGTCCATCATCTTGGGTTCAAGTGCCTGGTGGAGGGGAAGTTCTGGTCGCGGGGGTGACCAGAATTGGGGACATGCTGGCAGATAAATACCTGGGATGGTAGTGCACCAGTTGGAGGACACTTGTGAGTGGTGGAATCTTGCCTGGTTGTATCCCTGCTTGGATGGAATTTCACCTTGGCCCTAGGGTCCTGAGCCTCTTTCAGGAGCCCACACCCTACAATCTGAGCCACCTTTTGGGTATGTGTTGTGCATCCTTCCACCTCTCAAGAAGACTTTTATACAAGCTGCTGCTGCATACTATCCACTTTGATTCTTTTGTCCACTGCACAAACATACCTTGCTGTGTTTATTTGCCTCCTGGTGGTCGGCATCTCCAATGGAGCACTGTGATGATACTGTGGCTTAAAGAGGTGTACATTTTTCCTCATTTTTTTTGAAGAGTGGGTTTGAACTAGAGGTACTGAGCTGCCTCTTCAAAGCCAATAACATAAACAACTTGTGAAGCCCTGGAAGTTTTTCTTTAAAAGTTAGAACCATAGAAGCAGCATGAACTAATGGAATCATGATCCCACTGAACCAGGGTTTTCATTTAACTTTCAGTGGATGAGGTTTTGAAGTTGGTTGTGCAAACTGCCGTACAACTCTCTCTGCTAGAAATTTCTCTTGGTATTCTTTCTTATTGTACTGGAGATGCACCGCATGTGAAATAATAAATTTTACTGAGTTTGCCTTTGCCAAGCGATTTATGCCATGTGTTTATGGGATGCTACTATATTGGAACAGTTGCTATTTCGTAGTTAAATAATCTATTATTCTGTTAAGTTTTCGAATAGAATGAGATTTATCAATTCTTTCTTTTGTGTGTATTTTAACTAGGTGTAACAATAAAATGTGCTTTGCGTAAAGCTTGAGTTGTGTGAACAATCAAATTACATTTTGAACACAGCATTTGCCTTTAAATAAGATAAAATTTATGGCCTAGGCTATCCTCCTGATATGTTTGAATGGACTTTGGTCCGTAACAAATTGGAGGCTCTTGTCTGGTCAAAATTGCTAAGAACAGTTTGTGTTTCAGATTATTGGACACAGAGACAGTGAATGGTGAGTGTTGGCTTTTTTTTGTGGTGTTGCATTCACTTAGAATAAAATAGGGGTGCTGTGTGCAATAATGGCTGTTTCAGTCACCAGGAGTTTCCATGGGTGGAAGGAATCACTTCAGGTAGTTTACGGAAAGTGTGAAAGGCAAAACCTCCATAACTGGCAAGCAAACTAAAGTTGGAGTTGTCTATATATTTGAGGAAAGGAGAGATAATTGTGGCAATAGCTCAACATTTACAATTGCCAGGTATGCATTCAGAATTCTCAGAAATGGTTAAAATTCACTTGCAAGTGAAACAGCTTGAATTTGAGGCAATGGTGAGGCATAACGAAAGAAAAATGAAAATGAAACAGTTTGAATTATGATTAAAAGCAGAGCAAAAAGAAAAGGAAAGAATAGCTCTGGCAGAACTATAAGAGAAAGAAAGGATGGCCCTAGCAGAGGAAGAAGAAAGAGAGAGAAGAAACAAAGAGTGAGAAGAAAAGGCGAAAGCGACAGTTTTTGTACTTCAGAAATTGGCAATGAAAGAGGAAATTTAACTTAAAATGTTGGAGGTGGAGGTAAAAGGTTGAAGTAGTGATGGGGATAGTGATGAAGAGCAAAGCCATCGTATCCAAAAGGCTGGTGGGATCTGTTTAAATATGTCCAAATGTTACCAAAGTTAGATGAAAAGACGTAACAACCGTTTTCTTTTCATTTGAGAGAGAGGCTAAATGAATGAACTGGCCGGTGACCACATGGGAATTGTTGATTCAAACAAAACTGATAGGTAGAGCTGGTGATCTATTTGCATCACTATCAGATGAGATATTGGGGCAGTATATGAGGTGAAAAACACCATCTTAAGTGCACTTCAACAAGTGCCAGAGCCTACAGTCATTGTTTATGAATCTAAGGCGGGAACCTGGTCAAACACATAGTGATTGAAAGGATCAAATAAAGTGACTTTGACAGGTGGATAAAGGCTTTGAAAATAGATCAGACGAATGATGCTCTTTAAAAGGGTTTAATTTGGAGGAGTTCAAAAATTCACTGCCTGAAATAGTAAGAACTCATGCAGAAGAGCAGAAAGTTAAAACTGCAAGATTAGGAGCAGAAATGGCAGATGATTATGAGTTAGTTCATAAATCAAAGTTCGGTTTCTGACATCAATTTCAATCTATGACAGATAGAAATTTGAGAAAAGAGAAATCTTCGGTAGTAAAGGAAAAGGAGATCTCATTGAAGGTATTAAAGTTAGTTTACTTCAAGTTAAAAAACAAAACCGTGAAGGGGGAAGAAAAGTAAAGTAACTTCTTGTAGGACACATGAATTGCAGTGTTGCTGGTTTAAGAAAATCGCTGGGAAGACATGGTAAAATTTGAGGCAGTGGCAAGGGATAAAGAAAGAAAAACCACAGTTTGAATCATGATTAAAAGGAAAGGAAAAAATAGCCCTAGCAGAACAAAAGAAAGGGAAAGCATAGCCCTGGCAGAACTAAAAGAAAAAGAAAGGATGGCCCATGCAGAGCAAGGAGAAAGAGAGAGGAGAGACAAAGAGAGAGAGAAAAAGGATAAGCCATTGGGGTTTATTGAAGTGGAAAAGGATATCCCAGTGGAAGCTAAGGAGCTGCACAAGAATGTTCAGGGCTTGGTCAATAAGAAAGAATTGGATTTCTTTCAATAATTTACCTGTGTGGGTAAGGTTTATTCGTGTACCAGAAGAAGTAGATAAAGAAATTAACATTTTAAGAAATACTAAAGCAAGTCAATCTTTGTTGTGAGAGATGAGGAGGAAAGTAATTTGGAGGGTATATTGCCAGAAAAGCTGGTTAAATGTGGAACTCATGGTGAGAAGTGTAGGGTTCTTTGAATAAGGTGAAGTTGGAGAGTGTGGTGAAAAGTGGTGAAGTGCTCGTAGTAATAACAGAGAAATTCTGTGTTCTGCAGATCAGTTTAGCCTCAGGAATGATACAGCTGGATCACAGAGGAGAATGACACCTACAGTGGTTCAAAACCCAGTGGGAAATCAAGCAGCTGAGATGTTGCAGGAAGTCCATCCGGGGAGCTTTCCTGACTCTGTAGTGACAAGGTCACATAGCCACACTTTGAAACAGGAGGAGCAATAAAAAAATAAAGAATTAATAAGGATTAAAAAGTAAGGAATTTGAAGTTCAATTTTCAGAAACTATATTTGATCAAATGGTTGCGAAAGAAAAACAAATACAATAACATGAGGAAGACAAAGTAGATATTTTTTGTTCAGAAAGATTAGTTGAGTTACAAGAAAAAGATGGGAGGAAAGCTCACATAGTGTGTTGTGTGAATATGCTCAAATGGTATTTTGATAGGGAAGGAAAGCAAAAGGAGAAGGTGGTACTTGTTACAACCCAGAGTGAAGAACTAAATCAAGATAAGTTTGAATTTGATATTCCTCAAATTAATTTGGATAATGAGGAATTTCTCAAAAGTGAAATAAATTATTGAGTTACCTTCCAGAGGAAAATTCAAATGACCTGAGAGAGTTATTCCAATCACATGGAAAGATATGGGAATAAGCTGAGAAGTACAAATGTATATGCATGATGTAGATATAGGAAATGGTACTTCACTTAAGCAACACCCTTTTAGACTTAAACCTCCTAATGTGGCACAGGTTCAAAAAGAGAATGAAAGCATGTTCAAAAATAGTATAATTGAAGTGAGTTGCAGCAAATAGAGCTCACCCACAGTAATGGTGTCAAAACCAGTTAGCACCCAACGTTAATATTTTGATTACAGAAGAGTCAATGCAGTTTCAAAATCTGATTCATATTCTATTCCATGGCTGGAAGACTGTATTGAATAGGTGAGAAAAGCTTACTCAAAGGATACCCTTATCTACGAGGATAAAGTAAATTTCAGCTTTTGTGATACCGAATGGACTCTACTAGTTTAAAGTTATGCCATTGGCATGAAAAATGCACCAACTACATTCCAAAGACTAACCAATAGAGTCATTTCAGGATTCCCCAGCTGTGTGATGTACGTAGACAACCTGGGTTTTTATTAGCCACAGGTGGAAGGAACATTTGGAACATCTATCGGAATTGTTCGATTGACTGCAGGAGGTGGGCTTGGTGATGAACCTGGCCCAGAATGAATTCACAAAAGCCCAAGTCATGTTCCGAGGCCATTTCAATGGCTTTGGACAGATGGCCCCAGGGGATGTGAAAACAAACATATTGAGGAGTTTCACATACTGTCAATGAAGAGGGAAATATACTGATTTCTGGGACTGAGTTGTTTTTATCAAAAATTTGGACCAAATTTTAGAAGTGTGTTTACTCCACTGACTGACTTGTTGAGGAAGTACAGAAAATTTCAGTGGGCACAGGAATGTCAGAAGGCATTTGAAAGCCTGAAAGCTGTGTTAGCTACTCCCCAGTGTTAGTCACATTCAATTATGCGAAGCTATTCAAGGTAGCTATCGATGCAAGTGATAAGGATTTTGGTACTATACTCTTACAAGAAGACAACGAGAAGATAGAAATACCTATTTGGTTTTTTTCCAGAAAGTTGAATATTCATCAAGGGAAATGTTTCACAGGTGAGAAAGGGACTTGAGTTTGGTGTTGACATTGCAACATTTCAACATTTATGTTGCCAGTAATGGGTGTGTGACAATGTATACGCTGATCATAACCTCTTAATGTTTTTGAAAAAAAAAACAAATATTTTAGATGAAGTTTATTGTTACAGCCATTTAATTTGAAAATAAGACATGTGGCAGGCCGAGAAAACATAATTGCCAACGCATTGCCATGACCAATGAAAGAAGACAAAGGTGTTCTGTGGCAAAAGAAATAGATTAGATTCCCTACAGTGCGGAAACAGGCCCTTCGGCCCAACAAGTCCACACTGCCCCTTGGACCATCCCACCCACAGACCCTTGAACACTATGAGCAATTTAGCACGGTCAATCCACCTTGCCTGCACATCTTTGGACTATGGGAGGAAACCGGAGCACCTGAAGGAAACCCACGCAGACATGGGGAGAATGTGCTAACTCCACACAGACAGTTACCTGAGGCTGGAATCAAACCCGGGTCACTGGCACTGTGATGTGCACTGCTAACCACTGAGCTATCAAGCCGCCCTTAGGCTAAATAGACTAGTATTGAATGTTTAGAGTCAATGAAATATATAAGTATTATAATGTAATAATTGCATAAGACTAAGGATTTTAAAAATAAAACCATTTTTGTATATTGGTGAGTTTTTTTTTAATTATTGGAGCAGTGTGATGATACCATGATACCATTGTGATGATACCCTTTAAGAGGTGCAGTTCTTTTTCTGGTTTTCTTTTAAAGAGAGGGTTTGAGCGAGAGATGTTGAGCTGTCTCTTCGAAGCCAATAAAGTGAAAATGTTGTGAGACCCAGGGAGTTTTTCTTAAAAGTTAGGACAAAAGAAGCAGCATGAATAGGGGGAGTCAGGCTCCCATAGAACTAGGATTTTTAGTTTAGAATCATAGAATGTTCGGGGTTTTGAAGTTTACTGTGGAAGCTCTCTGCCAGAATTTACCCAGTGTTCTTTCCTTCTGGACGGGAGACACATTGCACATGAGACAATCTATTTTACTGAATTTGCCTTTGAAAAAAGTGTGTTTCTGAGATATTACTATATTGGAACCATTGCTGTTTGGTAGTTAAATAAACTATTATTCTTAATTTATTAAATTTCCAAATAGAGATGAAGTTATACTAATTTTTCTTTCTTTTGTTTGTATGTTAACTAGGTATAAGAAAAATGTATGTCTCCCTTAAAGCAGAGTAGTGTGACCAATCAAATTACACCTCGAACGTAGCACCTTATACTTGTCTTTAAATTAGGTAAAAGTTAAATTCTCAACTATCTCCTTGATAAATTTGTAGGGGGTTTGGTCTTGTCCATAACATAACACTGTACATAGCAGACCTCCCATTTTCCATCGTGGACCTAGGTGTAGGGTGTTGCACGCAGCAGACTCATATAACCACAGCTTGCAGCAGTTCATGGACCCCCAACCCAACAGTGTATTTTGCAGCACAGCATGGTAAAAATGATGTTCTTATAATTAACATTCTCATTTTTGTAGTAAGTACAGTGCTGCACCTCTCACAGATTTTCATTCCTCATTATGGACACTTCAACAGTGTCCAGTTGTCCAGACAACCACATATTATGCAACATTCTATCTGTTTATGGCAAAATATTCCCTGATGTGTGCAAGCATGGGAGCTTCATCTTGAAGAGACATTGTATGGCCCTTGGTGGTTTCAGTTGCAGAAGATGTTACATTGTAACTAAGTTGGGCCTCATTTTATGACATTCTGACTGCTACCTGTATGCAGACTACTGTGGAATTTACCTGGAGTGCTACAGCAGATGTTTTTGTCATGATGTCCTGGGACATCTTCATTTGGCAGCACGTTGCTTATCTGGAGGACATTCCCTGAAGTTTCTGCTCATGATGAAGGAAGGTTTTGTTGGAAAGTTTACATCAGGAGGTTGCACCACCTATGTCAGACGATGTTCATCCTGAACTTCTAGAAGCTTGCCTTCCTCATCAGTTTCTGTAGTTGCTTAGAGATGACAACAAGTGTTATGTGTGTGGAACTTGATTGTTCCAATGAACCTCTGTGGGCCATATCAGAAATAAAGCAGCTCCTAACTAATGGGATCAGTTAGCAGTTGCAGGATATTCAAATGGCATTTAACTGTCATTCTCCATCCATTGAGACATAGGAGGTCAGGTAGGGCAATAGGACGGACCATTTATATTATAGACCTGATTCAAATATATGCTGCACAAGCCACATGGCACATGAGGAGATTATAGAACAAAGAACATTACAGCACAGTACAGGCCCTTCGGCCCTCGATGTTGAGCCAACCTGTCATACCGATCTGAAGCCCATCTAACCTACACTACTCCATGTACGTCCATGTGCTTGTCCAATGACGACTTAAATGTACATAAAGTTGGTGAATCTACTACTGTTGCAGGCAAAGCGTTCCATTCCCTTACTACTCTCTGAGTAAAGAAACCACCTCTGACATCTGTCCTATATCTTTCACCCCTCAGTTTAAAGCCATGCACCCTCTTGCTCGCCGTCACCATCCTAGGGAAAAGGCTCTCTCTATTAACCCGATATAACCCTCTGATTATCTTATATGTCTCAATTAAGTCACCTCTCAACCTTCTTCTCTCTAATGAAAACAGCCTCAAGTCCCTCAGCCTTTCCTTGTAAGACTTTCCCTCCATACCAGGCAACATCCTAGTAAATCTGCTCTTCACTCTTTCCAAAGCTTCCACATCCTTCTTATAATGCGGTGACTAGAACTGTACGCAATACTTCAAGTGTGGCCGCACCAGAGTTTTGTACAGCTGCAGCATAACCTCAATGTTCTGGAACTCGATCCCTCTATTAATAAAAGCTAAAGCACTGTATGCCTTCTTAACAGCCCTGTCAACCTGGGTGGCAACTTTCAAGGATCTTTGTACATGGACACCGAGATCTCTCTGCTCTTCTACACCACCAAGAATCTTACCATTCGCCCAGTACTTTGCCTTCCAGTTACTCCTACCAAAGTGCATCACCTCACACTTGTCTGCATTAAACTCCATTTGCCACCTCTCAGCCCAGCTCTGCAGCTTATCTATGTCTTTCTGCAACCTACAGCATCCTTCATCACTATCCACAACTCTACTGACCTTAGTGTTGTCTGCAAATTTACTAACCCATCCTTTTACGCCCTCATCCAGGTCATTTATAAAAATGACAAACAGCAGTGGACCCAACACCGACCCTTGCGGTACACCACTAGTAACTGGTCTCCACGATGAACATTTCCCATCAACTACCACCCTCTGTCTTCTTCCAGCAAGCCAATTTCTGATCCAAACTGCTATATCTCCCACAATTCCATTCCCCCGCATTTTGTACAATAGCCTATTCTGGGGAACCTTATCGAACGCCTTGCTGAAATCCATATACACCGCATCAACCGGTTTACTCTCATCTACTTGTTTGGTCACCTTTTCAAAGAACTCAGTAAGGTTTGTGAGGCATGACCTTCCCTTCACAAAACTGTGCTGACTATCCCTAATCAATTTATTCTTTTCTAGATGAGTATAAATCCTATCCCTTGTAACCTTTTCCGACACTTTACCAACAACTGAGCTAAGGCTCACTTGTCTATAATTACCAGGGTTGTCTCTACTCCCCTTCTTGAACAGGGGAACCACATTTGCTATCCTCCAGTCATCTGGCACTAGTCCTGTAGACAATGATGAGTTAAAGATCAATGCCAAAGGCTTGGCAATCTCCTCCCTGGCTTCCCGGAGGATCCGAGGATAAATTCCATCCGGCCCAGGGGACTTATCTATCTTCACCCTCTGTAGGATTTCTAATACCTCTTCCTTGTGAACCTCAATCCCACATAGTCTAGTAGCCTGTATCTCAGTATTCTCCTCAACAACAATGTCGTTTTCTAGAGTGAATACTGTTGAAATATATTCATTTAGTGCTTCCCCTATCTCATCTGACTCCACACACAACTTACCACTACTATCTGATCGTAATTGCCTTTCCCCCAGCTATAACTCTTGCCCAGTGGTATACACCTATCCCTTTCCATCACTAAAGTAAACATAACAGAATTGCGATTGCTATCACTAAAGCGCTCACCTCCTTCCAAATCTAACAACTGGTCGGGCTCATTACCCAGTACCAAATCTGATGTGGCTTCGCCCCTTGTTGGCCTATCTGCATACTGTGTCAGGAAGCCCTCCTGCACACACTGGACAAAAACTGACCCATCTAAAGTACTTGAACTGTAGTGTTCCCAGTCAATATTTGAAAAGTTGAAGTGCCCCATGACAACTACCCTGTCTCTCTCACTCCTATCGAGAATCATGTTTGCTGTCCTTTCCTCTACATCTCTGGAACTATTCGGAGGCCTGTAGAAAACTCCCAACAGGGTGACCTCTCCTTTCCTGTTTCTAACCTCAGCCCACACTACCTCAGTTAACAAGTCCCCAAACATGCTTTCTGCAACTGTAACACTGTCCTTGACCAACAATGCCACATCTCCCCCACTTTTACCATCTTCTCTGTTCTTACTGAAACATCTAAATCCCGGAACCTGCAACAACCATTCCTGTCCCTGCTCTATCCATGTCTCCGAAATGGCCACAACATCGAAGTTCCAGGTACTAACCCATGCTGCACGTTCACCCACCTTATTCCAGATGCTCCTGCCGTTGAAGTAGACACACTTCAAACCAACTTCTTGCTTGCTGGTGCCATCTTGCATCCCTGAAACTTTATTTCGGACCTCCCCACTCTCAACATTTTCTATAATCGAACTACAATTTTGGTTCCCATCCCCCTGCTGAATTAGTTTAAACTCACCCGAATAACCTTAGCAAATCTCCCCCCCAGGATATCGGTACCCCTCTGGTTCAGGTGAAGACCATCTTGTTTGTAGAGTTCCCACCTACCCCAGAAAGAGCCCCAATTATCCAAGAATCCAAAACCCTCCCTCCTGCACCATCCCTGCAGCCATGTGTTCAACTCCTCTCACTCCCTATTCCTCACCTCAGTAGCACGTGGCATGGGCAACAAACCAGAGACAACAACTCTGTTCGCCCTAGCTCTCAGCTTCCATCCTAGTTCCCTCAATTTCTGCCTTAAATCCCCACCTCTCTTCCTACCTATATTGTTGGTGCCAATGTGGACCACGACTTGGGGCTGCTCCCCCTCCCCCTTAAGGATCCCAAAAACACGATCAGAGACATCACGCACCCTGGCACCTGGGAGGCAACACACCAACAGTGAGTCTCTCTCATCCCCACAGAACCTGCTATCTTTCCCCCTAACAATGGAATCCCCAATGACTACTGCTCTGCTCCTCTTCCCCCTTCCCTCTGAGCAGCAGGGACAGACTCTGTGCCAGAGACGTGTGCCCCACTGCTTTCCCCTGGTAAGTCGTCCCCCCCAACAGTATCCAAAACGTTATACTTATTGTTGAGGGGAATGGCCACAGGGGATCCCTGCACTGCCTGCCAGTTCCCTTTCCGTCCCCTGACCGTAACCCATCTGCCTTTTTCTTGTACCTGAGGAGTGAAAAAGTGTGATAAATAGGATGTGACCTCTATCCATCCCCACATTCCCCATGAAAGACACATTGCATATCAGATAATAGTGTGAAAGGTTACAACTTGGCTAACATTACTTCTGTTACACAGCAGTTTCCAGCATTAATTTGTAATGATCAATGATGTGCTCCAAATTGTCTGTGACCAAGATTTTTAGCCAACTGAGTTTATCATGAGATGAGTTTGACATGCAGATTGTCCTGGAACCGAGTGGCTTACTAGTCCATTTCCTGTTTGCTTCCTTTGCTGATCATTGCAGGCAAACATACAAGCTGGAGAGAAGATGGACAGGTCAAGGAAGCAGGGATGAGAGGGGGTTTGTCTTAGGATGAAGTAGTGAGTGGGGAGGTTTTGAAGTTCGTAAAGTCCACATTGAGACCATTGTGAGCTTCACAAATTACGCCTTGGAACCCTTCTCTCCCACCTATCCACTCCTCCCACCTCATTAAACAACCCTCACCCCCACTTCCTACCTACACTCACCTTTCCTTGTTTCATCCCCGCCTCCTTGACCTGTCCGTCTTCTCTCTACCTATCTGTTCCACTAACCAGTTTCTATCACCACCTTCCCCTCTCTCTATTTATTTCAGCGCCCCTTTCCCATCCCCTATTGCTGAAAAAGGACCCAGACCCAAAACATCAGCAATGCAAGCTGCCTAGCTCTGTCTGTGCGAAATGTTAAAATAAAACAGAAGTACCATGAGCCAGTAGGCTTTGGATAAAGTGGAAATTCACACAAAGGCAAGACAAAGCCGCAGTGACCAATCAAGTCAGCACAAAGTTAGTGAGCGCTAAGAAAGTGAGCTGACAGCTCTGAGATGCACCCAGTTACGATGCATGAAATAGGTGCATGTCTCTGCATGCAAAGCAGCCTGGCAGCAGCATAGGAATGTAATGTGTTTGTGAGCTTCTCTGTGCAGTATGAAGTGATAAAATGTATTGTGAATTAATTCAAGATGTGCCATGATGAGATTATGAGGGTGATGCTTTGCCAATGCCAAACTCTGTGGATGGAGGGGTCATGAAGGCGGTCATTGCTCAGCAGAAGGTACCCTGACATGAACGGGTACGCTGGCCCAGATAGATGCCTGAAGAAGACTCTGGTGAGGAGAAGCTGCCACAAAACAGCCCCAACTTTCATATTAGGAATTGGCACCTAGAAGACCATCAGTTCAGTGAAAGATGCTCTTTGGTCTGCCCAAAATTTGGTCTTCCATAACAAGGAGCTGATCCCAACTGAGTGTTGCAGACTAGCACACTCCAAGGACTGGGACTATATGCTGAGGGATGCACTAAGGCTTGGGGCAGCTGTTGCCAAGGAACAGTGGGGAAAGACCAATGTCTGAGGTCTTCATACTGAAGGTAATTGGGGGTCCATTCAGTTATCGGACCCTCCCAGTGTCTCAATTCCATGTAAATATCAGTATAGTATGTTTAAGAGAGGTCTTTGGTTTATTTTTGGGCAGAATCAAAGTCCAATGTTTTGTTTGTTTACTTGATATGCAACTGTACAGAACTGAACTGCATTTGTGACATATATGTATAAAAAGAATTGTGTCATCTAGTATTTCTCTGCTGCCTGAGAGAATAGCAACCTGCTTATAAATAAAGCAAGAGTTAACAAAGTGTGGAGCTGGATGAACACAGCAGGCCAAGCAGCATCTTAGAAACACAAAAGCTGACATTTCAGGCCGAGACCCTTCATCAGAAAAAGATGATGAAGGTTCTAGGCCCAAAATGTCAGCTTTTGTGCTCCTAAGATGCTATTTGGCCTGCTGTGTTCATCCAGCTCCACACTTTGTTATCTTGGATTCTCCAGCATTTGCAGTTCCCATTATCTCTGGTCCCCAAGCCTCAGCTCAGTTTCCCCGATGTAGAGGAGGCCACAACGGGTACAGTGGATGCAATATACCACATTAGCAGATGTGCAGGTGAACATCTGCTTGATGTGGAAAGTCTTCTTGGGCCTGGGATGGGGGTGAGGGAGGAAGTGTGGGGACAGGTGTAACACTTTCTGCGGTTGCAGGCCAATTCTATCAATGTGGATTTCACAAGCTTCAAAATCTCCACTCTCCCTACCTCATCCCAAAACCAGCCCAGCTCATCCCCACCTCTCTAAGCTGTTCCTCTCATCTATCCCCTCCTCTCACCTCAAGTCACACCCCCATTTCCTACCTACTAACCTCATCCCGCCCCCTTGACCTGTCCATCCTCCCTTGACTGACCTATCACCTCCCTACCCTCACTCACTTTTACTGGCTCCATCCCTGCCTCTTTGACTTGTCTGTCTCCTCCACCCATCTTCTCCTTTATCTATTTTCTATTTGTCTCCCCCTCACTCCCTATTTATTTTAGAACCCCCTTCCCCTCCCCCATTTCTGATGAAGGGTCTAGGCCCGAAATGTCAGCTTTTATGCTCCTAAGATGCTGCTTGGCCTGCTGTGTTCATCCAGCTCCACACTTTGTTATCTTGGATTATCCAGCATCTGCAGTTCCCATTATCTCTAATCTAAATAAAGCATAATTAAATTATGAGATGTTAATGTATGCAAATCAGCCTTTTGCCACTTCTCAGTGAGATTCTCACTTCGCCATGGAAACTTTATGCAGAACATCTGACTTTTTTCCCTGATATCAAAAATCTCATTTTTCCATTCATACCTCATTTTCTGATCAGTATCACCATTGCTCACATTGTTTAGGGCCTGGGATGATATCCTACCCATGCATAAGATTTTGGTTTTGTTCTCTGAAAATGGTTGAAAGACCGTAAGTCAAAGTTTGAAATTGTTCATTTCATTGCTTGTATCTATTCCAGTATCCAGCAGAGGGAGTATGATAAAGGCTGTCATGCTCTTCAAAGAATTCCATTGAGGGAACATAAGGGGCAATGGAATTACAACTGTATTACAAATACAAACCTTTATCAGCCTCTGCAGTGAAAAAAGCCAATTTGTTTCAAATGAAGTATGGCAATTGAATAGGATTATGAAACGCAGCTGGCAGATGTGTTGGAGGAAGGAAATGAGGAAGCAGGAGGTTGAGTAAGGGATTTAGGGAATATTTAAATGTTCTGCTTAGTGTTTCCCACAAGCTGGTTTCTTGATTCTTCAACATTGAAAGATTGTCAGATACCCATAAACAATATTGGAAATCTAGCCAATGGTGATCTTGTTAAGTCAGCAAATAGCTGGACCATGCAGAGCAGGAAGGACCTGACAATCCCTTTCAGTTGGCTGACTGACCTGAGCCAAAACAACAGTCAATGTACTTTGGTTATTCAGTCTTGCAAGTAAGTGGAAATTCAGATAATTTATTCCAGATTGATATTGCTAAATAAATTGTGCATTAATTACATAAACAAACCATTTTTATAATTTATTTGAATATCATGCCTTTTGCTTTGACTTGTCTGGTCAAAAAAAATGAAAAACAACAGATGTGATATTAACTTGAAGGCAAAGATGGATTTAATAGCAGGAACTGCTTGCCTTTGTTTTTGCAGCCATTTCAGAGCTACAGCCAGCCAGATTGATAGGCCTTTGATTGTTGAGCAGGTGGGGCTTTGGTATTGCAGCACAACTGGAAACTGAAGCAGTGAAGAGACAGAGATGACCATTTAAGAAGGTCAGGGGGGAAGATTGGAGTCTAGAGTCAGGGCAAACAAAAGAAAGCAAAGTAGGGAGGAAGTATCAGAGATAAATTGTAGAGAAAATTGAGATGGCCATGGTTTGGGTGGAGGAAGTTTGAAGTCCTGAGCCATTGCTTATTGGAGAGGTCAGGACAAGCGGTAGTCAGCATCTGGAGTGACTCCAGATCAGGAGTCCAGAACCAGACTACATCAGAAGCTTGAGCATGGAGCTTCCTTTATGAAGAAGAATCGTATCAGATTTGAAACATCAACCCTGTTTTTCTCTCACTTTAGATGCGGCCAGACCTGCTGAGTTCCTGTAGGGTTTCCTGTGTTCAGATTTCCAGCATCTGCAGTTATTTGCTCTTTCTATAATAAAATAAAGGATTTGATGTTGATAGTTGATCAGTTTTAAATTTACCTCTGTTGTAAAAACTGCATCTTTGTCTGTTCCTTTATTCTTGTTTGTGGACTAAAATGATAAAAGAAAAAATTTGGAATGAAGGACTGGAAGCAATTGTTCCATATTTGAACACAAGTCACTGAAATTCATTGGGAGTCATGTTGATGTTGTTGCTTTGCAAGCAGTAGGGAATTTGAGGCCAGGCAACATGGTATTGTGATGTGTGCGCAGAGTGTGATTTGGCCAGCATTACAAAGCTAATTCTATTATACGGTAGTGAATGACTGTGGATGCCGGAGGTCATCAGCCAGACAACAACCCTGACTGGTTCCATGCAGCTGCACAGTTCCTTGTGTGTGTCACTGATACAGTTATGAAAGTCTCCAGACTGGAATAAGCAGGCTTTGTTTCTATCTGTCTGCAAAAATGTAATTCAAGCTTGGAGATAGTTAATAAAAACCAAAAGAGCTGCAGATGCTGTAAATCAGGAACAAAAACAAAGTTGCTGGAAAAGCTCAGCAGGTGTGTGAAGGAGAAAACAGAGTTAATGTTTTGTGTTCTGAGGAAGAGCCACCTGATGACCTAAAACTTTAATTCTGTTTTTTCCTTCACAGATGCTACCAGACCTGCTGAGCTTTTCCAGCAATTTTGTTTTTGTTCCTGGAGATAGTTATTTTCTCTCGCCAGTTGCTATAAGCTGTTGCCTTTAATCGATTAACTCACGTTATGCCTCCTTGGAAGAAATCATGGTTATACAGCATAGGAACAGACCCTTCCGTCCAACTCATCCATACTGACCAAGTTTCCCAAGCTAAACTCATGCCACTTGCCTGCATTTGGCCCATTTCCCTTCAAACCTTTCCTTTTCATGTACCTGTCCAAATGGCTTTTAAATGTTGTAACACTACCTGCATTTACTACATCCTCTGGCAATTCATTCCACATATAAACCACCCTCTTGTGTGAAAAAGGTTCCTGTCAGGTCTCATTTAAATATTTCTGCTTTAAGTTTAAGATTATGGCTTGTGGTTTGAACTCCCTCACACTAGGGAAAATGCCTTTGCTATTTGCCTTATCTGTGACTATAATGATTTTATAAACCTCTATAAGGTCATCCCTCAACTTCTTATGCTCCAGTGAAAAAAGCCCCAGTTTACCCAGGCTCTCTTTATAACTCAAATCCTTGTAAGTCTTCTCTGCATCCTTTCCAATCTAATAATATCCTCCTTATAGCAGGGTGACTAAAACTGCACACAGTACTCCAAAAGTGGCCTCACCAATGTCCTTACAACCATAGCATGACATCCCAATTTGTATCCTCCATGGCCTGAGCAATGAAGGCAGGTGTATCAAACACCTTCTGTATCACTCTGTCTACCTGTGATGCAACTTTAAATGAATTGTATACCTAAATAATTCAGAAAGGAAATCAAGGAGCAAAAAGCCTTGGGAAGGAAAATAAATATCTCATCCAATCCTGTGGATTTGTGCTATTGAACTTGGTATTGCCAGCAGTTTTTTCCTCCATTCATAATGGCAAAATTATTTCATTTGTATCTGTTTGTGTGTTTGGGGTTTTAAAAGGGGGGTTGGGAGGGGTGGTGGTGCTAGAGTTTCAACTGGTAGGCACATATTTTGACAGCAAATAGTTCAGTTTACCTGTGTCCAGAACATATTTTATTCTAATAAACAACAGTTATTGTTAAGTGCAGGAACGTGACTGCTTTGCCTGTTAAAGCTGAGCGAGCAGACATAATTGAAGTGTTGGTGAGACCACATCTGGAATATTGTGAGCAGTTTTGGTCTCTTTATTTTTGGAAAGATATTATTTCATTGGAGGCAGCTCAGGGAAGGTTGAATAGGTTGATCCCTGGTACGGAGATTGCCTTACAAATAAAAGCTAAGCAGATTGGGACTCGAATCATTGGATTTTAGAAGAATGAGAGATAATCTCATTGAAATATATACGATTTTTAAGGAGCTTGACAGAGTAAATGCTGAGAGAATGTTTCTCCTCATGGAAATGTCCAGGTCTAGACAGCATAGCCTCAGAATAAAGGGGCACAAATTTAAGCCTGAGACGAGGAGGAATTTCATCTCCCAGAGGGTTGAGAGTCTTTGGAACTCCTTGTCACAAAGAACACTGGAAATTGCAGGAAAATCCCTGCAACCTGGTAAAGTTGTCTCTGACAGTCTTAAGTGAAACTACAAAGACTAAGTTACTTGAATTTGCAAATAAGGTTGGGGTGTGTAAATTTAAGGCTGAGGTAGATAGATTCCTGATGAGATAGTAGGAATTGCCGATGCTGGAGGCTGAGATAACAAGGTGTAGAGCTGGATGAACACTGCAGGCCAGGCAGAGTCAGAGGAGCAGGAAAGCTGATGTTTTGAGTCTGGACCCTTCTTCAGAAATGGGGGAGGGGCTTGGTCAGTGAGGTGGGAAGAACGGATTGGTGGGAGAAAAGACGGACAGGTCAAGAAGGCGGGAACAAAATGGGCTGGTCTTGGGTTGAGGTTGGGGGTGGGGAGATTTTGAAGCTTGTAAAGTCCACATTGAGAACATTGGGCTTCAGGGTTCCCAGGCGGAATATGAGGTGCTGTCCCTCCAGCCTTCGGGTGGCATCATTGTGGCACTGAAAGAGGCCCAGGATGGACATGTCATCCAGGGTGTGGGAGGGGGAGTTGAAGTAGTTCACAACTGGGAGATGTTCTTGTTTGTCATGAACCGAGAGTAGATCCACACCGCTGCCGATGCTCCACTGACCTCTGCCGCTGAAACCCCACCCACTGGCGATGCCGACAATGCTCTGCCCACCACCGACTCCACTCCAGCCATTGCCAATGCGGCTCCACTCACTGCCCCTATATCCAGCAGCTCCACAGTGAACACCAGCCCCCAGCCCTGCCGGGCCTTCATCACCCCCCCAGACTTCCACCTCACTGAGGACAAAGGGTCAGTCCTCAGTAAGGGACTCCCCTTTATTCCCCTCATCCTGAACATCAATGAATACTGTTCACACCTGGACATTGAACAGTTTTTCCACCACCTCTGCACTTACTTCTTTAATAGGGAGCCTAACCCCCTCCTCTTCTGACCCCTCCTCCGCCTTTAACACACCACATCCTCCTGGACACCACCCCAAGGCCTCCTACCCTCCCTTCATCTCCAAATGCCATTGTGACATCAATCGTCTCCACCCCTCTCACCCACTCCAGCCTCTCCGCCACAGATCGTGCAGCCTCCGTGCAACCCTAACCTCTCTATAAAACCTGCGGATAAGGGAGGTGCAGTTGTGATATGGCGCAATGACCTCTACATCACCAAGGCCAGGTGCCAACTCTCTGACACCTCCTCCTACCGCCCCCTTGATCATGACCCCAGGCCGACCACCAAAACAAGATCTCCCAGACCATCCATAACCTCATCACCTCAGTTGACCTCCCACCCATAGCCTCCAACCTCATTGTTCCCCAAACTCTCACCACCCATTTCTATCTCCTTCCCAAAATCCATAAACCGGACTGCCGTGGTTGACCCATTGCCTCGACTTGCTCCTACCCATCGACTTTATCTCCACTTATCTCAACTCCATTCTCTCCCTCTTGGTCCAGGAACTCCCCACCTACGTCTCTGACACCACCCACGCCCTTCACCTAGTCCAAAACTTCCGACTGCTTGGCCCTCAATACCTCATCTTCCTCATGGATGCCCAGTCCCTATATTTTGGCATTCCCCATGCAGATGGCCTCTGATGCTGCTTGGCCTGCTGTGTTCATCCAGCTCTACACCTTGTTATCTTAGATTCCTGATGAGTCAGGATGTCAAAAGTTACAGGGAAACAGCAAGAAAGTGGACGTGAGGAAAATCGGATAAATCTTAATCGTATTAAATGTTGGAATAGGCTCAAGGAGCTAAACAGCCTACTTCTGTTACTATTTCTTAGTGCCCAAATAGTAATACAGCATTTCGATTTGGTAAAACTGCAAGAAAGCTAGGAAATCCGGCCAGTGAAACATCAAACTCTGGTAGTGTTAAGTTCCAATTAAAGTCTCTTGAACATAAAGGAGGAAAAAAAATTTCAAAGGGAAAAGGAAGGAAAAGGAAAAAAGAAATAGGTAATGTTGAGTTCCAATTAAAGCATCTTGAATATAAATATATTGAATATAAAAGAGAAAAAAGCAACTTCAAAGGTAAAAAGGAAGGAAGTGAAAAGCGAAATAGTTTCGGAGATCCGAATTAAAATTGCAATGGGAAGAGGTAGCAAGAGAACATGAATATAGGCTTAAATGGTACTGCTAATAAAAAGACATTAGATGCTGATGCAGAGATAGCAGGAACTGCAGATGCTGGAGAATCTGACATAACAAGGTGTATAGCTGGATGAACATAGCAGGCCAAGCAGCATCATCGGAGTAGGAAAGCTGACATTTCGGGCCTAGACCCTTCTTTGGGTCTAGGCCCGAAACGTCAGCTTTTCTGCTCCTATGATGCTGCTTGGCCTGCTGTGTTCATCCAGCTCTAGACCTTGTTGTCTCAGATGCTGATGCAGGGTGTATTGGGAAGAATTTGGGTCATAACTTAAAGCCCATAGGGAAGTGTTTAAATGTGGACAATCCCTACCAAAATAAATGATAAGGATGTGGAAGCATTCTTTTGTCCTTTGAGAAAATAGTGAGATAAGGGAATTGGCCAAAAACAAGTTGGATATTGCTCATACAGATTAATTTGACAGATAAGGACAGGGAATTTACCCCTCATTATCAGATCACATTTCTAGGCATTCTGACACTGTAAAAGTAACTGCAGCAGCTACATATGGGTTAGCTTCTAAGGTACCCAGACACAGGCTTCTGAATTTAATGAGACAGCCTTGGCAAACCTACATGAATACAAAAAAGTTAAAAAGAGTAATTTTGACATGTGGGTATCAGCATTATACGTTGAAACCATGTGTAAGGCCCTTGGATAGATATTTTTTGAAGAACTTAAAAATTCACTACTTTCCATTATAAGAACACATGTTGTGGACTAAAGGGTTGTAACTGTTAGACAGGCAGCAGTAATGGCTGATGATTATTAACTGATCCGTAAGAGAACGATTTTTTCTGTCTCCCTTATAAATTGAAACAGCTCATCAGTGAGAAAGTGAAAGGGAAACAAGTAGGCAAGGCAAAGAATAAATATCTGGGAATGCCCCAGGAACTCTTTCTCAGATCAGAAAGAAAAGTACTGAGGGTGGAGTTGAAAATCAAATGCTGAAGTTTATTGATCATAACAAAATGAAACACATTTGTTCAGAATAAGAACATAATAAGAACATAAGAACGAGGAGCAGAAGTAGGCCATCTGGCCCTCGTGCTTGCCCCGCCATTTAATAAGATCATGCCTGATCTTTCAGACTCAGCTCCACTCACCATAACCCTTAATTCCTTTACCTTTCAAAAATTTATCTAGTCTTGCCTTAAAAACATTCAGTGAGGTAGCTTCAACCACTTCCCTGGGCAGGGAATTCCACAGATTACAATGCTTTGGGTGAAGAAGTTCCTCCTGACCTCATTCCTACATCTGCTTCCCTTCATTTTGAGGCTGTGCCCTCTAGTCCTTGTTTCACCTGCTAGCGAAAACAACCTTCCAGCCTCCACTTTATATATTCCCTTCATAATCTTATATGTTTCTGTAAGATCTCCCCTCATTCTTCTGAATTCCAATGAGTATAACCCCAGTCTACTTCGTCTGTCCTCATAATCCAACCCTCTCAACACTGGAATCAATGGAGTGAATCTCCTCTGCACCCCCTCCAATGCTAGTATATCACTTCTCAAGTTTGGAGACCAAAACTGCACACAGTACTCCAGAGATAATGGGAACTGCAGATGCTGGAGAATCCAAGATAACAAAGTGTTGAGCTGGATGAACACAGCAGGCCAAGCAGCATCTTAGGAGCACAAAAGCTGACGTTTCAGCACTAGACCCTTCTCACCAGAATATTGGAAGTTGTGAGAGAAACTCATGAGATTTATTGGAATAAATAAGAATGAATCTGAAAAGGGATTTCAGAAAGGAAATTATAGTGAATCAAATTATAAGTTTAACTACATCCAAGTGCTATTGGCAGTACTGTGACTGCAGAAGAAATATGTCGGGTAGACCGACAATATAGGGGTTTTGACTAAAGCAAGGCAAACCCTTTTTTCTTCAGATGATGCAATCAAGCCCAAAACTCCACAAGGATCTATAGGGGTTACTTAAACTCTATGGCTGGGGAAGTCTTTAGTTTTTCCTCCAGGGAATTAAATGAAAGCAAAACTGTTGGTAAACAAAATAGTTAGAGATTGTACTCCAGTTCATTTGTACAAAATCAAATTGCAGTGTGACTTGTTATGTGGACTATTAGCTAATCAGGGTAGTTAAGAAATTATCCATGGTTGGAGTTGATTTACTCCTGGGAAATTATTTGGCTGGAGTGAAAATGATCATTTCTCCTGTAATCACGGAAGACCAGTTTAGGCTAAAGAGCGGGAACAATTACAAATTCCGGTACTTTTACATTTTGTGCAGGGACCTGAGCAATAGTTAGACACAGTCAATCCTTGAAGGTCAGAGCTGATTAGATTTTAAGGTAGCTGAAAGTCGAGTTTGGAGTTAGGATAATTCAAGAGAAGTGCTTGACATGTTATTAATTGAAGGTCAGGAATTAGTCTTGGGGAGGGGGTGGCAAAGTGTTAACATTACTGGACTAGTAATTCAGAACTGCAGGCTAATGTCCGGGGAAATTTGAATTTAATAGAAATCTGGGATAAAAAGCCAGCTTAATGGTGACCATGTAACTGTCAAATGTCATAAAAAACAATATCTGGTTCCCAAATTTTCTTTTAGAGTAGGAAATTTGCGATCCTCACCTGGTCTGGTCTAAGTACCCAACAGCAATGTGTTTGATTCTCAATGTCCCACTGAGCAATTAAGGGTAAGAAATAAATGCTGACTTAGTCAGAGATGCATGCATCTCGCCAACAAATAATATAAAAATGACCCAGAGGTAAGTAAGTTAGCATGGATAGCTTGCATTGAAGTTGATGTTGAAGCAGTTCTGGA
Source organism: Stegostoma tigrinum (assembly GCF_030684315.1). Classification (NCBI taxonomy): domain Eukaryota; kingdom Metazoa; phylum Chordata; class Chondrichthyes; order Orectolobiformes; family Stegostomatidae; genus Stegostoma; species Stegostoma tigrinum. The sequence continues at coordinate 56,762,174 of NC_081370.1, read as the reverse complement.
GAGCTATTTTAAAAAGTAGTTCTGATGAAGAAGTAGTGACACTCTCACAGACCTTTGGATACTTGTTCATCAAATAGTGTCACCACCCGAAATTCAAGGAGTTGTTGTATGCGGTGCATGAAATTCCTGTTGCAGGATAGAAACAAATACGGAAAACACAGGCATCAATAAACAGGTGCTGTACTTGATCAAAATTTCATAAAGACATAGAGAAGTTCTACAAAACAAGTCATGCATATCTGTTATTAGGAAAATCTCAACATGTAATTAAATGTTTTATACCAATGCCAGTTTTTAAGAAACCATTTAGTTGAGTATTGGTGGATTGTATATGATCATATGCAAAAACGAATGTAGGACATGAGTATACCCTTACCATTATTGATATAACTACCTTATTTTTGGAAGCTATTCTTTTAAGAGCCTTTACAGGTAAGGTGGCAGTTGTTTTACTAGTTCTGGACAACCAATTGAAAACAACCTAATCAAGGTTCTACCATTGTCTCTGAAGATTTCCAGAATGTTGTCAGTGGTTTGAGTATAAAACAATTGAAGTCAACTGCATATCCTTTGCAGACACAGGAAGCTTTGGAGTGATACCATCACTCAAAACTCTGACTGAGGCATATTGTCATGAATACAAACAGTATTGGGAAATTGGTTTAGATGTCTTCCTGTTTGCTACCAGAGATCCCCACATGAATCTACAGGGTTCAGACTACTTGAATAGATAGACATAAGATACCATCCATTAAAATTGATGATGGAAAAGTTCTTAACCAAAAAGACAAATCCTCAATGTTAGATTATGTACTGTTGTTTTTAAAAGACTCACAGGAGCATGTCCGATAGCGCAAGGGCTTGTGAAGGTTCCGCAAGCAAAAATGAAAGGATGGACAGACAAACATTCAATAAATTCTGGGAAATGAATTATTGGTATTGTGTCAATTTCAAGGTGTACTTCTGAAATTTAGTGGCACGTACAGGTAGTTAGGAACATTAGTAAACATTATCTGACAGATAAAACAGATCATAATAAAAGGAATCATTATGTCACATAAACAAGTTGAAACAGTATCATTAGGATCAAATATGTGAAGTGGTAATAGTAGTGGAAGATGACAGAGTGAGGGAGGATGTGTGGTAGATTCTTTCTCAAAGTGAATGAATTCTCAAAGTAAATCTCCTACATTTTGGTTAACTACCACAGAAATACTGGATACTGAGACATTATGTTCTCATATTTAGAGGAAGAATAAGAGGATCTTGTAAACTTACTTAGCAAGTTCAAGATAATCTGTAGAGATACATCTTGGACAGACAGTGGCTAGACATGATGTGGATATATGGGAGTCACTATCAATTAAACAGCATTGATTGAGCCCAGAAAAGAAAACAAACAAGTTTGGGTGGATATAGAGATCAAAGGCAAATCATTTGTTTGAATTTAGTTGAAGAAGCTGCATTTCATTGGTAGTTACTTCCTAACATTAGGAAAGGATTTACTAGATTCAAATAGATTTGTGCACATTTCCATGGTTAAAAAAAACTGTATAGACTTGGCAGTGCCTCATTCCGTTCTAAGCACAATCTATTGAAGCAGTGTTGGTAAGTGCCATTAACACTTGGGGCTCAAGAGTTGACACGTGAAATGGCTTATAGTAATATCGAGTATTGCCACTTGCGGTAAAGAATGCCCAACTGAGGATTTATGAGTCAAATTGTAGATGACAATGTAAGTGTGGTTTATTTAGAGGATTTTGTAATTTGCAGTAACACTTGGGAAATACATATAAGACAATTGGAATACCTGTTTCAGCAAATGCCATTAACAAGCTTAGGAATAAATTTAGTCAAAAGTGAAATTATGATAACAGAGTATCTTACCTTGGACTTATTGTAGAACAAGGCCAAGTGTTGCCAAGGACAGTAAAAGTGAAGGCTATAATGGAATTCACTGTTCCTGAACTAAATTGGAAATCGTGATATTTTTAGGACTGCGTGGGCTTTATCATAAATTTGTTCATAATTTCAGTGCCTCGCTGCACCCCTAATCATTTTGGTAAGGAACTCAGCAAATGTAAGGGGCTTTTGTGGCACAGTTAGGAGACTTCGGCTCAAGTCCCGTCTCTTGTAAGAGGTATGCGATATCTCTGAATAGGTTGTTAGAAAATGATTTTAAAAAACTCAAATATGGTGTGATCAGCAGAATGCTAGGTAGTCTTTGAAAAGCTGAAGGCAGTTCTAATAAGTAAACCAGTATTGCCTGTCTTATTTTTCCAGGCCTTTCAAAATAGCAACTGATGCCAGCAATTTGTGGATATGTACAATCTTGTTGCAAGATTGTTGGGAATAGAGAATCCAGTGGGGTACTTTTCTAGGAAACTAAAACCAGCATTAGAGGAAGTACTGTACCTTCGAAAACATGACTTTGCCATTATTATTTCTCTTCAACACTTTAAAGGCTATGGCAGACATGGTAACATAGAAACATTAGTCTGTGTGCATCATAAGCCACTGCATTCATTGAAAGGGTTAATATTTCTGTGCAATATGACTGTAACTGAAAGAGTAGAAACAATTGGAGTAAGTTAAAGGTTTACAAAATGCTAAACAATTGTACAACATTGTATACATGGGGGTGGGTGGGTGTGAAGCATGAATGGATGTAAATCTTATGCTTTATTATTTGTGTGTCACTGGTAGTATTTTTGAAATATGGTTTCATCTCTTACAAGGAAGCATGTAAAGACTGATATTTTTATTTTCCTTTTTTTTGATTGTGGCCTAAAATGTAAAAATGAATATTTTAAAACCAAGGACTTTGGAAAACATTGCTAAACTTTAAACTATAATTTACTGAAACATGTTGTGAGTTGTGTTAACATTGTTGCTTTGCAAACAGTGATGGAATTGAGGGAAGAGACACTACACTAGATGCGTGTGACCAGCAACAGGGTGCTGATAGCTTTGTGCAATTTTGACCAGTCATGGATGCCAAAGGTCATCAGCCTGACAACAGCTCTCTGATTGGTTCCTGGGCAGGTGCACAGTTCCTGATGTGCATCAATGATATAGACACCAAAGGTCACCAGCCTGGAAAGAAGCAAACTGTGTCTTCATCTCTCAGCAAAATAACTCCAGCCTGGGGAAGGCTATTTTCTCCCACCAGTTGCAAGAAGCTGTTGTATTTAACCAGTAACTAAAATACTTTACAATTGAAGTACCACTCACACTGTGCATCCTGTGAATAAAATCAAATAATCCAGAAGGAAAATCAAAGAAACAAAGACCTTAGGATGCAAAAAAGGAAGGCATTGTCAAATCCTGTGGACTAGTGCTATTGATCTGTATTTCAGTAATAGTTTGTATTCTATCCATAACACCAATGTTCGTTTGCTTGTCTGTGTCTGGAAGGGTTTAAAGTTTAACTAGTACAATTATGTGTTGTTAGCTCATAGTTATATTTAGCTATGACCAGAATTTATTTATTTGTAATAAAACGTAGCGACTGTTACAGGAACAGTACAGTCGTTCAGTGGTTAGCACTACTACCTCACAGAGTCAGGAACCTGGGTTTGATTCCAGCCTTGGGTGACTGACCATGTGGAGTTTGCACATTCTCCCTGTGTCTGTGTAGGTTTCCTCCAGGTGCTATGGTTTCCTCCCACAGTCCAAAGATGGGTAGGTAAAGTGGATTAGCCATGGGAAATGCAGGGCTTAAAGGGATAGGGTACAGGGTGGGTCTGAGTGGGGTGCTCTTCAAAAGGGTGGTGTGGACTCAAAGGGCTGCATGGCCTGTTTCCATACTGTAGGGATTCTGTGTTAAGTTTAGGAACCTCCACTGTGTTGTCCGTTAACCTGAGCCCATGAAACAGGTAAACTGAGTACTTTGATTAAAGTTAACAAAGTGTGGAGCTGGATGAACACAGCAGGCCAAGCAGCATCTTAGGAGCACAAAAACTGACGTTTCGGGCCTAAACCCTTCATCAGAAAAAGGGGATGGGGAGAGGATTCTGAAATAAATGGGGAGAGAGGGGGAGGCGGACTGAAGATGGATAGAGGAGAAGGTAGGTGGAGAGGAGAGTATGGGTGGGGAGGTAGGGAGGGGATAGGTCAGTCCGGGGAGGACGGATAGGTCAAGGGGGCGGGATGAGGTTAGTAGGACCTCATCCCGCCCCCTCAACCTGTCTGTCCTCCCTCATCTCGTCCCCTTGACCTATCCGTCCTCCCCGGACTGACCTATCCCCTCCCTACCTCCCCACCCATACTCTCCTCTCCATCTATCCATCTTCAGACAGCCTCCCACTCTCCCCCCATTTATTTCAGAATCCTCGCCCCATCCCCCTTTTCTGATGAAGCGTCTAGACCCGAAACGTCAGCTTTTGTGCTCCTAAGATGCTGCTTGGCCTGCTGTGTTCAACCAGCTCCACACTTTGTTATCTTGGATTCTCCAGCATCTGCAGTTCCCATTACCTCTGATCACTACTTTGATTAAAATATTAACTTCTGTAGTGATCCTGGGAGTGGTGGGCCTGGAGAATCAATGCACCCTGATGGCTCGTAACATTGTATTAGTTTAAAAAGAATCACAAAGTCTGAGAAGGTCAGCAAAATTAATCACTTAATTTGCGGAAAATGACTCCCATTTAGAACAAAGAACAAAGAAAATTACAGCACAGGAACAGTCCCTTCAGCCGTCCGAGCTTGCGCCGATTGAGATCCTCTGTCTAAACCTGTCATCTATTTTCTAAGGGCCCATATCCCTTTGCTCCCTGCCCATCCATATATCTGTCCAGATAGATGACACTATTGTGTCCTCGTCTACCACCTCCACTGGCAACATGTTCCAGCACCCACTACCCTCTGCGTAAAGATCTTTCCACGCATATCTCCCATAAACTTTCCTCCTCTCACTTTGAACTCATGACCCTGTATCTGAGTCCCCCACCCTGGGAAAAAGCTTCTTGGTATCCACCTTGCCTATACCCCTCATGATTTTATCTTGGATAATCACTAATGAGAAGAATTTACCTTTAACTTCTCTGTCCCTTCATGATTTTGAATGTCTCTGCTGTTGGATTTTGGGGATTCATGACTGCAGTTACCAAATGTAGGCAACTCAGAAATAGCAAGAACTGCAGATGCTGGAGTTTGAGATAAAACAGAATGTAGCTGGAGGAACATAGCAGGCTGGGCAGCAACAGAAGAACAGGAAAGTTGATGTTTCGAGTCAGGACCCTTGTTCAGAAATGGGGAGGGAGAAGGGAGCTGGGGAATAAATAGAGAGAGCGGGGGTAGGAGAAGTGACATGGGATAGTAATAGGTGAGTGCAAGTAGGTAGTGGTCAATGGTATGGGTGGGCAGATAGGTGGGAGGGAAGATGGACAGGCTGTTTCAGATCAAGGAGGTGGGGATGAGAGGAAGGGTTGGACATGGGATGAGGCTGGGGTGGGGAAATTTTAAAACTGGTGAGTTCTATGTTTAGGCCATTGGGCTGTAGGCTTCTGGGGTGGAATAGGAGGTGTTGCTCCTCCGGTTTGCAGGTTGTGTCATTGTGACACTGGAGGAGGCCTAGGATAGATGTATCACTCAGGGATTTTGGAGGGGGGATGTTAAAATGGTTGTTTATCATGTACAGAGTGCACATGCTCTACAAATATAGGCAGCTGATCATTTGTAAGGAATTTTCAGATGGTTTGCTCAGTTTGTTCAGAAGCAGTTCATTATTGGATTAGACAAAGAAATGACTGACAACAATGGAGGATGGTTCACTGATCACAGAGGATGAACAAGGAGTTGGCATGGAGTGTGTTGTTCTCATTAATGTTGTGAAGACAGTACCTTGTTTTCCAGCCAAAGTATCTGGGACGTTTTCCCTGAGTGTTCCCTCAGTGCCTTGTGAAGTCATCTGAAGAAATCAGTTCTCTTGGATTGCCGAGGACAACCTGATGAGGACTGGTCTCTGATTCTGAGCAATGGTTGATACAACATATTTCTAGGGACTGATCGTTTATGCTGTATCAATCTCTCATTTCAGTCCTTCTAGCCAATGGACATGGGACTGCTACTTCTAATATCAAGATAACCATTTCCTACCTACCTACCTCCGTTTGAAAGTTAATTTTCATTTTTCTAAACAATCTCCTTATTTCCCCAAACACTGCCTTGATAATAGGGTGCATATAGTGCCAGATAAATCCTCTGTTTCAGTGAGATAGAACATTTTGGCATTGGTGAACCTTCTGATTCTTGTGACTTTCCCTATACTTTTTATTCACTAGAAATTTGTTTACACTTGGGGAAGGCAAGTTACTGCATTCATAGTTGTTATATCAGAAAAAACTAATAAAATTTAGTTTTAAAGGGATCCCAAGCTCCAACACTATCGCATCTCCAGGTTTTCAGTTCTCTGAGGAAAGCAGCTCAGTTTCTCCAATCTAAGAATTGGGGTTTTAAAGCCTTTCTGCACACATTCTAAAGTCTTCACATCTTTTTAATTCATTTTCTGACACCCAAAATCAGATACGACACTCCAATTGTAGAATGGTATAGATGTTCATCACAACTAATTTGTTTTGGTGCTCAATGCCTCTATTTAAAAAGGCATTTGGATCCGTAGCTTCGTAAAAACATTTTGAACCTGCTCTACCACTTGTTAACATTTTGTGAATATGTCTTTCTATGTTTAAATGTCCCTGCATTCTTTTACAATTGTCCCCTTACTTTGTATTGCCTCTATTCATTCTTCCTTCCAAAGTTTACCATTTAACACTTTTCTGCTTTAAATTTCAACTGACACATGGTCTCCCATTAAGCCATCTTGTTTGTTTCCTCCTGCACTCTATCAATATCTTATTCACAATTCACAATACTTCCAAAGGTTGCTTTATCTGCATTTTTGAAATTGTGCTGTGCATTCTTGGATTCTAATGTATATCAGCAAAGCAGTAGTCCTAGTTTCAACCCTTGGGGAACATGACTGCATCGTTTGCTTGTCAGAATAAAAATTGTTGGCTTTACTGATTGTTTTCTGCCACTCAACTAAATGTGCATTCTTGCTGATATTGTTCCTTTCATTGCACGGGCTAAAAGCCAATTGCATGGCGCATTCTCAAATCCCTTGGAAATCTATATAGCCCACACCAACTGTATGACTCTCACCAACTGTTTATTATCTCTCCCCCAAAAAACTGAAGTAAGTTAAACACAATTTTCCTTTGACAATCTGTGCTGTTTTTACATTTAATTCAAACTTGTCTACTATATTTGTCCTGAATAATGTCTCTTAAAGCTTTCCCACCACTGAAGGTTAAGCTGACTGGCATGCAGTTGCTGGTGTTATCCTTAAACTTTATTTTAAAACATTTTCAATTGTTCAGCCCTTTGGCACCATCCCTATATGTAAGATGGATGAGAAGTTTACAGCCAATATTTTCACAATTTTCTCCCGTATTTCCTTCAGTGTTTGGAACATACCATCCTAAACTGGTGAGTTATCAACTTTAAGTGCAGCCAGTGAACCGTTCGAATCTTTCATTATCAATTCCAAGACATCCAATGTCTCAACTGCCTCCATTTACAGCATGATTTGTGGAGCATCCTTATTCCTTGTGATGTAGATGCAAAGTAATCAATTTCTGCCTCAAATTCAGTCTCAGGCTCCATGCATTGATCACCTTTTTTGGCCCTTAAATGGGCCCAATAGCTTACTCGCTTTTATTGAGTATATATTTAGATCAATTTTTTTGAATTACTTACCAGATAAGACAGACGCCTTTTCTTGAATTATTTGTATTTCTAGAAGGTGAATCTCAAATTTGGTTTAGCTGGTGGCTGATTGCAAAGAAGAGATGAAGAAAATGTTCTGGGGTGCCAGTGAGCATGTCATAGATTTCTGATTATCGAATGTCTGCTTCAACAGCCAGGGTACAGGAAGCATTTAATTCTGCACATACTTCTGAGGTGGAGAAGGGATCCACTCGGATAAATAGCTCGGTGATCAGAGAGACAAAGATATGAGATAAAGCACCAAGGCAAAGTACGGTAGTAATAAAGCATTCTAGTATTTTACATTGAGAAAAAGTGAGAATAAAAGGATCCAAATAAACTGAAAAGTTATCACAGTTATATGTTATTGTGTATGAAATAAGTACTTTCTTCAGTTATTCAGAGGAAGGACATGGGCTCCACAATTGTGACAAGCAGAAATAATCTAGGAAAATTAATGACTGATACGTAGAATTTGGTATCCTGAAGAGGTGACAGGTGTTTTTCTCTATTGTATTAGGATATAGAGAAGATAATCATGAAACCAGATCCACAATTCCTATGACCTGACACATAACATTGTTTGAAGTAATTACACTTAATTTCTGAAAGGCAGAAGCAGACCACAAAATTCAGAATATAGGTACTAGTTGAGCTCATTACAGAAAGCACCTGACTATTGATACAAATTAGAGGAAGTAAATTATGCCGGCCAGAAAATATTCTTGATGGCTGCTGATTACTGTGCATCAGACTTCACCAGGCCCATGTGGAAATACAATTCAATGACTTGACATATGCAGTTTTGGAAGCATTTAAGAGAATGCCGAATAGCCTTAACAGTTTGGGAGTGCATTTGAAGCAATCAACATATCTTAAAGCTGCCTGACTGAACTTCAGACAGCATAGAGTATTGCAGCTAAACATTGGTCTGTGTCATTTTGGGGCATGGGTGTTTTGTCTGATGCTGACATAGAGGTATACAGCACACAAATTTGTTGCCTCCACATTATTTGCTTAATTGTAATGTTAAGCTGAGCTGCTGGCTGTGCATAGTGAAGAAACAACATCTGCTATGAATATGTGGTGCAGTCAGTGTTTAAACCTTTTACTACATGTCACATCTTTACATAAATTTGTGTCTTTCGTGACTCTGGCATTGAAATCTCTGATGGAGATTGGCTTGTCGCTTGTGAGGTCCAGACTTGATATTGAAAATCTAATTTCTACCAATCTCACACTATTTTCCTGACTAACTCATCAATTTTCATGTTCAGGGGATGGGAAGATGCCATCCATAGAAATGTGTAGTGCAATACTAACTAGTACGATATCAGCTTGAAGCTATTCTATTTTGCTTGCAACATACATGTGAATAGGAACAGGGTATAGTGTTAAGACAATTTGTATTACCAAAACAGCACAGGTAAAAACAAATCACTTCTCAAAATATAGTTCATTCCTATAACTACCAAGCAGACCACTAAAAGAAATTAATTTGTGACAGACTTTGGGGTTTTTCATCAAATATTGCTCCATGTGTGTGTTCGGTGATCGTAGGTGCTGAAACTGCATAGCTTAAACAATATAACTTTTGGTCCTTTCATGGACTTACTGCAGAGTTAGTACCAAAATTGTCAATAGCACAAATCATTTCCTGTCAAATTATAACATGCCATACACAACAGACCTCTGTGCTGCAGGTCCCCTGCATCTGGAGCTTATAAGCAAAGCAGGGGCTGGAGTATTGGCCACTTGTGATTAGTTTTCTCAAATCCAAATGAATACTTTCTCAGCACTGCTTCAAAGAACAGTTTGAAGACTATTGATCTTTCAGAACAACCTGCTTTCCAACCTTGTCCCCTGAATAAAACTAACTGCAATTTTTAAAAGTCTAAGTATTGCCTGCTGGCAGCATGATTCAAGAAATCAGCCTTCAAATACCAACTTTATAAGGAGTATTCATATTTTTTGTTGTTTATTTCTCTCTTGATCTTTGACATGAAATGAGAGTATCCACCCATGCTTTTCCATGTTTGACCCTGATATGACATTGTATGTATAGGGGGAGGTGATAGCTTAATGGTATTATCATTGGACTATTCATCCATGTAACCCAGATAATGTTCTGAGGACCTGGGTTCAAATTCCCATCATGGCAGATAGTGGAAATTGAATTCAATTTTAAAAAATGGAATTTAGAATCTAATGATGACTGTGAATCAATTGTCAGGGGAAAAACACATCTGGTTCGCTCACATCAACTTGCCTACATGTGACTCTAGACTCTGAGCAATGTGGTTGACTCTTAAATGCCCTCTGGGCAATTAGGGATGGACAATAAATACTGCCTAGCCAGCAACACCCTCATCCCATGAATGACTAAAAGAAGGTCTGTGAAAAGCCCCCCAAATTTCAGAGGTTTTTTTTTTATTCACTTGTGGATTGTGGCATCACTGGCTGGCCAGCATTTGTTACGTGTTCCTCATTGCCCTTAAGAAGGTGGTGGTGAGCTGCCTTCTTGAACTGCTGTACTTTATGTGCTGTAGTTGATCCAAATGCCCTTAAGGAGGTAATTCCAGGATTTTGACCCAGCAACAGTGAAGGAACAGCGATATGTTTCCAAGTCAAGATGGTGCATGGCTTAGAATGGAACTTTCAAGTGTTGGTGTTCCTTCGTATCTGCTGCCCTTGATTTTCTAGATGGAAGTTGTCAAGAGTTTAGAAGGTGCTATCTAAGGATCTTTGGTAAATTTCTGCAGTGCATTTTGTACATAGTACACACTTATGTTACTGAATGTTGGTGGTGGCAGGTGTGGATGCTGTGGATGTGGTGCCAATGAAGTGGGCTGCTTTGTCCTGGATAGTGTCAAGCTTCTTGAATGTTGTTGGAGCTGCATCCATCAAAGCAAGTGGGACATATTCCATCACATGCCTGCCTTGTGTTTTGTAAATCATTGACAGATTTTGGAGAGTCAGGAGGTGAGTTACTCTCCACCGTATTAGAACCATAGAGAATCCATAGAATTCCTATTCTACAGTATTCCTAACTGCTGACTGGCTCCAGTGTCCATTGTCTTTATATGACACGCCCAGTTGAGTTTCTGATCAATGGTAACTCCAAGGATGTTGATAGTGGGGGATTCAGTGATGTGAACACCCTTTAATGTCAAAGGGTGGTGATTAGATTGTCTCTTGTTGGAGATGGTCGTTGCCTGGCATTTGTGTGGCGTGAATGTTACTGGCCAATAAGTCAATAAAGTTTAACATAGTCAAAGTGCAATGGTGAGAAAGAATCTTCACAATTATTGCTGAGGAACAGATTACTTTGAATTTGTAAAAGTTTCAAATGATTAAAAATCTAAGATCAGAAGAAATAGGAATGGGAGTATGTTGTTCAGCCCCTCGAACCAGTTCAGCCATGGCTGATTCTATTGAATATCTGTTTAGAATAGTATCTTTGAAAGGTACAAGTACGAGAGGAAACCCTCATTGTAATTCATACAGCAACTTCTCAACCTCTATTAGACCAGGGATTATGTGTCAGCAACTCCATTATTTGCAAACTCATGCCAACATTTATAGTTTGTTTTCCCTTTGCTTATACATGCTACTTCCTAATTCTCAGTTTCTTTGGGCAAAATGATATTAAGGCTTACATATTGAGATTCTTTTTGAATTTTCTAAAGGCTTTTTGAATTTTCTTCCTCTATTGTGGCATTCTATTAAACCGTATGCCTTTAAATATCACTTTTATGTAATTTGCTTTGAGCAGTTGTTGACTTTATAAATCCATGTAGACCTGCACTAAATGCTGTTAATGAGTATGCATGTAAAATTGGACTGAAATATTTAGTGCTTTCTAAATTTGACCTTTCAAGGTGATTGCACTAATCCCTAAAAATTTAGAATGGATTCATGCATATGAACGAAATCATGCTCCTTTAACTTTATTACTTCAAACCTTTAGAAAGAAGCACTGAATTATATTTTCCACCCCCGAATAAAATGGACAAATGATGAGTCAATTGAGAAAAAGGCAAGATTGGAAAATTGAGATTTTAGATGTCAAGAAAAGAATGTCCTATTTTCTACCCAAAGTTTGATATGGGAATCTTGCTAATAAATGGCAGGAGACCTATTATTATTGCATTACTTCTGATTAGCACTGGATCCTCCCTCATTTGTATTCAGTTTCCTATTCTCACACGTGGTGGAGAGAGACTAGATGCTTTGAATTTGGATGCCGGCGAGGTGTTCAGTGAGGACCCCGAAGAATCAGACCTTGTTATTACACAGGCTGCTACCACAAACAACCTATTGTCAGCCACTAATGGTTCTCAACTCTTTACCCATTCCCTTTTCTTTCCTGTTTCTCTGTTTATCTTGCTCTCTCTCTCTCAGTGTCCTATCTCCACCTGTTGTTTACTCCTCTCCCTCCTCCCACTCCATCTTCAGCATCTATACCAACCTGTTTTTGTTTCTGATTTGCAGTGTTGCTGTTCTTTGTTCTTTTCCATGAAACTTCATGGTGTCCAAAGTCAATGTTGAGTACGATGTAAGTAAATGTGAAGTTATCCATTTTGGTAGCAAAAACAGAAAGGCTGATTATTATCTGAATGGCAAAGGGGGAAGTGCAAATGAATCTGGGTTTTCTTGTAACCTGTCATTGAGAGTAAACATGATGTGCTGAAGTCAGTGAGGAAGGCAAATTGTATGTTGGCCTTCATAGTGAGAGGATTTGAGTACAGAAGCAGGAATGTCTTGCTGCAATTGTATCAACCTTGGTGAAACCATACCTGGAATATTGTGTGCACTTTTGGTCTTCTTAACTGGGGGAAGGATGTTCTGGCTGTGGAAGGAGTCCAGTGATGGTTTACCAAACTGATTCTTGGGAAGTGACAAATATCGTTAGTACTATACACACTGAAAATTTAGAAGAATGAGGGAGGATCTCACAGAAACCTATAAAATTCCAGCACGACTAGACAGCATAAATGTAAGAAGGATGTTTCTGAAGACTGGGAAAGTACAGAACCTGGGCTCGGAGTTCAAGGATGTGGAGTGGACCATTTAAGACTGAGATGGGGAGAAATCTCTTCACTGAATGAGAGGTGAGCTTGTGGAATTCTCTGCCACAGAAGGCAGTTAATACTAACATGTTGACTGTTTACGAAAAGGAGCTAAATATAGTTCTACGGGCTACGGGGGCCATAAGGTATCGGGAGAAAATGGGATTAGGGCAGTGGGTTGGATGACCATGATTGTATTGAATGGTGAAGCAGGCTCAAAGGGCTAAATAGTCTATTCCTGTCACTATTTTCTATGTTTAACCCTCCCACTGCGTGTACTAACAACGGCTATTCTTAGGTGCCAAAGTTTAACCAGTGTACTGTGTGGGATTTAAATATAATGGGGAGATCCTGAAAGATTCTGGCACTAGTAACAACACACTAGCACGAGTGCAGTGCCATACAGTGGCACAGTGAAAACATAATGAGATGAGCAGCATAAAATTGCATCAGAAAACTCACCAAGACACACAATTGAAAGCCCTTCTTGAAACTTTGTGAAATTGATACTTAATTGATTATTGGTAAAATTCAGCTCTCTATCTAAAAATGATCTTCAGCCCAAAAAATCAGTAACAGACAGGAAATACAGTAACATTGGAAGTAACAGTAACACGAGAAGTCATGTTCTTCTGGCATCTGTTTAGCTGTCAATATTCTACCATATACATATATTAATAACTGGGAAGAAATAATAGCAAGATATATATCCAAGTTTGCCAATAACATTAATTTAGGAGGCACAGTAACAAAGTGAGCAAAACGTTTGTAAGGGACAGAGAAAGTGGACTCAATTGAAAGGGACAGATGGCATTTCAATTTTGATGTAGTCAGTCATGAGGTTATGTTCTTTGGGTTCAAGAAAGGTGAATCACTGTACTTTTTTAATAGTAAGGAATAAACAACTGTGGTGGTGCCAAGTGCTTTAAGAATACAGGTACACACATTGCTGGAAGCAAGTGCACAAGATGATTTTTATGATTCTTCTGTTGGCTAGCACATTGTTTCGGTTGCCTTTCACTGGTTGCTTCCTCTGGTTCACGAGAGACATGAGGTGGCTGGCACATTTATAAACAGTCTCTGACTTACGAGTTCAAAATCATAGCTTAACTCAACTTTTGCAGGAAAGATAGCTTCAGGTTTACTGGTTTTGACTGTAGATAACAGACCACTCCTGAGCTGGGAAGAACTGCACACTTCACTCTCTGGAGCTCGTTCCAGCTTCAAGCTTTTCAGTTACCAGAGAACCAATCACACAGTTGTTGGTAAACAAAAAGGTCTTTGTCATTAGTAACTGGTTATGAGTCCGTAGACTACTCTTGTGAACACCTTCACCTGCAAATTGTACGCAATTCTGCAATTACTGCTTTTTAAAGCAATTGTTTCCATGATGCCTGCCATGGATGTTAAGTTACTTGCCTAATAACTCTGCAGCTATTCTTTCAACGCTGTTTTTTAAAATAGTTTTTTGTTTCCTCATTTCAGACTCCAGTTCTTTTTTAAAGAAAACAAAAACAGAAAATAAAAGAATACAGTCTTTACAATCCACCAAGTTGGAAGTATCTGAGATGGTGGAGAGTACAGGAGATGACCTTGCTCATGCATCCTTTGAGGGATCATTGTCGCCTTTTTCAGAATTGGGGAGGATCTGATATCTAGACGAGTTGGTTTCTTATGGGCAGAAGACATTGAGGATGGTCCGGCTTCAGGTATCTGCATAATATCATGATCCATTGGGATTATGCACTGGAAATCAGACTATAAAGTTATCTCCTCGCATGTTATTCAGCTGTTGACACTTTACTCAGACCAGCTAACATCCTTGGTCACTCTCAGAGACTTATTATTCGATAGTCAACTCACACCAGATATACGATCTTTTGAACTCTTTGCCTTTGATCTCTCTGCCTATAAATTCTGTGTCTGTGCGCTCTTTTCTCTCACTTCACCTGTTGAAGGGGCTATGCTCTGAAAGCCTGTAAGTTCAAATAAACCTGTTGGACTATAACCTCATGTGTGTGATTAATGAGTAAGCAGTAGATAATTGCATGGGAAAAGTCACCAAGGCTCACTGAAAGAAATTCTCCACAAACACTTCATCCTTCACAGATTCGGGAAGATGAGAACCACGAGCAAGAGTAGGCCATCTGGCCCTTCGAGCCTGTGTCACCACTCAATAAGATCATGGAGGATCTTTTCGTAGCCTCAGTTCCACTTATCCATCCTCTCATATACCCCCTACTCCTTCACTGTTCAAAAAATTATCTACCTTAGCTTTAAAAACATTTAATGAGAAACTTCAACTACTTCACTGGGCAGGGCATTCCACAGATTTACAACCCTTTGGATGAATAAGTTCGTCCTCAATTCAGTCCTAACTCTGCTCCCCCTAATTTTGAGGCTATGCCGTCTTCTCCTTTCACCTGCCAGCGGAAACATCCTCCCTGCTTCTTTTATATCTATTCCCTTCACAATTTTGTATGTTTCTATAATAACCTTCCTCATTCTTCTAAATTCCAATTAATATAATCCCAGTCTACTCAGTTTCTCGTCATAAGTCAACCCTCTCAACTCTGGAATCAACCTAGTGAATCTCCTCTGCACCCCCTCTAGTGCCAGTACACCTTTCCCAAGTGAGGAGACCAAAACTGCACGCAGTACTCCAGTTGTGGCCTCACCAGCACGCTATACAGTTGTAACATAACCTCCCTGCTTTTAAACTCAATTCTTTTGGCAAAGAAGGAGAAAATTCCATTCGCCTTCTTAACTACCTGTTGTATCTACAAACCAACCTTCTGTGATTCATGCAAAAGGACACCCAGATCCCTCTGCTTAGCAGCATGCTGTAAGTTTTTACTGTTCAAGTAATAGTCCATTTTACTGTTACTCCTACCAAAACAGATGACTTCATATTGTGAACGTTGTACTCTATTCGCCATATCTATATCCCTTTGTAAACTTTCAGAAGCTTTTGCATGCTTTGCTCTAACGCTCATCTTAGCTTCATCCACAAACTTTGACACACTACACATGGTTCCCAACTCCAAATCATCTATGTAAATTGTAAATAATTGAGGTCCCAACACTGATCCCTGAGGCACACCATTAATCACTGATCGCCAACCAGAAAAACACTTATTTATCCCCACTCTTTGCTTTCTGTTGGTTAACCAATCCTCTACCCATGCTAATACATTGACAGTAATGCTGCACAACTTTATCTTATGCAGCAGGCTTTTGTGCAGCACCTTGTCAAATACCTTTTAGAAATTCAGATACACCACATCTACTGGGTCCCTATTGTCCACTATGCTGGTAATGTCTACATAGAATTCCACTGAATTTGTTAAGTATGACCTTCCTTTCATGAATCCATGCTGTGTCTGCCTGACGGGACAATTTTTATCTAAATGTCTTGCTATTTCTTCCTTGATGACAGATTCAAGCATTTCCCCATTACAGAAGTTCAGCTAATCGGCCTATAATTCTCCATCTTATGTCTGCCTCCTTTTTTTTAAACAGTGGCATCACATTTCCTGTTTTCCAATCTGCTGGAACTGCCCCAGAGTCCAGCAAAATTTGGAAAATTACCACAAGTGCATTTGCTATTTCTCCTGCCATCTCTTGGTACCCTGGAATGCATTTCATCAGGACCAGGAGACTTGTCTACCTTTAGCTCCATTAGCTTGCCCAACACCACCTAATTCATGATAATGATCGTGTCTAGGTCCTCACCTACTTTGGTCACCTTTGCATCAATTACTGGCATGTTATTCACGTCCTCCACCATGAAGACCGACACAAAATACCTGTTCAATACCTTGGCTATTTCCTCACTTCCCCTTATTAAATTCCCCAGTCTCATCCTCTAAAGGACCAATCTTTAAGGTTCTCGCAGTCCTCACATGGAATCTTGTATATTACGGTGGTTCTGTCCAGAGTGTATAAGGGTTCTATGGTTCATGTTAGTAGTTGGCGTAGGGTGAATGTTGGTCTGTGTGCTACTCTGATGTCCAGTGGCCATAGGAGTCTTAGCGACAAACATTACATTGGACAGACAGGAGGGAAATGGCTACAAGAATACATGAACACCAACTAGCAACAAGAAAACTCAACCAATACTCACTCGTCGCCATACACACTGACAAGGAGAACCATCAGTTTGAATGGTACAATGTCAGGATCCTAGGACATGTCAAACAGAGACAAGCATGGGAATTTGTGGAGGCCTGGTTCCCCACCAAGGCCATTCATAAATGCATAGAATTAGACCCTATATATACACCACTGCAAATAAAAAACAGAAATGAGGTAATCAAGTCCAACAGACCCCAGAGTTTAAATAATAAGCGGGAAAACACAACACTTTATTGGAGGCTGCACTGATGATGTTACCCAGCAAGGTAATGAAACATCTGCAAACTAATGAACCAGCTCAGTAAGCGAACCAACCATAGCATTCACAAACTGAGTTACAAATCTTCTCAAGGACCTTAAAGATCTATGGGCACAACACGCTCAATTTGGCCCAGAAATGGAAAACCTATGCCAAATGACAGAGCGCTACTCGTGAGCAACTCTACTTCCTACACAGATGCCTCAGGAACCAGATACTACTGTGCAGTGTTAGATACAAACCTCCCAACAACCCAAAGGCACATAGGACAGTAGAACACAATGGCTGCAGAATGGTGAAGGTAATGATCAACAATGTCTGCAACAGTCTCCACAGATATAATAGGGAAGTTGTGTGCCAAAAAATCCCTAAAACTAGATGTAACCTAAGTACAGCGGAGAACAGACTTATAATGAGCCAGTAATATCAGTCAACAAAAGCCAAAACCAAGAAAAGACAAATCCGAAAAAAAACTAGCCAAACTAACCCACAGCCAAAGATCAGACACTTGGATAAGAAACCTATCTGACAGAAAAGTAACAGACACAGAGAAAGCTGTACTAAGATGTGGACTCAATTATAACCACAGACAGAGTTCCTAGGCACATTAGAACCCACACTGAAGACCAATGGCATCAATAAGGAAACACAACAAGCCATAAGACAGACAGTGGTCCCAACACTGATCAGAAGGAACGAACTTAACACTCTCAATACATCAGAAAGGGAGGCCCGAGAAGCACTGAAAAAAAGACAAAGGCATCATAATCCTACCAGTAGACAGAAGGCGCATGACAGTAACACTTAAGTGAGACTACCTCACTAAAGCACAGATGCTACTTGTGGAACAAATGCATAGCAACAGTGGAAACAGACCCAACACCACAACTGGGAAATAAAACCATCTACACACTAAAGAGACTCAAACAGACTGGATAGATCAACAAAGCAGACTACCTAAAAATGAAACTTGAAGGGACTATCTAACAATGAAACTTGAAGGGACAAACACCACCCGGTTCCATAGCCTCCCAAAGGTACACAAACTGGAAGTACCCCCCAAACCCTTAGTCAGTCTCCCAGGTTAATTTCAAACCAACCACAGGATCAATGTTTACCTCAGCCATTCTGTTTTGTTTTATGTATTTGTAGAAATTATTGCTATCTGTCTTTATATTCTGAGCTAATTTACTCTTGTAATCTATCTTGCTTTTATTTATACACTTTTTTGTGGATACTAAGAGAAATTGGGAGCTTAATGAAAAAGAAAAAGGAAGCATATGTAAGGTTTAGGAAACTGAAGACAGACATAGCCCTTGAAGAAAGCAAAGAAAGCAGGAAAGAATTCAAACAAGGAATTAGAAAGGCTAAAAGAGGCCATGAGATGTTTTTGTTAAACAGGATTCAGGAAAATCCCAAGATAATAAAATGCGAGGCTGGATGAACACAGCAGGCCCAGCAGCATCTCAGGAGCACAAAAGCTGACATTTCGGGCCTAGACCCTTCATCAGAGAGGGGGATGGGGTGAGGGTTCTGGAATAAATAGGGAGAGAGGGGGAGGCGGACTGAAGATGGAGAGAAAAGAAGATAAGTGGAGAGGAGAGTATAGGTGGGGAGGTAGGGAGGGGATAGGTCAGTCCAGGGAAGACGGACAGGTCAAGGAGGTGGGATGAGGTTAGTAGGTAGGAGATGGAGGTGCGGCTTGGGGTGGGAGGAAGGGGTGGGTGCGAGGAAGAACAGGTTAGGGAGGCAGACACTCCTCCCTAACCTGTTCTTCCTCTCACCCATCCCTTCCTCCCACCCCAAGCCGCACCCCCATCTACCTACTAACCTCATCCCACCTCCTTGACCTGTCCGTCTTCCCTGGACTGACCTATCCCCTCCCTACCTCCCCACCTATACTCTCCTCTCCACCTATCTTCTTTACTCTCCATCTTCGGTCCGCCTCCCCCTCTCTCCCTATTTATTCCAGTTCCCTCTCCCCATCCCCCTCTCTGATGAAGGGTCCAGGCCCGAAACGTCAGCTTTTGTGCTCCTGAGATGCTGCTGGGCCTGCTGTGTTCATCCAGCCTCACATTTTATTATCTTGGATTCTCCAGCATCTGCAGTTCCCATTATCACTTCAGGAAAATCCCAAGGTGTTTTAGATAAATATAAGGAGCAAAAGGGTAGCAAGGGAAAGGGTACATTCATTCAAGGACAAATGAGGGAATTTATGCATGGAGCCAGAGAAGTGGGTAAGACCTTTAATGACATGGTGTATGGTGCGTCACCGGAGGCGTACGTTGATACACTCAGGCATATCAATATGATAAAGGAGGAGGTGCATGTTTTGAAAAGCATTCAGGTAGACGAGTCCCTGGGACCTGATCGGACCTATGTCAGAATGCTGAGAGAGGCAGGTGAAGTAATTGCTGGGGGCTCGTATAAAATTTTTGTACCCTCTTAAGTCACAGGAGATGTCCTCGAGGACTAGAGAATAGCCAATGTTGTTCCTTTATTTAAGAAAGGCAATAGCGATAATCCAGGAAATTATAGGCCAATGGAAGGGAAATTATTGGAGAAGATTCTAAGGCATAGGATTTACTCACATTTGGAAAAATAAGTAATTAGTAGTGATAGGCAGCATGGCTTTGTGCGGGAATGGTCATGTGTTAAAAACTTGTTTGAGTTTTTTGAGAAAGTGACAAAGGTGATTGATGAGAGAAGGACAGTCGATGTTGTCCATATGGACTTTAACAGGGCCTTTGACAAGGTCCCTCATGGCATGCTGTGGAAAAGTTAAAGTCACATGGGATCCATGGTGAGCTGATAAGGTGGATACCGAACTGGCTTAGTCGTAAAAGACAGAAACTAGCGGTGGAAGGATGCTTTTTATGTTGGGGATCTTTGACCAGTGCTGTTCCACAGGGATCAGCGCTATGACTGCTGGTGTTTGTAATATATACAAATGATCTGGAGGAGAATGTAGGTGGGGCCTGAATAGCAAGTTCGTGGAAGACACAAAGATTGAGGGAACTGTGGATAGTGAGGAGGATTGCCAGAGGATACAGCAGGATACAGATAAGGTGGGGATCTGGGCAGAGAAATGGCAGATGAAATTAAATCCAGACAAATGCAAGATGATGCACTTTGGGACATCTAATGTCGGAGGAAGTGCAGTGTAAGTGGCAGAACCCTTAATAGCATCAACATACAGAGGAATTTGGGCGTATGGGTGCACCATTCCCTGAAAAAAGCAACATGAATGGATAAGGTGGTCAAGAAGGCATAAACATGCTTGCCTTCATTTGTCAGAGCAGGGAGTATGAAAATTGGCAAGTCAGGTTGCATCTGTGTAAAACTTTAGAGAGGCCACATTTGGAATATTGTGTACAGTTCTGGTCATCACACTACCAGAAGAATGTGGAGGATTTGGAGAGGGTACAGAAAGAGTTTTTCGGGATTTTGCCTGCTTTGCTGGGTATTACCTATGAGGACAGATTGTTTGTTTGTACTTGAACTTTGAAGGTTGAGGAGTGACCTTATAAAAGTTTGCAAAATTATGAGAGGAATGGATAAAATTGATAGGCAGAGTCTTTTTTCCCCAGGGTAGAAATGTCAATTACTCGGGGGTAGAGGTTTAAAGCAAAAGGGGTTAAGTTTAAAGGATATGTGAGAGGCAGGTTTTTTTACACAGAGGGTGGTAAGTGCTTGGAATACATAGCCAGAGGAACTGATGCAGGTGGATAAAATAGCAATGTTTAAGAGGCATCTTGAACAGATATATGAATAGAAAGGGAACGGGGATATAGACAGTGTAGAAGAGAAAAGGTTTTTAGTTTAGAAAGTCATTGTTTATCAGCACAGTCTTGGTGTGCTGAAGTGCCTGTTCCTGTGCTGTACTGGTCTTTGTTAAAACACCCTGACATTGACATTTAGACTCAGCCAAAATTCGGGAAAATTCAGCCCCCTGAATCTTAGTGTGTTGCCACAGCTTGATGTTCTTGGCATTTCCATATAAACAGTCATTGTCCTTCCCCGCAAGCTCAAAGATTCTCTCATAAGGAGGTGAGGAAATGAATGTTAGCCACCTTATCACCCATTTTGGACCTTTCAGCCCTTTTATGAGACATTTTCTCCTGCAGTGAGACAAAGGAAAGAATTGAATATGATGAAAGTGACTGGCACAGCTGTTAGTGTTGATACAGGTGTAAAGTACATCAAGTGAGTGAGTAGGAAGTGCAGAGGACAGGAAGGAATAGTTCTGATGAAGACCCACCAGACTTGAAACATTAACCCTGCCTTTTCCCCACAGATGCTGCCAGATCTGCTGAGAATCCTCCAGCAATTTCTGTTTTTCTTTCAGATCTTCAGCATCCACAGTTCTTTGTTTTATTACAGGAAGGAATAGTAGTTTGGAAGGATGAAGTGGCTGAAAGTTACTGATGAAAGGTGCTGTGTGCAATATTGAGAATGCTGTAATATTAACCATGATGGGAGGGGGTAGCAGAGTTATCCTGAGCGTGACGTAGCAGAGACAAAATAGTGGCACTCACCCTTACAGATTACAGGATATCATTAACTTTTTTTCCTGCAGTGCTATGCATTCCTCTAGATTGTGAACACAACACTGACCCAGGCAGCCATCACCAATCAGTCTGCTGTGGTTTGGTACCGTTGTGTCCCCTGGCATTTGTGGGAAAGTGGACGGTCCTTCTCTCCACCACCCTGTACACCTGGACCAATGAAGGGAAATACTCATGACCACCTACCCCCCCACCCCACACAATTGACACTTAGCCAAAAGTTCAGTCTCTTGCTTGAAATGATAAGTTCAATGGGGCAGATGCAGAGAAACTTATGCCTGTGGCAGATGAACCGAGAAGACAGAAGCATCACCTCAAAATTAAAGCTATGTCATTCAGCAGTAAGATTCGGAGCAACTTTCCACATACCAGGTAGAAACTTGGAAATGCCTTCGCCTAAAAGTTGTGGATGTTCGGTAGCTACAGCTTTCAAAACTGAGATGGATAGATTTTTGTTATAATAGGATATCAGGAATACAAAGCAAAGTTGTGTAAATGGAATGGAGCTATTATCTAATCGAATGGAGGAGCAGGCTGGAGAGGTTGGGTAGCCCAATCCTAGTTCCTGTTTTATGATTCCAATTACATTCTTTCCCTTTTTATTTACACTCACTCTCTGCAAAGGTTTTAGCCAGACTCACTGATGTGAAAAGAACTGCATGCAGGCTGTTAAATACCTTAGAAACAGTATTGAATACTGAGAATTTAAATTGTTGCCTGTTCAGAAGAAACTGCTAAATACATATTTCAATAACTCAAATGGAATGCCTACTGTTGAATGGAATGGCTTAGCCCCCACCCTTTGTTTTCCCTGAAGACAAACCATCTAATTGGTGCAAATTGCCATGTCGAAATTGAACAGAACATTCCTTTGGAAGCAAAGCTGTTTTTAACTCCATAAGTGCCATGATGGTCTATGAACTTCACATCAGTTACTGCTGGATGAGAAATGATTGGATAATCATGGAAGGTGCACATCTGGAATTTTTATACTCTCCATTAGACTTACAATGCCTGCATATTATTTCCCTAATGAAGGGTGGAATTTTCCATTTTGTGAGGAGGCAACATGAGATATAATGGGACGAGTTTTCCTAGAAGAGAAATTCATCGTTTCATGCCACCTCTGCAGTTATTTCGATGGGTAACTTTTTTTTTACATATTTTCTAATCAACCTGTTTAGAAATGTTACTACATACCTCTGGATCAGGTAGGATTTGAACCTGGGGCTCCTGGCTCAGGAGGTATTTTTTGACACAAGAAGTAAAGCCCTTGAGTAGTCAATTAATGGCGCCTGAGGGCCTTAACTCATCACCTCCCCAATCACCTGCCTTCTCTGTGGGCAAGACAGGCAGCTAATTTCCTGATGATGCATTTGTCCTCTTCCTGTTACACATACCTTGTAAGAAGGCATGAAGACTTATCGTCTCACCTACAGATCCCATGAGGGGCAGGATTTGGGACAAAGGAACTGCCAGAGTCTGATTGGTGGGCATTGGAGGCCTATGAAAGCGTGTGATACTCAATCTTACTTGCCTGTTGATGCTCCATGAGCTGATTGGTGAAAGGTTATCTTACCAATTGGGCAGCCTGTCAGTTGTCACTTGAAACTCTAACCTTTAAACTTAGATAAATATTCAATCATCACACCAAAATACTTTCTTCCTCTCTTCACTTTAACATGCAAATTTAAGATGCAATCTACAATTATTTTCATATGTTTTATTCAACTTTCAGTGATCCCGTTCCATGATAGAAAAACCTTCATTTATTCAACTGGTTATGTGACAATATTACTGTGTGACTTATACAGCTGCTTTTAAATAGGTTAATTCTCCACCACACACTTCCACTAAAATCAAATCAAGAGAGCCTCCTTTCTGTGCGACATTCACCAGCTTATATCATCAAAATTTCTCGAGCTAGTCATTGCAAGCTTTATTTATAAAGTTATTCTTACTTTTCATTTGTTATAACCCTGCTGAACATTAAACTGTCATGGCCAGCACCATTCAGCCAGGGTGGCATGATGGCTCAGAGGTTAGCAGTGCCAGGGACCTGCATTTGAATCCACCCTTGGGGCGACTGTATGGAGTTTGCTCATTCTCCCACATCTGCATGGGTTTCCTCCGGGTGCTCCGGTTTTCTCTCATTGTCCCGACAAGTGGATTAGCCATGGGAAATGCAGGGTTACAGGGATAAGGTAGGGGTGTGGATCTGGGTGGGATGTTCTTCACAGAAGGGTCTAGGCCCGAAACGTCAGCTTTTGTGCTCCTGAGATGCTGCTTGGCCTGCTGTGTTCATCCAGCCTCACATTTTATTATCTTGGAATTCTCCAGCATCTGCAGTTCCCATTATCTCTGAACTCCAGAGGTGTTTTGATATCAAGGCCACACTTGACCAATTGTGGTGTCAAGGAGCCTTTGCAAAGCTGGAACCAAAACTGCAAAATTGGGAATCAGGTGGAAAACTTTGTTGAAGTAATATCTGGCATAAAGGAAGATGGTTGTTGTTGTTGGAGGTGATGTATCTCAGTTTCAGGATGTATCTTCAGGTGTTCCTCAGTGTACTGTCCTAAGCCCAACCACTTTTAGCTGCTTTATCTCTGCCATTCCGTCCACCATAAAGTCAGAAACTGAGACATTTGTTGATGCTTGCACAATGTTTAGTCATTCATAACTCCTCAGGTACTGAAGCAGTCCATGCCCAAATGCAGCAATACTCGGACCATATCCTGACTTGTTGAAAATTAACATTCACATCACACAAATGCCAAGCAATGACCATTTACAGTCCTGTTCAGAATCCATCGACAGCTCATGGTCTGCAGCAGTTAAAGAAGGCAGCTTATCGCCACCTTTGAGGGATAGGCATTAAATGGGAGGCAATAGCTTACTGGTATTATTGTTGGACTGTTAATCTAGAGACCTGGTTGACATTCTTGGCACCAGGGTTCAAATCCTGCCTCAGCAGATGGTGGAATTTGAATTCAATAAAAATTATCTGGAAGTAAGAATCTGATGATGACCATGAATATGTTGTCAATTATTGGAGGCAAAACCCAGCTGGTTCACTAATGTCCTTTAGAGAAGGAAACTGCCATCCTTACCTGGCCTGGACGACATGTGACTCCAGACTCACATCAATGTGGTTGACTCTGAACTGCCCTCTAGGCAATTGGGGATGGACAATAAATGCTGCCTGGCCAGCAATGTCCTCCTCCCGTTAATGAATAAAGGAAAACAAAATCTACATCCCGTAAATGAATAAAAATATATCTTCAGCTTTAATCAAAGACTTTGATAGCATAAATATTAACATTTTAAAAATCCCATTGGAAGCTATTGAAGATTGACTTTTAAGATAAAAAGGTGTAGAGTTGGATGAACACAGCAGGCCAAGCACCATCTTAGGAGCAGGAAAGCTGGCGTTTTGGGACTAGACACTTCATCAGATGCACTCTGTACTCCATATTTACCTGCGCTAGCCTATCTAGCTTGCTCATCTGTGGTCACTACGGGGTCATTTTAGCATAGCCAAACCATCTAACCTGTACATCTTTGGACAGTGGGAGGAAACTGGGGTACCTGGATGAAACCCACGCAGACACAAGGAGAATGTGCAAACATCACACAGGCAGTCACCCGAGGAGGCATCAAACCTAGATCCCCAGTACTGTGAGGCAACAGTGCTAACCACTTTTCCCATTTGCCTGCATTTGGCCCATATCCCTCTAAACCTTTCCAGTTCACGTACCTGCCCAAATGCCTTTTACATGCTGTAGCTGTACCTGTCTGTACTAGGATTATTTTGGTTCCATCTACAATGTAGTCCTAGAGATAGTAAGAACTGCCAATGCTGGACTCAGAGATAACACACTGTGGAGCTGAAGGAACACAGCTGGCCAGGCAGTATCAGAGAAGCAGGAAAGCTGATATTTTGGGTCGGGACCCTTCTTCAGAAATGGGGAAGGGACAAGGGAGATATGAAACAAAGAGAGAGAGGAGGGCTGGGGCTAGGGAAGATAGGTGGGAACGAAGGTGATAGGTGAATGCAGGTAGGCAGTGGTGGGGATTGGTCATTGTGGTGGGAGAAGCATATAAGACAGAGAGAGAAGATGGACATGTTATCTCAGGTCAAGGAGTTGGGGATGAGTGGGAGGGTAGGTCATGGGATGAGGCCGGTGGTGGGGGGATTTTGGAACAAGTAAAGTCCACATTGAGGCCCCTGGGTTGAGGGGTCCCAACCTTCACTTCTCTCTACCCCTGGCCTCATTCCCACCACTGCCTACCTGCACTCAGCTATCACCATCTCACTTACCTTCCCCAGCCCCACCCCTCCTCTCTCTATTTACTTCAGAGCTCCCTTCCCCCTCCATCATTTCCAAAGAAGGGTCCAGACCTGAACGTCAGCTTTTGTGCTCCTCTGATGCTGCCTGACCTGTTGTGTTCCTCCAGCTCCACACTGTGTTATCTACAATGTAGTCCTCGCTGTGTTTTATTTTTGAATGTTAAGAGATACTGTTGGAGAACCATGTTAGTGTGGGTGTAATGGGAATATTTGTCTTTGACTACAAGGATTGAGTGTTCTTGGTCAGTTTTAGGTCTGCCATAGCTTAGATGCAAAATAAAGTTCCCTCTACCATGCCATTACACTTGATACTGAATTTGATCATATGTGGAGATATGTGTTGTTTAAATGACCATGCCTCCAAAAGTAGTAGCCCCGACTTTAACAGGCTTCATGCCTGCTCAGGAATATTCTGCTTTGCAGATACAGAGGTTTTTCAACAATTAACTGTGTCACCATTGGGTAATGCCACATGGGAAAAAGTGCGATGGAATGTTGATTGGATTATAGTGAAGCATTTGTTTCTAAAATCCATGTGATATGAACAAAACACTGCAGTTTCAGTGAAATTTTCAAAAACATGGAATTGGTCTACATTTCAAAGTCCTCTATTCCAAGCGACTACTTTAAGGATTTGTGAATATTTTTATTTCAGGGCAAGTCATATCTCACAAACCTCATTGAACTTTTTGAGAAGGTGTCCAAGCATGTGGATGAGCGTAGGGCAGTTGATGTGGTGTACATGGACTCGGTAAAGCCTTTGATATTGTTCCACATGGTAGGCTATTGGTGAAAATGCGGAGGCATGGCATTGAGAGAGATTTAGCAGTTTGGATTACAAACTGGCTTTCTGTAAGAAGGCAACGAGTGGTGGTTGATGGAAAATATTCAGCCCGGTGTCCGGTTACCAGTGGTGTGCCTCAAGGATCTGTTTTGGGACCACTGCTGTTTGTCATTTTTATAGATGACTTGGTGAATGGATTAGTAAGTTTGCAGATGACACTAAAGTCGGTGGAGTGGTGGACAGTGTGGAAGAATGTTGCAGGTTGCAGAGACACTTGGGTAAACTGCAGAATTGGGCTGAAAGGTGGCAAATGGAGTTCAATGCAGATAAATGTGAGGTGATTCACTTTGGGAAGAATAATACGAAGGCAGAATACTGGGTCAATGGAAAGATTCTTGGTAGTGTGGATGTGCAGAGCGATCTTGCTGTCCATGTACATAGATCCCTGAAAGTTGCCACCCAGGTTGATAGTGCTGTTTAGAAGACATACGGTGGGTAAGGTTTTATTGGTAGAGGGATTGAGTTCCAGAGCCATGATGTCATGCAACTGTACAAAACGCTAGTGTGGCCTCACTTGGAATAGTGCCTACAGTTTTGGTCGCCCCATTACAGGAAGGATGTGGAAGCGTTGGAAAAGGTGCAGAGGAGATTTACCAGGATGTTGCCTGGTCTGGAGCCGAGGGTCTTATGAGGAAAGGCTGAGGGACTTGGGTCTGTTCTCATTGGAGAGAAGGAGGCTAAGAGGGGATTTAATAGAGACATACAAGATGATCAGAGAATTAGATAGTGTGGACAGTGAGACCCTTTTTCCGAGGATGATGACATCGGCTTGTTACGAGAGGGCATAGCTGCAAATTGAGGGGTGATAGATTTAAAGACAGGTGCCAGAGGCAGGTTCTTTACTCAGAGAGTGGTAAGGGCTTGGAATGCCCTGCCTGCCAATGTATTTAACTCAGCCACATTAGGGGTATTTAAATAGTCCTTGGATAAGCATACGGATAATGATGGGGTAGTGTAGGGGGAGGGGCTTAGATTAGTTCACAGGTCGGCGCAACATCAAGGGCTGAAGGTAATAAAATGTGAGGCTGGACGAACACAGCAGGCCAAGCAGCATCTCAGGAGCACAAAAGCTGACGTTTCGGGCCTAGACCCTTCATCAGAGAGGGGGATGGGGGGAGGGAACTGGAATAAATAGGGAGAGAGGGGGAGGCGGACCGAAGATGGAGAGTAAAGAAGATAGGTGGAGAGAGTGTAGGTGGGGAGGTAGGGAGGGGATAGGTCAGTCCAGGGAAGACGGACAGGTCAAGGAGGTGGGATGAGGTTAGTAGGTAGCGGGGGGTGCGGCTTGGGGTGGGAGGAAGGGATGGGTGAGAGGAAGAACCGGTTAGGGAGGCAGAGACAGGTTGGACTGGTTTTGGGATGCAGTGGGTGGGGGGGAAGAGCTGGGCTGGTTGTGTGGTGCAGTGGGGGGAGGGGACGAACTGGGCTGGTTGAGGGATGCAGTAGGGGAAGGGGAGATTTTGAAACTGGTGAAGTCCACATTGATACCATATGGCTGCAGGGTTCCCAGGCGGAATATGAGTTGCTGTTCCTGCAACCTTCGGGTGGCATCATTGTGGCAGTGCAGGAGGCCCATGATGGACATGTCATCAAGAGAATGGGAGGGGGAGTGGAAATGGTTTGCGACTGGGAGGTGCAGTTGTTTTTTGCGAACTGAGCGGAGGTGTTCTGCAAAGCGGTCCCCAAGCCTCCGCTTGGTTTCCCCAATGTAGAGGAAGTCGCACCGGGTACAGTGGATGCAGTATACCACATTGGCAGATGTGCAGGTGAACCTCTGCTTGATGTGGAATGTCATCTTGGGGCCTGGGATGGGGGTGAGGGAGGAGGTGTGGGGACAAGTGTAGCATTTCCTGCGGTTGCAGGGGAAGGTGCCGGGTGTGGTGGGGTTGGAGGGCAGTGTGGAGCGAACAAGGGAGTCACGGAGAGAGTGGTCTCTCCGGAAAGCAGACAGGGGAGGGGATGGAAAAATGTCTTGGGTGGTGGGGTCGGATTGTAAATGGC
This sequence comes from Stegostoma tigrinum, assembly GCF_030684315.1. Lineage (NCBI taxonomy): Eukaryota > Metazoa > Chordata > Chondrichthyes > Orectolobiformes > Stegostomatidae > Stegostoma > Stegostoma tigrinum. The sequence continues at coordinate 56,733,172 of NC_081370.1, read as the reverse complement.
GGAAGTGTCGGAGGATAATGCGTTGTATCCGGAGGTTGGTAGGGTGGTGTGTGAGAACGAGGGGGATCCTCTTGGGGCGGTTGTGGCGGGGGCGGGGTGTGAGGGATGTGTCGCGGGAAATGCGGAAGACGCGGTCAAGGGCGTTCTCGATCACCGTGGGGGGAAAGTTGCGGTCCTTAAAGAACTTGGACATCTGGGATGTGCGGGTGTGGAATGTCTTGTCGTGGGAGCAGATGCGGCGGAGGCGGAGGAATTGGGAATAGGAGATGGAATTTTTGCAGGAGGGTGGGTGGGAGGAGGTGTATTCTAGGTAGCTGTGGGAGTCGGTGGGCTTGAAATGGACATCAGTTACAAGCTAGTTGCCTGAAATGGAGACTGAGAGGTCCAGGAAGGTGAGGGATGTGCTGGAGATGGCCCAGGTGAACTGAAGGTTGGGGTGGAAGGTGTTGGTGAAGTGGATGAACTGTTCGAGCTCCTCTGGGGAGCAAGAGGCGGCGCCGATACAGTCATCAATGTACCGGAGGAAGAGGTGAGGTTTGGGGCCTGTGTAGGTGCGGAAGAGGGACTGTTCCACGTAACCTACAAAGAGGCAGGCATAGCTGGGGCCCATGCGGGTGCCCATGGCCACCCCCTTAGTCTGTAGGAAGTGGGAGGAGTCAAAAGAGAAGTTGTTGAGTGTGAGGACGAGTTCAGCTAGGCGGATGAGAGTGTCGGTGGAGGGGGACTGGTCGGGCCTGCGGGACAGGAAGAAGCGGAGGGCCTTGAGGCCATCTCCATGCGGAATGCAGGTGTACAGGGACTGGACGTCCATGGTGAATATGAGGTGTTGGGGGCCAGGGAATTGGAAGTCCTGGAGGAGGTGGAGGGCGTGGGTGGTTTCACGGACGTAGGTGGGGAGTTCCTGGACCAAAGGGGAGAAAATGGAGTCCAGATAGGTGGAGATGAGACCAGATGTCCAAGTTCTTTAAGGACCGCAACTTTCCCCCCACGGTGATCGAGAACGCCCTTGACCGCGTCTCCCGCATTTCCCGCGACACATCCCTCACACCCCGCCCCCGCCACAACCGCCCCAAGAGGATCCCCCTCGTTCTCACACACCACCCTACCAACCTCCGGATACAACGCATTATCCTCCGACACTTCCGCCATTTACAATCCGACCCCACCACCCAAGACATTTTTCCATCCCCTCCCCTGTCTGCTTTCCGGAGAGACCACTCTCTCCGTGACTCCCTTGTTCGCTCCACATTGCCCTCCAACCCCACCACACCCGGCACCTTCCCCTGCAACCGCAGGAAATGCTACACTTGTCCCCACACCTCCTCCCTCACCCCCATCCCAGGCCCCAAGATGACATTCCACATCAAGCAGAGGTTCACCTGCACATCTGCCAATGTGGTATACTGCATCCACTGTACCCGGTGCGACTTCCTCTACATTGGGGAAACCAAGCGGAGGCTTGGGGACCGCTTTGCAGAACACCTCCGCTCAGTTCGCAAAAAACAACTGCACCTCCCAGTCGCAAACCATTTCCACTCCCCCTCCCATTCTCTTGATGACATGTCCATCATGGGCCTCCTGCACTGCCACAATGATGCCACCCGAAGGTTGCAGGAACAGCAACTCATATTCCGCCTGGGAACCCTGCAGCCATATGGTATCAATGTGGACTTCACCAGTTTCAAAATCTCCCCTTCCCCTACTGCATCCCTCAACCAGCCCAGTTCGTCCCCTCCCCCCACTGCACCACACAACCAGCCCAGCTCTTCCCCCCCACCCACTGCATCCCAAAACCAGTCCAACCTGTCTCTGCCTCCCTAACCGGTTCTTCCTCTCACCCATCCCTTCCTCCCACCCCAAGCCGCACCCCCCGCTACCTACTAACCTCATCCCACCTCCTTGACCTGTCCGTCTTCCCTGGACTGACCTATCCCCTCCCTACCTCCCCACCTACACTCTCTCCACCTTCGGTCCGCCTCCCCCTCTCTCCCTATTTATTCCAGTTCCCTCCCCCCATCCCCCTCTCTGATGAAGGGTCTAGGCCCGAAACGTCAGCTTTTGTGCTCCTGAGATGCTGCTTGGCCTGCTGTGTTCGTCCAGCCTCACATTTTATTATCTTGGAATCTCCAGCATCTGCAGTTCCCATTATCTCTGATACTATCAAGGGCTGAAGGGCCTGTTTTGCTCTGTATTGTTCTATGTTCTACGAAGTAGCAGCCATTTTGTGCAACAGATGAACTCACAAATAGCAATGTTTCAATGACTACCAAATTTATTTGTAGCAATTTTGGTGAGGGGAGAATGTTTTGAGGCCAGCAGTGGTCGCCTCAATATGTTACCAAAAACTCATTCCTGACCACCTGAATCACTCGACGTGCCAGGCAGCTATGTAACCCAGACACCCCGTTGCAAACGCATACCCACGAATTATAAGCACATTGCCAATTATTTGATCTAGTGTTAAAAGATACGCAAATCAGAATTCTGTGCCAGATCTTTTTTTATTTATAAAAAATCAAACTGAAATAAGATAAAAAAAGTCAGCACAAAATTGAAACTGGATCTACGGACAGCGATAATGATTGACTAATGTCCTGTTTATGCATGGCCAAACTGTCAATTAGCATAAAAGCCCAGTGTCATGCAACTTACATGAAAAAGAATATTTTATATTCACCTACCCTCAACATAGAAAAAAACAATTTGTGAAAGCAATGTCCGAATAATCTGAATTTGCCAGATGTTGAAATCTATGCGCGTTTCAGGGATAAATCATTGAGTGTGTTTGGTAGGGGAAAAGGTATTTGTAGCCACTGACTTCCGTTCTTGTTTGACAGGACGATGTGATTGTGTAAGAAATGTCTTGTGCTCCTCTTCTCATCAGCTCGGTTAGGATGCTTCATGCGAAGACGCACACTTAATGAATTGAAGAGTTCGTCATGCAGAAGACCGATTGTGAAAAGTGTTGTTTGATTCACACGTGCAAAGGAGAAGGTCGATCCGCAGAGTGTAGCATTGCAGAGGAAAGAGAGTGAAAGGTCCAGAACAGAACCGCTTGTACTGGGTGAGGAGCAGTGCAGTGTTTCGCCTGCAATGATGAGCTTCCACGACGCTACAGTAATAAAACACGATAGAAGGCGGCATTTTGGCGTATTGCGAAGCTAGACGCAGTCTGAATTTACAATTTGAAACAATTGCGAATGTATAATTTTATCCCCAAGTAAATGAAAATGTATGAAGTATCCGACAGTGTGACTACAGTCGCGGTTTTGATATCGCTTTGGGAATCCTTTGCATTTTTAAAAATTGGACGCGTTAATTCGTAAACACTTAATTGTCCTAGTAAGTTTTTTTTATTGTTGCGTGAAACCTCAAAATGAGTTGCTGCAACGTTGGTGCATTCATGAAGGAAAAAAAAGTAAGAGTGAGACTCAAAAAATGCACTCATTTTGCCCACTGAATCCTCCAAAGTTTTCAGATTATTATATCACGTCATACCGATTATCATGAAACAGTAATTTCAGTGCATTGTGTTACTAATCACTTAATTACACTGAGGAAACTTAACTCGGGCTCATTTTGTGTATATGGACGGTTTAATGTCAATGATAGACTAATTACTGAAAGAAGTGCTGAAGAAAAAATTGTAGAGTCTCTATGATTGCTTGCTCCTTTCATATGCAACCCTTTCGTAAATATCAGTTTGATAGCTTAAATTACGGATGAGACCAAACATTGTAACACTGCTGTTTACTGAGAAGATGGAATGAATGCTCTACTGTGCAGGCTTATGTAAAAACCCACTGTTCGTTTGGAGGGGAGTGATAATGCTTTATAATGCTGTTGACAAAGAAACAGACTGCTGCATGCCATTAGGGGTACTGTAAACTGTACTAAACCAGGTCACTGGTTTTGATAATGCTGCTTAGAACTTGAGATGTAAGCTCACATTCGGGTACAAAAAGGACCGTTCTGAGACAGGAAAAACGGTCTAATTGAAAGTTGGTTTAGCCAGCAACATTGTTAGTGCCATATGTAGCTAAGCCCCGCTGTTTGGGATCACAGTAAATCTTAAAATACTATATTAAAAACTTTAAAATACGGTATGCACTATTAAAATAGGTAGTTTCATTCTTTTAGAAATGATGTAATTCTTTTTCGATTCTCAAGTAAATGCTGATGTATGATTCTTTACAGTGAGTGATTAATGGTAATTTACGTTTTGTTGTTTTGGAATCAACGTACCTTTATTTGCTTCTTTGTTTTTGCATTCATTTCAACTATTGAAAAATAAGTACCAAAATATTTCTGAACTAAACTAAAGTTTGTGCTTGGCACATCATCACCTGTTGTTGTCACTTCTGTAGCGTCACGGAAATTTTATTTTTCTTTCATGCTAGATAGAACAAGTGGATAAGAAAAGATGTGCAGCACATTCAGTCCGAAGGAGCCGGGGCCAAGCCTGTCTGATGTGCATCAGTACAGCCAGTGGTTGGCGAGCAGGCATGAGGCTAGTTTATTACCAATGAAGGAAGACTTGGCTCTATGGTTGACAAATTTACTAGGTAAGATTACACTTTTAATGTTGATTCAAATGATTGTTGAAAATTGTACAATTTTAAGCTTTTTCAGATGCGTTAAAAGGAGTTCAACTATTGAGCAGAACTCTCCTAGAACATATCTGCTTCTGTGAAGTAGAGTATAAACATATGAAAATACTGCAGAGGAAATATCCTGATCATTCATCTACTCTGTTTCAGAAATTGATTCTCTTTTTGCAATAGTCGTGGTGGTGGTTGAATCTCGACACCATTATCTGTTTCCAATGCACAGTTCCATTTTTAATTCTAAGTGTACACATTTAAAATAATTAGTTAGAATTTTTAACTTACTTTTGTAGAGTTATTTTGCTAGCAAGCCTCGGTTTTAAAGGTAATAGCTGAATATTGTAGTTTAGATTTCTGTTAAATCAGATCATGCCCCGTATTTGTTTATTTCGGGAGTTCAATTCCTTTATATCTATATGTCTCACACATTATCAATAAAATCACCAAGCCTCTTTTGTCTTGAAAAATTGAGTTATGTTATGCACTTTGAATTCTTGATTATTTGTGAGGAATACCATTGGCAGGTCTACTTGTTTTATTAATATTTACAGTGTAATTAGCTTTGCAAGTTTCAGGAGCTTACGGCAATGGTTTTTGGCTTGAAGAAGGAACCATGCACTAATCATTATGACCACCAGACAATAATGCTCATCATTGGCCTATATTAAGTTATTTAAGTTTAATACATGTTCCCTTAAAGGTCTAAGTTCAACCATCTAATGGGGAAGATTGGAAAATAGATTTCTCTCTTCACTGCACTTGGCCACTAGCACCCTTCATTATAGGTGAAGGTTACAAAGCAATGAAGACTTGTTACATGAACTTTTGCCTATGATATACCAAGGATCTCCAGGCTTTATGTTGCCCTGAAATTGACCTCCACCTGTAGGAGGTTCAGACTGACCATTGGTATTGGAATAGGAAGACGGTGCTTTTAGCTCTCCCTTTCATTTTGCTGTGTAAAGATTCAAACGGCATATAAATAAGAAACACAAGTAGGCCGGTTATCCTTTCGAGTCTGCTTTTCCATTCAATAATATCGTGGCTGGTCTGATTTTAACTGTAACTTTACATTCCGGCATACCCCCAATAATCTTTCATCCCTTGGTTATCAACAATCTGCCTTAAAAATATTTAAAGGTTCTGCATCCATTGCCTTTAGAGGAAGGGAATTTGAAACACTCACAATACTCTGAGAGAATTTTTTTTCTTCATCTCTGTCTTAAAAGTCTGATCCCTTAATTTTGAATGACCCTAATTCTAGATTCTCCCACAAAAGGAAGCATCTTTTCTGCCTCTACCTGGAAAGTATTATATTATGTTTAATCTTATGTATTTCAATTAAGTTGCATCTGACTCTTCCGAAATGCAGAGGGTACAGGCCTAGCATATCTAGCCTCCCCTCATCAGGCAATCTGCTAATTCCAGGCATTAATCTAGTAAACCTTCCTGAACTGTTTCTAATTCATCAGCATCCTTCCATAAGTACAGTGACCATTACTGTACTAAGTACTCCACATGCAATTCCACCAATACCCTGTATAATTGAAGTATTACCTCCTCATTCCCGCATTCAATTCTCCTCACAACAGAATGTAACATTCTGTTATTCTTCCTGAATTGTCACTGCATCTGCAAACTAACCTTCTGCAGTTCATGCAGTAGGGCACTCAGATGTCTGCAATAAAACAAAGAACCGTGGATACTAGAGATTTGAAACAAAGCAGAAATTTCTGGAGAAACTCAGCAGGTCTGGCAGCATCTGTGAAGAGGAAGCAAAGTTGACATTTTGAATCCAGTGATGATTCTTCAGATTTATTACTGATGAAGGATCACTGGATTCAAAACATTAACTTTCTTACCATTTCTTTCCTGTAATTTCTGTTAGTATTTCAGATCTCTTTGCATCTCAGATCTCTACAATCTCTCACCTTAGGGATAATATGCTTTTGTTATTTCCCAAAATTAAGAATTTCCCAGATTTCCACATTGTCCTCCATTTGCCAGATCCTTGCCAACTCATTTAAACTATTTATCTCCGTTTGTAGGCTCCTTATGTCCTATTCACACACTTTCCTATCTATCTTTGTGTTATCAGCAAATTTAGCTACTATGCCATTGAGCACTTCATCCATATTATTTATATAAACTGTAAAACATCACATTGTGACATCCAGCCAACCTGGAAAATACGAATTTATTTCTCTTCTCTGCTTTCTGTTTGTCAGCCAATCTTCTATCCATGCCAATATGTCACTCCAAAGCCATGAGATTTTATTTTCTGCAGTAACCTTTGATGTAGTGCCTTATTAAATATCTTCTGGGAATCTAAGTACAATATATTCACAGATCCTTTTATTCACAGCACAAGCTACATCTTCAAAGAACTCCAATAAATTAGTTAAGCATGATTTCCCTTTTACAAAATCATGTTCGCTCCTGATTAATGCAGACTTATCCAAGCACCCTGTAATAATGTCTTTAATGATAGTTTCCAATATTTACCCTAAGACAGATGGTAAGCTAACTAGCCTGTAGTTTTCTGCTGTCTGCCTCCCTCCTTTTTTGAATAAAGGAATTCATTAGCTATTTTCCAAAAGGACCTCCCCCAAAACCAGTGAGTTTGGAAAGTTAATACCAATGCATCAACTATGTCACTAGCTACTTCTTTTAAGACCCTAGAATGAAATCTGTTAAGACCTGGAGACTTGTCAAATTGTAGTTCCAATAATCTACTCAACACTTATGAGTAAATAGTAATTTTCTTGAGTTCCGGCTTCACTTTCAGTTGCAGATTTGCTTTTATTTCCAGGACCTCATTGTATCCTTTCTGAAGAAGACTGGAGCAATATATCTGTTCAATTCTTCTGCCATTTCTTCATACTGTAGTACAAATTCCCTTAGCTTATTTCCTATAGGACCAGCACTTAATTTGATAACTCTTTTCTCTCTTCAAATATCTGAAGAAACTTATTTTATCTGTCTTCAAATTTTTGACAGACTTTCTGTTGTATTCTAATTTTTTCCCTCTTATTTATTCTGTCATCCTTTGTTTTGGGATGTTTTTCGTATTCTCTCCAACTTTCTGACCTGCGACATATCTTCACAATTAATGTATTTTCTTGAGTGTGAAAGTATCTTTGACTTTTTCATATTTGGTAGAATATATAAATCTGTTCTGTGCTTTCTGGAATGTGCTTTTAAAGTTTGCCACTGAAGCTGTTTTGCACAACCCTGAAGCAACATTGTCAGTTCACTTTCACTAGCTCTGCTTTCATGCCCTCATAATTGCCTTAGTTTAAATTAGTTCCCTCATTTTTCTTCTTTAAACTGTATGCAAAATTCATGTTATGGTCACTGCTACCAGGGACATTTGCAGTATGAGGTCAGTAATTAATCTTGTTGGTTAATACAAAGTCCAATACAGCCTGCTGTCTGGTTGGTGCCTGTAACAGTACTGTACCTATAAGAGGTGTATTTGTCCTGTGGGTTTTTTTTAAAAAGAAGAGTTTTGAGGCAGAAGTATTGAGCAGTCTAGGAGAGTCATAAGAGTCAACAGTTTGTTAGGCCTTGGGTTTTTTTTTAAAAGTTGGAACAGTATATGTAGCTTGAATGGGTGTGGCCAAGTTCCCACAGAACCAGAATTTTTAGTCCACTCTCCATCTTCGGTCCGCTTCCCCCTCTCTCCCTATTTATTCCAGTTCCCTCCCCCCATCCCCCTCTCTGATGAAGGGTCTAGGCCCGAAACGTCAGCTTTTGTGCTCCTGAGATGCTGCTTGGCCTGCTGTGTTCATCCAGCCTCACATTTTATTATCTCAGAATTTTTAGTTTTAGCTTCCATCAGTTGCTGATAGGGTCTTGAAGAAGTGGCAGCTATTTTTTCCCCCTCTCAGTTACAGCCAATAGCAGGGGCTCTCTTCCTGCTGTGGGAGTTGAATGAGAGACTATCTATTTTCCAAATTTGCCTTTTGCCAAGGGTGTGTTTATGGGATGTTGCTATATTAGAACAGTCAATTAGCAACAGTTACTGTATCAATTATTCTAAGTTTTCCAGTAGAATTGTTATTCCAATTCATTCTTTCTTTGTAACAAAGTGTGGAGCTGGATGAACACAGCAGGCCTCAACCCGAAACATCAGCTTTTGTGCTCCTAAGATGCTGCTTGGCCTGCTGTGTTTATCCAGCTCCACACTTTGTTATCTCGGATTCTCTAGTATCTGCAGTTCCCATTATCTCATTCTTTCTTTAGTTCTGTTTTAACCATAGTGGATGAATAAAATGTATTTTGGTTTAAATCCAGGAGTTTGACCAATTGAATTGCATCTGGAACACTCCTAACATTGGGCACTCACTGGGCATTCCCAAATAGGGCCTGTCAGAAGACAGCTTGTGAAATAGACGCCTAAGCCAATTGCAGGTTTCTGGAGTAGCGTGAAGATTTTTCAATCAAATTCTGAACAATTTGCCAACGTTATAATGAAGGCTTCTGATTCTTGCATTTCAAGAGGGCTAGAATGCAAGAGCAGAAATGTACTGCTGATGTTGTATATGGCTCTGATCAGACAGCATTTTGAATATTATAAGCAGTTTTGGGCCCATATCTAAGGAAGAATGTGCTGGTGTTGGAGGAGGTTTAGACGATATTTACATGAGCCGAGGATGAAGGGCTTGACACATAAAGAGTGTTAGAGGACTCTGGGTCTGTACTCAATGAAGTTCAGAAGGGTGAGGAGTGGTCTCATTGAAACTTACAAAATACTGAGCAGTCTGGATATAGTGGACACGGAGAGGATGTTTCCTCTGGCAGGAGAGTGAAAACTGCCTCAGAAAGAAAGGATAACACTTCAGACTTGAGATGAGGAGGTGTTTCTTCAACCAGAGGGTGGTGAATCTGTGGAACTTATTACCACAGAAGTCTATGAGGGCTAAGACTTTGAATGTATTTAAGGCAGAGATACATAGGTTCTTGATTAGTGGGGGCGTCAAGGATTACAGGGAGAAGGCAGGAAAATGGGGTTGAAAAATATATCAGCCAGATTCGAATGGTAGAGCAGACTCGATGGGCTGAATGGCCTAAGTCTGCTCCTATATCATATGGCCTGTGGTCTGTAAGAAAGCTCAAAGCAAAACCTTTGGTGCTTGAAATGAAGGCTGCAGGCCTCTGGGCAAGCTAATACTTGTGAATTCCCAATTCAAATAATAGAATCTCCCATTGGTAAATTTAGCTTAGTTGATTCTCCTGAGGTTGCGTTACTGTATCATTTGCCAGATCAAATATATTTTTCATAAAATTGTTCTCAAAACTATACACTTTTAAAGTTTTTTTCTGTACATGCGATTTGACCATGTGCAATATAACTTTTAAAATCATCAGCGAAAGTTCTGAGAAAAAATGGTTCTAAACAAAATCAGAATTTTAAGGTCTACTGAAGGAAGGACAGATATACAAATATCATAACCTGCCTTTACTTCTCTTCAGAGATGCTTCATATTTCCACATATATACTTGTATTCTTTTATATAATACTGTATTTTATGTTGTGTTTCAGATTTCAATGATTGGCAAATTACCTTGTAATTTTATCATAGGACATTCCTTGCAGTTTTGGTCAGCCTCCCACTGTGAATCTGATGAGAGACTTCGACCTTCTTAGAAAGTGGTGGAGTTCCAGATGTGTCAGATCTTTAGTGTTTTTTGGTGGGTGTGACTTCCTGGTTGCATTCCAAGATCTGAAACCCTCAACTCACCCTTAGAAGACAGACGTGAAAGTCAGGAAATGATCAGGATAATAGGCTCCCACACTGGGAGTTCCTGTTGCTCTGAATTGCACTCGCATTATTAATAAAGACTGGTGGGCCATGACAATGGCAGCATACTGGAATGTACAAGAATCAGAACCCTGAACACAACAATAACTTGTCCAAACAAGTCCTAGATTGGCCACCTTGCTCAGGAGCTGAAGACGTAACAGTCAGAGATTGGTGCAGTTGCAGAGCATGGAGCCGCTGGGTGGGGAGATGTCCCAGCAACTGACATAAGAACATTAGCTGGAATAGGCCTTTGGTTCTTTGAATCTGCTGTTACTTTCAACAGGATCAAGGCTGATTTCCTGACTCTACCTTCATGCACTATCCTTTTTTAATATCCTAATAACCAAAAATCTATCTTCTTCTGACCTGAATATATTCAATGCCTCAGCATCCAGATCTCTAGGTCAGAATCCCTAAGATTTACAACTCTTTCAGTGAATAAATATGTCCTAATCTAACTCATAAATGGCTGACCTCTTATTCTGAGTCAGACCCAATGTTCTAGATTCCCAACCAGGGGAAACATTTTCTCAGCATCTACCCTGTCAAGTCCTTTAAGAATTTTATATTGTCTCTTATTTTTCTAAATCCAGGATTATGCAAAGGCTACACACTGTTTCCGTACAGAATAACGCAGTCTTCTCAAGAATCAGCCATTGAATTTTTGTTGTCGTTTCACTGTGGACCTTACATAGCCATAAATGAAAAGGATTTTAAAAATGAACTTGAAGTGACATTTTTATCTATCTGTTACATCTAACTGAGATACCCTCCTTATAATTTAGCAAACTTCAGCTGCATCAATAATGTAGGGCAATATCAGCATGATCCTGGTTAGGATGTTAACCTGAGAAATTACGGCCAAATATTTTCATATCTGTGTGACTATTGGAAACCCTAGCTATAAAGTGATCTGTTCACAATTGAGTTTTTGTTAGATTTGATTATATTTAAGGGATAGATAAATCTTGCAAAGTTTTTTTTTCAGAGAATTTTCTCTGTAGTTATTCGTAGCCCTTTTTGTAACAGATAAAAAACGTTAGAGAAAAGTAATAAAATTAGAAAATTGAAGAGTTACCCTTGTCACCCTGCACATGTAATCAAGAACAAAATGCTCATTACTTTGTTCAGCTTGGCAATCAATAATTTTGCTGTCAGATGTTCAGAAGGAGCAGTCTTGATGGGTCATATTTTGTTACATTCATCATCAAAATTAGTTTAAAAGTAGCTCACATTTCTATATCAAGAGAATGCAGATAGTTGACACAGATGGTTTCCTTATGTGCTTTAACATTATATGACCTTTTAAGTGTGGTGGCTCGCTGCTGAGTGACAGTACAAACATTATGACATTCAGACAGCCTTGCATCACCTTATGCTTCTTCATTACATTACATTAGTTATGTAACATCTATTGTTGCTGTAGCCTGCCTAATCCCAAATCCTTCTACTACCATTTGTGCGTGGGTGTAGATGGGTTATCACCTTTGGAACTGATGGTTTCAACGATGTATTTATCAGTCATGCATCTGTTTCTGGATATTCCCTCACCATGTGTGTGGGATTAGATACTTGTGCAGCAAAGTTAGTGAAACCCTGCATCATCATGTTCTCCCTCTGGTCTACCAATACAATGAAGAAATGTGAGGATTGAATTTGCTTGAGATGAATTGTGAAAGCAAATCTAATACGGGAAGGCTCTTCAGCATAGGTGTGGTTTGAGTTTACATGGACAGTTGCATTCTTCTGAGCTTATATGCCTGCACTGGTGAAATGCCAAATTTTATAGGCGCAATGTTATTAAGCCCTCAGGACCTTCCAGGTTCCAACATCCAGATTCCACATTTTAAAATGTGTCTAGTCAACACTTGACACCCTGTAAGCCAGGGTGATTTTCTGCTCATCACCCCCATCCACATTTGCAGTTTCAGAGATTACAACAAATTTGCACCAAGGTTCAGTGGTTCCTCCCTAGAGATTTTCCTGCAAGCTGTCCAGGACCCTTGAGAAATTCTTTTGGCAATGGATGGCAATAAGATACCATGCTGACATATTAAGACAGCCTGGACAGAGTGTATTTAGGATCAGTTTCCTTAGGTAGCTCTAGAAAAACTGGCTTCAGTGCTGAAGGAGGACGAATGATCTATGTAGCTTGGCCAATGTAAGTACCGTCATGTCCTCATTGCTTTATGCTTCAATGACTGTGAGTTAACATTGTAAGTTTGCCACTGTAAATTGTGCATTACAGCTACTGATGTAGTACTAAGTTTACCACAGTGATTATCTTTCTCACTTCTACCAGGCTTCATACTTAAAACATAGATGGAGGCTACAGCACTCAGCAGCTCAAAAGAACATTTGCAAGTAGGAGTGTGCATGGAAAAGCATTGGTCTGTAGAATAAAGGAAAATTCTAAGTTTCTTTTTTAAAAAAAATGTATAAACAGCAAGAGGCTAACTAGGGAAAGACTTGTGCCCATTACGGACCGTAAAGATAATGTCCACATGGACCTGGAAGATGTGGACACAGACCTCAATGAGTATTTTGCTTCAGAAAAAGAAGAACACAGATATTGGACTGTGAATTATTAGTACGGTGAAGATATTAATACAGAGAAAAATGAGGTACTAGAGAGTTTAAGACTCTTATAAGTGAATAAATCTGCAGGCCCAGATGAGATGTATCCCAAGCTGTTGAGGGAGGCAATTGAGAAGATATCAGCATTCCTGGTAGTAGTTTTGCAATCCATTTTTACCACAGGTGGGATGACTGGGGGCTGAATGACTGCTAACATTGTCCCACTCTTAAAAATAGGGAAGAAGGGATAGAGCAAGGAAATATTGGCGAGACAGTCTAACCTCAATGGAGGGAAAGTTTTCGGAAGAACTATGATGGACAGAATATATCTGCCATTGTCAGAGTCAGATGGATTTGTTACAAGAAGGTCATGTTTGACAAATTTGACCAAATCTTTTGAGGAGGTAATCAGTAGTGTTGGTGGGGGTAATGGTTTTATGTAGTCTACATGGACTTCAGCAAGGCATTTAATAATGTCACTCATGGCAGACTGGTCAAGAAAGTAGGAATCTATGCGATCAAAAGCTAAATTGTCTAAGATACAGGAAGTGGATTTCACTAGAGAGGGTGCAAAGAAAATTTACCAAAATGGTGCCTAGGCTGAAGGATCTGAACTCTAAGGAAAGATTCAGTAGGCTGGGGTTGTTTTCCTTGGAGCAGCAAAGGTTGAGAAGGGTCTAGGCCCGAAACGTCAGCTTTCCTGCTCCTAAGATGCTGCTTGCCCTGCTGTGTTCACCCAGCTCTACACCTTGTTATCTCGGATTCTCCAGCATCTGCAGTTCCTCTTATTTCTGATACAATGTACATATTTGATTGCTCTTTGTCAAAGGCTTGCATGGGACACGGATACGCCCACAAGAACTGCCTTTTTGAGTTGAACCACCTTTGAGTTCAGTCCCTCTTGCCAGCCCTAGTCAGGTTTGATGGCATCAGCCAGTCTCACTTGAACAGGCTTGTTGACTGGCCACATTTCATCCCAACACTGTATGCATTTAACAACATTAAGCAAGATTAATACTTTTGATGAGCCAATTACTGTGGAGACCCCTTATTGTGTAAACATTTGAACAAAGAAATACTTTGGTTGTGAAGAAGCCAAGAATTTAAGTAATTTGTAGTTATTAGAGCTTGAAGGAAAATGTCTACCTCACCAGGTTGATGCCCTATATGTGTAGACAGGTTTGTGAACATGTGTTTCCCACTTTTGATGAGATTGCACTTGTGAGTATAATTAGTTGGCTGTGGTGTTAATGATTATTCATAACATGCTCATGAATGCAAAAGAATTTGGAAAAGCCAACCCGACCTTAGAACAAAATTTTAACTCGTCATCAGGAAAATGAATTTTTGATTCCTCACAATTACATTTCCCCAATTGTCCCTCTGAAAGCTCTAGATGGACAAGAGGCCCTGTTGCTTTTTAGAGTAAAATGCTTCAACAGTAGCAATAACAGGTGATCATCAGTCTTCTGTATTGTTGTAAAATCTATGTGATTTACTGATACCCTTTAGGAAATGAAATCTGCTGTCCTTGCTGGTGTGGCCTATATATAATGTGGTTGACTGCTAACTGCCAGCTGAAATTATCCAGCAAACTACTTAATTGTTCCTAAAGCACAATTTGGGATCAATAATAAATGTAGACGGTGACATCTTGTAAGTGAGTTGAAAAAGGACTTGTTGGATGTTGGAGCACAGGGGTTCTATTGAAGCAGTTTAAACAATGGTGAATAAAAACCGAAAGAACTGTGGATGCTGTGAATCAGGAACAAAAACAAAGTTGCTGGAAAAGCTCAGCAGGTCTGGCAGCATCTGTGAAGGAGAAAACAGAGTTAATGTTTCGGGTCCAGTGACCCTTCCTCAGAACTGAGTGGGTGTTAAACATTGGTGAGATGTACTTCAACTGGACTGGAGTTGCGCTACCGTAGTTTCCAATGCAAGTGCCAATGTATTTGATATACACTCCATTGTCTATTGCAGTGCTGGGAAGTCTTTGCTTTGCAGATGTGGGTAGTGACACCTGCATACTCATGGCAATATGTTAGGTGATGCTGTGAATAGACTGAAGTAATACCAATAGAAAACTGCACTTAAAAATGTATCTGAGATAATGGGAACTGCAGATGCTAGAGAATCCGAGATAACAAAGTGTGGAGCTGGATGAACACAGCAGGCCAAGCAGCATCTTAGGAACACAAAAGCTGATATTTCGGGCCTAGACCCTTCATCAGAAAAGTAGGAGGGGGAGAGGGTTCTGAAATAAATAGGGAGAGAGGGGAAGGCAGATCGAAGATGGATAGAGGAGAAGATAGGTGGAGAGGAGACAGGCAAGTTAAAGGGGCGGGGATGGAACCAGTAGAGTTGAGTATAGCTGTGGAGGTAGGGAGGGGATAGGTCAGTCCAGGGAGGATGGACAGGTCAAGGGGGCGGGATGAGGTTAGTAGGTAGGAAATAGAGGTGCGGCTTGAGGCGGGAGGAGGGAGTAGGTGAGAGGAAGAACAGGTTAGGGAGGCGGGGATGAGCTGGGCTGGTTTTGGGATGCAGTGGGGGGAGGGGAGATTTGAAGCTTGTGAAATCCACATTGATACCTTTGGGCTGCAGGGTTCCCAAGCGGAATATGAGTTGCTGTTCCTGCAACCTTTGGGTGGCATTGTTGTGACAATCCGACATCACCACCAAAGACATTTTTCCATCCCCATCCTTGTCTGCTTTCTGGAGGGACCACTCTCTCTGTGACTCCCTTGTCCGCTCCACACTCACCTCCAACCCCACCACACCCGTCACTTTCCCCTGCAACCACAAAAAGTGCTATACTTGCCCCCATACCTCCACCCCCATCCCAGGCCACAAGAAGACCTTCCACATCAAGCAGATGTTCACCTGCACATCCCCCAATGTGGTATACTGCATCCACTATACCCATTGTGGCCTCCTCTACATCCATGAAACCAAGCGGAGGCTTGGGGACCGCTTTTCAGAACACCTACACCCGTTCGCAATAAACAACTGCACCTCCCAGTTGCGAACCTTTTCAGCTCCCCCTCCTATTCCTTAGACGACATGTCCATCCTGGGCCGCCACAACGATGCCACCCGAAGTTTGCAGGAACAGCAACTCATATTCCGTTTGGGAACCCTGCAGCCCAGTGGTATCAATGTGGATTTCACAAACTTCAAAATCTTCCCTCCCCCCACTGCAACCCAAAACGAGCCCGGCTCGTCCCCACCTCTGTAACCTGTTCTTCCTCTCACCTATCCCCTCCTGCCACCTCAAGCCGCACCTCCATTTCCTACCTACTAACCCACATCCCGCCCCCTTGACCTGTCCGTCCTCCCTGGACTGACCTATTCCCTCCCTACCTCCCTACCTACACTCACTTCTACTGGGTCAATCCCTGCCCCTTTAACTTGCCTGTCTCCTCTCCACCCATCTTCTCCTCTATCCATACTCGATCCACCTCCCCCTCTCTCCCTATTTATTTCAGAACCCTCTCCCCATCTTCCTTTTCTGATGAAGGTTCCAGGCCTGAAACATCAGCTTTTGTGCTCCTAAGATGCTGCTTGGCCTGCTGTGTTCATTCAACTCCACACTTTGTTATCTTGCACTTAAAAATGTTTTGTTTTATAAGCTGGCCTTGTGATGGCCTAAGCTCTAGGGTCTACAATCAAGCTAAGAGAAGACCTGACCTTCTGGCCAGCAGCATTTCCAATACTGTTCTCAAACGTTTATTCTTTCTTGTGCTCAGTGATTCATGCAGTCTAGATATTTGGCTTGTTGGGGATGTGATGGCCTATTGATGTTATTACTGGACTGTTAATCCAGAGACCCAGCTAACATTCTGGGGATCTGAGTTCAAATCTTGCCATGGCAGATGGTGGAATTTGAGTTCAATAAAAATATCTGGATTTAAGTATGTAATGATAACCAAGAATCCATTGCCAATTGTCACGAAAGCCCATCTGGTTTACTAACGTCCTTTAGGAAAAGAAACTGCCATCTTTACCTGGTTTGGCCTACATGTAACTCCAGACCCACAGCAATATGGTTGACTCTGAACTGCCTGCTGGCACTAGCCAGCAACACCCTCATCCTGTTAGTGAATTAAAAAAGATACATCCTGTAGGCTAAGTCTATCTTACTTGCTTTTCATGGCAGGCAGTCCAAGTGGATGCAATGCATTGTAAAATCTGTTTCTTCAAAACCACTTTACCTTCTGACTGGCTAATGTAAAATGACTGCATGAACCAAAAAAGAACACACTAGAATGTTGGTTGTATAGCATCATTGAAAATCCTTTTCTGTTTTTGTGTCTAGAGTTGAAACTCAACTGCAGATATTTGAGCAGACATGTTAAGTTGACTGCTTAGGTAATGGATAATGAAGTTATGTAATTTTCAATGTGATTCCAAGAACATGTGGCAGCTTTCTATAAGTTTAACTGCGACCCTGTATATAATGCCCCGAGTATCTTATCAGAAAATGGGACTGTCAGTCATGTAGTGTCTATTTAAAGTTTGGCTATTGAGTAATAACAGTCATTGGAGCTATTTGAAAGCATTCCAAGCATGTAGTTTATATATCAAGTCACAGACTAATACAGTCATGCAGCTTTGAAACTGACTCTTTGGTCCAACCAGTGCATGCCAACCGTAATCCCAAACCAAACTAGTGCCACCTGCCTGAACTTGGCCCATAGCCCTCCAAACATTTCTTATTCATATACATATCCAACTGTCTTTTAAATATTGTAAGTGTACCCGCATCCATCACTACCTCTGGAATTTCATTACACCCTTGCACGACTTCTTGTGCAAAATCAATTGCTCCTCATGTCTTTTTAAAATCTTTCTCCTCTCACCTTAAAAGTATGCCTCCTAGTCTTGAAATCCCCCACCCTAGGGAAAAGACACCTGCCATTCACCCTATCTATACCTCTCAAGATTTTATTAACATCTTAAAGGTCACCCCTTAACTTCCTATGCTCCAGTGAAAAATGTCCCAGCTTGTACAATCACTCCTTATAACTCAAACCCTCCATTCCATGCAACATCTTGGAAAATCTGTTCTGAACCCTCTCCAGCTTAATAATTTCCTTCCTATAACAGTGACCAGAACTGGACACAGTACTCATGAAGAGGCTTCACCAATGTCCTGTATAACTTCAACCTAACATCCCAATTCCTGTACTCAAGGGTTTGAACAGTGAAGGTAGGCATGCTAAATGCTATCTTAACCACCCTATCTATGTGTGATGCAAACTTCAAAGAATTATGTACCTGAACCCCTAGGTTTCTCTGTCTATAACACTACCTAAGGCCCTACGTTTAATTGTAAAAGTCCTGCACTTGTTTGTTTTACCAAAATGCAATACCTCACATCTATCCAAATTAAACTCCATCTGTCACTCCTTAGTCCATTGACCCAATTGATCAAGATCTCTTTGTAATCTTAGACAACCTTCTTCACTGTCCCCTATACAACAATATTAGTGTCATTCACAAACGTATTAATAACTTCTTCTATATTCTCATCGAAATAATTTTTGTAAATGGCAAAGAAAAGTGGACCCAACACCAATCCCTGTGGAACTTCGCTGGTCACAGGCCTGAAGCACTAAAAACAACCTTTCACCATCACTCACTGTCTCCTACCATTAAGCCAATTTTGATTCCAATTGGCAAGCTCACCCTAAATATGTGACATATCCAAAGCAATTTCCAATATATGCAGGATCACATTGACGATTTGATGACACTGCAAACCACGTGTGCTGCTTGGCTAGCCCAAGTTTTCAAGTTTTCAATTCTTGGCATTTAATACAATCAGCATTTCATCTAAGGTGAAAGGAAAAGGAGGTTTGTTGGAATGACAAATGTGAGAAATGTGTATTCCACCCAGTCTGTGGATGTGCAATTATCCTATGTTAGTGCTGTGCTCAATAGTATATTTTGTGGTTCAAGGGACAAATGGACTACCATTACAAAAATAGACCACTCTCTCACAACATTATCTGCTGGTGCCAGCTAACATTCCCTCAGTGATCTGTGTCCCTGATATATGTACAATGTCCTCATTCCAACAAACTTTTCATTTCTGTTATCTTCGTTGGAAATGCTGTGTGTCATCTTGCTAGCATTGCACTGAACACAAACTGTCAGCTGTCATTTATCAGAGTCACAGATATTTCAGTATTAATGGATTTGTGAGTGCATTGTCAGCAACATCTTCTTCCTGTGAACCAGTACATTTTTAAAAAATGTACAATGTGTATTGTCATAGACATACAAATTTATTTAAATGTCCCACTAGATAGCAATTAGTACAGACAAAGAGATAGAGATCATTGAAGTCTGTCTGTACCTTTAATGTACTCAATTCAATAAGCAAGCTTTGTAATATTTAACCCTGCTTAGATACATTCTGTATCTTACAATCCAATGAATAAAATTTCAATGTTAATTGATCATTTTTGTATCTTCATATTTTGTTCATTTTTCTTGCCTTTCAAAAGCATCTACTCATTCAATATCTTTATGCAATCATTAATCAACATGTTAACTTTTCTTATTAGAAGTCTATTACCTGCATCAATTCCTCCTGTTTGGAAAGTATTTTAATCTTTAGCAATGCATAAGCGATGGTTACTGTAGATTCTACTTTAAATGTAAAAATCTCAACTAAATAGCTTCAGTTTATGTGTATTTTTAATCCATTTAACAATTACATGCTCTGAATTTAAGTTGAATTAAGCTGAAATCTCACCTTTAAATTATAGGGTATTTTAAACTAAGTGTTTAATCAACAGGAAAACAAAAACTTTCTGTCAGGCTGAAATAAATTGTTTCCACTTGTGGCTAAATATCTGGATAAATCCCAGTCATTGGTTAAAGTTGCTGATAGCAGCACCACATTAAATGGCAGTGTTCAGTAATTTGTTGAGATCATATTTAAATGCTAGAATTTTTCTCAATCCATGTCACTGAAGGAGGTTATGTGGTGCAGTGGCTGCTTCTCTACCTCTGATCTCTGGAAGTCCCACTCCAGAAATTGAAAGTGAGTTCATAACATGGCCGGATTGAATGTCAACTTGTAAATCCTACCAACACATACCAGCTAAGAGAGGGAGAGATTTTTGGTCAGCCAGGTGGTGGAAAAGAAATTGGAGCATCTATCATGATTATCCAGAGATCCAGGCTTCAACTTGAATACAACATTGAATGCTGCTGCAGCAACCTGAAGGCTGATTTGGCTCAGTTGATTGGCTGGCCAGTGTGCATCAGATGAAAAATTTTACTTGGGTGGCACAGTGGCTCAGTGATGAGCACCGCTGCCTCACAGCACCAGGGTCCTGGGTTAGATTCCATCCTCAGGCAACTGTCTGTGTGGAGTTGCACATTCTCCCTGCGTCTGCATGGATTTCCTCCCACGGTCCAAAGATGTGCAGGCTAGGTGGATTGGCCATGCTAAATTGCTCATACTGCTCAGGGATGAGTGGGCTAGGTGGGTTACAGGGGGATGGGCCTGGATGGAATGCTTTGAGGGTCATTGTGGACTTATTGGGCCAAAGGGTCTGTTTTCATATTGTAGGGATTCTATGACTCTAGGTGGCTACCAACAGTATTGCGTTTAATCCTAGTAGCAGCCAGTATGCATTCAGTACCCGTCCCCTTGTCTTATCCGTGGTGGATGTTGTGACACTGTGAATTGGATCTGCCTGTGGGCAGAGAACTCGTAACAACATAAAAACTAAAAGAACTGCAGGTGCTGTAAATCAGAAACAGAAACAGAAATTGCTGGAAAAGCTTAGCAGATCTGGCAGCATCTGTGGAGAGAAATCAGAGGAAATGTTTCGGGCCAAAATTTGTTGTACATTTCTAAATACCCAGAGGGCACTTAGAAAGGCAAAGTAATTGCTGTGAGTTTGCAGTCACGAGCAGCTGATTTCCTTCCCTACAGGACATTCAGAAACACACCAGTGTGCATCTTCCTCAGAACTGAGGGTTATTATGTTATATTACATTAACTCTGATTTCTCTCCATAGATGCTGCTGGACCTGCTGAGCTTTTCCAGCAATTTCTGTTTTTGTCATCTAAAGACGTAGATTGATATTACTAGGATATTTTAAAATCCTACGCTAAACATATTTCTGTGTCTCATTTTAATAACTCAGATGATGGAATAAACAGTTGCACTCTGACACCCTTTTTGTCTGTGAAGAGCTAAAAATATTTCTTTGAATTCTTATTCTGTTGATGAGAACCTATATACTCTAAACTATTTTTTATCTTCTAGCATATTCTCTTGTTGATTGAACTCTTATATTGTGCAGTCTCCAAACTTTACAAACATTTAAATCCACTTGTTTTTAAAACAGTAATTCTTAATATGGAGCCGTTTTCTTCATGTGCTTGACTAAAGGAAAAAACCTTGAATAAATATGCAAAACATTCAATAACAAGGATGACTTTACTGATGTAACAAGGTGTAAGAGCTGGATGAACACTGCAGGCCAAGCAGCTTCAGAGGAGCAGGAAAGCTGATGTTTCAGGCCAAAACCCATCTTCAGAAATGGGGGAGGGGAAGGGGGTTCTGAAATTAATAGGGAGATGGGGGAGGCGGATAGAAGATGGATAGAGGAGAAGATAGGTGGAGAGGAGACAGATAGGTCAAAGAGGCAGCGATGAAGCCAATAAAGGTGAGTGTAGGTGGGGAGTTAGGGAGGAGATAGGTCAGTCCAGAGAGGACTGACAGGTCAAGGGGGTGGGATGAGGTTAGTAGGTAGGAGATGGGTGTGGGGCTTGAGGTGGGAAGAGGGAAAAGGTGGGAGGAAGGACAGGTTAGGGAGGCAAGGACGAGCTGGGCTGGTTTTGGGATGCGGTACGGGGAGGGGAGATTTTGAAGCTTGTAAAGTCCACATTGATATCATTGGGCTGCAGGGTTCCCAGGCAGAATATGAGTTGCCGTTCCTGCAACCTTCAGGTAGCATTGTTGTGGCAGTACAGGAGGCACAGGATGGACATGTCATCTGAGGAATGGGAGGGGGAGTTGAAATGGTTCACAACTGGGAGGTGCAGTTGTTTAGTGTGAACTGAGCGTATGTGTTCTGCAAAGCAATCGCCAAGCCTCCACTTGGTTTCCCCGATGTAGTGGAGGCCACAACGGGTTCAGCGGATGCAGTATACCACATTTTTTTTACTGATGTATAGGTTGATGTATAACCAAACACTTACATTTTATGATGAATATTTGTCTTAATGGTGGCTTAATGGAAGTTTCTTCCAAATTCTTGAAAGAGTTTATTGAATCTTAACTTTCCATTTTGCTTCAATGATCATGGATCTGGAGCCCATATTTTTGTAAATGTTTTGCTTTGTTGAATGTTATATTCATCAAGGTAGTGATATTCGCACCCACACATGGTACAGATATTTTCTAATCAACCTATTTAGAAATTCTTAGACACAGATTTGTAGAAGGTAGTACTTGAACCGAGATCTCTTGGTCCAGAAGCAGGGTACATTGTATATTTTCCCACTGTCAATATCGAACACCTGTATATTAAAAGGAACATTAACTCTGTTTAACACTTTGAAGGATTCTCACTACATTTCCCACAATATAGACATCCTCTGCTGTCTCTGACTAAAATTGTTTAAACATGCAGTTTAAGACCAAGACCTATGAATACTCAGAAGTGCATTTAAATTATACTGTTATTTTGCAATGGACTTGCATAAGCAGGCAGGAGAAAAGATGCTTATCCCATCAATTGACGCAAATAAAAGGCTAGTTTACTAACACTCTAGTACCTAGTGCCCAGGTTTTCAATATAACAAAATGTGATAGCCTCTTACTGTTCCATTTGATGTGCATTACAGTACTTATTATCACAGAACTGTATAAAATTCCTCAACATGACTCTCATGTTAACACCTTTTGATGTATCCTTCCAAATAAGCTCTTAAAGAGAATTTATTTGATATGATAAACATTGGTATTTTATTAGTGGCATTTTTGTAACCAAACCTTTTGTGTGTAAAGAGAAACTGTTTTTCCATTCAAGATCCACTCCACAATGTCACCTGAATGAAAACATTTCAATCTTGTGTTAAACCAGTTCTCAGAAACTGGAAATGGATCACAATCCATTGAATGTCTGAGGAAGTGAAATATAGCTGAGAATGAAAGGGTTTCATTTAAGAAGAGGAAGGGGCTCTTAACTGGGGAACAGCTGCGCTTAGACGGAAAATTTTTTATTACCCCAACTATTTTATTATTTATACTACAGGTTGTTATGTATTACTCAAAGTAATAGCACTGCCAAAAATGCTGTTAATTAAATTCTAGCTAATCAATGTTGAATGGATCTATATTTGTTTGTTTCCAAATCAAACTGGCCGTCCTTCTGTTCTATTCAATGATAATATGCATTTTGGTAAAGAATGAGATTACCTTTTGCAGGAATGAAATGCAGGCAGCTGAAAATTGACACTTTATAAATTTTTCATTGGCTGCAGATGGGATAGGCAGCAAGCCAGCTGAAGACTGGTCAGTTAAACATAGATAAATAAATAGAATGTTAGAATATTACAGAGCCAATAAAAACGATAACTTTAAAGATAGAAAAGGTGTGTTAGTATTCATGAAGTGCAGAACAAACAAAATGCATTACGTAGTAATAGATAATCTTCATTTAATGTGAATGACACTTTAATAGGCCAAAATGCTAAAATTTATTACCTCCCTTTCTCGGCAGTATTTGTACTGGCATTTATCCTGAAAGAGAATCCAAAAATCTACAGTATGGAATGCAATTATTCAGGATGAGAATTTTATTCTTGCTGTGCAGTCTCAAGGTAGATTTTACACAACTATAGGAAAGCAATTGTGTTCATTCTCTGCATAGCCCAAAAATACAAATTCACATTATCTGGTTTTCTATATTTTTCTCCCGAGGACAAATTAATCTGTGAAAGTCAAAAACTTATCTTTGAAACTAGTTGGTGATACTCCTGTTAATTTATATTTCTAAGCAGTTAGAGATAATATTCTCAATATGTTCCTTTGACATAGTAAAAGAGGTAATATGTTGGAGTGCTATTGATTTCTGTATCAATATAAACACAATATAACTTTGCAAAGTGAAGTTACTTCCAGCCTGGAGACAATTATTAGGTACCAGTGTTCCAAAGAAATAGTGTCTCTGTCAGATTGGATGTTTTGATATGAGTGTTATACTTAACTGAATTTCCAGCATTTTAGTGGCAATACATTTTGAACTGCTCAAAATTTGGATTTGCACTGATTTGTGCACTGTAAACAAAAATAATTTCAGTTGTATATGCAAAATATATATCTGCAAAGTGTATCATTAGAAATGAGCAGTGGAATTATCTGAGAGGTAAATCCTATGGTTATTTTTATTTAGCCTCTTTAAAGAATAATGCTGCTCACTTACAGGCAATGTTTAGAAAGTCTAGCTATGTTTAAATCTCATTTTTGGGATGTGAACTTTGCTGGCAAGGCCAACATGTTTTTTCCGTTCCTTAGTGTCTTTGAGAAGCTGGTGATAACAACACTATTAAGGGTGGGAGTTCTCGTATGTTGATTCCCTGAATGAATGGCAATTTAGTTCAAAGTGTGTGGCTTGGAGGAGAACTTGCAGGTTGTGATGTCTCCATGCACTTATTGTCCTTGCTATTCAAACTGGTAGAGCTTATGTCTTTGGAAGACACCATCAAAGGAATCCAGTGCATCTTGTAGCTGATATACCATACTGCAACATTTTGACAGTGGTAGAGAGATTAAATGCTCAGATGATGTATGAGATGTAAATCAGAAAGTTGCTTTGTGTGGATGGTGTGAGTTTTTTGAGTATTATTGGGATTGCACTTATCTAGGTAAATGGAAAATTGTCTTTCACCTTCCTAACTTGGGCCTTGTAGATTGTGGCCAGTCTTTGGAATGATAAATGATGAGATAATTGCGAGAGAATTGCAAGTTACTAATTGGCACTTGCAGTAACAGTATTTGTATTGTTGGCAATTTCCAGAACGTTGATGATGGTGATGCTGAATATTTAGGGGAGATGGTAAAATTCTCTTGTGTTGGAGATGTTCATTGCTTGGTACTTATGTTCAAAGAGTGTAAGTTGTCACTTACCAGTCAATGCCAGAATGTTTTCCAAGTCATGCAGGTTTGGAATGATTCAGTATCTGAAATGATAAAATGACATGAATGAAAAGCATTCTGAATTTTGGCATTTTTCCAGATTGTGTTGAATTATAATCCTAGCCCTTTCTGGGACAGTCCTAGATCTGATATACGTCTCAGATGATTCCCCTCAATAATAGGTAGATCAAGAAGAATCTCTAGGATGTTAAATAAGTCTGAAGGTCTGACCTCCTTAAGTAATTATTGTTGACTGTGAGAATTGCCAACCCATGGATAACTCTTAACAAGTTTAGAGACAGGTTATAACGGATTATGGGGACTGGGAATAACTCCTCAATAATTTAACCCCGGACCAAATTGAGTTAAGAGCTATGCCCACAGATTAATGATACTGAAGACAGTTTGGGACAACTTAAATTTTAAATTTCACTGCTGTTTATTAAAGAGCCAAGCAAATAATTCGCTGTATAATGAAAATAGATTGTAGGGACGTGAAAATTTACCGCGAAAGAAAGAAAATGTAATCTTATTTTTATTAGACAATCAATCCAGTTTTAAAAATCATTTAGTATTAGCGTAGAATATTTTAAAGAAAATATCTACCAATTATTAAAGTAGCATTTACCTTAATTCCTGAGTGAAGACGACAGAATGAATGAGATGACTCCAACCCAGGTAAGGAGAGGATTATTGTCACTGAACCCCAATAATTATACCTTTACTGTGAGCCCTGCTGAGTTTCAACAAATTGAAAATTCCAATGATGCTCTCAAAGTTTATTTTATTTCTTGAGGTTGAATAAATAACTTCTTACAAATAGAGGTTGCAACGTAATTGTAATTAAGTTCAGCATCATTGTGGACCAAGTAAGAGTAGTATCAATATTAATTTACAGATATGTTTGTCTTTCTTTGACTTCTAAGAAAACTTTTATTTCCATATAAGAACCATCCCTGAATGATTTTAAAGGGGTCAGACCCCGAGGGTTCATGATGTCCAAATTTTACTTAACTAGCTGGCAGATGACTGGAAATGGTATTTCCTGGATTACTAGCCCAGTGACCGAGGTAATGTCTTGGAAACCCACGTTCAAAGCCCACCATAGAATACAATGGAACTGAATTTCAATGATATTTTGAATTAAAAGTCTAACGAAGACTGTGAAACTGTTGTTGATAACCTAGGGGTTTCACTAATATCTTATAGGGAAGGAAAACTGACATCCTTAACTGATCTTACCTGCATATGACTCCAGACTCCCAACAATGTAGTTGACTTTTAACTGTTATCTGTAGTGAACTAACAAATCATTCGTTTGTATCAACCACTAACCAGATGGTGAGTACCTAAGTACCAGAAACTATGAAGGCAAACTCAGCCTCATAAACCCTGTGAAGTTTCCCTTGACAACATTTGCAGGCCAGCACCAAAATTGGGAGAACTGCTTCACTCTGATGAAGGGTCTAGGCCCGAAACGTCAGCTTTTGTGCTCCTGAGATGCTGCTTGGCCTGCTGTGTTCATCCAGCCTCACATTTTATTATCTTGGAATTCTCCAGCATTTGCAGTTCCCATTATCTCAGAACTGCTTCACAGATTAGTCAGCAAAAGCCTGACATCATCATGCCTTTCACACAATATCTCAACAACACCGTCATCATCTCTCGATATTTCCTGTCTCATTGGCAGTGCAGGCTTACCAGAGGTAATAACAGTGATGTCCATATGCAGGGAAACCTTGGAATCTTAAACATTGACTGCAGGCCCCATGAATTCTCTTGACATCAGCTCAGACATGGGCAAAGAAACCTCCTACTGACTTCCATGTTACAATCCCTCTTGGCTGATAAACCAGTACTCCTCCATTTTGAATACCATATAGAGGAATGTTCAAGGTGGAAAAGGTGCAGTATTTACTCAGTGCGGGAGCTTCAATATCCCATCATCAAGAATGGCTCAACAGCTCATTACTAACCGTTGTGGTTGAGTACTGAAGGATATTGCTACTTAACTGGGTCTGCGGCAGGTGGGGTGAGAACCAACAAGAAGGAATCTGCCTGCCACAGATGCATTTGTTAATGACAGTGTCGCTAAGAGTGACCACCCCTGCCACACAGTTCTTGTCGACACGAACTCCTGTCTTCACATTGAGAGCACCCTCCATTATATTGAGTGGCATCACCACCTTCTCTAAAGCAGCTAGGGATTAGCAATAAATGCTGGCCCAGCTGGTGATATCCATATTCCATGAATGAATAAAAAAATTAGAAAGCTGGTGTTCTTTTAAGATTATGATGCATTCTTTTGAGTTGGACTAGCTTTGTAAAATTTCAGTTGATTCTGGTTTAGGTAGTACAAAATAATATTAACATAAAATAATTTTTACAATTGCAGCACTGCAGTAGCCTTCCTCATGGCAAAATGATTTGCTCTGTGAATTTGTATTTGTATCCCCCTTGTTAGGGATTCTTATTGCTGTAAGAATAGACAAATCCTTTCATACAAGGGCTGATGACCAAGCAGTGCAAACAGTATTTAGCCTTTTAAAACACTAAATTATTTTCATGTTTTGATTTCTTACTTACGCGAAAAATTCTTACATTAGCTGAAACAACTCTTCAGAGGCTGACATCTCATTACCTTTTACTTCCAAATGCATAGCCTTTGACAATAGCGCTGCCTCTCATTGAGTCAACATCCCTGACATGCATCCGTTTTTGTCAGCCAGGTCTCCCTGATTGGTCCAGATTAACAGCCCCAATCAGGGAACTCATATTCTATGATGTCCAGCGAGCTGACCTTGTTATAATCATTACATTAACCTTAAAATTCCTCATTGTGGCCAGACCTCTCTACATGGACAATTTCACAAGATATAAGTGAAAAGGACTTTGCAAGGATAATTAGACTAGGTGGGTTTTTGATTTATTTTGATTTGGTTATTGTAACTGAGTCTTTTTCTGGTGTTGTTTATAGCAGTTCAATATAATTGTATGTCTTGTCAGCATACTAACATTATTGAAGAGCTGCAGAGTATTTCAAACCAAGTGTTCTTTATCCTTTCTGATGAGAAAAACCCAGAATTTTAATTCTGTAGAAGGCCTTTGTTGAATTCCTGCTTCATGTTACAGTGTCTTGTGATGGCATTGTAAAATCTCATGCCCTCATTTCAAAGTGAATGCACAGTATTCAAAATGTATTTTTGCATTCTCCCCATAGTAATTAAAATATTAGGATAACAATTTGCAATTGTACAGAACTTTTGACATTGGAAAAGTGTATCAGAATGCTTTACATGTCTGAGTGTGAAATGGGACACTAATGAAAACTAAAAGTATTGTTAAAAATAGAAATTCAACATAAGGCTAAAACAGTAGTATAAATAAGCGTTCAGAAAGCTTCTCTAGGCTGATAGGCATGATATAAGGCAAAGAAATTCTGGGAGGAGATCCAAGAGATGTAATGGCTGAATGAACATGAGCAGCAGTCATTCAAGGCTGAGGAAGAGTCAAGAAAATTGGGACATAGGCTAAAGTGGGGTCATACTTATAGTCAGGCCATCCCAACAAAATATTTCAGCGCAGTATCTGATGGAATGTAATAGCAATCCATAAGGCAAGTCTCAGCAAGTCCTCAAATATTTGAAAAAAAACAAAGAACTGCAAATGTTGGATATCTGAATAAAGCAATAACAGAATTGCTGGACAAACTCAGCATGTCTAACAGCATCTGTGATGAGGAAACAGAGTTTACAGACCTTCTAAGAAGGGTTGCTAGCCTCGAAACATGAACTATTTTTTGATCACAGATGCTGCCAAGCCTACTGAGTTTCTCAAACATTGAATGTTCTTCTGCATTGAGATGAAGAATGGTAAGAAAGTTATGTTGAACAGACAAAGTATTGAAAAGTAGTGTGAAGGGCAATCGTATTGTGATAAAGATGATTAGAAAATGAAGTGAATTATTATTCAATGACAATACATAGCACTTTTGTGGAATATGCAAAGATCAATTGGAGCAAGCACTAAGGATTTAAAATATGCTTTATCATTAAAGGGCATTATTGTGATATGGGATGTTAGAATAATAGGTAGTGCATAGTGTCATACAGCATAGCCTACCATGCCTATGCCAATCAATAATTACCAAACTACACTAATCCCATTTACCTGCACTTGATCCACAGCTTAATATGCTCTGGCATTCATCCAGATGCTTCTTAAGTGTTGTGAGAGTACCTGCCTTTACCACCCTCTCAGGCAGCATGCTCCATACTTCCACCTCTGGGTGAATTTTCTTTCTCTCCGATCTCCTCTTAACCGCATATTCCTCATCTTAAACTTGTGTCTTCTGGCCTTAGACACATCTGCTGTGGGGGAAAAGATTCTCACAATCTACCCTGTCTGTGTTTCTTATATTTTTATACATCTCAATCTTATCCCCTGTCAGCCTTCTCTGCTCCAAGGAAAACAAATCCAACCTATCAGTCTCCCCTCATATCTGAGACTTTTCATCCCAAGCAACATCCTGGTGAATCTTCTCTGCATCCTTTCCAATACAATAATGTCTTTCAAGGTGACCAGAATGTACACAGTATTCCATCTGTGGCCTAGCCAATATCTTATAAAGTTGTAACAAGACCTTGTAGCTTCTATGTTGCATGCCCCAGCTAACAAAGGCAAGCATCTCATATGCCTTCTTCACCATCTGTATTAACACCTTCAGGGATTTATGAAGTCGTATGCCAAGTTCTCTTTGTTTGTCAGTACTCTTTAGCATTCACTGTGTATGTCCTTCCCTTCTAAGCCCTCACAAAATACACCAGCTTGCACTTCTCAGGATTAAATTCCATCTGCCATTGTTTTGCCCAGTTTACCAGTTGATCAATGTCAGACCATAGCTTGAGACCATCCTCGTCACTGTCAACAATAGCACCAATCCTCATGTTTTCTGCAAGCGCACTAATTATACCTTCTACATTCACGACCAAGTCATTATTGTACATTATAAACAACAAAGGTCCCAACACCAATCACTGTGGCGCATCATTTTCAATCACAATAACTACACTGACAATCACCCTTTGCCTCCTAGTTGCAAACCACTTTTCGATTCACTTTGCCAACTTGCCATTTATCCCATGGGTTCTTACCTTTTGGACCAGCCTTTCATGTGGAACCTTGGTCAAAGGCCCTACTGAAGTCCATGTAAACCACATCAACTGCACCACCATCATCAATGTATTTAGTCACCTTTCCAAAAATATCATTTAAATTAGTCAGACAGGATCTCCTGATAATAAATCCATGCTAACTATCTCTGATCGATCCTGTCTTTCTCTTGGAACTATCAGCTCTTGGCTGATAAATTCTGTCCCCCAAAATTTTTTCCAATAATTTCCCTAACTCTGACATCAGACTAACTGGTTTGTAATTACCTGGCCTATCTCTGCTCCCTTTCTTGAACAAAGGAACCAGATGAGCTATCGTCCTGTCTTTCAGTACTTCACCTGTGGCCAACTAAGTATTAAATATCTGCACCAGACCCCAATAATCTCCTTCCTTTGCCTCCCATAGCAGCCTGGGATTATCATACAGGCACTGGAATTTATATAACTTTATACCTGCTAAAGCATCTGATAACTTCTCCTTCTCCTTATAGTGAGGTTCGTAAACATGTTCTAGAACCTCACTATCTGTGAATACAACCTCTGAGAATACAGATGAGAAGCATTCACATGAGACTTCACCAATGTTCACTAGCTCCATGTCAGATTACCTCTTCGGTCTCTAATAAGCCCTACTATTTCCTCGGTAATCATTTTACTCTCAACATACCTATTAAATGCTGACTACTTTTCCTTAATCCTATCTGCCAAAGATATTTAATGTACCCCATTGCCCTCCTAATTTCCTTTTTGAGCAACCCCCTACATTCACTATAGTCCTGAACGCCCTCCCCTGTTTTTAATGCACTGTACCTGATACACGCTTCCTTTCCTTTCTTTATCAAACTGTAAATATTCCTTGACATCCAGGGCTCCCTGGACTTGCTGCCCTTGTCCTTCACTCTTAGAAGAAGACAGTAGTCCTGTATTCTCGCTACATATTTTTAAAAAATATTCCCACTTTCCAACTGAAGACTTAACGGCAAGTAGCTGCTGCCAGTTTATAATTGCCAGATCCTATTTAATGATATTGAAATTGATCTTCTCCTAATTCAATGTTAGCAAAGTTGAAATACCCCACAACCAAAACCATTTGTCTCTCATATGATTTTGTGTTTTGCCTACATATTTGCTCCTGCATCTGTTGCTGACTATTGGGAGGCCTGTTGTATAATCCCAGCAAGTAATTATCCCTTTTAAAATTCATAAATTCTAACCAGATAGCTTCATTTTAAGACCCTTCTAGGACATATTCCGTCATTGCTGCAGTGATGGTTTCCTTTATCAATAATGCAATGCACCCACTTCTTTTATATCCCCACCATGGTATCTAAAACTTCTATACACTGGAATATTGAGCTATCAGTCCAATTCTTCCTTCAGCCACGTCTCAGTGATTGCAACAATATCATATTCCGACATGCCAATAACTGCTGTAAATTCACCCACCTCACCAGTCAGGCTTCTTGCATTAAACTTCATGATGCTACACTTCTCTGACTTCCATTCTAGACATATTAAAAAAGCCATTCCCTATTAACAAGCCATATGCACACACAGGATCTGCTCAGAGGAGGAGGAATGCAACAGACACCTGAATATGTTGAAGAATGTCCTCATAAGAACAGGATATGATGCTCAACTCATTTATTGCCAGTTCCGTCATGCCGCAGTGAGAGGACCTCGTCAGAAGACAGACACGAGATACGAGGTACCTTTCGTTATCCAGCACTTTCATGGAGCGGAGAGACAATGCCACGTTCTTCACAGCCTTCAACAGATTATTGATGACAATGAATACCTCACCACAATCATGCGTAGGCTTCCACTTCTCGCTTTCAAACAACTGCCAGACCTTAAACAATCCATTGTTTGCAGCAAACTACCGGCCTTCAGGACTACATTGACCACAAAACCACACAACCCCGTCATGCCAACCTCTGCAAGACATATCAGATCATTGAAACAGATACTACCGCCACACCTGGGAACACCACCCACCGTGTACATGGCAGATACTCATGTGACTTGGCCAGTGTTGTCTATCTCATAACGCTGCAGGCAAGGATGCCCCAAGACATGGTATATTGATGAGATCATACAGACGTTACGACAGTGGATGAATGGACACCTCACAACGATGAGTGGACAGGGGTTCCCTCCCAGTGGGGGAACACTTCAGTGGTCAAGGACATTCAACCTCCGATCATTGGCTAAGCATCCCCCAAGGTGGATTTTGGGATACACAACAATGTAAAATGGCTGAGCAGAGGTTGATAGCCCACTTGCATACCCATGAGGACAGCCTCAATTGTGATCTTGGGTTCATGTTGCACCCCAGTTGACCCCACAACATTATATACTCTCACACACACACTCATGCACAGGCACACATACTCTCACACTCTCACACAACACACTCACTTGCATTCCCTCACACTTGCACTGTGAAGCACAGACACGCACACACTTTTTCTTACACATGAGAGCGTGAACACGTACACGCACACATACACACACAAAAAAACAGAAGCACAGACACACAGAGAAAGGGACACACGGACATACAAATGAATTATTTCATTCATGATGTTTATGTAGTTATAGATACATTCTGTTTTGCTTCAAAAAACCTGACCCAATTTAAAACATAGACAGATTCTAAGCAAGTCCTCGAACTTAAAATAAATTGTATGACCTGGGATGTCAACTCTTGTACACATTGATAAAATCTTTAATTATTTCAGAAGAATGATTTGTGAGGAATCTAGATTTTGCATGTCAGTGAGTAATCTCCTCCTAACTGATTAAAGATTCAGCATGAGGCGGTCGGTTTTAAGTGTCATTATCTTTCTGCTTATAAATTCTGTGTCTTACTTTCTCTCTCACACACTACGCATGAGGAAGGAGCTGAGCCCCGAAAGCTTGCATTTTCAAATAAACCTGTTGGACTGTAACGTCATGTTATGTGATTTTTGAGCTTAAAACAGATAGAACTTAGCTTTCTGAACCTCCCACGTGTCTTATCTTGCCATGTTTTCAATGCCTGCTGGACTGTTCTTGCATTCCTTCTGTGCCTGATTAGACTTTTTTCCCAACTTTACATCTGCGCTGTGCCCCATCTGCTGTCAAATCAGTTCAAAACCATCCTAGCAGTGCAAGCACACCTCTGCAGCAAGGGAGCAATACTGATCATCATTTGGTCATTTTAGCAGAATACATTTCCTCTAAGAATTTTAGTAGCTTGTTTCATTACCATCATAACGTATTGTTAAAAAAAAACCCACAAAAAACAGGAAAATTGAAAAAAAGTCAGTGATATTTCAATTTTAAATCAGATTTAGCAAGTACATAGGAGTTATTCCAGTGATAAAAGTTACAATCAGGGCAGAATCTAACTAGGGGGCTGAATGATTATGGTCGGCATGGACTGCTTGGACTGAGGGGTCCGTTTCCATGCTTTATGACTCTTTGACATGGGCTATGCAAAGATTGTGGCAGAGTCATGTGAGATGTCCAATGAGGACTATCTTGACAGGAGCAACTAGGTGCACCTTTTATGTACTTTCTTCTTTGCAGATGAGAAGTAACAGAACGTAATAATCATCAGTTTTAATTTTTACTTTTCTTTCTTTAAGGGAAAGAGATCACTGCAGAAAATTTTATGGAAAAGCTGGATAACGGAGCACTTCTCTGTCAGCTTGCACAAACATTACAAGAGAAATTCAAAGAAAATAGTAGTGAAAACAAAGCTGCCAAGGTAAGAGATATATAATAGTTTAGACCTTATTTTATTGTTAACTTTCACCCATAGCACAAGGCTGTTTGGGTGCTATAGACAATTAGTGTTATGCTGGAATAGTGTATTTTTTTTTTATCTGGATTTCTCTGTCGTTTCAGGTATATGTCATGGAAATAGGTAGTTCGCAGTTAAACTGCTACTGCTATTTGCCAGCAAATGCAGATCCTTTTGTGGAGAGGTTTATTCTGTAAATAATAAAAAATGAAGAAAATTTAATATTTGCTTGTGATCCACAGCACACCAGGTCTGCAAATGTATAAAATACCAGAAATTCCAATCCAATGCATCAGAAACTGTGTTAAAGTTTGTAACTGGTTATTCTCAATTTTTAAGAGAATGTTTACAGGACTCCTAAGGGAAATCTTACCTTTCCTTTCTGCAGATCAGGAGTTCCTTTCTGATTTTCCGCTATGATTAAGATGTAATGATATAGAATCAGCAGATACTACGAATGACGTCAATAAAACATATTGCCATTACGTTGGCATTAATAGTTAATTAAATGTATTCTTATATCAATTGCACACGTTTTACATATATTTCATCTATAGAAAACCGTTACACAGAAAGTCTATAAATTTGTAGGTGCAGCGAAAGACCGGAGATTGTAAAATGTTGGCTGAGCCATTTCCAAGGATGGCCCCCGTAGCAGCATGTGTATATGTATATGCCAACACAGATATGTCATGTATGTAGTAGAAACACGTAGAATGGACAGATTACTCACTCAGATCCTAACGTAGGTGTGGTTTCTGAATTGCCATATTGAACTTCTCTTAGACACCCGCAGCTGCATGATCACCAAAGAACTTGCAAATGAAGCACTTTTTCCCTTCTTTGGCTGCCACAGGGTGATTGGAAATACTGTGTTTCAGTGTTAGAACATAGAACATAGAACAGTACAGCACAGAACAGGCCCTTCAGCCCACAATGTTGTGCCGACCATTGATCCTCATGTATGCACCCTCAAATTTCTGTGACCATATGCATGTCCTGCAGTCTCTTAAATGACCCCAATGACCTTGCTTCCACAACTGCTGCTGGCAACGCATTCCATGCTCTCACAACTCTCTGCGTAAAGAACCTGCCTCTGACATCCCCTCTATACTTTCCACCAACCAGCTTAAAACTATGACCCCTCGTGCTAGCCATTTCTGCCCTGGGAAATAGTCTCTGGCTATCAACTCTATCTATGCCTCTCATTATCTTGTATACCTCAATTAGGTCCCCTCTCCTCCTCCTTTTCTCCAATGAAAAGAGACCGAGCTCAGTCAACCTCTCTTCATAAGATAAGCCCTCCAGTCCAGGCAGCATCCTGGTAAACCTCCTCTGAACCCTCTCCAAAGCATCCACATCTTTCCTATAATAGGGCGCCCAGAACTGGACGCAGTATTCCAAGTGCGGTCTAACCAAAGCTTTATAGAGCTGCAACAAGATCTCACGACTCTTAAACTCAATCCCCCTGTTAATGAAAGCCAAAACACCATATGCTTTCTTAACAACCCTGTCCACTTGGGTGGCCATTTTAAGGGATCTATGTATCTGCACACCAAGATCCCTCTGTTCCTCCATGCTGCCAAGAATCCTATCGTTAATCCTGTACTCAGCTTTCAAATTCGACCTTCCAAAATGCATCACCTCGCATTTATCCAGGTTGAACTCCATCTGCCACCTCTCAGCCCATCTCTGCATCCTGTCAATGTCCCGCTGCAGCCTACAACAGCCCTCTACACTGTCAACGACACCTCTGACCTTTGTGTCGTCTGCAAACTTGCTGACCCATCCTTCAATCCCCTCATCCAAGTCATTAATAAAAATTACAAACAGTAGAGGCCCAAGGACAGAGCCCTGTGGAACCCCACTCACCACTGACTTCCAGGCAGAATATTTTCCTTCTACTACCACTCGCTGTCTTCTGTTGGCCAGCCAATTCTGTATCCAAGCAGCTAAGTTCCCCTGTATCCCATTCCCCCTGACCTTCTGAATGAGCCTACCATGGGGAACCTTATCAAATGCCTTACTGAAATCCATATACACCACATCCACAGCTTGACCCTCATCAACTTTTCTAGTCACATCCTCAAAAAACTCGATAAGGTTTGTAAGGCATGACCTACCCCTCACAAAGCCGTGTTGACTGTATTTGATCAAGCCATGCTCTTCCAGATGGTCATAAATCTTAACCCTCAGAATCCTTTCTAACACCTTGCAGACGACAGACGTGAGACTTACCGGTCTATAATTGCCGGGGATTTCCCTATTTCCTTTCTTGAAGAGAGGAATTACATTTGCCTCTCTCCAGTCCTCAGGTACGACTCCAGTGGAGAGCGAGGATGCAAAGATCTTCGCAAGTGGCGAAGCAATTGCATTTCTCGCTTCCCAAAGCAGCCGAGGACAAATCTGGTCCGGGCCTGGCGACTTGTCAATCTTAATGTTTGACAAAATTTTCAGCACATCAGCTTCCTCTATCTCTATCCATTCCAGCATGCACACCTGCTCTTCAAAGGTTTCATTCACTACAAAGTTCGTTTCTTTCGTAAAGACAGAAGCAAAAAACTCATTTAGGGCTTCCCCTACCTCCTCAGGCTCCACACACAAGTTCCCTATGCTATCCCTGATCGGCCCTACTCTTTCCTTGATCATTCTCTTATTCCTCACGTAAGTGTAAAATGCCTTTGTGTTTTCCCGGATTCCTTCTGCCAAGCCTTTCTCGTGCCCCCTCCTGGCTCTCCTCAGACCATTTTTGAGCTCCTTCCTTGCCTGCATGTAATCCTCTCTAGCTGAACTTGACCCTAGCTTCCTCCACCTTATGTAAGCTACCTTCTTCCTTTTCACAAGAAGCTCCACCGCTCTCGTCATCCAAGGTTCCTTTATCTTACCCCTTCTTGCCTGTCTCAGAGGGACATATTTACTCATCACTCCCAACAACTGTTCCTTAAACAGTCTCCACATGTCTATAGTTCCCTTACCATGGAACAACTGCTCCCAGTCCATGCTTCCTAACTCATGTCTAATCGCATCATAGTTTCCTCTTCCCCAATTAAATATCCTCCCATTTTGCCTAATCCTCTCCTTCTCCATAGCTATGTAGAATGTGAGGCAGTTATGGTCACTATCACCAAAATGCTCTCCCACCACAAGATCTGATACCTGCCCCGGCTCGTTTCCGAGCACCAAGTCTAGAATGGCCTCTCCCCTCGTCGGCCTGTCAACGTACTGCGTTAGGAAACCCTCCTGAACACACCTTACAAAAACAGCTCCATTCAAATCTTCTGCTCGAAGGAGGTTCCAATCAATATTAGGAAAGTTAAAGTCACCCATTACAACAACCCTACTGCGTCCACACTTTTCCAAAATCTGTCGACCTATGCTTTCTTCAATCTCCCTGCTGCTATTGGGGGACCTGTAGTAAACCCCTAACGAGGTGACTACTCCCTTGCTGTTCCTAATTTCCACCCATACTGACTCAGTAGGCAGATCTTCCTCGACAATGGAAGCTTCTGTAGCTGTGATACCCTCTCTGATTAGTAATGCTACACCCCCTCCTCTTTTTCCCCCCTCCCTATTCTTTTTAAATGTTCTAAACCCTGGAACATCCAGCAACCATTCCTGCCCATGAGAAACCCATGTCTCTGTTATGGCCACAACATCATAGCACCAGGTACTGATCCATGCTCTAAGTTCATCACTTTTATTCCTGATACTCCTTGCATTAAAGCAAACACACTTTAACCGATCCCTTGGTTCCTTCCCAGGAAAATCCTCCCCACTAGCTGGTCTACCTCTTGCTACTGCCTCACCTGCATCAACGCTCACCTCTGGTATACAGCTCAGGTTCCCACCCCCCTGCCATACTAGTTTAAACCCTCTCGAACTACTCGAGCAAACCTTCTACCCAGGACATTGGTCCCCTTCCAGTTCAGATGCAACCCGTCCTTCTTGTACAGGTCCCACCTTCCCCAGAAGGCATCCCAATTATCTACATATCTGAAGCCCTCCCTCCTACACCAGCTGCGTAGCCACGTGTTCAGCTGCGCCCGCTCCCTGTTCCTCACCTCGCTATCTCGTGGCACCGGTAGTAAACCAGAGAACACTACTCTGTTCGTCCTGCTCTGCAGCTTCCATCCTAACTCCCTGAAATCACTTTTTATATCCTCAATCCTATTTCTGGCTATATCATTTGTGCCAATATGTAACACGATTTCTGGCTGTTCGCCCTACCCTTTTAGAACTTTATACACCCGATCTGAGACGTCCCGGACCCTGGCACCAGGGAGGCAACATACCTTCCGGGAATCCCGATCCTGACCACAAAATCTCCTGTCGATTCCCCTAACTATCGAGTCCCCTACCACGAGTACTTTTCTATTCTGCCCCCTTCCCTTCTTTGCCACAGTGTCAGGCTCAGTGCCAGAGAACTGACTACTATGGCTTTCCTCTGGTAGGTCATCCCCCCCAGCAGTATCCAAAACGGTATACTTATTGCTGAGGGGAATGCCCACAGGGGATCTCTGCACTGTCTGTCTGTCCCCTTTCCTCCCCCTAACTGTAACCCATCTATCCTCATCCTGAGCCTTAGGAGTGACCAACTCCCGATAACTCCTCTCAATTACCCCCTCTGCCTCCCGAATGATCCGTAGTTCATCCAGCTCCAGCTCCATTTCCTTAACACGGTTTTCAAGGAGCTGGAGTTGGGTGCACTTCCCGCAGATGTAGCCAGCGGAGACGTGTGCCACACCTCCCAACTGCCACATTCTGCAGGAGGAGCAAGCAACTGCCCTAGCGTCCATACCCCACTTATCTGAACACCCACTCAATACTAAAGTAGAAAGCTTACGTCAAGTAATAATAACAAATTAATAACAAACTTATATTCAATAGAGAAAGTTTAGAATGAACCTTACCCTATTAACTAGGTTAGAGGAGGAGGGCGGGTGGAAGACTCTACAGTTGTAGAGTCTCGGGTTTAGCCGCCTTGCTGATATATATGGTCACTGCTTTCCTTCCCGGCTGCCCTTCTGGTCCTCGTCACTTCCTCTGCTGCTCCCGCTCCTTCTCTGAAAGAGGAAAAACACCGCTGCCCGCTACCGGTAAGTAATTTTAAAAATAAACTGCTTTACCTTAGCTGCAGTCTTCCGGGTCCGTCTTACCTCCGCTGCTGCTCGCACTCAGTGTTGGAGGAGGTCTGAAAAGTTAATGCTGACAGAGATACTAAAAAGGTAGCTACAGTGATAGTTAATACGTTGATTGTAATTTTCCAAAAATCATTGATTCTCGAGAAGTATTGGAGGTTCGGAAAACTGCTAATGTGAGCCCCTATTCAGAAAGGGAAGGAGGCAAAAAACATGTAACTATAGGCCAATTAGCCTATACTCTATTGTGGAAAAAGCATTAGAATAAATTGTTAAGGAAGTAATGGCAGAACATTTGGAAAACCATAATCTGATCAAGCTGAGTCCTGGCTTCATGAAAGGAAAATAAAGTTTGACCAGTTTGTTAGTTTTTCGGGAAAGTCTGAGCCAGAGTGGAAAGAGGGGAAGTAGTAGATTTGTTGTATTTTAACTTCTAGAAAGGGTAAAAGCTCTCAAAAGCTTAAGTTGTAGGATGAAAGTGTTGGAAGTAGTGTATTAGCATAGAAGATTAGCTAATGGGCAGGAAATAAAAAGTGGAGATAAGCGTTGTTTTCCTGTTTGCAACCTGTATCTTGTGGGGTTCCACAGGGGTCAGTGCTGGGTCCACAACTGTTTATAGTATATAATAATGAATTGTAGGAAGGAAATGAATGTACTGTAGCCAAATTTGCAGATTGCACTGAAATTGGTAGAAAGTTAGGTTGAGAGAGGGATATGAACAGCTCACATAGAGATATCGATTGGTTATGTAAGTGGGTACAGATTTGACAAATGGCACTTAATATGGGAAAATCCAAAATTGTTCATTTTGGAAGGGGAAAACAAAAGGATAGAATATTGTTTAATTGAAGAAAAATTGCAGAAAGCCGCAACACATGGGGACTTGGGGGTACGAAACTCAGAAAGCTAACACACAGGTGCAGCAGGTAATTAACAAAGCTGTTGACCTTTATTTCAAAGATGTTGGAGTATAAGAATGGAGAAATTTACTTCAAATGTACAAGCTGAGATGACATATTGAATACTGCTCCCCTTCTGTATGGAACGATATTTTACTGGAGGCATTTCAGAGCATGTTAACTGGGATCATTCTGATATAGAGACATTGTCTTAAGATCAAAGGCTAAATAGGTTGGGACTCTACTTGCTGGAGTTTAGAAGAATGTGATGTGATCTCATTGAAAGAGAAAGAATTATTAATGTGCTTGACAGGACAAATGTTGAGAGGATGTTTCCCTTGTGGGAGAATCATGGAGTCATACAGCACGGAAACAGACCCTTCCGTCCAACTAGTCCATACCTGCCAAGTTTCCCGAACTAAGTTAGTCCCACTTCCCTGCATGTGGCCCATATTCCTCTCAACCTTCCCTATTCATGTACTTATTCAAATGTCTTTTAAATGTTGTAACTGTACCTGCATCTACCGCTTCCTCTGGCAGTTTGATCCATGTATGAGCCATCTTCTGTGTGAAAAAGTTGCCCCTCAGATCCTTTCTAAATCCTTCTCCTCGCATCTTAAAAATATGTCCCCTAATTTTGAACTGCCCCACTGTAGGGAATAGACCCCTCATTTCTGCCCCTCATGATTTTATAAACCTCTACAAGGTCATCCCCCAATCTCCTTGGCTCCAGTGAAGAAGATCCCAGCCTATTCAGCCTCTCTTTATAACTCAAACTCTCCAGTCCCGGCAATTTCTTGACAAGTCTTTTCTAAGCCCTCTCCAATTTAATAATATCCTTCCTATAGCAGGGTGACCAAAACTGTACATAGTACTCCAAAAAGTGGCCTCACCAACGTCCTGTACAACCTCAACAGGACGTTTCAACTCCTATACTCAGTGGTCTGAGTAATGAAGCCAAGCATACGAAATGCCCTCTTAACCACCTTCTCTACCTATATACTTGAATCCCTTGATATCTCTGACAACACTACCTAGGGCCCTACCATTAACTGTATAAGTCCTGCCCTTGTTTGTGTCACTAAAATGCAATACCTTGCATTTATCCAAATTTAATTCCATCTGCCACTCCTCAGCCCATTGGCCCAATTGTCAAGATCCCATTGTATTCTCATATAACCTTCTTCACTGTCGACTATACCCTCAATTTTAGTATCATCTGCAAACTTACTAACTTCTCATCCTAATTTCTCATCCAAATTGCTTATGTTAAAGAGATACAAAAGTGGATCCAGCACCAATCCATGAGCCATGATCCAATTGAATGGCACATCAGGCTTGAGGGGCTGAATGGTCTACCCCTGTTCCTGTTTCTTAAGATCTTATGGCCTAAATGAATGATACTTAAGTTTTCCTTTGAGTTCTGAAGAGCTTGAAGGCTTTCCTGCCGGAAGTCTGGTATCACAAATGGGAACTGTAGTTGAAAATCCTTTTAGATAGAAAGTTCTCTTATTTTTGAGAATTTGGAATAAATAGTGTCAACCAATAATGTAGTTTTCAATTTTGAATTGGATTTGGAATTCCAGACAGTTTTGCAGGTGCAGATTTCAACTCCATACACCACAAAACTTCCTTTTTCGTACCCTAATTCAATACAACTGGTTCCCCACAGTATCTGAAAAGGCACAGAAATGGAGGCTAGGGAGCAGAGAGGGAACAATGCGCATGAAGAGAGGTGGAAGGGGTTTCTCAGTAGAAGACTACTTTTCTACTCAAAGGGAACAACAGTGAAAGAAAAAATATTTGGAAATGAACATACTGGTCATTATAGAGCTCCATTTTGCAGTCATCATTGTTACACCCTCATGGCTATGATTGCCCACCTAGGAAATTCTTTATCTTTGGTCATGTGTTCTGTGGGTCCTTGCATGGCTGATGAGCTGAATCGTAGAGCCCCATCTCCAACCATACTTTCAGTACTGGTTTATGAGAGGTTGAAATGCTCTTTGGCCCTGAGATCATTGGCATTCCTTTCTCCTTTTCTGAACTTCATCTTGCCGACAGGTAACTACAAGACAAGTCAGATCAGTCGTTCTCATTTCCAGTGATTTGCATTATATTCCATCTGCATTGTTCCTTCTCATTTGTTCAGTCTATCTCAATCCACTTGAAGCCTCCTCACATCTTCCTCACAACTTAAATTCAAACCTACCTTTGCAATACATGAGAATATTACATTTGACCATCACATCATCCAAATCGTTTTTATAGATTGTGAACAGCTGTGAGCCCAGCATTGATTGATATCTCTGATATCTTACCATCAATTCCGTTTTGATTTAACCTCCTCTCTTTCCCTCCCTATCTGCCATTTTTCTCATTGTTGTTCGGCAGTGCTTGTTAATTTTGTTTTCTCCGTTAGTAAATTTGTTGATTCAGCAATGCGTTTTTCAGAAAAAAAGAGAGCTAGTTTCTTATGGAGGATCTGGGTGGAGGGCACTGCATGCAGCAGTCACATCCTTTTGTAGATTTATTTCATGCCCGAACTCTCAGCCTATACTGTTTCTTCAGTGGTGCCGTGGTGTTCATCGACCATGTTTATATTGGTCATGGGCCGCAAAGAATGTTGGGTCAGCCATGATCCTATTGAATGGCTGAACAGGCTCAAGGGTTGAATGGGTTACTCCTGTTTCTATTTATTACAATCATATTATTAGCATTTAGCTGCTTAAATAATTTGTCATTATACTACTGAGTATACTTCAGCCACATGTTCCTGTTCTTTGGGCACTTGGTATAGAGACAGACTAGCAGGTCAGAGGATCTCCTCATCGGCCTGCCCTGGGTCTCTCTAAAATAACCAAAACGTTATGGCGGTCATGGAGGAGGTCATAATTCCTGATTACCTACCTCTCTTCCATTGTTATGTCCA
This sequence comes from Stegostoma tigrinum, assembly GCF_030684315.1. Lineage (NCBI taxonomy): Eukaryota > Metazoa > Chordata > Chondrichthyes > Orectolobiformes > Stegostomatidae > Stegostoma > Stegostoma tigrinum. Next base: position 56,690,073 of record NC_081370.1, on the reverse strand, counting down.
TGCCCATGTATCCTTGGAAAGGGAGTACACAATGTCCACTAGCAGTTTGAAACCTTGAAGCTTTCAAAAGGAGGTGGTACAGTGGGTGCTGTGGTGCATTATATGCCTTACTGACTCCATTTTGATTTAATCCCCTGCATTATTTCCCCTTCTTTTTGGTTTTTATTGTCATTGCACTGCCTGTAGTTGGCAGTATTTGTTAATTGTTGACTGATTGATTAGATAATTTGGTGGTGGGTTTGTTAAAATACAAATAAAAAGGCTGGGTTCTTTCCCAATGTGATCATGGCTTCTGGAAAGGGAATAGGATCCAGAATGGATAGGTGAAAACTGACATTTATGCTAAACTATAGATTTACAATAAATGCCTTGTAAATCTCTCATGGTCATTTGCTGCACAATTCAATTTATGGATATCAGCCTATTAAACATCCCACTGATAACAGGCTAGCAATATGAGAACAAGAAGTTTATTCCTACTGTCTGTTTTCTGTCTGTTAGCCAATGTTCAGTACTGACACAATTTGTTATCTCAGTCCCCTGTGCTCTGATTTTGAGTACTGGAACGCTGCCAAATTCCTTCTAAAAATCCATATTGTGGCCACTGTTACCCAAAAGCTCCTTTGCCACAAATTTAATAGTTAGCCCTTTCTCATTAGAGAATACATTTTCTTCTCTGAAAAACTTTCATAAAATACCCATGAACTGCTGCAGCCTGAATGCACCTCACATCTGAGAAATGCAGGCTAACTTTACAATTCTTTTGTCTGCTTTATAAACAAAACTGAAGTTTAGCTATATTGCTGCCCTCAGAGCAAATAGCTTTGCTCCAAGATTACAATGCTCGCTTTCAAAAGAAGCATGGCAGAACAAATCCTACTTAAAGATGCACTTTGCGACACCCCTCAAAGTCCACAACATCCTTTCTTAGATATGAGCCTAAAACTTCTCACAGCATTCTAAATGCAGCTTTCGACAGCCTCAGAAGTACATTCCTGCTCTTGTTTTCTAGCCCTATTGAAATGAATGCTAACATTGCTTTGCCTTCCTAACCTGCATGTTCACCATAAGGGAATCCTGAACTAAGACTCCTAAGTCACTTTGTGCTTCAGATTTCCGCAGCCATTCGCCTTAAAGGAAATAATCTATGCCACTATTCTTCCCACCAAGGTGCATCACCTCACACTTTCTCAGATTGTATTCCATCTGACACTTCTTTGCCCACTCTCCTAGCCTGTCTGTGCCCTTACATAGCCTCCCCACTTCCTCAACACTATTTGTCCCTCCATCTATCTTTATGTCATCTGCAAACTTACCAACAATGCCTTCAGTTCTTTAATCCAGACCGCTAATGTATAACATGAGTAGTTGTTGTCCAAAAAATGACCCCTCCAGAATTCCACTAATTACTGGTGGCCGCCCTGAAAAAGACCCCTTTATCCACACTCTTGCCTTCTGCCAGTCAGCTAATCCCCTATAACAAAGTGTAGAGCTGGATGCACACAGCAGGCCAAGCAGCATCTTAGGAGCAGAAAGCTGACATTTCGGGCCTAGTCCCTTCATCAGAAATGGGGGAGGGGGAGAGAGTTCTGGAATAAGTAGAGAGAGCGCAGGAGGCGGATTGAAGATGGATAGAGAAGAAGATAGGTGGAGAGGAGACAGACAAGGCGGGGGCAGCAGAAAAACTGCTCAGTGTCCAAACGTGACTGGTATTTTTGCTTCAGGACGTGGTCGAGCAGTTTCAAGGCTGAAGAGGTTACAAGAGAGTTGCAGTGGGAGAGAGATCCCCTGTCTATGTTTGTACCCCTTCTTTACCACCAAAGCTTGTATCTTATTTAACTGCCTCCAGTGCATGCAGCACTTTGTCAAAGACCTTTGGAAAATCCAAACAGATCATGTCTATTGACTCTCTTTTGTCTAGCTTACCTTTTTATTTTCTGAAGGACTTCTAACAGATTTGTCAGACATGTCCCTTCCTTGATGATTCCATGCTGACTCAGTTCTATTTTACCTTGCACTTCCATGTACTTTCCGCAATCTTATGCTTAATAACGGACTCGAAAATCTTACCAACAACCAAGTTCAGGCTAATTAGCCTATATTTTCCCCTCTCCTGCCTCCCTGCCTTTTTAAAGAGGGGTAGCACATTAGCCATTTCCTAGTCTTCTAGGATCTTCCTGAGTCCAGTAATTTCTGAAAGATTGCCTCCAAAGCCTCCACAATCTCCTTGGGTGTAGTCCATTTGGCCTGGTTGATTTATCCACTTTCAGCCCTTTTAGCTTCCCCCGGTATCTTCTCCTTAGTGATGTCGATTGCACATACCTCTGCCCTGTGACTTTCTTGAAGTTATAATATGCTGCTGGTGTCTTCAACCATGAAAACTGATGAAAAGTACCTGTGCAGAATACTTTAAGTCTATGCACCTTTCATTATAAATTATCAAGGTTATATATTATATTTCAGCCAAGACTCTAACAATCTAAGTGAACATTTGTATAAAAAAATTAATCTGTTAAAATATTCTTGGTAATTCAAATAGCAATTTTTTAGGTGTTCCGATACTGGGATATAGTGCAAAAAATACAACTTGTCTTCTTTAATTTCTACCTGGCCAGATTGAAGACATTTCAGCTGTAAAGAGACACAGAAAAGTTTCCTGCCAACCAAATTACTCCCTCCTAACATTACTAAAAGGATCCATTTTTCAATACTTGCAATGGTTATGAACAGCTTTATTGAGTCTGACATTTGCCATTTTAAAATCTGGCAAATATCCTGTTGCCTGTAAACTTGCATCATAGTATTGAGACAGAAATGCAGTGAAAAGGAAGTTAATTCTTTATTCATTAGCAATGGAAGAGCTTAATTTACATTTCGAGTTAAAGTAATAGTCCAGCCCTTTCACAAATGTCCCTCTTTTAAAGCGCCTTCCAAAAGTATGTTGTAATTTCACTGTGATTTGTAAATAATAGAACATCCTGTCTCCATTTTTGTTTTGTGGTGGGACTTTGTATGTGTCAAGAAGTGTGCTGTAATACAGCATTTTCAACATGTTTTATGAAATGCATTGCTGCATTGCTTGCTCCTGAACCCCTCACTCCTTCCCCTTCCTTATCTCCCACTGGCTCTCACTTGTTGCTTCCCTTTCTCCTTTAGACCATAAGACCATAAGACATAGGAGTGGAAGTAAGGTCATTTGGCCCATCGAGTCCACTCCACCATTTAAATCATGGTTGACGGGCATTTCGACTCCACTTCCCTGCACTCTCCCCGTAGCCCTTGATTCCTTCTGAGATCAAGAATTTATCGATCTCTGTCTTGAAGGCATCTAACGTCCCAGCCTCCGCTGCACTCCGTGGCAATGAGTTCCATAAGCCCACCACTCTCTGGCTGAAGAAATGTCTCCTCATTTCCATTTTAAATTTACCCCCTCTAATTCTAAGGCTGTGCCCACGGGTCCTAGTCTTCCCGCCTAACAGAAACAACTCCCCAGCGTCCACCCTTTCTAAGCCATACATTATCTTGTAAGTTTCTATTAAATCTCCCCTCAACCTTCTAAACTCTGATGTATACAGTCCCAGGATCCTTAGCCGTTCGTCATACGTTAAACCTACCATTCCAGAAATCATCCGTGTGAATCTCCACTGGACATGCTCCAGGGCCAGTATGTCCTTCCTGGCACCACCCACCCTTCCAGTTCTCTCCCTCTCCCTCTTGATTTCTGCTTCATCTCTCACCACTACACTCACTTCCACTTCCTTTCTCTGACTCGTTTGCTTCATGGCCCTCTGATGCTACTCTCCTTTCCCAATCCACATTGCTCCATCACTCTTGCCTATTTTGTTCCTGATTCTCTCACTACTCCTGTTTGGAGCTGCTTGCTGTTTCTGATAACATCATTACTTCCTGGCCCCTGCTTTCATCTTTCGAACCCTTCACTGCCACCTCTCTACCTCCCTACCACTTTCCACTTCAATTTCCTGACCCCCTCACACCTTCTCACTCACCACTTCCATCTCACAAACCTCTGGCACCCTCCTGCTCCCCATGTTCCTCTTACACCCCCTTGGTGCTTCCTGTCTCCTGCCTTGTTTGTTCTGGCTCTTCCAAACGCTCACTGTGAGTGAGGACTCAAGAGAGAGACAGCAAAAAGTAGGTGTAAGGAAGGCAGCAAGTGGTGGGAGTGTAGAAGGAAACAAGCAGGAACAAAAACAAAGTTGCTGGAAAAGCTCAGCAAGTCTAGCAGCATCTGTGAAGGAGAAAACAGAGTTAACATCTTGGGTCTGGTAACCCTTCCTCAGAACTTAACTTCTGAGGAAGTGTCACCTGACCCGAAATGTTAATCCTGTTTTCTCCTTCACAGATGCTGCCAGACCTGTTGAGTTTTCCCAGAAACTTTGTTTTTGTTCCTGCTTTACAGCATCTGCAGTTCTTTTGGTTTTATTTAAGAAACAAACAGGGATTGGGAAAGGGAACTGTGAGCAGCAAACCAGTGGAAAAAATAGTAAGTGGTGAAGAGTAATAATTTATGAAAATTAATTCGTAAGAACAGTATGTAGGGGCCATAAAGGGCAGTCAGAAGTTTTGTAAATGTAAATAAAAATCAGGTTAGGAACCCAAAGTTATTGCATGATTTATTTTGAGAAAAAAAATTAATTCTTTTTTTAAATGGCCATTTTGGAGGAGCAAATTAAAATCTCTAAACAAAGAATGGCCATGTTGTATCTACTTCTTCATTTTTAAACAGGGAGGTCAGCCAGTGATATATTTCAAGATTTCATTAGATGCTGGCATTGGACATGGTGGGCCAAATGACCCGTTTCTGTGCTGTGATCATTCTATAATTCTAGATCTCCTGAATTGGCTCCTGTGAACTGTGCCAAAGAAATGTGCCGAGGAATGAAAGATTAAAATCTGTGCTCTAGCACTCTGTGGCAAGGGCTGAAGCATTGACTTTATACTTCACTGTGCTATTTCATTACAGAATGTGTTGATAATCCACCAATGAACTTTGTAGCCAGTGTTCCACTAGCCCACTAAACCTTGCTTTAACTTGAGCCTCCTAACATAGGCAACAGTCTCCATATGGTGAATGCATTATTTTCTCAATTTGCATTTACCATCTGGAGATGTCGTTTTCTTACCTGGGGTAGTGAAATTCAACTCTGATCTCTCGGCAATTGAAAACATAATAGCATCAATTTGCCTTTTCCCTGAAGAGGTACATATTTGTGAGAAGTCGGACACTGATGTAATTTGTATGTTGGTTTTCCTGGCATGTGTTAGTTCCGGCACATTGGAATGTTAATACTTAAACTTACTGGTGAGCCCAATTGTTTCGATCTGTATACATGTGTAATCTTGGGCAAAAATACTGCTTGAATGGCATAGGGCAAGTGTCAGTTCTCTATTTTCTCCTCTAGTTTCTCTATTTTAAGCATACTTAAAATTGCATGGTAATAAACAAATTCAATCTTAACTGCTAGTACGGTTAGAATTTTTTAACAATCAAAAATAAATATTGAGCTTTGAATAGTTTTTCTACTTTTACTCAAACGCAAGGGAAAGGTAATCTAATGTACTTGTACCGCTAACCCAGCAATTTTTGAATAACTTGCTTATCCTCCTGTGTTGCATTTCCTTGTTACAACTGACATGGATGAGTGATTTCTTTTTGTTTATTCATGAGCTGTGGGCATCTTTGACTAGGCCAGCATTTATTGCCCAGAGGGCAGTTAAGAGTCAACACATTGTTGTGGGTCTGGAGTCACATGTAGGGCAAACCAGGTAAGAATGGCAATTTTATTCCCTGAAGGACATTAGTGAACCAGATGGTTTTTTTTTCCAACAACCAGCAACGGATTCATGCTCATCATTGGATCCTTATATCCAAAATTTCATTGAATTCAAATTCCACCATCTGCTTTTGCAGGATTCAAGTCCAGGTCCCCAGTAGTAGTGTAGTTGTGAATGATATCATTAGTCTGAGATACTGATAAACATGGAAGAATTATGCTGACCATATTTCAGCTCAAGTATTGAATAGTGAGGAAGGAGCAGACAATAATTCCTCCTAGCATTGGAAGTTTCCTGGTTAAAAATAACCAACTTGGTTTTTAGCTTATAGCCAGTCTGATTTTGGTAAAGCAGGAATACTGGAATTATTGGGGATAATTTTTAACTTTCTTGCCTGGGTGCTAGCTAAATTTCAAGAAGGATTGATTCAGTTTACTGCACTATCAGGGTGGCAACTGAAAATTACCCATCTGTTACGTGCAGCATTACGTACAGCAGTCGAGGTGAAGATAGTTCTTGCAAAGCTTTACTTGACAAAATTGTCATCAGTACAGTACATGATAACAATGTGCGCATATTTGCACTTATTGTTCACACTTAAAAACATTAAAGGATCCAACAGTTTATTTCTGAAAATGTCACAAAATCTTTCTTTAACTCCAGTGTTCAACCTCTCCACTGAATTTTATCAAATCCTATACAAGAAGACTGAAAGAAAAAAATATGTAGCATACTAGGATTAGTTCTATCAAGGTTTGAAAATGCATTAATTTAGTTGTTGAATCCAGTTTTTTTTTCACATTCAGTAGTAGATACTGCAATAAGAAGTTACAATCTGTGGTGGATATTACCCAAACAACTTCTTTAGTGTGTCACTAACAATGGAATCTTTTCAAACTAGTTACAAAGATTACTGTGACAGTTCAACAAATGGTGCTCTTTGTTGTCTAGCATTGGCCCTACTAATTTAATGTCATTAATATTTTGCCCTGCAAATTTCTGAAAGTGCCAAGATTCAAATGGTATGGTGTCATCTGCAGGGCATCTAGGACCTGACTGAGCTGGGGATGCAACTGTGTAAGAATCACACAGCACAGAGACTGTTCAATCCGCAATGCCTGTGCTGGTTCTTTAAAGAGCTGTATAGTTAGATTCCATATTGCAACTTTCATCACAAAAGTCTACGAATTAAGTAAATGCCCAACTGCTTTTTGACAGCAAGATAAATAAAGACAAGGGACAAATGGATTAAGGCAGGAGAGGGGGAAAATAAAAGATAAAAGTGAAATAAAATAAAAACCTTGTTTTTAATTTAAAATCTCCAATAAGTAAAATATGAAGGAAAGAGACCCCTAAATCTCCAACAACTAAAATGATTAGGTAAGATACTCCGCGCTTGTGATTTTTAATTTTTAGTGCACAAGGCTAACTTGCAGAATGCAACAAGAATCGCATTGTTAAGTATGAAACAACTTGCTTTAACTTTCTGTGGTAGGTTTACTTCCTTACAACCATGTGAATATTTGAACTTCATGCTACTCAAAGCATTTGATAGGGGGCTGACTGTAGAAGAGCCCTACCAGGCAATTTGGGCCGGTCACAGGACAGAAGGTAGAAAGTGTGTTAGTAGTTAGCAGGCCAGGGGTGTGTTGGCAGATCATGGGGAAGAATTGATACTGAGGCTTACAAAAAAATACATGGCTAAAATCTTCAGGTTACAGATTTAGAGGAGGGTTCCAAGTAATAACGTGGAGTAGAATAATTGGCAGAAAGCTTATTTGAGGCCTGTTCAGGCTGCTTCTATTTCCATTTTGCTGCTGTGGCTCCTGAGCCCTGGGAAACCTGGCCAGTCAGCTTTCAATTAAATCAGGTTTCTCAATGTTCTGTGAACCTGATTTAAGTCTAATGATAAGTTGAACTGCCTCTCCAGTGGGACACAGCCACTACTGCACAGCAAATTACTTTCCCATGTTGTGACTTTTAATTTTTGATTCATCCCACACCATGACTATTTTCAGCCTGTCATGGTTGTGTGGGAGATTGGAAGATAGGAAATGCATTGATTAATATTGACATCATGTCATTGACCATAGCTGGTTTATGTGGATAACTGTGAATACAATCCCTTGATAATGGATCATTATGGTTGATGTCATTGTATTATGGAGCTTTGTGAGCTTCAATTTCTTAATCCAACTGAGTTGTTTACTGTTGCTATAAAGATGATCCAGCATATTTTATAGAATAATTATTTGCAAAGTATTTACTTCAATACCAATATTCATTTTTACCTTCTGTAGCATACCTGATTCATGACTGGATGAGGCTATGGCCTGTCCACTAATAGTGCAAAGTGCTCTGCTTTTAAAGTTATAGGACTTCTTACAATGGTCAACCACCAATCTTTGAAGCATTTATAAACTTACTCATTGGACCCAAAACATTAGCTCTGTTTTCTCCTTCACAGATGCTGCCAGACCTGCTGAGCTTTTCCAGCAACTTTGATTTTGTTCCTGATTCACAGCATCTGCAGTTCTTTCTGGTTTTGTATATTTGCGATAACCCCTATAAGGCCCATAATCACTAATTAATCTCCTCATGAAGATCATTGAGAATGAGTTCCCTTGGTAACAGACAATGGCCTGCGCAGCTGGAACTCATCACCTGAGCCCTTTGTCGGAGCACAGTGGTAGTGTCATTACATATGGACAACTGGATCCAGGTTCAGGTCCCACCTGCCATGCAGTTCTATCATAATATATTATGACCCTTTTGTGGTACAATGGTAACGTCCCTACTCCTAAGCCATGAGGCCTGGGTTCAAGTCCCCCCTGCTCCAGAGTTGTGCAATTACCTTTCTGAACAGCTTTGATTAAAAAAATAAGTTAAAGGAAAAATAAAGCGGACTCAGGGATGGGTATGTAGAACTGGCTGTCTCTGGCTGGAAATAGCCATGAGTAGTGCTCAACAAGAAATAATGTGCCTTTCCAGTCAGGCTTCCTGAGTTATTACAATTTGAATTTAGCGATAAATTCAATGCTCAACATTGCCAGCTTAGCCTTAACCCATGTCCCTTTGAGTATGATTTCCTACAAGGTACACTGAATTTAAATTATAATTTTGAGCTGTACTTAATCTGAGAGGACCTGCTGCAATCATATTGATGACCTGGCTGAGAGTAGGCCATCTGCTCGTTTCTCTGTTTTGTTCTGCTATGCTTTTCTCTTCAGTTACCTGTAAGAACCTCCCCTTTTCACCTTTAAGAAGCACTATGATAAGGGGAAGAATATATAAGATAGTATCCTTTTGCCTTCCCCATGAATGCTTAAAGGAAATGTAAGTAATTTGCCTAAAAGATCTTCTGTCTGCAAGCCACCATTGCCCCGCAAGGTTGTAGCTCTTCCTTCATGGAACATTTTATGTTTTTGCCTTTGGCTATGGCTTATGAGCCTGAGCAAGTGACTCTTACCTGACCCTGCAGCGAATCACAAAAGGAGGTCAACCAATCCCTGGGATTTCAAGTGAACTTACTACCCTTTTCCTCTAGTTACTGTGCAGAAATAAATCATGCTTAGCATTTCCATTTTTCATTAGTCAAGATTGTACTCCTAACAGTGGACGCTAACGTGACAGCTTTGTAATTGATTACTTAAAGCTAGCTAGAACTAATTTGTGAACTCTCCCCAAGCCACAAGAATCCTTTAGTTGCTATGTGAAACAGTGGGTGATTTGTTCCAAATAGTTTAGAAAGGTTTGGCACTTCATAAAAAAGATAAACTTGTATGAGATTGTGCTAGGCGAACAGTTAGGATTCTGTTACATTCCTGACACTACTGCATTCCAATAAGGTTACATTTTGTTTCACTGTATGAGTGCTTTTGGAAGAAATTGATCAACTTTTGTTGTGCACATTTGTGCACATTAAATAGTGTTGAAGCAGAATTACAGAGTTCAATGTTATCCACAAGCCTGGGAGGTAAATTTCAGCAGTGATAATCCAATACCTCCATCATGATTTCAGAATATCTATGGAAATCTGAAAATGTGGCTTGAACTCTGTAGGACTTAACCCCTCCTAATGCTTAAAATTTCATAGGAATCTTGATGCCAGTGTATGTGGCTCAACAACACCTAACTACATTTACTAAAAAGTAAACTGCTTGAATTGTGAGAACCGGCATTTGGAAGCAGATGGACCCAGATCTTGTGGTCAGCTATGAAGTTTTGTTTTAATTCATTCACAGGGTGAGGGCATAACTGGCTAGTCCAACATTTATTGTCCATCCCTAATTGCCCAGAAGGCAGTTCAGAGTCAACTACGTTGCTGTCGGTCTGGAGTCACATGTAGGCCAGATCAAGTAAGGATAGCAGTCTCCTTCCCTAAAGAACATTAGTGAACCACATGGGTTTTCAAACAATCAGCAATGGATTCATGGTCATCATTAGATTCTTAATTCCATATATTTATTAGGTTCAAATTCCACCATCTGCTGTGGCAGGATTCAAACCCAGGTCCCCAGAACGTTATTTGAGTCTCTGGATTAACAGTCCAGCAATAATACCACTAGGCCATTGCCTCCCCAAAGTAGTGAAACTCGAGCTGACTTCAAGGACAGCTTCCGACAAAGATTTAGCAATATCTTTGTAAAATGATAATATCAATTTAAATGTTAATTAAATTCCAGCATCAACAGTAGGGAATTTGAAATGGTATGTCATCAAATCACATTAAATAATTTACATATACAGCAAACCAGGAATGAAAAAAGTGCTGATTGTCCTTCACTTTTTAACCATTTCATACAAAGACCATGAGATACAGACATGTACATTTGAATACAATAGTCAAAATTTAATCAACCATTTTAAAAATAATGTTCAATAAAATATGGAATATTGTTGATATTTTTGTCTTGTACTCATCAAGATAATTGCAAGAAATACCAAAGAGAAAGCAACATTAACACTGAATGAGAGGAGAGTGCTGATAGCTGTCATGTGGGCTCTGATTGATATAGGCATTGCTATAGAGAATGCAAAGAACCCTTCTAATGTTTTCACTATGATGAAAGTATCCACACATAGGTTCCTCTACACCAGAGAAATTCTTCTGTAATAATTATAGGTTAATTCACTGTTAACATAGTTACCCTCATTCAACCAGACTTGTCTTTTTCAGGGATTTTATAGGAAAACCAGTAAAATGTAGACATCCATGTCAAATAAAGCGACTTCTAGGATTTCCATCTATAAGGATTTAAACAATACATCTTATGTAGGAGTGAGAATCACTAACAACAAACTTTGCTTTTCCTCATTTAACGGTAATGTTCAGATGCCAGAGTTGCTGTCTGTTTCACAGTTGTTATGATGCCATGTTCTGACAGTGTTGTCATCATTATAACTGGGGCACAGTTTTATAAGATTTTAATATCTTCGCATCATGGTTGCTCTGTGGTTAGCACTGCTGCCTGAGAGTGCCAGGGACCTGGGCTTGATTCCACCATTGGACAACTATCTGTTTAGAGTATGCATGTTCTCCCCGTGTCTGTGTGGGTTTCTGCTGGGTTCTCCGGTTTCCTCCAACAGTCCATAAAATGTGCAGGTTTGGTGAATTAGCCACGCTATAATTGTTCATAGTGTCCAGGGATGTTAGGTACAACAGCCATGGGAAATGCAGGGTTACAGGGATTGGGTGGGGTGCTCTTCAGAAGGTTAGTGTGGACTTGTTGGGATGAATGACGTGTTTTCATAATATAAAGGATTCTGTGAAAAGTGGGTTGAGACTAATTGCGCCAAAATTGCCATTTTAAGGTCATACATATTATATTTAAAAATTGCTTTGTCCATATTTATGACAGATGCTGCTTATGGCAACTTATCACATTGTAATTACACTCTCCTCCCAGTAGTGCTTCTGGAGGGAAAATGTAATCATGGTGTGATAGATCTTCATTACATTGCAAATTAAACGCTGTTTAATAGAAAAAGTTACCAGGAAATGCCATCAAATGTAATTTTTACAATGCGACAAGTAATCTTTCAAATGCAAAAGCAGATTCAAGACCAAGTGTGCTCTTCTTTTCAAGAGCAGTTGCATGTTGAGGGACTTCTACATTACTACATTTTTTGAAGTTCATACAACATTAAAAATCAAGGCTAGATATGTGTAGAGCTGGATGAACACAGCAGGCCAAGCAGCATCTGAGGAGCAGGAAAGCTGACATTTTAGGTCTAGGCCCTTCTTCATAAATTTTTATTTTCTGAAGAAGGGTCTAGACCCAAAACATTAGCTTTCCTGTTCCTCTGATGCTGCTTGGCTTGCTGTGTTCATCCAGCGGTACACCTTGTTATCTCAGATTCTCCAGCATTGGCAGTTCCTACTATCTCTGTAACAAGTTGAGATATGTAATGTTTTTGCTGTAATTTTTCTCACTTCATCAGCAGACACGACTTCTGAAGACACTCAATATAAATTATATCTGAGATAAGCAAGTTAAAAGCATTCTTTTTCAAAATCATCTGCAAATGGTATAGTGAACATAAAACTGAAGATACGAAATAAGCAGAGATAGTTGAAACTGCAGATGCTGGAAAATCTGAGATAACAAGGTGTAGAGCTGGATGAACACAGCAGGCCAAGCAACATCAGAGGAGCATGAAGGCTGACATTTCGGGCCTAGACCTTTCTTCAGGAATGGCTTCGCACTGGGGTTAAAATTGTTTCAGAGATAGTAGGAACTGCAGATGCTAGAGAATCTGAGATAACAAGGTGTAAAGCTGGATGACTGCAGCGGGTCAAGCAGCATCAGAGGAGCAGGAAAGGTGACGTTTCGGGCCTAGACCCCTTTCTGAAGAAGGTTCAAGGTCCGAAACGCCAGCCTTCCTGCTCCTCTGATGCTGCTTGGCCTGCTATGCTCATCCAGCTTTATACCTTTTTATACCAAATAAGCATATGGTTTAGTGTAGCTGATTGCTTCTGATACATTCTGGAACATTAATTGTGCAGTCAAAATTCACTTAGCGGAGTCACAGGTGTGAACTCAAATCTCAATTCTAAATCTAAGTTTTTAGTGACTGAGGCCCTCAAACGAAAGATTGAAAGAAAGGATCAGATTACACAAAGTAGTCTCCAATGTGTATATAATCATGTTATTGTGAAATGCATATTTTCTCAAATTTTGTTGCAACACTTATTCTGGGCAATGTGAAGGTTTGAGCTAACAAAGATTGAAATATTAAATTAAAATTGTTGTCATAAAATGTTTTGCAAAAATGAAAGAAATTCAGGGTAACCCATTGACCATCATGTGTATATGAAGACAAACCAATGATATAGCTTAAGGCATGAATAAGTGTGCCAGAAATACAGTATTTAAGTGGCACATATTGGAAGTTTGTGCAGATTTAAAACTTCTAATATATGTTTGATGGATGAGTATACAACTTGCCACATACTTCATCAGCCTGAGACATTTTCTTTAATGAATCAATACTTGTCTTTATATTCACAGCGTCTGCTTCTAAAGAAAATTCCTTGCAAACCGAATGCCGCTTCGGGTTCTTTCTTTGCCCGTGACAATACTGCGAACTTCCTTGCCTGGTGTAGAGAAGTAGGGGTGGATGATACTTTTCTTTTCGAGTCAGAAGGTTTAGGTATGTAGTCAGTTATGTTTACATCATGACATACCATATTAGAATGAACTGCAATATGGAATATCTTGAAGATTGTATTGTGATAGGCTGAATAATTTCTGTGATCTGCACTGGTGCTTTGAGTTCTAAGTGAAAAGCTTGATTTAGTTTGATGAATGCACTGTCTATATTGCCTGGAGAATAAATGAGCCTTTGTGCATCTGAAAAACCTCTTTTCTCAAAAAAGATAAAAGTTCACTTGACAAAAACTGACTGCAGTGTGTATCGTTCAAGTAACTGATATGCATTTTTCTATGTATTAATGGAACTATTTTGCACTATTGTTTCAAACTGACAGCTTGACATACTTATTACTTCTTTTCTCTGACATACTAAAATGCAACATGAAACTGTCAGTTTTCTCAAGAGAAATAGCCTCAATAGTGATTATCTGCACTTTGACACTGTTGGCTCAAATATTACTTTTTTAGGACATACCGCCAATCGAAGGAGCCTTCTTCATTGTGAGACAAAGAAGACCTGAAGCAGGGATTCTGATAAAGGTTCCACCTCAGTTGGTGTTGGAATGCTGTGTATTATATGATTTGTTTGATCAGTGTTGTAATTTGTGTCTTTTGACTGACTTCGCTGTCTGATTTCTTCCAACAACCATAGCCCTACCCATTTACTGTGCACAAAAACCACATTCATTTTCACTTTGAATTTATGCATGTGAGAACAACCTATGTGTTGGCTGAACGTCTGATAATCCATAATCAGTACGCTAACAGGACTTGTAGTTTGTCTAAAAAGATCCCACTTGATTGGATGGAATTTAGTTACAGTGAACTTATGCTGCCTCTTCACCTGCATCATTTCAATACCCTTCAGTTATGTATTAACATCAGGTATTTATTTGGAGCAGTATTTTAAGAAGGTTAAACTCCTCACTTGTTGTTTACCTAGAATTCAAATTGAAAACTAATTAGAAATAATAAAACCTGCATTAAACTCTTTACATGTCAAAATATATCTTTAGATTTTAATATGTGCGGGATTTTAAAATGTACAGTACCAGTAACTTTGGATAGTAATTGGGAGCAGGAAAGCTGGCTAGTTCTTTTGTTCTTCGAGCCTCAGGTTGAATGAGATTAAAGATCATTGTAATGTTTCACTGATACGTTTGTTTAGATCATGCAGGAAATTTGTGTACTATTATTATAAAAGATATAGTTAATTAAAATACTAAAATCAGATTGCATTTCTTTAGCAACATAAATACTCAAGATGAAACAAAATATAGTGGTAACAAAATGTGGAGCTGGATGAACACAGCAGGCCAAGCAGCATCTTAGGAGCGCAAAACTACGATGTTGCTTGGCCTGCTGTGTTCATCCAGCTCCACACTTTGTTATCTCAGATTCTCCAGCATCTGCAGTTCCCATTATCTCTGATCACAAAATATAGTGAGTCTGTTACTTGAGGAAAATTGTATCAACAAGAGTTTAATCATTTTTCTTTTAGAATGAATGCTGCTGGATTTGTTGCTCAATCAATGATTGGATCTATTCTGAACCAAGTGTAAATAGTGCACAATGTCCAATATTGGGGCCTAACATTCTGTGCCTAAAGGACATCTAAAAAGTGCCCAAACCAAAATTTGGTTTGGCCTTTTCCCATATGGTTGCCTAAAATAGGAATTCGCCACTGTTAATAAGTAACCTTGGAATTACTTTGAGAAATTAGGTTGGTTTGAATGAAGCAGTCATTAGTAGTATTTCTGTCTGGTTCTCATAGGTATGGATATGGCAATGTCGCACTTACCAGCAAGTAAGCAAATGTGAAAAAATGCAATACAGAGCTGCTTTGAGAAAGTGAACACCTACTCAAGGCTCAAATTTCCAGTGATCTTCCACTATCATCCCACTACTCCCACACGCCACCCCCTCCCCCACCGTGCGCGCATGCGCGCGCGCACACACACACACACGAAAATGGACGCACGTGCATACATAGACACGGACGTACAAATGAATTATTTCATCCATGATGTTTATGCAGTATGAACACAGTTGTCCTGTGCTCCTGAGATAATTAACCAGGGACTTTCTTATTTGTATGTGACCTGCCACAGAGGTGCAGCAGTTAGTTGTGGTTAGTTAGTTAATCCTATGGACTATTTTTTGAAAAAAAAAATTTTTATATACAATATAGATATCAATGGCAAGGCCAGCATTTGTTTCCCATTCCTAATTGTCCCTTGAATTGGTTGGATCTCTAAGTCACTTCAGAGGGTGGTTAAAAATGAACCTCATTTCTGTAGAGTGGAATCACACTTTTCCAGACCAGTAATGATGGAAAATTTCCTACTCTTAAGGGTATTAATGAACCAATTTTTTTTACAACAATCAATCCTGTTTACAGGGCTGCTATTAAGTTAGGTTTTAATTCCAGACATTTTAATTAAATTCAAATTTCACTATATTCTGTAATGGTATGAACCTATGTCCCCAAAACTTTAGCCTGTGGCTCAAGATTACTCATATGGTGAATAAAGTTTCACAATCTCTGGTTTCTGCTTTAAGGTGCATGGTAAATGAGCTAGCTTCACTTTTAACCAATGAAAATATTTAGTCCTACCAAACATTACCAAAGAAGTGTTTGTTGGCCTACCATTAGTGACGAGTTAAACATTAGTCTATTTTGTGTGATATTCATTTGTGATAAATTTATTATTCAAAACAAATCAGTTCTGCCCCATTCTAGAGTCTGCCAGGCTTCTGGTAACTAAAAAAGTGAGATACATTGATGATGATGCAGTTTTCTGTGGCAGTCTTAGTAACGATTTACTCAAATAAGGAAATGCTTTCTGTCCTTTTTCCCGTCAGTTGCAATACAATCGTCAAATCCCTATGGTTCAGAAGCAGGCCATTTGGCCAAATGAGTCCAGTGCAAGCCCTCTGAAGCGCATCACACCCAGACCCAGCACACACCCCCCACTTTAACCCTGTAACCCTGCATTTTCCATGGCCAATCCACCTGACCTGCACATCTTTGGACTGTGAGAGGATATCCATACAGACATGGGGAGACTGTGCAAACTCCATACTGATAGTCGTCTGAAGCTGGAATTAAACCTGGGTCCTTGGCACTGTGAGGTAGCAGTGCTAACTGCTGACATCCAAACTGAAAATGTATTCTGCTGTAGGCTGGAGTCATCTTTGATCTGACAAGAGCTTTCAGAATTGATACCACCAATTGATATCACCAGAGCACAGAACAATATTGGCAATGGTAGTTGCCATCAGTTCAGAAGAATGTGGCTGCGATGTGGTGATTATAATGCCTTGACAGTAACCATCAATATTCATCATTAGAAAAGCTTTCCATTCTGTGAACATGCTGATCATCTGGAAGCAGACACTATCCAGTGCCTGTCACGACTCAATTTTAGCTGTGATTCTTGATCTGAATCTGTGAAAGTGCTGTTGATGATACAGCTCCATATCTGAGGCATATAATTTGAGTAAAATCTATTGGTGTTTTCTTTTCGTGAAAAAATAGTTTTCTCTGGATCAGGTTTTGGTTAAGATAAAAGGTGCAGTTAAAGGTTAGTTTTTGACCTATGACATTTTTTTTCTCATTCATTCATGGGAAGTGTGCGTTGCCAGTTAGGCCATCCCGCCTTTATTTGAGGGAAGTTGTGGAGAGTATGCTGCAAAGATGAGGGATGCTCTGTCTGGGTCATACAGCAGTGCATCACCTGAGTGGATGGAGCTTCCAAATCTCATTTTCGGAAGGTCATTATCTGGCCTTTGTAGAGGGATACGATGTTATGTCTCTCGTAAGCGTCAGTCTGAGTATTCCTTATAGGTGTCATTAGCCAACTCATGAGGGAGTAGCCTTGGTCAGTGAGCAGCCAGTCCTGTATACACACAAGGGGCTTGTAAAAAAACTGCTGCCTCGTATGAATGCTGCAGAATGTCAGAGTCAATACAGCCCCTAGATAGTGTTTGCTCCTAGGTGATCTGCACATTCATAGAATGGAAGGCATTTCGAATGATGAACACTGATGGTTACTATAAGGGCACTCTAATCGCTATATCATAGAAATTGGCTGCACACTACACCTGTGGAAAATCTGATCTATCAATAAAACCAACAACCTAGCTCCCTGTAAAAAACTAAAAAACTAGCTCCCTGTATCCAAGGCAAAGGAAATAACTTGGCTCTGTTTTAGCAAAGAGACCATCAGTTACTGCCTGGAAACCTAGATGAGCGGATGCTTGCAAAATTCTGCAGAGTTCTTCAGTTACTCCTTTAAACCAACAGTGGATTGTCTCCCAAGCCATCCTGAATTGCCTTCATCATTGCTTGTCAGAGAGTTGCAGTTAGCTGCATGAAGTCTGTTGAAGCAGTTTCTGGCCAACCCTCACTGTTGACTTTTTTTTATTCACTTATGGCACATAGGCATCACTAGCTGGGTCACAGTTTACTACCCATTCCAAGTTACCCCTGATAAGATACTGCTGCACTGCCTTCTTGAACCACTGTAGTCCCTTTGTTGTAGATAGACCCACAGTGCCAATAACGAGAGAATTTCAGGATTATGAGCCACGAACAGTGAAAAAATTGAGACATATTTCTAATTCAGGATGGTGAGTGGCTTGGAGGTGATCTTGCAAGTGGAGATGTTTCAATATATCTGCTGCCCCAGGACCCCCCCGCCCCACCCCAAGCCCTTCTAGATGGCAGTGGTCACGGGTTTGGAAGCTACAGTGTAAGGATCTTTGATGAATTTCTGAGTGCCGCTTGTAGATAGTACACACTGCTGCTACTGTGCATCAGAAGTGGGGGGAGCAGGTGTTTTTAGATGTGGTGTCAGTCAAGCGGACTGTTTTGTCCTGGATGGTTGCCAAGCTTCTTAAGTGTTTTTAGAGCTGCAGTCATCAGGCAAGTGGGGTGTATTCCATCACTCTCCTGACTTGTTCCTTGCGGATAGTGGACAGAATTTGGGGAGTCAAGAGGTGAATTCCTTTCTGCAGTATTCCTAGCATCTGAACTGCTCTGGGAGACACTATTTATATGGTGACTTAGTTATTAATATGTAATTGACAGTGGGGAATTCAGTGATGGTAATGCCATTGATTGCCAAGGGATGATGTTTAGATGGTCTTTTATTGGAGATGGTCATTGCCTAGCATCTGTGTGGTGCAAATGTTACTTTCCACTTTTCAGTCCGAATCTGGATATTGTTCAGATCTTGCCACATTTGACCATGGACTACTTTAGTATGTGAGGAGTCACAAATGGTGCTGAACATTGCATAAACATCGGCGAACATCCCATCTTCTGATCTGATGATAGAGGTCATTGATGAAGTAGCTTGTGATGGTTGGGCCTAGGACGCTACCATGAGGAAGCCCAGCTGAGCTAACTTACTTGCAACAACCGTATTCCTATGTGCCAGGTATGATTGCAACCAGCAGAGAGTTACCCCCTGATTCCAACTGACTCCAATTTAGTTTGGGCTCCCTGATGCTACACTCAGTTAAATTTGACCTTAATATTAAGGGCTGTCACTCTCACGTCACCTCTGGAATTCAGCTCTGTTATTCATGTTTCAACCAAGGCTGTAATGAAGTCAAGAGGTGAGTGACCCTGGTAGAACCCAAACTGGGTGTCACTGAATTGGCCTTGATGTCGGACCCTTACTAGCTGAATGGCAGCTAAAGCTGCAAAAACTTTCATCTCTGGTTCATTGTGTGTTGCAAGATGCTAAAAAGAATGGCTGGTAGTTTTAGCAGATCTTTGACGATAGCTATTTCATGTGTGCAATCATTGTTTTCTTTGATCATTGCCCTGGAAGCCTGCCCCATGATTCCCTTGGTAAGTTCCATACTTGGCAATGTTTCACACCTGGCCTCTTCCCAAACCAGCATATGAGCCATAAAAACCTACATCCAGTGTGGTTTCTGAGGCGGGTTTCTGATGCATGAGACAGTGTGCATGTCCAGGATAATTAAAGGATGTCAGTGAACCCTTCATAATGCCCCATCCACAATTGTCAACTACCTCTCAAGGAGATTACGGGCGGTTACATCTCTACCTACTCCCCAGTCTTTCCCAAATCTGACTGGAGCTTCCAACTGGAATGTTAAAGTTTGCAGCTCTTGTTAGTGTTGGCCTGCACCAAGGATGCAGCTGAAGGACTGAATGTATCTCCTTTGCTCCTTAAAATGTGCACACCTGAGCCAGTGCGAGATGGCGATCAAACCATAGTGTACTTTGGCTCCAAACTCATTGGAATGTGATGCCATGAGATGTGTTGATTTGCTAGTTATATGGCAATTGAACTGAGCCAATCTTGATTCTCCATCCAGTGGACTCAGAATGAATGAGGAGGAGCCCTTCAGACAGCCCAAAATCTACATTACAACTCTCCACCCCAGCAACAAAAGTTTACTCATCCCACTTTGGGTGGAGCATCTTGCAGTCTAATGAGAATTGCACAGTTGTTTTTTCAGCCAAGTTGTTGAGATCCACTAGAGGACATATTCAATTAGATTTCCAGAAGCTATGGCGAAGCAGTATCCCAAAGGACAATAGCAAAGTAGGGCAAGACAAAGGTGGAAGGAGGCATGACCAGAGTTTAAGTCCAAGGCAACTAAATGAATGGCTAATCAAAAGCCCAGAATTAGAGGAGTGCAGGTATCAGGGAGTGTTGATGGGCAAGTGGACATTTCAGAGTTAACAAGGGGCAAAACCATGGACAGATTTAAAGACAAGAGTGAGAATTTAAAAGTCATTTTGTTGAGAAGAAGCTTATATCTGACTATTATCATTGGTATAATTCACCTGAAGAGTCCCAAAAGTCCACTACCTGCAAGACAAGAAAGAGTAGTCTGATGGAGCACTCTCCCTTTGCCTAGATGAATGCAGCATCAACAGTTGAGGACTGGAACTGAGAAACTGCATGACTTAGCTCTCACTGGAACTCAGTTTGTGATCTTGAGATGACCAGTTAATTGCATGATACTAAAGTATTTTAGTTTTACAAATTTTCTGCTTTGCTGTGTAATACTAATTTCTTCAAGCATAATAGACTTACGTGAGAAAACAATTTAAATCCATTATTTTTAGTTTTCTTTTGAAATTGCAAGTTAAAGTTATGTAAACCTGTCCAAGGACAATACAGCCTGCAGTCAAAAGTTGAAAGGAATATGTAGCATGAACGTGAATTCAAAATCAAGTCATAAGGTGGAAAGTGCTATAATTAATTGAAGTATAAATATTATAAAAATAATTTGCACAGCAGTGTTGTTTAATAGTTAGCATTAAGGCGCTAATTGTTCTTCATGCCTTATGTTTACAGTCCTTCATAAACAACCCAGAGAAGTCTGCCTGTGTTTGCTGGAATTGGGAAGAATTGCATCCAGGTATATTTACATTTCTCTTTTCTTTATAAAGGTGAACATGGATCATTTTCAGTCATCTTACTACTCAATCCAGTGTGTGCTGCCAGCCTCATTCTGCTCATTTCTGGAGTAGAGGTCTGAATGGTGACACAAACTGCAAGATTCATCATGGTGACTGGCACAGAAATTATGGTGGTAGTCTTAATGGTAGTGAAAGCCATGTTAGGTTTTGGTAACCATGCATTGCCTTTCAGGGGTGTCGGTGGATTGATGCATCAGTGATGATGTTCAACAACATCCAGACAGACATGACATGCAATGTTGAGGTATTTATTGTACCAACACAATCTACTGAGTTTTGTCTCCCTTTGCGTGGATCTGAGTGCATCTAGGTGGCAGGCTTCATGGTTTTCAGTTGAAGCAAAGGGTGTGGTTGAATATGAACCCTTGGTCATCCACAAACGTTGTGGTAATCTAGGGCTTGAACTCTCAAGTTGAAAATGCACCTGCTTGTTCCAGATGACCTCGTACAACATAGAGCACAGAAGATACGACAGCACAGCACAGGAACAGGCATTTCAGTGCACCATGTCTGCACTGACTATGTTGGCTTCTTAATCAAATCCCATCTGCCTGCACATGGCCAACATCCGTCAATACCCTGCCAGTGCATGTGTTTGTCGAATTGCCTCTTAAATGTTGTTAACATATCATCTTCTACCACATTATCCTGCAACTCACTCCAGCACCTACCACCCTTTGTGTAAAACTCTTGTCTTGCAAATGTCCTTTGAACTTTATTCCCCTCTCACTTTCCATGTATATCCTGAGTATTTAACATTTGAATTCTGACAAAAAGACTCCAATGATCCACCCTATCCTGTCTCTCATAATTTTATATATTTCTATCCACATCTGACATGTGGGAGTCTTTTAAAATTCAGACAACCAGACTTTAGGACCAGCATGTTCCTGTGAGGACGAAAGATAAGGAGGGCAAGGTTCAAGAACCCTGGATTACAAGAGGTATAGAAAGTTTCATCAACAAGAAAGGGAAGCCTATGTAAGGTTTAGGAAACTGAAATCAGACCATGCCTTTGAGAAATATAAAGGAAGCAGGAAATAATTTAAACAAGCAATTAGTAAGACTGAAAGGGGCCATGAAATGTACTTGGCAAACTGGATTAGGGAGAATCCCAAGGAATCTTTTATGTATATGAGGAGCAAGAGGGTAGTTAGGGAAAGGACTTTCAAGGACAAAGCAGAGAATATTATGTGTGGAGCAAGAGAAAGTAGGTGAAGTCCTTACTGAGCACTTCGCATAGGTATTTATCAAGTAGAAGGACATGGATGTTGGTAAGATTAGGGAGGGATATGTTATTATTCTAGTGCATGTGGAAATTGAAAAGGAGGCTGGTGTCTGACGGTGTACCACAAGGATCAGTACTGGAACCCTTATTGTTTGTTAGTTACATAAATAATATGGATGAAATGTGGGGGGAATGTTAAGCAAATTTGCAGATGACACTAAGATTGGTATAGCGAAGAGGATGGTTGTAGGTTATAGGAAGATTTAGATATAGCAGATTCTACCTAACCTTAATCAGTCTGAGGTGGTGCACTTTGGAAGAAAAAACAATATAAGGGAGTATTTAATGAATGGCAGGACACTAGGTAACTTAGACGAACTTGGGGTAGTTATTCACAGATCCCTGAAGTGGGCAGACATGCAAATAGGATAGTTAAGCAGCTATATGGGACACTTGATTTCATCAGTTATGACATAGGGTGCAAGAGCAAGGAGATAGTGTTGGAGTTGTACAAAGTATTGATCAGGCCACAGCTGTGGTACTGTGTGAAGTTCTGGTTACCTCGCTACAGGAAGGATATAACAGCACTAGAGGGGATACAGAGGAGATTCACTAGGATTTTGCTTGGTATGGATAAATTGAGCGACAAGAAGAGATTAGATCGGCTTTGATTGTTTTCTCTATGGCAGAGAAGACTGAGGACGGACAGGGTTGAGGTATACAAGATTATGAGAGGTGTGGACAGGGTGAATAGAGAGCTGCTATTCCCCTTGGTTGAGGGGTGAATGATGAGGGGGCTTAGTTTTAGGGTAAGGGGCAGGAAAGTTAGAGGGAATTTGAAAAAAAAAACTTTCACTCACCGGTGGTGGGAATCTGGAATGCAATTCCTCAGAAGGCTGTGGAGGTTGGAAATCTTACATCCTTTGAAAAGCTGAGCACTTCAGATATCATAAGATTCAAGGATATTGGACAAGTGCAGGAAATAGGGATTAGCGCACTTTTAATGGTAATGTCAGTGTTATGGCGAATCAGACTCGATGGGCTGAAGGGATTTTTCTCCTACCTTCTCCCTGTAAACTCTGAACCCCTTACTAATCAAGAACCTATCTATTTCTGTCTTAAGTACGTTCAATGACTTGGCTTCTGCAGGCTTTTGCAGCAAAGCGTTCTACAGATTCACCATCCTCTGGCTGAAGAAATTTCATAGAATCCATAGTGTAGAAAAAGGCTATTTGACCCATTGAGTCTATGCTGACCCTTCAAAGAATATCCTACCCAGACCCCTAACCTATCCCTATATTAATCATGACTAGTCAACCGAGCCTACACATCCGTAGTTACTACAGGCCAATTTAGCATGGCCAATCCATCTAACCTGCACATCTTTGGACTGTGGGAGGAAACCAGAGCTGGAGGAGTCTCACACAGATGTGGGGAGAATGTGCAAACTCCACACTGTCAGCCAAGGCTGGAATCAATCCCAGATCTCTGGCACTGTGAGGCAGCAATGCTAAGCACTGAGTCACTGTGGCAGCCTCATCGCTGTTCCAAAGGATTGCCCCTCCACTCTGAGGCTGTACCCTCAGATCCTAGTCTCTCCTACTAGTGGAAACCTCTTCTCCATGTCCACACTCTCCAGGCCTGTCAGCATTCTGTAAGTTTCAGTGAGATCCCCCTCTCATCCTTTTAAACTCCATGGTGTACAGACCCGGAGGCCTCAACCTCTCTTCAGTGACAAGTCCTCCATCCTCCACCTCCTCTGGATCACCTGTAACACCAGTACATCCTTCGTTAGATACAGGGCCCAAAACTGCTCTCAATGTTCCATATACAGTCTAACCAAAGCCTAATATAGCCTCAGCAGTGCATCCCTGCTTTTGTGTTCTAGCCCTGCTTGTTAACTAAAAGAAAATCCTGAACTAGGACTCCTAATTACCCGAGAGTTCAGATTTCTGTACTCTTTCTTCATTTAGAAAGTAGTTTAAGTGTCTATTCTTCTGACCAAAATGCATAATGTCACTCTTTGTAACATTATATTCGATCTGCCACTTCTTTGCCCAGTCTCCTTGCCTGTCCAAATCCTTCTGTAAACTCTTTGTTTCCTCAACAATACCTGTCCCCCCACTTGTGGACAGGCACATGGACAGCAGTGAATTGAGGGGAATATAGGTTAGGTTATTTTATTTTTGGATTAGGATTATTCCACGGCACAACATCATGGGCCGAAGGGCCTGTACTGTGCTGTACTTTTCTATGTTCTATGTTCTATTTGTCTCTGTGTCATCTACAAACTTAGCAACAGTTCTATCAGTTACTTTGTCCACGGCAATAATATCTAACAATAGTTGTGTCCTTAACACTGACCCCTGCGGAACTCCACTAGTCACTGGCTGCTATCCTGAAAAATATACCTTTATCCCTTCACTCTGACTTTCTGCCAGGCAGTCTATCTTCTATCCATGCCTGTACCTTGCCCCTAACATCATAGGCTGTTATTGTATTTAGCAGCCTCTTGTGTAGCACTTGTCAAAGTCCTTTTGGAAATCCAAATAGATCATGTCCACTGGCTCAACTCAATGTTTGTGCAATACATAGCAGTTCTTTTAAGTTTTTTTTCCCCTGCCTGTTAATGCTGTATATCTACAAAACAGAAAAAGAAATATTTTTATTAAGGGATTTTATTTCTTTTATTCTGAGGAAGCTTCAGGCCAACCCACATTCACCAGCATTCTCTGAATATTCAAATCACATTTTGCTAGCTATGCCAAATCCTTCCAGAGTAGATGAGACAACCCACAACATTCTAAGGCAATCAACAATATTCCAAATGAAATAACCTATAGCATTCTGAAATAATGTCAATTTGCTATATCTCCTAATGTTCACTTAAAAAATTCAAAGTCCCTGATTTGGATACATATCTTTGTCAAAACTAATAATGTCTCCCTTGGATTGTGTCCTATGTCCCAGAATTCACCAAAACCATCCATTTGTTTTTGAGATATATTATTTGCAGAGAGAGACTTAACAGAGGCAAAAATCTTACCTCTGCCCACCTGTAGTGACAGTGGTAATAAAGCAGTTGACTAAGGCACACACAATTAATTAAGCCTGAGTTGATAATTGTAATCCCTGTGCTTCAGTGCATTGATACCAGACAATTGAGTTATAAACACAACTTCCTTCATCCATAGGCATTCTGTAATCTCAATGTGGGATAGCCAATGACAGGTCTAATGGAAGGTCTGTGAAATAAATGGGGCATGTAAGTATGCTTTGAAATTTGAAGGAGTAAGAATGCTGCTGTTAGAATTGTGCACCAAAGGTATTATAGGAAGTGAATTAAAATAACCAGCTGCAAACAAAAAAGGAACTGCCTATAAAGGAACTTCTTTAAATTGATTCGTGAAATGAGGGCATCGCTGGCTAGGCAGCATTTATTGCACATTCCTAATTGCCCAAAGGGCAGTTAAGAGTCAATCATGTTGCTGTGGGTCTGAAGTCACATATAGGCCACAACTGGCAGGAGGGCAGTTTCTTTCCTTTAAAGGACTTAGTGAACCAGATGGGTTTTTATGACAATTGACAATGGATTCACAGTGATCATTAGATTCTTAATTCCAGATATTTATTGAATTCAAATTCCGCCATCTGTCATGGTGGGGATTTGAACCCAGGTACCCAGAACATTATCTGGGTCTCTGGATTAACAGTCCAGCAATAATACCGCTAGGCCATTGCCTTCCCATTTTTGGGAGATATCAGAAAACCTAACTTTTAGTGGTGGAGTTCTGAGGTGTACAATTTGAATGTCTTGAGATTGTCACAGAAGGAAATGAGTAGGGTAGCTATAAGTATAATTAGATGTAAATTAAGTATAACATTAATATATTAGCACTATTTGGGATCTATGATTCGAAAGTGAAGGAAAAATGGATTTTAATTTTCAGTTTGGTGAAGGTCTAACTTGTTTCTTTTATGGTCAGAAAGTCATTTTGATCAGTGAGTTGGAAATAATCATTTCCAATAAGTCATTGGATTTTAGCTAAATGACCAGGAAATCTAGGGAGATAATTACTAAGGTATTTGTTGACTTGAGGTTTATCGTGCCTAGATGGTGAGAATAGGCTTATGCAGGGAGTAGAGGTGTAACAGCTAGGCTGCTGTTAGGCTAGCGGTCCCTAAGCAGTTAGGGCTAAGAAGAAATCTTGAGTTGCTTAGAAGACAGTGAAAAGAAAGCACCAGGAAAGAAAACTGGGGACATATCAGTGAAGAAGGCATCTTATAAAGCTGCTGAAGGCATGAATTTAAGAAGCCAGGTGACAGAGAGGCACCTTAAATAAAGAAAATAGCAAACAGAAAAGTACAGTCAGTCATCTAAGAAAATTGACTACGGCCAAGCCAACTGAGCCAGAGTGATGTGGAAGTACCTGTTTTGGATTGGGGTGGACAAATTCAGAAATCCACGACACAGGTTACAGTCCAACAGGTTTATTTGAAAATACAAGCTTTCCAAGTCTTACTCCTTCTTCAGGTGTCAATGAGAGAGGTAATATCAGACACAGAATTTGTAAGTAAAAGATTTAAGAACTGAGCAAGAAGGTTTTGCGTGGAGATAAAGATGACTCTTCACAGAAGTTTACGTGCTGCTAGGGATAAAGTGAGGAACCTTTCTTCCTGGTGTTTGTAAGGAGCGCATTCTAATTTTTCTTGTCTGGTGTAACATACATTGTGTTTTCCTTTTTGTTGTAACATTTATGTTCTTTTGATGAATTCTATTGGCAACCTTTGGGAAGATGTTCAGTAACTGACATCCTGAGTAAGCAAAAAGAAAAACAAAACTTACGATCCGTCAAACTAGGCTTCATTCTGGAATGTGACTTGTCCGTTATCACCATCAACTGAGATCACAACTGTATTTGTTCCCTTTGGGCTTCTCATACTCCTTGTAGTTGGATTTCCACAATTAGCTACAATTCCTTACAAAGCAGCACATACGTTTTATCTTTAATTTTAATGTTGCTAGTTTGGCCTTTACTATTGTATATCAGAGTGACTGAATTTAGAATACCCAAGCAAAAGGAAAGAAAGTTTTTATTATGTCATGTTCATGTTCTTTCTGGTTAATAATAACATATTTAGACTATTTTTAGTCCCACAACATCATTTCTCTTCTCTTGACTAGTGAGGAAAGATATATACTGTATTTAATATTTGTCACAAACAGGAATTGAAAGATACACAAATCTTCTATTAACATCAATTACTTGGTGAGATTTTCTGTGGAACGAAGTATAAAAAATTGCTGGATTAAGTAAATCAAAAAGAGGAAGATTGAGGAGAAGCTTGCACAGAAGCAGACTGTTTGTGTCAAGAGTGAGTGTGAAGCCAGGTATGGGAAGAGGCCCAGTGAGAGTAAGAAGATTTACAACTTGTCAACCCCTCCAGACATACAGGAAAAGGATATATTCAGTGCATGTAGTCACAGTGGTGCAGCTAACTTCTCACTAAACAGGCCACATGAGCTATTAGCCAAAAAAAGCAATCAATTAGTGGCTAGAGTTTCATGTATGCAGAATGGAATTCTTTTGGATCGATACGACTTGAAGCAGTTACTGTTTCATCCCTATTTACTTGGGTACCTTAGCTACCATTTACAATGAGCCAAAGTTCTGTTTTTATTTCCTAACTACTGCTGTACATACCTATGGTGTGAATCAATAACCATGACAAGAATGGCTGAAACCTGCCTTTTATAACCTTTGCGTGTTAACACATCTCCAGCTTTTTCCAATTTACAGCATTCTACTTTCTATTTGAGTCCAAATGTGAAATGGCATTGAGAATTGTTTCTTTTTTCTTTGTCTTTTCTTGTTAATGCAGCTTTCATATCACAAATAAGTTGATAGAAAATCTAATAACCAGTTTACATTCACAATCGGAAGCCAGAGAACACCAAACATCTGCTTGTATTCAATCCCTGCTTGTCAGTTTAAAGTGGCAATTATATGTTTCAGATAGTGTCTGATGTAGAATGAAACAATTCTGAAATAGATTTTGTGCTTGAGTCAGGTCAGAGGTTGTGGAATGGGAAGTCAGTACAGAAATAGATCACTTTTTCATTCCTTTGTGTGCATACCAATTTCTATTTTCTTATATGTGCCTGCACAAGTATTGATGGGTGGAGATTAGTAAAGATTTGTAATACAAAACTGTGGCCCTTGTTCCAATGAAAATGGAATCTGTTTGAACTCAGTACTGAGTTCAAGTGACCCTGCTGAGCTCGGGTTTGTAATATGTGGGAGTCAGGTCTTGGCCTCTTTTTGCTTTCACCCCAGTCAAAATAGGATCTGTTTGAAATGGGAATAAGACTTCCAGATTTGGGTCCCATCTGCCATTTTGAAAGATCCCCTGAGTCTCCATGACTCCATAAACAACCACGATATTGGGTCTAGCTTCTTAACTTCACCAACTGGTTCAGGTAGTGGAATAACACTGTTGACAGTATCAGCTAAAATGGGGGCCAGAGAGGGTACTTGAGTGGTGAGCGGTATAGTGGAAACAGGGCTATGTGAGCAGAAGGTGAATCTCATCGACAAAATGAGCTTGGAGCGAGTTTTGATTGGAGAAGAGTAACAGAAGGATGAGAGGTCAATGTAAAAACAGGGGGGAGTTTTAGAGGAATTTCGGTTTGGTGACGAGTAGAAATGAAGGAAAGAACAAGGGTTGCTGATCAGATATTCCTAATGTTAATATGAAAGAGGTGGGAAAGATATCGGGAAAAGGATTTCAGAATGACATAAAAAAACAAATTAAAGTACTCACAATACTAAGCTGTTCTGTTAAGAGAGCTGAGTAACCTGGCAATTCCACAATTGTGTCAGATCTTTGGAAAAAGTCAGAAATTGGACTTATCTGATCTGTGGGTGCTATGATTGTCCTTTGAGTTTCAAATAGTTTCCATAATTCACAAGCAAACATGGTGATGGGAAACACATTGCGCAGATAGCATTTTGATGTAGACATTTGTATGCACTGTCCACCGGAAACATTCAGATCATGATTACAAGCAGCAAGCAATGTCATTTTGGGGTTTAGTGCTTTGACCAAAGCCCTGTCTTAACTTTGCATGGCTGAATGTGTTCATTCAATACTATTGAATGGCATTATGCTTCCAAAATTTTTGGTAGATTTCTTCTAGCTGTATTTTCTGTGAGTTTCTGGTATTTTTATCATTGTTTTAAATTGCAAAGGTCTACAGGGAGTGTGTGGTCAGCACTGAAGAATGCTTTGCAGATTTCTAAGTTTCCACGCAACTCCCAGATACGGATGTAATATTAGGCATTCCCTTGGGAATACAGCATCACAAGGAGAATGAATAGAGACTCAAGCATGGCAGGAGAGGCTGCTACAAGAGAGAGGAAGATTTGATGGAAAAGGGCTGTCCACAGAAGGCTATTTTTGCCCAGGGTATTTGCAGAAAAATTCTCCAACCAAATTTCCAATAGAAATGTTGTGTATAAAATGTGTGCTTCAATAAAGATATCCCATTAAAACCTGCCACCTATTGCAGCCACAGCTGTAAACTCAGAGCAAGATAAAGACCATTGGCAGTGGCATGCATATTATTGTGATGATGAGCCTGTGCATCTGTCCTCTTCTTAAAGCTGGAGATAGTTACTCCCTCTCATACATGCAACTCTATTCAAAGCGAGCTCTGCACATTTCATTCTGTGGTGCCAGAGCCAAGCTAACAGATTGAGAATGTGAATTTGCTAAGATTTCTTGATTCCCCACATGGCGTTGTGGGCACCCCATGCCGACCTTGTCATACACCAAACTGAAAAGGATTCCACTCTCTCAAATGTCCAGCTGCTGTGTTAGCAAGGCAGCTAATCCACCAGTCTATAATGTCTTCAATCTGCAACATTCATAGAATCCCTACAGTGTGGAAACAGGCCCTTTGGCCCAACTGGTCCACACTGACCCTTGGAACATCTCACCCAGACCCATCACCCAATAACCCACCTAATCTACAGACCCCTGAATACTACAGGCAATTTAGCTTAGCCAATCCACCTGACCTGCATATCTTGACTGTGAGAGGGAACAGGAGTACCCAGAGGAAACCCACACAGACAAGGGGAGAACGTGCAAACTCCACACAGACAGTTGCCCGAGGGTGGAATTGAACCTGGGCTCCTGGCGCGGTGAGGCAGCAGTGCTAACCACTGAGCCGCCGTGCTGCCCTTGTGTGCCTGGTGCTTTTGAGTCACTGGAACAAATGAGAGGGCAGTCAATGAAGGCTTGTCACTAGCTCCAAATGTATAACCAGGGAAGGTGGCAGTGTAGCAGTAATGGCATTACACTCTCATACTAGGACCATAGGCTAACATTCTGGAGTTCAAATTCCACCTTGACAGATGGTAGAATTTGAATTCAAGAAAAATCTAAGCTAGATTAGTGGTGACCATGTAACCACTGTCAATTGTTGTAAAAATCCATCTGCTCAATGCTGCCCTTTAGGGAAGGTAATCTGCTCATCTTCCCTTGTCTGGCCTAGATGTTACTGTAGACCCACAGCTATGAGATGGGCTCTTAACTGCCCAGAGGGCAAATAGGGATGGGTAGTTAAATTCTGGCCTAGCCAATAACACCTTCATCCCTTGATTTAATTTTTAAACAAACAACAGAAACTATGAAATCCATGTTGTCACAGTACATGCTGAACATTCCTTTTTGCTCTTGGTGGAGAGAATGACTGTTGTAAAACTGCTGATTTTCAATAAGAGACATTAGAGGCAGCCTTTGGGACTTACCTTAAACAGTTTTAGACTTAGATTTCACCATCCTAGCATGACTGGTGGAAGTCTGAACTAGACAGCTGGCAGGTAACAGCAAGGACACTGGCAGAGTAGCAGGGATGAGTGGATAATCACTGATATTGTTAAAAAATACATAAGGTTTGAGCACCATGGAGACAGTGCCACTATCTGGGATGTTACCAAGAACTCAAGTAATCTGCTGAAGGACAAATTGCTGGTCTGCTCTGACATTCTTTGCATGTTGAAATCCACAGTCATAATGGAAACCATTTGAGTTTGCATGCTTGTAACTTTTGCTTCTACTGCAATACAGACATTGGGCAGCTGCTGTTTCGGTTCCAGTGGATGTGCAACATTGACCATAGATACTTCATCAATGTCTGGCCCACATTAAGTGGACAGACTTGCCCACCACTTCCATGCTTCAAGCTCTGTGCCAACTGTGAAACTAGACTCAAATGCTCCTTGGTTTTGTCCACAAGCTTTTTGGCAGACTGCCCTAGGCAGTAAGTGTTTTATTGTGCACTGTCTTCAATTTTCTTCTGCAGGATGCCGCATCAAACTTTGATTGCAGCAAATCACAGGCTGGTCTTGTCCTCTAGTGAGTAGGTACCTGCTCATTAACAGTAGCCCACTCAAGCCCAGGCTTTGTCATGTGCAATCCTGCTATGGGTTATCTTCTAAGAAATACGTTGAGTCAGTATCTGAGTTAGGAGTGTAATTTTAGTTGATGATATTGTGTCTGCAACATGACCATCACCTTAATATTCCCCCGCTGCCATAGTTGTGCCCTTGGTATTGGAAAATAAAAGAAAAAGGCACACAGGTAAAGTTGTGCCATAGGGAGGCACATGATTAATGCAGGTTGTAAATCTGAAAACATTGTAAAGAGAGTGGGAACTGGGCTGGGAGAAAAAGTTATAGGTTTGAAGATGCCATCATCTTTTGTTTTCTCTCACACTTCTGTTTAAGGCCTCAGCGGTGGCCATGCAAATTTGGACCTGCAAGTATACCTGTTCCAGTCTGGTTTGTTCCTGCTGGCTCTGCTTGTGTGTTTATCTTCTCTTGCAAAGTGATAGGGAAGTATGGTAAAGTATTGTGGAACCCAGAAGTGAACAAAACAGTAAAATTTGCAAATGACAGACATGGTTCTCACTTGTGCCATTTAACTCAAAAAGGAGCTCCAGTATGACCAGTACATTCATTTTCATGTATTGTTACTTCTGTTTTTTTTAACTGTTTATTCCCTCTGGAAGTCTGTTTGAGAAATATTGCTGTCATCAACATTCAATGATAAGTAACAACCAAATGCAGAAATTGCTGGAGAAACTCAGCAGGTCTGTCAGCATCTGTGAAAAGAAAGCAGTGTTAAGGTTTTGAGTCTGGTCACCCTACTTCAGAAAACAATGTTGTACTTTGAAGAAGACTCACAGGAATCAAAAGTTAATGCTATGTTCTCTCCACAGATGCTGCCAGAGTTGCTGAGTTTCTCCAGCAATTTCTATACTTGGTTGTTACTTAAAACTGAATATGTGAATTATGATGACAGCTGATAAGGCTTGTTTAAATAAATTATAATAATGCATAAATCACCTGGTAATGTCCTTTGATTCTTCCTGACTTGGAAATGAAAGTGGCAACACCATATAACCCGAACCCTAACCCTAAACCTATTGCAGTTTCAAAATATGTCCTATCTACTATTCTGTTTTCTCGTCTTTTATTCTGAAATCCCTGGCTTCACTCTACCTAGAGGCATGGTTGAGATTAGAAATTGACTGTGAAGAAATTGCAGAGCTAAAGATATAAAAGTACCCTTCAGCTGTGTCTTCCTCATTCTGCCATTCTTATGGATAAAAAGATATCAATTCTAAATTTCAACTGCTGTCGAAGTAGCAAAAGCATTGAAAAGTTTGAGTCAGCTCAATCTGTCAAAGTCCATTTTTGTTTGCAGTTTGTAATGGAGCGAGTCATCAGGCAGATGTTAAAGTTCATTGAATAAATGATTATTCAATTCATTTCTAAAGAGTGGAGAAGTGTTGAACAGGGAATGCAATAAATTGTTTTCCTTCCACTGTGCAAACAATGAATCATTTATTTTCAAGTCTGGTACACATATTCAACAACTAATGGCAGTACATATCCATGGGTTAAAAATCACTGAATTTATTCTACTTCAGATTTCTTATGATTGAACAAAATATAGGCTTACTATTTAACTTGCTGTGGTGACCTACCACAGGGGGTGGCAGGTGTTTCTCCCATCAGTTTTAAAAGTCAGCAAAAACAGATTCACTGAGGCATTCACTGTCACAGTGCCCAATTCACAGGCACCAAACAGGAAAATATGGTTTATGTGCTACTTAACTAGCAGTCCTTAAAGAGCCTACTGAAGCTCACTATGAAAAAGGTAAGTTGATTTAAAAAGAAAGATTTACCTGAATGAAGAGGCGCATGTGTTTCTCCCCAGCCCCTCTGTAGAGCTGAAGATGGTAGCTGCCCTCTCCACTCAGCTTTTCTCCCAGATCACTTAATCACTGCCCTACCCCCAATCTCCTGATGGTACCCTTCCTTCCTATCTCTCCATTGGGATCACCCTCCTTCAGTCTGATCACTCCTGTCCCCCTTCTCTGGACCTACCAGTGGTCCGTCGTCATCTGTGGAACAAATATCTCATGTAGGTGCTGATTACCTTAAGCAATATATTGCTTCTTTTATCTTTTTAGTAGCCTTAATAAACTTAAAGCAGATTTCCCCAAGCGCAATATTAAGCACAATGCACAATGGACGCTGAATAGCAATCTCACCTCGGAACATAATGTGTCAAACAATGCTATGGCCGCCAAATATCTCATTACCTGAGTGTAGGGTGTGATTTATGATTATTTTGTGCTTCAATTTGATATATATATTGCTATAATGTTACATATGATGCAGGGTAGGATACATCCTGAGCTTATGAGCTAGTTTAACCTTTCCATTGAAAAGATTTTGCTGCAATCATCTGTAATCTGACAATGAAGATTAAAGTATGTGAACTATTTTTTCCTTCCCCAGTGTGAACATTTTTGTATAATTGCTTCCATTCCTGTCTAATGTCTTTCCTATTGGTATCACTGGTGTTTCAAAAGGTAAAGCTAATTTTGGCCTGCATTACACATGAATGGAAACAATTAAATTAAAATTGTACACTTCAGCACAGATAACTTACACCATCCCACATAATCAAATCAAGACTCCGCCAGCTTTCTTGCGAATGGAAACTGGGGTTTGTGCGTGTCGATTAATTTAACAATTCATGACATCTGAACTGTTTTTCTTTGAAATCCAGGTTTGGAGTAGAGCCATCAGGATTGGTCAAACTGGAAAAAGAAATCGAACAGGAAGAGTCCCATTCGGCACCTCCCCCATCTCCAACTCCGACTAAATCACCTGGAAAGAAGAGTGCAGGAAAGTTACTGGATGATGCAGTAAGTAAAATAAAAAATATCAACTAAAGTAACAAGTAGATAGGTATACCTTCCTTAACTTAGTCCAAACAGTGATTGGCATTCTGTCGTGTTTGGATGCTCAACATGTCATTTAAAAGTCCATACACAATGGGGGCAGATTTGTCTCCTTCTGCATTGTAACAATTCTATGATTGTGTCTGTCAGAAGTGACAAGTCTAGTCAGTAGTGAGCTCTAGAGATGCGGCTGAATAATGATGTGCTAGTCAGAACCAGAAAATTACTGATTTACAGCTTGATCTGACACCACCTTTCCAGAGCTGGACTTTCCAGATCCCTCTACAGCAAGATTCTTCCTTCGCCAAGTTGCATTTTGCCTGATGAAACCTAGATTATCTGCACAAAGGAGATGAAAAGGACACAAAAAAACCTACAAATGCTAGAAATTTGATATGTTAAAAAGCGCGAGTGCTAAAAACTAACAAATTCTGATTAAATCACACCTGCTAGGATAGGGTGTTTTCCTTCAGCTAGTGATCAGGGAGACGAGGGGGTGACTGCAGATGAAGAATGTAAGGGGACCTGGAATGGATGAATGCTGGAATGTCAGTCCTGGTTTGAGGTTTCTTCAGGCTGTTTTGATGATGACAGGGTCTCCAAGGTGGCTGAGCTAACTGACCAGGGGACTGATACACAAAGACATTTGAGATTGAAAAATATTAGCAATTGAGTGATGTAGGAGGTAGTATAGTCAGGGGAATAGATACAGTTCCCTGGGGCCCTGAGCAAGAATCCAAATGGTTGTTTTGGGTTTGGGAGATGTGCTCTGGGCTGGAGAGGAATTTGTGGTGGAAGGAGAAGGACCCATGGCCAATGTTTGCATCAATGACATAGGTAGAACCAGAGGGAGGTTCTGTTGAAGGAGTTTGAGCTGCTATGGTCTGCATTAAAAAGCAGAATCACGAGGCAATTATCTGAATTGTTGCCCAAGCCAAGCACATTGGTACATGGTAAAAGTGATTAGGGAGAGGAATGTAATGCTCAAAGATCGATATAGCAAAAATAAATTTCAATTCACGGGACACCAGCACCAGAACTTGGGAAAGTGGGAGCTGTTAGGATGGCCTACACCTGTATCATGCTGTAATTCTTATAACTGGTGGTACAAAGGGTCAGACTAACTAATGTCAGGACAGATCAAGTAACGGGTAATGTGGTGAAATAAAGGGAAACAACAGACTTGAAGAATCAGGCAGTAATTTATGTAAATATTTCAATACGTAACAGGAAGGGGTAGAACATACAAATATAAAATGCATCAACAGATAAGATCAAAGGTTCCAAGAATTGTTGAAAAAAATTAAGGACCTGTGTCTATATACACACAGCATTTGTAACAAGTGATAAATATATATGGCTTCAGAGATAGTAGGAACTGCAGATGCTGGAGAATTGGTGGTAACAAGGTGTAGAGCTGGATGAACACAGCAGGCCAAGCAGCATCAGAGGAGCAGGAAGGCTGACATTTTGGGCCTGGACCCTTCTTCAGAAATGGGGGAGGGGAAAGGGTTTCTGAAGTAAATAGAGAGAGGGGCAGGTGGATAGAAGATGGATAGAGGACAAGATAGGTGGAGAGGAGACAGACAGGTCAAAGAGGCAGGGATGGAACCAGTGAAGGTGAGTGTAGATGGGGAGGTAGGGAGGAGATAGGTCTATCCAGGGAGGATGGCCAGGCCAAGAGGGCGGGATGAGGTTAGTAGATAGGAGATGTGAGTGGGGCCTGAGGTTGGAGGAGAGGATAGGTGGGAGGAAGGACAGATTAGGGAGGTGGAGACAAGCCGGGCTGGTTTTGGGATGTGGTGGGGGTAGGGAGATTAGCTTAACAGGCATTACAGAGACTTAGTTTCAAGGTGATCAAGGCTGGGACCTGAATGTAGGAAGGTATTTGATATATCCACATGACTGAAAGCTGGGAGAAATTGCAGGGATAGTTCTGTTAATTACAGATGGCATTAGTTCAGCATTGGATGATGACCTTAACTAGGAAGATCAAGGACTTCACAAGCTTCAAGATCTCCCCTTCACTCCGATTGCATCCCAAAACCAGCCCATCTCATCCCCGATAATAAAATGTGAGGCTGGGTGAACACAGGCAGGCCAAGCAGCA
This sequence comes from Stegostoma tigrinum, assembly GCF_030684315.1. Classification (NCBI taxonomy): domain Eukaryota; kingdom Metazoa; phylum Chordata; class Chondrichthyes; order Orectolobiformes; family Stegostomatidae; genus Stegostoma; species Stegostoma tigrinum. The sequence goes on along the minus strand of NC_081370.1, from coordinate 56,653,473 downwards.
TCTCAGGAGCACAAAAGCTGACGTTTCGGGCCTAGACCCTTCATCAGAGAGGGGGATGGGGAGAGGGAACTGGAATAAATAGGGAGAGAGGGGGAGGCGGACCGAAGATGGAGAGTAAAGAAGATAGGTGGAGAGAGTATAGGTGGGGAGGTAGGGAGGGGATAGGTCAGTCCAGGGAAGACGGACAGGTCAAGGAGGTGGGATGAGGTTAGTAGGTAGATGGGGTTGCGGCTTGGGGTGGGAGGAAGGGATGGGTGAGAGGAAGAACCGGTTAGGGAGGCAGAGACAGGTTGGACTGGTTTTGGGATGCAGTGGGTGGGGGGGGAAGAGCTGGGTTGGTTGTGTGGTGCAGTGGGGGGAGGGGACGAACTGGGCTGGTTTAGGGATGCAGTTGGGGAAGGGGAGATTTCTCCCCTTCCCCAACTGCATCCCTAAACCAGCCCAGTTCGTCCCCTCCCCCCACTGCACCACACAACCAGCCCAGCTCTCCCCCCCCGCCCCGCCACCCACTGCATCTCAAAACCAGTCCACCCAGTCTCTGCCTCCCTAACCGGTTCTTCCTCTCACCCATCCCTTCCTCCCACCCCAAGCCGCACCCCCATCTTCCTACTAACCTCATTCCACCTCCTTGACCTGTCCGTCTTCCCTGGACTGACCTATCCCCTCCCTACCTCCCCACCTATACTCTCTCCACCTATCTTCTTTACTCTCCATCTTCGGTCCGCCTCCCCCTCTCTCCCTATTTATTCCAGTTCCCTCTCCCCATCCCCCTCTCTGATGAAGTGTCTAGGCCCGAAACGTCAGCTTTTGTGCTCCTGAGATGCTGCTTGGCCTGCTGTGTTCATCCAGCCTCACATTTTATTATCTTGGAATTCTCCAGCATCTGCAATTCCCATTATCTCTGATACCATCTCATCCCCGCCTCCCTAACCTGTCCGTCTACCTCCCACCTATCCACTCCTCCCACCTCAAGCCCCATCCTCACCTCCTATCTACGAGCCTCATCCTGCCTCCTTGACCTGTCCGTCCTCCCTGGACTGACCTATCCCCTCCCTAACTCCTTCCCTTTACTGGCTCCATCCCCACCTCTTTGACCTGTCTGTCTCTTCTCCGCCTAACTTCTCCTTTATCCATCTTCTATCTGCCTCCCCCTCTCTCCCTATTTATTTCAAAATCCCCTTCCCCTCCTCCATTTCTGAAGAAGACTCCAGACCCGAAACGTAAGCTTTCCTGCCCCTCTGATGCTGCTTGGCCAGCTGTGTTCAACCAGCTCTACACTTTGTTATCGAAGATTTAGAATCAGTTTGGGTTGAGATAAGAAATAGCACAAGTCAAAAAAGGGGTGGGAGTGGTTTACAAGTCCCCTGACAGTAAGTATTTTGTGGGGCAGAGCAGACAGGAAGAAATAAATGGGGCAAGAACTGCACCATAAGGTAGTAGACATGTGCATTAGGAGAATCAGGCTAGGAAAGGTAGACACAGAAAAACAGTGCTAGGGTGTTTTCAGACCAATTTCTTAGAGTAGGACATATCAGAACCAGTGGGGAAGCAGTCTACTGTCGACCACAAGAATGTAGGAATAGTAGTAGGCCATTCTATTGCTTGAGCCTACCAATAAATGAGATCATGGCTGATATGTTGCCTAAGTGTCTTTACACTGCCTTTGGCCCACATCCCTTAATACCTTTGCTTAACAAAAATTTGTCTACCTCAGAATTAAAACTAACAACTGACCTCGCATCAACTGCCATTTGTGGAAAAAAAATGCCAAACCTCTACCACCCTTTGTGCGTAGAACTTTTTAATATCTCTCCTGAATGGACTGGCCCTAATTCTCAGGCTATGCCCTCTGGTTCTAGAATCTCCAACCAATGGAAATAGTTTACTTACCCTGTATTTTCATGATAATATAGAACATAGAACAGTACAGCACAGTCCAGGCCCTTCAGCCCACGATGTTGTGCCAACTTACTATGAACAATCTACCCTGCATACCCTACATTTTACTATCCTCCATGTACCTATCTAAGAGTCGCTTAAAAATCACTAAAGTGTCTTAAAGATTTTGATGAGGTCACCTCTTAACCTTCTAAATTCTAGTGGAAATAGGGCTGATATGTGTTATCCCAGTTCATAACTTAACTCCTGAAGTCCAGGTATCATTCTTGTAAACTTATGTTGTGCACTCTCCAAGGCCAATATACCCTTCCTAAGGTGTGGTACCCAGGTCTCCTCACAGTGCAACAAGTGGGGTCAAACCAGGGTATTTTTTAAATAGCCACAGCATAAATTATGATTGGATAATGTGCCAGTAAGAAATAGTAGCAGGAGAAGGCCATTCAGGCCTTCAAACACCCTCAATCATTCACCGAGATCGTGGGTGATCTTTTACTTCAACACCTTTTTCCTGCAATATCCCCATATTCCTTGGCGTTTTTCACATGTGAAAATGTGAAAACCTATCAACCTCATTTAACAAGATGTGGATCTGGATGAACACAGCAGATCAAACAGCATCAGAGGAGCAGGAAAGCCGATGTTTCACGCCTAGACTTCAGTGTTGATCGTACTCAATGATGAGAAAAGATTAATTAATAATGTCATGACAAAGGACCTTCTAGATATCAATGACCATGCATGAAAGAATTTTATGTTCAGTTTGAAAGAAAGAAGTGTGAATCTATGACTTTAGCTTTAAAATTAAGTAAACCATATAGAGACAGAGCTGGCTCGGCTGACCTAGGAAACTAATTTGAAAGGGGGGAAAGTAGAATTGCACTGGCAGACATTTGAGGAGATATTTAATAATGCACAGCAAAGATAAAGAACAGGTGCTCAGAAGGATGCATCGTACATGATTAAGGACATTAATGTTCGTATTAAATTGAATGAAACCTGTACATATGCATGAAGATTCGTAGTGGATTAGAGAATTGGATGTGTAAACAAATGAATTAGGAGCAGAAATAGGTGCCTCAGTCTGTTTCATCATTTAATCAGATCATGCTTGATCTATTTGTGTTTTGAGTTCCACATTCTCTTCTACCCTTGATAAATTCTTATTTGACGGGGGAATCAAAGGTTATCCACCTCCATCTTAAAGGTACTCAATGACCCCACCAAAGCCCTAAAAAGGCAACTGCTAAAATTAGAATCTGCTAGTTCTGGACTCACCCACAAGTGGAAATGGAATTTCCATTCCCACTTGATCCAAACTATTTAGCACCTTACATTCTTCAATCAGGCCACTCCTCACTCTTCCAAACTGAAGTAGAAACAAGCCCAGCCTTTCCTCAAAAGATAACCCATTTAATTACAGATGTCAATCTAGTAAACCTCCTCTGCACTGCCTCCAAATAACTTGCATCCTTCCTTAAATAAGGAGACCTTATGTCTGATTATGAGTAGTCGTCACAGACTTGTGCGTGGGAAGTCATGTCTGACAAATCTTTTAGAGTTTTTTGAAGAGGTAACCAAAAGGATAGATGAGGGTAGGGAAATGGATGTTGTCTACATGGGCGTTAGTAAGGCCTTTGACAAAATCTCGCTCAGCAGGCTAATCATGAAGGTTAGGTTGCAGGGGATCCAGGAGAGCTAGCTAATTGGATTTTAAAATGGCTCGGTGGTAGGAAACAGAGGGTGATGGTTGAAGGTTGTTTCTCGGACTGGAAACCTGCAACTAGTGAGGCGCCACAGGGGTCAGTGCTGTGACTTTTGTAATTTGTTATTTACATAAATTAACTCGATATGAATGTACAAAGCATGATTATTAAGTTTGCGGATGATACAAAATTAGGAGGTATCATTGATAACAAGGGAGGTTATCAAAAATACAGAGGGATCTTGATCAGATGAGGAAGTGGGCTGAACATTGGCAAGTGCAATTCAATGCAGATAAGTGTGAGGTGTTGCACTTTGGAAGTCAAGCCAAGGTAGGACTTATACAGTAAATGGTAAAGTCCTGAGGAGGGTTGCAGAACAGACAGAGCTAGGAGTATAAGTACATAGTTCATTGAAAGCACCATCACAGGTGGACAGGGTGGTGAAGAAGGCATTTAGCATGCTGGCCTTCATCAGTGAAAGCATTGAATATAGGAGTTGGGACGTTATGTTACAGTTGTAGAGGTCATTGGTGAGGCTGCACTTGGAATATTGTGTAGTTTTTGTCACCTCTTACAAGAAAGACATAGTTAAAGTGGAAAGTGTACAAAGAAGATTTGCGAGGATTTTTCCAGGACTAGTAGGCCTGAGTTATAAAGAGAGCTTGGCCAGGATAGAACTTCATTTCTTGGAACTTAGGAGAATGAGGCGTGATCTTATTGAGGTGTATAAAATCATGAGGGGCATAGATAGGATGAATGCATATTGTCTTTTTCCTAGGGATGGGGAATTGAAAACTAGAGAGAATAGGTTTAAGGTGAGAGCAGAAAGATTTAAGAAGGACCTGAGGGGCAACTTCATCACAGACAGTGGTATGTATATGGAATGGGCTTCCAGAGAAACTGGTTGAGCAACATTTAAAACACATTTGGATAGGTACAAGGAATGGAAAGATTTACAGGGATATGGACCAAATGTAGGCAATTGGAATCAGCTAAGTGGGCACCATGGTCAGCATGGACCAGTTTGGGCTGAAGGGTCTGTTTCCATGCTGTATTACTCAATGACTCTATGACTGTATGTTTAAAATGCAATCTCACCAGCACTCTACAGAAACAAAGCAAAACATTTGCTGCTTTTATAAAAGCCAAAAGTACTGCAGATGCTGGATGTCTAAAAAACAGAGATTGCTGGAAAATCTCAGCAGGGCTCGCAACAAAATTTAACGCCAAGTGGAGATAAATTAGAGTTATTGTTTTGAGTCCAGTCGCTAGTTCTAAAGAACCATCACTGGACCTGCATCGTTAACTCTGACTTGCCTCCACAGATGCTACCAGATTTGCCAGCAATTTCTGTTATTATTGCTTTTTATAGCCAACTCTCCCAGTAATAAAGGATAGCATGCATTAGTTTTTTTTAAATTACTTTGTGTACCTGCATACTAACATCCTGTGACTTACCGACCAGAACACTTAGACCCCACTGCACCTTGGAATTCTTCATTTTCAGTCTTCCTGCCAAAGTGAGCAGTTTCATATTTTCTCACAATGTAATCTGCCTGCCAGACTTGAGCCTACTCATGCATCCTACATATACCTATTTACAAACTTGATATTTTCTCTTCACAACACATATTCCTACCCATCTGTGTGTCATCTGTAAATGTAACTTCCATGCCTTCAATCCATTCATCTAAGTCATTGATATAAATTGTAAAACGTTGAGGTTCCAGCCCAATCCCTGACGGACCCTACTTGTCCTGTCCTGCTAAACAGATAAATATTCTTCTACACATCCACTCTGTTTGTTGCTGCCCAGCTAAACTTCTGTGCAAGCCAGAATGGTAATTTCTATGCCATGTGCTTTTACTTTGCATGGCAGACTTTAAGAACCAGCAAAGAATGACCAGTGAAGTAAAAAAGAAACAATAAGTAGAGACAAAGCTAACTCACAATATCAAAACAAACATTTCTAAAAGTATTTCATTAGGAACGAGTAACTGAAGTTAATTTTGCTCCCTAGAGATTGAGTCTGGGAATTGATAATGAAAAAAAATAGATAGTAGCAGCTCTGAATGGGTAATTTATGACTTTAATCGTGGAAAATGGATAATACCTCAAAGAGAATCGAAGATGAAGATGTGGTAAGGAGGGATGAGCATTGAGCAATCACCATTACCAAAGCAAAGAGGTTTGGAAAGGGGATATTAAAGCTGCAAAGTCCCCAGAACCAAATGGCCTGCGCCCTATGGTTTTAAAGGAACTGGTGGTACAGATTGTAGATGAATTAGTTACTGAAATAACTCCACAGAGGCCAATATCAGAGGAGGGATTATAACTCAATGAAGAAGGGTCTCATCCCAAAATATCGGCTTTCCCGTTCCTCTGATGCTGCCTGGCCTACTGTGTTCCTCCAAGTCCACACTGTGTTATCTTCATACTGTCTTTCAGAATCCTTTCCAACAAATTGCCCACCACTGATGTCAGCTCACCAGTCTGTAGTTCCCTGTTGACCTTCTTAACTAGTGACATAATCTTCGCCACATTTGTATAAAAGTTTGTTCAATAACGAAATGGCCAATTGATTCCCTTTTGTCTCGAAGAAAATAGACCTTTTCCAGGCATGTTTAATGAACTCAAAGTCATCGGTTCTTTGTAAAATACTAACTTTTAAAAGAAGTGGAAAACACTGGCTAACCTCTAAATTATAATCAAGAATTAGAAGCATGGTCCCTTATTCCAAAACACAGACACACACAAAGTACAAATGCAACAGATTCTATATCATGAAGTTAGAAGTGGGATGTTGTGCAGATGATTGTGCAATCTTTAGGACCATTCACAACCATTCAGATACTGAGCACTCCACGTCCAAATGCAACAAGTCTTGAGCTAAGAAGTGACAAGTGACTGAGGTGCTAATAATTGTCAGGCAATGACTGTGTCCAAAAAGGAAGAATTTTATCCGTTGTCCCTAGATATCAATGGTGTAACCAGCACTGAATTGCACAATCAACTTCCTAGGCTTACTATTGACCAGAAATTGAATTAGACGAGCCCAATAATACTGTGACTGCAGTTCCAACAGTACTCGAGAAACTTGACACCATCCAGGGAACTCTGCAGCCCAATGGTATCAATGTGGACTTCACCAGCTTCAAAATCTCCCCTTCCCTCACCACATCCCAAAACCAGCCCAGTTCGTCCCCTCCCCCCACTGCACCACACAACCAGCCCAGCTCTTCCCCTCCACCCACTGCATCCCAAAACCAGTCCAACCTGTCTCTGCCTCCCTAACCTGTTCTTCCTCTCACCCATCCCTTCCTCCCACCCCAAGCCGCACCTCCATTTCCTACCTACTAACCTCATCCCACCTCCTTGACCTGTCCGTCTTCCCTGGACTGACCTATCCCCTCTCTACCTCCCCACCTATACTCTCCTCTCCACCTATCTTCTTTTCTCTCCATCTTCAGTCCGCCTCCCCCTCTCTCCCTATTTATCCCAACACCCTCACCCCATCCCCCTCTCTGATGAAGGGTCTAGGCCCGAAACGTGAGCTTTTGTGCTCCTGAGATGCTGCTTGGCCTGCTGTGTTCATCCAGCATCACATTTTATTATCTTGGATTCTCCAACATCTGCAGTTCCCATTATCACCACCATCCAGGGTAAAGCAGTCTGTTTGATTGGCTCTACATCCACAAATTTTCACTCCCTCCACCACACCCCTCCCCCAACAGCAGTGTGTCCATCTACAAGATTTGCTGCAGAAATTCACCACAGCTCCTTCGACTGCACTTTCCAAACCTATGACCACTATCATCTGGAAAAACAATAGCAGCAGATATATAGGAATACAACAATCTGCAAGTTGCCCTTCAAGCCTGTCACCATCCTGATTTGAAATATACCATCATTCCTTCACTGTCCTGCATAAAAATCATGAAATGCCTCCCTTTTAGATTACTGGGTCTACCTACAACAAATGGGCAGCAGCGGATCAATAAGACAGTTCATCTTCCCAAAGGAACTCAACATGGGCAACAAATATTAACCCAGCCAGAGAAGTTGCATTCCATGACTAAATAAAAATTAAAGGGAATAAAGAAAAACAATCCTGTTGCCCGGGATCTGACATGAGCCTTCCCCTGAGCTGCTTCCAATGCAACAATATCCCTCCTTCACGAAGATGACTGAAACTGTGCATAGTTGTCTCGGTGCAGTCTCGCCAATTACTTGTATGTTGTGAGAAGTTTTCACTACCTTAATAGTTGACCTGCCTTGCAATAAAGATTTGCCTGTTCACCTCCTGCTATCTCATCATCCAAAGGACCAAAGATTTCTTCCAAATGAAACATTGATGTACTGGACGGAAACATTGAGTACAGCACAGTTTGACCAATAGTGCATGCAAGCCCTTTCATGCCACACTGAGTACACATTCGTGGCACTCTGTATTGGCTCTTTTCATACCAGTTTTAACTGAAAAGTAGACATGTGCAAACAAATTTGAACTGCTGTGTTTTTTCCAGTATATTCTGTGAAGAATTAAACTCTAACTTCCATTCTGTATAAAAGTAACTTTCAATTATAAAGATCAGCATGAATCCAGATGTTTGGAAATTGCATCTGCAGTGAAAACTGTCTTTAGGTCTTCACTCTCAGCTCTGATCCCATAAGTCATCTGGACAGAATCCTGCTAATGTTATCCCCAGATTTCAAACCTAAATCCTTCAATTATATCAAGTTCTGACCTCAGTGAAGCCAGAAATTAATTTTAAAATCTTTTGAAGTATGGCATGTGGATTCAAAATTTTAATGAGTTTTACCTGTAAGTACTTACATGAAAGTCTGGTTCAGATAAATCGGCAATAAGTACTGGAGGTTGTTACTTACAATTGAATTCTTGCTGATATTCTCAGAAAAGAAAGTGAATCTAGTGCTTTGTAAAATTAAGCTTGCTGCACATGTGCCTGGAATAAAATGGGTCACGAAAACCTGGAAGTTATTAATATTAACAAAATGGTCACCGTTAGGATCTCAGGCAGCATTTGTGTACTTGATTCAGACTGGTTTAACTTGGAATGTACACTTCACATTGGAGACCTCTCAGATAGTTACTGGATTACTAATCCAGAGGATGTGAATGCAAATTCTAATTCCATGATGGAATCAAGGAACTGGAATCGAAAAATGGAAATATTCAGCTCCTTGAACCTTGTCCATAATTTAATTAAATTTGACTGATAATATTATTGTCTATCTTTAATCCAGATCACTTAGCCTGAAAACTGTAGAACCTTAGAAAAGTAACAACTCAGAAAGAGGCCATGCAGCCCATCTTGTCTGCATTGGCCAAATAAATTATCTGCCCATTCTAATCCCACTTACTAACACCTTGTACATAGCTTTGCAGGTTACAGCCCTTCATACGCAGATTCAATTTCCTCTTTAGTGAATTGAGGATTTCCACTTCAACACCAAACTGAGTAGCAACTTCCAGATGCTCTCCCCACTCTGGGTAATGGGGTTTTTAAAATCATGTCCTCTCTAATCCTTCTTCCAATCACCTTAAATCTATACTCCTTTGTAATTACTCTCTCCATTAGGAACAGTAGGTGTGCCTTGTCCATTCTATCCATCCTTACCAAATAATATATGCTAAGTACAGACTCGATCCTTTCAGTTGAAACATCTTCAATTTTTGAAGTGAGTTCCAATTTTCAGGGCTCTTTGGGAAATAAAAAAAATCTTGATTTTGTTTATAAATTACCTCATTCTAATTTCAATGTTATGTTTTCTTGGTCTGGATTTCCCCACTGGGAGAAATAATACAGATGCAGAGATATTATAGTTTTAAACAATTTCATTGTTTTAAGCACCTCAATTAGTTCATTCTCTACATTCTAAACACAGTAGGAATGCAAACCAAGATGAGACAACACAAGCTCATAATTCAATCCTTCAAAATTTGGTTTAAGTGAAGGTGGTGTCACAATGGTAATGCCACCGTGTTTGTATTCAGAATGTCAGCTAATGTTTTGGAAGTTTGATTTCAATTAAGATCTGAAATTGAAAGTTTGTTTAATGACAACCATGTAACCACCGTTGATTGTCATGAAAAACCCATCTGGTTCACAAAGGTATTTTAGGGAAAGAAATATGCAATCCTCACCAGGCCTCTGACTCCAGACGCACAGTGACTCTTAACTGCATTCCAGTCAATCAATGCTGGCCTAGTGGGTGACATCCACATTCTATGAATGAATTTTAAAGTCATTCTGATAAATCTGCACTGCACCCCTCCCATGCTGAATATCCTTGATACCAAAACTGTACACAGTACTGCAGATATTGTTTAAGACTCTGTACGATTGAATTGGAACTTTCCTACTTTTGAGCCTCACCTGTTTTTTTAACTGTGTCGGGGATTTGGGCATCACTGGCTGGGCTGACATTTATTGTCATCCCCAATTCAGATGGTGGAGATGAGCTTCCTTCTTTCAGTTCACAGCAATATTTGTGCTGTAAGGACTCGACAGTGCTGTTAGGGAGGGAGTTCCAAGATGTTTACCCAGCAAAAGTGATGGCATAGTGATATATTTCCAAGTCAGAATGATGTGTATCTTGAAGGCAGACTTGCAGGTGGTGGTGATTTCATGTATCTGCTGTCCTTGTCTTTTTGTGTAGTCCATCCACATGCTTTACTTTTTCCAGCTTTGACCATTCTTATAGGAACAACTAACTCACAAGGTTCTTCACGATGGTTAAATAGCTGATATCCAGTCACTGTACACACCTTGAGGATTGTAAACATCTTACACTGCAAAGCAAAGCCAACTGATTTACTAATCTTGTAGTACTCCCATTGTAGAGTGTAAAACATACTGGGAATAGATTGGACTCAAAGTGAATTAACAAGAACTAGCAGCTTTTAACCTGTTTTGGTCAGCCAATTGAGGAGGGGAAATGGTTGGAACAAGTCAATGAAAGACCTGTGGTGGTGCTTTAGAGGAATTTTGTCCTTTTGGATTTGTGGAGATCAGCACCACAATAAAATGAATGGGAGTGACTCAGACAATACTGTTTAATCTGTGCATCCTTAATCCTTAGTGAGAGTGCGTAGTATAAATAAGTAGCTGTCTGAAATTATGCTATGGTAAATATTCTCAGGCTTTGCTTAATTTTGGAATCTTGCATTATGGTACATTTAATCAGTTTATCAGTTTATTAATCAGTTATATGGTGAAACATCACAGAGAAAATGTGCACAACATTCTAGAAAATTTTCATGCAATTTAAAAGTGCACATATTTAACAGAAAGCACTGCGATGCCAATGCATCTGCACAGTGACTTGATCAACATGGAATGCAGCAAACAAGCATGATCTTAACAATAGTATCAGAGATAATGGGAACTGCAGATGCTGGAGAATTCCAAGATGATAAAATGTGAGGCTGGATGAACACAGCAGGCCAAGCAGCATCTCAGGAGCACAATAGCTGAGGGTCATTACTGTCTCAGTAAGAAGGTCATACGTTCAGATCCAATTTCAGAGAGATGATAATGGAAATGATAGAGCGCTGTACATTAGAAGATGACAATATCTATGACCACATTGAAAGTTACTAGATTCATAGGGATATATGCGAAGAGGTTGCCTCCCTTTGTGGGAGAGGCTAGGGCCGGAGAGAATAATCTCAAAATAAAGGGTTGCACATTTGATACAGAGATGAAGAGGGGTTCTTTCTGTCAGAAGGTAGTGAATCTGGAATTCTCTACCACAGAGGCTGTTGAGCTGGGTTATTAAGTATACTCAGGGTTGAGATAGACAGATTTTTGCTTGGTAAGGGAATCAAGGGTAGTGGGGAAAATGAGGGAAAGGGAAGTTGAGAATTATTAGACCAGCCATGATCTCATTGAATAGTGGAGGATACTTGATAGGCTGAATGGCTTACTTCCGCACCTACATCTCATAGTTCATGAAGTCTACGCACTGAACAGCTGAGTGGTACTTACTTTGGAAGTCTCTGTTTTGGTCCAAATTCAGCGCTGTTAGCTCTTTATCAGTGGAAATGAAACTAGAGATAGTTACAATTGGCCTGAATGCCTCTTTTCAACTAGAAGCAAAATTAGTCTAGGTTTATTCTCCTCAGTGCTATCATGCAACCTCTGCTCAAAGTGAGCATACGGGAAAGTCAGTGAGAACAAGATAGACTCAGCTCTGACCCTGTTAAATAGTATGATAACATTCATTGTCAAGGATCATCCACAAATAAGAAACAATGGATGAAGAATGTTTGGGAAGCCAATAACCATGAAATTATACTGCACTGAGGAGTCACTACATTCTGAAAGGGGAAGAGAGAAAATTGGCCACTCAGCTTTGGCTTTAAGTTTGATAATCTTACTCTCAGTTAAGACGAGTAGAAGCTTGAGGCCAGACAATATAGTAGCTTCTTTAGGATATTAGGTCTTTGATTACTTTTTAATGACAAAAAAAATTTCTGTGTCTAAATTTATACCTTCTTAACTGTCAGTTGTTGACACCTCAGCAGCTATAATCAAATGGTCAGAGATAATGGGAACTGCAGATGCTGGAGATTCCAAGATAATAAAATGTGAGGCTGGATGAACACAGCAGGCCAAGCAGCATCTCAGGAGCACAAAAGCTGACGTTTCGGGCCTAGACCCTTCATCAGAGAGGGGGATGGGGGGAGGGAACTGGAATAAATAGGGAGAGAGGGGGAGGCGGACCGAAGATGGAGAGCAAAGAAGATAGGTGGAGAGGGTGTAGGTGGGGAGGTAGGGAGGGGATAGGTCAGTCCAGGGAAGACGGACAGGTCAAGGAGGTGGGATGAGGTTAGTAGGTAGCTGGGGGTGCGGCTGGGGGTGGGAGGAAGGGATGGGTGAGAGGAAGAACCGGTTAGGGAGGCAGAGACAGGTTGGACTGGTTTTGGGATGCAGTGGGTGGGGGGGAAGAGCTGGGCTGGTTGTGTGGTGCAGTGGGGGGAGGGGATGAACTGGGCTGGTTTAGGGATGCAGTGGGGGAAGGGGAGATTTTGAAACTGGTGAAGTCCACATTGATACCATATGGCTGCAGGGTTCCCAGGCGGAATATGAGTTGCTGTTCCTGCAACCTTCGGGTGGCATCATTGTGGCAGTGCAGGAGGCCCATGATGGACATGTCATCAAGAGAATGGGAGGGGGAGTGGAAATGGTTTGCGACTGGGAGGTGCAGTTGTTTGTTGCGAACTGAGCGGAGGTGTTCTGCAAAGCGGTCCCCAAGCCTCCGCTTGGTTTCCCCAATGTAGAGAAAGCCGCACCGGGTACAGTGGATGCAGTATACCACATTGGCAGATGTGCAGGTGAACCTCTGCTTAATGTGGAATGTCATCTTGGGGCCTGGGATGGGGGTGAGGGAGGAGGTGTGGGGACAAGTGTAGCATTTCCTGCGGTTGCAGGGGAAGGTGCCGGGTGTGGTGGGGTTGGAGGGCAGTGTGGAGCGAACAAGGGAGTCACGGAGAGAGTGGTCTCTCCGGAAAGCAGACAGGGGTGGGGATGGAAAAATGTCTTGGGTGGTGGGGTCGGATTGTAAATGGCGGAAGTGTCGGAGGATAATGCGTTGTATCCGGAGGTTGGTAGGGTGGTGTGTGAGAACGAGGGGGATCCTCTTGGGGCGGTTGTGGCGGGGGCGGGGTGTGAGGGATGTGTCGCGGGAAATGCGGGAGACGCGGTCAAGGGCGTTCTCAATCACCGTGGGGGGGAAGTTGCGGTCCTTAAAGAACTTGGACATCTGGGATGTGCGGGAGTGGAATGTCTTATCGTGGGAGCAGATGCGGCGGAGGCGGAGGAATTGGGAATAGGGGATGGAGTTTTTGCAGGAGGGTGGGTGGGAGGAGGTGTATTCTAGGTAGCTGTGGGAGTCGGTGGGCTTGAAATGGACATCAGTTACAAGCTGGTTGCCTGAGATGGAGACTGAGAGGTCCAGGAAGGTGAGGGATGTGCTGGAGATGGCCCAGGTGAACTGAAGGTTGGGGTGGAAGGTGTTGGTGAAGTGGATGAACTGTTCGAGCTCCTCTGGGGAGCAAGAGGCGGCGCCGATACAGTCATCAATGTACCGGAGGAAGAGGTGGCGTTTGGGGCCTGTGTAGGTGCGGAAGATGGACTGTTCCACGTAACCTACAAAGAGGCAGGCATAGCTGGGGCCCATGCGGGTGCCCATGGCCACCCCCTGAGTCTGTAGGAAGTGGGAGGAGTCAAAAGAGAAGTTGTTGAGTGTGAGGACGAGTTCCGCTAGGCGGATGAGAGTGTCGGTGGAGGGGGCCTGGTCGGGCCTGCGGGACAGGAAGAAGCGGAGGGCCTTGAGGCCATCTCCATGCGGAATGCAGGTGTACAGGGACTGGACGTCCATGGTGAATATGAGGTGTTGGGGGCCAGGGAATTGGAAGTCCTGGAGGAGGTGGAGGGCGTGGGTGGTGTCACGGACATAGGTGGGGAGTTCCTGGACCAAAGGGGAGAAAATGGAGTCCAGATAGGTGGAGATGAGTTCGGTGGGGCAGGAGCAGGCTGAACCAGCCCAGTTCATCCCCTCCCCCCACTGCACCACACAACCAGCCCAGCTCTTCCCCCCCACCCACTGCATCCCAAAACCAGTCCAACCTGTCTCTGCCTCCCTAACCGGTTCTTCCTCTCACCCATCCCTTCCTCCCACCCCCAGCCGCACCCCCAGCTACCTACTAACCTCATCCCACCTCCTTGACCTGTCCGTCTTCCCTGGACTGACCTATCCCCTCCCTACCTCCCCACCTACACCCTCTCCACCTATCTTCTTTGCTCTCCATCTTCGGTCCGCCTCCCCCTCTCTCCCTATTTATTCCAGTTCCCTCCCCCCATCCCCCTCTCTGATGAAGGGTCTAGGCCCGAAACGTCAGCTTTTGTGCTCCTGAGATGCTGCTTGGCCTGCTGTGTTCATCCAGCCTCACATTTTATAATCAAATGGTCATCTCATTAGTAAGGGATATTTGTTATAGCGACAGAGATTTGAAAAAAAAAAGGTCCCAATGTCTTTTGCATAAGTTGAGTTAGAAAAAATTTTGAGCTGCATAGAGATGTGAGGCAATGGCAGAATTACAAAGCTTTTTTTAGCTAAGGGAGTAGTGGTGGTGGGTTTGGGGATGTTGATGGGCCACACACTCTATAAAGTTAAATTCTCATTGTCTCTGAGCTTTCAAACACCCAAGAAGGTAATTTTCTTGAGAAATTTGTAGACTAAAAAGTAGAAGTTTGTAGGCAGCAAAGTTTGAGTGATAAGATTAATGTTTAGAAAATCAACTGATCTAGTAGGATCTAACGTATACGACTGTTTAAACGTTCTGTTCTAGCTCTGTACTCAGATTTCAATGCTAGCCGCGCATCTCTTAAAAGAGGTGGGGGGTGGGAGGTCTCTTGGGTGGCATCATGGCTCAGTGGGTTAACACTGCTGCCTCACTGTGCCAGGGACTCAAGCTCAATTCCAGCCTTGGGTGACTGTCTGTGCGGAGTTTGCACATTCTCCCTGCGCCTGCATAAATTTCCTCCAGGTGCTCCGGTTTCCTTTCACAGTTGAAAGATGTGCAGGTTAGGTTAACTGGGCCATGCTAAAGGGTCCAGTGTGCAGGCTCGGTGGATTAGTCATGAGAAATGTCTACGGGGAATAAGGTGATGGGTCTAGGTGGGATGCCATTCAGAGGGTCGGTGTGGACTTGGTGGGCTGAATGGCCTGCTTTTGCACTGTAGGGATTCTATGATTAAAAAGATCAGTGGCTCTGGAGCAAATGCTTTAAAGCCAATGAAGTATCATTATCCCCTGGACATTTATACATTGCCGTTAGCTTGATCCCTCTACAGCTCTGTAAAGTGCATGTCTGGTTGGATTACGTGATTGGCACTTCTGACCAATGAAGTTCACATATCAAAGTTCTGGTACTCTTTCTTACTCCTGATATGTCTACCCTTTTGGTTTTTAGATCTGCTGGTTTGCATGAATTTTTCCAAGGTTATCTTTTATCTTGAATTTTATAATTGCACCAGCCTTCCTACAAAAGTACATTCATGTTTGTCAGCTCTTTAAATTAGTTTGGATTCAGATGCCTTTCACCAACTGTCTCACCGGACTCACATATGTTAACCAGCTAACACATTTTACTTGCAGTTCTCCGTTTGAATTCTTCAAAATTCCTTGGATATGGCTTAAACTCTTCCTGTACTAGGATTTATTTAGAAGTTTATAGGCAAATTTGACAGTGGTTCACATGCAGCAAAATCCAGTGACAGCAATGCAATAAATATCCAATTAATATATTTCTCCTCATGATATTCAAATGACAGATGTTGCACAGGAAGCATGCTTTTCTTAGAACATCATCATAGGATGCTTAAAAGCCACCACAACTATTTGAATATCTCTAAACTGTGATAACAAGGTGTAGAGCTGGATGAACACAGCAGGCCAAGCTGCATCAGAGGACCAGGAAAGCTGACGTTTCAGGCCTAGACCCTTCTTCATTCAGCTCTACACCTTGCCATCTCAGATTTTCCAGCATCAGCAGTTCCTACTATCTATAAATGGTTCTTGAATGTCAAGAAAATCTGCAGAATGTCTCATAAGTCTACTAACTCTGACTAAAGCCATATAAACTGTAGAATCAGGAAGACAATACGTTGCTTATGAGCATTTTTGAGCTGGCTTTACCTTCCATCACATTGAATTCTTCAAATTGCTCTCTTTACCTAATGAGACTAAAATAATGCCATTACTGAGGATCTTTTGAGATTTAGGAATCTTTCTTTATAAAGGAACAATTAAAATGAAAGGAAATCAAAAGGCTGCAACAGCTTAAAGCAAAATACGCCACTAACCTTCCCAACTATAGAACCAGCTGTGCATTCTGAGATATTCTGACATATTTTGCGCTAAGAATGACTTGATCAGGATATACGTATTAAATCAGACAGCAACATTTAATGTCCACTCATTCACAGTAACATCTGAATATTTTGGAAGTTTCTGTTCAGCTTGCTATGTGCTTCCACATTCTTTGATACGCCATTGATTGACTTGACATTGAAATAAATATTCCTATCTTCAGTTATTAATTTTTTATAAATATAGCAGAAACGGTTGTTGCTTCCCCATTCAAACACATGTGAATTTTTAATAATATGGTTCTTCATAAGTACTGCCAAACAACCCTTTTCACATGAAGAATTGATTTTTAAAAATGTGAAACCTCATTCCTTCAGATTTCATTATTGTAGTCCTTTTCGAATAAAATAAAAGACTGTTTAATTTCTACCTCTTTATCTCTCTCAATCTCATTTTTTTAATGTGCTTATGTCACATTCTGTTCATGATTATACTTTCTATTCAATATTCTAAAGTAAGACTTCCTCATTTAGACATTGCATACATCAGTAGGGATTATTCAACCAGATTGGTTGAAGTAACACATTGTTACTTGCCCAGTTCACGTACGTTCTAGATTCTCTTTAAAGACTACATGTTGGTTTGGATATCTGATTCTAAGCAAGATTCCAGTCAAAGATACACACAAGTCTTTGGGCAACTGTATTCATAACAAATTGAGACTTTCATTTGTTTGCTACTGACCACAAAATCTAGGCCATCTGCAGGCTCTGACATATCTCAGCGATAATCTTTTTTTGTGAAAAAGTCTTAAATATCATTTGTAGGTGTCATGTTCCATAAATGTGAGTTCTTGGATAAGGACAGGTATGAACACAAGACAAAAGGAGTTGCTGCTCCTTTATTTGCCTTTGCTTCATTGACCTATCTGTCTGAACAGCAATCCCCAAATAAATTCTGACCTTGAGTACTTTAGCTTTTTTTCATTAGTGGTCGACAATGCTTTAGTAAATCCTGGCAATATTAAATTGCAATAGTTGCAGCCTTTGCAGAAAACATTGCCTAATTCAACATAATCATTTGAAAACCGATGAGAAAAAAAGTGATTTTGCTGAAGCTATTTGATC
Source organism: Stegostoma tigrinum (assembly GCF_030684315.1). NCBI lineage: Eukaryota > Metazoa > Chordata > Chondrichthyes > Orectolobiformes > Stegostomatidae > Stegostoma > Stegostoma tigrinum. Next base: position 56,635,841 of record NC_081370.1, on the reverse strand, counting down.
ATTTGAACAGTAGGTGTAAGCAGGCCATTCCACACTACTGTGCAGTGGCAATGTGAATTTTGTTTTATTGAAAGGATGTCTCCATCAGCTCTAAAAGATCCTTTGCCTGTCACACAATTAAGCAGTTTTGTTAATGAGTTTCAGTACTAATACAATGAAAGTACTTAGGCTGTATGTCCCAATTACTGACTGACCAAATCAAATGATGCTTACCTCTGACTTTTCATAGCAGAGTGTAGACTGTCTTCAATCAGCTGATGTTTGCAAGATCCAAATCAAAGTGTCTAATGTTTCTGTAATTGACAGAAATTGCGGAACAACCCTAAGTGTGCTCGAAGCTTTGGCAACAGCTCTTTCGTTATAAAATATTCAAGTTCTACCATCTGCTTACTTGGCTTAAACAAAATAGAGAAATTCTATTCAACTACCAACCAGACAGAAAGAGAAAATCATTTGAATGACCCATGAATTCAAACTTTTACCTAACATGGAATTTTGCTAGATAAACAGTTCACGAAATGATTTTGGTCTGTCTTTTATCCTCTTTCACACTTTTGTTTTCAAACTAAAGTTGAAAATACTGACCTAATTGAAGTACCATACAGCTGCCAGTTCCATGAAAATTTGCCAGGTAGCATGTTAATGAAAGGCCATGAGTTTAACTATCAAATGCCAGATCCAATGCTTTACATTTCATATTCATTGAACCAATAGTGCTTAGCTACATGCTTTTAAACATAAAACTGTTACAAAATGTGAGAAAATAGTATTTTACTGATGGGAAATGTTTACTGTGTCAGATATTTTGATATTTAATACACAAATTTGTAATGAAATTATCATCAAAGATTTTAAGTGTCAGCGATAATTGGAGAAATGTCAGGCATCATGTTCAAGCTGTTAAAGTAATTCATAGTCTATTTTGACTGACTTAGCAGTAAATTTAATGTGAATTATCATAACGGTGGAATGATGAGGGAATGTGAATAGAAGTTTGAGGTGATGCACATTGGTAGGAGTAACCGGAAGGCAAAGTACAGGGCTAATGGTAAGATTCTTAGCAGTGTAGATGAGCAGAGAGAACTCGGTGTCCATGTACACAGATCCTTGAAAGTTGCCACCCAGATTGACAGGGCTGTTAAGAAGGCATAGAGTGTTTTAGCTTTTATTAATAGAAGGATCGAGCTCCAGAACCAAGAGGTTATGCTGCAGCTGTACAAAACTCTGGTGCGGTCGCACTTAGAGTATTGCGTACAGTTCTGGTCACCGCATTATAAGAAGGATGTGGAAGCTTTGGAAAGGGTGCAGAGGAGATTTACTAGGATGTTGCCTGGTATGGAGGGAAGGTCTTACGAGGAAAGGCTGAGGGACTTGAGGCTGTTTTCATTAGCGAGAAGAAGGTTGAGAGGTGACTTAATAGAAACATATAAAATAATCAGAGGGTTATATTGGGTGGATAGGGAGAGCCTTTTTCCTAGGATGGTGACGGTGAGCACGAGGGGGCAGAGCTTTAAATTGAGGGGTGAAAGATATAGGACAGATGTCAGAGGCGGTTTCTTTACTCAAAGTAGTAAGGGAATGGAATGCTTTGCCTGCAACGGTAGTAGATTTGCCAACTTTAGGTACATTTAAGTCGTCATTGGATAAGCATATGGACGTATATGTAATAGTGTAGGTTAGATGGGCTTGAGATCGGTATGACAGGTCGGCACAACATCGAGGGCCGAAGGGCCTGTACTGTGCTTTAATGTTCTAATGTTCTATGTTCTAAATAAGAATTCAGGGGTCACGTTATATAGGCTCAGATGGCCTTTACAATTTAACATAATTTAAAGATGTATCTATTAAGCTAGTAACTCAATGTTTATTGTATCTGTGCAAGCTTTGAAGTGTGTCATATTGCCTGTGCAGACTGTGGAGTTGCATTTTTTTTCACATCATTCTCTCCCAGGTGTAAATGCCTAAGGGAAACTAATGCCATGCCAAGACCTTGCAACACATAGCAAATGGGCTTCGGGGCGCAGATAAGACATTAAGATTTCAAAAACCTGCCCATTTCCAGATGTAGTGGTGGAAGGGTGGCAGGTGAACTGTTTCCAGGAAGTGTGTTGTAAATATTGAAATGAGGCTGGCATCCTCTGACCAAACCTTCTTTACAGATTTTACAATAGACCATGGAGGCTTTGAAAACCTGCCTGCTGAAATGAAGTGAGGTCACCTTCGGAGTGAAGGTGCCTTTACTGGCTTGCTTGTTGGCTAGGAGGAACAGGAGTGGTCCCATCATGCCCCCTGAGCATCCCACTAACTCCTTTAGAACCCCTATAAAAAAAGCTCCTTGTTTTAGGGATTGAAGCCATCTTGTAGTCAGAGATCGGTTACACTCAGGATGGGACACCTCACCAGTGTGGAGGTTCGGTCTTCCCATTCCTCACACACCTTCCAAACATGATCACTGTGCCCTTATTCAGGAAGGGCTGCAAAGAAAAATCTGGGAATTTTAAACCAGTTGGTGTAACATCTGTGGTAGGTAAGTTATTCGAGAAGATTCTGAGGGATAAAGTTGCATTTAGAAAGACAGGGTTTGATTAGGAGTAGTGAGCATAGCTTCGTGTGTAGGAGATCATGCCTCAGAAATTAGTTAGAGTTCTTTGATGAAGTGCCTAGAAAGGTTGATGAGAGCAGGGCAGTAGACAGTGTCTAAATGGATTTCAGTAAGGCTTTTGATAAGGTTCTACATAGTAGGTTGCTTTGGAAGGTTAGAGCCTGTGGAGTCCGGTAAAGATTGACAAATTGGATACACAATTGGCGTGATGGTAGGAAGCAGAGAGTAACAGTGGAAGGATACTTTTCGGACTGGAGGCCTGTGACAAGTGGTGCCAGGGTTTGTGCTGGGCCCATTGCTGTTTGTTATCTATATCAATAATTTGGATGAGAATGTACGAAGCATGGTTAGTAAGTTTGCGGATGACACTAAAGTAGGTGGCATTGTGGAAAGTGAGGAATGTTATCAGAAATTGCAGCAGAATTTTGATCAGCTGGGGAAGTGGGCCAGGAAATGTAGTTTAATACAGATACATGTGAGGTGTTGCATTTTGGAAAGTCAAATCAAGGTAGGAGCTTCTTGGTAAATGACAGGGCCTTAAGGAGTCTAGTGGAACAGAGGGATGTTGGCGATCAGTTGCATGGTTCTCTAAAAGTGGAGTCACAGGTAGACAGGGCAGTGAAGAAGGCTTTTAGCGCACAGGCCTTTAGCAGTCAGGGCATTGCGTTAGAAGTTGGGAGGTTATGTCACAATTGTACAGGACATTGGTGAGACTGCACTTGGCGTATTGTGTTCAGTATGGGCCACCTTGCTAGAGAAAGGATATTATTAAACTGGAAAGATTGCAGAAGAAATTTAAAAGGATGTCGCCAGGACTCAAGGGACTAATTTAGAGGTTGCATAAGCTAGGACTTTTTCTTTAGAGCATTGGAGACTGAGGGGGGATCTTATAGAAGTGTATAAGATCATGAGAGGCATTGATAGGGTGAATGCACTCAGTCTTTTCCCAATATTGGGGAATCAAGGGCTAGAGGGCATCTGTTACAGGTAAGAGGGGAAAGAATAAATGGGAACCTGAGGAATAACTTTTTTCACAATAGGGTGTTATGCATACAGAATGACCCGCCAGCGGAAGTGGTTGAGGTGGGTACAGTAACAACATTTGAAAGGCATTTTGACAAATACAAGGATAGGAAAGGGTTAGAAAGATATGGGCCAAATGCAGAGAATGGGTTTAGCATAGATAGACATTTTGGAGCAGCTGGGCCGAAGTTCCTGTATCCGCACTATAGGACTCTATGACCAAAATGCACATCCAGATGCAATAAGTTTCACAGCGGTCAAAGAAATCTGAAATGGCAGGTTGCCTATTCCAAACTCGCCCCTCTCCACTAACCTGTCCTCTGTTAATATCCAAATCTTACTGTGAGAAAAATCCTTAGTGATTCCAACATATGTTTTTTGCTGTTACAGATTTGGATCCATATGATGTTACTTCAAAACTATTTTTAACATTTCTCCCACAGTCCAAAGATGTGCAGGCTAGGTGGATTGGCCATGCTAAATTGCCCGTAGTGTTCAGGGGTGTGTGGGTTATAGGGGGATGGGTCTGGGTGGGATGCTCCAAGGGGTGGAGTGGACTTGTTGGGCTGAAGGGCCTGTTTCCACACTGTAGGGAATCTAACAAGTTCAATATTCACTCCATCTACCATTTACGCACAGTGACAGCAGTGCATACCAGCTATAAGAAACACTGCATCGAGGTTCCTTAGAAAGCACTGTCAAAACACTTGCTGTCAAGAAGTTTATTGGAAACAAATGTATGAGAACATTACCACCTACAAGTTACCCTCTAAGGCATATACCATCCTGACTTGAAACCATGTCACTATTCCTTCACTATCACTAAGTCACAATCTTGAAATTCTCTCCCTGATAACCCTGTGGACATACGTACACTACATAGACTGCAGCATTTTAAGAAGACACCTCACCATATACTTCTCCAAGGCAGTTAGTGATGGGCAATAAAATATGGCCAAGCCAGAGACATCCACTTTCTGTGAATTAGTAGCAAAATAAAAAATAACAAAATCAGCAAAATCAAAAAGAACAAAATAGCCAGAGGCCCACGGATTGTATAAGGGTTTTTGAAACCTAGTACACATAGTTAATGGAGAATGACTAATACTCCAGGAGCTAAACTGTCACCTGATTGATGTTAGCCTGTGGCTTGCAAAATTGGAAGGTTTAATTATTCTTTTACTGTTAGAACTGGAAAATTAGATGATGTAATTCAACATTGTTTTACAATTATTTATGTGACAGAATCAAATACCAAAAATTGATGACTGGCTTTGTGATTTTTGGAATGCACCGTTTCCTCCTTTATCAACGTAAAGTCTCAAAATTCATTTGCTTCCGTATTGTTTAGTTTGAAGCCAAATGGATGTCAAAATCTAGAGTTTCATGTTTATTTTGGAATGTTTAAAATTAGTTCATAGTTCAGGATCAGTCAACATGGTGCAATAAAATTTAGAAAAAAGCTGTAAAATCAATGACGTGTCGAAATGTTACTTTAAGAATAACTTTGGATGCTAAAATCCCTTAAAAATGGATTTAAATGCTCGCAACCTCTTGAAAATCACTCACGTGCCACAGATAACTTGCAGGTATTACCTTGTGAAATGGCTAGAATCAATATCCCTAGTTGATCAGTGGCTAAATGTGTCATATTGTTTGTATTGTATTAGCTGATTTTAGGCATGAATGGTTCAAAGCTTGAGAGCTGGTCAGAGCATCCCTGGAGTAATTTTTAAAAAAAATTTGCTAATATTCCTACTTTTAATTTCCATTGAATGTCTTCCTACTGGACACACATATTCATGAGTGTAGAGTGACAACAAACAAACTAGGCAAGATACTTCTTTAAAACAAAGATATCAGCCGAACATGTGGCATGCATAAACTTCGATTTTTTTCTGTTCAAATTTCTGTCCAAAAAAATTCAAAAAATCTGTTTTGCCTCTCTAGCCATTATTTCTTTAAAAGATTTGCTCGCAAGTTGTTAATTATGGATAATTTAAATCATTTCATATGCCTGCAGAGTACTTGGGCCATATGTGCTTTACTTCAGAATTCACAAAATGTTGAATAAAGCAACATTCAAGATCTGCTTCATACTTTACTAATTTAAAATGATCAATGTTGATCATTTGGTCCTCCTTTAGTGCTCCAAAAGCTTGTGCTTTCAAATACATCTGTTGGACTATAATGTGGTGTCGTGTGACTTCTGCCCTTGTCTAACCCAGTCCGACATATCACCTCTACATTATTCCTAATAGAACAATCATCAACTCACCTTTCCTGCCTCAACAATTTTCTGCAGTAAATAATTCCACAGACTGAATGACCCGATGCAAAAAGAAATTCTTTCTCATCTCCCGTCTTAAAGAGATGACTTTCTTCTTTAAAATTAAGGCCCCTGGTCCTCAACTCTCCCACTAGGGGAGTCAACCACTCAGCATCTACCACGTCAAGCACACAAAGAATCATATCTGTTTCAATAAGGTCTCTTCTCATTCTTTTAATCTCTGCCACATGAGAAAATCCATTCAAACTTAAGATCAACCCAGAGAACCTTGTCTGGACTGCCTCCTATACCACTATGTCCTTCCTTAGATAAGGGGACAGACTCAATAGGCCTCTTTTTTATGAATGATTCTACTGTTCTCTATTCTATTGTACTGTGATCTGACAAATGCCTTGTATACGTTTAGTAAGACTTCCCTATTTTTTACTCTATTCCTTTGAAATAAAGGCCAATCGTCTGTTTGCTGACCCCATTATCCATTGAACTTGTATGCTGGATTTTTGTGATTCATACGCAACAAAACCCTCTCTGCTGCAGCTTTCTGCAGTCTTTCTCCATTTCAACAATTTTCAGCTCTTCTATTATTCCCATCAAAGGGCATAACTTCACATTTTCCCGTATTGTATTCCATCTGTCAAGTTTCTGACACTCACTTAACCTCCCTATAGCTATTTGCAGACTCTGCATTATTCTCACGAGTTGGCTCCACGGGTACTTTTTGTGTTATTGCAAATTTGGCTGTGGTATATTCACTTCCCTCATCTGAGTCGTTAATACATATAAATAATTGTGGCCGGAGGACTATTCCCTATGGCACTCTGTGAGCTATAGGTTGCCATCCTGAAAATGCTCTCCCCTTTATCCCAACTGTCTGCCTTCTATTAATTAACTGATCCTATATACATGTTAACAAACTGTTGCCAACACTATAGATTCTTATCTCATTAGATAGATTTCTGAGCAATAACATATCAAGCACTTTTTGGAAATTCAAAAATATGATGTCTACTGGTTCCCCTTTATCAATTCTCCTTGTTAAATTCTCAAAAAAAACTCTTTGCTATTGTTTCTATTTGCTTATACACCCTAGACCTCTTGTCCCATCATGGGTATCACACTGTAAACAAACAGATGCCTTAGAATGTTGCTGTAATCTTTTGATTTCAATGCCTATGTTTCCTTTCTCCTGAACCCTTCCTCTCCCTCTACTTAACTTAAATGAGAGGAAATGATTGCTTCCTTAAAGGTATGTGAATTTTGATATTTTCCATGTTTCATTTTAGGTGAAACAAATTTCACAAGATCCTCCTTGCAAATGCCCCAATAAGTTTTCAGTGGAGCGTCTATCCCAGGGACGATATCGTGTTGGAGAAAAGATCCTATTCATTCGGGTAAAATATTTTGAAATTTTTTTTGTAGAAAAAAGCATGCTTGTTGTATTAACCCGTGCATACAAATGAGTTAAAGGCAGACAATGCGAAGGAAAGCTTTATTTGATTACAAACTACTAAGTTTACAAGGATGATAGCCAAGGCGAGCATTCAGAGTTGAAAATTTTCTACACTAATTTGACAATTTGCATAATCTGTATACATGCAGGAGAGCATATTACATTACAGGTAACATGAACTTTGTTTTATGAACTAAGTAATTCTGTGGTTTAATGAGGATTTATATATTAAAATAGACTAGTGCATAGGACTGCTTGATGCAGTATAGTTGATGTTAGCTTTTTAACTACGAACTATTGCTTATGTTTCCAGCCAGGCTTAATGTGATCAAATCTTATTTATTTGTGTATCATCAAGGTTTATTACATGTAAAATAATTATTACTCAAATCAGGTTATGTTGCAAACTGCCCTGTAAATATAAAGTCAATAACCAATACATATATTGACTTCAAAATCACTTGATTTATAAACTGGTAAATGATGCAACAAGGTGAGCCTTCTCAGGTTGAGGTTTTAAAATTTGTCAATGATTCAATGGAGTTTTACTTTCCAACTGATAGATAAATGCGTAATAAGCATGAATAATGTAAACTGTAGATGTCTGAAATAGATATTATTCTACCAACCATCTACCATAAACATCTCAATGTCTTTCACCCTCTCCTCCAACAAATACAATGAACTCATGAATTTCTTCATCACTAAGATAGAAACCATTTTATCAGCTATCTCTGCCTTATACTCCTTTTCCAAAACCCAAGCTGAACTTCCTGGAAGTTAAAGCATTCCATTCCTTTTCCATTAACAAGTCAATTAACTCCCTTTCTAATGACTGAGGACTGAATGATCCTAGAATAAATAATCCCCAGACGGAAAAATGACTGGAAGGGACTTGGCTGCTTATCTGCAAAGCTGATGAGGTAGGTATTGAAAATACTCATTATTTGGGTCAAATTCAATGGAAGTAGTGCGCAGGGTATAGTGAAAAAGCAACAGATTTACATTCAGTAATAGTACTCTTTTGAAGAGTTGGTCCAGATACAATAGACCAAATGACCTCTCTCTGCACTGTAACAGTTCTGCGATTAACTATTTTTTGACTTGTAATATTTTCTGTTATGCAAAGTTTTAGTTTCAGGTTTCCATCAAATGTTGAAAATCTATTATTGAAAATCTTCTATTGTTGAAAATCTTCAGATGTGAGAGGCAATACCATTCATTAATAATGGCAAGTTATTAACAATTTTTATTTTAAATAGCCACAGATCAATTAATTCTTCAATTTATTTGGCCCACTTTTAGAAAATGAAGATGGAAGAATCTCAATACAGTACCAGCAAACGTTCTTACTGAAAATATTTCCATAGCAACCAGCTACGAACGTCATGATAGCATACATTTTTAAATGTATTTTAGTATTAAATCAGACATGGATATGAAGTTCAATAGCACCAGTCACAACTGATCTAAACTTAGTTAAAATTAATTTGTGCACGATCAGTTGAAACTTTCTGCAGCTTTGGACAAATCTTACAACCTGACAAATTGCATGATGATTCTGGTAAATTCAAATTCTATAGTGGCGCTTAATTGTTTCAATTAGTTTTACAAATCTTGACTCTTAAGAAGCAGCTGAATTTGTCATTTATTTTAATAATAAGAGGAGCCTGGTGAATTAATAATCTACTAACAACCAAGATTCAAATGTATACAGAAAAGAATCTTTCCCTGCGGGAACAGCACAATTCTGCTAATCTTGTTTGTATCAATATCAAACTCAAACACCCTGTACATAATTTATAACAGAAGGGATTGAAACTTTTTCAACTTCTTTTGTAAGATAGCAGCATATCTTAATCTTGGTTTCCATATTCATTTTGTGTCTGGTATAACACAGACATGACTCATGATGAGTCAGCAGTGCAAAGACCAACGGGGCGCTCAAAGGAATGGTAAAACTATCAAAAGTTAATGCATGTAACATTCACTCCGATATAGCATAACTTTGCTAAAACTGTTATTCTTGTTACTAACTCCAGTTCAGACAAATAATGTCTCGTTGTCATTCTGTAGACAGCTGCCATTTGGATGGATCAGAATAAAAGTCGAATGGTCCAATTTCTGAATTTCTCAAATTGCTTCAGTTTCATTTTGATTCTCCCCAAGTTTAATTAAATTTACCACTGTGATAAACGTGTACATTGTTGACTGTTCAGTGCACAGAAGCCACAGATTACCGGCTCAAGAGAGGCATTCAAAGAAATTTAAGAGAAATAGAAATAGAGAGAATCATCTGTTTTTCCAGTTTTGGACCCCGTTTTCTAACAGTAATTCTCAGGATTGTTCACCAGGCTACAATTTGTTTCCACCTTCATTTTCCCATGAGGTGCTGGTGTTGGGCTATGTCCATGAACTGTAGCAGTGCTGTATATGTCATGAGGTACTTCCACATTGCTATTAGGTAGAGAATTTTAATCTGCCACCATGGTATTGGCTTTGCCTCCAACAGGGTATTTATACCTGATGTGGTGATGGTTAATTTAGCACCTGAAGCATAAGAGCTTAGATGCGGTAATATGGTACTGAAAGATTTAGCCAAGGTTTCCTGCAGCTCCTGATAATGTACATGCATTACATTCACCAGCAGTTCAGTGTCCAAGCTAATCTTCAGCTGTTCAGTTACAAACAGTAGCACATTACCATCAACATGCCATGCTTCGAGTTCATCCATCTTTCAGTGAACGTGAGGTCTGAGAGTTTTATGTGCTCAGGTCATGTGCTTGGTATAGTAATAATGTCACAAGCATGTCTGTTAAGCACAGTGGCTCAGTCGCTAGCACTGTTGCCTCATAATGCTAGGGACCCAGGTTCAATTCTACCCTCGGGCAATTGTCTGTGGAGAGTTTGCACATACTCCCCATGTCTGTGTGGGTTTTCTGTCACAGTCCAAAGATGTGTGGGTTAGGTGGATTGGCCATGCTAAATTGGTCATAGAGTCTGGGGATGTGCATGCTAAGTGGATTGACCGTGGGAAATGCAAGTATAGAGTAAGAGGGTGAGCCTGGGTAGACTGCTGTTTGGAAAACTGGTGTGGACTTGTTAAGCTGAATGGCCTGTTTCCACACTGGATGGATTCTATGAAACAAACTCACACTGAAATTAATCACAGTAGCACCATGAATACAAAATTTGCTGAGAGATAGGAAACAGAGAGTAATAATTAATGCAGATATTTTAGGCTGCAGGCAGGTTTGTCAGGTCAGTAACCACATATACATGGTTGTACAGATTCATATGTTTTTAATTTCATCATAATACAAACAGGTAAAACAGTTTACAAGATTAACAATTCAAACTTCATTGTATTGCTTCGGATGTTTGACAAGTCACACTGATCTGGTGACTGGTCATATTCTGCCTTTGTTTTATCCGTGACTGCAGTATCATCAACGGCACAAACACTGAAAAAAGGTACATTTTCAATAATGTTATCCATGTTCTGCTGAAATAGGTCTTGGCAAACTAACAGCCCAAATGATAACCGTGAGAAACAGGACTCCCCAAATGGCATTTTAAATACGGTGAGCTCCGAGGATTTTTCTGCAAAATGAACAGACCAGTAGCCGTGCTTCACATCCAGCTTGGAAAATGTTCTTGCTTTGTGTCAAGACTCACTGAGGCACACTGGAAATCAAGTCACACTTTTCCAGATTCGTCACAAATTTAAAGTTTTTAAAGAAACTTTTAAAATCCCCTAACAATTCAATTTTCAGACCCAGTCTGATGTGAAGCATGGACCAGGTTTCTGTACTTAATGCACAGACTTTGTGATTTGGTATGTGCTGAGGGATGGCATTGCGTAGGTTATATCGTCGAGCACCCATTGCTGAGGTAGGTGTCTTTCAGGATGTGTCATGGCAATATATTGGGACTAGTTTCAATGTTGCATTTTGCTTTTAATGTATTTGATCTGCCTTTTCAAGATGTATGATGTTAATGGTTGTAAAAGCTTCTGATCTTTGGAGCAGGCTTAAGGGGTTGAATTACAACCCAGCACCACCACCCCCCCCCCCACTCCTGTTCCTGGTTCTTATACAGTCAACACAGTGTGTAAGGTTGGTGATATGGAAACTTTGGTCATCTAAAACAGTTACTAGAAAAGTTACCTTTGGCTTCCTTAACTGTGCACTTCATTGCTGTCTCTTCATGTGTGCACATTTCTTAAGACATGCTGTGCTGCCAACAGTGCGTTATCTTGTTGATCACTTGCCTTTTGTGGAATCTGGCTTGGCGTTTGGATCCTGTAACTGTGTGCTCAATGTCCTTTGATGCCACAATGTTTACAAGTGTGAGGAAACCCTGAAAAACTCTTGGCAGGTGGGATAAAAAGCATCTGAGATATATATTGCTGGTTTTGTGCGCTTTGCTGACTGTAACTGTAATGTTGACTGCACCAACAGTATGAAACTGTTATGGCCTTATGGTATATCAATCTTCAAGAAATATATCAATGATATGGCCCTTTTCTTTACTCTGAAGATCCTTCCTGAAGGTTTCATTTGGTGTAGAGACAATTAGTAAAGCAAAGAACCTGAGTTCTTCTTCTGAGAAATCAAACTCATGATCGTTACTGCAAAAGTTTCCATCCGCCTGGTCAATTGACTCTTTGGGTGCTGTCTGTATGGAATCTGTTAATTTATTTTTTAAAAAGCCTTTGATACAGTGCCACACAACAGACTTAAGAAAACTACGTATCAGAATAAAATTACAGTAGCACCATGAATACAAAATTTGCTGAGGGATAGACAACAGAGTGTAATAGTTTATCTTTTTTTTACGTTACAGGCATGTTTGTCAGGTCAGTATTGGGAAATGCACGGGGTTGCAGGAAAAGGCAGGAGACTGGTTATCACGTTACATTGCTCAGAGGAACAGTGCAGACATGATGGCCAAATGGCTTCCTTTTGCACTCTACCATTTCTATGATTCTGTGATCCTGAAATCAGTTCTTGTCTTAAGCTAGATTTTAGACACAATTGATCTCTTTTGGATTTTGCTGATCTTTCAGTAAGAGACTGGATGTATTTATTTAATGAACACCCTCTTTGATGATCCTAATGAAGATTTTCAGAGATCTCTTCTAGGGCTTGATCTGTAAAATATTGTTGCACATATTGCTTGAATATCAAGAATTCAATAAAGATATCATTGGTCACCTGGTCTCTAATTGAATATTTTCCTCCCAATTTTTGTTGAAGGCCTTCAGTTTGGTTTAGAAGTAGAGCGTATGGTTTGTTTGTTTCTCCCCTTTTACATGTTTTGCTTTTTTGAATTTTTTTCCCCTTTTTTGTTCCTGTTGAGTTTTTCCTGTTGCTGCTTCCTTACTGGGTTTTAGTTAGTTGAGACTTTTTTTTAAGAAACACAAACCTGTATGAGCAGGTTTCAAAAACTAGATGGTGCTTTATAAACATGCATTTTGTTCAGGAAAATTCTATATCTGTGTTGGGAGAAATATTTGGCTTTTGTTTTCGAAAAGGCAATTAAATCAGAAAGCGGATTGACGGTTCATTTTTTTAAAATAAAGAGACATGCCTTCCAACTTGACAGAGCTTATATTTTGTGGAGAAAGAAATAGCTCTGTCCTCCAGCTGTTCAACGTACAGTTCATTAGTCATAAAAATTGGTGATTTTAGTGATTCAATTTTTGGTGATTCAAAGTTCCAAATACTTTGAATTCCAGGGAGCTTGCCTAATTGATGTTCAATGCAGTTCATCTGCCTCATGTTCAGTGCGGTTTCCAAATGTCTGCCACCATCAGCTTGCACTCATCTGTAAATGGCCACCACTTGTCTACCATGACCTGCTGCTTCCAATTCCTGAAATGTGATAGGAACATGAGGTGAGGTCAGAAGTCTTCGCGGGGGTGGAGGTATGTCACTGTTGGAAAGCAAAGGCCTCAGGTAGGTAAGATGCATTGAAGATTTCAGGGGATGTTGGCACAGTAGCAATCTAGAAGTCCAGCTAACGTTCTGGGGACAAATGTCCAAATCCAGCCCAAATAGCTGTTGGCATTTACATTCAACTAATTAAATCTGGAATTTAAAGCTAGTCTCAGTAATGGCAATTATGAAAATATCATCAACTGCCATTAAAATTAATCTGATCCACTGATGCTCTTCAAGAAAATAAATTTGCTGTCCTTACCCAGTCTGACTTGGATGTGATCCCAGATCACAGCAGTGTGGTTGACTCTTAACTGACCAACTTTAAGGGCATTTAAGTGGTCATTGGATAAACGTATGGATGATAATGGAATAGTGTAGTCTAGTTGGGCTTCAGATTGGTTTCACAGGTCGGAGCAACATCGAGGGCCGAAGGGCCTGTACTGCGCTGTATTGTTCTATGTTCTGAAATGGCCTAGGCAATAACTCAGTTAATGGCAATACGGAATAAGTATTGCCAAAATCCCATCAAACAATAGGAAATATTGCAATTCTGAGGAGAAGGCAAGCATTTAAAATAGGAACATAAATGGAGTATTTGGCCCCTCTAGTCTGCTCCCTTGTTCAATAAAATCATGGCTGATGTGTTTGTGTTTTGTATTCCATGTAGCTGGGGAACTGAGGGTGAACAGGGATAACAAAAATCTACCCACCTGTGCCTTAAAAATATTCACCACCCTGCCTCCAATGCCCTGTATCACCAAAGCAGCACATCCTTAATTTTATGTTAAATCCTCACAATAAAGGATAACATCCCACGAATCTTCTGACTATGCAGAATACCTGCATACTAATGTTTGTGAGTCGTATATCATGTTTGTCATGCCAAAGTGAACAACTTCATATATTCCTAACTTATACTCAATTTCCAAATTTTATTCCCTCCCCCACTGAATCTGCCATGTCCATTTGAAACTTTTTTATGCCTTCTTCACAACATACTTTCCTATCTATGCAAATTTAGTTACCGTGCCTTCCCTGCTGTAAATTGTAAAATGTTGAGGATCCGGCATGGACCCTCTAGGGGACTCTACTTCTCACACCCTGTCAATCATAAAAAATCCATTCATGTAAACTTGATTTTCTGCCAGCTAGCCAACATTACCCCCTAGACCGTGAGCTTCTCTTTACTAGAATAACTTTTGATGTAGCACCTTATCAACTCAAATCTGGAAATCCAAATATTGTACATCTATAGAGTCTCATTCATGCACCACATGTGTTACTCCTTCAAAGAACTCAACTAAATTTATTAACTGTTATTTCCCGTCAAAAAGCTTTCCTGACTCTCAATTGCCTTGAGTTTTCCTTGAGCTGTAACCTCTTTCATGAAGGATGTCAAGCTAACTGGCCAGTTTCCTTTTTCCCATCTCCTTCCCTTCTTGACATTTGCTGCTTTCCAGTCAGATGCAACTTTTCCTGATTTTTGGGAATGTTAGAAAATAAGCATCAAACCATCTTCTAGCTTATTAGCGACCTATTTTAAAACTCTAGGATTAAATCTATCTGTATCCAGCAATTTGTCAACTCACAACTCCATCAGTTTGCATAGTACCACTTTGCTGGTGTTTGTAATTTCACTAAGTTCCACTTCTCCTTCTGCTTCCTAACTTATATTTGTTACTGGCATGGCTTTTGTACCCTCTATAGTGAAGGAGGAAAAGCAAAATATTTGTGATAATGGGAACTGCAGATGCTGGAGAATCCAAGATAACAAAGTGTGGAGCTGGATGAACACAGCAGGCCAAGCAGCATCTCAGGAGCACAAAAGCTGGCGTTTCGGGCCTAGACCCTTCATCAGAGAGGGGGGTGGGGAGAGGGAACTGGAATAAATAGGGAGAGAGGGGGAGGCGGACCGAAGATGGAGAGAAAAGAAGATAGGTGGAGAGGAGAGTATAGGTGAGGAGGTAGGGAGGGGATAGGTCAGTCCAGGGAAGATGGACAGGTCAAGGAGGCGGGATGAGGTGGTAGGTAGGAAATGGAGGTGCGGCTTGAGGTGGGAGGAAGGGATGGGTGAGAGGAAGAACAGGTTAGGGAAGCAGAGAGAGGCTGGGCTGGTTTTGGGATGCGGTGGGGGGAGGGGACGAGTTAGGCTGGTTTTGTGATGCAGTGGAGGGAGGAGAAGAACTGGGCTGGTTTTGGGATGCAGTGGGGGAAGGGGAGATTTTGAAGCTTGTGAAGTCCACATTCACAACAAAATCTCCCCTTCCCCCACTGCATCCCAAAACCAGCCCAGTTCTTCCCCTCCCCCCACTGCAAGATAAAACCAGCCCAACTCGTCCCCTCCCCCACCGCATCCCAAAACCAGCCCAGCCTCTCTCTGCTTCCCTAACCTGTTCTTCCTCTCACCCATCCCTTCCTCCCACCTCAAGCCGCACCTCCATTTCCTACCTACCACCTCATCCCGCCTCCTTGACCTGTCCATCTTGCCTGGACTGACCTACCCCCTCCCTACCTCCTCACCTACACTCTCCTCTCCACCTATCTTGTTTTCTCTCCATCTTCGGTCCACCTCCCCCTCTCTCCCTATTTATTCCAGTTCCCTCTCCCCATCCCCCTCTCTGGTGAAGGATCTAGGCCCGAAACGTCAGCTTTTGTGCTCCTGAGATGCTGCTTGGCCTGCTGTGTTCATCCAGCTCCACACTTTGTTATCTTTAAAGCAAAATATTTGTTCATTTATGAGCCATATCTTAATTTTTTCTCTTAGCTCTTATGTTCACTCTACAGAGGACTGAAACTCACTATGTGGGCAGGTTTCAGGTTGTCATAGAACATAGAACAGTACAGCACAGAACAGGCCCTTCAGCCCACTATGTTGTGCCGACCATTGATCCTCATGTATGCACCCTCAAATTTCTGTGACCATATACATGTCCAGCAGTCTCTTAAATGACCCCAATGACCTTGCTTCCACAACTGCTGCTGGCAACGCATTCCATGCTCTCACAACTCTCTGTGTAAAGAACCTGCCTCTGACATCCCCTCTATACTTTCCACCAACCAGCTTAAAACTATGACCCCTCGTGCTAGCCATTTCTGCCCTGGGAAATAGTCTCTGGCTATCAACTCTATCTATGCCTCTCATTATCTTGTATACCTCAATTAGGTCCCCTCTCCTCCTCCTTTTCTCCAATGAAAAGAGACCGAGCTCAGTGAGAGGTTGGAAGGATTCTGGGACCTGAGGCGTTCAGTTTCTGGAGAGTGGTATTCTCCAGTCAGATGCGTTGAATGCAACAAATAAGTGGAAAGATACTTAACTCAATCTGACACTGCTCACCTGGCCTCAGCTGCTGAGCCTTCCAAGGCTTGTCGAGCTGGATAGCCATATGTGTCATACTGCCTTTGTTCAAATGATAACTTTCCAGTTGTGCCAACTGTACTTTCAGGGTTAAAATTTTCCACTCAAGGTGTGTACCATACTTTTTCTCTTGTAACTTATACGATAACTGTGAAAATTAGCAAAAGTATGAGTGCCATTTCAAATGCATATTTTTTGTCTTCTCTCTCTCTGACCGTGCTGTTCTATAAGACCATAAGACATAGGATCAGAAAATAGGCCTTTCAGCCCACCGAGTATACCCCACCATTCAGTCATGGCTGATAAGTTTTTCAACCCCATTCTCCTGCTTTCTCCCCGTAACCCTTGATTCCCTTGATAACCTAGAACCTAACTATCTCAGTCTTAAATGTACTCAATGACCCGGTCTCCACAGCCTTCTGTGGCAGTGAATTCCAAAGATTCACCACTCTCTGGCTTAAGGTGTTTTTCCTTATCTCTGTTCTAAAAGGTCTCCCCTTTACTCTAAGGATGTACCCTCAGGTAGTAGACTCTCCTACTAATGGAAGCATCTTCTCAACATTCACTCTGTCCAGGCCATTCAGTATTCTGAAAGTTTCAATTGGATCCCCCCTCATCCTTCTAAACTCCAATGAGTATCGTCCCAGAGTCCTCAAACGTTCCTCATATGTTAAGCTTCACATTCCTGGGACCATTCTCATGAACCTCCTCTGAACCCACTCCAGAACATCCTTCCTGAGATATGGAGCTCAAAACTGCACACAATACTCCAAATGTGGTCTGACCAGAGCCTTATAAAGCCTCAGTACATCCCTGCTTTTATATTCCAGTTCTTTCAAAATGCCAACGTTGCATTTGCCTTCCTGACTACTGACTCAACCTGCAAGTTTACCTTGAGAGAATCCTGGACTAGAACTCCCAAATCTGTTTGCACTTCAGACTTCTGAATTTTCTCCCCATTTAGAAAATATTCCATGTTCTTATTCTTCTTACCAAAGTGCATGACCTCACACTTTCCAGTGTTGTACTCCATCTGCCACTTCTTTGCTCACTGTCATAACCTATCCAAGTCTTCTGCAGCCTCGCCACCTCCTCAATAATACCTGTTCCTCCACTTATCTTTGTATCGTCTTCAAACTTAGCCTGAATGCCCACAGTTCCTTCATCAAGATCACTAATGTACAAAGTGAAAAGTTGTGGTCCCAGCAATGACCCTTGCAGAACTCCACTTATCACCGGCTTCCGCCCTGAGAAATACCCCTTTATCCTTACTCTCTGATTTCTCCCTGACTGCCAATCTTCTATCCATGCTAGCACCTTGCATCAAACACCAAGCGCCCTTATCTTATTCAGCAGCCTCCTGTGTGGCACCTTATCAAAGGCCTTTTTGAAGTCCAGGCAGATAACATCCATTGGCTATCCTTGGTCTACCCGGCTCGTTACTTCCTCAAAGAATTCTCACAGATTTGTCAGGCATGGCCACCCCTTGATGAAACCATGCTGACTTTGGCCTATTGTACTATATACTTGCAAATATTCAACAATCTCATCCTTTACAATAGATTCCAAAATCTTACCCATGACTGAGGTTAAGCTAATCGGCCTGTAAATTTCTGTCTTTTGCATTACACCCTTTTTAAACAGGGATGTCATGTTAGCCATTTTCCAGTCCTCTGGGACCCACTCTGATTCTAGTGATTCCTGAAAGATCACCACTAACGCTTCCGTTATCTCTTCAGCTATCTCCTTTAGAACTCTAAAGTGTAGTCCATCTGGTCCAGGTGATTTTTCCACCTTCAGGCCAATTAGTTTTACTAGCACCTTTTCTTTGGTGATGGCCACCACACTGAACTCTACCCGCTGATTCTCTTGAATTTTTAGGATTATGTTCATGTCTTCCACTGTGAAGACTGACACAAAGTAATTATTCAGTTCCTCATCCATTTCCTTGTTCCCCACTACCATTTCTCCACCATCATTTTCCAGTGGGCCAATGTCCACTTTTTCCACACTTTTGCCCTTTATGTACCTAAAGAAACTCTTACAGCCTTCATTTATATTCATGGCTAACTTACCCTCATATTTAATCTTCTCCCTCCTTATTTCTTTTTTTTTGCCCTGAATTGGTCGTTGTAAGCTCCCCAGTCCTCTGGTTTCCCACTGCCCTTCACCAGGTTATATGCTTTCTCTTTTGCTTTTATGCTATCCCTGACTTCCTTCGTCAGCCATGGTTGCATCATCCTCCCTGTACCTTGCTTCTTGTTCCTAGGGATGAATTTTTGCTGCATTATCTGAATTAGTCGCAAAAACTCCTGCCATTGCTGTTCCACTGTCTTTCCTGCTGGACTCCTCTTCCAGTCAATTCTGCCCAGCTCCTCCTTCATATTTCTGTAGACACCTTTATTCAGCTGTAATACCGTTACCTCTGATTCTATTTTCTCCCTCTCAAATTGCAGAGTAAATTCTATCATCTTATGATCGCTGCCTCCTAAGGGTTCACTTTCGCTCATCTCCAAGGTTTACATCAATGATCGTGAACAGAAAGGAGTCGACCTGATTCTAAGAATAAGCCTTTGTCTAAATTAACTTCTGTCTTTGTTATGACAGTGTCAACACAAAAGGTCCAGCTAAGACATGTCAGAGGTCATCCAGACAGCTTGAAAGACTGATTACTCAGGAAGAGGTGCAAGCTAATTTCACATATAACATGAGCAGATATCAACTCTGATCTAATTAATGAATAACTATTCCTAGAGTCAAGTGAAAATAATGGTCACAGCATGCTCCCAGTGTTTGGAGATTTTGTATATATGGACCCTATATACAGAAATATTACATATATAAGTATAATGATTGAAACCCAGTCATTCTGATTAATTCAAATAAACACAATGAATGGTAGATGCTGGAAATCTGAAACAAAAAAAATGCTAGGGAAATTCAGCACATCTGGTAGCACCCGTGGAGAGAAAACAAAGTTAATATATTAAATCCAGGGACTTTTCATCAGAACCCTGGTGTAACCCTAATTAATTTTCTATTTATCCTAAAGGAATTGCAGCTTCTGATATAATCTTCAATATCAGAGGTAATTCTGAAATGCTGACATATAATCATTAACTGTGAGAATGATTTTTTTTAGAAGGGGGAAAAAAAACAAACTTTAAGTCCAAAGAAATGGTCAATTATGCTGATTGAAAAACAGAACCAATTCTGTTTGCTTGATCAATTTAAAATTAAATGCAGATCTTTCAGAATACAGGTGATGCAATTACACCCTGCCATCTTTCACATTGACAGGCTGCCAGGATCCTCACATCTATTTTCAGAATAATGTGCAAAACTTAAAAATATGTATTGTCAGAAGCACTTTATAAATCTGTTTGATTAGAATCTGGCAGAAATTACCTGTTAAGTTACAATCTGTCACATAGCAGCTTTGCTCAAATGCAAAACAGGCATTCAATAATAAATCTGATCAGTGTCTTGATTAGTTCTCTCTGTTCTCCCTAAATTTTTCTTTTGAATATTTGGCTACTTTTCACTCTGAAGATTCATTTTGGAGAATCTCAATTGTTTCAAAATTTCACACTTTTAACATAAAAGTCACTATGGGGTGGCATGGTGGCTCAGTGGTTCGCACTGCAGCCTCACAGTGCCAGGGACCCAGGCTCGATCCCAGCCTCGGGTGACTGTCTGTGTGGAGTTTGCACATTCTCCCCATGTCTGCGTGGGTTTCCTCCGGGTGCTCCGGTTTCCTCCCACAGTCCAAAGATGTGCAGGCTTGGTGGTTGGGCTATGCTAAATTGCCCGTAGTGTTCAGGGGTGTTTGGATTATTGGGGGATGGGTCTGGGTGGGATGCTCCAAGGGGCGGTGTGGACTTGTTGGGCTGTGGGGCCTGTTTCCACACTGTAGGGAATCTAATCTAATCTATAGTTGTACCAATTGGGGGAGGCAATGGCCTAGTGGTATTATCACTAGACTATTAATCCTGAGACCCAGAAAACATTCTGGGGACCCAAGTTCAAATCCCACCACGGCAGATGGTGGAATTTCAATTCAATAAATATCTGGAATTAAGAATCTTATGATGACCATGAATTTGTTGTCGATTGTTGGGGAAAAAAACGTCTGGTTCACTAATGTCCTTTAGGGAAGGAAGCTGCCATCTTTACCTGGTCTGGTCTACATGTGACTCCAGACCCCCCAATGTACTTGACTCTGAACTTCCCTCTGGGCAATTAGGGATGGGCAATAAATGCTGCCTTGCCAGTGATGCCATCATCCCATGAATGAATAAAGGAAGTAAAAGAATGAGACAGCAGCCCTGTCGGAGAGCGGCAACTAGTGCATGGTTTAATCTGAGGGTTGCCACGCCTCAGGCAAGGGAAAACATTTTGAAGTAGAGTCCTTCACTGTGACCTTAGTGCAGAAATTGAAGCCACGCTGTTCATATCACTCTGTGTCACAAATGGCCTGTCCAGCAACAGAGCGAAATGACCCCCGATACAAAAATGTAAGACACATCTAATTAAGCGATTTTCCCTTTTGCTCTAAAGAGAAGGAACCACATTATTGTTGTTTATGTGTCAGCGTTACCAACAGGTGATTTTTTTTTGTTATTAAAGTTAGCTCCATTCAGCAACATGATTTGCACACAGATAATAGAGATAATAGGAACTGCAGATGCTGGAGAATCCGAGATAACAAGGTGCTGACCTGGATGAACACAGCAGGCCAAGCAGCATCTTGGGAGCAGGAAAGCTGACGTTTCAGGCCTAGACTCTTCTGATGAACCCACAGATTGCGTTTGGAATAGGCACTTAGATCTCAGTACTGAGATTCCTGAAACACATAGACTTAAAAATATTTTGTGAGTACAATGTGTCATTAATGGATATTGTAGTTTGATATTTTGACATTTCTTAACAAGTCAAAGCATCCTGAATAAGGGAGATGTTGTGTTTAAGTTCTCTACATATTCTCTTTAAAATATGAATGCATTCTGGTGTTTAAATCTGTGTTACCAGTCATGATACTGAAATGGTGTGACAAATAGTAACATGTTGCAAAATGCTTCAAACTGCCCCCCTGGTGATTGTATCTGAAAAGATTCTCAAGAGCTATAGCCTTGATTCAGTAAATTTCATTGCAGTGTTAGGGTCAGATCTGTGGTATGATGGTAACGTATCTTGTAGCACGTTCCTAGCATTTGATTTTCGCACCAGCCATATTTCCTGTGAAAGACGATTGTCAAGACTAAGTGTTGTAAAAGCATTACCGTGGCAACAAAACCAAGGCCCATTCTGGGATCAGCGAGCTAGGATGATGCAAAGAAGCTCGAATTACAGATTTTCTTTCCATAAAATAATTGGTGAAAACAACATGATTCATCTCGAGATAAGAGAGAGATAATGGGAACTGCAGATGCTGGAGAATCCAAGACAACAAAATGTGAGGCTGGATGAACACAGCAGGCCAAGCAGCATCTCAGGAGCACAAAAGCTGACGTTTCGGGCCTAGACCCTTCATCAGAGAGGGGGATGGGGTGAGGGTTCTGGAATAAATAGGGAGAGAGGGGGAGGCGGACCGAAGATGGAGAGAAAAGAAGATAGGTGGAGAGAGTATAGGTGGGGAGGTAGGGAGGGGATAGGTCAGTCCAGGGAAGACGGACAGGTCAAGGAGGTGGGATGAGGTTAGTAGGTAGCTGGGGGTGCGGCTTGGGGTGGGAGGAAGGGATGGGTGAGAGGAAGAACCGGTGAGGGAGGCAGAGACAGGTTGGACAGGTTTTGGGATGCAGTGGGTGGAGTGGAGGAGCTGGGCTGATTGTGTGGTGCAGTGGGGGGAGGGGACGAACTGGGCTGGTTTAGGGATGCAGTTGGGGAAGGGGAGATTTTGAAACTGGTGAAGTCCACATTGATACCATTAGGCTGCAGGGTTCCCAGGCGGAATATGAGTTGCTGTTCCTGCAACCTTCGGGTGGCATCATTGTGGCACTGCAGGAGGCCCATGATGGACATGTCATCTAAAGAATGGGAGGGGGAGTGGAAATGGTTTGTGACTGGGAGGTGCAGTTGTTTGTTGCGCACTGAGCGGAGGTGTTCTGCAAAGCGGTCTCCAAGCCTCCGCTTGGTTTCCCCAATGTAGAGGAAGCCACACTGGGTACAGTGGGTGCAGTATACCACATTGGCAGATGTGCAGGTGAACCTCTGCTTAATGTGGAATGTCATCTTGGGGCCTGGGATAGGGGTGAGGGGGGAGGTGTGGGGGCAAGTGTAGCATTTCCTGCGGTTGCAGGGGAAGGTGCCGGGTGTGGTGGGGTTGGAGGGCAGTGTGGAGCGAACAAGGGAGTCACGGAGAGAGTAGTCTCTCCGGAAAGCAGACAAGGGTGGGGATGGAAAAATGTCTTGGGTGGTGGGGTCGGATTGTAGATGGCGGAAGTGTCGGAGGATGATGCGTTGTATCCGGAGGTTGGTGGGGTGGTGTGTGAGAACGCGGGAGATCCTCTTTGGGCGGTTGTGGCGGGGGCGGGGTGTGAGAGACAAGCTTGTAACTGATGTCCATTTCAAGCCCACCGACTCCCACAGCTACCTAGAATACACCTCCTCCCACCCACCCTCCTGCAAAAATTCCATCCCCTATTCCCAATTCCTCCGCCTCCGCCGCATCTGCTCCCACGACAAGACATTCCACTCCCACACATCCCAGATGTCCAAATTCTTCAAGGACCGCAACTTTCCCCCCACATTGATCAAGAACGCCCTCGACCGCGTCTCCCGTATTTTCAACAACACGTCTCTCACACCCCGCCCCCGCCACAACCGCCCAAAGAGGATCCCCCTCGTTCTCACACACCACCCCACCAACCTCCGGATACAACGCAAGATCCTCCGACACTTCCGCCATCTACAATCCGACCCAACCACTGAAGACATTTTTCCATTCCCACCCCTGTCTGCTTTCCAGACAGACCACTCTCTCCGTGACTCCCTTGTTCGCTCCACACTGCCCTCCAACCCCACCACACCCGGCACCTTCCCCTGCAACCGCAGGAAATGCTACACTTGCCCCCACACCTCCCCCCTCACCCCTATCCCAGGCCCCAAAATGACATTCCACATTAAGTAGAGGTTCACCTGCACATCTGCCAATGTGGTGTACTGCATCCACTGTACCCGGTGTGGCTTCCTCTACATTGGGGAAACCAAGCGGAGGCTTTGAGACCGCTTTGCAGAACACCTCCGCTCAGTTCGCAACAAACAACTGCACCTCCCAGTCGCAAACCATTTCCACTCCCCCTCTCATTCTTTAGATGACATGTCCATCATGGGCCTCCTGCATTGCCACAATGATGCTACCCGAAGGTTGCAGGAACAGCAACTCATATTCCGCCTGGGAACCCTGCAGCCTAATGATATCAATGTGGACTTCACCAGTTTCAAAATCTCCCCTTCCCCAACTGCATCCCTAAACCAGCCCAGTTCGTCCCCTCTCCCCACTGCACCACACAACCAGCCCAGCTCCTCCACTCCACCCACTGCATCCCAAAACCAGTCCAACCTGTCTCTGCCTCCCTAACCGGTTCTTCCTCTCACCCATCCCTTCCTCCCACCCCAAGCCGCACTCTCATCTACCTACTAACCTCATCCCACCTCCTTGACCTGTCCGTCTTCCCTGGACTGACCTATCCCCTCCCTACCTCCCCACCTATACTATCTCCACCTATCTTCTTTTCTCTCCATCTTCGGTCCGCCTCCCCCTCTCTCCCTATTTATTCCAGAACCCTCTCCCCATCCCCCTCTCTGATGAAGGGTCTAGGCCTGAAACGTCAGCTTTTGAGCTCCTGAGATGCTGCTTGGCCTGCTGTGTTCATCCAGCCTCACATTTTGTTGTCCATGATTCATCTCGAGCTCAGTCTGGCCTGCACTTGTAAATATTCAAAACTCAGTACAACATGGGACTTGTGAAATTGCATTCAAGGAATTATTTCAGGCAGGTCAGGCAGATACAGCATCTGGGACAATGTAGCAGATGAAGAAACAAGAACACTTAATCAGTTCTATGCCATAGCTCATTTGTTTTGATGTATTCAGCATACCAACTGAACAATACTGCTGCATGAATGATAGAAATGGGTGTATACCCAGGACAAACAAAGCTGTAGGGAGTTTTCAACCTTTCCTCATTGAGGAGCTCTTGTTTTGGACTTGATATATCATAACATTGTGCAACTTAAACAGTTAATCCATATGGCTAAGGCTGAAAAGATAAGTGAATAGTCCTTATTTGTAAAACAATTTATAGAGTCATAGAGTCACACAGCACAAAAACAGACCCTTCAGTCCAACCAGTCCATGCCAACATCATCCCAAACTGAACTAATCCCACCTCCCTGTACCTATCCCATGCCCCTCTAAACCTTTCCTATTCATGTACTTACCTTGAATATTTTAAAATATAACTTGTTCATATTGGTATAACCATTAAACACATTATTACTACTTAGATTTATTTCTAACAAAATTACTCTTGTCATTGGAGGCATTGAAATTTGTAACCTCGAAGTCTTTTTATAAACATAATGGGAAGACTAATATATTTGGTTAGGATGACTGTCTAATACAAAAATTAGGCTTTTCTTGATATACTGTCACTGCTAACCTATCATTTACATGGGATAATGTTCAGATATACATGGTAGGGGGAGAATTGGCACTGTACCTGATCTGTCCTATTTCCAATTCTGCAGTGCGCTATAAAAATCAGCCATAAAATGATCACTGGGATCAGTTCAAAAGATGCAGAGAAATTTTTAGGATTCCTGTCTGGATCTCTAGGAAATGTAGAATTCCTCCCCCTAGACTAACACATGAAATATACCTAGACTTAGGAACATAAGAACGTGGGAGCAGGAGTGGACCACTAAGTCTCTTGGGCCTGCTCTGCCAATCTACATCACAGCTAATCATCTATCTCACTGCCATATCCCTCTGAAATCCCTATTTCCCACAATGTTTTTAATAAATAGAAATTTATTAATCTCTGTCTTAAGAGTCAACAACATTGCCACCAGTGTGGTGACAAATGTAGGCCAGACCAGGGAAGAACATTAGTGAACCAGATGAGTTTTTCTGACAAACATCAGTGGCTTCATGATCATCATTAAATCTTAATTCCAGTTTATGTTTAAAATTCAAACTTCACCATCAGTCACGGTGGGATCTGAACCTCTGTTCCCAGAACATAAGCTGGGCCTTTGGATGAATATTCTGGTAATAATTTTATTTATTTAATTTTTGTATTCGTTTGTGGTATGTGGGCGTCACTGGCTGGCCAGCATTTATTGCCCATCTGTGGTTGGGAGCTGCCTTCTTGAACTGTTGCAGTCCATGTGCAGCCGGTTGACCCACAATGCTATGAGGAAGGGAATTCCAGGATTTTGACCCAGTGACAGTGAATGAACAGCGATATATTTCCAAGTCAGAATGGTGAGTGACATGGAGGGGAACTTGAAGGTGATGGTGTTCCCATGTGTCTGATGCCCTTGTCCTTCCAGATGGAAGTGGTCATGGGTTTGGAAGGTGTTGTCTGAGGATCTTTGGTGTACTTCTCCAGTGCATTTTTAGAAAGTACACACTGCTGCTACTGAGCATCGGTGGTGAAGGGAGTGAATGTTTGTGGATGTATTGTCAATCAAGCGGGGTGCTTTGTCCTGGATGGTGTCAAGCTTCTTGAGTGTTGATAGGGCTGCAGTCATCCAGGCAAGTGGGGAATATTCCATCACATTCTTGACTTGTGCCTTGTAGATGGTGGACAGGCTTTTGAGGAGTCAGGAGGTGAGTTACTTGGTGTAGTATTCCTAGCTTCAGGCCTGCTCTTGTAGCCACTGTGTTTATTTGGTGAGTCCATTTGAGCTTCTGGTCAATGGTAACCCCCAGGATGTTGATAGTGGGGGATTCAGTGATGGTAACACCATTGAATGTCAAGCACGATGATTAGATTGTCTTTAATTGGTGATGCTCATCGCATGGCATTTGTTTGGTGCAAATGTCACTTGCCACTTATCAGCCCAAGCCTGAATATTGTTCTGATCTTGTTACATGTGAACATGGACTGCTTCAGTATCTGAGGAGTCATGAATGGTGCTGAACATTGTACAATCATCGGTGAACATCCCCACTTCTGACCTTATAATAGAGGGAAGGTCATTGATGAAGCAGCTAAAGATGGTTGGGGGTAGGACACTATCCTGAGGAACTCCTGCAGAGATGTCCTGGAGCTGAGATGATTGATATCCCACAACTACGACCATCTTCCTATGTGTCAGGTATGACTCCAACCATTGGACATTTGCCCTCCCCAATGATTCCACTTTTGCTAGGGCTCCTTGATGCCACCCTCAGTCAAACGCAGCTTTGATATCAAGGGCTGTCACTCTCACCTCACCTCTGGAATTCAGCTGTTTTGCCTGTGTTTGAACCGAGGCTGTAATGAGATCAGGAGCTGAGTAGCCCCTGGTGGAACCCAAACTGACCATCACTGAGCACGTTATTTCTGAGCAGGTGCTGCTTGATAGTGCTGTTGTTGACACCTTTCATCACTTTACTACTGATCAACAGTAGACTGATGGGTTAGTAATTGGCTG
Organism: Stegostoma tigrinum; assembly: GCF_030684315.1. Taxonomy (NCBI): domain Eukaryota; kingdom Metazoa; phylum Chordata; class Chondrichthyes; order Orectolobiformes; family Stegostomatidae; genus Stegostoma; species Stegostoma tigrinum. The sequence continues at coordinate 56,608,527 of NC_081370.1, read as the reverse complement.
GGTTGGATTTGTCCTGCGTTTTGTGTGTAGGACATGCTTGGGCAATTTTCCACATTGTCAGGTATGGAACAGCTTGGCTAGGGGAGTGGCAAGTTCTGGAGCACAAGCGTTCAGTACTATTGCCGGAATGTTGTCAGGGCCCGTAGCTTTTGCAGTAACTACTGTCTTCAACCATTTAATGATATCACATGGAATGAATTAAATTGGCTGAAGACTGGTACCTGTATGAGTGGGACCACTGGAGGAGGACGAGATGGATTATCCACAAGGACTGTGCAATGGTTACTTTTACTGATAATGCATTGGACAGATGCAGCTGCAGCTGGCAGATTAGTAAGGATGAGGTCAGGTATATTTTTCCTTCTTGTTGGTTCCCTCACCACCTGCCGCAGACAAGTCTAGCAGCTATGTCCTTTAGAACCCGATCAACTCGATTAGTAGTACTGCTGCCGAGCCACTCTTGGTGGTGGACATTGAAATTCCCCACCCAGAGTACATGTTTTGCCCTTGCCATCCTCAGTGTGGACACAAATCAGAGTTAATGTTTAGGGCCCAGTTACCCTTCATCAAAACTGATGTTCTTCTGAGGAAGGGTCATTCAACCAAAAATGTTCACTTTGATTTCTCTCAGGTGCTGCTTGACCTGCTGAGCTTTTCTAGCAATTTCTATTTTTGTCTCTGAGTAAGAGGATCTGCAGTTTTTTCCATTTTTATGAACAATTTTGACATTCAGGAAGGACAGGCAAAACGGAGAAACAGATGATGGTTTGGCGCTGATAATAAGAGATGGGTTCAAAATAATAATGAGGGGACTTTTGTTTGGAAGAACAGGAATCTGTTTAGAGAGCTAGAAAATAGCAGGGGCAGCGAACATTAGAGTGTTCCATAGGGGAGAAAACAATAATGGTAATGCAAGGCACGGCATAAACCAGGAAAGTAGAGCAGCAAGACAAATGTAGTAATCACGGATGACTTCCATCGATACATAGACTGGTTCAATGTAATGACTACCAATGCCATGGAAGAAGAATTTCTGCGATGTATTCAAGATGGGTTTTTTTAAAGAAATTTATTAAAGAACCAACTGGGTGCATATTATCTTATATTCCCTAAATTCTATTTTCAGAACCTCAGTTTGTAGTTTGAGATGTCTCCCGTGTGATCATCTGGGACACTTGAACAGTACATGATTCCCCATGCAACTGAGCTGTCCTACCATATCTTAATAACAAAGTGTGAAGCTGGATGAACACAGCAGGCCAAGCAGCATCTCAGGAGAACAAAAGCTGATGTTTTGGGCCTAGACCCTTCATCAGAGGGTCTCTGAAGAAGGGTCTGGGCCTGAAACATTAGCTTTTGTGCTCCTGAGATGCTGCTTGGCCTGCTGTGTTCATCCAGCTTCACACTTTGTTATCTTGGATTCTCCAGCATCTGCAGTTCCCATTAGCTCTACCATACTTAAACTTCACTTTCAAACTATTAGCTGGAGTTGAGAACACAGAAAGAAAAACTACTTATCAATCAGTTCCAATGAATTCTGCTTTAGTAAACATGCACCTTGAACACTCACTAATCAATCAGCTTATAATTTCACAATGACACAAATCTCTGTTTTATTTCAAACCCAGTGTTCTGAAGCTGCAGCAAAAAGTGGCTTTCCAATTTTATTATATTTCCCTCAGCCTCTTGCACCTTCTCTCAGTCCTCACTTTGTTTCCTTGTAGGTTTATGCTCTGTTCTCTCTCCCAGCTAAGCGTAGATCTGAAGCTCCACTCTTTGTTTTTCATCCTCTCTCTCTCTTCCCAGTGCATTTCCCTGCAGATCCACAAGAAGTGATGAGATAACTTGCAAGTTCCTCTTATAAAGTAACCAATATGACCATATTTAGAGCACAATACATGTTTAAACAAATTAAAGAATTAATAAAGTTCTAGGGAAAGGGCAGCTTATAGAGAAGGAGGGATGTGAAGGATCTGCTGAAGTGGGACTGATTGGTTAGGTCTTTCAAAGAATCAGAGTATGATCAATGAAATAGTTTCCTACTGGGCTGTAGTATGCTGTGATTGTAATCCCCCAAGGCTATTACAACAATAACTTTGATGCTCGATTGACATAAGGTCATTCGAAGATCACAGGATAGCCTACTCACGAATGAGAGGTCATTTTATTCCTTTGTAATAGATGTCCTTTGCTGTAACATCCCACCTCAAAGACAAACTGAAAAGTGATAAGAACGTGAAAATGCTTTTTTTGACAAGTTTATACTAACAGTTACATTTGAGGCTCTGATTAAATCATAACAAAGGACGTTGGGACTGGTTGATAGATCTGTCTCAAAGAACCACCAGTAGATGAATGGTTTCCTTCTGTGTTATTCTTTGATTTCAAATACTCTTCAGTTAATCTTAGATCTGGGATTCATTACTTCATCAGCATACCAATTATAATGCTTGCCAGCTGATGGCACTTTTAATCAATTATCCTTTAAACCTACCTAAAATGTAACAATTAACAATGTTACGTTTTAGTGTAATTACATCTGGAACAGGAAGTCCAGGTTCAAGTCCCACTTGCCCCATAGGTGTGTCATGACATGCCTGAACGGATTGTTTAAATAAATAAAATATTCTGGATGTGAGTTTGCTCGCTGAGCTGGAAGGTTAGTTTTCAGACATTTCGTCACCATTCTCGGTAACATCATCAGTGAGCCTCCGGTGAAGCGCTGGTGTTATGTCCTGCTTTCTATTTATCTGTTTAGGTTTCCTTGGGTTGGTGATGTCATTTCCTGCATTGGTGATGTCATTTCCTGTTCTTTTTCTCAGGGGACGGTAGATTGGCTCCAAATCAATGTGTTTGTTGATGGAGTTCCGGTTGGAATGCCATGCTTCTAGGAATTCTCGTGCGTGTCTCTGTTTGGCTAGTCCTGGGATGGATGTGTTGTCCCAATCAAAGTGGTGTCCTTCCTCATCTGTATATAAGGATACGAGTGATAGTGGGTCATGTCGTTTTGTGGCTAGTTGAAACTAGAAGCTAGTTGAAATCCAGAAACTCAACCTGAGCTACAAATCTTCTCAAAACTTGCTAACTAAAATATTATCAGTCTCAAAACGATCAAGGTTAAGTTTACAACGTATAGGAAAATACAGCCAAAATAACTAACAACAGGTACATAAAACTGTGACCTCACTACTCCAATGAGGTAGTAGTTTCTGACAACTTTTTACAATTTATTTATTCGCTCCTGGGATGTGGGCATCACTGGCTAGACCAGCATTTATTGGCCATCCCTAGTTGGCCTTGAGAATGTGATACTTAGATGTCTCCTTGAACTATTGCAGTCCAATTGATGTAGATACATCCACAGTACTTTAGGAAGAGAATAAGCTTAGAGTAATTTCTGTTGCAAATTTATCTACTCTTAATATTGGAAAGGATCCAGCCTACAAATATAACGAACAGGGAAGGTTAAGTGGTCTCAATTCTTTTCCAGATCCATCCAATATCTGTGTAATTCATAATCTGGAATTTTACATGGGAGCTGATAATTGTTTTAATTATTCTAATTAAAGAAAGTTATTTCAGTTCACCTGGTGAATTTGTAGCATTCATCCAGTATTGCATCCACAGTTTTCCTTTAACATAGTTCTTTGATATTATATTGGGAAACAACTGAAGCATAGACTGCTCTCTTTCCTTCATAAATACATTCATATTATCCATTTTGTTCATATGATGAGGTATGATTTTTAAAATAGATTTTGTATCAAATGCAACTTTGGACATGACAAGAAAAGAGGAAAGGAATGACAAACACAAACAGAGACCTCTCATAAGAGCATAAGAGATAGCAGCAAGCTTAGGGCATTCAGCTCTTTGGGCCTGAGACCATAGCTAATCTTTTACTTCAACACCATTTTCCTGAATATCCCTTGATGTTTTTAATATGTACAAATCTATCAGTCTCAGTCTTGAACATACTCAACAAGAGAACATCCACAGCCCTCTAATGCAGGTAATTCCAAAGACTGACTACCTTCACAAATTCCTCCTTCTATCCTTCCTAAGTTGCCTGCCTCTTATTCTAACAGTGTGTCCCCTGGTTTCAAAACCTCCAGAGAGAGAAAACATCCTTCCTTCGGTTACCCGTTTGAGTCCTGGAAGAATTTGTGTACTTCAATAAGATTTCACCGTCCCTGGAATTAGCTTAGGGAACCGATGTTGCACCGTCTCTGTCTCAAATATATTTTTCCTTAGGTAAGGAGACCAAAAATGCATAAAGTCATTGAGTGATAGTGTCATAAAGCACAGAAACCCAGGCCCTTCAGTCCAACCAATCCATGCCGAACATAATCCCGAACTAAACTTGTCCCACCTGCCTGCTCCTGCCCATATCTCTCCAAACTTTTCCAATTCATGTACTTACCTGAATGTGTTTTAAATGTTGTTATTGTGCCCATATCTACCACTTCCTCAGGAAGTTAATTTCACATGTGAACCATCCTCTGTTTGAAATATTTGCTCCTTATCTTTTATACACCTCTCTACTCTCACCTTAAAAACGTGCTTCCTTGACTTGAAATCTGCCATCTTAGGGAAAAGACACCTGCCATTAACCCTATCTATACCCCTCATTATTTTATAAACTACTATAAGGTCATTGCTCAACCTCCTATGATCCAGTGATAAAAAAAGTCCCAGCCTATCCAAGATAATAAAATGTGAGGCTGGATGAACACAGCAGGCCCAGCAGCATCTCAGGAACACAAAAGCTGATGTTTCGGGCCTAGACCCAGCCTACCCAGCCTATATTTATAACTCAAGCCTTCCATACCCAGCAACAACCTGGTTAATGTCTTCTGAATCTTCTCCAGCTCAATTATATCCTTCCTATAACTGGATGATCAGAATTGGACACTACACCAGAAGAGATCTCAGTAATGTCCTGTACATCCTCAACATGACATCTCAACTCCAATACTCAAAAGACTGAGCAAAGAAGGGAAGCGTGCTGAAGCCTTTTTTTATCACCCTATCTGTATATGATGCAAACTTCAAAGAATTATATACCTGAACCCCTAGATCCCTCAGTTCTACACCACCACCCAAGGCCCTACCATTAATTGTATGTCCTACCCCTATTTGTCATACCAAAATGCAATACCTCACATTTATCCAGATTGAACTCAATCTGCCATTTTTCAGACCATTAACCTATTTGATGAAGATCCCTTTGTAATCTTTGGAAACCTTCTTCACTGTTTATTATGCCACTAGTTTTGGTGTCATCCACAAACTTATTAACCATGCCTACTATATTCTCATCCAAATCATTTATATAAATCTTCTGAATGTGGTCTCACCGAGGCTCAATATAATGCCTCAAGACATCTTTCTTTATTTCCAGACTCAAGTCTTCTCCTAATAAAGGCAAACACATCATTTGCCTTCAGAATAGCTTCCTGTATCTGGATGTTGACTTTCAGTGATTATTGATTTTTGAAGTTCACAAGTTATCAGCCTCTCACCGTTTAAAGAATACACTGTATTTCTGTTTTTCCTACCAAAGTGCATAACCTCATTTCCACCGCATTGTATTTCATCTTTCAATTTTTTGTCATTCACTTCTCCTCTCCAACTACCCTTGACATGTTTTTACATCCTCCTTACAACTGTCATTCCTACTTATTTTTGTGTCATTTGCAAACTGGAAAATATTTCATTTAGCCTCATATCCAAATGATTGATATAGATTACTAATATTTGAGGTCCAAGCACTGATCCTTTGTTGTACCTCAGAGCCCACCAATCTGAAAATGACACATGTATTCCTAGATAATAAAATGTGAGGCTGGATGAACACAGCAGGCCCAGCAGCATCTCAGGAGCACAAAAGCTGACGTTTCGGGCCTAGACCCTTCATCAGAGAGGGGGATGGGGTGAGGGTTCTGGAATAAATAGGGAGAGAGGGGGAGGCAGACCCAAGATGGAGAGAAAAGAAGATAGGTGGAGAGGAGAGTATAGGTGGGGAGGTAAGGAGGGGATAGGTCAGTCCAGGGAAGACGGACAGGTCAAGGAGGTGGGATGAGGTTAGTAGGTAGGAAATGGAGGTGCAGCTTGGGGTGGGAGGAAGGGATGGGTGAGAGGAAGAACAGGTTAGGGAAGCAGAGACAGGCTGGGCTGGTTTTGGGATGCGGTGGGGGAAGGGGAGATTTTGAAGCTGGTGAAGTCCACATTGATACCATTGGGCTGCAGGGTTCCCAAGCGAGCGGAATATGAGTTGCTGTTCCTGCAACCTTCGGGTGGCATCATTGTGGCACTGCAGGAGGCCCATGATGGACATGTCATCTAAAGAATGGGAGGGGGAGTGGAAATGGTTTGCAACTGGGAGGTGCAGTTGTTTATTGCGAACCGAGCAGAGGTGTTCTGCAAAGTGGTCCCCAAGCCTTCGCTTGGTTTCCCCAATGTAGAGGAAGCCACACCGGGTACAGTGGATGCAGTATACCACATTGGCAGATGTGCAGGTGGACCTCTGCTTAATATGGAAAGTCATCTTGGGGCCTGGGATGGGGGTGAGGGAGGAGGTGTGGGGGCAAGTGTTGCATTTCCTGCGGTAGATTTTGAAGCTGGTGAAGTCCACAGATTTTGAAGCTGGTGAAGTCTTCCCCTCCACCCACTGCATCCCAAAACCAGCCCAACCTGTCTCTGCCTCCCTAACCTGTTCTTCCTCTCACCCATCTCTTCCTCACACCCCAAGCCATACCTCCATCTCCTACCTACTAACCACATCCCACCTCCTTGACCTGTTTGTCTTCCCTGGACTGACCCATCCCCTCCCTACCTCCCCACCTATACTCTCCACTCCACCTATCTTCTTTTCTCTCCATCTTCGGTCCGCCTCCCCCTCTCTCCCTATTTATTCCAGAACCGTCACCCCATCCCCCTCTCTGATGAAGGGTCTAGGCCCGAAACGTCAGCTTTTGTGCTCCTGAGATGCTGCTGGGCCTGCTGTGTTCATCCAGCCTCACATTTTATTATCTTGGATTCTCCAGCATCTGCAGTTCCCATTATCACATGTATTCCTATCTTTGTTTTCTGCACATTTAACAGTTCTCAATCCAGAACAGTATATTCATCCGACTCTGTCCGATTTGTGTATTGTTTATTAACCTTCTGCATGGGACTTTATCAAAAACCTTTTGAAAATCTAAAGAAACCACGTCCAATAGTTCTCAGAATTAGTAAGAACTGTCGATGCTGAAGTCAGAGATAACACAGTGTGGAGCTGGAGGAACACAGCAGGCCAGGCAGCATCGGAGAAGCAGGAAAGCTTCAAGACCCTTCTTCGGAAAGGCCCAACCCAAAACATCTGCTTTCCTGGTCCTGTGATGCTACCTGGCCTGCTGTGTTCCTCCAGCTCTACACTGTGTTATATCCAGTAGTTCTGCCTTGTTTATTCCACTAGTCACGCTCTCAAAACGCTCCAGTAGGTTTGTCAAGTATGATTTCCCTTCAAAAGATCCACGTTGATTCTGTCCCATCTGACCATTACCTAACTATCCCGTTAGTGCATTCTTTGTCAGAGATTCTAGTATTTTCTCTGTGACTAACAGGCTAGGCTAACATCTGTAGTTTCCCGTTTTCTCCTTCCCTCCTTTTTTAAATAATGGAGTTATGTTTGTTCAGTGAATTTTGAATTTAGTTTTAGCTTTTATGGATTTTTTTTTATAAACATTTACAGCTGAATGAGTTAGTGATAGATGTACCCTGGACTACCAAGGGAAGATGGATTTTATAATTTTACATTTCCAGTCTTTCTCCTGTCAAGTCAGAGTACCAGCTGAAGCATGGAAGTACTTGACCAGTCTGTGATCAGTGTGGGGGAAGAAGAGGAGTCATAGCAACATTGGTAATGTTCATCTTAAGTGCATGTTTGGAACCATAAGCATGATTGAGATAGTCTAAACTTATTTCTGATAATGTCAAAATTAATGAAATATACTAAAAGACATGCGTTGTTACTAAATGTGTGGCCATGTCCAAGAATATTACAGATTCATTCAGTATTACTTTAAATTAAATACAATGGTAATTGCAGGTGGCAAAATGTACTTTTTTGCACGTGCTAATTTGCTGAAAATGATAAGTACTTCTGGGCACAAAGCTGAATGCACCACATGAGCACTAGTTGACAGATATGCATTTGACCAAACGCTTTGTATGAGTTTCTGCATAGTCCGTTTCACAGTGCAGTGATCTTTATGGACATTTGGCACTTGCGAGAATAAGGGCAACCGATTATGTTGTTCCTTAACCAAATACTGTGGAGAATCATTAATGAGCAGAGCAGACCATGAACTGAGAAAAATGAGTTAAAGGAGTTAATTCAATGACAAATCAGGCAGCGAAAGAAAATAAAGGAAGATTAGTGTAAGGGTTGTAAACTGGCCAGAAAGAGAAAGAAAACGAGTCAGTTCATTTTAGAGTCATAGGCTGAAACAACATGGAAACAGACCCTTCGGTCCAACCAATCCATGCCGACCATAATCCCAAATGAAACTAGTCTCACCTGCCTGCACTTAGCCTACATCCCTCCAAACATTTCTTATTTATGCACTTATCTAAATATCATTTAAATGATGTAACTGTACCCGTATCCACCATTTTCTCTGGAAGTTCATTCCACACATGATCCACTCTCCATGTTAAAAATAAACAGTCGTTCATGCCTTTTTGAAAATATTTCTCCTCTCAGCTTAAAAAATGCCCTTTAGTCTTGAAATTCCCCATCCTAGGGAAAAGACACCTGCCATTCACCTCATCCATATGCCTCAAAATTTTATAAACTTCTATAAGGTCATCCCTCAACCCCTTCTTAGCACCAGTGAAAAAAGTCGCAGTCTTTCTACTCCTTGTAACTCAAATCCTCCAGTCCTGGCAACATCTTGGTAATTTTCTTCTGAATGCTCTCCAGCTGAATAATATCTTTATTTCTTTAGTAAATATCTTTACTATAACAGGATGATCAGAACTGTACACAGTACTTAAGAAGAAGCCTCACCAATGTCCTGTACAATCTCAACATGACACCCCAACTCCAGTACTCAAGGTCTGAGCAATGAAGGCAAGTGTGCTAATTGCCTTCTTAACCATCCTACTTATATGTGACATAATCGTCAAAGAATTATGTGTCTGAAACCCCTCAGTCTCTCTGTTGTACAATACTACCCAGTGCCTTACATTTAATTGTATAAGTCCTGCCCTTGTTTCGTTTACCAAAGTACAATACCTCGCAAGTACCCAAACTGAACTGCACCTGCCACTCTACAGCCCATTTACCCAATTAATTAAGATCTCTTTATAATCTTAGATCACCTTCTTCAGTCTCCACTATACCACTAATTTTGGTGTCAGCTGCCAACTTACTAACCATACCTTTGATATTCTCATCAAAATAACTTATATAAATGACAATCAAAAGGGGATCTGGCACCAAACCCCATGGAACACTGCTGGTCACAAGTTTCCAGTCCAAAAAACAACCCTGCACGATCACACCTTATCTCCTGCTGTTAAGCCAGTTTTGTATCCAACTGGCAAGATCACCCTGAACTTTGCTGTGGAATTTTGTGGAATAAGACTGTACACCTGGAGAAGTTAGTTTTCAGGACTAGTGACGTATGGAAGTAATTAAGAATTAAGTTAAAAGGAAATTGAGACTGGAATAGCCAACCCTAAACCTTTCTCTAATCTGTGACACCAATAAAAGAACTTCATGCCATTTATAACATTTGAATGGGGAGCCAGACATTGAGGTGCTTTTATTGAGGTGCAGAAGGACACCTCAAGCCAAACAGCAACTACCTAACTTTGCAATTAACTGCACATGAATGCCTTCCTCCCAACCTGAAACTTTCCTATTCTCTGATGCTGCCTGACCTGCCGTGTTCCTCCACCTCCACTCTGTGTTACCTCCAATTTGCTGTCTGTTTTGCACATATAAACAACAGTTTGTGCTGTTAGCTTCAGAGCAAAATCCAACCAAATGTATATATTCAGTGTGTTGGTGATAATTATATCCAAATAAACACATTTTTTGCAATATTAATTTTAAACCAACATACTTCAACTTGATTACCATCAATGGATAGATTTCCAAGGAGACTTTGCTCATTGTCTTCTGTAGCTTAGGTAGAGAAACATCAAATAAAGTTGACAATCAGGAAAAACACCACAAGAATTCAATCCCTGAGTTATTTATACATATATTCCCAATCATCATCTTTTAGGCTCCAGGTAGAACTGAATTGCTATTCTCAAAGTTAGATATTTAGAATGGGTCATTTGGTATCTAGATCAAAATTTTGATTGGACTGGACAATAGACCTGTTATATCACCTATTGTTTCAATGTTGCTTAGTAACCAAGGATAACTTTTTAATTCAGAGTCCAAAGCATAAATTCTTTGCATACAATAAAAACAGAACTTGACAGGATTTGGAATACATTGAATCCCAGGATAGTATAACTTCCTGACAACTAATCGGTACATTTATTTTTGTGGCACATTTTCAATAATTTGAAAGGTGAGAACAGGACATTAGCTGTATCTCAGACACCATTTTTTAATGTTAAGATTTCAAGCAGTACTGTAACATTCTTTTTGAGTATTTACTTTTTCTTTTGGCAATGCCCTCATTTCTCCTGCAACTTTAATCTGTTAGTTATTGGCAGCAGTTAGTAACTCTCTCCCTATTGGTAATCCAGAATTAAGATGAATAGAGAACACTGGCTGAGGTAAAACACTTTTTAAATTTAAATCTACAATCCTTACATTAACAGGAGACTGAGCTGTTTCAATTATAGTGATAGAATCTGTTAACCAGAGGCCTTTGGAACAGTATTCAATTTACGTTTTCTTAAAATTTCTTTGCTAAGTTATATTTGTATTTGTGGCTGGCTGCCATACCTTTATTACTTATCCAATGGCTGCCTGCAAGGATCCAGAGGCATAATATTTGAGAATGCTCACCACTTTCTCTGGCACGTCTGGCATGCCTGTTGGCGTAGATACCTTCTTCATGGAGGCTGTAAAGGCACATGCTAACTGACTTTGACAGTTGGAGCTTCCTTAAATACCACTGCTGGCTTCTCGTCTGTCCACATATAATTCCTTTCTTAGGTTAGGTTTGGGTTTTATTGTCACATGTGCTCAAGTACAGGAGTACAGTGAAAAGGGTACCATGTTACCATTCCCAGCACCATCTTAGGTACCTAGAAACAAAATTCTAGGCACAAAAATAAAGAAATAAATAAGTTGAAAAGTTCATCGCTGCATTTCCTTTTAGGAGAAAGTAGAAAAATGAAGAAATGAAAGTTAGAAAGCTAATTTTACAGTCCTTTCCTAAGCCATGGGCCTGCGATCACTCCATGCTGGACTTTCCCCACGAGGACTCATTCTTCCCTACACGGGGCAAAGCCCAGCCTGGGTTCACCAGTCGCTTTGCTGTCAATTGCTGATTCACTGACCAGTCGCTTCGCTGCTGACTGCTATCTGGGCTGCCGATGGGACCCCAGATGCCACTCCAGTTCATCAGGGCCACTGCCTGCATGGCCGAGCTCTCTCCACACGGCAAGTAAAAAACAACTAAACAACTGTGAAAGAAAAAATGAGGAAAAAGAAAGAAAAGAAGAAACAAAAAGAAAAGTAGACGGATTAGACGAGATCTATACACAGCTTTGTTGCTATTTCTGCTTTTCCTGTTCTTGTCTGTGATATACTTCTACGAGAGCAGCAGCCTTAATAAAATTCCCCTTTGTCAGAGCATCAAAAGCTAAATCTGAACTGAACAGCTATGACCGAAACAAAACCCAACAGTAACTCAGTTGCTTTAATCAGACCAGGGGTTGCCAGACTAATCAAATTGTAACTGAAACTGCCAAGACTTTTCAGGCAGCATTGTATCACGGGACCCCAATTTGCATATTTTCCTGGGCCTGCGTGTGGCATTAGACTTTTCAAGCTCAAGCCCACAATCATTCACATCACAATAAAATGCCACAGCTATTTCAACCCGTGAACCATCACCAAACTATCCTTTTCCATCGCCATTGATAACAGGTGATGGTGGTAGGACTGGTGGGAAGGGAAGTTAGAGACCAAGGCAATCACTGGAAATAACTGTGAGCCTTCTTTAACAATCATTGGGAGTTAATTGCTGTTTCAGCCAATAACCTGAGAATGGGCACATCAAGTGACAGGAGGAAGAGTCAAGGTCAGAGGAGGGTCCAAGATAACAAAGTGTGGAGCTGGATGAACACAGCAGGCCAAGCAGCATCTCAGGAGCACAAAAGCTGACATTTTGGGCCGAGACCCTTTGTCAGAGATGGGGATGGGGAGAGGGAACTGGAATAAATAGGGAGAGGGGCGAGGCGGACCGCAGATGGAGAGAAAACATGATAGGTGGAGAGGAGAGTATAGGTGAGGAGGTAGGGATGGGATAGGTCAGTCCAGGGAAGATGGACAGGTGAAGGAGGTGGGATGAGGTGGTAGGTAGGAAATGAAGTTGCGGCTTGAGGTGGGAGGAAGGGATGGGTGAGAGGAAGAACAGGTTAGGGAAGCAGAGAGAGGCTGGGCTGGTTTTGGGATGCAGTGGGGGGAGGGGACGAACTGGGCTGGTTTTGGAATGCAGTGGGGGAAGGGGAGATTTTGAAGCTTGTGAAGTCCACATTGATGCCATTGGGCTGCAGGGTTCCCAAGTGGAATATGAGTTGCTGTTCTTGCAACCTTCCGGTGGCATCATTGTGGCATTGCAGGAGGCCCATGATGGACATGTCGTCTGAGGAATGGGAGGGGGAGTTAAAATGGTTCGCGACTGGGAGGTGCAGTTGTTTGTTGCAAACCGAACGGAGGTGTTCTGCAAAGCGGTCTTCGAGCCTCCGCTTGGTTTCCCCAATGTAGAGGAAGTCACACCAGGTACAATGGATACAATATACCACATTGGCAGATGTGCAGGTGAACATCTGCTTGATATGGAAGGTCATCTTGGGGCCTGGGATAGGGGTGAGGGAGAAGGTGTGGGGGCAAGTGTAGCACTTGCTGTGGTTGCAGGGGAAGGTGCCTGGTTTGGTGGGGTTGGAGGGGAGTGTGGAGCAGACAAGGGAGTTGCAGAGAGCTTGGGAACCCTGCAGCCCAATGGTATCAATGTGGACTTCACAAGCTTCAAAATCTCCCCTTCCCCCACTGCATCCCAAGACCAGCCCAGTTTCTCCCCTCCCCCCACTGCATCCCAAAACCAGCCCAGCCTCTCTCTGCTTCCCTAACCTGTTCTTCCTCTCACCCATCCCTTCCTCCCACCTCAAGCCGCACCTCCATTTCCTACCCACCACCTCATCCCGCCTCCTTCACCTGTCCATCTTCCCTGGACTGACCTATCCCATCCCTACCTCCTCACCTATACTCTCCTCTCCACCTATCTTGTTTTCTCTCCATCTTCGGTCCGCCTCCCCCTCTCTCCCTATTTATTCCAGTTCCCTCTCCCCATCCCCCTCTCTGATGAAGGGTCTAGGCCAGAAATGTCAGCTTTTGTGCTCCTGAGATGCTGCTTGGCCTGCTGTGTTCATCCAGCTCCACACTTTGTTATCTTGGATTCTCCAGCAGCTGCAGTTCCCATTATCACTGATATCAAGGTCAGAGTAGGAACTTCTTTTACGTGACTGACAAAATGCTTCATGGGCAAAAGAGGAACATCAAAGTTACTCCTGTCATCTATAAGGGAAGAAGAGGCCTTTATTGCCTGGATGTCTCCATTCTGTTTTCTAGGCATCTCGAATAGACCCTTTCTTCAAACATGATTGAATGCCATTCCTTCTATCCTGGTCTCCTTGAGACAATAGTTTAGGGCTCATCTTTGTCCCCCATCTTGCCGATTCCTGCATTGAGTTGAACTCACGGTTTGAGTATTGACTGCATGACTGAGAGTCAATTAGAACAATTCGATAGAAGTGGCACAACTTTTTAGCATTGACACTTTTTCACATTAATATAACTTACAACGCAATACATCATGTGAGGTTTTAATGCAATTCATCATGTATGGTTTAGAAAGGGTGGACGCGAGGAAGTTGTTTCCGCTAGGCGGGGAGACTAGGACCCGTGGGCACTGCCTTAAAATTAGAGGGGGTAAATTTAAAACTGAAATGAGAAGACATTTCTTCAGCCAGAGAGTGGTGGGCTTGTGGAATTCATTGCCGCAGAGTGCAGTGGAGGCCGGGACGTTGGATGCCTTCAAGGCAGAGATCGACAATTTCTTGATCTCAAAAGAAATCAAGGGCTACGGGGGGGAGTGCAGGGAAGTGGTGTTGAAATGCCCATCAGCCATGATTTAAATGGCGGAGTGGACTTGATGGGCCGAATGGCCTTACTTCCACTCCTATGTCTTGTGGTCTTATGGACTTATGGTCATCAGGAGAAACTTTATACCCAAAATAGTTGAACACTACAGTTCCACACCAAGCAGCATAAATAAATCCAAAAAGAGAGGAATGAAGGGCAGTCCAGTAACAAAAGTCCCCTGGTAATTGCATTAATATTGTTTGCAACCTGAACAATTACAAAGGTACTTAACTGATGTGGAAAAGAGGTTTGTGTTGCATTTTCATTAACTTTTAATATAGCGGGCAAATTAGTCAACAATATATTTTCGGTACACTAGAAATAGCTACTTCCAGCTGATGTCCAATGATAAATGATACCTTTATTAACATAGTAAGATGCAACAAATTTGCAGAAAAAAGCACTGAACAATAATGTCTGCATTGAAAGATTTAAAGCTGCTGGCAGAAAATATCTGCCAAAAATTAAGCCCATTGATCCTGCAGATTAATATTGATTTTGCTAGTGATGGATGCATGAATCTCAAATAATGGAAGTACAATTCAAATGTTTCATAATAACGCATTCTAATTATCATATTAGCTTTCATGTGTCGTATTTTCAATGCTAGTTATGTTTGAATGTGTTACTTTATGATGGAAAGGAATACTTGACTTATGATATTATTCTGATATTATTATCAGAAATATTTTAGTGTTCTTTAAGCAAAAAATGATGTTAAAACACAGCTAGATTTCTCATTTAGATCACACAACTACAATTTTGTGCGCACCAAGCTAGGAGTGGGATCAATAACCAGTTCTCTTTTGTATCGTACTGTGCTGCCATCCATATCTTCGATGTGGAGTCTTTAAGGTGCTTATATAGAAACCGTATGGTCTGGAAGCAGGCCGTTTGGCCCATCAAGTCTGCCCCGACTCCCTGAAGTTTTTCCCACCCTGACCCAGCCCCAGTTCTTATCTCTGTAACCCTGCTTTTAATCCATCTAGCTACAAATCTCTGGACACAATTGGGCAATTTAACAATGCCAATCCATCTAACATGCTTATCTTTGGACTGTGGGAGGAAACAAGACCACCCCTAGGAAACACATGCAGACATGGGGAGAATATGCAAACTCCACAGAGACAGTCACCTGAGGACGGAATCAAACCCACATCCCTGGTGCTGTGTGGTAGCAGTGCTAACCGCTGAGCCATCATGCTGCCCCACGTATGGCCTAATGTGTGTGAAGGTATCCACCTTCTGGCCTCAGAAGAAGTGTGTTGTAGGCTAAATAACTCTGGAATATTTATGCAGTGAGAGGAATAGGCTCCACATTACTTCAAAGACCATGAAGGACCTCACTTTTGGACCATCTTCCACTAGATCCCACATTACTGTCCCAACAGTCCCATATCGTTGCAGTGTGCAGTGCTTATTTCACTCGTTCAATGTTAACCTTTCAGATACATATACAACAGGAGAAATGATGGTCATAAATTACGGAAAAGACATCAGCATGAGATCATTAACAGCGGCAGATCCTCAGTTTATCATGTACAAGACAACTCTCCATTAATGTGACACACAGGAACTGGAAGCCTGCCTTAGCGCACACTGACCTTGCTGCAACATTACAATGTTAGTACAGTCCAGAGTGCAGCTTAAAAATCAGTAACATCCTGGATCAGAAAGATGCCATGAGCGTCCTGAGAAATTGAGATGCCAGGGTCTGTGGACATAGGGGTCACATGATAAGTGCACTGTAGTGAGACCTGAGATGTTCTTGTGGGTGGCCAAGGTAGCAGCCCAGAGGAACAGCAGTGAGCTGAAGGTGTCAGGTACTCACTGTTCCTTTCCTGTCAAGAATTGTTGTTTATCTGGTTTCCTCGTGGCTGGTGGTAAGGTGAGTAGCTGAATGTTAATGAGGCAAGATATCAGCTAATAAGGCCAACGAAAAGCAATAATTCCCATGAGTAGACATCTTGCTGCTGCCTGGTGAATGTTTGAAAATACAACAGTTTTCTCCCATCATCAAAAAACGCCTCATCTGACTTGACACAGATCTCTCAGCTTTCTCACCATTGCTGACATCATTCACATCCCTGTAAGACTCTGCCCTCAGTCCCTAATTAGAATAACAATTCCCCCATCCTGACCTTGCTAAAATAATGTTTGCTTGTCATCAGTTTCCAGTGTTACGCCCAAGCATTTTTTAATTTATCCCTCACTCTACATAATGATTTTATTGTTCACTTCTATTTGGATGTTTTATGCCTGATAGCATCTGACTTGAATTTGAGACTCATTCATTTTGTCAGGGCCATCCTCACTCATTTTGCTGCAGTTTATCTGTTTTTCTTGGTATCTTTTATTGATTTAATTTAACCCTTGTACTGCCCAAGTTGGTTAACACCATCCAGGACAAAGCAGCCCACTTGATTGGTACTACACCCACGAACATCCACACCCTCCACCACCAGTTGTCAGTCACACCTTTGTGTACTACAAGATGCACTGTAGAAATTCACTAAAGATCCTTAGACATCACCTTCCAAACCCATGATCCCTTCCATCTGAAAGCAGACACAAGGGCAGGACTTACACAGTTAATGGTAGGTCCCTGGGGAGTGTTTTGGAACAGAGAGACTTAGGCGTTCAGGTTCATAGGTCCTTGAAAGCTGTGTTACAGGTAGTCAGAGTGGTAAAGGAGGCATTTAGCATGCTTGCCTTCACTGCTCAGACCATTGAGTTGAGGAGTGGAACATCATGTTTAAGTTGTACAGGACGTTGATGAGGCCACTTTTGGAGTACTGTGTACAGTTCTGGTCATCCTGCTGTAGGAAGGATATTATTAATTGCGGAGAGTGCAGAAAAGATTTACAAGGATATTACCAATACAATGCGGCTTGAAATACAAGGAGAAACTGGATAGATTGGGACTTTTTTCACTGGAGGTTAGGAGGTTGAGGGGTGATCTTTGTCAAGATTTATTAAATCATGAGGGGCACAGATAAGGTGAATAACAAAGGTCTTTTCCTGAGGGTAGGGGAGTTCAAAGTTAAAGGACATAATTTTAAAGTTTGAGGAGAAAGATCTAAAAGACACATGAGGAGCAAGTTTTTTACACAGATGGGTGGTGCGGATATGGAATGAACTGCTACAGGGAGGGCTAGATGTATGTGCAGATACAACATTTAAAAGACATAAGGATAGGCATATGAACAGGAAGGTTTTAGAGGGATATGGGACAAATGCAGGTAAATGAGACTAGTTTAGTTTGGGAAACCTGATTGGCATAGACGAGTTTGACTGAAGACTCTGTTTCCATGCTGTATGACTCTATGAGACACATGGGAACACCACCACCTCCAGATAGTTACCCTCCAAGCCACTCACAGTCCTGCCTTGAAAGTATTTTGCCATTCCTTCACTGTCACTGAGTCAAAATCGTGGAATTCCGTCCCTACAAAGTCAAACCACAGCATGTGGCCCGCAGTGATACAAGAAGGCAGGTCACCACCACCTTCTCAAGGGCAACTCGGGACGATAATATATGCCGGCCCATCCAGCAACATCACATTCAAGGAATGACATTAGAAAATTTCTTCTTCCAGTGTGAATGATTTGCCTTGTGATAATCAAGAGCAATTTTCCACAGGAAATGGGATTAATGGTTGAAGAGTAAAAATGAATAGGACTCTGGGGCTAAATGGATGGCTCAACCAAGGTACAAATACGTGCACAATAGGCTGAACAGTTTCCTTTTGTGCTGTTTTGAAATTTTTCAAAAACTTCTTCATTTATGGGATTTGAGTGTCAGCTAGCATTTTTGCATGTCTCGAACCTACCTTCTTAAACTGCTGATCCATGTGAAATAATTAAACTACAGAGAAAGAAGTGAGGACTACCCTGACAAAATGAATGATTCGTCAGTGTATTTTACTGTAACAAAGGAGTGCTGCAATTTCCCGAACACCCACAATAAGTTTAGGCCGGTCATTCTGGGACTTTGACCCAGTGGCAGTAAGGGATACAGTGGTATGATTCCAAGTCAGATGGCATTCGCCTTGGGTGGGATCTGGGTGCTACCATGCATCTGCTGCCCTTCTCCTTCCAAGGTTTGGTGAGCGCAGGCAAAGGAAATTTGGTGAGTTGGTACAATGCATTTTGTGGAAGGCACATACTGCTCCATTGGTGTTGAAGGGATTCAATGTTTTAACATAATGGTGATCAAGCAAGCTGCTTTGTCATGGATAATATTGAGCTTCCTGAGTGTTTTTGGAGATAGACTGTTCCAGGATTCCTTCACTTTCCTGGCTTGGGCTTTGCAAAGGATAGACAAGCTTTGAAGAACTCACTCAGTGAATTACTCACTGCTGAACTTTAAGCCTTTGATCTGCTGTTTTGCCACAATATTTATGTGGCTTGTCCAGATAAGTTATTGATCAATACTATTTCCCAGGATGTTGATGGTGGCAGATTTTGTGATGCTAATGCTATGGATCTTTAAGGGAAAATGATTAGGTTCCCTCTTGTGAGAGATGATCATTCCACAACAATTATTCCTTCATCCTTATCGGCCAGAGTCTTAATGTTGCCCACATCTTGCTGCAAACATATCTGCACCTTCCACACCTGTAGTGTGGTAAATTTCTCCTTTGAATCTAACTGTCCTGATTTGGCCTCATCCCAGTAACAATAGCAAAGACATGCCCACTGCTCAAGATCCACTGACGTCAGGAGGGATACCCATTACATCCCAATGTACTGGCTCTTTGTGCCTTTTCACAAGTTTTGTTTTGGGGAGTAGACATTCCTTAGCTCTGACCTCAGCAAAATAACCTTAATTGCTATATCCCAAGACCAATTTGCCAGGGTGAAAAATTTGGCAAGCGATAGACATCTTGAAATATTTCGCATTACATAAGCATGTGTGTACTCCATGCAGACTAAGAATGTGAGGTGCTGCATTTTGGAAAGGCAAATCAGTGCAGGACCTATACAGTTAACGATAAGGTCCTGGGGAGTGCTGTTGAACAAGGAGACCTTGGAGTGCAGTTGCAAGTAGATAGAATAGTGAAGAAGGCATTTGGTATGTTTGCCTGTGTTGGTCAGTACATTGAGCATAGGAGTTGGGAGGTCATGTTGCAGCTGTACACGACATTGGTCAGGCCACTATTGGAATATTGTGTGCAATTCTGGTCTTCCTGCTATAGGAAGGATATTATGAAACTTGAAAGGGTTCAGAAAAGATTTATAAGGATGTTACCAGGTTTGGAAGATTTCAGCTATAGGGGGAGGCTGAATACACTAGGGCTGTTTTCCCTGGAGCGTCAGAGCTGAGGGGTGACCGTATAGAAGTTTATAAAATCGTGAGGGACGTGGATATGGTAAATAGACAAGATCTTTTATCCCAGGTTGGGGGAGTCCAAAACTAGAGAGTGTACATTTAAGATGAGAGGAGAAAGATTTAAAAGGGACCTAAGGGGCAACTTTTTCGTACAGAGGGTGGTGTATGTATGGAATGAGCTGCCAGAGGAAGTGGTGGAGGCTGGTACAGTTGCAACATTTAAAAGACATCTGGATGGCTACATAAATAGCAAGGGTTTGGAGGGTTGTGGGCCAAATGCTGGCAAATGGGACTAGATTTATTTAGGGTATCCGGTCAGCATGGATGAGATGGACCAAAGGGTATGTTTCTGTGCTATTTATCTCTATGACTCTAAATCATAAGGCTTGCTAAGTACTCTACTGTAGGTACAAAACACTTGACTGTGTGTTGATTCAAATAAGCCTCCTAGTCAAATGTTTTATCAGCTCTTGGTGGCCATGACATTACTTCACAATTCATACTATCGTATGTGTAGGGCATTTACATCACATAGCTTTACAAGCAATACACCACATTAAAATGGATTCCCTTAATGTTATAACTGGTGATTGATTTGTGTTTTATATTCACGTTGAAAACTACCCAACTCTCCAGTCTCCAAACCCACTGCTAAAGCTAACCCACATTACAGAGCAAGAAGCAAAATATTCCCTTTGCATCCGATCCAGCTCCTTGTACAAGTTCATTGGCCACTACACTTGGCTTCTGTGCTCTATCTAGCTTTTGGAAATTATGAGCAATCTGGCTGCTTTTTCTTTGGCCATAACATTCCTCACAACTTTTTTTTTATCTGAATAGTTTTGAGGCATTTTAAATGGAAATAAAGTAACGTTTTATTAAACATATAATTTAAAGCAGATTTCTCTTTTACTGTTTTCCTACTCAACTGAATGTTTCTCAATTGGAAATAAAAGTCACCTCTGTCAGTCACCACCAAGGATTTTGTTTTATAGATTAATATTTCACTGCAGTATAGAAAGCTAAAAAATCATTGTTGTATTGAAAAAGG
Source organism: Stegostoma tigrinum (assembly GCF_030684315.1). Classification (NCBI taxonomy): domain Eukaryota; kingdom Metazoa; phylum Chordata; class Chondrichthyes; order Orectolobiformes; family Stegostomatidae; genus Stegostoma; species Stegostoma tigrinum. Next base: position 56,587,749 of record NC_081370.1, on the reverse strand, counting down.
AAATTGCTTGCTATATGCAATACTTCTTTGTAAGTTTTTTTTAGAAAAGAGTGACACATATTCTTCAGCTTTACTCTGAAGTTATTGAAAATTATCAGGATTTCATTGACTGACTTGATTAAAAAAAATATCGGCACCAGATGCAATTATTTCATCATTTGGAAACAAAGGGAATGCTTCCTGGTAGCACAGTGACCTGTAAGTTTTTTTTTAATGGATTTTCCTCCAGCAAGTTAATGAGTCTTACATTGCATGATACCTCAGCAACAGAGTTTCCTTTCTGCATGTGACAACACATTACTGTCAACTTGACATAAACTACTCATTTAGTATAAACCATAGCCTGCCATGAACACATGGCTTTTTAAATTAAAACAGAGCCAACATCACAATAAATATCAAGAGAACACAATGAGTAAAATCTTTAAAATAGAACTCCAGGTTGGATAATAAACAGAATCTTTAAAATCTGTCTTTCCTGTAGGGAAAATATATGGTTAAAATGTGACATATATAGTGACTGGGTTATAAATTATGTCAAGCATTCAGAGACATAGAGTCATTCAGCACAGAAACAGTCCATGCAGCCCAACTCATCCATACTGACCAGGTATTCTAAACAAAACTAGAATTGCCTGTGTTACACCCATATCCCTCTAAACCTCTCCTGACCACGCACCTGTCCAAATATCTTTTAAATGTTGTAACAGTACCTGCCACTTTTTCTTCCTCTGGCAGCTCATTCCGTACATGCAGCGCCCTATGGGGAAAAGGTTGTACCTTCAGGTCTTTTTAAATCTTTTCCCTTTCACCTTAAGCCTATGCCCTCTAGTTCTGGACTCCCCTACTCTGGAGACAAGATCTTGGCTGTTGACCTAATCTATGCCCCTCATGATTTTACTAGTCTCCATACGGTCACCCCTCAGCTTCCTAATCTCTGGGGAGAAAGTCCTAGGCTAACCAGCCTCTCCTAATAACTCAAATCTGCAGTCTCAGTGACACTGTTGTAAATCGTTTTTGTACTCTTTCCAGTTCATCCTTCCCATAGCAGGGCAACCAGAATTGTACACAGTATTCTAAACGTAGCCTTATCAATGTCTTTTACAGCTGTAACATGTTGTCCCAACCCCTGCACTCAATGCTGTGGTCAGTGAAGGTAAACGTGCCATATGACTTCTTTACGACCCTGTCTATCTGTGATGCTACTTTCAGGGAACTATGTATCTGGACTCCTGCAAGCGTTGGATTCTGTTTCAGTCCAGATCAAGGGACATAGTGAAATTCTGCTTATTGTCAGAAGCTTGCTTTCAGAAATCTGAACTGAGTTTCTACTTACTGTAGATAGGATAGGATAAACCTGTAACTGGAAGTAGACATTAATTGGCATTGATTAATTTTGTTCTTCAAATAGTCAAGGCTCCACAAATAAAAAGTGAAATCCCTCGTAAGAAAGAAAAAGGAAACTCGCAATTACACAAAATCAAGACATCACAAAAATCCAAACACCTGTGCACGTAAAAAGGATTACTCAAAAAAGGTGACGATACATCAAAAGAACTTTATTGCCTGTAAAATGCTTTGAGATTTCATGAAAAGTACTGAATAAGTGAAAGTCTTTCCTTGTTAATTCCTTTTAACTATGAGCTGGATCATTTTATTAACATTGGATTTCATTACAAGAAATGGAGGAAGACAGAAGACAACCTACTGGCTAGCAATGATTGAATTGGATCTTTAACATTACAAAATGCAGCAGCTCCTATTGGAAGTAAGTTAGATTATCCTCGTGTGTTCTTCTGATGGGACAGTTAGAAGCTATCCAAACATCAGGGCTGTCAATAGATCACAGCGTCTCCTTCTTTAATAATATATCAATTTATTTATTTTTGCAAGAACAGGTCTGACATTCCAGGTAGTATAAAATTAACAGTGATGTTGCTTCAATCTAAAGTGGTGGATGTTTGATTACTCTTTCTTCTCCTCAGTTACAGTTGGTAGCAAGAGGGGCACCAAATAGGATATTGTTCTCTGGAGATTCTCTAAGCTCCCTGATCACCTTACTTGTAGTTAGGCCATGTGTATTATAGGATAGTAATCATTATACAAGCAGGAGCCATTAGTCGACTCTTGGTTTGTGTACAGTTTGAAGAGTGTACTTTTCCAAGTAGAATTAATTTTCCCAATAGTTTAATCAACTCTCCTAATCCATACAAAATATCTGCGGTGATTAGAATGGACTAAAGCACATGAGAAATTTTCACATTGTGCTCTGGTATTGCGGCTTAATGTACATATTTTTATTTTCATGTGGGTATGTTTCCCATCCATATTTGCTTTTAAGCTTTCTTCTTGAATTGTTACACTTTATCTAGCGCAGGTACTTTTACACAGCCTTTTGGAAGAGAATTTTAACATATAGGTTTAAAAATTCACAATTTTAAGCATAAGAGAGTCAGTCACAGAATGGAAAGCAAAATATTAAACCAGGATGGATAGTGAAGTGAGGATATCTGTAACAGAGTCTATATACCATATGCTGTATGCATCAAGCTTCCAGATGCACTATAGTGAGCAGTAAATTTTATTTTTAGAAGTTGTTGTATATACTGATGAATTTAGCTTCAAGTTTTTTTTGCTTGGTTTCATAAAGGCAAGGTTAGACATTGATCTCTTGTACTAGTCACACTATATCCTTTTAACTGCCGGTTCTAATTATTATTGTAATATGATGCTTATGGCAACATGCACCAGATATTAGTCCAGGACCTGTGACTCCCAAGGATATTACAGTAAACCTATGAAATAATTAACAAAATGACTTAGGAGCCATTCTAGCAAAAATTACTCCTGAATGTAAAAACATAGAGCAATTCTCTGAACACAAGCTTCCGAATATGAATGGTTTAAAAATATAACCTTTGTTTTCAATTGGTTATTTTGATTTCTATGACACAGGTTACAGCTTCCTATGATTTCTGATAAAGCTATCAATCACTGGTGGCTCAAGGAGCTATTTAAGACTCCAGCATTACTCATGTCACAAAACTAACTAAACAAGCCTTACTTCTGCTGACAAAAAACAGAAATTGCTAGACAAGCTCAGCAGGTCTGGCAGCACGCAAAGAGAAATCAAAGTTTAACTGTTTTTTCAGTTCTTACTTCTGCTTAGTTTAACAAACATTTATACTACATGTAAAGTAATTTTCACAATTCCTATGTTAAATTGTTATGTCAATGCAAACAGTTGCTGGAGTTGTGCTGTTTTACAGTACAGCAGGAATGAAACATTAAGATGACTGCTGATTAAAATTACTGCACTACAAATCTTCAGCCAAGTATGCAAGAAGAAAATGCAAACATGTAAAATGTTGTTAGATCAGAATCATGGGTGAACATGCTTTTGGCATACTCCGTTCATCACACAATAGCTTCCTCTAATTAGAAATGTGCAGCATTTTCTGTCATTAACAATGAAACACATGATAAATTATCACGCTAACATTTGCTGGGTCATCATCATTAATAGTATTATAAAACAGCTTATTTTCACACTGGCTTTATGCCCTCACAATAAATGATTCAGTGCAGGGAAACTGAGCGAGAGGACATGTTGTCAAGGAAAGTGATGACTCGCCCACCATCTCTCAGAACCCAAGGCCTATTGGGGGATGTATGGAATAAAATACAGGCGTCATTTTAAGGGATTGCTATGGTAACACAGCAGAATGAGTATCATCTAATACTGCAACAGAACAATATTCTTATGGTCTAAAAAGAAATTTTATAAATTTAACTGTTTGAATTTTTATAAGTATTGTACAGTGTGTAATATTTATTGTGCTTTTTAAGTGATCCAGGTTTATACCTAATTATTAAGACATTTTCACAGTGTTGAGTTTCTTATGAAAGATACGTTTCAGAGCTAAATGAATTTTGATTTGTTACCTGGAGACTGTGCCAATTTTAATCTTCATAATGATATACAACACCATGCTTGGTTTCCATGACAGTAAATCCCTCGAGATTGGGAGCACGTGTGCTTGTATTTGAAATGGACAGTTTATTCAAATACACTAAGGTTTCTTTTGACATTTTATTCATTTGGAATTTTAATCCTGTATGAGAACAAAACAACTTCTGTCTTCCTTTCGAACAATTCTAAAAAGGCAAAGTCATAAAATGGAAGAACATTTACAAAAAGCATAATGGATAGCAATATGTGTGCTAATCTGAGTTTGAATTTATTCAAATACACGGCATGGCAGGAAATGATTGTTATAGTGGACATGTCACTGAACTAGTAATAAAGAGGTCCATGCTAGTGCTCTGGGAATGTGCTCTCAAATTCCATCATGGCAGTTCGTGGAATAGTGACCATGATACTATCACCAATTTTTTTAAGAACCCATCTGGTTCACTCATATCATACAAACCTTACAGTGCAGAATCAGGCTATTCAACCAATCAAGTCCTGATCAACCTTCCGACGAGCATCCCACCCAGACTCATCCACAACCTGTTCCGTGTAATCCTGTATTTCCCATGCCTATTCCACCTAACCTACACATCTCTAGTTTCTATGGGCAATTTAGTATGGCCAATCCACCTAACCTGCACATCTTTGGGCTATGGAAGGAAACTGGAGCACCCGGAGAAAACCCGTGCAGACACAGGGAGAATGTACAAACTCCACACAGACGTTTGCCGGAGGGCAGAATTGAACCGCAGTCCCTGGCACTGTGAGGCAGCTGTGATGACCACTGAAGCACCATGCCACCCTTCTCCTTTATTAAAAAATTGCCATCCTTACTTGATTTGACTTACATGTGACTCCAGCTCCATGGCAATGTGGTTGACTCTTAGTTGGCCTCTGAAATAGCCTAGCAGGCCATGCAAGTCAAGGACACTTAGGGATGGGAAACACCTTGCCAGTGCTGTACACATCCCACGAAAAAATAAAAAAAAGTTGTTTGAATTATAACATTGGGGGCTGGTCAAAAATACAGTACTCACCAGGGAAAGGAGTACTGTGTGAAATGATCATGCTAAAATTTTGATTTGTTGACTACTGTGTGAATGCAATTTAACTCATAAATAAACATTAATAAAACTAGCAATTGAGGAACCCACTATAAAGCATGATTCTGGGTTACTCCCATTTTCATGAGATAAAATACTGTCATTGACGTAAAAGTCAGTTTAGTCACATTTAAGGAGTGTGATAGTTAGCATATACTCTATCTAAGATCTGGGCCTGGAACTTAATGAAGCTCAGGATCATGGTCCCTTCTCTTGCCTGAGAACTGAATGGTGTGTTTGGTTAGGACAGACTGCACCTGAAACAAGCTGGGACCAAGATTCTAGTGAGGAAGTGCTCCGTAAGATTTTAAATTTATTGAATGGGGGAAGGGGGCATCACCAACTGACACAAGCTAACAGTAAATCACAAATTACAGAAAGAAAATACGGTAATGTGAGCGCTCAAAGATTACATGAAATCACAGAATAAATCTGAAATAACCAGAAACATAGAAAGGAATGATAATCAAAGAGAACTGCAACAATCAGTATGGCAGTGCGCATAATATTCAAAACAATTGGATGAATTGATAAAGTAAAACAGTAAAGTAACCATAGTCCTACCACGCCATAGAGCTGCTCTGTCACTATAGGGACAACTGGTAGAGAAGGCTGTGGATGATCATGCCTCAGGCAAGGGGAAGATGTGAAAAAGAGACTCCCAATGGTAACCTTAGCCAATTCAGGAATTGATCCCACACTGTTGGCATCACAAACCTGCTGTCCACCAAACTGAGCTAACTGAATATAATTACAGGTGGAAGGCATCCATATCCAGATACATATGGATACCTATAATGTGCGGACATTGACTGAAACATGGCCATATGGCTTATTTGAAATTAAATATGGTTGGTCATAAACACATAGGAAGAATGGATGGAATATATCGCTAATTAAGAAGAAGACTGGGAGTGGGGAAAAGATAGATGTTACTAACATTAAAATACAGCTGCCATAAACTCTGAATTACAAAATTTATGATTTCAGCTACCCCTAAATAAACAGGGAGGAAGAGGTTGTGAGGATTATTCATTAGACAAGACAGCCAACAAGGCAAATCTCACAATCCTAGACTAGCGACTGCAAAAATAAAATTGAATAACTTAATTTTCACAGCTCTCACTGAAGACAGTATAACTTCTGCAGTTGATGAGTTTAAAGCTTTCACAAATACAGCTGGGTTCGAAAGGGAAAAAAAATGACAAACTAATAAAACTGAACAAAGGGTTAAAACCCCAGTGATGGATAGTAAGCACCCACTGTCAAGGAAACTGAAGATAAAGCAGGCATACTGGTTTCCATGCAAAAGTAGTTCCATACAAAGCAAGGAGCCTTAGTGCACAGGTAGACAGCAAATGTTCATATATACAAAAAGGGATATAGAACAAAGTCCATCAACTTACAGACTACCTTAACGTCTGTGATAGAAATAATTGCGAAAATGAAATGCATATCAAAATGTGTGAAAGAAAAGCACTCAAACATAGAATACTACAGAAAAGCATGGATTCTGGAAGGTTATGATCCTTAAGTAATCTGATGAGTTCTTTGAAAAGGTAACAAAGAGTAGAAATTCTCTTTTAAAAAATAGATATCACACAGTGAGTTCATGACAAGGTTAGGCCATATTCAGTGTTTATTTTAAAATTCATTCATTACTGACTGAGCCAATGTATATTGCACATTACTCCTTACGTATGAGAAGGTGGTAATGAACTGTCATTTTGAACAATGGGAGTTCCAGCTTTCTGACTCAACGTCCGTGAAGAGACAATGATATATTACCAAGTTAAGGATAATGAGTGGATTGGAGGGGAACTTGCAGTTGTTGGTGCATCCAATGTATCTTCTGCCCTTGTCCACCTATATGGCAGTGTATTTGGAAGATACTGTGTAGACCGTAAGACATAGGAGTGGAAGTAAGGCCATTTGGCCCATCAAGTCCACTCTGCCATTTAAATCAAGACTGATGGGCATTTCAACACCACTTCCCTGCACTCTCCCCGTAGCCCTTGATTCCTTTTGAGATCAAGAATTTGTCGATCTCTGCCTTGAAGGCATCCAACGTCCCGGTGTCCACTGCACTCTGTGGCAATGAGTTCCACAAGCCCACCACTCTCTGGCTGAAGAAATGTCGTCTCATTTCAGTTTTAAATTTACCCCTTCTAATTTTAAGGCTGTGCCCACGGGTCCCAGTCCCCCTGCCTAACGGAAACAACTTCCTAGTGTCCACCCCTTCTAAACCGTACATTATCTTGTAAGTTTCTATTAGATCTCCCCTCAACCTTCTAAACTCTAATGAGTACAATCCCAGGACCCTTAGCCGTTCATCAAAAGCTAAACCTACCATTCCAGGGATCATCCGTGTGAATCTCCGCTGGACAGGCTCCAGGGCTAGTATGTCCTTCCTGAGGTGTGGGGCCCAACCTGCATCATTGTCATGTAGATAGTACACACCACTGCTACTGAGCATCAATGGTGGAGGGAACAAACATTTGTGGATGTGGTGTCAATCAAGCAGGTGGTTTTGTACTGAATGGTGTGAAGTTTCTTGAATATTGTTGGTACTGCACCCATCCAGTAGTGTAAGGAACATGTATCACACCCCTAACTGCTTATTGGTAACAGACTGACTTTGGGAGTCAGGACGTAAGTTACTGAGTGCAAGATTTCTAGCCAGCTGTTGTAGCCTTTGTATTAAAATGGCTGATTCAGCACAGTTTCTGGTCAATGATAACTCTGGGACATTTGCATGACATAAAAGTTACTTGCCACAATTCAGCCCAAGTTTGGAAGTTGTCCAGATCTTGCTGCTTTGGGGTTTGCACTTCTTCTGTATCTGAGGGGTCATGAATGATGCTGAAGATTGTGCAATTATTAGCCACTTTATGATTGAAAGGTCATTGTTATAGTAGCTGAAGATGGTCGGGCCAAGGACACTACTGTGAGGAATTCCTGACAGACATGTCCTGGAACTTATATAAATGATATCCAACAACCACATCCATCCTTGTGTGTGACTCTAACTAGCAGACAGCTTTTCCTGATTCACCTTGATTCCAGTTTTGCTAGGACTCTTTAGTGTCACACTGTCCAGTGTGGTCTTGATGTCAGAGAATTTGACCAGTTCAATCAATATTGATGCTGCAGAAGTGGATGCTGAAAAAATTAACCTGGAGGAGTACTCATTCATCAGCCAAGACACTGTGATTTGTGGTGATCAGCAGGATGTTTCCTTGCTCCTTTCCTTGACCTGGTGCAACAAGATTGCATTGTGTCCAAAATGAATCTTGAAGACTCCCAGGTGGGACAGGGCATATCCAGGGATGATGATGTGGGATGTTGTAGCCTAAGTTGCAGTCAGCGTGACTATGTCAGACTGTTGTCTACTTTGTGAGCTCTCCAAATTTTATCACAAGTGCCCAGATGCTCATAAGGAGACCTGCATTGATTATCTTCATTGCCAGTGTCTAGGTGGATGCCAAATGATGCACCCAGTTTCATTTCTTCCAAGACTTTTTAGTGATTGTTACAATTGAGTGACTTACTTGGCCACTTCAGAAGGCAATTAAGGGCTGTATCCCATAACGGACATTAGTGAACTAGATGGGTTGTACAGACAATGCTCAACAGTGTCATGGGTCATCATTAGGCTTCTAATTCCAGATATTTATTCTCCCAGCGTAATAGTCAAACCTGTGTACCTAGAACATTTTCTGGAGTAATAGTCTAGTGATAATACCACAAGGCCATCACTTCCTGCCTGCTATGTACAAGACAAAAGCTCCAATCAAATTTCACTTCTCAGCAACTTTAAATCCTTTTCACAAATGGTAGAGAAAATAGGATTAGTGTTATTTCAGTAGCAGTTTATATGCATCATTATCACCATCTGGACTGGAGAGGCTACAGTGCAATATTAGGTTACAGATTTGGGGGAAAAGGTAGATTTCCAGTCCAGAAAAAATGAAGAGAATGACAAGGGTACAGCAGGCAACATGGAAAGAGGCTAGAGATTTTAGGGATCCATTTATGTTACAAAAACATGAAATCATGGGGCTAAAGGAAAATAACATCAAGTACAGACAAAAACTTGCAGGCAAGGAGCTACATGATGTAAAGGCACAAAACCAGGAAGTTTGAGAATCTCCCCAATTTGTAACAGATTAGTTTTGCTCCTAATGTGTATAATTCACCCACTTTGGACAGCCAATGTGTGCATCAGAAAGAGTGCACACAATTTTGTGAAAGACATTGGTTAAGTATTTAAGAGGTTGTACCAAAAGCAACACAAAATTCTTTAGAGATATAAAAATTATACAAATTGGTTTTAGAGTAATTTATTATTTTCTAGCTCCATAGGCTGAAGGGCCTCATCTGCACTATATGATGCTTAAAGATACCTGTAGCTTTCAAAATTAGGGCTCTGTAACAGTAAGATTGTGCTATTTTGAGGGATTAATCTTTATCATTGAATCCCAAAGTGTGAAAGCAGGTTATTCCGCCCTCCAAAGAACATGCCACTCAGACCAATTCTGTAAAACAACAAGACCATAAGACATAGGAGCAGAAGTTAGGCCTTTTGGCCCGTCGACTCTGCTCCGCCATTCAATCATGGCTGATAAGTTCCTCAGCCCCATTCTCCCGCTTTCTTTATGTCACCCTTGATCATCAAGAACCTATCTATCTCAGTCTTAAATGTACTCAATGACCTGGCCTCCACAGCCTTCTGTGGCAGTGAATTCCATGGAGTCACCACTCTCTGGCTTAAGACGTTTCTCTTATCTCTGTTCTAAAAGATCTTCCCTTTATTCTAAGGCCGTGACCTTGGGTCCCAGTCTCTCCTACCAATGGAAGCATCCTCCCAACATCCATTCTGTCCAGGCCATCCAGTATTCTGTAAGTTTCAATTAGATCCCCCCTCATCCTTCTAAACTCCAATGAGTATAGTCCCAGAGTCTCAAACATTCCTCATATATTAAGCTTCTCATTCCTGGGACCATTCCCATGAACCTCCTCTGAACCCACTCCAGGGCCAGTACTTCCTTCCTGAGATATGGGGCCCAAAACTGCACACAACACTCCAAATGTGGCCTGACCAGGGCCTCATACAGCCTCAGTAGTACATCCCTGCTTTTATATTCAAGTCCTCTCAAAATAAATGCCAACATTGTGTTTGCCTTCTTAGCTACTGACTCAACCTGCAAGTTTACCTTGAGAGAATCCTGGACTAGAAATCCCAAATCTCTTTGCACTTCAGATTTATGAATTTTCTCCCCATTTAGAAAATAGTCCAGGCTTTTATTCTTCTTACCTAAGTGCATGACCTCACACTTTCCAACGTTATACTCCATCTGCCACTTCTTTGCCCATTCTTCTCACCCGTCCAAATCCGTCTACACCCTCCTCGCCTCTTCAATATTTCCTGTCCCTCCAACTATCTTTAAATCATCTGCAAACTTAGCCAGAATGCCCACACTTCCTTTATCTAGATCATTAATGTATAAAGTGAAAAATTTTGGTCCCGACACTGATCCTTGCAGAACACCACTTTATACACTCCCCCTGCCCTATGCCTGGAACTCTGCATTTCACCTAATTCACCTAACCCACACATCCCTGGACTGTCTTGCAATTTAGCATGGCCAATCCAACCTGCACATTTTTGGACTGTGGGAGGAAACCTGAGCGCTCAGAGGAAACCCATGCAGACACATGGAGAACCCAGAAACTCCACACAGTCACCTGCACGTGGAATCAAACACAGATCCCTGCCACTGTAAGGCAGCAGTGCTGACCACTGAGTTACCAGGCTGCAACAATTTTACAACTGTTGCCCGTTAAAAGCCATAAGTGAGAACCTTCAACTTATTCTTTACCTATGTAAACACCAAACATAACTCATTGTCTATTCAAACAAACTAGTACTAATTAATTTACATTGCTGTTTCAGTGCTAAACTAATATTCCTTTTTTGAAGGGAAGCCCTTTCATTGACTGAGATTAGCCCACTTGTTGATGAATATTAGCTCTCTGATGAAGGGTCTAGGCCCGAAACGTCAGCTTTTGTGCTCCTGAGATGCTGCTTGGCCTGCTGTGTTCATCCAGCCTCACATTTTGTTATGTTGATGAATATTAACCAGTTCAGGAAAGTGAGTCAAATGTTTTTATAGCCAAGGCAGTTAAATGCACATTACCTCCGCATTCATAAAGATGAGCATTCTTTTGCATAATTGTCATTCTGATGGTAACAGCACGTTATTTCTAAAAGTAATTCCACAGAATAATTTGTGATAAAGTACCAACTGTATTGAGGAATGGGTCTATGATCTTTTGACACTGAAATCTTCCTACAGAATATCCAATAACAATTTCAAATATCTGTATGCATCAATTTTCTAACTAATACTTTCTAAAACCAGTTTATAAGAAGTGGCATGAACTTTGATGAGTTCACTTCAGTTGCTTAGCATCTACCAATCATTTCATGCCCAAGTATTCACTCTTGGGTTTGAACTTTGAAAATATCATTTTGATATACTATTTTTTAATATGAAGCACTTATTAATTTACAGAGGCTTGATTTATCTTTTTAGTTAATGTTTGAAAATATCAAATATGTATAACACTTAGTTCACTCAAACTTTTAAAGTCGTTTTATGAGGCTGGCACATTGTCCTTGAAGTGGTTTTCATTCTCACTTGAGTGGTTTGGGTGAACTTGAAAAGGGCAATATTAAAAAGAGTACATTTGGTTCGTGAAATTCAAGTTAAATTTGTAAAGTACAAGTGGATCAGGAGTCATCACTAACTTTGAAAATTCTTTAACTGGGATCCAATGATGGCAAATATTTCAGCTTAGAATGAATATGCAATTGATTTTTTTCAGGTTAGACATGAATTATTTATGGCTACTTCTATCAGTCTCTCACTGCAGCTGCTGAAAATTGCATTCTTGAATGCGTAGACTTAATGATGTGACCATTTTTAAATTTTATATATTTTCATTTAATTATATTTCAGTTAGGAATTTTAGCTTGCACATGTACATTTTAATTTTTCTTTTAAAGAAAATGTTGCTCTGTCTTTTAGGTTTAATGGATCAGATGTCACACGTTTGCATTAACATGTTCAAGTTCAATATAACATGAGATAATGGTCAAACCGTTTCCTCCTATTTCTTTGTTGGAATCAGCTAAAATGTATGACATTTTAAGAAATCCATGAGGTTCCCAAAAGCTTATGATACAACAATACAAAATAAGCAGCAAAGCACTGAATGCTGATCATTTTAACAGGTTTAACTGATATTAAATAATGGGGTGAGTAATTATGTGGAATTTAAAAAGCTTCTAATTTGATGTTAGAAATTTCTTTGTCACAAGCTTGAACAATCTCAATGCAACAAACTACCAAAAGAAATTAAACATATATTTGCAGATTGTTATTGGCAGTTCATTCTGCTTTAACCTCTCCTGTAATAGCTACACTGGCAGACCTATCAGGGTTGGAAATGAAATCAGTTAATACTGTTACGGCTGTGTGCATGTGTAGCAGCTGTCCATAAAATGTTAAATCGCTATACTGTTGATGGCTTGGCAAAATTAGCAAGAACATTTGCCTCAGAGATAGTAGGAACTGTAGATGTTGGAGAATCTGAGATAACAAGGTGCAGAGGTGGATGAACACAGCAGGCCAAGCAGCATCAGAAGAGCAGGATTTTCTGAAGAAGGGTCTAGACCCGAAACATCAGCTTTCCTGCTCCTCTGATGCTTCTTGGCCTGCTGTGTTCATCAAGCTCTACACCTTGTTATCTAAGAATATTTGCCTGCTTATTCTTAATTTATGCTCCTTATGTTTATTTCCTTTTCTTTCACATCCACATGAGAATTAGTCAAAGCATTTTAACCTTTATTTTAAATTCTGTTGTAGACTCGTTTTGCTAAATGATTATTTTGCATTGCAGATGCTGCACAACAAACATGTCATGGTTCGTGTCGGAGGGGGATGGGAGACATTTGAAGGCTACCTCCTGAAGCATGATCCCTGCCGGATGCTTCAGATTTCCAGAGTGGATGGCAAGACCTCTCCGGTCTCTAACAAGTCCCAGAATATTAAAGACCTGAGCCCTGACAGCTACCTTGTAGTAGCTGCCCATTACAAAAGCAGACGAGGGAGTACAACAAATAACAGTGGTAACTGGGGAACAAAGTGAACACGTGGTATTTCTGTGCACTTTTTTTTGACCTAGTGATCCAATATACCAAAAGTCAAGCAGACCAAGAATAATCTAACTCAATCACTAAAATTTCTTTGGGCCTTTTCTAAATGAACCCAAATAGGGTGGGGACAAAAGGAAACTGTAGACTATTATCAGACCGAGGCAAAACCTAATGGGAATGATGTAAAGTGGACTTCTGGGATATTAATGCTTACAATGCAATGATGCAGAGCTTCAATTATTTCAACCTCACTATAGGCAAATTCATTGATTGGAAGGAGGTAACAGTGCAGTAGCGATGACAGATGCCCTCCAATTTGCTCAGCTTTTGCATATCCTTTTCTTATATCCATGCTACTCAGTGGCTGTGTTAAAAAGAATATTGGTGGTATATGTGCACCAATGATAATATAACAAACAGGAAGAGCTAAGTACTCTGCAAATCATCAGCATATATTGATTCAAATGTTTACAAATTGCTAAACAGATTAAACCACATCACCTCAGTCCTACCATCCATATAATTATACCATTTGCGTTCAGGCTGCCTCCAAATTTTGAGCATTCTAAGTGCATTTTAAGACATTCCAGCCAAGTAGCATCATCCTTAGCACTATTTGACAGTCTCAGGCTGTCTACTGGGTTTAACATTGCCATAGTACTTTGGATTATTTTCTCCAGCACATCAACTCAAGAGTAAAATTGCAAAATTCTGTACAGAATCATTTATATTTCTTCAACTTTCTGCTTTGAAAAAGAAAACAAGGTAGGAGAGACCAGTTACAACCAATCAAAGGAATCAAAAGACCGCTGTTTGCTCTAAATGGTTTGGCAGCTCATCTTTTGACCAAAATTAATTCAAAAAAATTTTCAAATCAATACACTGTTAATCCAAAGATACATTTCTACAGAAAGACTTTTCAGAAAAAAAAACATCACAAATATAGAGCCAGGTTACGGTAGGAGGAACAGCTACAGAATCCCAAGTGCCAGATTATTACTTCATGAACCTCCATCTTCCATTTCCTTCAGCTACACCAAACCAGAAAAAATAGTCAATGTGCCTATAATCACTGCCAGGTGCTGCTACTTTTCAAAATAATTGGGAGCATCAAATATCTCACTCCAACTACATGTACGCATTTACACACATTTAATCTTATTCACAATGTGTTGAGCTCAAGAAGAGGGGAGAACTCCATAACTTGTATCATGATTCTAATATTCAAACAAGATAATTGCTCTATTGTGCAGGAATAGCATTAATTTGTTTGATGCATAACAATTTCTGAACATTAAAATAAACAGTCATCTTGTATTTACCATATCAATAAGCAGGATTCCTGAATAAGTTAAGCAAGAATCATGAACGTAATGCAGACAGCCAATGCTGCTGGCTGAGCAGGAGCTTCTAATACATTATCTGTTTATTCTTCAGTTGCATGAATTAGTTGCACCATACAGAATGTAATTAATTCCATACATGAGAGGTGTTTGATTTTGTTTGCAGGAATACATGCTTCTCCCTAGACCACATTTATTGTTACATCCTAAAACAAATCAAATTAAAATACTGCAGATGCTGAAAATGTAAAAGAAAAACTGAAAATACTGAAAACAATTAAAGGTCAGGCATGAGTGAAAATAAGAATGAAGCAAGCTATCTCCACAATGTTTTTATGTGTACTCAAAATTATACAAAGTTCACCAATACTTAATAGTAAATAAAATACTTTAATCGGAGTGTAATGACAAAGATATTTGACTTTGCCATGGAAGAGGAAGACAGAAAATGTACTTTTCTCTGAAGTACTCAAAATAATTGCATTTGACAGGAAATAACTACAAATCTGTACCTGTAATTTGTACCTGTAAATTGCCAACTACAATACTATATGCATAAGACACACAAGACTAGAAAACATGTTGACTAAGCTACTGCAACATTATTTGAGAATAGTGACGAGGCTACAGTGAGCTAAAGATGATAATAAGTAGTAAGAAATTAGATGTTTGTTCTAAGAAAGTTTGTTCTACTTTACTAAACCTGGATAAATTATTTAAGGAGCACACTGTTCACCGTTTGAATTTTAATAAACTGTTCCCAAACACCATATTGTTTCAAGCACCATACAAAACCATATTTAAATTTTAAATAAACATTTTTGTTTGAAATTTAGTGCCATATTAGTTCAGATAGAATCATAGAATCCCGCAGTGTGGAAGCAGGTTATTTGGCCCATCAAGTCCATATGACCCTCCAAAGGGCATCACACCCAGACCCACAACCTACCCTATCTCTGCATTTCCCACCCTAGACACTGCGGGCAATTTACCATAGCTAACTATCTAACCTGCACATCTTTGGACTGTGGGAGGAAACCGGAGCACCCGGAGGAAACCCACGCAAACACTGGGAGAATGTGCAAACTCCACACAGACAGTCACTCAGCAGTCAAATGGGTCATATGGACTTGATGGGCCAAATGATCTGCTTCCACAGTGTAGGGATTCTATGATTCTATCTAAACTAATATGCCTGATAAACTAAATTTCAAAGAAAAACAGTCAAATTTTAAAAATAATAAAGTGTGAAGCTGGATGAACACAGCAGGCCAAGCAGCATCTCAGGAGCACAAAAGCTGACGTTTCGGGCCTAGACCCTTCATCAGAGAGGGGGATGGGGAGAGGGTTCTGGAATAAATAGGGAGAGAGGGGGAGGCGGACTGAAGATGGAGAGAAAAGAAGATAGGTGGAGAGGAGAGTATAGGTGGGGACCTATACTCTCCTCTCCACCTATCTTCTCTCCATCTTCGGTCCATCTCCCCCTCTCTCCCTATTTATTCCAGCTCCCTCTCCCTATCCCCCTCTCTGATGAAGGGTCTAGGCCCGAAACATCAGCTTTTGTGCTCCTGAGATGCTGCTGGGCCTGCTGTGTTCATCCAGCCTCACACTTTATTATTTTGCATTCTCCAGCATCTGCAGTTCCCATTATCTCTGGTACAAATTTTAAAAATGCCTGATTAAGACACACACCTAGCAAATCTCAATTGATCCAGCAACATGGAATAAAACTGGCTATAATTATCCCAAGCTGGACACTCAAAGAAGTAACAAAGCTGATGAATTCTTTCTGCTCAAGACTGTGCAGCAGAAATGCAGCTCTGAACTAAATTCAGTTCATTTTGATTCATTTCTGAGGAAGGATCACTGGACCCAAAACATTAACTCTGATTTTTCTTAACAAATGCTGCGAGACCTGCTAACATTTTCCAACAATTTTTGTTTTAGTGTGAATTCATTCTAGGCCTGAGGATTCTCTATCTACAGCAAATTCCTGGCCATTTGACATGCACCAAATATGTTTTGCTCTCAAAAATCTTTGATAGTATTACCTGCAATGCTTAGCTTGCTAACTGTAATGGAGATATCAACACAATAAATGTTCCAGAGATAGTAAGAACTGCAGATGCTGGAGAATTTGAGATAACAAGGTGATGATGCTGGATGAACACAGCAGGACAAGCAGCATCATAGGAGCACAAAAGCTGGCGTTTCGGGCTTTGTTCTTCTTCAGAAATGGGGGAGGGGGAAGGTGGCTCTGAAGTAAATAGGGAGAGAGGGGGAGGCGGATAGAAGATGGACAGAGGAGAAGATAGGTGGAGAGGAGACAGGTCAAAGAGGCGGGGATGGAGCCAGTAAAGGTGAGTGCAGGTGGGGAGGTAGGGAGTAGATAGGTCAGTCCAGGGAGGACGGACAGGTCAAGGGGGCAGGATGAGGTCAGGAAATGGGGGTGAAGCTTGAGGTGGGAGGAGGGGACAGGTGCGAAGATGGACAGGTTAGGGAGGCGGGGACGAACTGGGCTGGTTTTGAGATGCAGTAGGGGGAGTGGAGATTTTAAGGGTTGTGAAGTCCACATTGATACCATTAGGTTGCAGGGTTCCCAAGTGAAATATGAGTTGCTGTTCCTGCAACCTTTGGGTGGCATCGTTGTGGTCCACAAGCTTTGCAGAACACCTACGCTTGGTTCGCACTAAACAATTTCACCTCCCCCACCCCTTCCTTGGACATGTCCATCCTGGACCTCCTGCAGTGCCACAACGATGCTACCGAAGGTTGCAGGAACAACAACTCATATTCCACTTGGGAACCCTGCAGTCCAATGGAATCAAATGTGAACTTCACAAGCTTCAAAATCTCCCCTCCCCCTACCACATCCCAAAACCAGCCCAGCTCATCCCCGTCTCCCTAACCTGAACAAGCTCCCACCTGACCCTCCTCCCACCTCAAGCCCCACCCCCATCTCGTACCTACTAAGCTCATCCCACCCCCTTGACCTGTTCATCCTACCTGGACTGACCTATCTCCTCCCTAACTCCCCACCTACACTCACTTTTATTGGCTCCATCCCCACCTCTTTGACCTGTCTGTCTCCATCTTCTATCTGCCTCTCCCCTATTTATTTCAGAACCCCCTTCCCCTCCGCCATTTCTGAAGAAGAGTCTGGGCCCGAAACGTCAGCCTTCCTGCTCCTCTGATACTGCTTGGCCTGCTGTGTTCATCTAGCTCTACACCTTGTTATCTCAATAAATATTCCTGTTTATTTTCCAGATTGAATGAATGCAGGGATGAATGAGTTGGGATGAGAACAATTTCTTGTAAAATTTACTTCACAATAACATCTGGATTAATGGATGTTGAGCTGGAGCATGTAAGAATAGAATAGGCCAATCAGCATTGCAAACCTATTTGAGTAGTTAGTGTGTTAAAAAAAAGGTTAAAAGAAAGGCATTGCAGGGTTTCCAAAGTAATTTTACATTCAGCAATTTAACATAATTTGGCTGACTTTAACTCTTAAAATCTGGTGGGGATCAAGCTTCTTAAATCTAGAGTGCTGCCAATCTGTCACCCATCTACCCAGACTGACACCTTTGCACCCAAGCGTACCTGAATGAACCAGCACCCATACAGCCAAAAATGCTGCAGCGCTTTGGTTTCTAATTAGCATGGACACCAGAGATACGAGTTCAATTTTTGTCCTCTTCAATGGGTATTTTAGCTAGGGAATCTGGTAGTTGATATAATTCAGTCCATTATAGAACATAGAACATTACAGCACAGTACAGGCAGTTCGGCCCTCGATGTTGTGCTGACCCATCATACCGATCTCAAGCCCATCTAACCTACACTATTCCATGTACGTCCATATGCTTATCCAATGACAACTTAAATGTACCTAAAGTTGGCAAATCTACTACTGTTGCAGGCAAAGCATTCCATTCCCTTACTACTCTCTGAGTAAAGAAACTACCTCTCACATCTGTCCAACATCTTTCAGCCCGCAATTTAAAGCTATGCCCCCTCGTGCTCGCCGTCACCATCCTAGGAAAAAGGCTCTCCCTATCCACCCTATCTAACCCTCTGATTATACTACTCTCTCCTGCAGCAAATGCATTTGAAAAAGCAGAAAGCCATTCAGTTTTAACACAAAACACTGAAGTGATTAACTGCCTCATGTTCAGTTTTTATGTAAAAGATAGTGTTAAGTTCCAAGCCAGTGTTATTACAGGACATGTCAAAACCCAGACTGAAATCTGGCTTGAGAGAATTTTTTTTTGGTTTTAACAATAACACATTAGCACACAATGTTTTTCACAATGAAACAGAAGTTTATTATGCAAGCACAATGAAGATAAAATAGAATGAACCAAATTATTTACACAGAATACAAGCTTAAATAATTTGAAACACAAAAATATAATCCCATTAATCCCCAAAACACTCCTTTATAGAGCTCATGTCAGAAGGATTTGCGTTCTTTCACCTCCATAGGTCATTGTTTAATTTTAGTTCAACTCACAATTGTATGAATATGGTAGCTTTTTCCTGGATCCTTCATACACGGAAACTCTCTCAGGTTGAAACCATGCTTTCAGGGTATTCCCAAATACCTCTGGTCTGGAAACATTACTCAACTCATGCTCAGATAACTTTTTTTAAACAAAATTATCAAAACTATCTTCTTCCATTCTCAGAGCCAACTGTTTTATACATCCAGCTTTAGCAAAGTCTTCTGCAGAACTATCCCAAACTAAAACTAGAACATCAACTGTTTTTTTCTCCCACAGTTACAGGTACTTACCCTAAGCTTAAAAAAGTTCAGAATCTCTGCTAAGAAAGTCTCATGTACTGTCCTGTGTACTTGACTCACTCATAAATTTTCGCAATGTAAACAAGAACCCATTGGTTTTTAGAGGATCTCACTCTCAATTTGTTTTAACACAGTCCTAACAGAAGCCGCAGAAATACTTAGAAAATTATTATTAAACCTCTACGGACATACAGACAATCTATAGACCACTTGTTCAAAATTCAAAAGCCCAAATTCAAAAATAAATTAAGTTAAAGTCGATAAATCACACATCCTGCATCACAATATTCACCTTTGGTTTAAAGGATTTTAAAATAAATATCATTACATTCCTAGTTGTGGGTGAATTGAATAGAAACAATTTATAACATGATCTAATCTAGCCATAACCTGCTGGTCTATTTTGCTCATCCTAATCTTGATAATCTTGTTTTCTACTGCAGGTTCTTGTAATCCTCAGAACGTTGCTTTAAAACTTTAGTTTTTGCTGTATACATGCACTGTAAATAATGCTGTTCTGCAATTCCCCACCTGTCATCATCCTTTGTTTGAAAGAGCCAGAATATTCTGCTTTGCAATAAATTGTACAGAGCTGTGCCACTTTATTTTCTATAAATACAAAGTTCAATACTGTGTATAATTTTAAACTTTACTGAGTGCTATGTAGTACTGTTTATACAAGTAGCTAAGAGATATCTATAACATTTTAAGACAAACCTATCGAAATAGTCTTTAATTGCTGTGAAACGTGAGCAGTAAGATATGTAATAGCAATGCACTAAACCCTGACAATCATAGTTACATTTATTATGCCAAAGAGGCCTAAACATCATGTGATTATTTTCACTGGTCAACAGTATATGAAGGAACAAAAATTTAAGGTGAAAAATAGAATTAAAGGGAGGTTAGACAAGAGAAAAAATTTAGGATTGCCTATGCTTTAACATAAATACTTTAAACAATCCATTAATTCTTAGGAGGACAGCTTGCTACTGGAGAAATATTAAAACTAATGTTGGTAATTAGAAGACTGTGACATCAGCCTCATGCCCATTTCTGTGCTTCCATTTTCTATTGTTCCCTTAATTGACAATAGCAACACACTATATTTTATAAGATTTGATCTGAAGTATGTTGAATGATCGTGCACGCTAATTTTCAGATAAGAAGTTCCCCTTACATCTTTAAGAGAGTTCTCTTTCATGAGATAATTCTAAATTCCTTATAACATTTTTTGTGTGCTTGTGAGGAATTTCCTGAATATTCTCGGCAAAACTTTTTTGTAGAAGCTCATGAAGTTATTGTGCTTTCCTGTTAATTCTAGTGTAATAGGATACCGAGAGAGGATAGTTATCAAGTGAAAACAAATGGACAGTGATCCACTGATTTGCCAGTTCCCTAATTTTTAATGCGATAAGAAACTAGAACATCACGGGAGTAGACTTCAACATTCATTTGCTTAAAGAGAAAACATGCAAATTATTGGCTTGTCATTATAGACTATCAATATTCATCAATGGCACTTTAGGAGCTTTAATACATGCGATAGTGTTATGGACAAAGTGAAAGGAACTTGGGATGCTGGGCAGATTTTGAGCCCAACAACAAACCTTGTAACAAGGAAAGTGGCAGAGTGACATTCAAAAGGAGAACAACTGCTCAGCTTTCGAGTTAAGTGTCTTTAGTCATGATGACAACATGGATTATGATTTTGCGACTCAAGTGATGTAATATGTTAATGCAAAGTTAGAAGCTCCAATTGTACACAATATGATTGGACACAACTTATTTTTCTCACATTGCTAAAATGCTTCATCTTAGAACACTAATAAAATGTTTTCTCATACTTGTTTCACACATTATTTGTAAATGAACATTTGAATGAATTCAGAGATAATGGGAACTGCAGATGCTGGAGAATTCCAAGATAATAAAATGTGAGGCTGGGTGAACACAGCAGGCCAAGCAGCATCTCAGGAGCACAAAAGCTGATGTTTCGGGCCTAGACCCTTCATCAGAGAGCTCTCTGTGCTCCTGAGATGCTGCTTGGCCTGCTGTGTTCATCCAGCCTCACATTTTATTATATTTGAATGAATTACTGGGTTTGAAAACGAAGTTCAAAATGCAAATACTGCCATCATGAGGCAAAGCTGTCAAACTGCACCCTGACCAGCCTCTTCAATTTAATTCAAAAACATCAACTTAGCTGATGACAAAATTCATCATGCTAACTGTGATGATATGAACATTCTCTAAGCAATTTAGCAGCACGGTGGCTCAAAGGTTAGCACTGCTGCCTCAGCACCAGGGACCGAGGTTTGATTTCAGTCTTGGGTGACGGTTGTTGATTTGATTTAGTGTTGTCACATGTTTCTAAGTACAGTGAGAAGCTTTGGTTTGTATACAGTGCAGGCAGACCATAACATACACACATCACAGGGAGATTGAACAGCAAGGAATAAAAAGATTTACGGCTGCCAAAGGTGCTCAACAAATAAGATCAACATTAGATTTGAAATTTAAAGTCCATGAAGAAGTCTAATAACAGCAGGGAAGCTAGTCTTGAACCTGTTGGTACGTGTTTGAAGTTTTGTATCTTCTGCCTGACAGAAGAGGTTTGGAGGGATTATAAACAGAGTGGGAGGAGCTTTTCATAATGTTGGTTACCTTTCCAAAGCATCAAGCATAGATGGAAGGTTGGCTTGTGTGATACTGGGCTGTGTTCACAACTTTCTGTAGTTCCTTATAGTCCTGAGTAAAGCAGTTGCTGTACCAAGCCATGATGTATCCAGATAGTTTATAGATGTGCCATAGAATGCTTTCTATGTGAGCTTGCATGTTCTCCCCATGTCTGCATAGGTTTTCCCTAGGTGTTCCAATTTCCTATCACAGTCCACAGATTAGGTAGGTTAGCCATGGTTAAAATCCACACATGGAGGTATGAGGATGGTGTGGGTCTGGGTGCATTGCTCCAAAGTCACTGCATACTTGAGTGGCTGAATGGTATCTTTCTGCACATCTTTCTATGATTCTAAGATGACACTTTATAACTCAGGTACTGGGCTGCAAAAACCATATTTGTCCACACAATTGTAACACTTGTACATTGTAAGTAATGCAGCTTTGGCTAGAATAAGCAAAGTGGAAGAATTTCACATTAACTGCGCCCTTATATTTTCACTCATCCAAAGCTCCGCTGCCTGTCCTGTATATGTCACATTCTGTACCACCTTTCGTCCCAGCACCCCACATCCTATTTCAGGATTACCCTGGAAGACAAGGATAACCCAACTGCTGGAATAATTCCTGAGCTCCAAAGACAACTTTAAGGCAGTTTGAACCTTTTCAGCAGCAAGTTTAATGCATCTCTCCTTCCACACATCAGTTCTAAATGCCCTCCCTTACAGCCAGCTATACTTCCATCTATTACCTATCTTGATATCCATTAGCCCATCGTTACATAACTATCTTCTTAGCTCTCATGGTCTAAGAGAATAGGATTTTTAGTCTTTGCGTAAGAAAATATTTTTGGTTTTGATTACATTAAGGATAGTGATGTAAAAAGTGTGTTTCTGCTTGTAAACAGTTCATTTCCTGAATATCAGCACTTTTCTACTTGACAGTACAAATCACAGATTTTGAAAAATGGGAGGTTAAGCATGTTAATGTGCTGTTAATGTGTGAATGAAACAGCCATTAAGACAAATTACACACGCACATTTATTAGGAAGCAATGGAAGTTATTGAGCAGTTTGATTAGCACTACATGTCATTAATTCCACATGTGCCCAGGAAAGGAATGATGATTCATGATTATAACATTTGAGACTCATCTAGCCACTTGACTGATGGAGGAATCAGAAATCAAGCATTTGACTTCAAAGCGAGTTTAAGACACAGCTTTCACTGCAAAGCCCAAGGGAATGGAGACATCCTGCTTTCTCCCTCATTTAGTGAAGGAGGCCTGCAGACTGCATCAGTAAACATTAGCATCAGTGCAGGGACAACTTGTGAAGAGTTTAGCTCTTTAACAGAGCAGAACTACAAAGTTTAGATCAATGACTTTCAAACAGACATTTGTCTACTTCATATATTTCTTGGCAGTATACACAAGTTGGCCTTATCTCAGTTCACCTTCTGAAAACTGGAGTGTACAGAGACACATTAGCAATGTTCAGTGTCCAGTGGAATCTTACTGTTACAATTCCTGAACAATGCCAGCATTTAACAACATACTATGGTGAAATCAGTCTATAGGCCTGAAAAATATGAGCTGTAATCACCAGATAGCCACTAATTTGACACACTACCCAACATCACAAACTTAAGAAACAAAAACAAAGTTGCTGGAGAAGCCCAGCAGGTCTGGCAGCATCTGTGCAGGAGAAAACAGAGTTAACGTTTCGGGTCTGGTGACCCTTCCTCAGAACCCAGACCTGAAACATTAACCTGGCTTTCTCCTTCACAGATGCTGCCAGACCTGCTGAGCTTTTCCAGCAACTTTGTTTTTGTTCCTGATTCACAGCATCCGCAGTTCTTTTGGTTTTTACAAACTTAGGGGAGTTGAACGTATTCAATGTACTGTTAAATTGGTACAAAGGGCTAGGGGGAGTGGTATCATTAGTTGGATTGGTACTAACTGTACATTCCTGATTGCCCAGATGGCAGTCAGTCAATCACATTACTGAGAGCCTGGAGCTAAACCAGATAAGGCAGATTTCCTTCCCTAAAAGACATTGGTGAACCAGATGGGTTTTTTTCTGACAACTGGCAATGGTTTTGTGGTCATCATTAGACTCTCATTTCCAGATTACTATTGAATTTAAATTCCACCATCTGCCATGGAGGGATTCGAAACCAGAACATATCCTGGGCGTTTGGATTAATAGTCTAGCAATGATACCACTGGGACTACCCCAAAGACCAATCAAATTAACTTTAATCCCAAGCCTGCCCCACAGCACTGAAAGATTTTCTCATCAAGTAATCATCAAATTTTCTTCCACAAGCTGAAATCTGCATTCATTTCCCTTTTACCGAGCCCATTCCAGATCCTCACTGAACTGCCTCAGGTCAGCATAGGTACCTTCAGCATTCACTTTATAATGTTTGCTGATTACTCATCATTCTGCCTCTGAAACCATTTTTCCTTATTTTCTTGATCAAAAACCTCACTTGAACTCCAGCATGTAAACTAATTACCTCACATCCTTCTCTGTGCTAAGGAGAAAGATCCTAATTTCTATAGGCTCTCCACAAAACTGAAGTCCCACGTGCTTTGTACCATTCAAACAAATCTTCTCTGCACGATCTTCAAGGCTTTTGCATCCTTACAGAAGTGAGTTGCTCACCACTTGGACCCTGAACAGTGTGGTCCCACATCCCATGGATGAGAAAGACAGTCACCAAAAAAAAGGTGCATGCCAAAACACTTGCTTAAAAGACCATTGGCACAAGTGCCCCAATAAAGCAAGCTATTTATTGTGACCAACTGACTAACTTCACAGGAACTTTTGTATATAGTTCAACAGTTGTGCCACAGAGGTCAGGTTTTTTTTAAAACGGGCTATTTTGTCATAGCTTGAGAAATGCTTTGGGATCACTGGGCTTTGATTTGTATCACATGAGTCTGTAAAATACAGGTAAAAGCATCTGGTCCATAAAAGGTATGCATGGGAATATTAGAGAAAGCTTCACTGAAGGACAAAATTATAAAGACATAAGATTATCACCTAACCTTTGCACAAAATTTAAGCATTTGTTATGGATATTTTGTTAATTCCAAGCATTCAGAAAAGCATCAGGACATCTAACAGCACAGGAAAGGCATTTAAAATGTACACTTCAACCAGGAGATTAAAAAAAGCAAGTTACCAAGTTAAGGTTCGATCTTGTTTCCTCTTCTCTTTTAGCTGGGATGGCAAGAAAATCAATTCAATGCTGGGCAAGGAGAGTATAATTAGCTAGAATGTATGCTTTCCACTGCTAGTGTGACTCAACAGCAAGTATTATGTATGGACAGCATCACAATCAGTAGCTAAGATTATAAGAAAATATCCTGGCAACATTCTGTCTAGGTCTTAAGAAAAAAATGGTTGTTTGCTACATATAGGTGTGTGCCTCAGCAGCCGTCAGCACTTAACGGGACAACGTAGACAACAAATTTAATACCTTGGAACAGACTGTGGGCCATACGATCTTTATAATACAAAGGAACACAACCATCTGTATTCTTTCATCAACAGGGGCCACAACAGTTAGTGACAAGCACTACAGACCTATAATTAAATTACTTGATGACAAAGATTCAGGTTTTCTTTTACTAATGCAAAAAATATAAAATATCTGCATATAGCTAGCAAATTATACTCTGCTAAGAACATGTAATCAATACCACAAAGAGTTTCATTCATCCTAAAAATGTATTTTTTTTCTACATGGATTGAGCACATATATTTAGAGGTAGTTGAATCTAGCAACCTGGCATGGTGGAGTCAAATTTCAGCAGCTAAAAGCTCATTCAATAAACTAATACAAGCACCAAAAAGGATGCTAAATATTTTAATAAACATAAGCTATGGCATTAAATGAAAGCATATTTTCACACATTTCCCAACACTATATCCAAGGCACAAAGGTTTAGAAAAATCAAGTGTTTATAAAATATAGAAAACGTTGCCTATTAAAGCTGCAGCTGAATTATCTACAAAAATGCACAATAGGTCATTACACTGCTTTATAAATAATGGTAATGTATAGAAAGTAAACATTTAGCAATACAGTTTCTGGCTAAAATAAAAGCAAACAAAGGATTTCTTGGAGCAGGAACATCCAAGCCATGAGTAGTTTCCACTGTTGCTTAGAAGTGACTGGATTGGTTTAATGTTTTAAACATTGACGGACTGCTTTTTAAAATTACTGAAAGAAACATTGTGCACTTCTGTTGGAATACAGAAAGCCTTTGTACAGAACATTCAATGCGAAGGATGGCACATTTCTGGGTCTTTCTAACCAAACACCGAAAGCCACGCAGAGAACATCAACCTCTTGATAACAGGGTTAATGCTACACTGGCAATATTGAAGATTTTCCATACGTTCTTCAGCTCCTTTAACCAACTTGCCACTAGAAAAAAAAAATTCAGACAATTTAACAAAGTCAGCAAAATAAATACCATTGTGGTTGCTTGGCACCATACCCAAGTCTGTAATCCAATTCAGATCTCATAACATTACAAGATAACAAAGTGTGGAGCTGGGTGAACACAGCAGGCCAAGCAGCATCTCAGGAGCACAAAAGCTGATGTTTCAGGCCTAGACCCTTCAGAGGCAACAGCGGTCGAGAACGCCCTTGACCGCGTCTCCCGCATTTCCCGCAACACATCCCTCACACCCCACCCCTGCCCCAAGAGGATTCCCCTCGTTCTCACATACCACCCCGCCAACCTCCAGATACAACGCATCATCCTCCGACACTTCCGCCATCTACAATCACACCCCACCACCCAAGACATTTTTCCATCCCCACCCTTGTCTGCCTTCCGGAGAGACCACTCTTTTTGTGGCTCCCTTGTTCGCTCCACACTCCCCTCCAACCCCAACACACCCGGCACCTTCCCCTGCAACCGCAGGAAGTGCTACACTTGCCCCCACACCTCCTCCCTCACCTCCATCCCAGGCCCCAAGATGACTTTCCATATTAAACAGATGTTCACCTGCACATCTGCCAATGTGGTATACTGTATCCATCGTACCCGGTGTGGCTTCCTCTACATTGGGGAAACCAAGTGGAGGCTTGGGGGCCGCTTTGCAGAACACCTCCGCTCGGTTTGCAAGAAACAACTGCAACTCCCAGTCTCAAACCATTTTAACTCCCCCTCCCATTCCTCAGACGACATGTCTATCATAGGCCTCCTGCAATGCCACAATGATGCCACCCGAAGGTTGCAGGAACAGCAGCCCAATGGTATCAATGTGGACTACACAAGCTTCAAAATCTCCCCTTCCCCCACTGCATCCCAGATCCAGGCTAGTTCTTCCCCTCCCCCCACTGCACCGCACAACCAGCCCAGCTCGTCCCCTCCCCCCACTGCATCCCAAAACCAGCCCGGCCTGTCTCCGCTTCCCTAACCTGTTCTTCCTCTCACCCATCCCTTCCTCCCACCTCAAACCACACCTCCATTTCCTACCTACTACCTCATCCCGCCTCCTTGACCTGTCCGTCTCTCCGGACTGACCTATCCCCTCCCTACCTCCCCCCACCTATACTCTCCTCTCCACCTATCTTCTTTTCTCTCCATCTTCGGTCCGTCTTCCCCTCTCTCCCTATTTATTCCAGAACCTTCTCCCCATCCCCCTCTCTGATGAAGGGTCTCGGCCCAAAACATCAGCTTTTGTGCTCCTGAGATGCTGCTTGGCCTGCTGTGTTCATCCAGTTCCACACTTTGTTACCATACCTGAATTGTCATTTTTTATTGCTTCATTCAATAAAAACATAGATGACACTTGAATATTTTACTTCCAACATCAGTATTGCCCATTACCAGTCAGAGTTAAAAAGTCTAAATAGACTTTCCTCTCCAAAGTTCTTAATACACACTCTCAGATCTGTGTCCATCTTTTTTGATTCCATGCTTAAATCTCTCCTGTATTGGAATCCTCCTAATACTGACACTGCTCTAACAATATTCTCCACGTTTGTTAGAAGTTGTATTATCTATTGCTACTATTCTATGCAACCTTCATTGCAGTCAACCATAACATCTCCTCTGAAATCACCCCTCCACCGACTAGATCAGTCAGATTGCTCCTGTTTTGTTTTGAAATTATACAACAACTTTCCAGCATTGGCTTTCTGCTGGTCAGTACGATGTCCTTTCACAAAACCATAAACAGACATGGGGTCAACTTACACATTAAGTCGATGATAACCAGCATGGCATGTAACTGTGGCGCTACCCCGGTATTGTCAGTGAATATTTGGCTGACACTCTGTCTTAGATGAGCAACAATTTCTCCATGTAGGCATGGAAACACTGAACAGTTGCCAGCCCACTGCCACATACTCCATAAACACACCACTAATATCAGCCACCATTCCAAATGACCACAAGTTATCAGAGTAGAATTAGACCATTAAGCCCATCAAGTCTGCTCTGCCATTTGACCATCTTTTAGCGATGTCCTTTAGGGAAGGAAACGGCCATCCTTACCTGGTCTGGCCTACATGTGACTCCAGACCCACAGCAATGTGGTTGACTCTGAACTGCCCTCTGGGCAATTGGGGTGGTCAATAAATGCTGCCTGGCCAGTGACACCTTCATCCAGTGAACAACTAAAGGATCATCCCAATAACTAGTTCAACTGACTCAAGTCTTTTGCAACCTCCAATGCTGTAATCAATCCAAAGTTAAAATTATAAAACTATATTCCTGTTGGCAAAAAGATATCCTTCGCCCAAATCGCAACGTTCCATCTACTGTTGAAGCCCTTCCTCGTGCTATCATCTCCAGAATCAAACATAACAATTTCCTGAACGTCCTTCTATTCTCCAATCTCCGTAGACTTCAGTTCATCCAAAATGTTATCGTACCCCACATGAAATCTTGTACATATACAGATATGTCCAGAGTGAGGTGAAATTTGAGTAAAACAAGTTTGTGATGTCTGTTTGAGTTTTCGGCTGTTTCAAAGGCAGATTCTTAACACTTTTGAGGAACACAGCAACACTGTTCCATTTGAAGTTACTTGTAGTTGCTCTGTAAAAACAATTAAATCAATATAAGGAATAACTAAGATAATGGGAACTGCAGATGCTGGAGATTCCAAGATAATAAAATGTGAGGCTGGATGAACACAGCAGGCCAAGCAGCATCTCAGGAGCAGTGCTCCTGAGATGCTGCTTGGCCTGCTGTGTTCATCCAGCCTCACATTTTATTATTAAGGAATAACTGCCCTGGTTATCTTCCAGTGCATCCTTTTAGTTCCCCATTCTTCTTCCATCAGTAAACATTGCCTCACACACTCTCCACTGTATGATCTTAGTCACTGATGCCTTCACATTAACTCTGCTTTCACTGCCTAGAATACAGCTTCAACAATTAGTTCACCTTCTGAAAAAAGGTGCATACAAGTGTTCCTGATTTCACACCCAATATCATTCCCTGTCAGTGCTTCAGTACTTTAAAGGAGATTGTGGGAATTCCAGTCTTAGTCTGAAAAGATAATTAAACTCAGATCTGCAAAAGAGGCCAGGAAATTTTCCATAAGATGCAAGATATTAAAGCTTATTTCCTTCCTTTGGAAAAGCCTCTTCATTTGAGGGCTTTCCTCATCATGCAGAATTTTAGATCCTGATCAGACTTTTTTTTTCCTCCTTCTCTACATGTGAAAATTATTCACAAATTATTCAGTCAACTTTGCATCACTACTTATTGCTTCAATTTCAGTCAGCATAAATTGATGCATTCAGGTGATTATTCAAATTACTTTTAGAGGAATTCAACATGAAACTAACTTTGCAAAGAAACTAAATGTGCAAAATAGGTGTGTCATTCACTTAAAATTAACCGGGTCATACAATCACAGCCTATATTTTACAGGAACAGGGCAACTAATGGTATCTGCTGTTAATTAGATATGTTTAGGTTTTCAATTTTCTTGCTTGCCTAATTGCTGCAAGTGTGAGCCGACAAGGGATACAGGACAACCAATTGGACATTTCCTTAATTAGGCTGAAGGATTGAGAAATAAGCAAAAGAGGGACTATGAAAAGAGCAAAGTAGAATGGGTGAATTTAATGTTAACAAGGGCAGAGAGAGAGATAGCAGGAAGGACTGGGTGGAGAAAAGGGACAAAGGAGAAGTTTTATCGTAATGCTTTTCAATGTGTCTTTTTTCAAAACCTCCAGCAATTTAAAACTTGAAGGAATGAGACTGCATATCTATGTAGTTAACTTTTGGATCTGGGTTTCAGGTAATTAGCACTTCTTATGGCATTAATCAAGAATTTAAGACATCAGATGACAATTTTCTGCAGTGAGCTTAGTTTGTACCAACAGCGCAAAAAACAACTTCACACCATTCAATGCTGAGGCAGAGAATAGATGCTATTTTCATGAACAGCATGGCCTGACGTTGACTTTCAAACACTGACATTTAATGGTACGACAAAGTTACTTATTCTTTACACAAATAACAACGAATGTTGTTTTAAAGAAAAAGACATTTTCCCAAAGCTTTTTGTCTTGTACTCATCAGGACAATCTACAATTGTAAAGGAAAAAAATATATTTTTACTGTACGAGAGTAGAATGCTGATGAGTTGGCAAGTAGAGTCTTGACCAGAGGAGGCGTTGCAGAAAGAATATTTATACAATCAGCATCTGCAACAATGCAATAAAATAAGTGACAGGCATTCTTTAGTTCACTTTCCAGAAAACTGTCTTAATCAGTCAGTAAACATGCTTTGTTTAAAATTTTAACAAAGCTTGGCAGTTAATCATTAGTCACCAAGTGGTGCATTTCTAATTCCTCCACCTATCGAAATCCACTTCCCAACCAACGAGCACTCCCCTCAAAAACAGTATTTTTACTGTTTTCTCTTTACATCTTGTGAACTGCCCTGTAAAAGTGCAAGATGAAAATCTTTGGCAAATGTTTTATTTTAGCAATATTCAAACTCCCGACTACCAAATGACCAAAAGAAAAAGAATAATCGCCTTCCTGCTGTTGAAGCAACAAAATTTGGCTTAATAAGTAGGCCTTAGTGTACTTGAGATTCAAACAAAATGTTTGGTTTTAAACCAGGCTTCCCTCCATAGTAAGAATTCAAATATATTTCTACCCTCATCAGTTATACCTAATGACAAATTGGTGAATTACAACCCTGTGTGACTGAGGTGTCCTTCACTGTACATAGCATTAATATTCTCTCACCCTGAGGCCACCACCACCTCCTGTAGGTGTGGAATTCATCTGCTGCTTTTCCAATGCTTCTTGCTTCTGCTTCTTCCGCTCCACAGATTCAGGATTCTTAATGCCCCGGTGCACATTCTTTACAGGAAAAAAAACCAAATTTTTCAAATTTCAAATACACCATTGAAGACATTAATCAACAGTAAAACAAATCTCCAAAGGAAAACCCCACTTTTATAGGAGGATAAATCCATATTGGTCCATATAGTTGTCAAACACCTGTTTTGTTTCAAAATGTCTTAAAAAATGCCCATCATGTCCTTTTTAAAATCTCTCGCTTTGCATCTAAAAATATGCTCCTTAGTCTTAAAATCCTCCATCCTAGAGAGAAAATAATTACGATTAACTCTATCTGTACCCTCATGATTTTACAAGCTTCTGTAAGGTCACAATGAAGAACTTCATTGCACCAATTTATCATAAAAATCAAAAACAACAGCACGTCTTCAACTTCAATACAGATCGGCAGGAGCCATAGATACCTGACACAAATTCATGCATAAATTTTCATTCATAAATTGGCTACTTTCAAAGGGTAGCGTCACAGAACAGAGAGACCCAGGGGTTCAGGTACCTGGTTTGAAACTTACATCACATTTAGACAGGGTGGTTAAAAAGGCATTGAGCACACTTGCCTTCACTGCTCAATCCTTTGAGTATTGGACTTAGGTGGTCATGTTGAGGTTGCACGGGGCATTGGTGAGGCCTCTTCTGGAATACTGCATCCAGTTCTGGTCACCCAGTTATAGAAAAGATACCATTAAGCTGGAGGGAACTCAGAGATTTACCAGGATGTCGCTGAGGAGGGAAGGTTTGAGATATGAAGAAAGGCCAGGACTTTATTCACTGGAGCACAGATGGCTGAGAGGCGACCTCACTGATGTTTATAAAATCATGAGTAGTATCGATAGGGGTTATTGGTAGTTGTCTTTTCGCTGGGATGGGGGATTTCAAGACTATGGGGAACATTTTTAAGGTGGAAGGAGAGAAGTTTTTTGTTTTTTCGTTTTTTGTTTTTTTTACACAAGGGTTGTTCACAAGTGAAATGAACTTCCAAAGTGGTGGATGTGGGTACAATTACAATGTTTAAAAGACATTTGGATAAGTAGATGAATGGGAAAGATTTGGAGGGATATGGGTCAGAAGCAGGCAGGTGAACTAGCTTAGCTTAGGATCAAAACAGAAATTGCTGGTAAACCTCAGCAGGTCTGGCAGCATCTGTGGAGCGAAATCACAGTTAACATTTGGGGTTGAGTGACCCTGCCTCAGAACAGAGTTCTGGATTTCTCTACAGATGCTGCCAGACCTGCTGAGTTTTTCTAGCAATTTCTGCTCTTGTTTCTGAATTACAGCATCTGCAATTTTTTTCAGTTGGAATTATGTTCAGCATGGACAATTATGAACCAAAAGGTCTGTTTTTGTGTTGTGTGACTTTAGAAGATTTGTGCCAAACTCAAATATTGCACAAACATACACTTATATAGTGCCTTTAACATGGAAAGCATCCTAAAGCTGCTCACAGAGAGACAATTACACAGAACATTACAGCACCCCTCAAGCCAATCAAACCTACACTATTCCAAGTACCTCCATATGCTTTTCCAATGACGACTTAAACGTACCTAAAGTTGGCGAATCTACTACCGTTGCAGGCAAAGCGTTCCATTCCCTTACTACTCTGAGTAAAGAAACTACCTCTGACATCTGTCCTATATCTTTCACCTCTCAATTTAAAGCTATGCCACCTCGTGCTCGACGTCACCATCCTAGGAAAAGGCTCTCCCTATCCACCCTATCTAACCCTCTGATTATTTTATATGTTTCAATTAAGTCACCTCTCAACCTTCTTCTCTCTAATGAAAACAGCCTCAAGTCCCTCAGCCTTTCCTCATAAAAACTTCCCTCCACACCAGGCAACATCCTTGTAAATCTCCTCTGCATCCTTTCCAAAGCTTCCACATTTCTTCTTATAATGTGGCGACCAGAACTGTATGCAATATTCCAAGTGCGGCCGCACCAGAGTTTTGTACAGCTGCAGCATAACCTCTTGGTTCCGGAACTCGATCCCTCTATTAATAAAAGCTAAAACACTGTATGCCTTCTTAACAGCCCTGTCAATCTGGGTGGCAACTTTCAAGGATCTGTGTACATGGACACCGAGATCTCTCTGCTCATCTACACTACTAAGAATCTTACCATTAGCCCTGTAATTTGCCTTCCGGTTACTCCTACCAAAGTGCATCACTTCACGCTTGTCTGCATTAAACTCCATTTGCCACTTCTCAGCCCAGCTCTGCAGCTTATCTATGTCTCTCTGCAACCTACAGCATCCTTCATCACTATCCACAACTCTACCGACCTTAGAGTCGTCTGCAAATTTACTAACCCATCCTTCTACGCCCTCATCCAGGTCATTTATAAAAATGACAAACAGCAGTGGACCCAACACCGACCCTTGCGGTACACCACTAGTAACTGGTCTCCAGGATGAACATTTCCCATCAACTACCACCCTCTGTCTTCTTTCAGCAAGCCAATTTCCGATCCAAACTGCTATATCTCCCACAATTCCATTCCTCCTCATTTTGTACAATAGCCTATTGTGGGGAACCTTATCGAACGCCTTGCTGAAATCCATATACACCACATCAACCGGTTTACTCTCATCTACCTGTTTGGTCACCTTCTCAAAGAACTCAATAAGATTTGTGAGACATGACCTTCCCTTCACAAAACCATGCTGACTATCCCTAATCAATTTATTCTTTTTGGGATGATCATAAATCCTATCCCTTATGACCTTTTCCAACACTTTACCAACAACTGAGGTAAGGCTCACTGGTCTATAATTACCAGGGTTGTCTCTACTCCCCTTCTTGAACAGGGGAACCACATTTGCTATCCTCCAGTCTTCTGGCACTATTCCTGTAGACAATGACGAGTTAAAGATCAATGCCAAAGGCTGGGCAATCTCCTCCCTGGCTTCCCAGAGGATCCTAGGATAAATCCCATCCGGCCCAGGAGACTTATCTATCTTTATCCTCTGAAGGATTTCTAATACCACTTCCTTGTGGACCTCAATCCCACCTAGTCTAGTAGCCTGTATCTCAGTATTCTCCTCGACAACATTGTCGTTTTCTAGAGTGAATACTGTTGAAAAATATTCATTTAGCGCTTCCCCTATCTCATCTGACTCCACACACAACTTACCACTACTATCCTTGATTGGGTCTAATCTTACTTTCATCATTCTTTTATTCCTTAAATACCTATAGAAAGCCTTAGGGTTTACCCTGATCCTATCCACCGACAACTTCTCATGTCTCCTCCTGGCTCTTCTGAGCTCTCCCTTTAGGTCTTTCCTGGGCACCTCGTAGCCCTCAAGTGCCCTAACTGAGCCTTCACATCTCATCCTAACATAAGCCTTCTTCTTCCTCTTGACCAGAGATTCCACCTCCTTCATAAACCACGGCTCCCACACTCTACAGCTTCCTCCCTGCCTGACAGGTACATACTTATCTAGGACACACAGGAGCTTTTCCTTGAATAAGCTCCACATTTCTAATGTGCAGTTTCCTTCCCCATCCTATGCTCCCTAAATCTTGCCTAATCTCATTGTAATTGCCTTTCCCCCAGCTATAACTCTTGCCCAGTGGTATACACCTATCACTGTCCATCACTAAAGTAAACATAACAGAATTGTGATCGCTATCACCAAAGTGCTCACCTACTTCCAAATCTAACACCTGGCCAGGCTCATTACCCAGTACCAAGCCTGATGTGGCTTCGCCCCCTGTTGGCCTATCTACATACTGTGTCAGGAAGCCCTCCTGCACACACCGGACAAAAACTGACCCATCTATAGTACTCAAACTATAGTGTTCCCAGTCAATATTTGAAAAGTTGAAGTCCCCCATGACAACTACCCTGTCTCTCTCACTCCTATCGAGAATCATCTTTGCTATCCTTTCCTCTACATCTCTGGAACTATTCGGAGGCCTATAGAAAACTCCCATCAGGGTGACCTCTCCTTTCCTGTTTCTAACCTCAGCCCATACTACCTCAGTTGACGAGTCCCCAAACATGCTTTCTGCAACTGTAACACTGTCCTTGACCAACAATGCCACACCTCTGCCCCTTTTACCATCTTCTCTGTTCTTACTGAAACATCTAAATCCTGGAACCTGCAACAACCATTGAAGGCACCCCCCACCCCCCCACCCAGGATATCGGTGCCCCTCTGGTTCAGGTGAAGACCATCTTGCTTGTAGAGGTCCCACCTACCCCAGAAAGACACAAATGGGCATGAAACCAAACTCGTATTATGAAAGAGAAAGAATAAATTCAGAAAGCTGGACTTTCAAGGGGAACGTACATAGAGTTGGGTTTGGTTAGTGAATTCCAGAGACAAAGAATGAAGGGCATGACTGCCAATTGTTTTGGTCGAGGGAGCTCGGGATGGGAAAGCGGCCTATAGAAGAAGTCTGAATCAAGAACAGATGCATTTCCAACACAAGCATAGAAAATAATAAATCTCCATTATTTTGTTTTGTTAAGCTATTGTTACAACATAATTTAAACTGGATATTGAAAAAACCCTAAAAATCATGTGATGCTAATAACTGAAACTCAATGCGCTGGGAAGCATAGCTCTCAAACAGTGGTCTGTGCTGAAAAAGCCTTCAAGAAATTTTTAAGATGTGCATCCAAAACTAAGTTTAACAATGTTTTGCAGATGATTAAAACAGGAAGCTGCAAAACACAATGAAACAAATCTGCAAGTGTCAATTTTTGAGTTGTCATAAATAGAAATTTACCAATCAACTCAGGCACACTCCCTGACAACTGGACCAATCTTGACATTGTTGAATGAAGGAACAGGCTCAAAAAAGCCGGTGGTTTACTCCTGCCCCTAAGTCCTATGTTCTTACTGTGTACTGACAATCCACAAGACTGTTTCTCTTAAATAAAACAATTTATTTTTAATACTATAGGTTGAAAATGTCAAAACTGCTGCGCATGTGCAACTTTTCTTAAGCCTCTTGCATTCAGTTGGAGACAGATTAAGTTTCTTTCACTGATATTTATAATTTCACGCACGCCTTTGCTCATAACAAGTGCCTTCTACTAATTCTCCTAGTGTTACATATCTGTCCCTGTTGAACCTACAAATACATTTAGAAATTGTGTTTTTTAATTCCAAAGTCTAAATCAGAAATCTAAAATCTGAATGTTAGTTGTCTCACGAGCTTGCTGACTTCCTCGCCGACCGGAGGGTCCACTGATGATGTCACCTAACATGGTGATAAAACGTCTGAACAAAAACAAGTCTGCTCAGCGAGCAAGTCAACAACCCCATCCACACCGAGCTACAGATCTTTGCCAACACTTTAAAGTTTTGTCTCACGTGTATCTCTGCAGAAAGCTCAATGAGATTGGTGAAGCAAGAATCTCCTTTTAAATCAGTGTCAACTGTTCAATTTTCTCTGTGCTCCAAACCACTAACAGATTTCATGAACACAAAACATTAATTAAAAAAGAAATATAAACCCGAGAACCGAGGACACAGGAAATCCAAAACAAAAAACAAACTCCTGGAGAAACTTAACAGGTCTGGCAGCGCCTGTGGAAAGAAACTGACCCTTCTTCAGAACATCAATTAACATTCTTACCTCCTTCTGTCTCTTCTCAGCAGCTTCTGCTAATTGTCGCCTTCTGGTTTCCTACACATGGATAAAAAGGAAATCAAAAGTCAGCATCTTATAGATAAAAAATATCCAACTTCTTGAATCTGTCTTTTTAAAAAATCATTCTGATTGCATTGATTTGAAATCAAATCACACTGAAACACTAATCTTGGTTTATTAACGTTTTCCTAAAGCTCTCAATAACGAAACCAAGTTGACTGAAAAAATCTTTATTCAAGCTTGGCGGTTATACAGCACTCCAGGGGTAACAGAATTTTCAGCTCAGGGACTTTCAATCCAGGTTTATTAACAAATTCAAATACCACCAATTGTCATAATGGATTTTGAAACCACTTTCCCAGATTATCCTGAATTAGTAGTACAATGATATTATTAATTTTCCATTGTCTCAGATCCTAAAGAGACTTGGTAAAGTGGATGCCAAGACAAAGTTTGGTCATTTGGGAGGAGACTAGAACCAGGGGACAATTTAAGAATGAAGAATGAGATGTGGAGATCTTTTTCATTGAGAGGGTTCTTAAAGTTTAAAGTTCTCTTCACTAGAAATCGGTGGAAAGTGGACTTGGGACCATAACCAGACCAATCTTGATGTTGTTGAATGATGGAGTAGGCTCAAAAAGGCTGGATGGTTTACTCATATGCCTAAGTCCTGTGTTCCTACCGTATATTGACAATCTACAGAATTGCTCTTCTTAAATAAAGAAATTTACTTTTGAAACTATAGCAGGTTGAAAATGTCAAAGCTGCTGCATACCTGCATTTTTTAAAATCTGTCTCTAATTGCAAGAGGCTTAAGTTTCTTTCACTGAAATCTATAATTTTGTGCACACCCTTACTCATATACAAATGCCTTCTTCTAATTCTCCATACATCTGTCCTTGTCTACCCTCTAAATAAATTTAGAAATAGTTTTTAATTCCAAAGTCTAAATCATAGATCTAAAATATGAATGTTAGTTTTGTCTTCTGTGTTTCTCTGCAGAGAATTCAATAAGATTGGTGAAGCAGGGCTCCCCTTTGAAATCCATGTTGACTATTCAATTTTCTGGTTTACAAATTAATTTCCATTATATGTTCAATGAGGAATGCCATTATTTTTGCATTCATGTTAACCTGACTGGTCTACTATCTACCTCTTCTGAAATATAGGTGTAATGTTAGCTAACTGCTAGTTCGGTTTACAAACTTTCCTCTGAAAGAAATATCAGGTTACATATAATAATGGCTCCGTTATCCCTTTACTAATACTTTTAAAATGTGCACAAGGAATGCACTGGCACCACAGATCTTAGCCACTTTAATTAATTTATTTCCAATATCTATTTATTTTAACCGCAGTTACACCATTTCTGATATTGCGATGTCCAGCCGATATCTCTCCTTAGCATTTTATGAAGCAATTATTTAATATTTCAGTCATTTCATTGTGATTTTATCTTGTCCATCCCTTAGATGGGTCTAATCCAATCAGAGCTAGCCAATTTTTTTTGTTTATATCTGGAGAATTTTTAAAT
The DNA here is from genome assembly GCF_030684315.1 of Stegostoma tigrinum. Classification (NCBI taxonomy): domain Eukaryota; kingdom Metazoa; phylum Chordata; class Chondrichthyes; order Orectolobiformes; family Stegostomatidae; genus Stegostoma; species Stegostoma tigrinum. The sequence continues at coordinate 56,549,101 of NC_081370.1, read as the reverse complement.
ATTCACTTTTTGTCCAAATAGATCACATCCACACATTTTAAAGTCTCCTTTTAAATTACTGTTCCATCTCTAATTCCCCTTTCCTCTCCAAAGTCACTGAACATACCACAGCCTCTCAAATCCACTTCCATCGTTCCAGGAGGTCCATGATCAAATCCTTCCAATCAGCGTTCTGTCCCTTCTACAGTATTGACACACCTGTTATCAAAGTCATAAGTGGCATCCTATGGGACTGTGACAAAGGTAAACTTTCCCTCCTTGACCTCCCTAGAGCCTCTGACAAGTTGCCACTCCATTCTGCTGTTGTCCAGCTCAGTTGACTGTGATTGCTTTCTGTCCCTACTGCAAACTCTTATCAGGCTAGCTATTCTTTGCCTTAACTGTCTCAGTTCAAACCATCTTTTCACCTCCTCAGTGTTATTTGACCCAAAAGTGAACTTATAACCACATCACCATACCTACTTCCACTTCCATAACATCATGCAATTCCATCATGTCAACTAGCTGTCAACAGGTAAACCCTCATTCATGTCTTTGTTACTGCGCACTTGGGTACTCCAATGCAGCCTGGCGGACTCCCAAATTTTACCCTCTATAAACTTGAAGTTAATCAAAACTTTGCTGCCCGTGCTCTCGTTGGCACAGAGTCATGTTTACTCATCAACCGTATGCCCACTGAATAGGGGTCATTGTTTTGTATGGTTCCCACTGCTATTCTATATCATCGTCAACCATTTTCTTATCCCAAGTTTTATTCCCGACTCTGTAAAATCAGCTTTCGTCCTGGCCTCTTTCATGTTTGCATCCTTCTCCAATTATCCTATTTGGATAATTGCCTAGGTGTTCCAATACTTTTACTTATTTTATCTGTTCCAGTTTACGTCCCACACCGGAGCCAGTAATAACAGGGGAAGGAGGAGTTAAGATTCTTATATTCTGGACATACTGTACAAATGTCTTTCCATTATCTCCTTTACCTAGGATAGAATAATAATGATTTCAACTATGCTCGTTATTTAGTTTCCCAAAGTCCCCATGACTCTTCCTCTCTTTCCCTTCCACTAGCCTTTAGTTGCCTAAAACATGTAAAAGTTTGACCATAAAATATATGTTTGCATTGTGAAAATGTATTAAACATGTATAGATTACTAATATGCATGCTGGTAACAAAGTTCAGATTACATCATACAGCACGAAAGCTCACAGCTTGCACTTGTTAACTATGTGCCCCAGCACCAAACAATACAGTTACACAAGATACGGTCATGTGATGTAACCATGAGTAACAAATAGCTTGAAAATGTGCATGGAGAATTACATTCAGTTATTTACCTTTCCTATTCCAGCCTGGACTAAGGGCAAACGTATTACATCCATTAAGTTTAATATGTAATATCACGGCACCAAAAGTGAATTGCACTTAAACCTCAAATCAGATGATATGTTAGCTTTACTTTAACAATTAATTTGAACTTCCCAAAACCAAAAGCCAGCAGTATCTACTACTAGGGCTGATCTGCAAGAGTTGATAGTTGCACATTGCGTTTACGATGCCAGTCTGAGCAGCTTAGACAAATTATGATTATGCATTCTACAAAGAACACAGCACGATTAGTGGAATGGAATGTGTCACTTCTGAGTGGGTATTTAACCCGTGTAATACATTGCTCTGCTAACTTCTCTTTCACTTTGCCTTCAATATTCTCGGGGACTTGAGCAGCAAGTAAAACAAGAGAATGACAATTCTGGTAAAACTTGAGAGTGCAGAATCACAAAACAAAATGGAGCAGCCAAGCAATAGGGGTGAATTGTTAGGACATATAGTAAAACGACTGACTTATATTGGCATAAAACAATAGTATAATCAACTTTTTATCTTATTCTCTCTATTATATTTTTAAAAGGGCATGAAATCAGATCAAATTACTGCACATGTTACAATCCATGAAATGAATACAGCGCATTTTGCAAATAGAGTCAGAGTTGTACAGCACAGGAAAAGACCTTACAGTCCAACACATCTAAGCCAACCAGATAGCCTAAATTAATCTTGTCCCATTCGCTTCCATTTAGCCCATATCGCTCTGAACCCTCCCTTTCACGTACCCAGCCAGATGTTTTTTAAATATTATAATTGTACCAGCCTCCACCACTTCCTCTGGCAGCTCATTCCATTCATGCACCATCCTGTGTGTGGAAAAAGTTGCCCATTAGGTCTCTTCTAAATTTTTCCTTTCTCACCTTTAGCCTGTGCCTTCTAGTTTTAGACTCCCCTAAGCTTGGAAAAAGACATTGGCTTTTCACCCTATCCATGGCTCTTGTGATTTGATAAACCTCGATAAGGTCACTCGTCAGCCTCCAATGCTCCCCGGAAAATAGCCTCAAACAATTCACCTTCTCCCTATAGCTCAAACTCTCCAAACCCGGTGACATCATTGTAAATCTTTTCTAAACCTCTTCAAGTTTAGCGCATCTTCCCTGTAGCAGGTGAACAGAATTGAACATAGTATTGTGACACTGGTCTCACCACTATCCTCTACAGCCGCATCATGACATCCCGACTCCTATATTCAATGCACTAACCAATAAAGATAAGAGTATCAAAGAGTAACCTAAATTAAAATAAAAGAAGAGAAAATGCTGGAAATACACTGCTGGTAAGAGAATACCACGAGAGAAGAGGTCACATTACCTGAACAATTCGAATGAAAGGCCACTAATCTGAAACATTAATGCTGGGTGTGACCTGCTATTTATTTAACACGTTTTTTAAAAAGTCTGCTGCAACATGTATTTTACAATAACAGCAACATACTTGTTACGTTAAAACAAAACTAACCAAAAATAAAACATTGCTGCAGTGGGGGAGAAGCAACATGGTATTTCCATGTTGTCAAAATGATTCAATTTATTTGAAGCTATTACAAAACAGCAACACATGGGGCAGACCTGAAAGCAAACAAACATCAGCACAAAGCCTTTGGAATAAACCTGCAAAACTCGCAGAAGGTAATCTAAAATTAAGAAAAAAATCCAAACCAAACCACAGGCACAAAGTTAAATCACTAAATAAAATCCAACTAAAGTTGAATTAATAGTAAAATATGAATTACTGCAGTAATGGTAATACTGGCATGAAGTTTCCACATAGAATGTGTTTGCCTGAGAAATGTTATTGGGAAGGTGTGTTTTGTTATGAACATTGTTTGTGATCATACAACACTCAGCGCAAAACCTGGTACCCTGTAAGTTCTGCTTTGCTGCACTCTTCAGCTCATCTCAACCCCAAGCCAAAACAAACACCATTTCTTCCCCCCCCCCCCCCCCCCCGAGACCTCAGCCTACTCCCAACCTTGACCACACGACCCCGACGCCCCTCCCGGACTCCCAATCCCCCTCCAAACACCTATACTCCCCACCCCGCCCACTCCTCTTCCTCCTCCCTACCCAACTCTTCACCCCCACCCCAATCCCCGCCCCCTCCCCGCCAGACCCCCGGGCCCCGCCCCCGACCCCCCTCCCGGCCCCGCCCCCTCCCCGCCAGACACCACTCCCTCTCCCCAACCCCCACACCATGTACCCCCTTCCCCTCCCCGACTCCTCTCCGCCCCCACCCACTTCCCCTCCCCGACTCTTCACCCCCATCCCCTTCACCTCCCCAACCTCTTTCTCCCTCTTTCCCCCCCCCCCTCTCAAATCCTGTCACCCCCGCCCCCGTTCTCCACGGGCCGGGCTTCTCACAGGGTCGGGCGTCTCCACCACATCCTCGGTCGCTCCTCCCAGACACGGGAGGCACAAACCCATCACGGCGGCCGGCGCCTCACACAGAGTAAGCGTTGGGGACAGGGATGACTGGGCCGCTCTGGCCGGGTCCTCCTCCTGCTGCGGCGGCGAGTCCTGATCCTGATCCGGGTCTGAGTCTCAATCCGGCTCTGGCACCTTCTCCGCCCCACCCCCTGACGCCATGCGTCCGCCATGGCAACCCGCCCCGGCCTGGACTACAACTGACAACGAAGCAGCACGTGAGGCAAGACGGTCCAATGATATCAAAAGTGCCCCACTTCTCCGACTGCGCCTTTACAGGGCGCCCATTGGAACACCACGTTGCAAAAAGTCTGACCAAATCATCAAACCCATCAAGTACAAGGCAAATGGAAAAGCTCAGCAAATCTGGCAGCAGCTGCGCAGAGAAATCAGTGTAAACAATTCAGTGAACCTTCCTCAGAACTGCTGGGACCTCTCTCCACACTCTGCTGCTAGACCGGCCCAGCAATTTCAGTTTTTGTCTCTGATTTCCAGCATTGGCATTTCTTTCAGCTTTTAACAGAATAAGGGCCCTGGATGTACTGGTGGATGGGTTAGCACAAAGAAGAGGTGTTCACTTCCCAGAGAAGGCTGTGCCAGCAAACACTGAAAGCCTGATCTGAGGTCACCAGTCACCACTCGGGTCAGTTTCACCACCAGAGTGTTGAGGAATGGCCAGAAATATTGAAAGGAAGTCAAGGACCTTCTCTGTTCTGCCAGCATAAATACCACACTCTTCTTCCTGTCACTTTACACTCATTCTCAACACTGCAATTGCACTCACACATGAACAAGGTTTATGCCCAGCCAATTTCAACATCTCTCAGCAACATTTTTCCTCACACTCTCACATACCCTTCCCCAACGTCCCACATCAACAGCTCAGGACTATTTCCTCACTCCTTGGGTAAACTGAACCATTTTTGGTCCATCTGTACCCGCCTTAGTGGCTGTGACCTTTTAATAAACATTACCTTTTAATAAACATTAAAATGTGAATCACTGTGAGTGCTTATATGGAAGAATCGATTGGTTTTCTCTCGCTCAGCGAGCAAAACTTTAATTTCACTTAATTCAATGTTAAACAAGGATGACTTGGATACAGTGTGATGGTTTTTAACCATGTAGCATACTTAAGGGCTTGACAGGGTAAATGCTGAGAAGATTGTTCCCCTTATGGGTGACCAGCAGATATAGACACAGAATAAAGGAAGGCCAATTTAAGACTGAGATGAGGAGGAATTTCTTCTCTCTGGGGACTATGAATCTCTCAAACTCCTTGTCCCCAACAGTCCTTCTGTATATTTAAGGCTGAGACAGATTTTTAATCAGTAGGGGAATCAAGGATAACAGGGAAAGAGCAGGAAAGTGGACAGCAGGAATATGGGCCTATTGAATAGGAGGGCAGGCTTGAGGGGCAAACAGCATTCCCCGTTCCCATTTCTCAATTTTTTTTTTCTTAAAATATGTATACATTTACCTAAATTATCAATATCATCACTTGTATTCAATGCTGCATGGAATTTCATACATTTTCATATCACAGTCTTCCACTGCTGAATATTAACCAACATACTTCAAAATTTGATATTGTACAGTTTTGCAGTAATCACTTCTGACTAGCATTCCATTGACTATTGATTCAGTTCAGCATGATTTGTTAATTACTGTGGTGATGTTCCTTGACTTTCAAAGTGTTACCTGAGTCTATCAATATTCCTAGCTTTCATTCTGCTTTAGCATTAGTATTTCTGTGATGTTCATAAACAATATATGTAATTCATTTTCCTTCTCAGATGTGCCCTGCAGCAACCACATCACTGCCTGTGGAGTTGCTCAGCATCTGTGTCCTTTCTTTCAGAGGTCATCAACAAATCAGCAACTGTAATATTGCTCATTTCTATTGTGTCATAACAAGTCTGTGTGAGCTGGTTTTCAATGGCATCCATTCTTGCTGGAGCTACCCTTTCCCACGCTGAACTGCCTTGTTCTCATTCAGACGTTTCATCAGCATGCTAGGTGACATCATCGGTGGAACCTCCACTGAAGTGATGTTGTTCTACTCCGCTTGGAACTTATACTGTTTGGTCCATTACGGTGAGTAGTGTCGTTTCCAGTTTTGGTCTGTATGGGTTTGTATATCGGGACCAATTCTGAATGTTTTTTCTTGATTGCATAACAAGTGGAGAATCATGACTCTAAGAATTCCCATGTGTGTCTATGTTTGGCTTAGGCTAGTTTGGGTGCCTTGTCCCAGTTAAACTGATGGACTTCATTGTCTGAATGTACCGAAATTAAGGAGAGTTTGTCGTGCTATTTTGCTGCTAGCTGATGTTCATGTTTTCTGATGGCTAGTTACATCAGACAGATAGGAAGGAAACTAGCAGAATACATGAACGTCAACTAGCAGCAAAACAGCATGACAAACTCTTCTTGATATCAGTGCATTCAGACAATGAAGGCCATCAGTTTAACTGGGACAATGTACACATAGCAGCCCAAGCCAAACATAGACACACACGGAAATTCCTGGAGCCATGATTCTCTACCTGTAATGCAATCAACAAACACACAGAATTGGACCCCATATACAAGCCCATACACATCAAAACCAGAAATAACACTACTCACCATAAAGGACCGGACAATATAAATTTTAAGTGGAGTAGAACAACATTGGTTCATCAGAGGCCTCTTGATGTCATGGTGATGAAATGTCTGAACAAAAACAAGCTCATCCCCAATCTGAGCCACAGATCTTTACCAAAACTTTAAACTAATCTTTCCCTGATTATTGTTTCAGACAAGTTCCATCCTATTTTTAACTATTCCCCTGAAGCAGAAATGATCAGGGGACTATTTTGTGAGAGAGAAATCCATCTCAGCCCCTTCCTTGAGGTGCACTTGGTTTATGCTGAATGGTGCTCTCATTTTTTTTAACAATACTCCTAACATTTTTTCCCTTTTCATTGACCTTTGAGTATCAGCATTCTTGCTTTTGTCCTTTGATGTCCTACTGTGGAGGAGAAATTGATCTTCATCATGTATCAGTTTTGAGTGTTGAACACTCATTGAGGGGACCAATTTTTAATTGTGATATCCCATGTCAATATGACACTGCCAGTCAATTTGGCAGCTAACTTCATTAAATGTACTAATTAGGCCAACATTTGATTTTTGGCAACACTTCAATTTTTGAACTTTGTACATTATACTGATGACTCTAAAGTCTTTACAGAGACTAAAACAATGCTTACTTCATGTAAAACATAAACAGAATTTTCTGGAGAAACTCAGCAGGTCTGGCAGCATCTGTGGAGAGAAAGCAGAGTTAACATTTCAAATTCCATGAAATTTCTTTTGAAATTACTATTTTTGTTTTCTTTCGGATTTTGAGCATCGGCAGCTCTTCGCTTAATTTTAATACTTACTTCAAGTGACCTCAACACGTTCTGATTGAGAATTTTTACCGTAAAAAAATAATTTTAATTAATTCCCCCATCATGCAAAACAATAATCAGAAATGTGGATGGTGCAAATGGGAGAAGTAGCTGTTGTTACGAAGTTGTGTAGAATGTCTGGTTCCTCTAAATGATAAAGTGTCTTTCTAAGCTTAAAAATTTATACAGAAAAAACAGTGTTGGCATGTAGCTAAAAATGTGCAGCCAGTTCAAAAATTGAAACATGTACCAATTGACTATGTTCAGAGATAATGGGAACTGCAGATGCTGGAGAATCCAAGATAATGAAATGTGAGGCTGGATGAACACAGCAGGCCAAGCAGCATCTCAGGAGCACAAAAGCTGACATTTCGGGCCTAGACCCTTCATCAGGGAGAGGATTCTGAAATAAATAGGGAGAGAGGGGGCAAGAGAGTTGTAGTGGGAGAGACATCCCTTGACGTTGGTCCAGAGGGAGGAGGGTAACTTCTTCAGGTCAGGCATCCTGGAAGGGGCTTTGCAGTGAGGTTAAAATTGTGATAGAGATAATGGGAACTGCAGATGCTGGAGAATCCAGGTAACAAAGTGTGGAGCTGAATGAACATGACTGTGTGATTGGAAACCTTAAGCTTGTTTTGTTGTTTTGCAACTAGTTGGAATCAGCCAATTAATTTAAATCAAGCACTTAGCAATTAAAAGACAATTAAATTTAAATCTGATGTTTTTAGCAACCTCAGACCAATGCTAATGTAGGAAAATTAATATGTCATCCAAGGTATGTAAGGAAAGGGTTTTTGAAAATCAGTGTGAGAGAAAACTGCCATTTGAGAAATAAGCACCTAGCTCTCATAAGAAATCGCTGAGCTCTCTACGAAAGCATCACCTTATTCACAAAAGGTACTGCAACATTTATAACTAAGAGTCTTCATAGATAACACATCCCTGACAGCAGGATGAGCAGAAGAAAGGCATTGATGACTTGAGCAACGACAGAAGAAAGGCTTTTATGACTGGAGAGAAAGTGGGGAAAGTAGAGTGCATTCCGGAAGGCACATTCTATGTGGACGATGAGAGACGAAGTTTTAATTTATTCCTTTTTCTTACTATTTGGGTTGTATAAGTGAGACTTACATTTATTGGAAGAGCATAGCAGTAGAATTTAGTTCAGTGAGGGAATAGTTTGGAGTTGGGGAAAATTATTTGGTTTGTTAGCAGTTCTGTTAATTTGTTCACTGTTAGGGTTAAATAAATTAATTGCTACTTGTTACTTGTTACTTATAAAGTAAATGTCAGCGATTTTCTTTCATTTAACCTCCCATTCTCATCAGGCAGTAAAACACATCATACACATCAATGGCAATTACCAGCAAACTATAATAATTCATACATTGTAAAGCATTATTACAGATACATTCAAAAACAAAAGCAAAAACCATAGAATCATAAAATCTGTACAGTGTGGAAGCAGGCCATTTAGCGTATCAAGTGCATTGAGTGTACGAGTTGGGAGGTCATGTTGTGGCTGTACAGGGCATTGGTGAGGCCACTTTTGCAATATCGTCTGCAATTCTCGTCCCCTTACTGTGGAAAGACGTTGTGAAACTTGAAAAGGTACAGAAAAAATTTACAAGAATATTGACAGCGTTGGAGGGTTTGAGCTGAAGGGAGATGCTGAATAGGCTGGGGTTATTTTCCCTGGCGCATCAGAGGCTGAAGGTTGACCTTGCGGAGGTTCATAAAATCATGAGGAGCATAGATAGGGTGAATAGCCAAGGTCTTTTCCCCAGGGTTAAGGAGCCCAAAACCAAACAGCATAGGTCTAAATTAAGAGGGAAAAGAATTAAAACAAACCTGAGGGGCAACTTTTTTATTGGGGAAGTAATGGTGAGTGGTACAATTACTGGATTGTTAATCCGGAGACCCAGATAATATCCTGGGAACCTGGGTTCAAATGGCAGATGGTGAAATTTGAATTCAACAAACATCTGGAATTTCGAATCTAATGACGACTGTAAATCCATTGTGAATTGTTGGAAAAGGTCACTAATGCCCTTTCGAGAAGGAGACTGACATCCTTACTGCGTCTGGCCTACCTGACACTCTAGACCCTCAGCAATGTGGTTGACTCTTAACTGCCCTCTGGGCACTTAGGGATGGGCAATAAATGCTGCTTAGCCAGTGACACCCTCATCCCGTGAATGAATAAAGGGAGAAAAAAGGAACATGGAGGGTGGTGTGTGTATGGAGTGAGCTGCCGGAGGAAGTAGTGAAGGCTGGTACAATCACAACATTTAAAAGGTGTTTGGATGGGGATATGAAAAGGACAGGTTTAGAGGGATATGGGCTAAATGTTGGCAATGGGACTAGATTAATTTAAGATGTCTGGTTGGCATGGACAAGTTGGACTGAAGGGTCTGTTTATGTCCTATACAACTCTATGATCTTAAGTCCACACTGACCCTCCAGACAATATCCCAGCCAGCCCCACCCTGCAACTTCTTCTTGTAACCACACATTTTCTACAGCTTACCTCCTAACCTATGCATCCCTGGCCACTCTGGGCAAACTCAGCAGATCTGGCAGCATCTATTAAAACAGAAAATAGAGTTAACATTTCCGGTCCAGCGGCTCTTCTTCAGAACTTATTCAATACAAAGTCAGGGTTGGATCTGAGATCATGGAGTGTAATCTGTTCAGAAGGAGATAGGTTCAAATGGGTGCAGAGAATTTAGGGTGAGTAACGTCATGTTAACAGCTCTCAGTGAACAGGTCGAGTGCAGATAAAAGGCCAAAGAAAGGGATCCACGTAGAGGGAGAACGTTGGAGGTGGGTGAAGTTGTCTGTGAGACAGGGAGAGGACTCTTGACTAAACAAATGGGCAACAAAGGTGAAGGCAATGGAAGAAGTGTTCAACGACGTGTTGTTCCTGTAATTCATTAAGGCGGAGCACATAGGGATAAAAATGAGGCCTTTACTGAAGGCAGAACATTCAGCATCAGAAAGCAGAATTTCAGAAGGGGCAGTAAGTACCTAATAAGTTGTGGAGTTATGCAAAAGGATGGTGACAGTAAGAAGGGGAGGGGAGGAAGGTTCCAGGGGGCCATGAGTTGTTACAACTTGTGTTATTTGATGCATGAAAGAAAAAGAGAAAGGTTTCTTGATAGAATGTCAAACAAGCTGAAGAACAAAGTGGAACTGGATGGCAGGGCAGCTGACAGAGCATGAAGCAATGCTGATAGATGGAGTGATTGAGGTTGTGCATATGGCCTCGCATGTCATTGACTGGATCTCAGGTTGCAATGAGAACAGCTGACTGAGGAGCATTGTACATCACAGAGATACCTGTGGACCTGGGTTGGATTTGATACACAAAGGATGAAACTTCAGCTGCAACGCACATCTCTTTTAAGCTAAAGACAGTCACTGAGGAATGAGATGTGGCGATAGAAACAGGTTTTGTTAAACACCAGGAGTGAGAAGGAAGTAATCATGGTGGACAAGAATAAAGGTTCGAGCAAAAGTCTTATTGGAGACAGGAGTAAAACTTTTTCTAAGTGGCCATAACTGGGAGAGTTGTGGCAATGAGTTAAACATTAAAATAAAACAAAGAACTGTGGATGCTGGGAATCTGGAACAACAGCAGAAAGTTTTGGAGAAACTCAGCAGGCCTGGCAACTTCTGTGAAGAGAAAATGGAGTTAACATTTTGGGCCTAGCAATTTTCTTCAGAACTTCTATTTCTGAAGTTAACTCTGCTTTCTCTCTACAGTTACTGCCAGACCTAGGAGTCACATTATATGGCCCTGTAGCAACATTGAGTAAATGTTTCTTTATCGGCTGGAATATCCTCTCTATCAATCACTGCTGACCACACTGAGACAGGCATTAACCATAGATGAATACCCAGGCCACAACCCTCAGCATTTATTTGTTATTCTCAGATGCCATTTGGACCTTCAAAAATATATGGATAAGCTCAGAACCTTGCATTTTCTCGCTGGTTACAGCCTGCAAACCTCAGAATGACACAAATGCTCTACACTCTGCTTTCTACCTGTTAACCAATCCCCAATCCAAACTTGTGCATTTCCCCCAATTTTAGCTACTTTATGCTCACTAATGTCCTTCTTGTGAGTCTTTGTCAAAAACCTATAAATTCTAAGTGCATGACACCAGCTGGTAACCCATTATCAACTCTGCTAATAACACTCTTAAAAACTATCAGGTTTGTCTAGCAAACTTTCCCCTTCATAAATCCATGTTGACTCTATCCAATCAGAAAATTATTTTCTAAATATCCATAAGATTTGTTATATAATCCAGTATTGTCCATATTCCTGACAGGTCTGTAATTCCATGTTTTCCCTCTAACATCTCTATTAAACAGTGGATTTACATTTACAGCCTTCCCATCTGCAGACACCATTGCAGAATTAACACAATTTTGGAAGATGATTACCAATGTATCATTCTCTCTGTAGCCATCACTTTCTAGGGTTTATTATTATCCCAGCTGATAGTAATGTTGGACAAATAAAATCCCAGAATGAAATCTGACTGTCTGCAGTTGGTTCTTTTGGTGGTTAGTCACTGCAATGTGTTCACATGAAGTTTCAAATAAAACAAGCAAAGCAATTTATAATAAAAATAACAAGCGCCTGAGAAACTCAGCAGGAATAGTAGTATTTAATGGGAGGAAAATAAACTTAATGTTGTAAGTCTAATATGACACTGCTTCAGAATACACCACAGTACATTGTTTTCATTAAGTCAACTTTTAAAATACTTCGGAATTCCTCAATGCAAACAGCGAAACAAATATTTCAGCTTGTTTCCCAAGATTATCCTCATGTCAGGAATTCAGTTCAGAAGGGAGAATTAAAAAGTTAAGATGTGAAATTTCTCAATTTTCTCCAGTAAGAAAAATATCACTCCTACCGCAACTCTTTAATTTCTTGTTTCACTAATGCCCCAATTTCTATCCTTAGACTGCAGAGACAGCTTTACATTTCCTTGTAAGAGTTTGATGGGTAAAATTTTCTGAATGCTAATGGCTTATGTATTCATTTCAAACAAGTTAAAAGCTTCTATGCAAACTCTCCTGGATTGGAAGCACAGACAAGGATGAATGGTTCCTCTAAACTGAATATTTGATTGTTCTACTGACAGAAATTGTATTCTCCCTTCTGATTTGAACTCCTGATTCTTTTGAACTGAACCCAAAAACAGAATTATTGTTCTCGGGTATGTTTTAAACACAACAGTATAAGCAATCCATCTGTTAATATCACAGGTATCCTACCAGACACCGTACAGTAGTCACATGCTATGTTGGAAAATATGCATTTCAGTCACTGCTCCAAATGACTATCTGACCTTTTAAAAATGTAACCATCTCACAACTGATCTAAATCCATTTGCTTCTCTTCTAAAATTTAAATGGTCATGTTATGTCACTATAATAATGTGTGAAGGTCTACAAGTTGCAGGAATGTTTTAATTTAATTCATTCATGGGATGTGGGCATCACTGGTTAGGCCAGCATTTCTTGCCCATCCCTAATTGCCCAAAAGGCAATGATGAGTTGACCACATTGTTGCATATCTGAAATCACGCATAGGCTTGTAGGAAACCTAAACATTAACTGTTAATATTTCTATATGTATGCAAAGTGAGACAAATAAGATTGATGAAGGCAGAGCAATGTTGTCTGTATAGGTTTGAGCAAGTTGCTTGGTAGGGTTCCACATGGTAGACTGATTAGCAAGGTTAGATCACGTGGAATTCAGGGAGAGCTAGCCAATTGGATACAAAATTGGTTTGAAGGTGGGAGATAGAGGGTGGTTGTCGAAGTGATAATGGGAACTGCAGATGCTGGAGAATTCAAGATAATGAAATGTGAGGCTGGATGAACACAGCAGGCCCAGCAGCATCACAGGAGCACAAAAGGCCCGAAACGTCAGCTTTTGTGCTCCTGAGATGCTGCTGGGCCTGCTGTGTTCATCCAGCCTCACATTTCATTATCGTGGTTGTAGAAGGTTGTTTTTTGGCCTGGAGCCAATGGTGTACCACAAGGACCAGTGCTGGGTCCACTGTTTTTTGTCATTTATATAAATGATTTGGATATGAATATAGGAAGCATGGTTAGTAAGTTTGCAGATAATACAAAAATTGGAAGCGTAGCAGACAGTGAAGAAGGTTATCTCCAAGTATAATGGGACCTTGATCAAATGGGCCAATGAGCTAAGGAGTAGCAACTGGAGTTTGATTGAGATAAATGTGAGATTTTGCACTTTGGCAAGGCATATCAGGGCAGGACTTATAGAAATAATGGTAGGGCACTGGGCAGTGTTGCTGAACAAAGAGACTCAGGGGTGCCAGTGTATAGTGTCTTGAAAGTGGAGTCTCAGATAGGGTTGAGAAGAATGCATTTGAAATGCTTGCTTTCATTAGTCAACATATTGAGTAAAGGAGCGGGGATGTGGGTTTGCGCTATAAGGAGAGGCTGAATAGGCTGGGTTTTTTTTCCACTGGAACATTGCAGGCTGAGGAGTGACCTTATTGAGGTTTATAAAATCATCAAGGACATGGACATGGTGAATAGGCAGAGTTTATATCCCCCAGGGTAGGGGAGTTCAAAACTCGGGAGAATAGGCTTAAGGTGATGGGGAAAGATTTAAAAGGGAGTTGGGGGGCAACTTTATCACAGAGAGGATGGTATATGTGTAGATTGAGCTGCCAGAGGAAATAGTGGAGGCTGGTATAATGATGACATTTAAAAGGCATCTGGATGGGTACATGATTGGAAGGGTTTAAAGGGATATTGGCCAAATGCTGGCAAATGGGACTTGATTAATTAGGGGTGTGTGGTTGGCATTGACGAGTTGGACCAAAGGGTCTGTTTCCATGCTGTATGACTCTGTGACTATAAAGATTGGTGAAGACAAATGTAAGTCCCTCACAGTTGGAAACAGAGAAATTTATGATGGGGAGTGAAAAAAAGTGGCTGATCAACTAAATAAGAATTTTGATACCATGCTCACATAAAACAGTATACCAAAAATGTTGGGGAATACAGGGAGAAGCTAAAGAGGATCAGCTGTAGAAAGGATATTGCTAACCTGGAGAGAGTTCAGAAAAGATTTGCTGTCAGGCCTGGAGGGTTTAAGTTATGAGGAGAGGCGGGATAGGCTGGGACCTTTTTCATCGGAAGATAGGAGGCTGAGAGGTGGCCTTATAGAGGTTTATAAAATCATGATGGGCATAGATAAGGTGAATAGCAAAGGTCTTTTTCCTAGAGTGGAGGAATTCAAAACAAGGGGACATATTTTTAAGGTGAGAGGAAAAAGGGATCTAAGTGGCAATTTTTTCACACAGAAGGTGTGTATGGAATGAGCTGCCAGAGGAAGTAGTAGATGCAGGTACAATCCCAACATTGAAAAAACATTTGAACAGCTGTACGGATAGGAAATGTTTAGAAGGACTTGGACCAAACACATGTAAATAGGACTAGTTAAGTTTAGGAAACCTGGTTGTAATGGATGAGTAGGACTGCCTGGTTTGTTTGTATGCTGTATGACTCTATGACTCTAAATGTTGTTTGGGAAATTGATGGTACAGAAGATAGATAAATCCCCAGGGACTGACAATCTTCTAAGGAAGTAGCCAGAAATAATAGATGCATTATTGGTCATCTTTCAAGATTCTGCAGACTCTGGAACAGATTCTAACTGCACAGCCAGTCAGGCTGACATCAGTAGTGGGGAAAATGTTAGGGTTCATTACAAAGGTTCAATAGCTGAGTACTGGGAAAACAATGGAAAGATTGGATAAAGTCAGCATGGATTTAAAAAAGAAAATTCTGCTTGACTTGAATTCATCAAAGAAGTGACTCCTAAATCTGATGAGGGGAAGCCAAGTAGATGTGGTTTATTTGGATTTTTAGAAGGCTTTTGACAAAGTCCCACATAAGAGATTATCATGTAAAATTAAAGCAATTTGGATTGGGTAGTGGTTGAGATGGATAGAAAACTAGTTGGCAGGCAGGAAACAAAAGGTTAGAAAAATGAGTCTTTTGATGAATAGTAGGTAGTGATTAATGGAGTACCATAGGGATCAGTGCAAGGGCCCCAGGTATTCACAATATACGTCAATGATTGGGCAAGTGAACTAAGAGAGTGAGCTGTGAGAAAGATGCAGAGATGCTTCAGTGTGATTTGGACAAACTGAGTAAGTGGACATGTGCATGATAGACGCTGTACAATGTGGATGGATGTTAGTTTATCCACTTCTGGGGCAAAAGCAGGAAGGCTGATCATTATCTGAATGGCTACAAATTGAGACAGTGGGACGTTCACAAGACCTGGGTGTCCTTGTACACCATTTGCTGCAGCTAAATTTGCAGGTGCAGGTTAAGAAGGTAAATTGCGTTTCTGAAGAATGGTCCAGACCTGAAACATCAGCTTTCCTGCTCCTCTGATGCTGCCTGGCCTGCTGTGTTCCTCCAACTCCACCCCTTGTTATCCCAGACTCTAGCTTCGGCAGTTTCTAATATCTTGAGATCACACCAAGAATATTGTCTGCAGTTTTGGTCTCCTTACCTGAGGAAAGATGTTCTTGCTATAGAGGGAGTTCAGCGAAGATTTAGCAGACAGATTCCTGGGATGACAGGACTGACATATATAAATAGACATTGAACTAGTTAGAATTATATTCTGTGGAGTTTAGAACAATTGGGAGGATCTCACAGAAGTAAAATTCTGATAGGGCAGGAGATAGAGTACGTGCAAGAAGGATTTTCAAGATGATAGGGGAGACCAGAACCAGGAGACATAGTTTAAGGAAATGGAATAGACCACTTAGGACTGAGATGAGGAGAAATTTCATCCAGACAGCAATGAGCCTGTGAATTCATTACATCAGAAACCAATGGAAATCAAACATTTTGTATGAATTTAAGAAGGATTCAGATAAAGCACTTGGGCTTAAAGGGATCAATGGATATAGGGGAAAAGCAGGAACAGGTTATTGAGTTAGAGATGACCAGCTATGGTCATATATTGAATGGCAGAGCAGGTTCGAACGGCTGAATGGCCCACTCCTGCTCCTATTTTCTATGTTTCTATGACATATGGGGAGGGACTGGATAGCTTAGGACAATATACTCTTCAGTTTAGATGAATGTAGGGAGTTGAAATGTCATGAGACCTTATAAAATTTCTAGTAGGACTAGACAGGGTAAACACACAGGAAGGGTATTCCTGATGTTAGTGGAGACCAGAATCAGGGGTCACAGTCTAAGGACAGAGATTAGCCATTTAGGGCTGAGATTTTTTACTGAAATTTCTTTACCCAGAGAGTGGAATTCTTTGCCACAATAAGTAGTTGAGGCCAAAACAGTGAATGTTTTCAAAGAGTTAGTATCAGGCTAAAGGGGTCAAAGGATATGGGGAGAAAATGGGAGCAGGGCACTGAGTTGGATAATCAGCTATGATCATTCTGATTGGCAGAGCAGACTGAAAGGGGTGAATTGCCTACATATTTGGGTGGTATGATAGAGGATTCTGAGAGTAGGAGTGACGAAGATGGGTACCTGTCTAGATATTGTGAATGTGATTGACTTGACAAAAGGCAAACAGAGATTGCAGATTTGGGACTAGTTTGAAAGAAAACAGACATAAGGTGAAGGGCAGTTGAGGGTGCATTGGCCTGAGTACCAAGGTAGGGGTCAGTGTCTGCATCAGGCTCATTGTGCCCATATGTGTGCTGAGGGAAGCCCCCTGCCTAGGTGGGAGAGTTCTGACTACCAAGGGTCTTCCTACACTGTTCCCTCACACCCCGTCACACCTTGAGGAGTGTATCCAACCAGCAGCATGGGCTGGGGTCTTAAGCCTGGCTCCTGTGTTGGTGTGAACTGCCTGAGTACCCTGCAGTCACTGGCAAAATGGCCCTGTGTGCCCACAATTATAGTATCATACTTGATGTGGCCTGGGAGCCCCAGGTGGACAGAGGAAGTGCTTCAGTGATACCCTCAAGGCCCCACTGAGGAAGTGCTGCATTCCCACAGACACCCGGGAATCACTGACCTAAGACCATCCAATTTGGAAGAGGAGTGTCTGGGAAAATGCTGAGTACCTTGAGACTTGTTGCTGGGAAAAAGCAGAAGCCAGGCTAAAACAGTAAAAGGAGCAAACTACCACACTGATGCCCCACCTACTCCTCTCCAGTGACCACCTTCTGCCGCAAGAGTAATGGAGCCTGCAGATGTCGCAGCAGTCTGTACAGGCACGTATGGACTCACTATGAAAGTGGAAGAGAGTCAACTTCATCTGTGAAGGACCATGAATGGATACTTTTAGTAAAACCTCTTTACTTTTACACTCAATTTCCTTTTAAATAAAGGCCAATATTCCATTTGCCTTCCCCATGAACTGCAGAAATTGGATGCCAGCTTTTCGTGGTCATAAATGACAACACAGAAATTCAACTGGTCTGTAGTTTACTATAGTCTTTCTCCACTCAAATAACTTTCGGCTACACCAGTCCTCCTTTCAAAGTATACGACCACGCATTTTCCATCATCGTATTCCATCTGCCAAGATTTTGCCAACTGGTTTAATCTATCCATATTCCTTCGCAGATTCTGTTCCACATTAGACTACTTTCTCATTCCAGGAACCATTCCAGTAAACCTCCTCTGAACTGCCTCTGATACAATTACAAATTCCCCAAATAGAGAGACCAAAAACTGTGTATGATGAGTGAAAGCCATATTGCCAGGAGGACAAAATAGCAAGAATTTAACCCGATGCCCAGAAGGTAATGGGGGTTGCCAGGTAAATTGCCTATTATATGTGGTTAGCAATCTGAAGTGTTGAATTTTTTTTTGGCAACAATTAATTGAGAAGGCTGACTTCATTCCAGCAGGATGGGATGCTAATTAATGTACGATATGGAAGTGCAGGTGTTGGAATGGGGTTGACAAGGTCAAAAATCACACGACACCTGGTTATAGGCCAACAGGCTTATTTGAAGATCCAAGCTTCTAGCGTCTCATTCCTTCCTCAGGTGTCAGCCACCTCTGAAAGCTTGTGTCTTCTAATCAACCTTTTGGACTACAACCTGATGCCACATGATTTTTTTGACCTAATGAATGTAGGTTAATTCCTTGATAACCACTGTAAAGAAGTCAACTTATCTTTGTGATCGGAAAACCTAACCACTGACATTTACCTTAATGGAAGATATCTGATCTTTTTCACTTTCATCGGATTAACTTCACCTGCCCGCGATCGTCACTGGGAACGTCCTGTCCCCTGATGTGCGTATTTTTGAATGTACAAAGTAATTATTTTTGCATTGATTGTATGAAATATAGTAGAACTCTAAATTACCACAATCTTCACATAATCAAAATAACCTTCAACTAAAATGTTTCAGATTACCCTTTACAATTATCAAATTAACAATTTCTTGTGCATGCCAAAAAAAATTGCAGTGTACTTCAGCAATCTGCCAAGTGATTATTTTGTTACTGGTCTGAAACTTTATTTTCTTACTGTAGATGGAGCTGCTTACTGGGAAATGGAAGCAGTCAGTGCTAAAAAGGATCGAGAGGAAGAACGACCTACTCATTGTTTTTCAGATTTAGTTGTCTTTTCTAATTACTTAAACAAAAACACCATAGAACATAGAACGTTACAGCACAGTACAGGCCCTTCGACCCTTGATGTTGTGCCGACCTGTCATACCGATCTGAAGCCCATCTAACCTTCACTATTCCATGTACGTCCATATGCTTATCCAATGACGACTTAAATGTACCTAAAGTTGGCAAATCTACTACTGTTGCAGGCAAAGCGTTCCATTCCCTTACTACTCTCTGAGTAAAGAAACTACCTCTGACATCTGTCCTATATCTTTCACCCCTCAATTTAAAGCTATGCCCCCTCATGCTCGCCGTCATCATCCTAGGAAAAAGGATCTCCCTATCCACCCTATCTAACCCTCTGATTATTTTATATGTTTCTATTAAGTCACCTCTCAACCTTCTTCTCTCTAATGAAAACAGACTCAAGTACCTCAGCCTTTCCTCGTAAGACCTTCCCTCCATAACAGGCAACATCCTAGTAAATCTCCTCTGCACACTTTCCAAAGCTTCCACATTCTTCTTACAATGCGGTGACCAGAACTGTACACAATACTCCAAGTGCGGCCGCACCAGAGTTTTGTACAGCTTCACTATAACCTCTTGGTTCCGGAACTTGAACCCTCTATTAATAAAAGCTAAAACACTGTATGCCTTCTTAATAGCCCTGTCAACCTGGGTGGCAACTTTCAAGGATCTGTGTACATGGACACCGAGATCTCTCTGCTCATCTACACTACTAAGAATCTTACCATTAGCCCTGTACTTTGCCTTCTGGTTACTCCTACCAAAGTGCATCACTTCACACTTGTCTGCATTAAACTGCATTTGCCACCTCTCAGCCCAGCTCTGCAGCTTATCTATGTCTCTCTGCAACCTACAGCATCCTTCGTCACTATCCACAACTCCACTGACCTTGGTGTCGTCTGCAAATTTACTAACCCATCCTTCTACGCCCTCATCCAGGTCATTTATAAAAATGACAAACAGCAGTGGACCAAACACCGACCCTTGCGGTACACCACTAGTAATTGGTCTCCAGGATGAACATTTCCCATCAACTACCACCCTCTGTCTTCTTTCAGCAAGCCAATTTCTGATCCAAGCTGCTATATCTCCCACAATTCCATTCCTCCGCATTTTGTACAATAGCCTATTGTGGGGAACCTTATCGAACGCCTTGCTGAAATCCATATACACCGCATCAACCGGTTTACTCTCATCTACTTGTTTGGTCACCTTCTCAAAGAACTCAATAAGGTTTGTGAGGCACGACCTTCCCTTCACAAAACCATGCTGACTATCCCTAATCGATTTATTCTTTTCTAGATGATTATAAATCCTATCCCTTATAACCTTTTCCAACACTTTACCAACAAATGAAGTAAGGCTCACTGGTCTATAATTACCAGGGTTGTCTCTACTCCCCTTTTTGAACAGGGGAAGCACATTTGCTATCCCCCAGTCATCTGGCACTATTCCTGTAGACAATGATGAGTTAAAGATCAATGTCAAAGGCTCAGCAATCTTCTGCCTGGCTTCCCAGAGGATCCAAGGATAAATCCCATCCAGCCCAGGGGACTTATCTATCTTCACCCTCTGAAGGATTTCTAATACCTCTTCCTTGTGAACCTCAATCCCACCTAGTCTAGTAGCCTGTGTCTCAGTATTCTCCTCGACAACATTGTCGTTTTCTAGAGTGAATACTGTTGAAAAATATTCATTTAGCGCTTCCCCTATCTCATCTGACTCCACACACAACTTACCACTACTATCCTTGATTGGGCCTAATCTTACTTTCGTCATTCTTTTATTCCTGAAATACCTCGGGTTTACCCTGATCCTATCCGCCAACAACTTCTCATGTCTCCTATCCGCCAACAACTTCTCATGTCTAACCACCTCAAGAAGTTGTATTCTACCTACTTTTTTATGCATTTAAGGAGCAAATTGATGCATTCAAAATTATGTCTTAAAATCACAATGTTTTCTTAAAGGTTTAGAAGCTGGTAATGTGACTTAGCTAAGACTACCAATCTACCTGTCACCACTATACTGCTAGAGTGACAATAATGAACTGCCGTCACACTTGATTCCATTCTCCTGCTGTTTCCCAAGCTCCTAAATATGTTGTTTAGACCTTCAAAACTGAGGGACACCTGATTTTGTCAATCACATTTTCGTGACGATTACACTTAGAAAAATGTCAACTGCAACATGCTTGCATAGTATTCAGCCTGTGTTTTAACAGCCATTAACACACATTATAGATTAATACACATAGCTAGAATTTTACTCTCAGGCCCTTAAGTCAGGGCAAGAAAAGGCAGCTCACCACTAACTTCTCCAGGGCAATTAGGGACGGGGGATAAACGCTTGCCGAGACCAAACACTCACAATCTCATGAATGAGTCGAAATAAGATTGCAGCCCTCAATCCATGCCCGTGGATGTTGAGTCTGGTGACCAATTTTGAGATTGTCAATTGTTACTGCTCTCTGATAAAAAATCGTGGGCCTGTGTCTCTGAGCCACAGCCTTGCCCACGTCACCAATGGAAACTGCCAGAGGGCCACAGAATCACAAGGGCATTATGGTACAGAAGGAGGTGATATGGCCAATTGTTTCTGCTCTGGCTATCCAAATGAGCAGCTTGACTCACTGAAAGATGAAGGTGAGTGCCTCTCCATAGTGAAGCACCCGCAAAGTTTAGCAGCAGACATGAGTCAAGCCCTGGCAGTGGTGTTACCAGGATCATGAGGATGGCGATTGTCACTGGCCATTCAACCCCTCCGTTGACCAGGTAAAATAAATCCCCTAGAAAGGACACTTCATCAAACCCCTACCGTGTGGAAGCTGGCCATTCAGCCCATTGAGTCCACACTGATCCTCCAAAGAACATCCCACCCAGGCCCACCTCATAACCCTAGATTTACCATGGCTCACCCACCGAGCCTCCACATCCCCGGATGCTATGTTCAGTTTAGCATGGACAAATCACCTAGCCTACACAACTTTGGACTGTGGGGGTGGAAACCAGAGGAGCCAGAGGAAAACCACAATGACATGGGGAGAAACTGTACACTGCCACCCAAGGTGGGAATCAAACCCAGGTCCAGGGTGCTGTGTGACAGTAATACTAACCACTGAGCCATGGTGCTGCCCCAAACTGGTTGGAATTGGCACACTCCTCATGCGATTCAATGTCATTCTTGGCTTGTAAAATGCCAGTGGGCCATGAATGACCATTATGATCTTTGGCCCCTTGCTAACCAGAGGTGCGTCAGGATACCATATTCTTTCTCACCTTCATAAGTATCTTCCTTCATTCTGAACAGTGGTATAACGGTTAGCTCTGCTGCCTCACAGCGCAAGAGACCTGGGTTTGATTGCAGCCTCAGTCAACTGTCTTGCACATTCTCTCACTATCGTCAGGGGTTTCTTCCCAGAGTCCAAAAATGTGCAGACTAGGCAGGTTAGCCATGGGAAATGCAGGTTACAGGGATAGTGTAGTGGAGGTGAGTCTGGGTGGGATACTCTTTGGAGGTTCAGTGTGGACACAATGGGCAAACTGGTCAGCTTCCACACTGTGGGGAATCTATGAACCTTATGTTACCAATTTACTGCACCTTGTGACTTCAAGGGCTGGTAATGTAGTGTCTCAGAAGTGAATATGTTAAGACCCCTTAGTTGGTCTCAAGGTTCTGGTCCAGGTATCAAAGGCACACTACATCCGCTCCATACTCCCCACTAATCCCACCATACCCATATCTTTCTATGCAGCTGCAGCAGGTGCTACATCTGCCTCTACACCTCCCCCCTCACCACTGTCCAAGGCCCCAGACAAGCTTTCCAAATCTAACAGGGATTCACCTGTTACATCCTCCAACCTGGTCTACTGTATCCATCGCTCCTGAGGTGGCCTCCTCTACATCGGAAAGACCAAGTGCAGACTCGGAAGCTGATTCACGGAGCATCTGCAGCCAGGATGCTACAATCACAACACCTTCCGGCTGTGAACCATTTTAACTCCCACTCCCACTCCCTGGGTGACATGTCTACCCTGGGCTTCCTCCAGTGTCACAATGATATCACATGCAAACTGGAGGAGCAACACCTCATATTCCACCTCAGGAGCCTACAGCCCAATGGCCTAAACATGGAATTCACCAGTTTTAAAATCTCCTCACCCCTGCTTCATCCCATGTCTAACCCGTCCTCTCATCCCTGCCTCCTTGACCTGACATGGCCTGTCCATCTTCTTTCCCACCTATCCACCCCACCCATCCCACTGATCAATCCCCAATACCCCCTCCCTACATCCACATAGTATCATCTCACCTACCTACCTCAGCCCCACCCTTTCATTTATTCCCAATCTCCCCTCCCGCTCCCCAGATCTGATCAAGGGTGTAAACCTGAAATGTCAACTTTCCTGCCCCTCTGACTTGCTGTATTCCTCCAGGTCCACACTGTATTGACTCTCAGATGAGTAATAATACATACTCAAAATGATAGTGGTTGCTTAAATATCCTGTAAATTGGGATTTGTCTCAATTGGTTTATCAGTCAACAGAAATAACAGCACATTTTTGGGGCAACTGATCAAACTACCCGATGCATTCATCTGTGAGTTGTTTTCAAAATCTTTCCTTATAGTTCTTCCTTACTCCGGCTATATGCGGTATCGAGTAACACTCGTTTTCATCCCGTTTAATTTATTTCTATTATGTCATTGCCCTGTTTAAAGCTATACTCTCTGGGCCCCAGTCTGAAGGTTGTACTTGGGTGAACACAAGCAGTTGTCTGGGCTGTTATCTCTCACTGTCTTATCAATCTTCAATATTTTTTATGGTCCCAGGAACAATAAGGTCATATTTCTCTCACAGTTCCAGCTCAATTTAAAAATTACCTTGCAAACTTCAACAAATCTGTGTCTTGAGCAAATTTCTAATCCTGCCTTCCCACTTTCAAACACAGAATGCAGTTCTTTAGTCAAGGAACCAATTTCTCCATCGATGTTCATTCCCTGATATAAACTTACTGCACAGTGCCCTTCCACAACCATTTTGCATTCATTAATACAAAAGAAACAAAAGTGATGAATCAAATAGAAAAGTAAATAATGTATTGGCTTTCAACGGCTTGTGTGTGTGTGTGTGTGTGTGTGTGTGTGTGTGTGTGTGTGTGTGTGTGAGAGAGAGAGAGAGAGAGAGAGAGAATTAATTCACAAATCCTGAACTGATGAGAGACTGACAGACCTTTGGGAAAGATACTCATCTATTATATTGTGGAGGGAAAGAATTATGTTTTTGAAGTCACAGACACAATATTGAGCTGAATATTATCAATAGAACACATTCAATCTCAACGTTGATCCAACTCAATGAAAATCTTATGTAAGCTCCAAGATGTAGGGTGGCACAGTGGTTAACACTGCTGCCTTAGTGCTCTAGGGACCCAGGTTCAATTCTGGCTGAGAATGACTGCCTGTGTAGAGTTTGCATATAATCCCTGTGTTTGCATGGATTTACTCCCACATTTCAAAGCCATGCAGGTTAGGTGGATTGGCCTTGGGAAATACAGAGAAAGGGTAGTGGGGTGTGCCTGTATGTTATGACCCTTTGAGGGGCCAACTGGCTTGTTTTCATATTGCAGGGTTTCTGTGACCTCAAAATGTTTCATTTATGGGACTTGGGTGCTTCCGGTTGAGCCAGCATTCATTGCCCATTCCATATCCTCCTGGAGATTGTAATTGTTGGCTGTCTTTTTTGGGCCGCTGCAGTCAATGAGAAGTAAGTACCCTCAGAGTTCTGTTTGGATGGGAGACCCAGGATTCTGGCTCAGTGATGATGAAGGAATACTGATGTAGTTCTATATCTTTTGGCTTGGAAGGGAAGTTGCAGTTACTAGTGCTCTCATGCGTCTGATGCTCTTTTCCTTCTAGTTTATGGAGGTTGTGGGTTTAGTTGGTGGTCTTGAAAGACCATCAACACAGGTAACAATGTGACCCATGTACAAGAACACTACCTCATCAGGGCTCCTTTGTCAGAAATGTCCAAACCTACAACCTTAGACGGAAAAGGGGATTAGATATTTGGGAACAGCATCACTGGCTAGTTTTCAACCAACTTGCCATGCCAGCACTGTCACTGGGTCAAAATCTTGGAACTTCCTACCAAATAGTACAATAGGTATCCCCAAATGCTGAGGATTACATCTGTTCTGGGATGCATTTTACCACCAGCTTCTCCAGGATGATTTATGTTTGGGAAATAACTGTTTTGCACGTTCACTTAACCTTGTCTATATCCACCTGCAGGCTCTTTGCATCATCCTCACCATCTGCCTTCCCACCCATTTTTATGTCATTTGCAAACTTGTCTCTAGTGCATCCGCATTCCTCATTCAAGTCACTGATATATTGAAAAGTACTATTGCCATGGCAGAGATCCCTGTGGCACACCAGTAGTTACAGGTTGCCATCTTGAAAGTATCTGCCTTATCCAAACTCTCAGTCTTCTAATTATTTACCAGTATTCTACCCATGCTAATATACTACCTCTAACACCATGGTCTTGTATCTTATTAAGTAGTCCAATGAGTGATTCATTATCAAACATGTTCGGAACATCTAAATGTATTGCATCCACTGCTTCCCCTTTATCTACACTGCTTGCTCCCTCTTCATAGAAATCTAGTAAATTTGTCAGATATAATGTTCCCTTCATAAAACCATCCTGACTCTGCTTGATCATATTATGTATTATATAGTATGTCTATTATGTGTAATACCTCCTTGGGTATAAAAGTCTCTTTGTGCTGCACCAGGAAGCGATGACAAACTTTTCCAGTGGTCTGAGAATTTAGGAGATGTTCTTTGAAAAAAAGACATACATTTCTATAAGGTAATTCATTACAACAGGATTTCTCAGAACTGTTTAGAGCCAATCAGGAAATCCTTTTGAAGTATAGTTTCTCTCGTAATGAATAAATGCAAGTGCTTGCATGAAAGGCATTTTAAAAATGAAAATTCTCTTTTTACTTTTATACTTATTCGACCTTTTGCTTTCGTCTACATAAAGAATTCTTTTTCATTCACATGCATCCCTGCACCATTGACCTGATGTAAAATCCAGCAAAAACCCCAGTACTAAAACATATGGACAAAATTCTAGACTTTAAAAACTTTTAGAAGAAAAGGGATGGCTAGACTGAGTTCGGCAGGAAATACACAACACAACACAACCAACAGAATGGAGATCGTTGCCTGGGAATATTATTCAGCCTGGAATCCCAATTTATATCTCCTCTCTAAAAGAACCATCAACCAAAACCCACAGACCTAACCCGAGATACTTTGTCCGCCTTGGGCTATTCAACCAGACTGTATAGGGCCTCAGAGATACTGAGCCTCGATCAAAACCCATTTACACATACTCTAATCCTCAGAAAGCCAATTAACCTCAGAAGAGAACATCAAGAGCTCAATGAATACTAGCGAATTGAGCAGAGATAATAGTCAATATGACTGCCAGCCCCTATCTCACCTGGAGAGGGCCTTTTCACTACCACAAGCCTCTCCACAGGCTTCCTTGACAAGCAGCTCCAGAACCAAAGGCCACAGAAGCCGAACCAAGGGCCTTATTGGAACAAAAGACATCCAAGACGGGGAAGCCAACAAGAGATGTGAAACCAAACTGGTTGACCAAGCTTCAGCATAAAGGGACTTCTCTGGGAAGATCTTACCAGTACTGACTAATACTGAACTGACAACACTGATGGCAAGAACCTCAAAGAATGACCCCAACCAATGACCCCGGACAATGAACCTTCACAGTCCGTAATCTTCCTACAGGCTCTGGGAATGGCAAGCCAGAACCACTAGGCACAATTCAAAACCCAATTCTGAGTGGCGAGCATAAACCCCGAGACCCCAAAATTCCGATATACCTAGCAGCGAGGGGAAGGCAGACATTGCCAGTGCATTGAGACGATTCTGGTAGGAATTCTGTAAAATGAAACTCTGTTGTTTTCTGTTTGTCACCAGCATAGTGTCTAATCATGGTAAACTAATTAATAGTATAATTAAAAGTATTACTATTTCCCTGTATTTCAGTTATGTTATTTTCCTTGATTTATTGTATTAACTATTTATTGTATTATAAATACCTCTTGTAGCTTAAATTAACGCAGGCATTCTTTTGACCTTAAACATCTTGTCTACTACCTCTTCAGTTCACATCCCGATAAATAAGTCCAGTGTCAAGAGCCAGGTCTCTGGAAGCGATTTGAACTACTTAAAGATCAGGAAAATAATTGATTGCAAACCAGAACCCTACAGTGATTCTAATGCAGTTTTGTGAGTTTTGAATCAGTTAAAATTGGCATCCAAGTTATTTGAGTACAGTTGTTGACTTATGCACATCCTGAGAAAACAATTTCCTCCTTGTTCACTCATCCCAAGGGTAAACCCACACATCACTCCTCATTCTGAAAATGTTTCCACACCACATATCCTTCACACACCTCTCCTCCATCTGCTGGCATTCTGCCCAATCTATCTGCAAAGCAATACAACTGTCTCATTGCCAAGGTACTGTGTATATTGTGTGACTTCTTGACATTCAGCCTCTTACACATCTAACGCCTTTCACCTTGTTGCAAGTGAAATGCAGACAGAGGGGGTTGGATGTGTTCCAACACCAATATGCAGCCGATAGATATGGAGGCTGAGGAGGGAGCTGACGTAAGTGGCAGCTCTGCGTCTGTGTTCGTCAGAAATTAAGAGACTGGGAACTCACAGATGGCTGGTGGCAAAATTAAAAATATCTCTGGCACACATGCAAAGATTCTTTCTTCAATGAAGTATAAGAATCCTGAAAATGAAGCAGTCTGTGGTGAGAGAAAACAAATTAACGTTTCAAGTCTAATGTGACTCCTCTCCAGAACTGAAGCATTCTGCACTGCAGAGTTTTGAAGAAGCGTCATACCGGTCTCAAAGTGTTAAATCAGTTTCTCACTCCACTGATGCTGTCAGACCTGCTGAGTTTCTCGAGCATTCTCTGCTCTTGATTCATATTTCTGATATCGGCAGTATTTTGCATTCATAAGAATCCTATGAAGAATAGTTACAAAGATTGTTAATTCCCTCGGACCTACTCACATTCCTTTCCTTTGTTTCCAAGCCTTTCACGAGTGGAGCAGGAGTTTGTGGACGTGCCTAAAAATGATGGCTTGAAGTGTCTCACTTTTTCTGAGGATGCACCTTCATGATTTGCCGCGAAACACATGTTCAACACCATGTACTGAGATGCAACTGGTGATAGAGTCAATTGATCTTTATCCAGCTAATTCCTCTTTCATGACCATGAGGAGACACTACTGGTAGTGACAGTAGTAGCAAACCAGAAGTCCAAGCTCTGTCCAGCTGGGTTCAGATGCTACACACAGACATTTGTGATTGCAAAGCTGGTGTCTTTTCAAAACAACACCCAAAGCTGCACATGCTGTAAAATAACATTCGCAGCCATTGCCTTCCAAGGCAGAGGCAGCTGGGCAGGAAGTGTTCAGGCTCCTAGTCCATCTGCAGCCTCCCGCATGACTGACCACATCCATCTTTTTTAAAATATTTTATTTTCTTCATTTAACTTTTGAGTTGAATTCATCTTTTTTACTACCTGCAGCTGCAGTGATAGAGATTGTGGGGACCTGTTGACTGACGGATCGCGATCACAGATTGATCAACTGTCCCAGTGTCAATGAATTGGTGCCCGCTCTTTTCCTCTGATGTTTTGGTGGCATCTGCAGTGGCGGCAGTGGGAATGATCCCTCGAGTGAATGATCTCTTTTGTTTTCTTTATTCATTCACAGGATGAAGTCGTCACTGGCTAGGCAGCATTTATTGCCTGATCCCTAGTTGCCCAGAGGACAGTTCAGAGTCAACCATGTTGCTGAGGGCCTAGGGTCACAAGTACGTCAGACCAGGTAAGGATGGCAGTTTTTTTCCCTAAAGGACATTAATGAACCAGATGGGTTTTTCTGACATTCGGTAATGGGTCTATGGTCATCATTAGATTCTTAGTTCCAGATATTTTATTGAATTCAATTTCCACCATCTGCCCTGGTGGGATTTGTACGTGGGTCCCCAGAGTCTTATCTGGGTCTCCGGATTAATAGTGCAGTGATAATACCATGAGGTCATTGCCTCCCGAAAACTCGGAAGTCAAGTTGGATGGTCAGTCGGATAGCAGAAGTTGAGGTAGTTCCTCCGTCCTTGAGGGTTGGGACAGTTTCCTGGATGTGGCAGCAGCTGGAGTATAAGCAGCGATTCAATTAGATTAGATTCCCTACAGTGTGGAAACAGGCCCTTCGGCCCAACAAGTCCACACCGTCCCTTCAAGCATCCCACCCAGACACATCCCCCTATAACTCACACACCCCTGAACACTACGGGCAATTTAGCATGGCCAATCCACCTAGCCTGCACATCTTTGGAGGGTGGGAGGAAACCGGAGCAACCGGAGGAAACCCATGCAGACACAGGGAGAATGTGCAAACTCCACACAGACAGTTGCCCGAGGCTGGAATCGAACACGGGTCCCTGGTGCTGTGAGGCTGCAGTGCTAACCACTGAGCCATGATGAGGTAGATTTTGTAGACTTGACATCCTGGGTCTGGCCAGCAGTGGTGAGGGCTGCTTCGGCGTGCTTCCTCCTTTGTGATGTAGCCTTGGGGAATGTGTGGCAGTGTCCTGTAGCCTCTTAGTAAATCAAGAAGCCATGTACGCAACAAAAGCTCAGGTTGTGGATGGAATTGTAGACTTGCTCAGCGAGCGGGTGTGTTAGGTTGCATGAAATGGTTATCAATTGTTCGTTTAAAAAACCCATTCGGTTCATCCATGTCCTTTGTCCAATACCATCCTTACCTAGTCTGGCCATATGTGACTCCAGACACACAGCAACATTGTTGACTCTGAAACTCCCCTCTGAGCAATTAGGGATGGGCAATAAATGCTGACCTGGCCAGCGATGCTCTCATCCTGTAAATGAATTTTAAAAATGACCCATCTTGCTGGTCCTTATACTCCAACAGGCTTTATCTCACCACATCCATCAACAAATCGTTCTATTACCATAGTACCCCTACAGTGTGGAAACAGGCCATTTGGCCCAACAAGTCCATACCAATGTTTTGAAGAGCATTGCACCCAGACCCACTCTATCCCTACAACCATGCATTTCCCATGCTAAGGCACCTAACCTATGTATCCATGAACACTGTGGGCAATTTAGCATGGCTAATCCACTTAACCTGCACATTTTTGGACTGTGGAAGGAAACCAGAGGACCCAGCAGAAACCCACACAGTCACAGGAAGGATAAGCAAACTCCACACAGACAGTCACCTGAGGGTGGAATCAAACCCAGGTCCCTGGCACTGTGAGGCAACAGTGCTAACCACTACGGCACTGAGCTTTCCCTTCAAAACACATGTCACAGTATCCTCAACTATTTTTTCAGAGAGTTAGTTTCATTTTCTAAGCCCACACTAGAAAAAATGTTGATACTGAATTCCACGTTGGAATACAAGAAACTTCTTTAATAACTCATTCGAGGCTGTGCTGGCATTTATTGCACATCATTAGTTGCCCTTGAGAAGATGGCAATGAGTTATCTTCTTAAACCGTTGGTAGCTCCAAGTCTTTGGACAAGCAGCGTTGGAAGAGTGGCAATATAAGTCCTAATCAGGACGGTGAGCAGCTTGGAAGAGAACTTGCAAGATCTTTTTTCTTTATTCATTCATGGAATGAGGGCATTGCTGACAGGCAGCATTTATTGCCCATCCCTAATTGCCCAGAGGGCAGCTATGAGTTAAAAACATTGCTGTGGGTCTGGAGTTACATGTACGGAAGACCAGGGAAGGATGACAATTCCTTCCATAAAGGATGTTAGTAAACCAGATGGGTTTTTCCAACATTCAACAATGAGTTCATGATCACCATTAAGACTCTTTAATTCCAGGTATTTTATTGAATTCAAACTCCACCATCTGCTGTGGTGAGATTTGAACCTGGGTACCCAGAGCTTTATCTGGATCTCTGGATTAACAGCCCAGTGATAATGCTACTATGCCGTTGTCTTCCCAAATTGCATCAGCTTATCTGCTGCCCTTATCCTTCTTGGTGATGGTGGTCATGAATTTGGAAGGCGTTCTGTAAGAAGCTGTGGCAAATTTCTGCAGTGAACCTTGTAGATGGTACCCATAGCTTGATACTGGGTGTTAGCCAAGGAGGGAGTGAATGTGGATGTGATGCTGATTGAGTGGACTACTTTTTCCTGGATGGTGTCAAGGTTATTTGACACACTCTGAGCTCATGCTTTATGAAAAGGCTTTGTGGAATCAGGAATTAGTTAATCGCTCCAGGATTTCTGATCTGTTCTTGAAGCCACTATATTTATGCAGCAAGCCCAGTTTAGTTCTGGTCAATGGTAGCCCCCAAATGATGATAGTGGGGAATTCAATGATATGTAATACCACTCAATATCAGGGATTGATGAATACGTTCTCCCTTGGAGATGTATATGAATAAAATAATCTAAGTGTCACAGTGACGGAAACAGTAGCCTTTCATTCGAAGGTGCATCTTCCATTCAGGAGTCCCCGGCCGATCAAATAGACCAGTGGAAACAGTTAGCATGAATTTGTTAAGGAAAAATTCTGTCTGACTAATTTGCTTGAGTATTTTGAAGACACAACAGAGAGGATGATAAGACGTAAGCTGTTCATGTGATGTACATGGACTTCAAAAAGGCTGATCAATACAGTGCCATGCAACAAGCTTGCAAGGTAAGTTACAGGACCTGGAATAAAAAAGGGCTGTAGAAACATGATATAAAATTGGCTGAGGGACAGGAAAAAGGACAGTAATGGTTAATGGTCATTTTTCAAACTAGAAGAATGTTTGCAATGGAGTTCCACAGTGTATGATAGTGCGATAGTGAAACCCTTACTTTTCCTGATTTATACAAATGATCCAGATCCTGTGTGCAGTGGACCAATTCAAAGTCTGTGCATGATGCAAAACTTGGGAGAGCTATACACTGTGAGGAAGAACATGTAGAACTTCAAAAGGGCAGAGGCACATTGGTGAAGTGGGCAGAGAGGTGGTTGGTGAAGTTCAACAGGGAGAAGTGTGAGGTACAACAGACATGGAAAGTCTATTAAAAAAGAGGCTAATATTCTAAAGGATGCGCAGTGGCAGACAGACCCCAGTGTGATAGCCATTAAAGGTGACAAGACAGTTAAAGAGAGCGGTTAAAAAGCTCATAGGACTCTGTGCTACATAAATAGGGCAGACTGTAAAGGGGCAGAGAGTATATGATGAAGTTTTATAAGACACTGGTTTGACCTCAGTTGGAACAATGAGTACAGTTATGAGTTAACAAAGCCTACTATTGCTCAACTATTAATCCAAAGACCTTGAAATGCTCTGGAGACCCGGATTTGAATCCTGCCATAGCAGGTAGTGCAATTTGAATTTAATGAATATCTGGAATTAGGAGTCTAATAATGACCATTAAAAGATTGCTAATTGAATCATGGGGGTAATGGATAAGGTGAATAGCCAATGTCTTTTCCCCAGAGTAGCTGAGTCCAAAACTAGACGGCATAGGTCTAAGATGAGAAGGGAAAGATTTAAAAGGGACTTAAGGGGAAACTTTATCATGCAGTAGGTGGAGTGTGTCTGGAATGAGCAGCCAGAGGGAGTGGTGGAGGCTGGTACAATCACAACATTTAGAAGGACCTGGATTGGTACATGAATAGTAAGGGATTAAGTCCACCTGGTTCACTTATATCCTTTAGGGAAGGAAACTGCCATCTTTGCCTGGTCTGACCTATATGTGATGCTATACCCACAGCAATACAGTTGACACCTAATTGCCGTGGAGCAATTAGGGATGGGCAATAAATGCTGGCCTGGCCCTCATCCCTTGAATGAATCAAACAGCTAATCTAGGCAGGGGATAAGTAACAGCAATTCTGTCAACCCACTGAAAACTGAGATAAATCATCTTTTGTGTACTGTACTTCCTTACGATGATGACATAATTAGACTGTGTGTCTTGTTACTGGCCGTTTTTAGATGTAGCCCGATTCATGAAGTCAGGAGTTATCATTGTATGTAGAACAAAATGGGTAAGAAAAATTGGTGCAAGGACATGATAGAAACATAACCATTAAAATTTTAATGTTTACATTACCACCACAACCCATTCTCAAGTCATTATTATAATTATGCACCCTGCACAATTTGCTTTGGCAATTTGATTTTTATGGAAATTACCAACAAAAACAGAAAATTAAAAATTAAGATGACTATGTAGAGCTGACTAAACTGAAATCAAATGAGAAGATTTATCAGGGAACATGATATGCACCAAGAGCACAAGGATCCCTGTGCTTTCACTCCCTTGAGGCAGAGGGTAGTGTCAAGTTCTGGTTGAAGGAATAATATTCATCTCTCTCAGGCAATTACAAAGGCCGTATGTAAAATCAATCTGAGCAGCCGCAAGACAACTTTTACTCACCACAATAATAAAATTCCATATAACTCGCCACTAATTGACACAGCCTTAAATTGGCATTCAGACTCAAAAAGACTATAAGAAACTGGGAAATGAAATTGCTGCTGTAGTAGTTCTTTGCTGAAGTTGGAATTAAAGCAGAGATAGTAGGAACTGCAGGTGCTGGTGAATCTGAGATAACAAGGTGTAGAGCTGGCCTGCTGTGTTCATCCAGCTCTACACCTTGTTATCTTGGAATTAAAGCAAGTTGTTTAGCAGTCTTGTGGAAACATTACCAATAATTTACTGAATCTGATACTGACACTGGGTGGAAGGAATTGCAATAGGCTGCCTTTAGAAACACAGAAACAACAATCAGGAACAGGCCATTCAGCCCTTCGAGCCTGCTCCACCATTCAATATGAAACATGGCTGATCTTCTATCTCAATGCCATTTTTCTCCATATCCCTGATGCCTTAAAATCTGAAAAACTGTCAACACCTTTCTTGAATATGTTCATTAACTCGGCCTCTACAGCCTTCATTAATAGAAAATTCAACCGGTTCACTGCCTTTAAAGTGAAAACATTTTTCATCACCCTGGCTCTAAGTAGTCTGCGATCCCTGGCTCTAGATTCTCCAGCCAGGGAAAACCTTCTCCCTGCATCTAGTCCGTCTAACCTTGTGAGAATTTTATAGGTTTCAATCAATTTGCTGACATTAGTGTTAGCGCAAAAAAAATGTCATGTATCATCTCATAAATTACTTGCCCTCTGAAATGTATTTGTGATTAGAGTTTTGAGAACAGATTGTTGAAAAGAAAGGAAGCATTTATAGCGGGGTAAGAGTTTTAACCAACAAGAGTTATATGCCTGAAACTAAAACAGAAATTGCTGGAGAAACGCAGAACATCTGGCAGAATCTGTGGGAAGAAAGCAGAGTTCATGTCTCGAGTGCAGTGACTGTTCATCAGATCTCCAGAAATTTTTGTTTTATTTTTGAGTTCTACACTGACAACTCATAATTATTTACTTGCAGCTAGAATCTATTTATTTGTAATAAACAATAATTCTTGTTAAGTATAGAGACCTGGTCCATGCTTCCAGCAGCCTGGGTCTAAAAGAGAGAGAAATTGGGGAATTCTGTACACTTCGAAAAGAAATCTTTCACTTTGTGAAAGCTCTGAGAATAAATCCCGGTGATCTTCAGTGCATGACTCCAGTGAGATGTAACGGGAAGTTACCTTCAGTGAGTGCTGGCATTAATAGTGGAATTGAACATTGCCTACACTGTGCCAGCACAGCCTCAGTTGTCTGAGGATCAAAGTGTGTGAAAATCAAAGCTCAGACCTGACACCAAGCTCAATGCCTACAGGGCAGCAGTGTGACCAACCCTCCTGAATGCATTAGATAGCAAACACATTACATCCCACAAGAAATATCAACAGCGGTACCTTCTAAAAGCTCTGAAAATCTCCAGGCAGGATAGGTGCTTTGGTATTATTGTTCATCTCTGGCTAATATGCCAGCGTTGAGGTACTGGGTTTGATTAGTCAATTGTGTTATGCATGGACCTTGCCTGCATTCCTGACACAAAACAAGCCCTCTATTATGAGATAGTAGGAACTGCCAATGCTGCAGAATCTGAGATAACAAGGTGTAGAGCTGGATGAACACAGCAGGCCAAGCAGCATCAGAGGAGCAGGAAAGCTGACATTTTGAGTCTGAGCTCTTCTTCAGAAAATGACCCATTTTGCCAAGAGGGAAACAGAAATGCTTCTAATATATCCTCAGACCTTCTTCAAAAATGCAATATTCCCATTGACCTTTGGTAATCTCCAGTTCTGATTTGGCGAAGATGAACCTGTGAAGGATACAATAATTTTGAGGGTCACTGACAAGCTCAAAAGGAGGAGCATGCGGAAACTGCACCACTTCAACAAACACTACTTGCCCTACCTGGGGCAGAGTCTTCATTCCAGTATTAGGCAACTTAGTCACAGCAAGACACAGAGTTAGGAATTCCTGAGCTATCCTTTCTAGGATGAACGGAGATTTTCTGATTTTGAAATCCATTTGCCACTTTATTCACTTAGTATTATTAAAATTACAAACAATTATTTTTAATTTTATGCTTCACCTGCTCCGCTTACAATACTGCCCATATTTGACCCATCAACAAATATGCAAAAGTGATTTTCAATTCCATTATCTCAGCTGTAATAAATATGATGGATGTTGTGTCCCCAACACAGATTCTGGCAGGATTTCACTTGTCACGTATTTCCAATTAGTAGACCTGTTCCCACCCATAGATATTTCCTTGTCTATTACTTTAGTCATCTCTTCACTCACTCAATACCAGCCCTGTGTCAATCAGTGAGAGGTGACAAGGACAGGATTGTGAGTTTTGGGTGTCCCTAGCTTCGGACTGGCAAGTAGCAGGGAAAGTTTGATTCAGTAATTTTGCTCTTGGATTAGGAACATGAGAATGTTTCAACGATTTTCTCTTCAGGATTCAATATGCTCAACCTACACAGAGAAGTGGTTAAAAAAAGTGCTCTAAAATAATTTAATCCATCACTAACCTGGTTCTAAAACTGCATC
Source organism: Stegostoma tigrinum (assembly GCF_030684315.1). Classification (NCBI taxonomy): domain Eukaryota; kingdom Metazoa; phylum Chordata; class Chondrichthyes; order Orectolobiformes; family Stegostomatidae; genus Stegostoma; species Stegostoma tigrinum. Next base: position 56,513,040 of record NC_081370.1, on the reverse strand, counting down.
CAGTGGGCTCATCTACCTGTGGTCTAAAAACCAAAATCAAATTCAGTCTTCGAACCTGGTATGTACAAACCCACATGGGCAATGAGCAAAACATTCATTTAAGATGAAGAACTGCCCTTGGTTTCTGTGATCTCAAATACTTCAACATTTCATATCACTGCCCAGCAGGAGATTTGAAGAGCAGGTGTGAAGGGCAGCTGAGGAAAGAAGATAGAGAGGAAAATAGACAGGAAAGCCTGAGGATCAACTCAGGACGCATTGAATTGGATTGGTCATCAAAAACAAACTCATCACACTACTCTTGAAACTGCTTAATAAAATCCAAAAGAACTGCGGATGCTGTAAATCAGGAACAGAAACAAAGTTGATGGAAAAGCTCAGCAGGCCTGGCAGCATCTGTGAAGAGAAAAAACAGAGTTTATGTTTTGGATCCGGTGACCCTTCCTCAGAACTCACCCAGTTCTGAGGAAGGGCCATCAGATCCAAAATGTTAACTCTGTTTTTACCCTTCACAGATGCTGCCAGACCTGCTGAGCTTTTGCAGTAACTTTATTTTTGTCTCGGAACTCATCGTTGGTACCTGTGATCGCTTCATGTTTTTTTTGTATGCAACTTGCCAAAAACCAGCAGGCAATGGTCATGGGTGAATATTCTCCAACTCTTGATGCCAGTGATGAGACTAAAGAAGACTTCTACCTCACTCTGGGTGGTACCAACATTGTTATGGAAGATAAAAGTATCATCTATGGGGACTTCAACACTAGAGTGGGAAAGGCCGCCCCACTCTGGAGAGGAACCACCAGAAAGGAAGGAGTTGAGAATTGCAACTTCAGTGGAATTCTCCTGCTCACGAAATGTATGGAACATCAGCTGGTCATCACCAACACAATGTTCAAACAAGAAGACAAGTTCAAGTCTTCTTGGAGGCATCCATGATCAAAGCATTGACAAATGATCAATTTCATCATCATGCATTTACAATGCCTTAATAGTTGTCCTCATTACCAATATGATGATGAGTGCAGACACACCACCAGCTCATTTCCTCCTTGATGTCTATCAAGTGTCACTAGAAGCAGCTGAAGATGAACAAACAGTGCAAAAAAAGGCTCAAAATTGAGCAGCTTCAAGACTCAAGCAGACTAGTGAATGTCCAACAAAGTCTTCACCAAAATCACCACAGGGTCCATTGTAATGGATGGAAGAAGTCTGGAAAGAACTGAAAACTGCCATCATCTCATTCTGTGAAGAAACCATTGGCTAAGACCAGAAAAAAACCAAGTCTTGTCAGACGACAATGACCCTAGCATCCAAGACCTTAGACCTATCATCAAGAATATGAGAACTCCCAATGCCTGGCCAATCAACATCACCAGTGAGGCAAAAAGGAAAGCTCATCAAACAGCAAAGGCTAAGTTACAAGGAAGAACTAGGGAAATCATAAACCAGTGGTGGAGTGAACAACAAAACAGCTGCAACTCTTTTCTGACAAGAATGACACCAGGATCTTCTTCAGTACCTCCAGCACAACATAACAATGTAAAATCTTTGGCCTCAAACTAGTGTGGAGTAAAGCTGGAGCCTTTCTGCAAGATAGAGAAAACATCAGTTTGTAATGGATAAAAAATTCTTCAAAGAATTCTTGAACCTCAACATAACCCTCAAGGAGATAACAAAGTGTTTTCTGATGAGGGGTCTCAGCCCAAAACATCAGCTTTTTGTGCTGCTTGACCTGCCGTGTTCATCCAGCTCCACACTTTGTTGTCTCAGATTCTCCATCATCTGCAGTTCCCATTATCTCTGATATAATCCTCAAGGAGGATGTGTTTGAGGAATTTCCCCAACTACCCATCACAGGTGATCATGGACTCCCAGCCAGTCTGGCAAAAGTTGAAGCTACCATTAGACATATCAAGAATGGAAAAGCCACAGGAGCATATAGGATTCCAGTGGAGATTTTCAAACTTGGAGCAGCAGAGCTTACCTGTCATCTCCATCAACTGTTTCCAAAAATTTGGGACAAAGAAGAAATCTCTGCCACAAAGAAGGAATCAGGGATGATGTCATCACTACCTTCTTCAAGAAAGGAGATAACTACCAAGGAATCTCCCTTCCCTCCATTGTCAGGAAGATCATTGCCCAAATCATTGCTAGGTGCCTCCCCCAGTCTCTGAGGAAATCCTTCCTGAAAGGTGGTCTGCTTTCTGGCCAAACTATGGAACAATGAAAATGACATTCACTGCTCAGCAACTCCAAGACTTATGTCAGGAACAACACCAACTATTTGACATGGCCATCATTAACCTCACCAAGGCTTTTGACTCAGTCAATTAGGAAGTGTTATGGAAGTTCCTGTCAAAGGCTGGCTGCCCAATGAAAGTCAGCAACATTCTCTGTCTCGACTATGAAGCATTGTTAATGGCAGTTGTCACTGCTTGTAATGTGATAGAATTCAATGATGTCAAGAGAGAGGTTAAACAGGGATGTGTCATCTTCTTTATCATCATCTTCATCCTGTTGAGAACCAGCTTCACAATGGTTTGGGCGTTGTCTCCAAGATTGATAAAAACTTTGCAACCTCAGCCAGTTGAAATCCACGTTAAAATCAACACTGAAGTCACTCGTGGAGCTTCAGATTGCAGGTAACAATGTCATCTCTTCTCTCTTCAGAGAATCTTCAATGTTCACCCAATGCCTTTGTGGTAGCACACTGAATAATTGGTGTTAGCCTCAACCGCACGAATTTTCAAATCATTCCCCAATGCATCCAAGGGCAACTTTCAGTCCACCCCTCCATTTAAGTCAATGAAGGAATCCTCCCAAATGTGGAACATTTGTCCTCCACCTGTGAAGCTATCTTTCATCTAAGTCTAACATCAATGTGGAGGTTCAAAATTGCATCCAATCTGCTAGCACAAACTTCAGGGTGAAAGCTTTGACAATTGTGACAAATGTGTTGATATCAACATCCTTCTGTATAAGGCAGTTGTCCTTTCCATTCTTCTCTATGGCTCTGAAACCTGGGCTATATTAAAAAAATCACCTCATGGTCCTTGAGAAGTATCATCAATGCTGGTTGAGATGGATTCTCCACATCAGCTGGGAGGGCAGGTGTGTTAATATCAATGTCTTTGACTCAGCTAACATCACCAGCATCGAGGCCATGATTATCTGAAACTAACTCCGCTGGGCCAGCCACATGCCTGAATTTGGTCTGCCAAAGCAAATCTTGAGGTTGTTGACATGCCCGCCGAGCCAATGGGTTTGATTGCAAATGTTTTGCCACCCTGCTAGGTAACGTCGTCAATGCATGTCCAGTGAAGCGTCGGTATTCTGGCCAGCTTGTTATTTATATACCTGTGGTTCTGTTTCTCAGTGGATTGTAGGTAGGGTCTAATTCAATGTGTTTGTTGATGGAGTTCTGGAAACTCTAGCAAACACTCCAGCAAACTGAGTCATACAATTAACAAGTGGGACAGAACACTGACGCTTCACTAGAGGTGCACTGACAATGTTATTTAGCAGGGTGACAAAGCCTCTACTGCCAAGTACATTGGTTCATTGAGCAAGTCTACAACCTCATATACAACCCGAGCTACAAATCTTCTCAAAAATTTTAAAGCTGATCTTAGATTAGATTCCCCAAAGTGTGGAAACAGGCCCTTTGGCCTAACAAGTCCACACTGCCCTTTGGAGCATCCCACCCAAAACCTATCCCCCATAACCCACACACCCCTGAACCCTATGGACAACTTAGCATGGCTGATCCACCTAGCCTGCACATCTTTGGACTGTGGGAGGAAACCGGAGCACCCAGAGGAAACCCACGCAGACACAGGGAGAACGTGCAAACTCCGCACAGACAGTTACCCGAGGCTGGAATTGAACCTGGGTCCCTGGCACTGTGAGGCTGTAGTGCTAAGCACTGAGCCACCATGCTTCTTCTCTCAGGTCAAGAAAGACATTCAACTGAGAGGAAAACAAAGGAAGATTCCCTCAAGAAATGCAATGTAGACATAAATGCACGGAAGAATTTCACTCAGAAGAAGCCAACTTGGAAGGACATCCTGTAGAAGGGATACAATTCGTAAAGAATACCTATTGGCAAGAGGAAGTATAAAAAACAAGCTGAACAAAGGAATGTGAATGATCTCAAGGCTAAGGATGAATTCTACCTCCCGAAAACACCTGCCCAACGTATGGTGGGAGATGTGGCTTGAGGGGGATCATGCTTATTAGCCACATAAGGATCCATGGAAAACGCAACTAGTGGCATTGAATTTCCTCGGTGTACAATGGTACTTGCGACCCAGTGAATGCTGATGATAATTTTCATTGTTTGTACCTCTACGATCAGTTTTCAAGTGCCCCATATTTTCCTGACTCCCTTCTTTTTAAATCATAAAGAAAATTCAGTTGATTTGGAATTCCCTGCAATTTTCTTTGCATATTCAATTTATTAGTCTTTCTATCTGCTTTGTTGCCATTGCAGGTTTATTGGTGCCATGTTCATTCATCAGGACTTGTGCCCCTTATTCTGTTGGTTTTAGCTCATTTCAGATTTCTTTAGTTGCCTATATGGCTGTCCTTTTTTTGTCAAGTAGAGCTGTAGTTCCTTTGGGAGTTTAATGGGTTCTGTATAAAATCAAACTTTTTCTGATCTTCTGGCACTTAATTCATTCACACTTTAGTCTCGTTGACTGTGGAAGTCTCTGTCTTATCCCATCAAAGTCAACCTTGCCTAAATATAATAGCATAACTGTTTCAGTTTTCTCCCGATCAAACACAGTGTTGAACACAGTATTATTATTGACACTACTAGATAAATGATCACACACCATGAAACTGCTAAGTAAATCTGGGTCATTGCTTTTCTTTAAACCTAATATGGCATGCTACCTTGATGTCTCATACATCATGTACAGTGCAGAAAAGGCCATTTTATTTAGCTCGTCCGTGCTCCGATTCAGCTTGTCTTATCTTTCCACATCAAAATCTTTCCTCATAATCGTCTACCCTCTTCTTCATACGCTTTTTGAGCTACATTGAAAATGCATCTGGACAATTTGTTTCAAGCATGCTCTGGTAGCACATATTCCACATTCACATCACTTTTTGGGGAAATAAATTTCTCTTGAATTATCTACTGGAACCACAAGTCCACAATGATCACAGAAAATTATCCCGGAAATGATAAATATGTATTTTCCATCCTAGCATTTCCAATTTTAGAAGCTATGAAACTAAGTAACTGAATATATTCAAGAGGAGATTGGTTAATTTTTAGATTTTAATGTCATCAAGGGGTTTAGAGAGATCGTGGGAATATGCCATTGAGTTAAAGGATCAGCCAAGATTGTATTGAATGATGAAGTAGGCTCAAAGAACTGGGGGCATAGTCTCAAAATAAGGGAACAGAAGATTTAGGATTGAGCTGAGGGCGAACTTCTTCATGCAAAGGGTTGTGAATCTGTGGAAAATCTTGCTGAATGTTTTAAGGCAAAGATAGATTTTTGAAAGGTAAATGAATGAAGGATTGTGATGAGCAGGTGGGTAAGTGGGGCAGAGTACCTGAAAAGATCAGCGATGATCTCTTTGAATGGCAGACCAGGCTCGACAGACCAGATGGCCTACTCCTGCTCCTATTTCTTATGCTATTATGCTTGTTCAAAGGGTCAAATGGAATACTCTTGTTCTTAATATCTTTGTTTCTAGGTTTAGCTCATGTGTGGCACAGTTTTTTGAGAAACAGAAACCTGACATCTCGGCTGTCAATGAACGGTACGCAATGTTGACAGGAAGCATCAGTCACGTCTTATGTCATGGGAAATCACAACATAGATTGTTCAGAGATAGTAGGAGCTGCAGATACTGGTGAATTGGAGATAATAAGGTGTAGAGCTGGATGAACATAGCAGGCCAAGCAGCATCAGAGGAGCAGGAAGGCTGATGCTTTGGTCCTAGAACCTTCTGAAGGCTATCTTGTTGAATATTTTTAAGGCAAAGTCAGCCTTAAAAATGCCTTTTTAATCAGCGGCATCTACCCAAATATTCTAATCCCATTTTTCAACACTTGGCACATAGTCTTGTATACCCTTGCATTTGCAAGTGCGCATCTAAATACTTCTTAAATGTTATGAATGTTTCTGTCTCTTACTATCCTTACAGGCAGCGATTTCCAGATTCCTACAACCCTCTTGATGAGAAAAATGTTTTGCTTCCTGTGTCCTCTGAACCTTCTTCCCATTTCCCCGAATCTATACTCCCTGGTCATTGCACCTCCAACAAAAGGAAACATTTTTTCCTGTCTATCCTATCTATGCCCCTCATAATTTTGTACGTCTCAATTATGTTCCCTCTTAATCCCCTCTGCTCCAAGGAAAACAACCCCAGTCTATCCTAATCTCTCTTTATAACTGAAACTCTCCAAGTCAGGCAACATTCTGGTAAATCGTCTCTGCACCTTCTTCCATACTATCACATCCTTCCTATAATATAGATTCTCGAACTGCATAGGCCGAAACAATATTTTACATAGTTCCAGCATAACCTCCCTGCTGTTAAACTCAATGCTTTGGTTAATAAAGGCAAACATCTCACATGCCTTATTGACTCTTTTCTGGTACCTTCAGGGATTGATGTACATTCACACCAAGATCCCTCTGATCCTACTCCCTCTGATCCTTAGAGCTTCCCAGGTCCTACCATTCATCATTTAATCCCTCACAGGTTTTGTTCCCCAGTACGTGTTGTTACCTGACATGAATACTATAGTACATTTTGCATTTTCTTCCATTGGATCTGTGGGAATAAGAAATTAATCAGTCATTTTCATGTTTGTTATATCCAAAGAGCAACAAACAAATCTGGTAACTGGATTGAAATGGTACTTTTCATCATTAAAGTGATTAAAACTATAATGGTTTTGAGACAGAATACAAACACATTTGTTTTCTTGATGGTCTACAAGTAATTATCCCTTTTCTTTGACTTAAATGTGAACTTTCTGTCCTCTTCTAATTATACCACTGGTTAATATCGATCAATATTGATCAGGCGACTTATAAAATAATTATTTTTGAAAAACGTTAGTTGTCATTGTAAATACAAATCAATTCAGTTGATTTTATTTTTGCCTGGGTAGGGAAATAACTGTAGTATTGCAACTTCAGAAATTAGACATTTTCCGTAAATTTTACTTCATACAGAATTTGAGTTTTGCTCAAAAAAAACGCATTTTGTGAACCTTTTTGTTTTTCACTCAAGATAATTCAAGGTAATGATGATTAATAGTTAACTGCCAAGCTTTGTTTAGATTTTAAGCCAGACAGGTTGATTCCGAATGGTCAGGGTATTGCTCAATGAATGGCTGTTGTCTACTTTGTTGAGCTGAAACAGATCCAGTGTGCGTAACTGTTCTTTTTTTTTTGACAAAGGACAGGGCCCTTCACACGTATGGCTTCCAACACACAGTTACCCGATATGATAGACCCGACTGACTATCCTAAATTTGATGTCAGAATGCTCAGGATTAATCCACAAATATTGTCCAATTCCACAACTACATCTAATGTTGGAGGGTATGCAGGAATTTTGCAGGTGTGGGCAGGTAACATTGACAAAACTTAGACTATTTTCCCAAGTCAATGTCCTCACCAATCAGAATCAACCTGCTAGCTTTAAAATTTGAACAAATTGCAGTTATTAACTGTCAATCATCAGTAACATGTACATACACCATGGTAATGACTGTCCATTTTCCAACAAATCAGCACCCTTTTTACCTAACAGGTTAGTTAGCTTAGACAGCTGGAAGACTGATTTATGATGTCACATTGTTACAATAACATGGACTCAATACTTCCACTGGCTCAGATTATCTTGAAGGAGCATCCTTCTCAATCCTCCAACTGCTGAGGTGTGGTGAGCAACTATTGCTTGATATTTTTCTCTCTCTAGTGGGTGAGCAGTCCTATGGTCTTATAACAGTATGGTGACTTGACCTTTACCTCATACACTACAGAAATTTGGTTTTTCCCTTTGTTTATACTCTTGCGATTTGTTCTGATGAATGCAAGGTGTACAGCTTTGATGAAATCTGTCTTTTTACAGAAAAATTTCATGATTCTTCTTATTGAATAATTATGGAGAAGGTGATTTTAATTTTTTTTAATGTTTACTTGCTATTTTCTGCATTTCTGACAGAAATGTATTTTTGATAAGTGTTGAGAAATGCATTTGTTTATAACATTGTCCACTTGCCTTAGATGCAATTATCTCTTCACTTGCCCCGGAGACCTGTGTCAAGTGAGTTTGGTCAGCGTTGACACATTCCACAAACCTGCCTGCCCTGGTCGACCCATTGCCTCAGCCTGTTCCTGCCCCACCGAACTCGTCTCCACCTATCCGGACTCCATTTTCTCCCCTTTGGTCCAGGAACTCACCCACCTATGTCCGTGACACCACCCACGCCCTCCACCTTCTCCAGAACTTTCAATTCCCTGGCCCCCAACACCTCATTTTCACCATGGAGGTCCAGTCCCTATACACCTGTATTTCGCATGCAGATGGCCTCATGGCCCTCCGCTTCTTCCTGTCCCGCAGGCCCGACCAGTCCCCCTCCACCGACACCCTCATCCACCTAGCCGAACTCGTCCTTACCCTCAACAGCTTCTCTTTCGATTCCTCCCACTTCCTACAGACAAAGGGGGTGGCCATGGGCACCCGCATGGGCCCCAGCTATGCCTGCCTCTTTGTAGGTCACGTGGAACAGTCCCTATTCCGCACCTACACAGGCCCCAAACCCCACCTCTTCCTCTGTTACATTGATGACTGTATCGGCGCCGCCTCTTGCTCCCCAGAGGAGCTCGAACAGTTCATCCACTTCACTAATACCTTCCACACCAACCTCAAGTTCAGCTGGGCCATCTCCAGCACATCCCTCACCTTCCTGGACCTCTCAGTCTCCATCTCAGGCAACCAGCTTGCAACTGATGTCCATTTCAAGCTCACCGACTCCCACAGCTACCTCCTCCCACCCACTCGCCTGCAAAAATTCCATCCCCAATTCCCAATTCCTCCGCCTCCGCCGCATCTGCTCCCAGGATGAGGCATTCCACTCCCGCACATCCCAAATGTCCAAGTTCTTCAAGAACTGCAACTTTCCCCCCACAGTGGTCAAGAACACCCTTGACCGCGTCTCCCGCATTTCCCGCAACACATCCCTCACACCCCGCCCCTGCCACAACTGCCCAAAGAGGATCCCCCTCGTTCTCACATACCACCCCACCAACCTGCTGATATAACGCATCATCCTCCGACACTTCTGCCATCTACAATCCGACCCCACCACCCAAGACATTTTCCCATCCCCACCCTTGTCTGCTTTCCAGAGAGACCACTCTCTCCGTGACTCCCTTGTTCGCTCCACACTGCCCTCCAACCCCACCACACCCGGCACCTTCCCCTGCGACCGCAGGAAGTGCTACACTTGCCCCCACACCTCCTCCCTCACCCCTATCCCAGGCCCGAAAATGACTTTCCATATTAAGCAGAGGTTCACCTGCACATCTGCCAATGTGGTATACTGTATCCATTGTACCCAGTGTGGCTTCCTCTACGTTGGGGAAACCAAGCGGAGGCTTGGGGACCGCTTTGCAGAACACCTCCACTCGGTTTGCAATAAACAACTGCACCTCCCAGTCGCTAACCATTTCAACTCCCCCTCCCATTCTTTAGATGACATGTCCATCATGGGCCTCCTGCAGTGCCACAGTGATGCCACCCGAAGGTTGCAGGAACAGCAACTCATATTCTGCTTGGGAACCCTGCAGCCCAATGGTATCAATGTGGGCTTCACCAGCTTCAAAATCTCCGCTACCCCACCACATCCCAAAACCAGCCCAGCTCTTCCCCTCCCCCCCCACTGCATCCCAAAATCAGCCAAGCCTGTCTCTGCTTCCCTAACCTGTTCTTCCTCTCACCCATCCCTTCCTCCCACACCAAGCCGCACCCCCATCTACCTACTAACCTCATCCCACCTCCTTGACCTGTCCGTCTTCCCTGGACTGACCTATCCCCGCCCTACCTCCCCACCTATACTCTCCTCTCCACCTATCTTCTTTTCTCTCCATCTTCGGTCCGCCTCCCCCTCTCTCCCTATTTATTCCAGAACCCTCACCCCATCCCCCTCTCTGATGAAGGGTCTCAGCCCGAAACGTCAGCTTTTGTGCTCCTGAGATGCTGCTTGGCCTGCTGTGTTCATCCAGCTTCACACTTTGTTATCTTGGATTCTCCAGCATCTGCAGTTCCCATTATCTTTGACACATTTCCTGTTGGCTACCAATCCATATACCTTTAATTTAGCCCTTAATTTAGAATGAAATTGGAAAATTCACTGAGAAAAGCTGAGAGGATAGCAAATGCATGAAAGTGAAATGACAGGCTGATCCAGTAGAACATATCCTGCAGTTTATTTTGTTGGGGGAGACCATTTGCTTCCTGAGTCCTTAATGCTGACTGTCAATATTTGAGAAATGACAGAGAGTAAATAAATACACAGGGAGTGAAATTCCACTGTGATGTACCAGCAATGGGCCGTTAATGCATTCAGCTGATATTTCTGTACCATTTAAGCAGAGACAATTATCCCCGCTGTTGTAAATTGTTCCCAATCAAATTGGCAAGATTGACAATGATTGAAAATCACCTTCCTGTCTCACTTTTACAATAATGACTGTGATAACACAATGTGGTAAAGATAACGTTATCAAACTGTTTTCAGCTGAAAACAGCTGTCTTCTTTCTTAGCAACTCAATTTTAGCTCTCAACATCCCGTAACTGAGAGATTAAAATGATATTTGGGTAATATGCCATTCCCAATATTCCCATTTATTATTAACTAGCATAGCTTAAGAGTAAGACAAATGCAGAACAAATGAAAATGAAGTCACAGATGGTAAGAGACTTTGTTGGTAATTTAAATTCAACTGAGAGATCATCTAGGCAAAGAAAGGAACCAAACTGTTACTGAATTATTCAAAAACATAATTATTGTTAATATGCACAACCTGCTGCAACAATACATTAATTTTATATATTTTGAACTCATGAATGAACTCAAGCATTACAAAGGTACTGTTAATACTTCAATAAACACAGAGTGTTGATGCCCACTATATGGGTTGATAATATAAAACAGATCCAATGACTTCTTTTCATTGTTTCTGGATCTAACCCTCTATTGAACAAATGGAAACAATTCAATTTCAGGATACATGCATGAACATGTATCTTTCTCTGGTTTTGGAGCAGGAGTATTTTTTCAACATAAAGGTCAGGTTAAGAAGAATTCAATGGCGATAGCTCCTAAAGGAGTATAAAGGCATATGTGTGGGACGATGTAAAGGGAAAGCTCCAGAAGGCACTTGATAATGTTCCACAGAAGAGAGTCTTATACAAAGTTCATGGTGTATGGGTAACATACTGAAATATCGGATAGAAGATTGGCTGGTGGGCAGAAAACAGAGAACGTGTATAAAAATATACACTTTCAAAGCAAAAGCTGGAAATCTGAAATAAAAACAGAAAATCCTCAAGAATTTCAGCAGGTCTGGCAGCATCTGTGGATATGCGAAACAGCATTAATGTTTTGAGTCCAATGACTATTAAAGAGCCACTGGGTTTGAAATGTTAATCCTGTCTTTTCCACACAGATGCTGCCATACCTGCTAAATTTCTGCCACGCTTCCTGTTTCTATTTCACAGTGTTTGCAGAAATAGGTCTTTTTTCATCATAGTAGGGAGTGACAAGTTGTGTCCCACAGGGTTTTGTGCTGGTGCATCAACTTTTCAAAATTATTGCTAATGACTTCGATGAAGGGATTGAAGTTAAATGCACAGACCATACAAAGGTAAGTAAGAATGCATAATCAGAAAACGACATAAGGTTGATATGGGTAAACTAAATGATTGGACAGAAATCTGGCAGAGCATAATGTGGGAAAACATGAAGTGGTTCACTAAGCATGAAAGAATAAAAAATGGTTAGTGTGTGGAATAAACTTCCAGAGGAAGCGATGGATGCAGCTATAGTTACAAAGTTTAAAAGACATTTGGAAAAGTACATAAATGGGAAAGGTTTGGAGTGATAGTGGCCAAACACAGACAGGTAGTTTCATTTGGGAACATGGTTGGCATGGGCTAGTTGGGCCAACGGGCTTGTTTCAATGCTGTATAACTCTATGACTCTAAATGGAGATCAGCTGCAGAATTCACAGGTGAGGAGGGATCCAATTGCGCCGGTGCACAGGTCATAAAAGATTTGCATGTAAGTACAGCAAGTCATCAGGAAGGCTAAGGGAATGCTACGCTTTATTAACAGAGGAATTAAATATTAAACATAAGGATTTTATACTTCAGTTAGATAGGACACAGGTGAAACCACATCTCAAATACTGCGGGCAGTTTTGTTCTCCTACTTTAAGGATGCAAATGCATTAAAGATGGTTCAAAGGAAGTTTACTGGATTGATACTGGAATAAACTGGTTGCCTATAAATAAAGATTGGACAGGCCAGGTTTGCTTTTATATAGTTTAGAAGAGTGAGGGATGATTTGATTGAAGTGAATAAGACCATGAATGGTCTGGACAGGATGGACTTGGAAAGGTTGTTTACTTTTGCGGCAGACTCTAGAACCGGGGACACTATTCTAAAATGATGTGACACCTTTTCAAGGCAGAGATAAGAGATACATTTTTTTTTCTCAGAGCAACATAATACTTTAGAGCTTTCTGCCTCAGAAAGCAATGGAGGCAGGGTTGTCGAATATTTTTACATGGAGGTAGGCAGATTTTTGTTAGGCATGGAATTGTAATTTATGGGCAATAGCCAATAAATAACTTTAGCAATAATCAGCCATGGTTCAAACATAGATGAAAGTGCTGAATTCCAGAGATGAGATGACAGTAACAGCCCTTGATATCAAGGAGACATTCAATGAATTTGGTATCAAAGAGCCTTTGCAAAACTGGTATCAATGCATATCAGGGGCAAACTTGCCAGTAGTTAGAGACATACCTGGCACATAGGAAGGTAATTGTGGTTGTTGGAGGTCTGTCACCTCAGCTCCAGGACATCTCTGCAGGAATTCCTCAGGGTAGTTGTCTTAGTCTCATCCATCTTCAGCAGCTTCATCAATGACCTTCCCTCCATCATAAGTTCAGAAGTTGGAATGTTCGCTGATGATTGCACAATGTTCAGCACCATTCACCACTCCTCAACTATTGAAGCAAAACATGTAAAACATGTAGACAATATCCAGGCTTGGGCAAGTAACATACATGCCACACAAATGCCAGGGAATGATCAACTCCAATAAGTTCACCACCCCTTGACATTCACTGACGCTACCATCACTGAATCTCCACTGATAACATCCTTAATGTTACAATTGAATCAACTGGCCGGGTCATATAAATAAAGTGGCTACAAGACCAGGTCAGAGGCTAGGAATACTGTGATGAGTAACTCACCTGCTAACTCCAAAAGCCTGTCCACCATCTACAAGGCATAAGTTAGGAGTGTGATGGAATACTCCTCACTTGCCTGGATGAATGCAGCCCCAACAACATTTAAGAAGCTTCACGCAGTCCAGAGCAATGTAGCCCTCTTGATTGACACCACGTTCCCAAGCATTCACTCTCCCCACTACTGGTAGTAGCAGTCTGCACTATCTAGAAGATCAACTGCAGAAATTCACCAAAGGTCCTTAGATAACACCTTCCAAACCCACCACCACTTCCATTGAGCACAACAAGGCAGCAGATATATGGGAATTCTACTACCTTCAAATTCCCCTCTCAGCAAATCCCTCACCATCCTAACTTGGAAATATATTGTCTTTACTTCACTGTCACTGGGTCAAAATCCTGGGATTCCCTCCCTAATGGTATTGTGAGTCAACATACAGCATTTAGACTGCAGTGGTTCAAGAAGACAAATCATTACTACTCTCTCAATGGCAACTAGGGATGGACAATGATAATGCTTTCCAGATAGCAATGTCCATGTCCCACAAGTAAACAGAAAGAAAATTAGCTCCCCCAGCTTGAGATTCAAGGTCAGATAAATCTGACAATGAATTGTGGAGTTTTGAGGGCGAGCTGGAGGCAGGGTGCTTAATGGTAAATGAAGGAAGCTCTCGGGATGCATCCATGTGGCATTCCAAATAAACATACCCCACTCTGCAAGTGTTTTATTGGATGTGCATACTTTAAAGAGGCCTTTAAACATCTGCAATCAGTGCTGGTTTGACATGTCACTTCTGTATGCTTGAAGACTTATCGCAAGGAAGGCAGATGGTTCTTGACTCACATCTTTCAGAAGTGGCACACGGGAGAAAACACTCCATGGCAGAGGTGTGGTGTTGGCACAGAGACTGTGTTGCACATTTTATAAACTAATTGGACAGGGCAACATATTATTTTTGCTTGGTAATGACTCATTACTGCATAAAAAATAGCGGCCTGTGCTGTCCAAGAATACGTGAGAATGTCAGTCATCAGGTATAAGTGTTTTAAGTACATAGAAGGAGTTCTGACATTTCTTGTACACATTTGAAGAGCTCAACTGCTATCCCGACAAGCAGCTTACCTTCTGTCAGCGTGAAAAGTGCTGCAGATATCACCTCTGAAACTTCCACTTTCCTCTCATCTTACGCTCTGCCGGTTGATTGGGAAATGACAGGAGCAATTTCAAACAGCTCCTTAACCTTGTTCCTTTTGTAGTTCCAGATGAGCCAGAATAAATGGCAAAAGCAAGGGAAAAATGCCTACCAATTCTCTTTTTGTGGCACTGGAGGTGCAATTAGCTTGTATTTCACTGTAAATTATTAGGGAGACTATTGGTTCTCACTGGCTTTAAAGAGTAAAATAGATAGAAACTTCTGGCACAAAAGCAAAGCTGCTGAAAAAACTCAGCCGGTCTGGCAGCATCTGTGAAGGGGAAAAAAACAGTTAACATTTTGGGACTGGTGACCGTTCCTCAGAATTTCTGAAATGTAAGCTCTGTTTTAGACTTCACCAGTACTGCCAGACCTGCTGTGCTTTTCCAGCGACTTTGTTTTTGTTCCTGGTTGACAGCATCTGCAGTTCTTTTGGTTTTTAGAAACCTCTGGCAACTGTATCTTTTGTGATAAAATAAATATATTCATGATTCTACTGTCAGCAGACCACTCATTTTATTTTATACTGCTTAGAAAAAAACATCGAAACTATGAACATGATAGTCCATTAAAAATGCCTTGAGCCTTGAGGTTTCTAAATGTATGTGTGTTTAATGTTGTGCTTAGTTGATGACATTTACCAGAAATGTCAGAGTCATGGAACTAGCAGGCTGAATGTACAGCCCAATTCTCATTCTGTCTACAATGCCTTAAAAGATGCTGCTCTCAAGTGTAGCCCTTATGCTGAAAAAAAATTCATCCCTAAAATGCTAATTTTGAACTAATTAGTGTGAAATTACAGACCTGCTATGAATCGCGAAGTTTTGTCCTCTAGGATGGGTTCAGAATATATTTCAAGAGCTACACAGCTGGGAGAGAACATCTACTGTCAGCCCATCAGCTTCAACTGAATTCAAACCACTGTAGCAGAGGTACAAGATATAATGTTGTTGGCCGTTAAACCAACTCATAAAATAGCAATTTTGGCAGATGTAGCGCTCAGTCATCAGTGAAATGACATTGATAAATAACTTTTGCCTTTCAAAATGATTATATACAATAGGATTCCACAATAATTCGTTTGTCTATTGGGACAACAAATAACAGGTAATAAATCTGGTCTTTTTCGGATCCTCCATGTCCCAAGATCCATCAAAAAAAAATTAAAACGTAGCTTACTGGATCCTAGCTTATAACCTAACCACAAGACCATATGGTAAGACATCAATTAGTTTCATAAAAATCTGATTAATTGCTTCCTAAGTGACTGAGACCATCGAGTCCTATCTCCCCTCAGCCTGCTTGACTTGACCGTAGCCTCTGGTACAATTAACCACACCAGGGACAGTACGGTGGCTCAGTGGTTAGCACTGCTGTTTCACAGCGCCAGGGACTCAGGTTTGATTCCACCCTCGGGAGACTATCCGTGTGGAGTTTACACGTTCTCCCTGTGTCTATCTGGGTTTCCACCGGGACATCCGGTTCTCTCCCACAGTTCAAAGATGCACAGATTAGGTGGATTGACCGTGCTAAATTGTCCTGTAGTGCAGGATAGATGCTTCAGCTATTTTAAATGTGGGTTATGGGATGCTCCTCAGAAGGCTGGCACAAACTTGATGGGCCAAATGTCCTCTATCTGCACTGCAGCGATTCTATGTTTCCTCTTCCAGTGCCTCACCACCACTGTACAGTTAGGTGAGAACGTTTTTTTCCTGGTTCCGTTCTTATTTAATCTAATCATAATTAGAGCTGCAACTATGAGTGTATAGTTTAAGACCAGTAGTACATCATTCAGCCCCTCAAGCCCAGCTCCATGGTCAATAAAATTATGGTTGAACTTATAGGACCCTCACATATGCACTTCTGCCTGCTCTTTGTAAGCTTTCAGCACCTTGATACACAAAAAATATTGAAGGACTTTGCTTCTACCATCTTTTTAGGAACTGTGTTGCAAAGACTGATTGAACCCAGAGGGAAGAAACACCCCCTCATCTGTTTTAATTGTGCAAACCTAATTTTTAAACAATGACCCTTAGTTCTAGATTCCCTCATTTGAGGAAACGTCCTTTCCACGCCAACATCTGTAAAGTCCCCTCAGCATTTTATATGTTTCAATGGAATCACCTATGTTTGTAAACCCCAATGGATACAAACCTAGTCTGTTCAAGGTTACCTCATATGTTAATGCTCTCATTTCAGGTTTTAGTCTAGTAAGTCTTCTCTGAATTGCTGCTGATGCATTTACATCCTTCCTGAAATAAAGCAACCATGCATTAGTCTGAATGCACGTACTTACCTGCGACTGTTTTTCTTCCCAGCCCTGCAGTGTTACCTCTTGTATCAATTGAAGGGGTTAAATCAGTTTCAGCTCGTTGGGGGTTAAAGCTTTAGCTATGTAGTCAGTAATAAACAAAGCTTGTGGGAACCAAAGATGTACAGAGAAACAAAAAACAAATGAGACGCGAAAACTGTTAAGGCTTGTTGTGTAGAAGCCACAGTGTCAAGGGCTTGAGATAAAGAATAAACAATACAAAGGTATTGTGACACACAGACATTGAAGTTTGGGAATTGTAATTCTGCACTTTTTATTAAGCTTGAAAGTTTTGTATAACCTATCAGAGTGAGCTTTACACTTCATGGTGTTCAGGCTTCCTTTTCATATGAACATATGAAATGATTGATTGTTGCCCTTTTTTCTTGAACTTCTCCTATCAGTTTTTCAAGTTGACCTCATTATACAAACAAGTGTTCAACCAAGTCCTCCACCTAATTTTAATCACCGTTTTCTCTTGGTTGTACCATCTGAAAACACAGTGTTAGTTTTCTCATGTACACTGATGACATCCAGCTCTATATTCCAACACTGGTTCCAATCTGTCGATAATCTAGACATTTCCTCCAATTAAAGTATTAGTAAACCCTTCATGACAAAGTCTATTTCCTAGCTAGCAATTCCATTCCATCTGCTGCCAATTGTCTGAACCATGAGGACAGAGGGAAATCAGAAGAGCAAAGACAGGGTATGAAATGGATCTGGTGGATGAGATTAAAGATAATCCCAAAAGGTTCTATCGCTATATTAAGAGTAAAACGTGGCTAGGGACAGAATAGGTCCCCTTAAAGATCAGCATGGCTGATCGTTGTTTATTGTGTTTATCATCAGTGTTTACTGAGGAGAGAATCATAGATGCTAAGGAAATTAGGGAAACAAGTGCGGATGTTTTGGACTGCACACGTATTATCAGAAAGGAGATGTTTTCAGCCTTAGGTCACATTAAAAGGATAAATCCCCTGGGTCTGATCAAGTCCATCCTTGGACATTGTGGGAGGCTAGGGAAGAAATGGCACAGGCCCTTGCAGAGATTTTGCTTCTGCCACTGGTGAAGTTCCGGAAGACTGGAGGGTGGCTAATGTTGTTCCATTATTTAAGGAAGGTAGCAAAGACAAGCCAGAGAACTACAGACCAGTGAGCCTGACATTAGTGGTAGGCAAGCTATTGGAGGGGATACTGAGGGACAGGATCAACCAACAATCAAGGTCTGATGTGTGTGGGTGACATCTAGCATATCTTAATCCTTTTTTCAAACCCTTCTGTGACCTAGCTCCTTCCTTTCTCTACAATTTCCTCCAGCAGTACAACTCTCAGATAACTGTGCGCATCCAATTCTGACCCCTCAAACACCCTTGATTTAATAGCTGCAACCCTTAATTGTCTAAGCCTATGTTGAGGAATTCCTTTCTAAACTTGGTCACCTCTCTACTTCTTTTTCTATCTGGAAGACACTCCATAGTACTTAGAATTCTTTGACTAATCTTTTGTCCTATCACCTTAATAATGCCATATGGGGTTTACTCTCAAAGATTGCCTTATAGTCCCATTATGTAGCTCCTGGGGACATCTTATTAGATTAAAGATTCTGTACAAATATAAAGTTTTATTGCTATTGGTCCTGTTCATCCAGTACATGTCACGATACACATTATCCATTAAATGCCAACAACAGGGTATATATGACTCCCTTTAAAAAAAAATTAAAATGAACTGTTTTGTGTTTGAGACTTTTTTTATACAAACTGAATTTCCAAAACTAAGGTTGTTATGTTGCTACAGAAAATAAAAAAAACCTTTTACTCACTGCCTGATACATGTCACTGAACCGTACTGAACAGCCTTCAGTAATATCATGATAGATTTTCTAAATACCTCCTTCTGAGCCAATTGTGCTTTATATTTTAATAGAAATCAATTTGCCTCAGAATAATTGTGACAGGTTAATAAAATATATGGTTTGTTGTCATTTTCAAGCACATTACCTATTTGCATTCCACTGATGATTTTGCACATTTTGGTTGTCTTAAACTAACTTAGCAGCAAACATTTTCAAACTATTGGGACCAGCACTTAGTCCTGACAAGCAAACGATTAGAATTCATCTATAGTTCAGTCCCATCAATTTTTCGTGCATATGTCAGCAGTAATCTGAGAAAATTTGAATTTTCTGAGGTTTTCTGAGGCCTCTAGCGCTTTGGATAATTATGTGAATGGTGTGCTTTATGATATTTATTTTAAAAAGCTACATTGCCAAAGTCTTACAACAGTGTTGGAACATTCTGTTTGCTGTGAAGATGTTCTATATATTGCATGTTAAGTGGGCGGTGTGATAGAAGCTAATTTTGTTGATAGATTTGATAGGCTAGTGTTAAAATCCCTGACACAGTTGATATGTTTGTGGTTTTCAATATGTCAACCCATGTGACATATACAACAGAAAGTCAGATTCACAATGAGCCAGACATCTAGAAGTTTGTTACAATGAACTATGCACACTAATATGACATCTCAGCCTTAAATATGCAGTTTGCCGTATATGTTTACTTAGATTGCCAGTGTATTAATACATAGCTGACTAAATAATTTAGAAACGGGTTGTTTGACTGCTTGTGAGCGGAGTCAGTGACTAGCAACACTGAGAATAAGATGGAGACATCTATTGCTCAATGTTATCTAATGTTTTCAGTGTTATCAAACTATCTTAACGATATAATGCCTTTCTGAGATCTATCCAATAATTAACTAGTTTTCCATAGATCACGTGAGGCTTTCACCAAGCCTGACTGCTTATCCTGAGGCTCTGACATGTAGAGCCAGATCTTACTGGGGATACAGGAAGGTGTGGGGGAGAGAAATAAGGATGGGGGCATTGGATCCTGGGAAGGAAAGTCATTTTCAGACAGAGGCCACCATCAGGAACAGCACATTGTGTGTGATGTGAGTGAAGAGAGGGTCAGACTTTAGCCTTTAAGTGGAAGGAAGTCCCACCCTTGAGATCTGCCAACTAATCTGTCTGAAAATGAAGAAGACACAGAAAGGGGTCAGCAATTTGGGCAGGACAGGATGGGAACCCTAAGTAGGGAGGGGGGGTGAGGAGATGGGTGTTGGAGGACAGACAAGGAGATGCAAAGTGAAGATTAATACTTTGGGAGTGGGTGTGCCATTAACACAGAGAGGTTACTCTCCACCTTGAATCAATGTCGGGCCTCCCCTTTCTTCCCGCTTTACAAATTTATTTACAAAAGGGGGTTCTGACCTGTGGCTGCCTTCCAGGGCTTAACCTGTTACAGATGTGGATTGAGGTTTTTAATGGAGCAATAAATAGTCACTTAGGGACCTCATCAGAACTGACGGTGAGTGGGCTTTTAGATGCTTTACTCACTCACTGCACTCGGTGAGATGGGATTTGTGTTTGCATTGTGTAAACTATGTCAGGTATCTAGCCTACCATCTTGCCCTTCCTCCTCATCTGCTGTGTTATGGAGACTGAGGTGGGAGGAAAAACAGTAGAGTTGCTACCAGACATGTGCCCTCTGCCCACTGAATACATCCAGTCAGTGTGCTGTAAAATCCAGCCGCTAGTTACAGACTCCTCAGCCACTGGAAACACTCTCCCAGCATCTAACCTGTCAAACTCTTGAAAAATGCAAGCAACAACAATGCCAGAATTAACTCAATTAACAATAAACAAACAACTTTATATACTCGTTATTGAAATTGGCCCTAACTTCTCTACTGCAAGATCATAGCTGAAAAGGACAGGAGCCTTTTCTGTAAATTAAAGTGCATTGAGGAAACTGTTCCTGTTACTTTGATAAATTTTCAATAATTTATGACTCTTTGTCCAAAATCAATATTACTGTTTATACTTTTCTGGTATTTGCCTGGCCCAAAGCAGTGTGAATATGTAACTCTCAACAGGATAGAGTTTTTCCAATAGCTTTTTTCAACAGGAATAAAATCCATTGTTTGAAATGTTGTGGTGACTTATTCCTGCACTCTAAGTGAGAAAAGAAGCTTATATTTTTCACTGGATGTAATGTAAGAAGCCAGAATCGACAAAGGGCCACAGGCACTGTTGTACGCTAGAAAGCAATAATTGATAATGTATAAATTGAGGGTAGCCACTCCATAAGCATTGGGCAAGGTGAGAAGGCAGAGCCTTCAGGAGCTATCAGAACCAAGTTATCGTCCAACAGCTTTATTAGAAGACACAAGCTTTCAGAGTCTCGTTTCTTCTTCAGGTGTCAATGAGAGAGGTGGCATCAGACAGAATTTGTAAGCAAAAGATCAAAGGGTCTTGGAACTGATGTGAATCTGTTGATCAAACCTAAGATGGCTGTTAAATCTTTAATCAGTTAGAAAGGATTAATATGAAAATCCCAAAGTTTCTTTTAAGTCACTGTCCCAAAGATAAGTAAAGGCTATATCAGGATACCGGGGTGACATCTCAGGTCAGACAATGCATTTTATGAGTGAAGCCTCTTTCGAATCTATCTCTGTTTTAACTTGGATTCAGACTGGTTTTATTTCCAAAATAAGAATTTACACAATGTTACATTGACTGTCCAGAAATTGTGTGCTTTTTCAACAAAATAGAATGTATCTGCACTTTGAAATCTACAAATGCAAACTCACCCCATACTTTTATCTGTGTGAGTTTGTGTTTATGCATGAGTGAGAGTTTGTGTGTGAAAGAGAGAGTGCATGTGTGTGTGTGTGTGTGTGTGTGTGTGTGTGTGTGTGTGCACGTGGTTGAGAGAGAGTGTGTGTGTGTCTGTGTGTGTGTGTGTCTGTGTGTGTGTGTGTGTGTGTGTGTGTGTGTGTGTGCGCGCGCGCGTGAGAGAGAGAGAGAGAATTTATAACGTGGTGGGGTCAGTTGTAGTGTGACATAAACCCAGATCCTGTCTGAAGCTGTCCTCATGGGTACCGAACTTGGCTATCAGCCTCTGCTCGGTCACTCTGCGTTTGCTGGTATCCAAATTCGGTACCCTGGAGGATGCCCTCAACTGGGATCTTGGATTCATGTGGCACTACAGGTGATTCCACCACACTAACACTCACACAAACACTCACACTCATGCACACATACACACACACACTCTCACATGAACACATTCACATGCTCGTAAACACTCACACAGATCATCTGTCATACACTTTCTCTCTCACTCTCTCTCTTTCTCTCTCTCTCTCACACACATACACACCCACACACACACTCACAAATGCACAATTTGCAGACAGTCAATGTAGCAATTTATAAATTCCTACTTTGGAAAGAAAACCAGTTTGACTCTGAGATAATACACAACCAAATTCTAAACAAAGCTTCACACTTAAAATGTATTATCTGACCTGAAATGTCACCTCTGGTAAACTGATGAATCCTTCAATTATCTCAGGGCATTGGCTTGAAAGAAGCTCTGGGACTTGCATATCAATCCTTTCTAACTGATTAAAGATATAATAGCCATCTTAGGTTTGTTCAATACATTCACATCAGGTCTGAGACCCTTCGATCTTTTGCTTGTAAATTCTGTATCTGATACCACTTCGCTCACTGACACCTGAAGAAGCAGTGAGATTCCAAAAGTTTGTGTCTTCAAATAAATCTGTTGGGCCATGACCTGGTGTCATGTTATTTTTGACCCTGTCTACGCCAGTCCAACACCAGCACCCCCTCATTATCACAAACAATACAGTTGATTGAACCCATGCTGTTGGCTTTATTGTTTACAAAATTGTAGCCTTTAAGCCAACTGAGCTAATATTTACATCAAACATGAGCAGCAGGTATTTATCAATAAAGAATAGATCATTCTTTTTGTTATTTCATGCAATGTAGACATCTCTAGTGTGCTAATTAAAGCCAAAATACTGCAAATGCTGGAGAACTGAAGCAAAAAGATAGAAAGTGCTGGGGAAACTCAGCAGGTCTAGCAGTATTCATGAATTTAGAGTTTCAATTCCAATATTGATTCAACTTGATTTGAAATGTTAACTCCATTTGTCTTTCTACGAATGCTGCCCAAGCCAGCTGAATTTCCTTAGTATTCTCTGTTTTTATCCCTGGTGTGCTGTGCATTTGCTGAGCCATTTCAGACAGCAGTTAAGAGCCAACCATATTGCTGTGGGCCATATGGAGATTTCCTTCCTAAAGACTATTAAAGAACCAGATGGGTTCTTATAGTCATTGGTCATAATATTGTGATAGTTACCAGTTTTTGGATCTAGGGCCTGAATCTTTGGTCCCAGATCGGGTAGATGGTAGATTTGCCGTTTCAGCAAACGTGAAAAATGGCAGCCTGGATGTCAGGTGTCAGTCTCAGTGGGAGTGGGGAGCGTTTTGGGGTGTGTGTAGTGGGAGATAATGAGCTGAATTATAAACTGAGTCAGGAAACCAAGATCTGGGGATGCTGACAATTTCAGAGGCAGAAGGGTTGCCTTGTCAGTCCCATATATCGGAAGGTTAAAAAATGAAGCATGAAGCGTCATTCCAGGCCTCCCCCTCAACCCCTTACATACTCGCCATGTGCTAGACACAGACCCCAGGCCCTTGTATCTATCCTACTCTTCACTTATGCTGAGATACGGAGATGTGCTGTTGAAGCTTGTCATTCCACATTCATCAGGACAGAAACACAAGAATGTCAAGTCTCAAATGGAAGAAAAACAATTTGTACTACATGGGAGGAAGGTGCTGACTGGTCTGAAAGGGAACTTGGGTTGTTAGAGACGTTGTCATAAACAAAGAACCAGCACTCATTTAAGCATTAAGCTTTTACTTAAATTTGAACCAATCAACTTGACACTAATTGATCATGGCATTGCCATGGGATGCCTGGACTACCAATAACAATTATCCAATAACACGGGAGGTAATGGCCTAGTGATATTATTGCTAGACTATTAACCCCCAGCTCAACCAACGCTCTAGGACCGAGTTCAAATCCCATCATGGTAGATGGTAGAATTTGAATTCAATAAAAAAAATCTGGCATTAAGGATCTAGAATGACTAAGAAACCATTTGTTTGGTTCACTAATATCCTTTAGGGAATGAAGTCTGCCTTGCTCACTTGGTACAGCAAGACACTCAATTCAAGAGCAGCTAGGGATGGACAACAAAAGCTGGCCAGCCACTGACACCCATGTCCAATGAATGAATAAAAATAACCCACTGTGTCACCATCTCCCTGAACTGAGCACATCTTGAAACACCAAGCTCATTCTTCACTGAGAAACTTACAGATTAAGCTCTAACTGTAAGAATAAAGGCTTACCTCACAGTATAATGTTCAACTTGCTTTAAATGTAATGGAGAAGGTAGGTCATATAATCTAACTAACTTTATTCGGAAAGAAAAAATGTTTACCAGCAAGTATAATCGGATCTTATGGTGATCAATCTTTTTCATAAACTATGTGTGGTCTCCCTGTGGTTCAGGTGGAGTTATATTTAAATGCTTTAGTAGACTGCTATACCTGCACACTCATTGAGAGGTGGAAAACTGTTAATAGCACTGGGTTTGATTAAGGAGAGATAAGCATGTAGAATTCCAGTCTTATGTTTGGATAATCAATGCATCAAATCGACTATCATTCCAAGGAAGCTAGAATTCTTAAGCTCAGGAATGTTGATTTGATTAAGTAGAATATTTAATTTCAGAAAAGAAGTTTGAAATAAGATAATTCCATTTCAAGTACCTTAAACCACTGATGTCAACAAACTAGTGCCAAAACTGTCTGTAAGTCAAATAAAGACAACTCTTCTACAAAATGTTTCTGTGATGAGCCGGCATGTGGGTAACAAATGCGTTCTGCTTTTGTGTGCCGTTTTCCTTCTCATTGTCAGCCAACACCACTCGCCATTGGCAATGTGAGAATAAGAGAGTCAAATGTGTCAGTTTCTCTGTCTCTCCATTAACAGGTGCTTATCTTAGTATTGACAAGTCTCCCGGCCGTTCATGGAGATTGGGTCCTTTGTGGCTCAAAGTTAAAGCTTAAGGAATTTAGAGGAGTTTGCAGCCCCCAGACATGCACTGTACATCTGAGCCTGAAATCTCTGCTCCGCTTTTGAGGTGAATGGAATAATACATAACACGAAACAAACAATCAAAAATGTCAAGAGATAAGATGTCATTTCTCTGACTGGCAAACTGGAACATCAGAACCATATGCTCAGGATTAGGACTATATATACCATACTGACAGACAACTTGCATTTGGTCAATCGTTTTTAGTTTCCTTCCCTAAAGGGCATTAACAGGGTTTTTCCAACAATTGACAATGAGTTCGTAGTCACCATTAGACTCTTAATTCTGGATTTTTAAAAATTAAATTCGAATTCCACCATTTGCCCGGGCAGCATGAGCTGCCTCCAGTGAGTGCCCAGGGTATTACCAGTGTCTCTGGATTTACAGTCCAGTGATAGCATCCCCCGGGCTTTCCCGAAATGCACAATAACATGAGCAAGATGTTTGTTATTAACATGGAATATAATTGGCTGAACATTGACATAACATCCTAGCAAGAAACCAGGCTTGCTGAGAGTAAATTACGAAAAAATTTAAAAAAGCACATTCACCTGGCAAGGGAAGATTACAGAGGAAGTGCATGAGCAAGGCATATGCTTTGCTGTAAGAAACTTCCCCTGATTATAGAAATGCCTCCCACATCTAAAATGTTTCAGAATGCTTTCTCTCCAGCTGCCTATGAACTCAAATAAGGTCTATTAAACTTATAAGTATTTCTGCTTCAACATTGTGTTCCACCATAGAGGCAAAAGACCAGTCTTTAAGGAACTTGATACCTTTGTCAGCAGCATCCCTGAGTCAGAACAGTTTAACGCACTGGAGATAATAGGAACTGCAGATGCTGGAGAATCCGAGATAACATGGTGTAGAGCTGGATGGCCTCGGCCCAAAACATCAGCTTTCCTGCTCCTGAGATGCTGCTTGGCCTGCTGTGTTCATCCAGCTCTACACCTTGTTATCTTAGCTTAATGTACTGGAGCATTTCACTGCAAGATTGCACATTGACCTATATGAGAGGCCATGTTTGGGAACACATTCAAGTCTCTTTTCTGAGTGCTCTCAAACACTGATGGCATAGTCCACTAACTCACACAGTTTATATTATTCTGTCATACGACTCAAATTATTTGACAAAATTGATGATTGCCATCCTGAAAATTCATCCTTCAAACTTAACCCTTTCCTGAGAGAGGAGAAGGCTAATTAAGCCGAAAGAGTGGTCCATAATGTTTGAAAAATCCAGGAATGGGAACAAAAAATGTGCTTTCTTGTCCATCTCCTAGCCTCATCCGAGGAGGTAGTTAACTTGAAATCCAAGTTTTCTGCAGAGTCCAGAACTCTTGAAGCTCCACAGTGGAGGTGAGATCCTTCAGGGCAGCATTTGCCAGGTCCTCACAGTATTGGCGTGTGGTCTTTGTCTGTATTTGGATTAGGTTGTATCTTCTCGGTTAACAAACTTAAGTCTGTATAACTCATCCTTGAATATAATGTTTTCAGTGACCAAGCCTCCGCTGCACTCTGGAAGAGAACTGATCCTTGGACTAAAAATATCTTTCTCGTCTCTATCTTAAATTAAAATATATCCATTTTAAATCACGGCTCCTAGTTCTGGACACTTTCATGAGAGATGACATTCTCCCAACATCTATCCTGTAGGCACCTCAGGATGTTATATGTTTTAATAAGATCATCTAATCTAATCTATAATGCATATAGGACAACTACTCAACCTTTTCTCATAAGATATCTTTTTGTCCCAGGAATCAGCAAGTATTATAATCCTAGCTGATGGTAAAACTGAACAAATCAGAGTGAATCCTGCCTTCTTAAACCATAAGTGTTATTTCTCTTTTTGTTTACTATGGAATTCAGTTCTTGGACATATTCAGAAGGGAAAAGCTCTAACAAAATAACATAAAAGTTAATTACTCAAAAGGAAAACATAAATTACATTAGAAGTCCTAGGACAATCCCATTATAAATTCCATGGTAAACATGAAATGAAATAACACTCAAGGCTATGGGCCAAGTGCTGGGAAGTGGGACTGGTGTAGATAGGTAGTAGTTTTTATTTGTTGGTTTAGACTCGATGGGTTGAAGGGAAATTTTTGTACTGTATGACTCAATGACTCTACAAATATATAAAAAAAGATTTTATCCCAGCAGTATCTTTACAGACACAGAACGTTCAGTGAAGAATCACCCTTATCTCCACACTAAAGCTTTTGGCTCAGTTGCCATGTCAATAACTGGTTTCCTTTTGGAAAATCAATGCACATTCACGAGATACTATTTTCCTCAGATACTGTCTCTCCCCAAGAATCTTCAAGTAAACTGCTAACTCAACTCATTATTACTTAAAATGGACTCAACAGCCTTGTAGTGAGGTTAAAATTGTGATCAGCTTCAGGTTAGGCATCCTGGAAGAGACAATAGACAATAGATAATAGACAATAGGTGCAGCAGTAGGCCATTTGGACCTTCGAGCCAGCACCACCATTCATTATGATCATGGCTGATCATCCACAGTCAGTATCCTGTTCCTGCCTTATCCCCACAACTGTCTTTAAGAGCTCTATCTATCTCTTTCTTGAAACTGTCCAGAGACTTGGCCTCCACTGCCTTCTGGGGCAGAACATTCCATATATCCACCACTCTCTGGGTGAAGATGTTTCTCCTCAGCTCTGTTCTAGATGGCCTACCTCTTATTTTGAAACTGTGCCCTCTGGTTCTGGACTTCCCCATCAACGGAAACGTACTTCCTGCCTCCAGATTGTCCAATCCCTTAATAATCTTATACATCTCAATCAGATCCCCTCTCATCCTTCTAAACTCAAGTGTGTACAAGCCCAGTCGCTGCAATCTTTCAACATATGATAGTCCCGCCATTCCGGGAATTGACCTCGTGAACCTACGCTGTACTCCCTCAATAGTCAGAATGTCCTTCCTCAAATTTGGAGACCAAAACTGCACACAATACTCCAGGTGCAGTCTCACCAGGGCATTCTACAGCTGCAGAAGGACCTCTTTGCTCTTCTCCTCAATTCCTCTTGTTATGAAGGTCAGCATGCCATTAGCTTTCTTCACTGCCTGCTGTACCTGCATGCTTGCTTTCATTGACTGATGTACAAGAACACCCAGATCTCATTGAACTTCTCCTTTACCTAACTTGACTCCATTTAGACAGTAATCTGCCTTCCTGTTCTTGCCACCAAAGTGGATAGCCACACATTTATCCACATTAAACTGCATCTGCCATGCATCCGTCCACTCACCTAGCCTGTCCAAGTCACCCTGTATTCTCATAACATCTTCCTCACATTTCACCTTGCCACCCAGCTTTGTGTCATCAGCACATTTGCTAATATTACTTTTAATGTCTTCATCTATATCATTAATGTATATTGTAAACAGCTGCGGTCCCAGCACCAAACCTTGTGGAACGCCACTGGTCACTGCCTGCCATTCCAAAAGGGACCCGTTTATCACTCCTCTCTGCTTCCTGTCAGCCAGCCAATTTTCAATCCAAGCCAATATTTTGCCCCCAATACCATGTGCCCTTTGCTGTGAGGTTAAAATTGTGATCAGCTTCAGGTTAGGCATCCTGGAAGAGGCTTCGCAGTGAGGTTAAAATTGTACAGCCTTGTAGAATGACTTCCTTTCTGATATCCCTGCAGTCTTCTGTTTCGCATTCATCTGTCTGACTCATGGGGAGACAATGGCCGAGTGGTATTATTGCTGGACTATTAATCCAGAGACCAGACAACATTCTGTGGTACCTGGATTCGAATCCTGCCTCAGCAGATGGTGGAATTTGAATTCAATGAAATATCTGAAATTAAAAGTCTAATGATGACTGTGAACCCATTGTTGATTTTTGGGAAAAACGCATCTGGTTCACTAATATACTTTAGGGAAGGAAACTATTATCCTTACCTGGTCTGGCCTACATGTGACTCCAGACTCACAGCAACGTGATTGACTCTTAACTGCCCTCTGTGTAATTAGGGATGGACAGCAAATGCTGCCTAGCCCTCATCCCATGAATGAATAAAGGAGAAAAAAAGCACCTCTGGACTTCTCCTCAGACCAGCCTGCTTGGATGCAGTAACAGAAGTTGCTAAAAGCTCAGCAGATCTGGCAGTATCTGTGAAGAAAAATCAGAGTTAACCTTTCTGGTCTGGTGACCCTCCCTCAGAACTGAAAGTGTCACTGGACCCAAAACGTTAACTCCTTTTTCTCCTCCACAGGTGCTGGCAGACTTGCTGAGCTTTTCCAGCAACTTTGTTTTTCTATAGATTTTATGCTTTCTGTCTTTCTATTTGAATAGTGATTTATGGCTTTCTCACCCACATTTAACTTTCCAGATTGTAAAGAATTTTGGAAGATCACAATCAGTCCTTACTCATCACGAAGGAACATCTTTTGAAAACTGCTTTGACAGAGTAGATTTTATGACCAAGATTACAATTCTAATTTTTTTGATGTGTGATGTGAGTCAAAGCATTAACATCCACAATTGCGTGAGACTGAGAAAAACATAGATAGAAGAATTGAATACAAACATGGATGTAGAAATGAAAGGAAACAAGACAATAGACAGTTTCTCTTTCTAATTGTTCATTCATGGGCTATTGACATCACTGGCAAGGCCAGTATTTATTGCCTGTTCTGAGTTGTACTTGAGAAGGTGGCAGTGAGCTGCCTTCTTGAACTGCTGCAGCCCAATGATAAAAAGAGGAAGTAGAAAATAAAGAGAAAAGAAGAATGAAAGAAGGTATGGTCGAAAAGAAATGACATGAAAAGAAAAATGGGAAACTATCATGAGAGAGAAAAAGTCAAAGGTGGAAAGGAAGAGGTGGAATTAGGAAATGAAAGAAAGCGAGCAAAGTGGTGTGTGCGAAATGTGAGGAGAAAAGGAATGGGGATTAGATGCACAATTAAAAGAAAACATGGGGGCATTGAACATGGAAAAGAAAGGGGATGTTAGAGAAAGAATTAAAAGCAATGCAATTAAGGCAACAACCTCATTGTTGAGAAAGATATATTTCTTATTATAAAGTAAAGTGTCGTGAGCTTGCTGCATATTGTTTGCTGATTATCTTTTTTGGTCAACAATGCACTTTTCTTATTCTTGAGATTTGAAGGGTTAGTCATCCTTTGAATAGAAGTAAAAGTTAGGTAGCGTATTTTGAAATACAAATAAATCATTTTGACTATGATTCATCACATAGTTGGTTCCTTTCTTTCTGCCATAGTCGACATGCAGGTAAAAAAAACAGGTTCAAGCACAGAAAATTGTTCAGCTTCCTTTGATGCACAATAGCCCCAGAATAGATATTATGTTTGCAACAGATATTGGAGGAGTGAGGGTGAATCATTAGCCTAAATATGAGTGACTTGTAAGGTTTGCAGGAATAGATTCTTCATTGTCATAACTATTTACACGTGGAGCACGCAGATTTGTAACTTAGTTTTCAAAGCATCCGGCGTTTAAGTGAAGATTTGTAGCTTGGGTGCTGGTTTTAGATGTTGGTATGTTCGCGAACATACCAACATTTCAAAGTATCATTTGGGAAGCATGTTCAATTCTCCAGGGGTGGATTTGAAGTCTTCAGAAATGTAGATGGGCCAAAGATACTTTGTGGGAGGTTGGCAGAAAACTGGCACATACGATTGTCTCCGTGTGGCCTTGTGCTGCCTTGGTTGATGTTGAAATTTAGCACAGAAGACACAATCATTCTGTTTGTTGTCCGATGAGATGGAGATGATTACAGACCTTGTGTGTTATTATGCATTACGGGGTTACTGTTGAAATATCTATTCTACAGCTTAGACTGTACACTGTGCTCGAATAGTTTATTTATTTTTTCATTAAGTTGGGATTGATTATGTGGGAGTATTTTTATTCAATTGCACTATGAGGGCATCACTGGTGAGGGCCAACATTTACTGGCCAACCCTACCTGCCTCGAGATAATGGTGAGCTGCCTTCTTGAATTGCTGTAGTCCACAATGGGGATTAGGTATGCTCTCAGATATATCAAGAAGGGAGATCCAGGATTTTGACCTAGAGAGTAATTATTCAGATGTAGAGAATGGGCTTTGCTGGTTGGCCTAGCATTTTTATTGCCTATCTGTAATTATCCATTAGCCTGTATGGCTTGCTAGGTCCATTTGAGAGGGCAGTTAAAAGCCAACCATGTTGCTACTAGTCTGGAGTTACATGTAGGCTAGATCAGGTGAGGATGGCTGATTGCATTCCTTAAAGGGTTGCAGTGCGCTAAATGAATTTTTGCAACAATCAACAATGGGTAGCCTGGGGTCAGCTCTCTTCTAATTCCAGATTTCTAAAAAAATATAAAACTGTGTTCAAATTTCACTCTTAATTCCGGATTTTTATTGAATACAGATTTGAACCCAGGTCCCAGCACAGTATCCAAGTGTCTGGATTGAGGGCCTAGTGATAATACCACTCGGCCATCACTCCCCTTCAATGGAAAGCCTATATATTCTCCAAATTCATATTATTGTTGCAGTTTGTTCAATATGATTTATCCCAACATCTCCTTCATTTAGGACTTTCATCAATTCAATTATATTAAAGTTGAAAAGTATAAGGTTGAAAAAGAAAATGGCAATATGTGCTGAGTACCTTTACTAATAAGAAGAGAAACCACAGTAGCGAAGAAATGCAGAACAATAAATCTCCCTCTCTTTGTACAGCACTCTCAGCTTCTGAAAGACAGCTACACCAGACATCGCTAAGGCCACATTTGGAGTACTGTGTACAATGCTGGTCGTCCTGCAATAGGAAGGATGTTATTAAACTATAAAGGGTGAAAAACAGATTTACAAGGGTGTCACCAAGACTGAATGGTTTAAATTATAGGGAGAGGCTAGGTAGACTGGAACTTTTGTTCCTGGAGTGTAGGAGGCTGAGGGGTAACCCTATAGAGGTTTATAAAATCATGAGGGGCAAAGGTCATTTCTGCGGGGTGAGGGAGAGTAAACCTAGATGGCATAAGTTGAAGTGGGAGAGGAAAGATTTAAGTGGGATTTGAAGGGTAATTTTTTAACAGAGGGTGGTAAGTATATGGAATGAACTTCTAGAGGAAGTGGTAGAGATGGTTGCAATTAAAAGACATTTGGACAGGCACATGGATAGGAAAGGTTTAGAGGGATATGAACCATATGCAGGCAATTGGGACTAGTTTAGTTTTGGAGAGCTGATCGACATGGACGGGTTGGGCTGAAGGGCCTGTTCCTATGCTGAATGGCCCTATGACTCTCACTATCTCTATTACTAGTTCTTTGCCATATTATCCCAATGGGCCACAAAGAAGGGATTGGCCCTGAGAGACACATTGTCCAGTACAGTGACTGAACTGGTGCCACGCTCTACCTAAACTGCCTTCTCCAGTTGATTTGGTTCCTCTGACTCTTCCTCAGTTACATGGAAGCTACAGAACTGGTTTACCACTTTCATATCAGCCATCATGCTGGGATTTGGCAAGTGGGTTCACAGTCTCCCCACCTCTCCACTAACCCACCTCATTTACTTGGGCTGGTGACTAGTACTACTACATTCTAGCTCATCTACAGCAGTGGCTGCACTCTTCTGCAGCCTACATGGGACTAGAATCCAGGGCTTAAGCCTAGGGGCAGGCAAGCTTTCCAGTGAGCCAATCCTGCTTCCTGAGTGTGCTAAATAACTAAAGCCAAGTGCTGTAACTTCTGGAATTGCGGTCTGGATGGATCAGAAATGGTTATTTCTGAGGAGACCTATCTGTACCATTCTGTCTGTCTGATGTCATGTGAACAGAACACCAATCATCTGTTTCTTCTCACCATCTCTGCTGAAGTTCTCTCATCAACTTTTTCTCCAACGTTATTCCACATTTCTGGAGCAGATGGAATGTGAACATATCCCTCCTGGTTCAGAGGTAGGGGCACTATCACTGTGCCACAGGAGCCCTCAAGGTCACTATGCACTTATGTTTTCTTAATCAACCATTCAGAGATGTACCTTTGGAGCAGGTGGGACTTGAACTTGAGTCTTTTAGACCAGGCGTAAGGACACGGCCACTGTGCCACAAGAGGGCCCTTCAAGGCCAGTATAGCAAATGCGTATCAAATTGCTATAACTTGCAACTAGTTGGTAACATGTCATAAACTAGATCTTGATAATGACAAGAGACTCTTCCAGTTAGACCAGGAGGTGGTTTCTCTCTCACACAGTAATTTGAGCAGGCTCTGTAGTTTCCTACAATTACAGATGATAGTAACAGTGAACTTTATCCTGAGCAGCAGCTTACACAGTGCCACACACTCATTATAAATAAGTTAGTGCTGATGCTGTTTGGAATAAGAAAGTTGCACCAAAGACACTGATGTTCTATGGCCAAGATCAATCCAATAGTACTGTTTGTCTGGAAACTTAAAGGTAGTTCGTATCATTCAAAGTGCTGAACTAAATCAAACCGTGGTAGTAAATCAAAACAAAATAAAGAAAGTATAGCAGCACATGTTGCTAACATAAGAAAAAACTATATCCTGTAAATATAAATTCATTAATAACGTATTTGACGAACAATGGGGTTCCAGTGAAGGTTAGCTTATTTAATTATTTTTCTGGTGTGCAGAGTATCTGTTTTGATGTCATATGGGCCCAGGTTTCCTCCAGCAACAGCGATGGGCTGTGTGTTTCCACTTCTCACTAGAAAGAGGACAGTAGTTCACCAAAGAACTTCAAACTTTCAAACATGATGAGGGAATCAATCTGAGCAGCAGAAAGGAAAGGTAAAAAATCATTCAGCCAAGGTCAGAAATCACTCAATACCAGGTTATGGTCCAATAGGTTTGTTTGAAAACACAAGCTTTCAGACCCTCGCTCCTTCTTCAAGTGTTAGGACAATAATAATCTTTTCTCTAATATTGGGAATGGCCATTTGGTGACTACAGAATGACTTTGGCAGTTCAATCTCATTATGGGTAAGTCCTAATCTAAAATCAGTTCATCACTTTTACTACAATTGTTCACTATCTTGTTAGACTCTTCTTGTTCTATATGTTGTATCTTGAATTTCTGCAGATATTAAACAAATTTCTGCGTCACCGCCACCTACGATCCGACCCCACGATCAATGGTATATTTCCCTCCACACTCCTTTCTGCCTTGCATAGGGGCCGCTCTTTCTGCAACTCCCCCATCTGCTCCACACTCCCCACTAGCCCCCACCACCCCCAGCACCTTTCCCTGGAACCACAGGAGGTGCTACACCTGCCCCTACACCCTACTCCTCACCTCTATTCAAGGAAACAAACAATTCTTCCATATCAGACAGAGGTTCACCTGCACATCCGTCAATGTGGTCAATTGCATCCACTGCTCCCAATGTGGGCTCCTCTATATCAGAGAGACCAAGCAAAGGCGCAGAGGCCATTTGGTAGAGCACCTGTGCACAGTTCATCACAACAACACCTTCTGGTTGCGAACCATTTCAACTTCCTCCCACTCCCTGGGCAACATGTCCATCCTGGCTTCCTCCAGTGTCACAATGACACCATCCTGAAACTGGAGGAGCAGCACCTCATATTCCACTTTGGGACCCCACAGCCCAATGGTCTCAATGTGGACTTTACCAGCTTCAAAATCTCCCCACCTCCTGGCCTCATCCCATAACGAACCATCCCTTTCATCTCCATGTCCTTGACCTGACACAACCTGTCCATTTTCTCTCCCACCTATCCACCCCTCCCACCTCACTGACCAATCCTCACCACTAGCTACCTGCACTCACCTATCACCATCCCACTTACCTTCCTCAGTTGTGCCCCTCCTCTCTCTATTTATTTCTGAGTCCCCTTCCTCCTCACCCATTTCAGAAGAATGGTCCCAAAGCGAAATGTTAACTTTCCTGCTCCCCTGATGCTGCCTGGCCTGCTGTGTTCCTTGAGCTCCACACTGTGTTATCTCTGACTCCAGCACTGACAGTTCTTACTATCTCTGGCTTTATGTATAGTACTTTATACCATGCTTTAAAAAGTCTACATCATGCTTCAGCTCTGATTTCCAACTCTTTCTAAAGTCTATTTCCTTTTTTACCTAGTATTAACAAATCAAGAACAGTGGACATCAATTGTTATCAGGCTTGCATAATCAAACACAGAACAATGAAGCACGAAACAAAAAGTCAGTGGTAGCATCCCTACCCCAGGACTGAGAACCTGTGTTCAAATCCCAGGTACTGCCGAGGGGTATAATAACATTTCTGAACTGGTTGATTAGGAATAAAATGTTAAATAAATGAAAAAAATTAAGCAATGTGTTAAATGGAGTACATTTAAGACTGCAATAGACACGTTGTTGATTGTCAAGGGGATCAAGGGTTATGGGGAGAAGTTGGGAGAATGGGGTTGAGGAACTTACCAGCCATGATTCAATGATGGAGCAGACTCAATGGGCCAAATGGCCTAATTTCTGCTCCTATGTCTTATGGTCTTATGGGAGCTTGTTGTACAGTGGTAGTGCCCCTACCTTTAGATCTGGAGGGGTGAGTTCAATTCCCACACGTTCCAGAGGTATGTAATAGGATCACCAAACAAGCTGATTAGAAAATATATTAAATACTAATTTAGTATCCTCTCTGGGCCTCATACCTACATCGTCAATAAACTGGAGCTCTTCCTGTTCCACTACTCAGCCATTCCCTTCCCTTAAAAGACAATAAAACACATTGTTAAGGATACTAATCTCTCATATTGTCAGTTGAGTTATCTGCACTTATTTATATTTCATTAAATGTCACATATTGATTGCAAAGTGCTGGCATTATCTTTGAATGATTACCGCTGCGGGAATATAACATGATTTATGGATCTGTTCATTTTTACAACTATCAGTTTCTTTCTGCCAATTGTTAATGAAATTGTTACACTCCAGTTGTCTCTCTGACAGGCCGTAGTTTATGGCGAGACAGACAGAGGGAGGGAAGTTTTCACCTGGTATGATGTGTTTGTTTGAATGTATTTGAAGTGTCTATGGGGACAGACATTCAAAGGGGTTTGATATTTATAATATTTCTGTCCTCAACCAAAGCAAAGCATATTACCAAACTTTGTTAAATTCTATGAAGGATACCGATCACTGTTTCAAGATAGACAACAATGAAAACCGGAAGCTTTTTATACAAATGAATTGACAAGAACTGAATAAACTTCAGAGTGTGGCTGTGTATACATTCATTGGATGCAATCTTGTCTCTGACCCACCAGGGTTCAGGTTTGAATCCACCGTAAGCTAGTACAGGGGGTGTGCTCTGTTAGCAGAGATATCATTTGTGGGGTCCCTTCTCAAGTGAAAAATACCATGACACAATTTCGAAGAACATCCCCAACATCTTGGCCAATAACTATCTCTCAATCATCATCAGATAAACAGACTGTTAGATTATTATTACTTTGGGGGAGCTTGCTGTATGAAATTTAGCTGTAATCCTTACATTTTTTGTCCTTTCATGTGATGTTGTGATCACTGGAAGGGCCAGTATCTGTTTTCCATCCCTAATTGTCCTTGAACTGAGTGGATTGATCAGCCATTCTTAGAGGGTAGTTAAGAGCCAATTATGTTGCTGTGGTTCTACAATCACATGTAGGCCGGACCATGTAAGTACGTCGGATTTCCTTCCCTAAAGAGCATTAGTGGATAAGACATTGTCTTTGATACTTTCTAGTCAACCTGAACAGAAATGTTATGACACATTTCTGGAGCAGATGGATCTTAAAACCAGTCCCCCTGGCTTAGAGATAGGATACGACCATTGTACCACTACAGTCCAAAGGTAGATCTTTATAGCAATCAATAGAGATCATGATCACCATCACTGAGACCAGCTCACTTATTCATTTTAATTTAAGTGCCATGTTAGGATTTGACCCTGTATCCCCAGAGCATTGACCTGGGCTTCAGTTTTACTTGCCCAGTGACATTAGCACTAGCAAGCGTGACAACACTTCAAACATACTTAAATCATGCAAATGCTTTGATAGGGCTGATGATGTTAATACATGCTTTTTGAATGTAATTTTTTTTACCATTTCTAGTTGTAAAGATATTTTAGCAGTACAATTAATTTTGAGTTAAATAAATATATTTAGCTCCTAATTTAAGAAAATATTTAAATAATCATTGACATCTATCTTGAAGTTATATATAGAGCTGCTGCCGTTGGATTTTCCAATGTTCCTCATTTCAGTGTAATGAAGACCATAAATAGAAGAAGGGAGGAATCGGAGAACTGACTACTGTTTTGATCTCCTGAAACAAGAAGGATTACATACATTGGAATCTGATTCAACAGGTTCATTAATCTGCTTTCTGAAAAGATTGTTTTATGGACAAAGATCGAGTAGATTGAGCTTATATGTTCATTGGAGTTTAGATGAACAAGAGTTGATCTAACCGAACTTATGGTATCCTGAGTGTGATTGACAGGATAGATGCTCAGAGAATATTGCCCCGCATATGAGAATCTGGAACTAAGGAGCATAGTTTAAAGCTAAGGGCCTTCCATTTATGAACATCATCAGTCTTTGAAATTTCCTCTTGAGAGAGAGTGGCAGCTGGACCAATTAAGATATTCAATGTTGAGTCAGAGGGATTTTAAAGTGTCAAGGAAGGTGTGGACTGCAGAGTGGTGCAAAAGCCACAAACAATTCACCTAAGATCATTCTGAATGACAAAACAGACTTGAGAGGTTGAATGGTCTTTTCTTTCTTCATTTTTTTATGATCTTCATTGCATTGAAAGGAGGACCATTAGAAGAAGGAATTTAACACCAACAGCAACTGTCCAATGTATAACTTGGGTTCTAGATAGATGTCTCTCATGATCTGTACAGGAGAAGCAACACTTATACTCCATAGGTAGTAGGAACTGCCGATGCTGGAGAATCTGAGGTAACAAGGTGTAGAGCTGGATGAACACAGCAGACCAAGCAGCATCAGAGGAGCAGGAAAGCTGACATTTCGGGCCTCGACCCTTCTTCAGAAATTTCTGAAGAAGAGTATGGACCTGAAACGTCAGCCTTCCTGCTCCTCTGATGAGGATTAGCTCAGTTGTTGTTTGGGTGATAAAAATGATTATTAAAAATTTTTATGAGTTCTGACGTTTAAAACCCATTTGCTTAAAAAAACCCTACTTTACGTTTCAAGTTCTTCACTTATAACAATAGTGTCCTCAGTTGTGTCTGTGGTAATTTGTAAACTTTTCATTGTATTTGTTTGACAATAAAGCTAATTCAATTCAAGTCATTTCAATTTCTAACAGAGGATTGGTATTCATGAAACCCGAGGTTTCAGAAACCTTAACAAACAATCAGTGAATACATCGCAGATGCTCCTTGCCTTTAAAGCCCAGGATTCTCTGAACATTGCTAGACGAGATGATATTTTCTTCTTCTACCTTGAATGTGATTTTAAAGTGAACAGATTTCACCAAGAAGCCATAGTAAAACTGTACCAGAAAAGAACTCTGAAGCCCAATGTTCATTCGAAGTGGGGTGTGCAAAATGTCAGAGAATTTTTCTGACCTTTAAAAGTGGCTACCAGCGCACCCTTTTTTTTTGTTCTGGGGGAGGGGTTTGTGGTATTGGACAGGGTGTGATGGGATAATCAGGCAGATTTTGGTCCCACCCCCCAACATGATGCAAGAAAGTTTAAATACCCTCTCAGTCTCTAAGGCAGGCTGCACGCAAAGTATCAGGGAGCGAAAAATGAACATAAGAGGACTAAATATGAAACATCCCATTGGCACTCACCCCAAAAAGCTCTTTATTTACTATGTCCCCTTCATGCCACCTAATGCCCTCTATCCACCCTCCATACTCCCTGTACTGACTTGATGCCTACTTCAACTCACCATCCTTGTTTCCTTTACAAAAATGTCATTTTCCACAAATACCCATGCACACAGGAGAGAAAATAATACAACAGAATAGAATATCCTTTATTGTCACCTCTACTACAATTCAGCGCCTCCTTACTTAAGTTCTCTTACTTAAAGTTATAAAGTACAAACTATACTCTATTGTAAAAAAGCACCCTGACTTACAAAGGCATAAATTGAAGCTGCTTGGGCACTATTTGGATGGCCTTAACATGTTTTGGTGTTTCTGATACTGCTTGAAATTTTATGAAAACCATTGACATAGTGACACTTCTTGACAGCTCTTGACATTTCTTGACAGGCCTTGATACTTCTTGACAATTCTTTACTTCATGTCAGGGCAACAATTCTTGACAGACCTTCACATCTTAAATTATTACAAGGGGCTATGCACCTTTTACATGCTGTCTTCACTACATTTACCAATGTCACAACTTATTTGAACACACACGCCTCAAGAACATTAAACCACACCCCAAGACATACATAAGCGAGGAACCACAGAAACAACTACATAGCAATATCAACAAGTTTCATCCCACCATCGGACTTACCATGGACTACTCTTTAGAATCATTCTCGTTGTTGGACACAAGCATCTCAATCAGGGGCTGACACCTCAGTACGTCACTGTACCACTAGCCCACAGATAACCTCACAATGTTGCAATTCTCTAGCTTCTGGCTTAAACATAAGAAAAGAGCCACCCCTACGGACAAGCCCTACACATATACAGGATCTGTTTGGATGAGGAGGAACATGACGATCTCCGAAGGTTGAGAAGGATGCCCTCAATGGATCGGGATATGATGATCAACTCATTGATCGCCAGTTCCGATGTACTCCAGTGAAAATCTGCAATGACTTCTTCAGAAGGCAGACACAGGATATGGCTGAGAGGATACCCTTCATCGTCCAGTACTTCTCAGGAGTGGAGAAACAAATCCATGCTCTTCGCAGGGTTCAATGCATTATCAATGACAATAAGCACCTTGCCAAGATCTTCCCTATGTCTCCACTTCTCACCTTCAAACAACTGTCAAACCTTAAACAGACTATGGGTCATAGCAAACCACTAGCCTTCAGGATAACATCGACCACAAAAATGTACAACCCTGTCATGGCAACTGCTGCAAAATATGTCATATCATCGACATGGACACTACCATCGCACGTGGGAACACCACCCACCACGTACACAGCACTTACGCATGTGACTTGGCCAATGCTCATAAACTGCAGGCATGGTACATTGGTGTGACCAAGCAGACACTACAAAGACAGATGAATGGGCACCACGCAACAATCACCAGACAGAAGTGTTCCCTATCAGTGGGGGAACTCATCAGAGGCAAGGAAATTTGGCTTCGGATCTGTGGGTAAATGACCTCCAAGTCAGACTTTGGGATACAAAACAATGCAGAATCGCTGAGCAGAGGCTGATAACCAAGTTTGGTACTCATGAGGATGGCCTCAGCTGGGATCTTTAGTTCATGTTGCACTACAGGTGACCCCACTACATTATAAACACACGCATGCACACACATACACATACATATATTTAAATATCGAATCAGAGGGCGGCAGAGATGTCACTGGGAGGAATTCTGGGAGACGGCATTACAGTCACCACGAGTAGTCTCAATAGTGCAGAAGAATTGGTGTCAAGGAGTGGTTAAGCCTGAAACACTATATTAGTGTAGTGTCCCCGCTCTCTCCTCACCCACCTACTCTAAACAAAAAAGGTAAGACTCTTTTGTTTAAAATGTACAACGGTGGAGATGGCAGTTAGGGTAGTGGTACGCTCCTCCCGTCAGATGTGGGAAATCAGGGAGCCATCTAGTGTCCCTGGCAACTACATCTGCAGTGAGTCTGACCAACTGCAACTCCTCACCGACCATGTGGTTCAGTTGGAGAAGCAGCTGGGCACAGTGAGGTGGATACAGTGGGCAGTGACAGTGATAGGCACTAACTTTAGGGAGGCGGTCACATTACAGGTCCAGACAGATAGATGGGCGACCACTAGAACAGGCAGGCAGATGACACAGGAGTGTCCTGTGGATAGTCTCCTCTCAAACAGGTATTCCATTTTTGTGCAAGCAACAACCAGGCCTGGGACATCACAACTGGTCCTGCTGTAGAGGACTGTGCGGGAAAAGTCCAGGCAAGCAATAGTAGTAGGCAACTCAATAGGGGCACAGACAGGCGTTTCGGTGGCCGTGAATGAGACTCTAGTACAGTGTATTGCCCTCCCTGGTGCCAGGGGCCTGACTGTCTCAGAGCAGGTACAGGAAATCCTGAAACAGGAAGGAAAACAGACAGAAGTCATTGTCTATATTGGCACAAGTGACATAAGTAGGAAGACAGAACAGGTCCTGTAAGTACAATTCAGGGAGTTAAGTAGGGAACTAAAAGGCAGGATTACCAGGGTTGTAATCTCAGGATTACTACCTGTGCCACAGGCTAGTAAGGCTAGGAACAGGGAGAGAGTGCAGTTGAACACGTCCCTACAGAGCTGATGTAGGAGGGAATGCTTTAGATAGATGGACCATTGGAATGTTTTCTGGGGAAGGTGGGACCTGTACAAGAAGGCCGGGTTGCACTTGTATTGGAGGGGCACCGATATCGTAGGTAGGAAGTTTGCTAGAGGTCTTTGGGAAGGATTAAACTAGTGTGGCAGTGGATGGGAATGGGAACATCAGGCTATTAAGTGCTGGGATTCGGCACAAAGGAGAGACTGAGATATGCGTAATGCAGAGTAAGGGCAGGCGGAGGGAAGTCATGGGGCTCAGAGGGACTGGAAGACTGAAGTACATTTGCTTCAGTGCAAGAAGTATTTCAGGTAAATCAGATGAACTAAGAGCATGGATTACTGCATGGAATTATGACATTATTGCTATTACAGAGACATAGTTAAAGGAGGGACAGGACTGGCAGCTTAACATTCCAGACAATTTCTGTTTTAGACAGGAATGAAAGGGAAACAAAATGGGTGGGGGGAGTTGCACTGCTGATTAGGGATTACATCACAGCTGTGTCGAGGGAGGATACATCAGAGGGATCTTGCAGTGAGTTATCATGGGTGGAGCTCAGGAATAGGAAAGGGTAAAATCACAATGTTGAGGGTTTTCTATAGGCCTTCCAACAGCCCATGTGAGAACGAGGAGCAGATATGTAGTCAGATACTAGAAAGTTGTGAAATAAACAGAGCAATTGTGGTGAGTGACTTCAACTTTCCTCTTATTGACTTGGAAACCCTTAGAGCTGGGGGCTTGGATAGAGAGCAATTTGTTAGATATGTCTAGGAGGGCTTCTTGGTACAGTATGTTGATAATGCAACCAGACGGGAGGCCATATTAGACTTGGCACCAGTGAATGAGCCAGGACAGGTGATCGACATTTCAGTTGGAGAGCATTTTGGGTTTAGTGACTATAACGCCATAAGATTTTGAGTATTCACGGACAAGGACAAGAGTGGCCCTCGGGTGTGGGTATTTAATTGGGAAAGGGCCAATTACATCCATATTAGACAACAACTGGGGAATGTGGATTGTGAGCAGTTATTTGAGGGCACATCTATGCCTGGTATTTGGGAGGCTTTCA
Source organism: Stegostoma tigrinum (assembly GCF_030684315.1). Lineage (NCBI taxonomy): Eukaryota > Metazoa > Chordata > Chondrichthyes > Orectolobiformes > Stegostomatidae > Stegostoma > Stegostoma tigrinum. The sequence goes on along the minus strand of NC_081370.1, from coordinate 56,470,396 downwards.
AAGACTAATTGATTAAAGTGCAGGACATTCATGTCCCTGCAAGACTGAAAGATAGGAATGGCAGGATCAAGGAACCTTGGGTGTCAAGTGAAATTGTAAACTTAGTCAAAAAGTAAAAAGAAGCATATGATAGGATAAGGCAGCTACAAAGTGACGAAGCCCTTGAAGAGTATAGAGAAATTAGGAAGGAACTTAAACACAGAATTAGGAAGGCTAAGAGGGGCCATGAAATGTCTTTAGCAAACAGGATCAAGGAGAATCCCAAGGCGTTTTACTCAAATATTAGAAAAAAGTGGGTAGTAAGGGAAAGAGTAGGCCCCTCAAGGACAAAAGAGGGAGCTTATGTGTGGAGCCACATAAAGTGGGAGAGATCCTGAATAATTACTTTGTATTCACCGAGGAGAAGGACATGACTGATGTTGAGAGAATGTCAATATATTGAAGGAGGAAGTTTTGAGTATCCTAAGTTGCATTTAAGTAGACACATCCCCATGGTCAGATGAGAACTATCCCAGGTTACTGTGAGAGGCAAGGGAAGAAACAGCTGGGGCATTAGCAGATACCTTCACATCTGTTTTTGCTCCGATCAGCATCTTTAAATGGCCTTCAGTCATAAAGGCTGGTGTCTTGCAATCTGCTACATTTTTAAATGTTCCGCCAGTTGAAAATTGTTCAAAAATATAACTCAAACATAAATAACTGCAAATCAATATAGTGCCATAAAAATTAGAAGTATTATCAAAATCTTACAATTAGGCATTAGACTAATCTGAATCACTCAATAAATCACCCTGATTACAGTATGAAGTGGGTTCATTGACATGATGGGGAGGTGTTGGTGTTAGAATGGGATCAGAAATGAGATGACATCAGGTTATAGTCCAATAGGTTTATTTGAAAACACAAGCTTTCTTAGCCTCACTCCTTCTTCAGGTGTTAGTGAAATGGTAACAGACACAGAATTTATACCTAAAAGATCGAAGGGTCACACCACTGACGAGGATGCATTAAACAAACCTAAGATACTGTTAAATCTTTAACCTGTTAGAAGTTTTAATTTATTCATATGTAAATCCCTGAATTCCTTTCAAGTTGCTGCCCTGAGAGATCTAAAGGGTTTGTGCTTTAGGGAAGGAAACTGCCATCCTTACCTGGCCTATATGTGACTCCAGACCCACAGCAACATGGTTGACTCTTAACTGCCCTGTGGGCAATTAGGGATGGGCAATAAATGCTGCCTAGCCAGTGATGCCCTCATCCTGTGAATGAACCAGGAAAAAAAATCCAGAGCAAAGAATAGGTGACATTTTAGGTCCAGAAGTAACATTTTCGGTGCAGGAGTCAAGAATTAAAACAATAACTATCAGAACAACTTTGACAGAATTACCTCAGAGTAATGCAAAGTTTAAATCTTTTACAAAAACATTCTCTATTCTGTATAATTAAGTCAGCAGTAAGGAGCAGACGATGTAACAGTGTTGAAGTAATGCAGTCAACTGAGAGAGTGCCAAGGGGCTGGCTAGTAAGATTAAAGAGCAAGAAGTTTCATTTAGCTTGCTGGAGAGAAATTCACCAGGTCTGGCAGCATATGTAGAGAGGAAACAATTAAGGTTTGGACTCCAGTGACCTGACTTCAGAATTGAAGCGGCTAGGAAAAGGTGGTAGTTATGCTAATGATGGGGTGGATGGAGATGGAGAAAATAAAAAGGGTAGGTAAGCAAAGAGATAACAAGGTATGGACCTGGACGAACACAGCAGCTCAGGCAACATCAGAGGAGCAGGGAAGCTGACGTTTCGGGTCTGGACCCTTCTTCAGAAATTTTATTTTTCTGACAGAGTCAACAGACTCCTATAGCTACCTAGACCTCCCACTCTGTATCCTGCAAAACCTCCATCCTGTTTTCCCAATGCCTCCATCTTGATTACATCTGCCTGACGAAGAGACATTACATTCCCAAGCATCCTAGATGTCCGCTTTTTGTCGTGATTTTAAAATTGGAGCTAATTCCAACAATGTCCACCAATCGCACGGCCCAGCTGCGATAATCAGTTTATTATTCTTTATACTTTTACTGCGTGCATAATTTCCCATTTATTTAGATCATATAGGGTGAGTATTTTTACCAACATTTACTGACTTAAAAGATAAAAGGACTAACACCTCTTAATTATGCAAGCAGACCAGACAGACACTCTAATCTGAGTAGCAGCCAGCATTTAGCAAATGTTTAAACAATCTCCTGCTTCCCTAGGACAGACATCACACAAACATTGGTGGCTAACAGACAAAACGGTGCAACACCTGAGTGACAGCATTTTAATATATTTAAGAACTGTGTACAAAGAGGCTACTTACTGCAAGGACTCTTCTTCAGGATTCCATCACTGCTTTGAATTGTGCTACTGTGATGCTCATGATCGAGGCTATTTTCACCACTTGCAGATTTTGGTTGTCATTTGAAACACGATCACACAGAGCCAATCCCAATTAGTTTGAGATATATTTCTGAATTCCACAACTGCCTTGCAAAGATGTGGAGGTACCGTGTTGGACTGGGGTGGACAAAGTCAGAAGTCACACGACACCAGTTACAGTTCAACAGGTTTATTTGAAATTGAAAGCTTTCAGAACATAGCCTGTTTGTCGGGTGAAGCCACCAGTTGAAGGGGCTATGCTCCGAAAGCTTGTGATTTCAAATGACTCTAACATTGTGTCATCTGACTTGGTCTTAAAACAAAAATCACTTTGGACCGGATTTCGATGACTGAATTTACATTTAGTTTGTCAGAGAGGAATATAGAAGCTAAGAGAATATATAATGAAAACCAAGTTGCAGCTGCTGACTAGAGTTTCATCAAGGTAGTTCACTGCGCCCAGGACCTGTCTTGGCTGAAGCTCTAGTTCTCATAGCCCATGCTTTGTGCAGGTTGCTCCCCTTATTTGTACAGAAGTACTGACTAAAAAATTAAGTCGTCAAAAGAGACCATGGCAAGTACATAAAATTCAAATTAACGATAGGCGAGTTTAACAAATGCAGAGGGATATTAAGAGACATCGTGATCACTTCATGAAACAAGTTTAACACTTCACTGAATTAAGGGGCTGAATTTAATCCTGGTCAACAGTGCAAGGTGGTCCAGTAGCTTATTAAGAACCTCTTTGTTTTACTATGCAGAATGACAATTGATACTTTATGGCGACTTCTTTCCTAGTCTCACTGCAACTTTGACCTAATTTGAAAATAAATATTTTGGCGAACAATAAGCGGCATGATTAAAAAAAACGGCGGCTGAGTCACTACACAAGAACTATTGGCCTTTCCCTCGGATGGGGGATTAGGGGCACATTTTTAAGGTAAGAGGAGAGAGATTTAAAAAGACACGAAGAGCAAATATTTTACACAGAGGGTGTCTTGTGTGTGAAATGAACTTCCAGACGAAGTGGTGGATGTGGATACAATTACAACATTTAAAAGTCATTTGGATAAGTACAAGAATAGGAAAGGTTTGGAGGGATATGGGCAGGTTGCTGGGACTAGTGTGGTTAGGATTATGTTCAGCAGGGATGGGTTTGACAGAAGGGTCTGCTTCCGTGCTGTATGGCTGTAAAATTCTATGATCCTGTAACTAGAAGCAGGAGTAAGCTTTCAGCCTTTTAAATCTGCTCCACCATTTGATATGATCATGCATTATCTCAGCAGATGCTGGAGAATTCCAAGATAATAAAATGTGAGGCTGGATGAACACAGCAGGCGAAGCAGCATCTCAGGAGCACAAAAGCTGACGTTTCGGGCCGAGACCCTTCATCAGAGAGGGGGATGGGGAGAGGGAACTGGAATAAATAGGGAGAGAGGGGGAGGCGGACCGAAGATGGAGAGTAAAGAAAATAGGTGGAGAGAGTATAGGTGGGGAGGTAGGGAGGGGATAGGTCAGTCCAGGGAAGACGGACAGGTCAAGGAGGTGGGATGAGGTTAGTAGGTAGCTGGAGGTGCGCTTGGGGTGGGAGGAAGGGATGGGTGAGAGGAAGAACCGGTTAGGGAGGCAGAGACAGGTTGGACTGGTTTTGGGATGCAGTGGGTGGGGGGGAAGAGCTGGGCTGGTTGTGTGGTGCGGTGGGGGGAGGGGACGAACTAGGCTGGTTTAGGGATGCAGTAGGGGAAGGGGAGATTTTGAAGCTGGTGAAGTCCACACTGATACCATTGGGCTGCAGGGTTCCCAGGCGGAATATGAGTTGCTGTTCCTGCAACCTTCGGGTGGCATCATTGTGGCAGTGCAGGAGGCCCATGATGGACATGTCATCTAGAGAATGGGAGGGGGAGTGGAAATGGTTTGCGACTGGGAGGTGCAGTTGTGCATTATCTCATCTTGATCTCAACTCCATTTTCCTATCCACTCTCCATAACCCTTCAACCCATTACTAATTAAAACTCTGTCTCTCTCCTCCTTGAATTTATTCAATACCTGAATATCCACTGCACTCTGGAGTAGTGAATTCCACAGATTCATGGCCCTTTCAGAGAAATAATTTCTCCTCACCTCTGTTAAATCTGCTCTGCCTTATCCTAAAACCATGACCTCTGGCCCATGTTGTTTTGCTGTTAAAGCATGTTTCCCCTTTTTGCCTAGTGACGGCCAGTGTCTCAGTGGTTAGTACTTCTACCTCACAGCACCAGGGTCCTGGGTTTAGTTCCAGCCGTGGGTGGCTGTCTGTGTAGAGTTAATACATTCTCCCTGTGTCTGCATGGGTTTCCTCTGGGCGTTCCAGTTTCCTCGTCCAGTCCAAGATGTGCAGAGTGGATAGATTGACCATAATATAGTGCTCAGGGATGTTCAGGTTAGGTGGATTAGCCATGTGAGCTACTCGATAGGGCCAGGGGTGTGTCTGGGTAGGATGCTCTTCAGAGGGTCAGTGAGGATCCAATGAGCCGATTTTATTATTCTTTCCACCTCATAGAGATAGTTCTAACTTTTGTCAGACATTCCATGTGACATTGATGGAGTGGAGACCCATTGTGCACTCGTGTGTTTTTTTTTACTTCCTTTAATATTCAGGAAAATTGGGCAAGAATAACTTATTGATAACTGATTTGATATCAAATATTTTTACACTATAACTAAACATAAAAATAATCCACCCATGTGGGTGTTAAACTTAGCCAACCTCAGCATTTCAATCTTTTTACCCTGGAGTCAGACCAGATCCCATGCTGGACTGTAAATTGTACCTCAGAGAAAAATGGAATTAGTTGCATAAATAGGTAGCCTTACACAGCAAATGCACTTTTAATATAGCTGAATCCTTCTACAACAAAAACAAACTCTGAATTGAGCAGTCGCTCTGACAATTGAAGGGGCACACTATTTTATTCTGAGATCCATATTGATTTGAGTCTGGATGCAGGCAGCATAAAGCCTTGGAAGAAAATAATTCATACTGATATTATTGAAGGTGGCAACAGTTTGTGACCAATTCTGGAGAGCTTAAATGCATAATTTCCACATAAAAGCTGTTTTTTGGAAAATGCAATTTCAAAATGCACAAAGAAATAATGAGAAGCTGAAACCCCTGTAGTTCAAGCTTAATTGTGCTTTATATATGAGAATTTTTAGTTGCAAACAAAATCTCTGCATTGCACATACCACATAATTCAGTGATAGTAGGAACTACAGATGCTGGAAGAATATGAGATAACAAGGTGTAGAACTGGATGAACACAGCAGGCCAAGCAGCATCAGAGGAACAGGAAGGCTGACATTTTGGGCCTAGATCTTTCTGAAGAATCTTTCTGAAGAAGGGTCTAGGCCTGAAACGTCAGCCTTCCTGCTCCTCTGATGCTGTTTGGTCTGCAGTGTTCATGCAGCTCTACACCTTGTTACCTCAAATAATTCAGTGAACTGGCCATCACAATGACCTAGAAAGAACTCTATTCCTTGCAGCTGTAGTAAATTGAAGTACTTTGGACTTGCCTACTTGCTGCATGTTTGTTATTATTGGCACCTTCCAAGGTCTAGGAATATACACTGAGGAATGCACAAAAGATAGCAGCACTGCTGTAGAGATGCAATTGCAAAAGCTCACTGCTAGGACCTTCTATCCACAGTACACAGAAGGGGTGAAAAATTAAGTACTCCTTGGGCTGTATGCTTTAAAAAATACATATTGTAAATCAAGAGGGTTGAAAATGTGGAATGCTTTGAAATAAAAGCTATTTTTATGCCACTTCCCGTAAAAGCCTGGAGGTATCATCGCTGAACTATTCATCCAGAGACCCAAATAATGCTCTGGGGATCTGGGTTGAAATCCCATAATGACAGCTAGTAGAATCTGAATCCAATTTTAAATACCTGGAATTAAGAATCTAATGATGATGATGAACCCATTGTTGATTGTCAGGAAAAATTCATCTGGCGCACTAATTTTCTTTAGGGAAGGAACTTACCATCCTTACCTGGTCTGGCCTACATGTGACTTCAGACCCACAGAGGTATGGGTGACTCAACTGCCTTCTGGGCATTTAGGGATGAGTAATAAATGCTGACCTAGCCAGCGATGCCTTCATCAGCGATGCCTTGTGAACAAATAAGAATAAAAGATTTCTACTTTGAAATGTTTCACATTCTGTATACTCAACATGAATTATCAGAGATATTGACGTAGTAATAATGTCACTGGAATTGTAATCCAGATGCCCCAAACTTGGGATATGGGTCCATGCCTCACCATGGCAGGTAGTGGTACTTACATTAAATTCATCAATCCAGAAAATAAAACTGTCTCAGTAAATAGCGATGATGAATCAATCATTGATGGTGTAAAAAAAATTGGTTTCCTTGTGGCCTTTAGGGAAGGAAACTGCCATCCTTACCTGGTCTGGCCTCCCTGTGACTCCAGACCCACAGCAATGTGATCGACATGTAACTGCCCTCTGGAATGACCAAGCAAGCTATGACCAAGGAGCAATTAGGGATGGCAACAAATGTTGGCACAGCACTAACTTCTGATGAAAAAACAAAGAAAAACAATTATTTGTAGACACAAAATGTGAGGCTGGATGAACACAGCAGGCCAAGCAGCATCTCAGGAGCACAAAAGCTGACATTTCGGGCCTAGACCCTTCATCAGAGAGGGGGATGGGGTGAGGGTTCTGGAATAAGTAGGGAGAGGGGGAGGCGGACCAAAGATGGAGAGAAAAGAAGATAGGTGGAGAGGAGAGTATAGGTGGGGAGGTAGGGAGGGGATAGGTCAGTCCAGGGAAGACGGACAGGTCAAGGAGGTGGGATGAGGTTAGTAGGTAGGAGATGGAGGTGCGGCTTGGTGTGCGAGGAAGGGATGGATGAGAGGAAGAACAGGTTAGGGAGGCAGAGACAGGCTGGACTGGTTTTGGGATGCAGTGGGTGGAGGGGAAGAGCTGGGCTGGTTGTGTGGTACAGTGGGGGGAGGGGACGCACTGGGCTGGTTTTGGGATGCGGTGGGGGAAGGGGAGATTTTGAAGCTGGTGAAGTCCACATTGATACCATTGGGCTGCAGGGTTCCTAACCGGAATATGAGTTGCTGTTCCTGCAATCTTCGGGTGGCATCATTGTGGCACTGCAGGAGGCCCATGATGGACATGTCATCTAAAGAATGGGAGGGGGAGTGGAAATGGTTTGTGACTGGGAGCTGTAGTTGTTTGTTGCGAACCGAGCGGAGGTGTTCTGCAAAGTGGTCCCCAAGCCTCCGCTTGTTTTCCCCAATGTAGAGGAAGCCACACCGGGTACAGTGGATGCAGTATACCACATTGGCAGGTGTGCAGGTGAACCTCTGCTTAATGTGGAAAGTCATCTTGGGGCCTGGGATAGGGGTGAGGGAGGAGGTGTGGGGGCAAGTGTAGCATTTCCTGCGGTTGCAGGGGAAGGTGCTGGGTGTGGTGGGGTTGGAGGGCAGTGTGGAGCGAACAAGGGAGTCATGGAGAGAGTGGTCTCTCCGGAAAGCAGACAGGGGTGGGGATGGAAAAATGTCTTGGGTGGTGGGGTCGGATTGTAGATGGCGGAAGTGTCGGAAAATGATGCGTTGTATCCGGAGGTTGGTGGGGTGGCTTGGGGACCGCTTTGCAGAACACCTCCGCTCGGTTCGCAATAAACAACTGCACCTCCCAATCACAAACCATTTCCACTCCCCCTCCCATTCTTTAGATGACATGTCCATCATGGGCCCCCTGCAGTGCCACAGTGATGCCACCCGAAGGTTGCATGAACAGCAACTCATATTCCGCTTGGGAACCCTGCAGCCATATGGTATCAATGTGGACTTCACCAGCTTCAAAATCTCCCCTTCCCCCACCGCATCCCAAAACCAGCCCAGTGCGTCCCCTCCCCCCACTGTACCACACAACCAGCCCAGCTCTTCCCCTCCCCCACTGCATCCCAAAACCAGTCCAGCCTGTCTCTGCCTCCCTAACCTGTTCTTCCTCTCATCCATCCCTTCCTCGCACACCAAGCCGCACCTCCATCTCCTACCTACTAACCTCATCCCACCTCCTTGACCTGTCCGTCTTCCCTGGACTGACCTATCCCCTCCCTACCTCCCCACCTATACTCTCCTCTCCACCTATCTTCTTTTCTCTCCATCTTCGGTCCGCCTCCCCCTCTCTCCCTATTTATTCCAGTTCCCTCTCCCCATCCCCCTCTCTGATGAAGGGTCTAGGCCCGAAATGTCAGCTTTTGTGCTCCTGAGATGCTGCTTGGCCTGCTGTGTTCATCCAGCCTCACATTTTGTTGTCTAGGATTCTCCAGCATCTGCAGTTCCCATTATCTCTGATACAATTATTTGTAGGTTTATTTGTAGGGTTGGATGTGACTTTGTGTAACCTTAGTGATTTCTTTTGTTCGTTTTGCACCTGAATCGGAATCAGCTGTGATCAACGAATATAGAAACAAGAATTTCTGCTCATAAGGGATCAAAGTAAAATGAATTTAGGTGAGTGTCAATCTGTTCATTGTACGATTTAGTTACATTTATAAAATCACGACAAAAGGATGAAAAATGTGAAAGGCACTTATGACAATTCAATAGGACCTACTCTTGCAAGATTTGGGCTACTTTTTCTTTAATGATTGCTGTGCTTTACTGAGGATCTGAGAGTGAATACTAATGAGAGACAGAGAGAAGACAAGAAAAGGCTTTTGGACTTTTATTCCCAGCAGAAGTAAACCAAAGCAGTGAAAAGACAACGTAAGCAGGTGCAAACTTCCCGTCTTCTTACAGTCTTCAAATCTCCCTGGGCAGCTTGAAAGAAGCTCTACCATTTGTATTGTTACCTTTCAATGGGACAGTTCGGCATGCATCTGCTTTTCGACAGAATGGGAGGCACAGTGGTTGAAGTGAAATGCCAGCCAACTCAAAAGGTTTCCAGGATGTGCAGGTGGCAGCAGCTGGTGTCGGTAGATCTGGCAGTGGGAGGAAGGATTTGGCTGCTGGATCGCTGGTGGTTCATCTGGACGAGTACGTAAACCATCCTTAAGGAAAGCCTGGGCTGGAAAATGCCCAATCTCATTTCGTTTTATAACGTCAATAAGCACCACTGTGAGAAATCTTCCTGCACAATGACTGACAACACCATAGGCATTTAATTAAACAGGGCACTAGAAATACGTTGCAGCAAATTTTAGCAGCCAATTTAGATGTATCCACAGAACATTTCCTTCTGGCATTCAACCTGAAATTCATTGTATGAAACAACTCTATTTACCTCAATTTTTGTGTTTCTAAAATTTCGCTATAAATATTGTAAACAAGCTACTAGGCCAATGCATGGATGCTCTAAATAATTTGCTGAAAATCCAATTTACAGTAATACCCTATCTATTCTGCTCAAATTAGCTTCCTTTCAGGACTGTCAACATCACGTTAGGAATTGAGAGTGTGAGAGTCAACACTTATTACCCTGCCTGTCTCCTCCTTCTGGGAGGTAATGGTTCCATGAAAGATCTCAAATATCTCAATGAAATGGCCAATCTTCACCTGTAAATTATTGAGAGTGCTTACAAGATCTCACTATGGGGGACATCACAGCTTGAACCTGCGTCTGCCCAGTGTCCATGACTGTATGCTTATTTCTAAAGGTTCATAGAACATAGAACAATACAACGCAGAGCAGGCCCTTCGGCCCTCGATGTTGCACTGACCTGTGAACTAATCTAAGCCCCTCCCCCTATGCTATCCCATCATGATCCACATGCTTATCCAAGGACTGTTTAAACGCCCCTAATGTGGCTGAGTTCACTACATTGGCAAGCAGGGCATTCCACGCCCTTACCACTCTCTTCGCAGACAGCAATTTCAAAATTCCAAAATTCTCTCAGTTCCCAGCCTCCCAGTTATTTCTGTGTATCGTAATTCAAATGATCCTTCCTAAGCCACTCAAACCTTCTACACTTATAATGCTTGGAGAGCTTTCTAACCACACGTCATCTCTTAGCCTCTTTCTCTCTTGCTTTCTCCAGCCTTTTCATCCTTTCTGGATAATCCTTTTCACTTTGAGGAGCTAATTATCAGGTCATTCCCCAGTAAAACATTTATTTGTGGCATCAGTAGGCTGGGACTGCATCCAGTATTTGCGGGCTCAGAACAAATTCAAATTCTAGGTAAATTTTAACCAGTGGTGCTCTGTATGAGGGTGGCAGCAGTGTGGTGGTATGTTGACACAAGCCTTAATTCAACCCTTAATACTGAGTTGGGGGAGGTTTTCTCACCAAAGATACTTACACTGGGAACATTGGAATTCCCCTGTTTTGGCTCAAACTTCTCCAGTGTAAACTGAAATTTATATATAAGATTAATCATTTGTGTGATAGGCCAAAGATCTTTTGGCTTAATGGCAACATCTGTTTCGTGATGAGCACCATTTGTGTTGCTGCTCTACAGTAACAGAGATAGTTCCACCTGATGCTGACACACCTCAGGCACCCTTTCAGGGTAATCGGAGATAGAATGGGAACTTTAGGGGCCAAAAGTGATTGCGTTAGGCTCATTCACTGCTTTGTTCAATATGTGATGAAACATGGAGTTACACGACACAGTAACAAATCCTTCAGTCCAACCAATCCATGCCAATTGCAGTCCCAAACTAAACTAATCCCACCTGCCTGCTTTCTGGCCAATATCCCTCCAAACATTTCATATTCATGTCTTCATCCAAATGTCTTTTAAACATATTAATAGTATGGACATGCACGACTTTCTCCAAAAATGAACCACTCTCTGTTTAGAAGGGTTATCCCTCAGGTCACTTTTAAGTCTTTCTCATCTTACTTAAACATATGCCCCTCTAGTCATGAAATCCCCCACCCTAAGGAAAAGAAACCTGCTATTCACCCTACATATCCCCCTTGTGATTTCATAAATCTCTACAAGGTCACCCACAACCTCCTACACTTCAGTGGAAAGATGTCCCAGCCTAACCAGCTTCTCCTTATAACTCAAACCCTCCACTCCCAGCAATATCCTGGGAAATCACTTCAGACCCCACTCCAGCTTAATAATATTCTACTTATAACAGGGTGACTAGAACTGGACATGGTACTCCAGAAAAGGTTTCAGCACCTGTACGACTTCAATTTGGTCATGGTTGTTATTATCCCAAAGGATAGTTTTGATACACCCTATTTAAGCATCAAGATTGCATGGTGAACAATTATCTTGGGCCCCATTTTTGAAGTTGTCAATAAGGTTAATCTTATAGTGCATGGCAAAGTGGAGCCCCAATGTTTTCAGCCTATCACACAGATAAACAATGTGGCATATTAATCTTAGTGCTGATGTGATGTCAGGTATATAGCTTTATGTCCCCAAGATTGGTGAATCAAATCAAATAGTATATCCCTTCAGCTGGTCACATCAAACAAGGAAATGAATACACCCAGCAATATGTGTATAACTCACAATACAATATCTGACATTTGATATGATTCTGCAATTGGACATTTGATACATAATCTTGAATATGCAAAGAATTGTGCTGACAGCCAATTTAGGATTGTCATTCAACTTGCAGTATGGTGCAACTGCGTGCTACAAGTTGCATACACTAATGCACAAGACTCTTTACTTTGCAGACAAAAAGCACATAGAAATACACTGCCTATTTCGACTTTGTGAAATAGGAGACAGCCATTCACTCACAATGCTTTTGCCTGGAGTCAAAATGTAAACAAAGCCTGGCAGTTAGCTATCTATCATAATTAATGAGCACATTCCACATAACATTGCCTCTACCAATCAGAGTAAACTTACCAACCAATCGGCACTCTCCTCTCATAAAATATAAACTGTGTATTTCCCCGGGCTTGGTTTATCTTGTGAATTGTCCTGACGAATGGAAGGTAAAAAGCTTTGACAGAGTATGTTCTGTGTGTCCAAAAAATGTAAAGGACAATTCAGTTATGAAGTGCTTTAGCACAATCAGATCTTGTGAAAGGAAAACATTTTCCTTTGTTTTCAGCCTGGGAAAAAGCATCTCAAGTGAAATTTCGATATGAGCGAAACAACGCTTGTACAGCTTAAGCTTGTGGTGATGGTTTCTTAACATCAATCTTAATTCCAGATTTTTATCGGATTCACATCCCACCATAACACAGCTTGAACCCAGGCCCGCCAGAACATTACCTGAATCTGAAGGTTACTAGCCCCATGATGATATCATTAGCCACCAACTCTCCCACTATCAGATCCACTGATTATCTTCTATTTTCATTTCATATTTCCAGCATCTGCAGTATTCTACTTTTATATTAATAAAGACAGACCTCAGCTATTAATAAAACTAATAAACTTTTATTGGACATTTCCAGATTGAATTAAAATCACAATAGGAGGCACAGATCATAAAGCAGACAAAGTAGCTTACATTTTGCATACACAGCTGTAGATATTAAAGACAAATTGACTGTAATGCCTAGTGATAAATAATAATTAGCATCGGCACTAGAAAGAAAGCTCAGCTAATTAATTTGAATAAATAAGTATAGTCAAATTAGCATAACCATTAATATATAACCCCTCATACATTATATAGTTTCCATTTGATTAAGCCAGGTTATCCACATTTTTCTAGAAAATGCACACTTGGAAAGTATACACAATTGTCATGTATATAGTAGGAATAATTCAATAATTTATTGGCTTTTTATTCATTTTTCTGTCATAAATATAGTCTCAGATATTCCCTAAATGCAAGGAGTTTCTTTAAAAAAGGCAAAAACTTAAAAATGTAATATTTATCATAATGAGAATTTGTTTTGTTTTTGACCTCTGTTTATCCCACTAGGGTATCCCACCTGCAAGGGAGGGAAAGTTTCATTGTTGAGCAGGTGAGAAGGCACGGATTTTGTTGGATCCTAATGAACGGTGGAGCAGACTCAAGAGTCTGAATGGCTTACTCCTGTGTCTATTTGTTGTGGTTTTATTCATTGCAATATAATCACTTCCGGAAAAAAGATATGGCCCTCCTCTTTCTGCTTCCTCCCGCTTTTCCAGTCTCTTCCCACCGATTTCCATAACTTTTCAGATGTCTCTATTGATTTAACAGCATCCAGTTTCCCAGAGTGGGATGCATCTTTTTCAGCATGGACTCCTGATCTCGCTCCACTGTCGGGACAATCTGCGAGCTCTACTTCTTCCCCATCAATCACCAGCCTCCACTTCCTGCCTCAGCCTGTTCTCACATTGGATATTTTCTCCCTTTGTCCACTCCCTCCAAAGCAAACATGCTGCTATGGTCCCCATATGGATCCAAGGTAGCAATGAATAATCAAGCTGTTCAAGTGTGTTTTGATACAACCAGAAGCAGGCAGAATTTGAACATAGCATTCTGGCTCAAAGGCAGGGACAATAACATTCACACAACAAAGCCGGGATTTGGGATATGTTAGCCACTTTGTGGGATATACTTCTTGACTGAAGACCTGCTTCGGACACCTTCTGCATCTACTTTTCCAGCATATTGATAACTGATGATTGGCTCCATGTCTCAGCTTTGCTTCAAATTCTGCCTCCTCTCTCACCGTCAAATGGCTTATTTCTGACTCCTCCCTTCCTTGGCAGTTACCTGGACACTGTGTTGCAGGAAGCAGTCACATCCCTTATATTAACTACTTCAAATTTACTCGGAAGTCAGAGACAGCGAGGCAGGGAGAGGGAGCCAGGATACAATGCTGAAGAAGCCTGAGCACTTGAACTTGTCAAACAGGTTCGAGAGTCTTGCTCACTGTGTGGGTAAGAATAGGGCCATTGGGCAAACCGGCCCTAGCACTATGGTACAGGGAGCCATTCAAGAGGAGGAGAATAGAGAACTATAATTATAATCAGGGTTAATAAAGTCGGGGGATAGACATCCTGGTGAATCATATAACTTGGGCTTTGAACTAAATAGTAAGGTATGGAGAAGCCTTTGGACTTGCATGGAAAATTCTGCATAAAGGTAAAGGTGGGCAGGGCTCAGAGTATGTTATTAAAGTTTTCAAACAAGAAACAATACAGAAAGTATGAAGATTCAGAAGTCTAAGTTCAGGCACAGCTGATAAGGCAACAACTATGAGAAAGAGGGCAGTTGATACAGGACTGAGGATGTGGTACTTACATGCATACAGGATATAAAACAAGGAAAATGAGCTTGTAGGGCAAGTTGAAATTGGAAAGTATGATGTTGTCATTATCACAGAGAAATGGCTGCAAGGGGTCATGATAGGGAACTAAGTATCCAAGGATACACATCCTATTGAAAGGACAGGCAGATGTGTTACAAAGTTGGCACCCACTCTGAGAACAAAAAAAAAGGAGGAATGCCTCACCTGATAAACTGTAAAAGAAATGTGAAAAGTGGTGTAACCTGCCTTTCAGCAACTTCTAGTGATTAAGTAAATAAAATCTCTGATAATCACTTTAAAATCAACAAGTAACAATTTACTTATCCAACTCAAACAGTGAACAAATTAACTAAACCAATAACGAACAGAATAAATCCTTCTTAACTACTAACTATTCGCAAGTAAAGCCAGATTCTATAGGTATGCTGTTCCAATAAATACAAGTTCCACCTATGAATTAAAAAAACATAGAATTTAGTCTCTCAAAATTACAGCTGAGTTATGTGTTTTCCAGAATGTATTGTGCTTTCTCCATCAATTCCTCTGTCAGGAATATTAACTAGTTGTGCCTTTGGTATTGTTTTTATTTAGATGTGCTTTATCTAAGGCATAGAGGAGGCTGTGAGAGCCAATGATTCTTTCTTGAGAGCTGAGGGCTTTGGCTGATAGCAGCTAGCTCTGTTACTTCGTCCAAGTAACGCCTTCTTTTATACAGTTGATTACATATCACTATTTCTTACAGTGGGATTGACCATCAGATATAAATTTAATAGGTTTTTGGTATCTAAGTAGCTGGTAAAAATTGATTGGCTAAGTTCAAAAACCTGTTTTCTTGGCAACGTCTGCTGCTTGGCCTGCTAACTGTATGGCCTTTTGATACAAAAGTTTCAATTTGGCCACTTGCTGTGTGCTTTCAAAATTTCAAGCTGCTGCTCACAAACATCCAATATAAATGTTGAAGCACAGAAAAAAAGCACATGATGTTTTAAAGGGACCCTGCAATGCTTTTTACGTGCATTTTACAAACACCAAATTCTAACGTCCTACTTCCCAACCCACAAGCACTCTAACCAACTTCGCAACACCACCCCTCTTAAAAACAGCTTCATCATTATGAAAAGATGGCTTCATTTCTTTTCTTTTCTAACCTTAACTCCATTACGTTACTAGATCTATCGATCACTATTCGAGAGTTACACAATTATATATATGCATAAAACATTGAATACTACTGTTTTGATCCGATACAAATATTTTTCTTCTAAACTCACGATAAAACATCAGTGATAATATTTTCACGACTCACAACATGTACTATCTGTAAATTAAAGGTTTGTTATATAAGACTCCAATGAAATAATCTGGAGTTCTTGTCCTTAAATCATCCCAGAAATGTCAATGAATTGTTATTAATAATTGTCTCTGATACATTGATTGCAACATAAACATTAAAATGTTGCAAGGCCATTACCAAACTCAATGGCTGAATATTTTTTTCAGTTGGGTAATTGTGTGTTTTTGAAAAATAACCGATTGGCCTATCCATTCTACAATCAAATTTGGTGTGGCTAAAACTGGTGCGATGGTTAACACTGTTTATAAATTCTCAAACTGTTCTCTCCACAGCAAGTTTGTGTTCTTTCTTAACAAACTGTCAACGGTGCCACTATGCGACTAAAGTTTGGTACAAATTTACTGTAGAATCCTTTCAATCCAAGAAATTGTCTTCAAGGATAGTGCCAGGAAATCTTTGATGGACTTCATCTTCACATTCCTCTGTATCATCCGTCTGTATCTGATGTTGGGCCCTAAGAATGTCTTTGCAAATTCTGTTTTTGCCATGTTTATGACCAACTTTGAGTCCCTTAGTCTCTCAAAGAGCTCTGTCAAATGCTGCACGTAATCTTTCAGTGAATGGCATAAGATCACCCAGTCATCTTTGCAGATGGCACAGCAGTGTAGACGGCACAGCAATGTAGTCAATCTGCCACAACTCTCTTCATAAGCCTTTGAAAAGCAGTTGGTGCATTTTTGATTCCGAAGGGCATCACTTTAGTGATGGAAAGGGATAGGTGTATACCACTGGGCAAGAGTTATAGCTGGGGGAAAGGCAATTACGATGAGATTAGAAAAGATTTAGGGAGCATAGGATGGGGAAGGAAACTGCAGGGGATGGGCACATTAGAAATGTGGAGCTTATTCAAGGAAAAGCTCCTGTGTGTCCTAGATAAGTATGTACCTGTCAGGCAGGGAGGAAGCTGTAGAGTGCGGGAGCCGTGGTTTACGAAGGAGGTAGAATCTCTCTTCAAGAGGAAGAAGAAGGCCCATGTTAGGATGAGATGTGAAGGCTCAGTTAGGGCACGTAAGGGCTACAAGGTAGCCTGGAAAGACTTAAGAGAGAGCTCAGAAGAGCCAGGAGAGGACGTGAGAAGTTTTTGGTGGATAGGATCAGGTTAAACCCTAAGGCTTTCTATAGGTATTTAAGGAATAAAAGAATGACAAAAGTAAGATTAGGACCAATCAAGGATAGTAGTGGGAAGTTGTGTGAGGAGTCAGAGGAGATAGGGGAAGCGCTAAATGAATATTTTTCAACAGTATTTACTCTAGAAAATGACAATGTTGTCGAGGAGAATACTGAGATACGGGCTACTAGACTAGGTGGGATTGAGGTTCACAAGGAAGAGGTATTAGAACTCCTACCGAGGGTGAAGATAGATAAGTCTCCTGGGCCGGATGGCATTTATCCTAGGATCCTCTGGGAAGCCAGGGAGGAGATTGCTGAGCCTTTGGCATGATCTTTAACTCATCTTTGTCTACAGGAATCGTGCCAGATGACTCGGGGATAGCAAATGTGGTTCGCATGTTCAAAAAGGGGAGTAAAGACAACCCTGGCAATTATAGACCAGTGAGCCTTACCTCAGTTGTTGGTAAAGTGTTGGAAAAGGTTATAAGGGATAGGATTTATAATCATCTAGAAAAGAATAAATCGATTAGGGATAGTCAGCACGGTTTTGTGAAGGGAAGGTCGTGCCTCACAAACCTTATTGAGCTCTTTGAGAAGGTGACCAAACAGGTAGATGAGAGTAAACCGGTTGATGTGGTGTATATGGATTTCAGCAAGACGTTCGATAAGGTTCCCCACAGTAGGCTATTGTACAAAATGCAGGGTAATGGAATTGTGGGAGATATAGCAGTTTGGATTGGAAATTGGCTTGCTGAAAGAAGACAGAGGGTGGTAGTTGATGGGAAATGTTCATCTTGGAGACCAGTTACTAGTGGTGTACTGCAAGGGTCGGTGTTGGGTCCACTGCTGTTTGTCATTTTTATAAATGACCTGGATGAGGGCGTAGAAGGATGGGTTAGTAAATTTGCAGACGAGCTGGGTAGCAGAGCAGGGCTGAGAGGTGGCAAATGGAGTTTAATGCAGACAAGTGTGAGGTCTTGCACTTTGGTAGGAGTAACCGGAAGGCAAACTACTGGGCTAATGGTAAGATCCTTAGTAGTGTAGATGAGCAGAGACGTCTCGGTGTCCATGTACACAGATCCTTGAAAGTTGCCACCCAGGTTGACAGGACTGTTAAGAAGGCATACAGTGTTTTAGCTTTTATTAATAGAGGGATTGAGTTCCGGAACCAAGAGGTTATGGTGAAGCTGTACAAAACTCTGGTGCGTCCGCACTTGGATAATTGTGTGCAGTTCTGGCCATCACATTGTATGAAGGATGTGGAAGCTTTGGAAAGGGTGCAGAGGAGATTTACTAGGATGTTGCCTGGTCTGGAGGGAAGGTCTTACGAGGAAAGGCTGAGGGACTTGAGGCTGTTTTCATTAGAGAAAAGAAGGTTGAGAGGTGACTTAATTGAAACATATAAAATAATCAGACGGTTAGATAGGGTGGATGGGGAGAACCTTTTTCCTAGGATGGTGATGGCGAGCACGAGGGGGCATAGCTTTAAATTGAGGGGTGAAAGATATATGACAGATGTGAGAGGTAGTTTCTTTACTCAGAGAGTAGTAAGGGAATGGAACGCTTTGCCTGCAACGATAGTAGATTCGCCAACTTTAGGTACATTTAAGTTGTCATTGGATAAGCATATGGACGTACATGGAATAGTGTAGGTTAGATGGGCTTGAGATCGGTATGACAGGTCGGCACAACATCGAGGGCCGAAGGGCCTGTACTGTGCTTTAATGTTCTATGATCTATGTTCTACTTGAAATTGATATTGCCCAGATGGGGTTATAAAAGCAGAAGCTTAGTTTGCTCTCTCCGACCAAGGTGCTTTCCAGTAACCACAAAGTAGTTGCAACTTTGTGAGGTAAGTGGTTTGCCCTACTTTTTCTACACAATCCTCCAGCCCCAGAAATGGGTATGAGTCACAGTGCTGACATTCCGATAATCTATGCAGCATTGTTGTGTATCATTGGGTTTGGGAACCAACATGATTGGCAAACTCCACCTGCTTTCACTTGTTTATATGATATCTTCTTGGAGTATTGCTTCCACTTCCTTCTGAACCCGTCCTGCTGTGAGAGAATAAAGCCTGTAGTGGCAGACCATACTAAGATAAGTGGAGGGATAGGTAGTATTGAGGAGGTGGCAAGGCTGCTGAAGACTTGGACAGGTTAGGAGAGTGGGCAAAGAAGTGACAGATGGAGTACAACGTGGGAAAGTCTGAGGTCGTGCACTTAGGTAAGAAGAATAAAAGCATGGACTATTTTCTAAATGGGAGAAAATTCATAAATCTGAAGTGCAAAGAGATTTGGGAGTTCTAGTCCAGGATTCTCTCAAGGTAAACTTGCAGGTTGAGTCAGTAGTCAGGAAGGCAAATGCAATTTTGGCATTTATTTTGAGAGGACTTGACTATAAAACCAGGGATATACTACTGAGGCTTTATAAGGCTCTGGTCAGGCCACATTGAGAGTGTTGTGTGCAGTTCTGGGCCCCATATCTCAGGAAGGATGTACTGGCCCTAGAGTGGGTTCAGAGGAGGTTCATGAGAATGGTCCCAGGAATGGAAAGCTTAATGTATCAGGAATGTTTGAGGACTTAGGGGCTATACTCATTGGAGTCTTGAAGGATGAAGGAGGATCTAATTGAAACGAACAGAATACTGAATAGCCTAATCAGAGTGGACGTTGGGAAGATGCTTCTATTGTAGAGAAACTAGGACCCAAGGACATAGCCTTATATTAAAGGAAAGATCATTTAGAATGGAGATAAAGGAAAACTTCTTCAGCCAGAGAGTGGCGAATCTATGAAATTCACCACCACAGAAGGCTGTGGAGACCAGGTCATTGAGTACATTTAAGACTGAGATAGTTAGATTCTTGATTATCAAGAGGAACAAGGGTTTTGGGGACAAAACAGGAGAATGCGGTTGAGGAACTTATCAGCCATGACTGAATAGTGGAGCAGAATCGATGGTTCGAATGGCCTAATTTCTACTCCTATGTCTTATGGTCTTATGGTATTGTTTTATCACAATATTATTCCCTCCTTCAACCTCATGTATTATGGTGTTAGTCCTTCCCATTCTGCTTCTACATTGGTCCTCATAGTACTGCAACAAGTATTTCAATTCAGTTTACTGTTCCTGGGACAGATAGCTCACTACTCTATCCTATTCATTAAGGACTTCCTCATCATCCAATTTATTTTGAGGCACATGAAGATCCAAATAATCTGGATAATCAGAACCGTTCGGAGGAAGGGTCGCCGGACCCAAAACATTAACTCCAATTTTTCCTTCACAGATGCTGCCAGACCTGCCGAGCTTTTCCAGCAATTTCTGTTTTTGTTCCTGATTTACAGGATCCACAGTTCTTTCAGCTTTCATTTGTTTAGCCAATTTCTCAAAGGAAATGAAAAAGGCTTCTACATCTTTTTCATTGAATTTTGATACTGTTAGACATGTTTGTATATACCCCCACCAGGCTGTTGGCTATGATGAGTTTGCTCATCATCATTTCTGCCTTGTAATTTTACTTCTTATTGTTTGAAGTCTTGTTGCTTCAATTTCCAACTTCATCTTTTCTAATTCAAACATTCTTTCACTTTCTTTCTCTTCTGACATGGCTATCTTTTCGTCATCTTGGGCTCTACTTTTCATTTTCTTCAGCTAGGAATCTTCATCCCTGTCTTTTACTGAGTCATCTAGCTCCAGCATTTTAAGTTCATTTTCTAACTCCAATTTCTCATTTGCAACTTAATTTTTCTAACTCTGCTGCACTCAACTGTATCACTGATGCACCTAAATGCTTGGCTAACTCAATTACAGTTTCAGCTTTCTTATTGTCCCCAGTTAAACTCAATTTCAGCCTAGATAATGAAATGTGAGGCTGGATGAACACAGCAGGCCCAGCAGCATCTCAGGAGCACAAAAGCTGACGTTTCGGGCCTAGACCCTTCATCAGAGAGGGGGATGGGGAGAGGGAACTGGAATAAATAGGGAGAGAGGGGGAGGCGGACCGAAGATGGAGAGAAAAGAAGATAGGTGGAGAGGAGAGTATAGGTGGGGAGGTAGGGAGGGGATAGGTCAGTCCAGGGAAGACGGACAGGTCAAGGAGGTGGGATCAGGTTAGTAGGTAGGAGATGGAGGTGCGGCTTGGGGTGGGAGGAAGGGATGGGTGAGAGGAGGAACAGGTTAGAGACAGGTTGGACTGGTTTTGGGATGCAGTGGGTGGAGGGGAAGAGCTGGGCTGGTTGTGTGGTGCAGTGGGGGTAGGGGACGAACTGGGCTGGTTTTGGGATGCGGTGGGGTAAGGGGAGATTTTGAAGCTGGTGAAGTCCACATTGATACCATTGGGCTGCAGGGTTCCCAAGCGGAATATGAGTTGCTGTTCCTGAAATCTTCGGGTGGCATCATTGTGGCACTGCAGGAGGCCCATGATGGACATGTCATCTAAAGAATGGGAGGGGGAGTGGAAATGGTTTGTGACTGGGAGGTGCAGTTGTTTATTGCGAACCGAGCGGAGGTGTTCTGCAAAGCGGTCCTCAAGCCTCCACTTGGTTTCCCCAATGTTGAGGAAGCCACACCGGGTACAGTGGATGCAGTATACCACATTGGCAGATGTGCAGGTGAACCTCTGCTTAATGTGGAAAGTCATCTTGGGGCCTGGGATAGGGGTGAGGGAGGAGGTGTGGGGGCAAGTGTAGCATTTCCTACGGTTGCAGGGGAAGGTGCTGGGTGTGGTGGGGTTGGAGGGCAGTGTGGAGCGAACAAGGGAGTCATGGAGAGAGTGGTCTCTCCAGAAAGCAGACAGGGGTGGGGATGGAAAAATGTCTTGGGTGGTGGGGTCGGATTGTAGATGGCGGAAGTGTCGGAGGATGATGCTTTGTATCCGGAGGTTGGTGGTGTGGTGTGTGAGAACGAGGGTGATCCGCTTTGGGCGGTTGTGGCGGGGGCGGGTTGTGAGGGATGTGTTGCGGGAAATGCGGGAGACGCGGTCAAGGACATTCTCGACCACTGTTGGGGGAAAGTTGCGGTCCTTGAAGAACTTGGACATCTGGGATGTGCGGGAGTGGAATGCCTCATCGTGGGAGCAGATGCGGCGGAGGTGGAGGAATTGGGAATAGGGGATAGAATTTTTGCAGGAGGGTGGGTGGGAAGAGGTATATTATAGGTAGCTGTGGGAGTCGGTGGGCTTGAAATGGACATCAGTTACAAGCTGGTTGCCTGAGATGGAGACTGAGAGGTCCAGGAAGGTGAGGGATGTGCTGGAGATGGCCCAGGTGAACTGAAGGTTGGGGTGGAAGGTGTTGGTGAAGTGGATGAACTGTTCGAGCTCCTCTGGGGAGCAAGAGGCGGCGCTGATCCAGTCATCAATGTGACGGAGGAAGAGGTGGGGTTTGGGGCCTGTGTAGGTGCGGAATAGGGACTGTTCCTCGTAACCTACAAAGAGGCAGGCATAGCTGGGTCCCATGCGGGTGCCCATGGCCACCCCCTTAGTCTGTAGGAAGTGGGAGGAATCGAAAGAGAAGTTGTTGAGGGTGAGGACGAGTTTGACTAGGTGGATGAGGGTATCGGTAGAGGGGGACTGGTCGGGCCTGTGGGACAGGAAGAAGCGGAGGGCCTTGAGGCCATCTGCATGCGGAATACAGGTGTATAGGGACTGGATGTCCATGGTGAAAATGAGGTGTTGGGGGCCAGGGAATTGGAAGTCCTGGAGGAGGTGGAGGGCGTGGGTGGTTTCACGGACGTAGGTAGGGAGTTCCTGGGCCAAAGGGGAGAAAATGGTGTCCAGATAGGTGGAGATGAGTTCGGTGGGGCAGGAGCAGACTGAGACGATGGGTCGACCAGGGCAGGCAGGTTTGTGGATTTTGGGAAGGAAATAGAAACGGGCCGTGTGGGGTTGGGGAACAATGAGGTTGGAGGCTGTGGGTAGGAGGTCCCCTGAGGTGATGAGGTCATGAATGGTGTTGAAGATGATGGTTCGGTGCTTGGGTGTGGGGTCATGATCGATGGGGCAGTAGGAGGTGGTGTCGGAGAGTTGGCGTTTGTCCTCGGCAATGTAGAGGTCAGTGCGCCACACTACCACTGCGCCACTCTTGTCTGCGGGTTTGATGGTGAGGTTGGGGTTGGAACGGAGGGAGTGGAGGGCTGCCCGTTCTGCGGGGGAGAGGTTGGAGTGGGTGAGAGGGGTGGAGAGGTTGAGGCGGTTAATGTCTCGACGGCAGTTAGAGATGAAGAGGTCGAGGGAAGGTCGTAGGCCTGGGTGTGGTGTCCAGGAGGAGGACTTGTGTTGGAAGCGGGTGAAGGGGTCAGTGGAGGGAGGGTTCGGTTCCCGGTTGAAGAAGTAGGCGTGGAGGCGAAGACGGCGGAAAAACTGCTCTATGTCCAATCGTGACTGGTATTCGTTGATGTGTGGTTGTCGGGGGACAAATGTGAGCCCCTTGCTAAGGGCTGACCGTTCGTCCTCAGTTAGTGGGAGGTCTGGGGGGATGGTGAAGATGCGGCAGGGTTCAGTATGGCTGTCTTCTCTGGGGTTGCTGGCTGTGGAGGTTGTGGGCGGAGCAGCCTGTTTGCTAAATCTGAAAGTGTCACCTTTTTCAGTCTTCCTAAACTTTCTTGGCAAATTTGGGAAGCATCTTTTACCTCCAGAACCTCTTCGGCAATGTTAAGAGACACTTCCCACTTTTGATTTAGCCAACAACAATCCATTAAAATTAAACAGATTTTCCAGATCTAGGCCAATAGTCCCCAAGTCTGTTTAAATCTGCTCGGAACTTTCAAAAACAGAATCTGTTCAAATCTGTCCAGATCATGGGCAAACTCCTAAACAGTTATAAAGTGGATGTCGACCACCCACCCCTCACCCTCCCACACACACAAGAACTAAAACTGAAGCACCCAAAGAGAAGCACCTTGCCCTACAACCTGTCAAAGGAGTGTGAAAACTGGTGTAATCTGCATTTCAGGAACTTCCAGTGGTTAAATAAAATAGATCCCTAAAACTCATTTTAAAATCACCAAGTAACAATTTATTTATCTAACTCAAACAGTGAACAAATTAACTAAACTATTAACAAACCGAATAAATCCCTTATAACTGCTAACTATTTCTGAGTAAAGCAAGATCCTAATGGAATGCTGTTCCAATAAATACAAGC
Organism: Stegostoma tigrinum; assembly: GCF_030684315.1. Lineage (NCBI taxonomy): Eukaryota > Metazoa > Chordata > Chondrichthyes > Orectolobiformes > Stegostomatidae > Stegostoma > Stegostoma tigrinum. The sequence continues at coordinate 56,446,164 of NC_081370.1, read as the reverse complement.
CCCACTTACGTAATAAGACAACAGTATTTAGCCTCTCAAAATTACAGCCAAGTTACATGTCTTCTGGAATGCTCTGTGCTTTCTCCATCAGTTCTTCTGTCAGGAATTTTATCTAGTATGCCATTGGTATTGTTGTTATTTAGATGGTGCCTTCTCTAAGACATAGAGGAGGCTGTGAGAGCCAACAATTCTCTCTTGAGAGCTGGGGTCCATTAGCTTTAGGTGATAGCAGCTAGCTGTGTCACTTTGTCCAACTGCCCCTTATTTTATACCCTTGATGACATATCACTATTTCTTACAATAGGATCGATTCTATGTTGCCAAAACCATCAGGTTTAAATTTAATAGATTTTTTTTTGCTTCCAAGTGCCTAGTTCAAATTGATTGGCTAAAGTCAAAAGCTTGTTTCCTCGGTAAAAGTCACAGCTTGGCCTGCGAATTGTGTGATCTTTTGATACAAATGTTTCAATTTGGGCACTTTCTGTATAACTTGCAAACTTTCAAGCTACTGCACACAAACATCAATTTTAAATCTCTAAGCACGGAAAAAACACATGATCTTTTAAAGGGACCACACAATGCTTTCCCTCATAACATTTTACAAACACCAAAGTCTAATTTTCTGCCTCATAATCCGCAAGTGCTCCACCTAACTTGGTAACAGATGGAATGAGCTTTCTTGGAGGAGTTTCTGGGGGTAATTTGGGAGGCACCGAAGAAATTCATCCCAAGAAACAGCATACTAAGGGGAGAATGAGGCAACCATTGCTGATAAGGTACAGCGTAAAAACAAAAGAGAAAACATGCAATGTGGTGAAGATTAGTGGGAAAACAAAGGATCAGGAAGGCTTTAAAAGACAGATGCGGATACCTTATAATAAAATGTGAGGCTGGATGAACACAGCAGGCCAAGCAGCATCTCAGGAGCACAAAAGCTGACGTTTCGGGCCTAGACCCTTCATCAGAGAGGGGGATGGGGGGAGGGAACTGGAATAAATAGGGAGAGAGGGGGAGGCGGACCGAAGATGGAGAGTAAAGAAGATAGGTGGAGAGGGTGTAGGTGGGGAGGTAGGGAGGGGATAGGTCAGTCCAGGGAAGACGGACAGGTCAAGGAGGTGGGATGAGGTTAGTAGGTAGCTGGGGGTGCGGCTTGGGGTGGGAGGAAGGGATGGGTGAGAGGAAGAACCGGTTAGGGAGGCAGAGACAGGTTGGACTGGTTTTGGGATGCAGTGGGTGGGGGGGAAGAGCTGGGCTGGTTGTGTGGTGCAGTGGGGGGAGGGGATGAACTGGGCTGGTTGAGGGATGCAGTGGGGGAAGGGGAGATTTTGAAACTGGTGAAGTCCACATTGATACCATATGGCTGCAGGGTTCCCAGGCGGAATATGAGTTGCTGTTCCTGCAACCTTCGGGTGGCATCATTGTGGCAGTGCAGGAGGCCCATGATGGACATGTCATCAAGAGAATGGGAGGGGGAGTGGAAATGGTTTGCGACTGGGAGGTGCAGTTGTTTGTTGCGAACTGAGCGGAGGTGTTCTGCAAAGCGGTCCCCAAGCCTCCGCTTGGCTCTTTGTAGGTTACGTGGAACAGTCCATCTTCCGCACCTACACAGGCCCCAAACCCCACCTCTTCCTCCGGTACATTGATGACTGTATCGGCGCCGCCTCTTGCTCCCCAGAGGAGCTCGAACAGTTCATCCACTTCACCAACACCTTCCACCCCAACCTTCAGTTCACCTGGGCCATCTCCAGCACATCCCTCACCTTCCTGGACCTCTCAGTCTCCATCTCAGGCAATCAGCTTGTAACTGATGTCCATTACAAGCCCACCGACTCCCACAGCTACCTAGAATACACCTCCTCCCACCCACCCTCCTGCAAAAATTCCATCCCCTATTCCCAATTCCTCCGCCTCCGCCGCATCTGCTCCCACGATAAGACATTCCACTCCCGCACATCCCAGATGTCCAAGTTCTTTAAGGACCGCAACTTCCCCCCCACGGTGATTGAGAACGCCCTTGACCGCGTCTCCCGCATTTCCCGCGACACATCCCTCACACCCCGCCCCCGCCACAACCGCCCCAAGAGGATCCCCCTCGTTCTCACACACCACCCTACCAACCTCCGGATACAACGCATTATCCTCCGACACTTCCGCCATTTACAATCCGACCCCACCACCCAAGACATTTTTCCATCCCCACCCCTGTCTGCTTTCCGGAGAGACCACTCTCTCCGTGACTCCCTTGTTCGCTCCACACTGCCCTCCAACCCCACCACACCCGGCACCTTCCCCTGCAACCGCAGGAAATGCTACACTTGTCCCCACACCTCCTCCCTCACCCCCATCCCAGGCCCCAAGATGACATTCCACATTAAGCAGAGGTTCACCTGCACATCTGCCAATGTGGTATACTGCATCCACTGTACCCGGTGCGGCTTTCTCTACATTGGGGAAACCAAGCGGAGGCTTGGGGACCGCTTTGCAGAACACCTCCGCTTTGATCACTTTGGGCATCAACATTTTCAGTCTCTCACTGTTCAAAAAATACACAGCATCTTTGACATCTGACCCAAGTGAATATCTTTACACTTTATCCACATTATAGCCGATCTGTCACATTCTTGAAGACTCATTGCATCCTCCTTGCAAATCACATTTGCATCAGGTTTTGTGTCATTTGCAAACTTGAAAGTATTAGAGTTGGCCTCTATATCCAAACATTGATATAAAAGTGAATAGCCAGAATCAGAGTCAGAAGTCACATGACACCAGGTTATAGTCCAACTGGCTTATTTGAAATCACAAGCTTTCAAAGCACTGCTCCTTCATCAGCTGAAGTGATATCTGTGATGATACGTGCAATCTTCTTGGAGGTTCTCTCCACTTTGAGCCAGCAATTTGTGGTGTCAACAGTAACCATGATGTGGAGGTGCTGGTTTTGGACTGGGGTGCACTTCACCTGATGAAGAGGCAGGGCTATGAAAGCTTGTGATTTCAAATAAATCTATTGGACTATAACCAGTTTCAGGGCAGAGGAAATTACCAGAGGGTTACAGTGGGAGAAAGATCATCTGAGGTCTTTCCAGAGGGAGGAGGGTAACTTCTTCAAGGTGGGCATCCCTAGGAGAGGCTTTGCAGCAATTTGAGTAATTTCCCATATTGTTGACATCAAGCTAACATATCTGTACTTCCCTATTTTCTTTTACTTCTTTCTTTCTTAAACAGTGGGGTTATATTTACAATGTTCCAAATCTGCAAGCGTGGTTGCAAAATTAAGAGAATTTTGAAAGATTATCACTATTTACTATCGCTGTCAACATCTCCTTTAACATTGACAGTCATAGGTCTTGGGGATTTGTCAACTTGTAGCTCAACATTATAATGTTTGACTATAGATAGGTGATAGCTAGTATTTAAATAATTAAAGTATGGTTTTCAAAAGCATACATTCCAATGAAGCAAAACAAGCCAACAGGAAAATTTAGAGTGCCATGGCTAACAACAAAAGTTAAATATTGCATTAGATCAAAGGAGAAATCTCAAAAAGTTGCCAAAAATGTTCTAAGCATGAGCATTGAAAGAATTTTAGTTTTCAGCACATGAGGACCAAGTTATTTATTTAGAAAGAGAGAACACAATATGACTGTAAAATAACAAGAAACATAAAACAAATTGTAAAAGCTTCTATAGGTGTGTAAAAGGGAAAGATTAGCAATGGCAAACATGGGTCAGTTAATGCTAGAGACAATAGCATTCAGCTTTCGTGCTCCTGAGCTGCTGCTTGGCCTGCTGTGTTCATCCAGCTTTACACTTTGTTATCTTGGATTCTCCAATACTTATTTTCTTTCACTAATACTAAGTTCTTTCAGTTCCACACTGTCGCCAGACCCTTGGAGTTTAATTGGTTCCGGGAGACTTCTTGAATCTTCATCTGTGAAGGTAGACAGAAAGTATTTACTTATCTTCTCGCCATTTTTCTGTTTACTGTGAGGAATGCTATTGTCTCTAGCATTAACTGACCCATGTTTGCCATTGCTAATCTTTCCCTTTTACACACCTATAGAAGCTTTTACACTGCTATTTATATTCAATATAAGAATGAAGGCAAAATACTTCAGATGCCCAAAATCTGAAACAGATACAGAGAATGCTGGTGAAACTCAATGGTTCTGGTCGCATCTGTGGAGAGAAACAGAGCTAGCATTTCAAATCTGGTATGATTCTCCTTCAGAATAAACAGCGTTTCTTGGTTAAAATATTGTGCCTGAACAGCATTGCATTCTACCACATGGGCTGCAGTGATTCAAGAAACTGGCTCGTTAACATATTCTCAAGAGTAATTAGCAATGGGGAGTTAATACTGGCTTTGCCAATGGTGGCCACTTTCCAAAACAAATAAAGACAAACAGACCTTCTCAGATACTTGGAAATAGCAAGAACTGCAGATGCTGAAGTCAGAGATAGCACAGTGTGGAAATGAAGGAACTCAAGAGGTAAGGCAGCATCAGAGGAACAGGAAAATCAATGTTTCAGGTCAGGTCGCTTCTTCAGAACTAAAGTAGGGTCCGGACCTGAACCATCAACTTTCCTCCTCCAAACATTACTTCTAAGTTGTCTAAACAAAGCCAGCAAAATTCATGACATTCTCATAACATCCTGACAAAACTGCAAACTGAGCAGATAATGATGCTAAGTGATTAAAAGAACATAATTTAATTTAAGCTATCATGACAAAATAAGGCTGTACAGTCAGCATCTAACCACCCAGTGCACTGAAACATAGAGACCGTTCAAAGCTTGATGTTTCGGTTTCTATACATTTTCCAAATTATTTTTCCTTGGAATCTTGGAATGAAAAGATGTATTTCACAGCCAGGTAACAAGGTTTAGAGCAATATCTTCTGCAAAATGTCTTTAAGAATGAATGTTCCTCGAGTTCAGATATTGGTGGGCACTGACAGACAATCACTAGATGCTGAACACTGGAAATGGATTTGGCTCTTCCTAGCTCCTCCAGGGAGTTGAGTTGAGACATACAGGAACATGTTCAGCCCTGTAACATATCAGGCCGTTGGCCCTGACAGCTTCTGAAAATCTATATTGCTTAAAACTTTTGCCACTTTGATTACTCTGTTGGTAATGTTAGTAAAAATGTCTGCAAGTTTTAATTTCATTGATCCTTCTGGTCTCTGGGAAACCAAAGACTTTACTGGTCGTAGCCTGACAAATATTCACTGGGATAGCGTGGAAGCCCTGATACACTATCTACATGGGGATTTTTTGAAAATTGAAACTGTTGATGTACAATTAAGCAGCATCTAGAACATTCTGGACAAGTCCCTCACCCTGAGTTTGAGTCTGAGGCATTGGACCATTCCTACTGGCATACTGTAATAAGAAAAAACAAGAAACATTAATTGACTAAAATCTGCTCTGACTCCTGGCTAATTTGAAAATTTACATGCAAGTATTTTAACCATACATTCCCGGCTTGGAAACTTCACCCTTCAACACTTAAGAACAAGGGATACGTCCCTATCAACTGATCCAATTCTACTGCTAAGACAACCTTTCCAAACTTCTGAACTGAGATCTTGAACTTGTTGCTCTGCAGTCAAAACTAAACTAATCATCTTTACTCTATTTATTTTATTCATTAATCAAATGTAGGTATCACTATCCAGGCTAGCATTTAGTGCCAGTAGCTAATTGCCCAGAGAGAATTTAGGAGTCAACCACATTTCTGTGGGCCTGAAGTCATTTAAATGCTAGACCAGATAAGGGTGGCAGATTTCCTTCCCTAAAGGACATTATTGAACCTGATGAGATTTTAACAATAGTTGGCAATGGTTTTATTGTCACCATCAGGCTAGCATATTTTTTTTATTCCATATTTTTATTGAATTCAAATTTCATCATCTACCAGAACTTTAACCTGGGGTCTGGATTGCTAGTCCATTGATGTTACCATTCTGCTCTCTATTATAAACTCACATATGTGAACATTTTATCCATTAAGACCACCAGTGTTCACCCAGGGCACTTCACTGAAGTCATATGCCTTCTTAGAAATTATATATTTAGGGCACTGTCCCCATAACATTCTGATCTTTCATAAAAAATGAGCCTCATTTACCAGGATGATGTCAGGTGTGGAAGGTTTGACTTGTAAAGAAAGATTGGGTAGGCTGGGACTTTGTTTCACTGGAGCATAGGAAATCAAGAAGTGGCCTTATAGAAGTTTATAAAATCATTAGGGCTATAGAAAGGATTAATGGTGTGCGTATTTTCCCTAGCATGGGGGAGTTCAAGGCTCGGGGGAACACTTTTTAAATGAGAAGAGAGATATATGGAAAAGACATGAGGGTCAAGCTTTTTACAGAGAGTGTAGTTCATACGTGGAATAAGCTTCCTGAGAAAGTGGCAAATGTGGGCACAATTACAACATTTAAAAGATACTGAGATAAATACATGAATAGGAAAGGTTTGGAGGGATGTCAGATCGGAGCAGGCAGGTAGGACTAATTTAGTTTGGAATTATGATTAGCGTGGACAGTTTGGTTCAAAGGGCCTGTTTCTGCCCTGTCTGACTTTATGACTCTAAGTAACCAAAACCCATCTACGTCTTTCTTTGAGACAGAATCCAAATTCAAAATTATAATGTAGATCTCATTACAGCATTGATTCCAGTGGTGTATTCAGCTCTAAGAGACATGCACTGGCAATGTCTGGACTGGAGGCTGCTAGCATTAGATCAAGAAGTGGCCCCCTTTATCAGTGTAATGTTGTCACTCTCTTGACTAGCTCCAGCATGGCTCAACTAGCTCTAGCACAGGCAGAAAATCTTACGTGTCCAACATGGAAAAACAGCTTGGAAAGATGGTTGTGAAGGAAGGAGTCAGGAGCAAACTTGGCCAGCTCTAGTGATCTGCACATTGCTTATCTTGCCAGAAGACCAACATGAAGTCAAAGTGGGCTTAAGTCAAGAAGATATCATCATCCTCAATGACCTCATTAATGCCATGTTGGGCAGCGTTTCTGGGTAAATGTTAAGAACATGGTATTTTCAGCAATTTGAGAGGTTAGCAAAGCAACAGGAGACATCACATTCAGTCATTTTGAACACATACCCAATAAATTCCCCAATAAATTAATAAATTCCTCATGGTACTGCTGCAAGGTCCTCAGGATCAAACACCAAGCAATGATCTCCCTGACCATCTGTGCCCACTCACCACTAAGCAGATTATAGGCAGATTTCTGTGTTGTTTCTTCCATTCCCATGGACACAGGATGTTTGGGATATGCAGCCCTCATGTCGAAAGCTCAGAACAATTTGGAGTTGTTTCTTTTAACTGGAATTATCTGGTAGACACATCTGTGAAATGTGGTGACCAAAGAGGAAGGTAACTTGACAGCAGAAGAAGTCCAAACCAAACAACTTACAATAACTCTGAAGTGTATAAATGTCCATGGTAACCATTGCATCTTCTTGGTATTGAATGTCCCAGAGTTATGGAGGGGCAGGTGAAGTGGCTGTTTACTTCTGCTCCCTACCCAATGAGTATTGCATGAAGGACTCATAAGGTCAAAATAGGACTTGTCAGGAGTGTGAACCCTCCTACCCAACTACAGCAAATGATATTCTACTGTTCTTCTCTGTGAAGACTTGCATATGAACAAATATGGACTTGTGACTGGGTGATGGGGATGGCGGTGGAAGACATCATTGATAGATTGTAACATAAAAGTGTACCTCAGCAAAGAGTCAAGGCACTCTGGAAAGAAGGTGAACAAGTAAAATTGCAAAGGATTATTTCTCCCTGTAAAATGTGCACCAATTCTTAAGGCAGTTCAGGGGACTGGTCACTTCACAGACATTAAATGATTTCCAGACAGGATGACCAGATATTTCAAATACCAATTATATATTTTTTATACATGATAAAGTTGTACCAACATGAAACTATCTCAGGAGCTTAAAAATGGCAGCTTTTATCCTTCCTCACACTTATCATAACTAAATTTGTTTTCCCTTGGTAATATCTTTCACACTTCTTCACTAACTCGATTACTTGCGCTCTTATAACAAATTTCAGTTTTATTTCACAAAACATCTGTTGTTTATGCAGCAAGCAGTTTCAAAACTGTTTTCCTGCATTTTGCCGCTCACAGAAAATCCCAGTTGAAAAGGTTTTTATTTGGTATAATGATAGCTTTCAGACCCATTTTAGATCTGTGTCACTACAGAGGACACAGTCTTGGAATTCTTATGATGCAAACAATGACTGAGCCAAAGTACATCTGTCAACCCACCATAACAGATGATATTATTCAAACCCTCGACGATTTGAACAGTTAGTGAATGAATCAGAGGTTCCATGAGACAAGATTGATACATTTTATGAAAAAAAAATTGGAACATCCTAAATTTATCTTAATCTCATTGAGGCTTCCAAATTATGTCCAACATTATTAATACAGCCTGATTTTTCAGAATGTACACAGGCCATAAATATAACATTCAACAATAATTTTAAAATTTATTACTTACCTGTTTAAAAATTTATTTTAATTGTAACAATTGGATATTATTGCCATATCTAAACTTCTATTTATTGTTGTTAAAAGATAATTGTTTTAAATGATAATGTAGAGATTGATAATAATTAGTTATCTTCTGAGTTATTAGCTGTGCAGAGTGTAAAGGATAGTCAGCATATTATTTCTGTTAAAAAGATTCCATGATACATGATTAATTCACACTTACTCATTACTTCCCTGTTAGCAAGCAGGGCTATAGTTACTGTTAAAAAATGCAATGTGTTTGGTACTTTTACAAATATTAATGTTATCAATAAAATAGATTTTAGTAAAAATGCTGTTTTATTTCTTTGTTGATGACTGCACATAAAGTGAATAGCGACGGTCTTTTCCCTCGGATTGGGGAATTCAAAACTAGGGGCCATATTTTTAATGGGAGAGGAGAAAGTTTTAAAAAGGACATGAAGGGCAACATTATTTTACACAGAGACTGGTTTGTTTATGGAATGATCTGCCAGAGGAAGTGGTGAATGCAGGTACAACATTAAAGACATTTGGATAAGTACATGAATAGGAAAGGGTTGAAGACATATGGGTCAAATGCAGGCAAGTGGGACTGGTTTAGTTTGTGAACATGGTTGGCATGGACTGGTTGTACCGAAGGGTCTGTTTCTGTTCTGTATGATGTTATAACTCTGTGACTCTATGACTGTACACCCTGTCTCTCCTGGTGATAACATTGAAGCATGAGGAAGTAAAAGGAGTCATAGATCGCTTTTAGAATATTAAACCAATGTGCGGTAAAGTGCTGAAATCCTGGGATTTCTTTGAAAACAGACATGTTTTCTTAGTAGTTTTGGCTCCTGAAATATTCCGTTTTTAGCACCTTTTAGCGCTGTTTAATAATGAATTTGCTTGTACAGTTTGCGCAGGTAAGAAACACAGTCATTAGGATAACTAAAGAGCAAATTGATATAGTTTTGCTGCACTGATTCATCAACCATGAAATCATTATCCTCGAGCACTTGAGACACAATGGTAATGTCCCTACCTCTGAGCCAGGAGGTCTGTGTTCGGGCCCCACCTGCTCCAGAGATGTATAATAACATCTCTGTATGGTTCGATTAACAATATCTATAACCACCTTCTGTACCATGCTACCAACTGTTCTCTGTGCTGCACTGCACATTAACCACCTTGCCAATAATAAACCTCACTGATTTTAATTTTGCTTTAGCTGAGCATGCAACTTTCAGAAATAAAAACAGAAAAGCCTTGAGAAACCTATCAGGATTAGCAGCATCAGTAGATGGAGAAGCAGCAATAATGTTTGAGTCCAAAGTCTCATCTTCAGATCCTGAAATTCTCAGATAGATTGCAGAGAGTGTTCACCTCAGACTTATTAGGAACTGTATCAGCCTAAGTATCAATATTTGCAAACAATTTGCTTCAGGAATAAATTGAAAGCTGAAGAGCTCTCACCTTTGCTCTGGAATGGAGTCTGTTGTTCTTTCTTCAGAGCTGCTCAGCTATTTGTTTAGAAGTTCAGATTGCGAGAAAGGATGTGCACCATAGGTATTGCAGGTCAGGGAATTTTACAGGAAACTAAACAGTGTGCTGGAAGATGGTGGGTGTATGAAGGACTGTGTGGGATACCCAGAAGGGAAAAGCAGCACAACCTGGCACACTGGTCTTGTATACATTAGAATGAAACTGTACCATGACCAGTGCATGCATTTCCAAGTTAACTGCTTTTATCTCCCATGTTGGGATGGGCAGGGGCAGCGTACAAAATTTCCTCCAAGCTATGCAGCCACTTAGCCCCTCAGAGGTTCCATGAACAGTGATTAGTGTGCTGGCACTTTGGTTTGAACAATAGAATCTGTGCAGTGTGGAAGCTGGGGATTCGGCCTACCGAAGAGCATCCCACCCAGACTCAATCCCTGTAACCCCGTGTTTGCAGTGGCTAACCCATCCAGCCTGCATGTCCCTGCACACTATGGACAATTTAGCATGGCCGATCCACCTAATCTTCTCATCTTTGGACCGTGGGAAGAAACTGGAGGACCCGGAGGAAGCCGACACAGACACAGGGAGAATGTGCAAATTCCACACGGACAGTTACCTGAGGCTGGAATTGAACCTGGGTTCCTGGCGCTGTGATGCAACAGTGCTAACCAATGAACCGCAATGCGGCTATGCAAAACAACCTGTGAGTGAGAACGACAGCGGTCCACCTGTCATTTTATCATTGCGACAATTTACCAATGATGGAGAAGGTGGTGAATGGCCAATTAAAGCCCTGGAATGGCCAATTCTGCGCCTGGAAGGGTCTCTTCCTGATGCCACTGGTATTCTGCCAGTGTTGAGTGACATGGTACGTGATGAACACCAGCAATGTTCCCCACCTCCCATCACCACAGCCTGCTTTAGGTGGATGGTGTCCTCCTCAGTGTGAACCCTTTAACCCAGATAGGGACATGTTGGATGTCAAGGCTATTCCTGCCGAAAGAATTTCTGTTCCTCCATGAGTGATGCACTGTGCCATTGCTGACCCACAAAATTAATTAATTTATGTCCGAGATCGTGAGAGGTTCAAAACAAGCAGGTACGGATAATCAGTTCAAATTGGTCAATAATTAAAAGGCATAGATTTTATAATAATTCACAACAGATCTGGAGCAGATCTGGTCAAATCTTGCCAAGCCAAGCTGAAATTTTGAGGTTGTGTTCTCAAACACAGCAATGGCTACCATTGCATTGACTGAGTTGTAACAACTTCACTCCACGTCTAACAGAAAGGCCTCAATTCTCAGACTACCCCACCCACAGATCAGACTGTGGGGTCACAACAAAATCTCAGTCGGGATCAGAGTGGGTAAATGTTTGGGGGACATTTAGTAAGAGGGATGGATGTCATTTTTTTTCACTCAGTGTTTTCACGGTCTGGAATATTCTATCTGGCATGTTGGTAGAAGCTTATTCCACAGGAAACTTGCAGAGGTACAGACCAAAACAAAAAGAATTGGAATTTGGAAGAGGGGAAAAAGAAGAACATACAAGTTATGAATAGGTTTAGGCCACTGAGCCCCTCGAGCCTGCTCCACCATTCAATAAGATCAAGGTTGAGCAGGATTATTCCTAAAGAACCAACACATGCACCGTGAGTTAAATGCCCCTCATCTACCTTGTAGGTTCTGATGGTTCTGTGGGCTAGATGTTGGCTCAGGCTTGGAAGTTGGTATGTTGCTTTGGGGATGCTTGCTGGGGCTCGGACAATCTGGGTTCTGTTATGCAAGTGCAGAAGGTGCTACACCTGCCTTTTCACCTCCTCATTGTTTAAAGCCCCAAACACCTCTTCCCGGTGACTTACCCAGTGAGTACTCTGAGTATGACTAATGTTCTAACAATATGGTTTCAAGTCCCACCATGACGGATAGTGAAATTTGAAATCAATCAAATAAAACAATCCTAGTGGCGGCAATGTAGACATTCTCGATTATTGTAAAACTCATCTGGTTCACTATTGATATGTGTGGAAGGAAATCTGACATCCTTACTAGGCTCTGCCTATATGTGACTCCAAACCCACAGCAATGTGATTGACTCCTAATTGTCCTTTAGCTAATTGGGGATGAGACACCATGATTGAATATTAAAAGAAAAAACTAGATACCGGACAATTTCAGGGTGAATGTCCAAAGCAAATAAGAATCGGGTAACTATGGATACAGCAGCATGTTACACAATGTTTCTATGAGACACAGGGTAAATGATAAATTAAGAAGTAAACCACTTATGATGAGGTTATTGGAGCTTTTGACTCATACATCAGTGAAATAAACTCTTGGAGAAAACAAAACTTCATAAAATGAAAGTAAAGTCAGGAGAGAGTTTAGATTCACTTGTCAATTACCTATATAATCTAGGATGTAATGGTGAATATGGGACATTAAAGATGACCTTATAGAGATTGGGGTCAGATTTCTCACAGTCCAGAGAATTATAAATTTTAATTGAAAACATGTTAGCTTAGCGAGACAAACTGAACAGGCTCTTTATTCAATTGATAAAGGCAATTAATTAAAAAAAAAGCACAAAGCATTGGGCATAAATGAAAAACATACCAAACCTAAGCCAGGGCAGTGAGAAGGAAATGCAGTCACCACTTCGCAGTGTTATTGTGTTGGGAAGAGGTTGCTTCAGTGCAAACATCATTTTGCCAAAACATGCACATCGCCACACTTGTGGGAATACCCAAAGTACAATAAAGAACCGTGGATGCTGGAGAACTGAAACAAACGAAAGCAGCCGTTCTGTGGAAGGGTCACCGGACCTGAAACATTAACTGTTTTTTCCTTCACAGATGCTGCCAGACCAGCTTGGTTTTTGTAGCAACTTTGTCTTTGTTCCTGATTTACAGCATCCGCAGTTCTTTTGGTTTTTAAAAACAGAAATTGTTGGAGAAACTCAGTTCACCTTGCAGCATCTGTGCAGAGGAAACAGAGTTAATGTTTCAAGTCGAGTGACTCTTCTGACTTTTGGCACCTACAACTGATGGAGAATATAAAAGTTTAATGATGTTCATTACACTATTTTGAAATAATTACTTTGGTGCCTAAAATATTCTGAAGGTCAGGGGTAATCATTTTCAAAGATTCTTTTGCCATGTCAATGATGTTCGAATTCATGGTTTGATCAGACATATCACGTTGAAAGGGGATGAGCAGGACTGAAAACTTTGCAGGAAATAGCGTTGACTTTCAATGAGAAATGTGAAGTCTTGAAGCTTATTGTCAAGTGTTTGGAACATATTGCTCATATAGCAGGCATTACAACAGACTGGCAGAAGACCAGAGCTAGCAACATATACCCCTCAGCCAGGAATGTCTAGGAGCCCCAACAGGATCATGGAAATAGTCAACCACATACAGTCATTGAGCCATAGAGCATGGAAACAGATCCTTTGCCAAAATTTGGCCTACATCCCTCCAAACCTTTCCTATTCATATAGCCATCCAGATGCCTTTTAAATGTGTAATTATATCAGCCTCCACCACTTCGTCTGGCAGTTCATTCCATACATGCAACATCCTCTGTGTGAAAAAGTTGCCCCTTAAGCCCCTTCTAAACCCTTGGCCTCCCACTTTAAACCTATGCCCTCGAGTTTCAGAATCCCCTACCTCTGGTGAAAAGACCTTGACTATTCACCTTATCCATGCTCCTCATTATTTTATAAACTTCTATGAGGTCAGCCTTCAGCCTCCGATGCTCCAGGGAAAATAGTCCCAGCCTGTTCAGTTGTCCTTATAACCGAAACACTCCAATTGTGGCAACATCTTTGTGAATCATTCTTAATCCTTTCGAGCCTTTTAGCGATATAGGCCAGTCAGAATGGCGGAATTGGATAATGCACCAAGCATGCTGGGAAATCGTGCCTAGCACTGACCAAAGTATCTGTGCAAAGATATTGAAATAAACCAGCTGCAGACCAGCTGCAAGGATAAGAATCACTGCAACTGCATCCTTGGGAGCGGTAACTTGAGATCAACCACCTTATGAACGGGTGCCCCTGGGACCACCGGGAGAGGAACACCAGAAAACCATCAGCACGTGGATCAAAGCTGAGGGCTAGCGTGGTGATGTTTGTTCATTCCAAGTTAAGTTAGAGTACAAGGTACTAACTTAGATTTACAGTGTTATTCCTTAGATATGTAGAGTTAATTGTTAGCTTGTAGCTTAATCATTATTATTGTATTAATAAGATGTTATTACTATTAAGTGTCGACTCACAATCCTTTGCGGGATATATGAGCTAATCACACTGTGCGGCAACAAATTGGTCACTCTTGTGGGACTTGATAAGAAGTGACTTTGTCACCACAAAATTGAACCCCACAGAACCCGATATTCAATACCCTAAAAATGACCAAAGATTTGGTTATGCAAGAAGTGATTCTGAAACACAGAGCGGCATTCGCCCAGCATAAACATGACTGTGCGCCTATAACAGGAGACGCACCTATCGAAGGGCCAGATCCAAAACCACAAAGTTAATGCAGTTTCCCCAGACAGGCAGTGGTGGAGGTAGATAAGGTGATCGACAGTCTTTTACAACAGAGAGTGCTGTGACCTGTAACCTCCAATAATAGTGACTATTAATCACCTGGAATTCATGACAGTCAACCCTCTCACTGCACCAACAGTAGCTTAGCCACAATAATGAAACAAGGCCTGCAAGCAAAATAACAAGGTGTAGAGCTGGATGAACACAGCAGGCCAAGCAGCATCATGGGATCAGGAAGGCTGGCGTTTCGGGCCTAGACCCTTGTGTAGAACATAGAACATAGAACATAGAACAGTACAGCACAGAACAGGCCCTTCAGCCCACAATGTTGTGCCGACCATTGATCCTCATGTATGCACCCTCAAATTTCTGTGACCATATACATGTCCAGCAGTCTCTTAAATGACCCCAATGACCTTGCTTCCACAACTGCTGCTGGCAACGCATTCCATGCTCTCACAACTCTCTGCGTAAAGAACCTGCCTCTGACATCCCCTCTATACTTTCCACCAACCAGCTTAAAACTATGACCCCTCGTGCTAGCCATTTCTGCCCTGGGAAATAGTCTCTGGCTATCAACTCTATCTATGCCTCTCATTATCTTGTATACCTCAATTAGGTCCCCTCTCCTCCTCCTTTTCTCCAATGAAAAGAGACCGAGCTCAGTCAACCTCTCTTCATAAGATAAGCCCTCCAGTCCAGGCAGCATCCTGGTAAACCTCCTCTGAACCCTCTCCAAAGCATCCACATCTTTCCTATAATAGGGCGCCCAGAACTGGACGCAGTATTCCAAGTACTCAACTCTATCTCTTGAATGCGTGGAAAGTATTCACTGTTCCTTTACATTGATTTCCAGAACATTTTATGCCATGAATTGATTGCTGTTTTGACTTACATTCATCCTTAAACATTTTCTCTTGTTTTCCTCTGGAAAATTGTCACTTGCTGCATCATACTTGCCATCTGCTGACAATGCCCAGTATCAGCATTTCCTATTGTCCCCACAAGCAAAATACTTCACTGTACACAATATTAGTAATGGTTTCTGGTCCATACCCTTACATTGGTTCTGTCCATATAAATTTGCATTTACCTCCCAGGAACAACAGTATATCCAAACCTGTTTACTCCAAGGGATCCATAACTCTTGATTTTCTGCAGACCATCAGCCAAGGCATTAGAACAGTTTTCCTGGTCTGATTACATAATCTAACACGTTGACAACCCAATGTTTCAAACAGAAACAAAGAAGGAAAGCATCTAACTCCAAGATGAATTACTGAACCACTCGCACGTTACAGGTTGTAAAATAAACCTGAAAAAGTGCAGATTCTACAACATACTGTTACATATTTGGGTACAATAACCATCTACAGGAAAAGAGAGATGGATCAAAAGTAAATTGATTCCATCGGATGACTCCCACTTCCCTGAGATGGTAGTCCACCCTGATCTTTCTTGAGTCTAGTGGGATGCTAGGGGAACCACATCGATTTGTTTGCCATCAAAGTGGGCCCACTCACAGAGTTGTTGAAAAGGAACGCTGCCTGGAATTGGGCATCCCAATGCACAAAGGCTGTAACTGATTTAAAGCAGCCCTCGCAACAGCACCAGCCTTACTAGTTCACAACCCTGATTCACCATACTCCCTAGAATTTGCTACAGACCGTACAATAGTTGCCATTTTGTCCTACAGCCCGTGGAACAAGGGTTTTCCATGTGTCAACAACACCTCCTTGCAGTCTTTGGGGCAGTCCATTACTTTGACTATATCATTGGTTTACATCACATGTCTGTCTTAATTGAGCACACCCCAAACCAGCACCTGCTGGGTGGCAGAATCAAAGATGGCTCAGTGACCGAGAACCGAGCCAAACAATGGACTGCCGTTTCCAAGTTGGGACGTCATGGTCAAATGTAACATGGTGCCCACCTTCCAAGCCAGTAACCCACATTATGGGGATACCCACATGGCTGTCAAATGATAACAGCTAAACACCCTGTCAGCCCTTCCATCCCAAAGCAGCAGGGCAGACAGTTAGGAATGAAACAGAAGGATAAGCAGGTCGAAACCGCAGTCAAAATCTACGTAGACAGATCCTCCACAGTGGAAGGCAGAAGTCAGATCACCGACTGTGGTCTTTGTATGGCAGACAGGCAGGGACAACCACTGATTGAACTCACTTTATGCGCCCAAGCTGCAGAACTAGCCGCTGTAACCTATGTGGTCAGCCACCCCAATCTCTCCCCTCCATCCGCGAACATATACTCTGATAGCATGTCTGTATGCAACAGCCTCGCGGAATTTTTACTATAATGGGAAGCTAGAGGTTTTATCCCTACTGATGGAAAACCCTACCACCAGATCCTTTATTAAAACATATAGTACAGACTGCAGATAGAAGGAAATATGGCACAATCAAAGTTAGGAGCCACCACAAAACATCCCTAGAAGGCAACGTCAAACTGTATGAGTTAGCTAAGAAAGAAGTTTGAGTAGGAGAATTCTGGCAGCCACCCATAGTAGAGTAGGCAAATGTGGTCATCGTGAGCCAAACTAACATAGAGGATCTTAGGCAAGAACAATGCTGCGCGGATTCGTTCTAACAAATTTTGGGAGGAGTTTATCAAGGTATTTATAATAAATAGAAAAATTCCTTACAAGAATGGGACAGATTTATTTTAAAGGAAGGAGTCTATGTAGTTCCGATTCAAAACAGAAATCAGATCATACACCAATTCCATGATAGGCTCTGACACCAGGGAATTGAAGCCACAACTGAATATTTGAAAGAACTGTGTTGGTGTCCCAAGTCACATCAGGTTGTAGCACACCACATAGAAAACTGTCTGGTGTTTGCCCAAAATAATTCAGACTGGTATGCCTTTCAGGGAGAACTGAGGCATACCCACCCAGTGGAAGACCCTGGATGAAACTAAAAACTGATCATGTAGGTCCCCTTCCACGAGGTAGGAATGGAATTATCTATATTCTGATAATCATAGGCACATTCACAAAATGGATTGAGGCTTTTTCCATTAGGTCAAATACAGCCAAAATAACCACACAAATCCTGACACAACAGGTATTTATGAGATGATGTTTATCGCACACCCCCACCCCGGGATTGAGTCAGATCAGGGATGTCATTTCATTGGCTGAGTCATGCAGCATGTGATGACTGTGCTTGGTATCAAATAGAAATTCCACATTGCATACCACTCCCAATCTAGTGGAATCGTGGAAAGGATGCGTTGCAGCATAAAAGGAATGATTAGAAAGACAGTGCAACACAACTGGGACGCTGTAATTCCATTTGCCCTTATAATGATAGGCAACACCATCTCACGATCCCCAGAGTGTACTCTGTATACCCTAACGAAAGGCCGACCCATGAGAGAGGTCAACTACCTGTTTGGACTTGGCCTCACAGAACGTGTCCTCACCCATGAGGAAGCGGTGCAGCAGCTCACTGAAAACATCCAGGCCATAGCAGCAGCTGTCAGGTTAGGAACCAAAAGGAAATTAAATCAAGCTTACTTTGACAGCCAAATTAACCCTGTCGAATATTTTTTAGGTCAACAGGTGATACTACAGATATACAACCCTCGTTCCTTTCATTCTCCTGAATACTCAGGTCCCTGCACTGTGTTTGATAAGGCGAGTCCCTCGGTGTGCAATGTCCTACTAGCCACAGGAAAGACCAGCTGGAGCCATGGAAACCACTTAAAAGACTGTGCCACTCAACACAGCCACTCTCATCACCTTAAAATATACATGGGTGGATGACACTGCCCCAGAGCAACTGACAAGACCAAGAACAATCCCTCCGACACACCCTCTCAATTGGATCACATGCCTGACAAACCTATACTCTTCTATCACTACCACTGACTGCAGCTCCAATGACTAATGGACCCCCCCGGATGATCTTATTCACTTACCAGAGGACTTGATTTCTCCAACTGATTGGAAAAACTCGACAGACAGCCCAGACGTGACAGAACTTCCCAATAACTCCCCGATAGACAAAGAAATTGAAAGACCCCAAGCCCTTACACCTCAGAATGCATGCGGCGTATCTACAACATGGATATGAGACAATGCTAAGAGGCTAGTGTGGAAGAAGGAAAGACTAACTGAACTAAATCATCAGGTAGAACCCTTCAGCATTAATGGCATCTCCACCAGGGGGAATGACAGGACATAAACATGGGAACCTGGAGGATACAATATTATTGGGCCCACAGAGACAGAAGAATCAGAGCAAACTGATGAGCCTCTGTTGGGCACTTACTCAGTGAATGTATTGAGTCATTAACCCAGATGATGAAACATTTCCTGGCAGCCACCCCAGGTCAGGTACATCTGTTTCTGACGGTCAGCACTCATATCCAATTCACAATTCACTATAGAGCCAACTCATATTCTTGTAAATTAAACATAATTGCTTGTTTACACTCAAATAAAATATGGGTTTCCATTCAAAAAAAGTGGGGAGGGTTAGGATGTATGCATTGCACATGTGATAAAATATGCCGATATTAAACAAGGATAACAGCAGAAACAACCTTCATTTTCCCCAGGGCAACTATGGCCACACAAAACATAATCATAAGAACATAAGAACTAGGAGCAGGAGTAGGCATTTTGGCCCTTCGAGCCCGCTCTGCCATTCAATAAGTCATGGCTGATCTTGTCGTGGACTCAAATCCACTTACCCATGTTCTCACCGTATCTCATAATTCCTTTATTGTTCAAAAATATCTACTTAGCTTTAAAAATGTTTACTGAAGTAGTGTCAAACTACTTCACTGGGCAAGGAATTCCATCGATTAACAACCCTCTGAGCGAAAAAGTTCCTTCTCAAATCAGTGCTAAATCTGCTCCCTCTAATCTATGCCCTCTTGTCCTAGCTTTACCTGCCAGTGGGAACATCCTCTCTACTTCCATCTTATCTATTTCCTTCATAATTTTATATGTTTCTGTAAGATCCCCCCTCAATTTTCTGAATTCCAATGAATTTAATCCCAATCTACTCAATCTCTCCTCATAAGCCAACCCCTTCAACTCCGGAATCAAACTTGTGAACCTCCTCCCCACCCCCTCTAGTGCCAGTACATCCTTCCTCAAGTAAGGAGCCCAAAACTGCACACAGTACTCCAGGTGAGGCCTCACCAGCACCTTGCATAGCTGCAACATAACCTCTCTGCTTTTAACCTCAAGTCCTTAGCAATGAAGGACAAAATTCCATTTACCTTCCTAATTACTTGCTGTACCTGCGGATCAATCTTCTGTGATACATGGACAAGGATACCCAGGTCCCTCTGCATAGCAGCATGCTACAACTTTTTACCATTCAAGTTATAACCCCTTTTACTATTACTCCTACCAAAATGTATGACTTCGCATTTATTTACATTGTATTCCATCTGCCAGACCTTTGCCCACTCACTCAATGTATCTATGTTCCTCTGCAAAGTTTCACAGTCCTCTACACACTTTGCTCTGCCACTCATCTTAGTGTAATCTGCAAACTTTGACACCCCACACATGATCCCCAGCTCCAAATCATCTATATAAATTGTAAATAACTGCAGTCCTAACACCAATCCCTGAGGCAGGCCACTAATCACCGATTGCCAGCCAGAATAACACTCATTTACCCCCACTCTTTCCTTCCTGTTAGTCAACCAGTCCTCGATCATGCTAATACTTTACCCCTAATCATGATCCACTTCATTGGGATCATCATCATCATGGAAACAACACACAAGCCTTACTGTAAATTTGCCTGGTGAAAAAGAGAACTTTCACAAAGACTGAACAGAGAGCCCTCACTCAGTTCACGGTCTCCAGGAGCCCATTAACAAGGCACTCTTTTGCAACACTATTTTTGTGTGTTCTTACAGTGAAATTATCTAAGTCTACAGCTAACTGTTACTATGCAGATGATTACATCAACTCTGTAAATTAATTACATCAAATTTATAATCCATTTAGCCAGGCATTTTAATTGCATTAATTCACTGTACATTAATTATCTACTAATTGTCTTAAAACGCCTTACTGGATGATTCTGTGAGACATTGTATTATAGGTTTCTTTAGCTTTGTATCCGAAGTCCTTTCTACCAACCCATTCACAAGCGCTGTATATTTACTACCATCGTGTCTTTGCTCATTCATAACTTTATTAACTACTCGCCAATGCTTACTAATACCATATTTCATTAACTCATTCATAAAATTGCGTCTTGCAGTACATTTCACTACTAACCAAATAGCGCTTATGTTTACTATTCCCACATTCCATTCATTAATTCATAATGCCGCTTCTGTGAAAGTGAATGAATGAATGAGTGAAATCCCAAGACCCAGCAGCGGCACTCTGTTTACTGCTCCTTCTATTTTTGTTAAGTACGTATATAATTCCAAAATTAATTAAATCATATAGGCCTAATTTTTTTTTCTCTACTATTCTCTAACATAAGGATAAAGAGACTAATAATTCAATATTTGTTCATGGATATTAACCTTATTTAATCACTTCTGATATATATGTACATTACACTTATCTTGTAATGTTTGTTTGATCATGGCTACGAATTCTCAATGTCTTATTTATTCATAGTTTACCACACTTGCTTGATTTGTTGTTAAGTTTGAATATTGATGTTCCATTTATGTAGAGTTTGATGACATTACTTTATCTTCGTTAGGTGTTTTTTTTCTAACATTCTATCTGTAAGAGTTTTGTTGTTTGGATGTATGTTGTGCTTTGCTTGAGCCTGAATTATCATACAGTCACCACACAGAAATTGGTCTGTGATCATGTGATCCACCATGCTTTGCCTTCAGGATCAACAGGAGGGAGTGTAGCCTGATGGGCCACTCAAACTGGCAGAATCAGATAATACACCAAGCATGCTGGGAAATCAAGCCTACCATTGACCAAAGTATCTGCACAAAGATATTGAAACAAACAAACTGCAGGCCCAGACAGGGAGGTTGCAGCTGCAAGCAGAACAATACACAATTGACTAAAGAAAGACTAGAAGAACTGCAGATGCTGTAAACCAGGAGCAATAACAAATTTGCTACAAAAACTCAGCAGACCTGGCAACATCTGTGAAAAAAAATAAAGTTAACATTTCCAGTCCAGTTCTGAGGATGGGACATCTGCCCCCAAAACATTAACTCCATTTCTCTTCCTTCACAGATGCTGTCAGACCTGCTGAGCTAATCCAGCAACTTTGCTTTAACATACAATTGACTGAGCCTATTTTCCAGGACAATAGGAAACAGCAAGCTGTTTCTGTAACAGAGGAACACCTTATACTCTTACTTGGGAAGGCTACCTGAATTATGTTCCCCTAACACTTTCAGGAATGGAAACCCAAAGGCCACCTCAACATCTGCATGGCACTGCCTGATTGGATCCAGTCAATCAGAGCAATCAATTCCTGAATGATCCATTGGCTAGAATTGAAGATCCTTCCAAAGGGGTGTGGAAGCTTCTAAGCATAAGAATCACCACAACAGTACTCTTGGGAGAGATAACTTGAGACCAACTGCCTTGGGAACAGACAGCCGGGAGAGGAAGACCAGAAAACCATCAACGTGTGGATCAAAGCCAAGGTCTAGTGTGGTGATGTTTGATCATTCCAAGTTAAGTTAAAGTACAAGGTACTGATTTAGATTTACAGTGTTATTTCTCAGATTTATGGTGCTAATTGTTAGTTTGTAGCATTATCATTATTATAGCATTAATGATGTTATAATCAATGAAGTTCATTTCCTGTTGCTGTCAAGAGTCAACTCTCAGTCCTTTGTGGTATATATGAGCTGAATAAACTGTGTAGCAATTGCGACAGTTTCACAACATCTCTCCTACAGCAAGGGGACCAGAATTGAACACAGCATTCCAAATTCTCATACAAGTAAATGGATCTTTGCATCAACTCCTCAGAAGTATCAAATTTGGTGTTGGAATGAAAATTATTAGAAATTACTGAAGAAAATTAAAGAAATGCTTATTCAAACTCATCATGATCTGAACAATCCTCAGCAGTAACAACTGATTTATCACCAACCAGGCTAGGGGCAATGCTATTACAAACACAAAACTTGAAGGAAGACAAATTCACTCAGCACCCAGACTATTAAGAGAAACAGAACAAAAATATGCTCGGTTGAGAAAGAAACACCAGCATTCACAGAGAAATGCAAAAGCTTTACCGATTATGTCCCAAGTTTGCAATTAAGGTTTGTAACAGGTATAAGCAATTGCTGAAGAGCAAAGAAATTGCAACAATACTGCAGACAATGCAAAGATTCTGATTAAGACAAATGAGTTACAACAATATAACAGAATATATTCACAAAAAATCAATCTGCAGAAGATAAGAAGGCTAATGTATTTTTTGTCTTCATTGCCAGGGAGTTAGAGTTCATAAGTAGGGATGCCTTGTTATATCTGTCACGCAGCTAGAGTACTGTGTACAGTCTTAGTTGATTTATTTGGGGAGCATTATGACTGAATTGGAGAAGGTCAGAGAGAAAGTTGACTAGGCTGCATACATGGAAGAAGGCAACAGACACATTTCTGGAGGTTAAAGGTGTCACATGGTGTAGAGAGAATGGGAACATGGGGTTGAGATAGAGGATCAGTCATGGCCATGTTGAATGGCAGAGTGAGCTCAATGGGCCAACTGACCTACTCCTACTGCTATTTCTTGATTCTTCAGATGAGGAGTTTGTAATATGAGGAACGATGAAGTAATTTGCCCAATATTCATTGGAGAGTAGCAGAATGAGTGATGATCTTCTTGAAACATAAAATTCTGAATGGGGTTGGCAGGATGAATGATGAGTGGATGTTTCCCCTCATGGGAGAGTCTTAAATTAGAGAGTATTTTTAAATTATAAAGCCTCATACTTAAGAAGGATGTGGAGGAATTTTTTTTCCAGCAGTGTATGGTTAGCGTTTGGAAATCTCTTTCACAGGAAACAGTGGAGCAATATCTTCCCATAAGATCGGGTGGATGCTGTTGTCTCTGAACCCAGGAGGGGTGGCAATGGGACTGGTGGAGAAGCATTAAATTCTTACCCTGAAGTGAATGGGTTTGGATCCTACTCTAACCAAAAGCACCCCTTTAAGAGTAAAGACTCTCCTCCCTGTTTCAATGAATATAACACAATTGTTTAATCTGAAATATTTGACCATCAAAGACGAACAGCTTTAGATATGTTAATGATGTGCCAAGCAGTCTGAAAATTAATCAATGCAATAGATCATTAAAGAAAACCAGTTCAGTGCCTGTGTTTGGAGATTAGTCAGGCATGCATCTGAATAGGAGCTGCATTGACGATAACCTATATTGTAAGATTAATAAGCAGCATAGCTCCATAAGCACAGTATTGACAGGACTTATACTGACAGAGATCATGCACTTTGAAGACCAGTTTGAGATATTGAGGTTTTCCATGAGTGAAAGATATTTTGAGGAACAGTGGTGAATTGACATCACAATGGCACCACATGGGTAATTTAGAACATGCCTTCAAATTAGATTTTAAACTGCAAATCCAAATCTGAAGAACTAAGCAGATGCATGATTATTGATGGAATGATTTACTTTTGACATTCTTTATCTTCTAAACTGGGTTTTCCATTTGGCAGCTCAAGAAATCCTGCTAGATCTTTATCCCGCAGGATGTTTATTAGTTTGCGCTTTGTAAAATCATATGTAGCGCCATAGCATGCAAATGATGCCTTGTTGTCTGTCCTCTTCGGAATGCTCTGTTCCTAAAGGTCCACTTCTGAAAGAAGCTGAGATGGAATAAACAAGCACAGGCATATTCAATGAAGAAATCAATATCCTTTTTACAAAATTACGCCTGAAGTATTTGCCTTTCCTTTTGGATCAAATTCATGTCAAAAATTCAATTCTGGATTGGTGAGAAAGGAGAAATGCAGGGAAAGAAAATAAGATTTGTCACCTAGTCTATTGTTTTATCTTGCTTGTATGATGATATTGGAGCCAATAAGCAACTTATCTGCATATACACTGGTCTTTTTCATTAGCAAGTTTCTTGCAAGGCATTTATTGTGAGTACCTGTTCAAAAGGATGTGGTTGCACTGGAGACGTTGAAGAGGAGTTTCATCAGGGTGTTGGAATGGATGGTGTGCTTTTGTTATGAAGAGAGGCTGGATAGGCTCTGGTTATTGGAGCAGAGAAGTTTGACAGGGGACCCAACTGGGGTGTGTTTGATTATCAGAGGCATGGGCAGGATGAATAGAAAGCAGCTGCTCCCCTTAGTTGAAGGGTTAATAACAAAGGGCACACTTTTAGGGTGAAAGGAAGGAATTTTAGACAGGATTTAAGGAAAACTAATTTGCCCGTAGAGTGGTAAAGATCTGGAATGCACTGCCTCGGACAGTAGTTCAGACAGGTCACCTCCCAAACTTTAAGAAGTACTTTGAGCTCTTGAAATGTCATAACATTCAAAACTTTAGTTCAAGTGCAGGAAAGTGGGTCCAGTGTTGACTTTGGCAGTTCCATCTGGATGGACGGCAGGGCATCTTTGTACTGTGTGTTTCTGTGATTCTATGAATAATAATACCAAATGTTAAACTTACCGAATCTGGTGTTAAATTCATACGTGCAAGCATGAAAAGGCATAATCAAGATGGGGATAAGATAAGGTTGAAAAAATGATAAGTCATATTAAAACACAAAGATAAACAATGTTGAATAATTAGAAAGATTAGAATCATAGAATCGCTGCAGTGTGGAAGCAGGCCATTTCGCCCACTGAGTCCACACTGATCCTCCGAAGACAATCCCAACCATCCCTGCAACTCTGCATTTCCCACAGTTAATCCACCTAGCCTGCACATCCCTGGACACTATGGGCAATTTAGGTACCCAATCCACCTAAACTGGGTATCTTTGGGTTGTAGAAGGAAACCGGAGCACCCAGAGAAAACATGCACAGACACAGGGAGAATTTGCAAACTCCACACAGGCAGTCAATACCTTCTTGATAAAGGGTCTAAACCTGAACTGTCAACTCTCCAGCCACTCCGATGCTGCCTGACCTGCTGTGTACCTCCAGCTCCACTCTGTATCGACTGCAACTCCAGCTTCTGCAGTTTTTGCTGTCTCCACTCAGACAGTTGCCTGAGAATGGAATCACACCTGGGTCCCTGGCACTGAGGCAGCAGCGTTAACCACTGAGCACTATGCTGCCCTGAGGCAGGGGTTGGAAATGAAATGTTGCTTCAGTGTAGGAGCTGGGTCTCAACTTGGGAATGAAATCTTCATGCTTCAGTCTGTCATCTGAGTCTGCAGGAGTTGATGGTTGATTGACTGCAGAAAGTACCATCATTGCGGTGATACAATGGGGGGTGGTCACAGTAGAGGGATGGTTGTATGAGTTAGCCCTCTCTAGCTGCCCAGATGTAGCTGCTGCCATCCTCTATCTAATAGATTCACCTTTTCATTATTTAAACTCTCATCCCATGGTAGTAAGCCTGGCTGCAAAGCCCATTTTTAAAATAAACTTTTGAATTTGAACAAGTTGCAGAAAGGGCGCCTCCACATTGAAGCAAAGACAGAAATGGCTGATAAAGCTCAGCCAGTCTTGCAGCATCTGTGAAGAGAAATCTAAGTTAACATTTTGGTTCCAGTGACCCTTCCTCAGAACCGATGGTAGCAAGGTAAATATTGCTTTACCTGCTGAAGATAGGGTGGTGGGAGGGGGAACGGAGTAAATGATAGGTGGGAATAGAGCCCAAAGGGATAAGAACAGTTGGATAGACCGAGAAATCAATAACGATCTGGCTAGGAGGGTGAAGAGCTGTTAATGGAGACTGTTAGTGACTAACAGTAGGTAGTGTGTAATGGCAGACTGTGATAACAAGGCCTGGTGTGTGCGGTAGGGGTCTAGTACATGGAGTTCAGACATTAAAATTATTGAACTTGATATTGAGTCCAGAAAGCTGCAGAGTCCACAAGTGGTAAGTGAGCTGCTCTTCCAGCTTGTGCTGAGCTTTGTTGGAACACTGCAGCAAGCCAGAGACAGATGTTGCCAGGGAACAGGGTAGTGTGTTAACATGGCAGAGAACAGGAAGCTCAGGGTCTTATTGTGTGAGAAGAACATAGATGTTCTGTGAAGCGGTCACCCAGTCTATGCTTCGTTTCCTCAAGACCACATTGTAAGCAGTGAATGCAGTAGACTAGATTCTGGAAAGTGCTGGTGAAGTGTTGCTTCTACTGGTATATATGTATGGACCTTGGATACTGGGGAGGGAGGAGGCAAATGGGAGGGTACAGTGGGGAGGGAGGAGTCAAATGGGAGGGTGCAGTGGGGTTTGGGGGAGAGCATTGGGAGTGAAGGAAGAGTGGATCATGGTGTCCCAGAGAAATGGACACTATGGAGGTTGGACAAGAGCGGGGAGGGGAATATGAGCCAGGTGATGGCATCTCACTGGAGGTGGCAGAAATGACAGCTGATGATCTTCTGGATGTGGATGCCTTTAGGATGGTACGTAAGGACAAGGGAAACCCAATTTTCTGTTGCGGGAGGGAAGAGAAGGGGTGAGGGCAGATGTGCGGGAGATGGGTCGGTCCTGGTTGAGGGCCCTGTCAACACCAGTGATGGGGAATCCTATTTTGAGGAAAAGGTGGACATTTCAGAGGCTCCCTTGTCAAAGTTGACCTCATTGGGACATATGCGATAAAGACAGAGAAACTGAGAGAATAGGATGGAGTCTTTATAAGAAGTAAAATATGAGGATATGTCATCCAGGTGGTGTGGGAGTCAGTGGGTTGAAAGTGGACATAAGTGGCCACTTTACCCCAAGAAATGGATACAGAAATGTGAAGGGAGGATTCCGAGACAGACCAGGTGAAATGAGGACGGGTTGGAAACTGGATGCAAAATCGATGAATTTTCTCAATTCTGGACATGAGATGGGAACAGCACCAATGATATCATCTATGTATTGGAGAAAGAGTTGTAGGTGGGGGTGAAAATAGGACCGGAGCGAGAAATGTTCCATGTACTCCCTGAAGAGACAGGCATAAGTAAGCCCATGCAGGTACCCATGGACAGGCCTTGTTATCACATAGTCTGACCTGAAGAAAATGAGAGGAGTTGAAAGAGAAGTTGTTGAGCAGGAGGACGAGCTCGGCCAAACAGAGGAGGGTGGTGGTGGATGAGGATGGTTCAGGTCTTTGCTCCAGGAAGAAGTGGAGAGCCCTAAGGCCATTCTGATTGGGCATGGATGTG
The DNA here is from genome assembly GCF_030684315.1 of Stegostoma tigrinum. Taxonomy (NCBI): domain Eukaryota; kingdom Metazoa; phylum Chordata; class Chondrichthyes; order Orectolobiformes; family Stegostomatidae; genus Stegostoma; species Stegostoma tigrinum. The sequence continues at coordinate 56,418,250 of NC_081370.1, read as the reverse complement.
TAAAGGAATTGTATGTCCATGTTAAAGAAGAGGTGGCTGGAGCCTGCGAACTGGAAATTCTGAAACTGGCATAAAGTGTTTGAGGAATCGTGGATATACATGGGTAAGGATTGGACCAGGTGAGAGAAGATTGAATCAAGGTAGGAAGAGATGAGCTCTGTGTGGCATGAGAAGGTTGAAACAATGGGTCTACCCGGGCTGCCCTGTTTGTGGATTTTTGGAAGGAGGTAGAAGTGAGCTGTGGCAGGTTGGGGAACCATCAACTTGGAGACAGTTGCGGAAGATTTTCAGATGAAATTAGGTCAGTTGCAATAGTTGATACAATGGTCTAATGTTCCATGGTGGGGACATGGTCCACGGGAAGCATGGAGAAGGTATCTGAGAGCTGGCACTCAGCCTCTGCAAGGTAGAGGTCATTACACCAGACTACAGCAGCACCACCCTCATCGGCAGGCTTAATGACAAAATCAGGCTGTACCTAAGTGCAAGGAGCGCAGTCAGTTTGGAGATGGATTGGATCAGGTGGGGGTGTCAGAGAAATTGAGGCGACCAATCTCACGTTGACAGTTCTCAATGAACAGATCGCGTGCAGCTTAAAAGCCAAAGGGAGGGGTCCAGATGGAGGGAGAGTTTTGGAGCTGTGTGAAGAGAGACAGGGAGAGGACTCTTGTCCAATGAAAAGTGCGTGGGGTGAAGATGGCAGAAGAAAAGTTCAATATCATATCATGCCTGAAATTCGTTAAGGTGGGGATTTTGAGGGATAAACTTGAGACTTTTGAGTACAGAACATTCAGCATCAGAGAGCAGAAGGTTAGGAGGAATGGTGAATACCTGACAGGAGGTGGTTTTGTGGGAGGGAATGAATTCAGAGGGAAGGGGAGGGGAGGAAGGTTCCAGAGGGCTGTGGATATCTGAGTTATCACACGCCAGCCTGTTCTCTCTCCCACATCTCTGTCTCAGGCCTGCTGCGGTGGTCCAGTGAAGTTCAACATAAGCTGGAAAAACAAGGCATCATTTTCCACTTGAAGAACGTGCAGCCCTGTAGACTCAATATCGAGTTTGATCATTTGGCATGAACTCCAATCAACTCCCAACCCAAACAATGCTCGGCCCCTACCACACACCAGACCTTGTTATCACAAAGTTTGCCTTACCTACTACCTATTGTTAGCCACTGACAGTCTCCATTAACAGCTATTCACCCTCTCAGCCAGATCGTTTTTGACTCCTTTGTCTATTCAACCGTTCTTCTCTCTCTTGGGCTCTATCCCCACCTCTCATTTACTCCTTACCTCCTTTTTCCCCATCCTATCTTCAAAATTTTCCTAGCTACCATCAGTTCTGAGGAAGGGTCATCAGACCGGAAGCATTAACTATGATTTCTCTTCACAAATGCTGTAAGATTTGCTGAGATTTTCCAGCAATCTCTATTTTTGTTTCCAATTTATTGCATCCATTGTTCTTTCAGCTTACTTCTTCTTGAAGCATCCTCACTCTTTCTTACCCTCTATGACAGCCTGCATCTACTTCCACACTGAAAAGCTATTTGTGTGTAAATGTGTTAGCAGCATCGCTTTCTGAGCGAAAAAGTAAAGTTATAAAGAAAAGTAAGATAGATTATGAGAGTAAACTAGCTCAGAATATAAAAACAGGCAGCAAAAGTTTCTATAAATATGTAAATCATAAAAGAGCAGCGAAGGTAAACATTGGTCCTTTAGAGGATGAGAAGACCAATTTAATAACTGGGAACAAGGAAATAGCCGAGACACTAAACAGTTATTTTGTGTCGGTCTTCACTGTAGAAGGCACAAGTAACATGCCGAAAACTAATGGCAAGAAGGCTGTCGCCGGTGAGGACCTAGAAACTATCATTATCACTAAGGAAGCAGTGCTGGGCAAGCTAATGGGACTAAAGGTAGACAGGTCTCCTGGCCCAGATGAAATGCATCCCAGGGTACTAAAAGAGGTGATGGGGGAAATAGCAAATGCACTGGTAATCATTTACCAAAATTCACTGGACTCTGGGGTAGTTTCTGCAGATTGGCAAGCAGCCAATGTGACGCCACTGTTTTTAAAAAAAGGAAGTAGACAAAAAGCAGGTAACGATAGGCTAGTGATCTTAACTTTGGTCATGGGGAAAATGCTTGAATCTATCATAAAGGAAGAAATGACAAGACCTCTGGATATAAATGGTCCCTTTGGTAACACCCAGCATGAGTTCATGAAGGGTAGGTCAGGTTTAACTAATTTGGTGTGATTCTTTGAGGACACTGCTTGCATGGTAGACTATGGGGATTTGTAGATGCAATTGGAACCCATGACCTTCAATGCACCCCTAGCTGTGGCGACCTCCATGTTGGTCAGCATCAAACAGCATCTGAGAGCATGATCTCTTGTTTCATGTCTCGGTGAGATAGCACATTGAAAGTCAAGCTCTGCTACTCCTGAAGTCATCACTAAAATTAAAGACATTGTCAAAATATGCCAGATCCCCCAATTTATCTGTCCTTTTTTGTTAATTTAGGAAAAAAAGGGTTTCTATGCAGGAATGACTAATTATTACAGTTAGGCTATGGCACAGATAAACAACTATGAACTGCTGAAATGTAGCTCTATTAGTTAAAACTCTAGCCCTCTTCTAATCTCCCCTACACACATGCAGACAGGTACAGAAAAAATCATTAGGGCAATGGGTGGAGAGAAATCTGTGAAGATAATTCAATGGTCCCTTTCCAGAGGTTCACTAAGTTAATCCTTATTTGCTTGCCAGGATGTGCTGTTCCTCAATCTGTCTTCTCTTGGTATTTTCAAAAGGCACAGAGCAACTGTTTCATCATTTGTGAAGTCACTGACTTTTTGATTAAAAGCAACAGCTTTGGTGAAGAAGACCTAATGGTTTTCTTCAGAGTTTTGTTACATTTATGCTGAGAAAGGGATACCACTTCCTCTTTCATAAGTTAAGAGGCTTCTGGCTATCTTGTTCATACCCACAAAATACTCATCTATCTGGGAGCCAGCCATGTCATTGTTGACAAGGCAGAATGTCTTTGGTATTGCAACTAGTCACCACTTGACAAACCAATCAGCTACTTGTTGCCAGGCAAATCTCCCTGAGTACACGCCATCTTGTTTCCAGCTTGTCTGCCTTCTCTGTCATGTTTCTAGCAATATAAAAATCACTTATATTGAGTGTTGGTTTTTGAAAAGTGCAGTAATCCCTCCCACAGTCCTGTTTTTTTTAAAACGGCCCTTTTTCCATTAAGTCCACAATCAGAAATAATGAAAATGGAAAAAAAAAACTTATTACAAACAACACTAACCATTTACAGAGGCAACAAAGTGTGGAGCTGGGTGAACACAGCAGGCCAAGCAGCATCTCAGGAGCACCAAAGCTGATGTTTCGGGCCTAGACCCTTCATCAGAGCTCTGATGAAGGGTCTAGGCCCGAAAGGTCAGCTTTGGTGCTCCTATGATACTGCTTGGCCTGCTGTGTTCACCCAGCTCCACACTTTGTTGTCTCGGATTCTCCAGTATCTGCAGTTCCCATTATCTCTAACACTAACCATTTACATTGTTTTAATGTCATAACTTTACAAACACTGTCAGCGTTCTGTGCTTGTTGGAGTTACTGTGTGTTATACACACATTACTGACTGTTTACACTGATTCCAAGTCAAAGAAAAAGTCACTGAAGGAGAGGAGTATTCCTTCACACTGGGACATTATGTGTTGTAATGTCACATAACTGTCTTCAAGTTGCACTGCCTGTAGAACATGGAGCAGGGCAGCAAGGTGGCTCAGTGGTTAGCACTGCTACCTCACAACACCAGGGACTCGTGTACAATTCTACTCTCCAGTGACTGTCTGAGCAGATTTTGCACATTCTCCCAGTGCCTGTATGGGTGTGCATTGGCCCTACTAAATTGTAGTTGTGTGCAGCTAGGTGGATTAGCCGTAAGAAATATAGGAGAGGGTGTGGGCTGAATGGCTTGCCCCCATGCTGTCGGGTTTCTATACTGTAATGCAACAGTATGCAGAGTTGGACAGCTATTTGTATTTCATATGTTTAAAATGGCAGAAGGAAAAAGGGTTATTATCATCAGGGATTGTCCCTTAGTCACAGGACACCCACAGAATATATCGGTGCACACAAATTCTTTAAAATCAAAGTCTCCCACTCCTCATGATCCCCTTCTTCAGGTGACAAACTCCTTCCCAATTCATTCAGGGGGACTCTTGTGCCTGACATCACTGGCAAACATGCTCTGATCCACCTGGTGCTGCAGAGGCTATGACTTTCTCCTGAGTGATGAGTGGGAGCCCCACTGTGAGCTTGTTAACCCACCAACCGTGCCTTTTAATTACAGGGTAGGCTTCTTCTGAGACTGTTGGCTGGACAAAGACATTTCTTTTGTCGGATAGGGGTTGGCAGGGCAGATGAGCTGTCCTTCAACTGCCTCGCCCATAATTTCATGCCCCCTGTTTGTGCTGTCTCCATCACAACAGCAGCCTGACCTGATGAACACTGACAGCAGTTACTTTAATTATTTTCAGATGCCAGCATCTGTATTCGTATGTTGCTATAAACATAGGAGCAATGCCATTTACTCTTAAGGCATTTTTGCATAAACAATCAGTATATTTAAGAACTGGAGTTTCATTCAGTTATTAATAAAAGGATGCAAGTCTCTTAGTCATTCATAATACATACCAAAATAAAATTGGATTTTAAATTAAAATTAGCATGGCTACACTGAGAATCTCCTCGGGAGAAGAGAAATAACTGCTCAATTTAATGACAGTGATGACAATTCTCACTTCAGGGTTATATACTTTAGATGTGGTTTCATGTCATATTTGGAATTTAGATTTCAAAATAGAGGCAGGGCGTTGTTGGTTAATTGAATGAAGGGTTTTCCTTCTAATGATAAAATACAAGGACATAGATCACTGTTCCAGATGAACTATAAATCCAATGTTTTGCCCAAAAACAACTGCAAAGACGGAAACTGATGGAGAAACTCAACAGATGCGGCAGCATCTGTGTCGAAAGAATTAACATTTCTTGTGCAATGACCATTACTAAGAACTGACAGGTGACTGCGGATCCCTATGTCAGTTTCCCAAGGACAGCTTTGGAGGGAAATAAATGCTGGGCCAGCCAGCAATGCCCACATTCCAAAGCCTAGACTTGATTATGATCACTCTACTGTGCCTGAATTACAACAGCAAAATCAAGCATGCTGGCCAATATTTTCCTCTTAATGAACATCACTAAAATAGATTATCTGGGCATTATCACTCTACTGTTTGTGGGATTTCGTTGAAAGCAAGGTGGCTGCTACATGTCTGACACAGCGACAGTGAACATGCTTCAAATGCTCTTTGCTGGCTGCAAAGTGCTCTGGGACATCCTGAGTTCATCAATGGCTCAATTAAAATGCAAGTCTCTCCTTCCTTTCACAGCACCATCTGGTTGTTCATTACTTTCCAACTTACATAAAATCCAAAGAGGCACCTACATAGATTCCGTTCCTGGGTTTGCACCAGCTCAGGGCAAACATACTTGTGTCAAGTCATAAACCTCTTACGATACATATTTCAAAACCAACTCCAGCAAAGGTTTGTGATGTCCTTTAATTTCAAAAGTTAATTCTTAATTTCTAGTGTTCAAAGATGCAAGCTTTTCTTTACCACTGTCTGCTGCTAAAATCTGCTGCTATTTGCGAGAAAATGTCTTGGTGTCAACATTTCTTGATATTGAAATCTGACCTGCAAACAAATAATTTTTAACTCACTGGACCATTTTTAAAAAAAATTGATTATAAGCATTCAGGCTTAATGCTTAAAACATATTGGTTCAGATTTTCTGATGATGTTATAGTCACTATTCCAGTGCACATGGAAGGTGTGCACGGGGATCCTTTGCAGCAGACTCCAAAGGACCTATCCAGGGAATTGAACATTCCACTGGATCCTTCCCCCTCCTTCTAGATCTCTTTGAGATTCTCCATTTAAGTTAGAGAATTTGGAGGTTTCTGATGAAATCGAGTTATTTGGATATGTTAGATGATTAAATACAAAATCTAATCTGGGGCAACTGACCCCACACATACCTTACACACCTCCTATCAAACATTCCCTGGATTCCCACATGCTAACCCACACCCCAACCTGTCCCAATCCAAACTCAGACACCGTTCAATGCTGGAACTGAACAATCCCATACATTGCTCCAGTCTGACATCCCTTCATTCATTGCAGACCCAAACTCCCTGACACCCCTTCAACCTCAAGGACCTAACCCCCTGACATTGCTCCAGATGTGAATCCACTTCACTCACTCTGGATCCAACACCTTTAACCTGCTGGGAGCTGCCCCTTCCTAAACCTTTGTAGGGAAATAGCTCTAGTCTGGCTATCTAGTTTTAATCAGCCTCTGCCCTCACCTTTCAGGGATGCTCACAACAGCAACCCCTGAACCAACCACCCGTCCATTACCAGACATAACATCCCAAGCCTATACCCACTTATCTCCTGGCCATATCTTGAAACTTGTTACACTATCCATCTGGAACACTAGCCCCAGCACCTTCCCCTGAGACCCTACCTACCTTGTATCCAATTCCCTTAGGGATCTGGCACCCGACCCTGACAGCACCCTCACCTGACTTGCGTACATACTGTTGGACGGCAGCTGTCAAAGCGGCTGTCTGTTTTGCATTCTAAATTTCAGATTACAGATGTGAAAAGGGGTTATGGTTTTCCATCCCCATTCGATAGTTCTGAATGCTGAGGGGCCTGGCAGAGTGGATGCACTGCTTTGTATTTCTGAAGGAGACCTGATCCCAATCTCCAGTCAGAAATGCGGTGCCCTTTCCTTTCACAAACAAGGAGGAGGCAGAAGAATAGCAATTTACACAAGATTGCCACTCTTTGAGAAATTATCTTTTGAATATTTTACTGATGACTCGTTGCCAGTGAATCTTATGAAGTGTAACAAATGTCTTCTCAAACTCATGTGCAATCAGTTATCCCCACAGGCGATCCAAATATCTCTTTCTTCACGTGAGGTGGTTTTAAACTGTTCAATATTCTCTTTAGCTGATGCTATAACTAATGGATATACTAATGGCTTTGCAATCTGAATTGTGCATCTATGGGGAAGGAAACAGAGTTAATGGGCTGGCTGATATTATGATGGCTGATACTAGTGTGAATGTCTGCAACCTGTGGGTCAACTTGACTGGGTCAAATACAAAATCAAATCAGCCTTTTATGTCTTATGAAGTGTGAGCACTGCCAAAGAAAATTGTGAGCTCTCTAGAACACGGCTAAATCAGGGTCCCACAGGACGCGGTTGCCAGGCTCCAAGGAAGGTGGGCTATTTGTGGTTGGGCTTTGTCTCTAAAAGGGTATTTGTACCTGATGCAGCGATGCAAATGTTAGACGATAACATAACTGGACACAAGTAAGAGAAACATAAAAAATATGGCCATTGTAGCTATTGATATATACAAATTTCAGTCAAAGGCACTGGGCTAATATTAAGTTATTTAGTTATTTAAAAAAAAGCTAGCTTCTGAGAGGGTTTCATGCTTCAAGTGACCCAGATTAAAATGGAGACTAAGACCTGTAAATGTTCAGGTCACATGTTATAGGAAAGGAATAATACTGTGAGCACATTTCCTAAAAGTACACTGTCTACTAATGCTGGGACATAGCACAGCAGGATAGAGGTGGGGCATGTCAGATAGGTGGAGTAAAGGAAGAAAAAGGGATAAGAGAAAGAAATGGGAGTTTGCACATTCTCTCTGTGTCTGCTTGGGTTTCAGCAAAGTGATCCAGTTTCCTCCCACAGTCCAAAGATGTGCAGGTTAGGTGGATTGGCTGTGGGAAATGCCAGGTTCTGAGGATAGGGTGAGGAAGTTCATCTGGGTGGGATGGTCTTCAGAGGATTGGTGCAGACATGATGGGCTGAATGGAATTTTTTCACATTTTAGGGACTCTACGAAGGCAAACCAGAGGTGTGCAATCTGTGGGATAACTGTATCAAACCTGCCAGCCTTCACTGGGTTCAGATCTCTCCCGCTGCCTGTTAAATTAGAGTGACAGCCAAATAAAGCCCTTAAAGAGCCCAAAAACATCTCTTCTGACATCTCTCTCGCTACTTCGAAAAAGCAGAGGGCCAGGGCAGGGTGGGCTGGTAGGTTACAAGAGCTCAGCCCTATTTCACACTTCCACGTGTTTGCTTCCCTGCTTGCAAGGTGCAATGTTGGGGGTGGCATGATGGCTCAATGGGTAGTACTGCTACCAGACAATGCCAGGGACCTGGGTTCAATTCCACCCTCTGGCAATTGTCCATGTGGAGTTTGCACATTCCCCCTGTGTCTGCATGGGTTTCCTCTGGGCACTCTGGTTTCCACCCACTGTCCAACAGTTATAACTCAACTTGCATGTTAGGTGGATTGCCCATGAGAAATTACCCCAGAGCATGCAGGCGAGGTGAGTTAGCCATGAGAAATGCAAGGTTACAGGGAAGGGGTGACTTTGGGTGGGAGGTTCTTCAGAGGATCAGTGTGGACTGGATGAACAGAATGGCCTGCTTCCACACTGTAGGGATTCTATATAAAATTCAGCCCAAAGTTTCAGATTGACAACCAGCTCTGACAAATTCCAATTTTAATGTTTGCACTGCATGTTGTATCTGATTGTGACACAAGGTGCTATTTACTAATTCAGAATTGCATGAGAATTGTTGAAACTCCACTCATGAACTGGAGTAAGAAGAAGGAATACCTCAGATTATTCAAACACTTTACAATCAATAAATTACTTTAAAGATACTTTGTTAAAAGGGGAGCATCTAATTTTCACTCCCAAAATTGACCAGATAATCTCAGTGGTGTTTCAGGAATTAAACTGTCTCAGACTCCAGGGAAACCTTTCATTTTAGTTTGCACATTGAATTATGTATCGTTTACATTCAGTTGGGATGCAAATAGAAATGCCCAACCAATATTTTAAAAATATTTTATCTGGGCTCATATCAATGATATGCACATAGCATTAAGTTACTTTTAGTTTCCATAATCATTTTCAATTATGTTAAAATTCAGACAGACCTGATGATTTGCACTTCGATCAGTGACAGGTATTTTAATGAAAGGCTTCAAAGTGAAAATGCACTTTCTGGAAGCTAAAATAGACATTCTTATTTGCTTCGTGTGAAATGTAATTTACAGCCCAATTACAGGTGCAATATATAATTGCTCATGAAGACACATTCTGTCTGTTGGATATCAAATATATCAGCCCTGCACTTTCTGACAGATCCCAAAATTCTACTTTGAAGCAGAGAAATGCTCCCTCGGGCCAGTCCCAATATTTATCCTTCAACCAACAGCAGGAAGTACAACAGATTGTCTATTCATTATCTGGCAATGGGTTTGACATGTCTAAAGCACTAAATGTGGGAAGAAATCATATCAGCTGGGTTGCTGATCATTGTGAGAAATATTCATTTTCGTTTGCAGTACAGCTTAAGCATTGCTTGTCACAGATCAAATTATATAACACACAACAATCAGACGTTGCTGAAGAAACTCAGCAGGTACGACAGCATCTATCTATGTGTATATATAGAGAGAGAGCAAGGCAAAGCTTCCAGCACACATGAAATGTTAACTGTTTTTTCAGAACCCCTCTGAGCTCTATTTCCCTCTCTATACTGATGCTGCCAGACCTGTTGAGTTTTCCCAGATTTTTCTGTTTTTGAGTGTTTCAGATCTGCAGCATTCACATTTCTTCCTTTTGTTTCAAAGCTCATAAGCTTGATTTTTAAAATTGTTTTACATATTGTAATAGTAGTTATGACTGAAAATGTGCTCACTTTTTGATTGATCTTGCCACTGAAGTTTGCTGAAATTGGCTTAAAAGAAATAGATTTCAACACAATTTCATCAAGTGATACATTAGCTGCATCTAAATTTTCAAGGTATTTTCAGAATAAGGTTTCAACACAAAGTCCAATAATTTTCTTTTGCAATTATTAACAAAGAATTTGGGGAAGGTGATGGCCGAGTGGTATTATTGCTGAGCTATTATTCCAGAGAGCCAGTTGATGTTCTGCGGACCTGAGTTCAAATCCTGCTACAGCAGACAGTGGGATTTGAATTCAATAAAAATCTGGAATTAAGAATGTAATGATGACCATGAATCCATTACTGATTTTTGGAAAAAACCCATCTGATTCACTAGTGTCCTTTAGGGAAGGAAGCTGCCATCCTTACCCGGTCTGGCTTACATGTGACTCCAGACCCACAGCAATGTGATTGGCGCTTAGCTGCCCTCTGGGCAACTCAGGATGGGCACAGATAGGTCAGACCAGGTAAGGTTGGCATTTTCCTTCCTGGGGATATTAATGAACCAGAAGGCTTTCCCTAATAATCAACAAAGGTTTTGCAGTTATTATTAGACTCTTAATTCCAAACTTTGTTTGAACGAAAAATTCTGCCATTGGCCATGGCAGGATTTGATTCTGGGTCCTCAGAACAATACCTGGATCCTCCAGGTTAATAGACCAGTGATAACACCAGTCAGCCATCCACTCCCACTAATTTAGTGCTTTCCTCTCTCCTTAACCTTTCCCTCATTTTTAATGTCATTGCAATGACCTTGAGGAGCACATCATTTCATGAGAAATATGAGTGATTTAATGGTGGAATATAAAGGAGAAAAAAGAATGTAAGATGTTGATTTGGTGATGGGGAAAAGAAAACACTTAGCTGTGTGGGTAAACACATCTTGATATAAAAAGAATAAAGGCAGGTAAGTCACTAAGTTGTAAACATTATTTGGACTTCCATGTGAACATTTTTTTTGCATTAAACAACATTGTCTATTGGTACAGATTGGGTTGGATGCGAAAAAACGTAAAGTATTTTTCTTTGAGCAGAATTACCTTTTGCATTCTTTGCATTGGACACAAAGACTTAAAGGCAGTTATCTTAGCTGCTTAGCATGGCTTTCCAACCGGAACTCCTAGGAACTTCTAGGAATTCTCGTGCGTGTTTCTGTTTGGCTTGTCCTAGGATGGATGTGTTGTTCCAACCGGAACTCCATCAACAAGCACATTGATTTGGAGCCCATCTACCACCCTCTGAGAAAAAGAACAGGAAATAACATCACCAATGCAGGAAATGACATCACCAACCCAAGGAAACCTAAACAGATAAATAGAAAGCGGGACATAACACCAGCGCTTCACCGGAGGCTCCCAGATGATGTTACCTAGCATGGTGACGAAACATCTGGGAACAAACCTTCAAGTTCAGTGAACCAGCTTACATCTGGAACAAAATAAAGACCCACTCTCTTGTGGACCGAGAGGGGGAGAGCGCTGTGTTGGAGGTGGAAGGAAGGCGTCGGGTTGGCTGTGCACTCTTGCAACCAGTGAATCTGAATGCTGGCTTCGGCCTAACGCTGGTTCAGGGGAGCAGCCAACCTGCAACGATGGCTGTGGCAAGTGCTCGTGCCCCAGGTCAGGGGGTTCGGAACTCCATCCGTGTTTCCGTAAAGAAGGTGGATGAAGGTGCACCTGTGGACCACACCTTCTTCGTGAAGAGGGTCCTGTTGGGCTGCTGCGGACATTTACTGCCTGCAGAATTTCCCCGGAGTAGGTTTTTACGATGTAACCTTCAGGAGTGCCAAGCTTTACGAGTACTTCCTGGAGGTTTTCAAGGAGAAAGGAGGTGAGGGCCCCCTCTCTGTATTGACCGCTGTCCCGCTGTTTGTGATGCCAGCGCAGAGGAGCCGTATGGCGACTGTACACATGTACAACCCGCATGTGCCAGCAGTTGATGTCCTGACCTTCCTTGGAAGGTGTGTGAAGGTGGAAGGGGACCTAACTGACATCATGGACCCCTTTGGCATCTGGACCAGTAAGAGGCAGGTCAAGGTGATGCTGAGGATGGGCGCGGACGGGAATGTCGTACACCCACCGCCCAGCTTTGCGATCAGCGGGAGCAAGAGCTACCTGACCTATGCAGGGCAACCTAAAGTCTACCATGCCTGTGGTAGGTCAGGTCATGTAGCGGCCGACTGCAAAGCCACCAGCTGCAGAGAGGAGGGACATCTTGCAAAGGATTGCCCACAAGAGAAAAGCTGCGACCTTTGCGGGAAGCGGGCCACCTCCTATAGGGCATGCCCGCAGCGGGGGACCATGTACGCCCAGGTCACCGGCAAGGGCAATGTGGGGCCAGCCCCCCCGGAGGAGAGGAAGGCACCAGGGCCCAGCAAGGACCCCACTAATGTGCAGGAGGGCCAGGTCGTGCAGGAGGGCCCAGCCCCGCAGGATGGGCCTGAGGCCAGTAAAGCACCCCTGCAGGCTCCACTCTTCCCCACGCTCCCCCCCCCCCCCCCCCACCCCCCAACCGACAACCTGGAGGCGGCGACAGGGGACTGGACGACGGTCCGGAAAGCGAGGAGGAAGGTGCGTCGATGGGCCCAGGAACCGCAACCATCAGGCAGGAAGAGGCAGCTACAGGGGGGCTATAAGAGCTCCTCTGGCTAGGGGGATTCAGAGACGGCCCGCCCGAAGCAGAAGTTAAAGATCTCGAGGGAGAAGGAAAGCAGCACCCTGCTTCCAGGTGATGGGAGGCGTCCTGAGGCTCCCTCCGACACCCAGTCAAGTGCCGCTGGGGCACTGGGGGGCACGCCGGAACTTCCAGGTGGGAGGAGGAAACAGTGCGTCCCCAGCCTGACCCAGAGCCGGACCCTCCTGCCTCCGCACCCCCGACGGGGGGGTGCCACCCGGAAGGTAGCACGGATGGTTTCCTGAGCCCAGAGAGCGTCCAGCAGTTAGCCTGGGCAATGAGCATGAAGGGACAGATGTAGGGGCTGGACCTTGGACTTGGGGAGGGTACTGCGGCCACTGCCCACAATGGGGGTACAAGTTGCGAGCATTAATGTGCGCAGTGTCAAGTCCACCGCAAGATGTGTATCCACGTTGGCCTACCTGACCACCATCAGGGCGGACCTCCTGTTTCTGCAGGAGTGTGGGATACCGCACCTCGGCAGGTGCGGGAAATGGTCTGGCGCCTGGACCTGTGGGCCTTCGATCTAGTCGGGGGGTAACGACTGTTGCTCCTCGGGCCTGGCTATTCTGCTGCGGGGGCGCGACTCCACCATCTCTCAAGTTCAGGAGGTGGTGGGGGGGGGCACCTCCTAGTGGCTGATGTCACCTACAGGAACGCTCCCCTGAGGCTGATCAACGTGTACGCCTGAGCAGTTGGCCATCCTGCAGCAGCTTCCACCCCTGCTGGCTACGTCCAGGCCGGTCATCCTAGGCGGAGACTTCAACTGCATCATCGATGCAGATGGAAGATCCGGCATGGGGACACAGGGTGGGGGAGTCAACTGGACGTCACGTCCAGAGTCATGATGGGCACGGTGAAGGACGCCAAGCTGCTCGACATCTTCAGCACCCCTACAGACGGAGTGCAGCGGAGGTACACCTGCTCGCGGCCAGACGGGTCTATTCGCTCAAGGATAGACTTCCTGTTTGTGTCACGAGCGTTCTCGGTCAGGTCCACCGGCGTCGAGCTGGTGTTCTTCTCTGACCACTGCCTCCTGCTGGCCGACTGTCAATTACAGGACGACCAGCCGGCCAGCAAGGGGACGTGGAAGCTCAACACTACTCTGTTGACCCCAGAGAACGTCGAGGAGCTTAAGAGGGAGTACGCCAGTTGGAGAACCGTGAAACCCCTCTTTGAGTCTCCGGGCGACTGGTGGGAGACGGTGAAGGAGAACATCAAGAGGTTCTTTGTCCTCAAGGGTGTTCGGAAGGCAAGAGAGAGGCGGGCAAAGCTGTCGCGACTCCAGAAAAGGGTGCAGAACCTGCTCCTTCTGCAGTTGATGGGGGTCGATGTCACGGAGGACCTCCGCGAGGTGAGGGGCCAGCAAGCCTCGCTCTTCGCCGCGGAGGCCTCCAGGATAATCTTCCGGTCCAGGGTCCGCTCCGTGGAGCAGGACGAGACTTGCTCGAGTTTCTTCTTTTCAGAAGGTGCACAAAGAGAGCTCTGTGCTTAGCCGGCTGAAGGAGGATGACGGCTCGGTGACGTCGTCTCAGCCCGACATTTTGAGGATCAGCAGATCCTTCTATGCCAGACTGTACGACACGAAGCCCACGGACAGCACAGCCTCCGAGTCATTCCTGTCGTCTATCACAGAGGTCTTCGGCACGAGGGAGTGGCTGGACTGGCCGATATCCCTGGACAAGCTGACCAGAGCCCTCAAGTCCTTGGAGAGGAATAAGACTCCCGGGAGCGACGGCTTACCGGTCAAGCTGTATTCCGCTCTGTGGGACCTGGTCGGCCAGGACCTGCTGGAGGTGTACGATAGTGTGCTTCGGGCAGGGGAAATGTGCAAGTCCATGAAGAAGGGCATCATCACCCTCATTTACAAGAGGAAGGGGGAGAGGGAAGAAATTAAGAATTGGCGTCCCATTTCACTATTGAACGTGGACTACAAAATCCTGGCCAAGGTCATAGCCAACCGGGTCAGGTCTGTCCTGGAGTCAGCGATTCACCCTGACCAAACCTGTGCTGTGCCGGATAGGAAGATCACTGAGAACTTCGCGCTCATCAGGGATACGATCGCCTACATACAGGACAGGAGGGTGGACACCTGCCTCGTCAGCCTGGACCAGGAGAAGGCCTTCGACAGGGTCTCTCATGCTTACATGAGGGACGTCCTCTCCAAATTGGGGTTCAGGGAGGGCATCCGCAATTGGATCCGGCTGCTCTACGCCAACATCGTTAGCGCAGTCTCGATCAACGTGTGGGAATCGGACAGTTTTCCTGTTAGATCTGGAGTCAGGCAGGGCTGCCCGCTCTCTCCTGCCTTGTTCGTGTGCTGTGTGGAGCCCTTCGCCGCATCCATCAGGAAGGACGGCTACCTTTGTGTGCGGCTACATCAAGCTGTGCGTAGATCCTCAGCATGCAAACACCAAGTGTCACTACTTACTGAGGTTCTACCTGTCCCTGGTGTTGCGAAGGATGAGCCTGGCCTCGTTGCAGCGGAACGCTCCGCATAGTTGGACCGTTCCGTACCAACTGTCCTTCGTGGAGGAATTTTTGAAAGGAAACACCTTTGACCACAAGGCCGTCAGGCAGTGGTCAGCACGTAATATCCTCGAGACTCTTCGGGAAAAGGAGAGGGTGGATCCTGTTGTGTGGTTCCCCACGCAGACTGCCAAAGTCATTTGGCAGAATGCCTCATCGCCAGAACTTTCAAACAAGCACAAGGACATTGCTTGGCTGGCGGTGAGAGGGGCTCTGCCAGTGAGATCCTTTATGCATGCCCGGAATCTCTGCGCCACCGTACGCTGCCTTTGGGGGGGGAACGAGACTGTCGATCACCACCTCCCTCTGGAGTGTGCCTATTCGCAGGAGGTCTGGAGGGGGATGCAGTGGTATTTGTCGAGGTTCGTCCCGACCAGCTCCGTGACGCGGGATTCCGTGCTCTACGGGCTGTTTCCTGGGATGCACACCGAGACCAACATCAACTGCGCCTGGAGGACCATCAATGCGGTGAAAGACGCTCTTTGGTCTGCCCGCAACTTGCTGGTCTGCCAGCTGAAAGAACTGACCCCGACTGAGTGTTGCAGACTGGCGCACTCCAAGGTCCAGGACTACGTGCTGAGGGACTCGCTAAAGCTTGGGGCAGCCGCCGCCAAGGCGCGGTGGGGAAAGACCACGGTATGAAACCCCTCATCCAGGATAGAAAAAAGGGCCCTATCTGGTACCTGGGCCCAGCTGGTGCCTTCCCCAACTGGTCAGGGGGCCAACTGGGACTGTGCGGGGTGACAACTGCCGGGGTATTTTCTTTGCTTTGTTTTTTTTTTCTTCTTTGTTTGTTTTTTTCCTTTTAGTTGATGTATGTACCCCCTGCGTAACCCGGAGTGGCTTGCATGACTGGGTAGGTGTATAAATATGTTTTATTTTTTGTACATCTTATGAATAAAGTATATTTTTTCAAATTTAAAAAAAAGTGACGAAACGTCTGAAAACGAACGTTCCAGCTCAGTGAGCAAACTTACATCCATAATTATATTAATGGCAAAAATACACAGCACAAGTCTCATTTAGACTTAACGTACTCTTGTTCTGCTCGCCCAAAGCATTTTGGCACAGCTGCGCAGTTATTTCAAAAGATGGACTTGGAATTATCCTTCCGCTTAGCAGGAACACCGTTTTCAAGTTATGTCTCACTAATAATCCTATCTTACTCCATGTCTATCACAACCACTGCCCTATTCAATTTCTTCTGTTATTTCTTCAAATAATTTAATAAGAATGATTAAATGTGACTTTTCTTTAAGAAATTGGCAATGACGTTTTAAAGTTGTATTCTCCATCTAAATATGCTTTATTAACTGATTGGGTGGCTCTGAAATTTTAGTGTTTTAATGCTGAGTGGTATTAGGCAAATTAATTTGTAATTGTTTGGATGAGTTTCATCTCACTTTTCAAAGATGTGATTTATATTCACTGACACCACTCCTTTTTTCTATGTAAATTGCATATTTGGATATTAGTGCACTGCCCATCGCCTCTTCGGTTTAGTGATAATGGGAACTGCAGATGCTGGAGAATCCAAGATAATAAAATGAGGCTGGATGAACACAGCAGGCCAAGCAGCATCTCAGGAGCACAAAAGCTGACGTTTCGGGCCTAGACCCTTCATCAGAGAGGGGGATGGGGTGAGGGTTCTGGAATAAATAGTGAGAGAGGGGGAGGCGGACCGAAGATGAAGAGAAAAGAAGATAGGTAGGGAGGGGATAGGTCAGTCCAGGGAAGACGGACAGGTCAAGGAGGTGGAATGAGGTTGGTAGGTAGGAGATGCAGGTGTGGCTTGGGGTGGGAGGAAGGGATGGGTGAGAGGAAGAACAGGTTAGGGAGGCAGTGGGTGGAGGGGAAGAGCTGGGCTGGTTGTGTGGTACAGTGGGAGGAGGGGACGAACTGGGCTGGTTTTGGGATGCGGTGGGGGAAGGGGAGATTTTGAAGCGGTGAAGTCCACATTGATACCATTGGGCTGCAGGGTTCCCAAGCGGAATAGGAATTGCTGTTCCTACAACCTTTTGGGTGGCATCATTGTGGCACTGCAGGAGGCCCATGATGGACATGTCATCTAAAGAATGGGAGGGGGAGTGGAAATGGTTTGCGACTGGGAGGTGCAGTTGTTTATTGCGAACCGAGCGGAGGTGTTCTGCAAAGCGGTCCCAAGCCTCCGCTTGGTTTCCCAAATGTAGAGGAAGCCACTCTGGGTACAGTGGATGCAGTATACCACATGGGCAGATGTGCAGGTGAACCTCTGCTTAATGTGGAAAGTCATTTAGGGGCCTGGGATCGGGGTGAGGGAGGAGGTGTGGGGACAAGTGTAGCAATTCCTGCGGTTGCAGGGGAGGGTGCCGGGTGTGGTGGTGTTGGAGGGCAGTGTGGAGTGAACAAGGGAGTCATGGAGAGAGTGGTCTCTCCGGAAAGCAGACAGAGGTGGGGATGGAAAAATGTCTTGGGTGGTGGGGTCGGATTGTAGATGGCGGAAGTGTCGGAGGATGATGCGTTGTATCCGGAGGTTGGTGGAGTGGTGTGTGAGAACGAGGGTGATCCTCTTTGGGCGGTTGTGGCGGGGGCAAGGTGTGAGGGATGTGTTGAAGGAAATACGGGAGACGCGGTCAAGGGCGTTTTCAACTACTGTGGGGGGAAAGTTGCGGTCCTTGAAGAACTTGGACATCTGGGATGTGCGGGAGTGGAATGCCTCATCGTGGGAGCAGATGCGGCGGAGGTGGAGGAATAGGGAATAGGGGATGGAATTTTTGCAGAAGGGTGGGTGGGAGGAGGTGTATTCTAGGTAGCTGTGGGAGTCGGTGGGCTTGAAATGGACATCAGTTACAAGCTGGTTGCCTGAGATGGAGACTGAGAGGTCCAGGAAGGTGAGGGATGTGCTGGAGATGGCCCAGGTGAACTGAAGGTTGGGGTGGAAGGTGTTGGTGAAGTGGATGAACTGTTCGAGCTCCTCTGGGGAGCAAGAGGCGGCGCCGATACAGTCATCAATGTAATGGAGGAAGAGGTGGGGTTTGGGGCCTGTGTAGGTGCGGAAGAGGGACTGTTCCACAGTTTATGCCAGTATCTGCGGAACAGGAGATTTAGCTTCCTTAGTATTTCCTAGTTTATTTAGTCTATTCTTTCTTTCTATCTTAACTTTTAGAATGTTGCATTTTATTTGCACCATTCCTGTGACTTTGTCTTTGATATTCTTGTCAGTGAGGTGTGTTTGGCAGAGCATTTATTCAGCAATCCTTTCATTTTCAATATTATTTCCACTGAATTTATCTTCCTCATCGTTCACTGAATTTAACCTTACCATAATTGTCCTCCTGTTATTACTGCACCTGAGAGTATGTTGCAGTCTCAATATCCTTTAGTAGTTGCATTTCCTTTTGTCTTTTGTATCTCTTCCCTAAACTCATTGCATTTCTTTTTTCCATCTGTTTAAAATTTAATTACTGAATCTATTGGTTTAGGGTTTACTTTGTCAGCACCATTTTCTTATTTGGGGAGTCACATCCTTGACTAGTTTTTTTTCTGAATTGTTACGTATAAATCTGAAAAGTCTAATATTAGAGGTATGTCCTTCACTGTGATTGGAATTGTGAGAAGAACAGTTTGTGATCTTGAAGGAGAGAGCTCTAACATCTCCTCCTCAAAATCTCTCTGACATAAGCTACATGTTACATGTCTGTAATAGTTAAAGTTTTATGCATTCTTGGGAAATGGGCAACATTACCTGGAGCCTGTGTTTATTCCTGATCCCTAATCATCTGGATGAGAGGTGAGGGTAAATCACAGTGCTATGGGTCTTCCATGGTGTAATTTAAACCTATGTCTCCAAGGTACCAGTCTAGGGTAGTGGATAACTAAGTTTGTCTTGTTACCACAACACCATTAGTTGCTAGTTGCTAACATGTAATTGTGATGATATGCGCCTTTCAGAAGGATTTATTCTGCCCTGTTTCTCTTGAAGAGGGGTATTGTTAACCTCATTGACAGCAAAGTGTTTGTTCCATGGAAAGCAAAATAATTAGCTTTTGGGTTTTAAAAACTTAGACAAAAGAAGCATGCGTGAGTGGAGTCAGGCTCACATAGACCAATGGTTTTAATTTCGCTTTCAGTTATCGAAGTTGGGTTTTTTTGGAGTTGAAGCTGCTGGATGCACCTCTCTCTCTGCTCCTGCCAAAAGCTTGCATTCTTGAATTCAGTCAGTGTCCCTTCCCCTGGACTGGAAAAGATCACAAATCTGTTTTGCTGAATTTTCCTTTGCCAAGGGCATGTTTGTGGGATGCTGCTACATTGGATGAGGTGGTGGCTAGCGGTAAAATAACTAATCATTACATAGGCTTTTAACAGAGTTAAAGTTATGCCAATTCTTCCTTTTTTGTTTGTATTTTAACTATAATATAAGAATAAACTGTATTTTGCTTAAAGCCTAGTTCTTTGACCAATCCAATCATATCTCGAACACAATGCCTTACACTTACCGATAACTAAAATAAAAGCTAGCATCTAGGCTATCTCCCTGATATATTTTGAGGGGGTCACCCCTAGTCCATAATGCAATAAACTTGATCTTACTAAGATAGTGGACAGTGAAGTTATCTAAGATTTCAAAGTCATCTTAATCAACCGGGTCAATGGGCTGAGGAGCGGCAGATCCAGTTTAATTTGGATAAAGGTGAGGTGTTGTATTTTAGTAAAACAATCAAGGGCAGGTCCTATACAATTAATGGTAGAGCCCTGGTAGTGTTGTAGAGCAGAGAGATCCAGGGGTTTAAGTACATAATTCTATGAAATTCACATCACAGGTATACAGGATGGTTGAAAAGGTGTTCAGCTTACTTGCCTTCATTGCTCAGACCTGATTTGATTGGATTTATTGTAGTCCATAAGTACTGAAGTACAGTTAAAAGTTTTGCTGTGCGAATAGTACAGGCTGATCATAATGAACAGGGACATGCAGATCTTGCGTGCTTCGACAGGGCAATGCATACAGGTTACAGCTGCAGAGGAGATGCAAAAAGCAAGATCAATATTATTTCAAATTAGAAAGGTCCATTCATCAGGCTAACAATGGCACGGAAGCAACTGTCTTGAACCTGCTGGTCAGAGATAATGGGAGCTGCAGATGCTGGAGAATCCAAGATAACTAAGTGTAGGGCTGGATGAACACAGCAGGCCCAGCAGCATCTTAGCACAAAAGCTGATGTTTCGGGCCTAGACCCTTCATCAGAGAGGGGGATGGGGAGAGGGAACTGGAATAAATAGGGAGAGAAGGGGAGGCGGACCGAAGATGGAGAGTAAAGAAGATAGGTGGAGAGAGTATAGGAGGGGATAGGTCAGTCCAGGGAGAACGGACAGGTCAAGGGGGTGAGATGAGTTTAGTAGGTAGGAAATGGAGGTGCGGCTTGAGGTGGGAGGAGGGGTAGGTGAGAGGAAGAACAGGTTAGGCAGGTGGGGACGTGCTGGGCTGGTTTTGTGATGCAGTGGGGGGAGGGCAGATTTTGAAGCTGGTGAAATCCACATTGGTACCATTTTGGGCTGCAGGGTTCCCAAGCAGAATATGAGTTGCTGTTCCTGCAACCTTCAGGCGGCACCTCCCAGTTGCGAACCATTTCAACTCCTCCTCCCATTCCTTAGATGACATGTCCATTCTGGGCCTCCTGCAGTGCCACAATGATGCCACCCATAGATTGCAGGAACAGCAACTCATATTCCGCTTGGGAATCCTGCAGCCCATTGGGCTGCAATGTGGATTTCACCAGCTTCAAAATCTTCCCCCCCCCCCCTCCCTACTGAATCCCAAAACTAGCCCAGCTCATCCCCGCCTGCTTCACCTGTTCTTCCCCTCATGTATCCCCGCCTCCCACCCCAAGCCACACCTCCGTTTCCTACCTACTAAACTCATCCCGCCCCCTTGACCTGTCAGTCCTCCTCGGACTGACCTATCCCCTCCCTACCTCCCCACCCATACTCTCCTTTGCACCTATCTTCTCTATTTATCTACAGTCTGCCTCCCCCTCTCTCCCTATTTATTTCAGAACCCTCTCTCCATCCCCCTTTTCTGATGAAGGGTCTAGGCCCGAAACGTCAGCTTTTGTGCTCCTAAGACGCTGCTTGGCCTGCTGTGTTCATGCAGCCCCACACTTTGTTATCTTGAACCTGCTGGTGCATGTGTTCAAGCTTCTGTATCTTGTGCCTGATGGAAGAGGTTGTAGGAGATCATTACTGGGGTTGGGGAGGTCTTTGATTATGTTGGCAGCCTTTCTGCTGCAATGAAACATGTAAATAGAGTCCGTGGATGACAACTTGGCTTCTGTGATGGTCTGGGTTGCACACATCACCTTCTGTAGTGTCTTATGGTCCTGGGCAGAGCAGTTGCTGTCCCAGGCCATTATGCACCGGGACCGTATGCTTTCTGTGGTGCATCTGTAGAAGTTAGCGAGGAGCCTTATGGACATGCTGAATTTCCTAAGCTATCTCAGGAAGAACAGGCATTGTTGTGCCTTCTTGACAGCCACATTCCAGTGGTAAGTTCAGTACAGGTTGTTGGTTATTGTCACTTGTAGGAGCTTGATGCTTAAAACCCTGTCAACCTCCGCTCTTGATGTAATTAGGGAGCCGTGTTCTCCTCCTTTCTTCCTGAAGTCACTGAGCAGCCCTTTTTGTTTTGGCAACATTGAAGGAGAGGCTGTTATCATTGCACCAGGACACCAAGCTCTCAATCTCCTTTCTGTATTCTGACTCATCATTGTTTGATATCTGCCCTACCATGGCGGTCTCATCAACAAACTTGTAGGCCTTTGAGAATAAGAGTTGGGACATCATGGTGAGGGTGTACAGGAGGTTGGTAAGGCCTCTTCTAGAGTGCTGTGGCCAATTCTGGTCACCCTTGTTCTAGGAAGGGTATTATTAAACTGGAAAGGGTTCAGAAAAGATTTCCCAGGATGTTGCTGGAATGGAGAATTTGAGTTACAAAAATAGCTTGGATTGGGTGAGAACTTTTTTTCACTGGAGCATAGAGGTTTGAGAGATGACTTTATAGAAGTTTACAAAAACATGAGGGGCATAGATAAGGTGAGTAGCATTTCTACTCTGGGAGAGTTCAAAACTAGGGTGGGGGGGGCCACTTTTAGCATAGAGGGGAAAGATTTAAAAAGGACACAAGAGGTATTTTTTGTTTACGCAGACAATATTTCATATGTGAATGAACTGCCAGACGAAGTGGTGGATGTAGGTATAGTGTAGCAGCATCATGGCTGCTAAAACACAGATTGCCAACTTGGCCTTACAGCAAGGGATGCTGGATGCATTGGCCAAGTGAAACTCTGAAATTACAAAACCCACATACCAGACAGAGCAATGCAACAGCCAGGTGCTAATGATATTAACATGATATAAAAGCCAACAGTTATCTCTGCACAGACACCCCTAACAACTTAACCACTAAACATAGGACAGCCCAGAGAGAAAGATACCAGGTCCTGCTGCACTTCGCAGATCCATAGTTTTGGTTTGATGGTGAGAAGAGCTGTCCATTCCACTCTTTGCATTGCAGCTTCCACTGTTAATCCTGATGTCGGTGATGCTATGGGTGTTCCATTGATTTGTCCATTTATCTCGCCACTGTGTAGATGACACCTTTGTCATCAAGTGCTCTCAGCTGAAAGAAACACATTTGCTCACAAACAATATTCTCGCTGGCATAAAATTCACCAGGGAAGAGGAAAACAACAAACTTCCCTTCCTGGGCATAACGGTCGAACATAAGGCTGGCCGTAAGTTCTAGACCAGCATACACAGGAAGGCCACCCATAGTAATCAGCTACTCAACTACAATAGCAATCATCCCGATACCCACAAACAGAGGTGCACCCAAACACTGATCAAGCGAGCTGCAACACGTGAAAATCGTCGCCTGCCGATACCTACACAACAGACAGCAACAGGAAGAGACAACACGTCCAGCGACACTAGTCACCCAACAATATATTAAGATCATATCTGAGGTGACTACCAGATTACTCCAACCCCTAGGAATCATGGTAGCCCACAAACCAACTGCCAAACTATGACTGACACTGACAACAATAAAGGATCTGACAACCACATCTAACAGAACCAATGCAAGATACAATGCAAAGACTGCCAAAAACATTACATAGGGAAAATTGGAAGGAAACTTGCCATCAGAATTCACCAGCCCTAATTATCTATCAAAAGACATGATCAACTATTTCAATTCACATGGTCAAAGGGGGACACCAATTCAACTGGAATAATGTAATCATCCTGGGACAAGCCAACCAAAGACACGCCTGAGAATTCCTGGGGACCTGGCACTCAAACTAGAACTCCATTAACAAACATGTACAGCTGGACCCTATATACCAACCATTAAGAAACAAACCTGAAATGATGCCACCCACCCCAGCAAACCAAGACATATGAATAACAAGCGGAACAGAACACTGAAGCTTCACCTGCGGAAGTGCACTGATGACATTACCTCATATAGTGACAAAATGTCTGCAAACAAACTTACCAGCTCAGCAAGCAAATCAACAACTCCATCAACAACCTGAGCTATAAATCTTCTCGAAAACCTTGATTTACAAGGAAGTTGCCAGGGTTGGAGAGTTTGAGCTGTAGGGAGAGGCTGAATGAGCTTGTGAAGACAAGGGTTATTAGACATTATGCAGGGAACTATATGAGAGCCAACCATGCATAGATGTAAATAGACCATTACAATACATTAACTTTAAGAACAGAGGTAGGCCATTTAACCTATCATATCTGCACTGGAGCATCTGAGGCTGAGGGGTAACCTTATAGAGGTTTATAAAATCATGAAGGGCATGAGTAGGGTGAATCGGCAGGATGTTTTCCTCATGATGAGGGAGTCCAAAACTGCACGGCTTAGATTTAAAGTGAGAAGGCTTAATATATGAAAGGGACCTAAGGAGCAACTATTTCACAAGGGTGGTGTATGTATGGAATGAGCTGCCAGAGGAAGTGGGGGAGGCTGGTACAATTACAACATTTAAAAGACATGTGGATGGGTATATGGGCCAAATGCTGGCAAATGGGATTAGATTTTTAAGGATATCTGGTCGGCATGGATGAATTAAACTAAAGGGGCTGTTTCGATGCTCTAAATCTCTATGACGCTCTGCATCTATCACTCCCTTTCAGTGCAAGCACAGGACAAGAGTTGATGTGTGAAGACTGCAGTGCCACTGCAGGCCACTAAGGACCCCACACTGTGGTGAAGTTACAATCTAAGCAGCTCTGCACGCAAAGATCATTTGCTTTACTTTGCAAAGACAGAATGAAAAGTGGTTGATTATTTATTTATTCAAGGGATGTGGGCATCACTGGCCATGTTAACATTCATTGCCCATCCCTAATTGTTCAGAAGGCAGATAAGAGTCAATCATATTACTTTGGTTCTGGAGTCACATGTAGGCCAGACCAGGTAAGGATGGCAGATTTCCTTCCCTAAAGGATATCAGTGTACCAGATGGGCTTTTCTAACAATCAAATAAATGTCATAATCATCAGACTCTTAATTTCAGGTTTTTTTTTAAAATCGGATTCAAATTCTACCATCTACCATGGAAGGATTCAAGCTTGGGTGCCTAGGGCTTTACCTGGGTTCTCTGGATACATGTTTATAAAATCATGAGGGGCATGGATAGAGTAAATAGGCAAGGTATTTTCCTCATGATGAGGGAGTCCAAAGCAAAAGGGCTTAGATTTAAAGTGAGAGGGGTAACATATAAAAGGGAATTAAGGGGCAACTGTTTCACGCAGAGGGTGGTGCATGTATGGATTGAACTGCCACAGGAAGTAGTGGAGGCTGGTACAATGACAACATTTAAAAGGCTTCTGGTTGGATATCCAGCAATTATACCATTAGGCCATCGCCTGCTCCTGTTGCTTTCAACCAACATTTTTACCTGCACATTGAGATACTAGTCTCCCAGACATCCCACAGTCCAAGCAGAATGCCTACTCATCTGTTTGGAAGTAGCTTTATGCAGTAGCCTTGAAATCAACGCGAGGTCCCTTATTCCCTCTACAACCAATCCCTGTCAACCTTAACTGTTGACTGAAGCAAACACTGACAGAGTCATAGCAGCTGCCAGAAGAAACCAACAAGAAGCTAACTCAGAAGTAATTAATAAAGGATTTAAATAACTACAGTAGGTGCACTGGTGATCTTGCTGCTATGAACATGTGTTCGGTTTATGTGTGATTAAGACAGCATGAAGGCACTTCAAAAAGGCACCACTTGTGTCGATGAGCATTGCCTGCTGTCTGATTTATTGACCCATCAGGCCTGTACACTTCGACTGAGTCATCAGATCTTGCTTCTTGATGCCTGCAGTATCTGCTGCTCCTGATGAGGCCTCCTCCACATCAGTGAGACCAAGCATGTACTCGGAGATCGTTTTACAGAGCATCGGCTCTCTGTATGCTACAAACAACAACACCTTCCAGTCGCTAACCATTTTAACTTCCCCTCCCACTCACTGGGTGACATGTCCATCCTGGCGTCCTCCAGTGTGACAATAACACCACCTGGAAACAGGAGGAGCAACACCACATATTCTACCTTGGGAGCCTTAAAATGGAATCCACCAGTTTTAAAATCCCACCACTTCTGGCCTTCCATGTTCAGCCCTTCCTCTCATCCCCGCCTCCTTGACCTGACATAACCCACCTACCCACCCCACCTTTCTCACTGACCAATCCCCACCATTCCCTACCTGCATTCACCTATCACCAACCCACCTACCTTCCCTAGCCCCAGCTTTCCTCTATATTTATTTTGGGGCTTACTTCCCTCTCCCTCATTTCTGAAGAAGGGTCCCGACCCAAAATGTAACCTTACCTGGTCCTATGATGCTGCCTGGCCTGTTGTGTTCTTCCAGCTCCATACTGTGTTATGTCTATTTGTTGATGTTCTTACTAATATGGCATGTTGAATGGCTCACCTCTAAAGTGTGTGTGCATGCATTGAATGCCAGTTGGACTTCAAATGCCACCAAAAAAGAAGCTCCACTGATCCAAAATCTATGCCAGTTTTTTTTTAACATGAAAAATAGTATAGGAATTTAGTTCATATTTTTAGGCTGTCACTGTAATGATGAATTTATAAAAAATATTCTCATCACCTTTATTGGATACATAACTCAGAATCTGAATAAAATTTTAGTATAATTTTATTCAAAACAGGGGAAATATAATCTTTCTGATCAATACTTTTGAAATTTATGTGTTAATAGAAAGAGAATTAGACTCAGAGATAGCGATCTAGAGGACACAGAAAGGCCTTTTGGCCCGTTGCACCCATGCTGTTCAAAACACCACCTAACTATTCTAATAACATTTTCCAGCACTAGACTAATAGCCTTATACCCATTGGCACTTCAAATGCACATTTAAATACTTCTACAATGTAGTGAGGGTTTCTGCCTCTACTACCCTCATGGAAGATGAGTTCCAGATTCCCCATTACCCTCTGGGTGGAAAAAAAAAGGTTTTCCTCATATTAATCAACTGGTGAGGACAGATAGTTTGGGGAATAAAACACATAGCAAGCTTGAAGTGGGTACACTGGAAATTTTGACAGGGCTGCAAAACATAGTATCAAAATGAAGAAAGAAATCCTGGAATTGCACGCTGTAAAAGCATAATTTGGCTGAGTCAGTCACTCAAAATCAGTACTTTGTTTACTGTCAACAGAAAAATCTGGCAGAGGCTGCAGAAACTTTAATTATTTGCTTCAGTTGCAGAAACGTCCTAGAGAATCCTGGTAACAAACAAAGGCATGTTATTGAGGTTTGCAATCGTAATTGGAGAAGGAAAATAAAAATTCCCTGTACGTCTTTTTTATTTTCTCCAAAGTGTTCTGTGCATTTAGCTTAGTGGAGTAATAGATGCAAGAGATGATGAGCTTGTTATTACACAGGCACTGAACTGGAAACTAGACAATGCAGTCAGCTTTCTCTGAAGTTGACGCTTTTATGGATCTCCTTAACTAAACTGGTAGTGCTGAAAGATGTAGTTAGAATTAGTTTATTTATGTTACAAGTCTTGAATCCTTCACTGCCATTTATTCTCAATGTTAATAATTTCCTTTCTCTATACTTTCTTCTAAATTTTCCCTATTTTTCATTTGCTTTATGGTGAAATGGCCTCCGAGTACTAGTGTGGAGGTATTATAATCCATCACATGTCTGGTTGTTGATTTATATGCGTAATGTATTTGGGAAGAAGACATTCAATGGCTTTTTACATCAGTGTGCAAACAATAAGCTGTGGCAATGTTTATCAATTTGGAGAAGGGGCAATCTGTTCTTTTCTTGGGGCAAATTCGCTCACATCGCTGCTTTTCCTCATTGGCAATTAACCATTTGGGTTAACAGTGCAGTTTATTTTCTGCTGATTTGCTGCAATGTGTTTTAAAATCATGCTCCACTTGAAGTTGCATTCCCTGTCGTTGGAGCAGCTTTGACTGTTGCTGTTCTGTACTGTTTACCTTCAGCACTCTTAATTTGAAAATATATTGTTCATCCCCTCACCTTCCTGCAGGAAACAAATAGCTTTAGGTGATATTACAGTGGTCTAGTGGAAATGTCACTAGGCTAACGCTCTGGATGCTCTGGTGCCTCAAATTCGTAATCCTGCCACAACAGCTGGTGAAATTCACTGAATCATAGAATTGTTACAGTGCAGAAAGGGCCATTTGGTGTTTATTCCCCTGTGTCAAACTCTTGCCTTTTTCCCCATGTCCCTGAGCAACATTTCTATCAAAATTATTATCCAATGCCCTCAATTCAAGTGCCCATTAATAAAAATCTGGAATCAAAAAAGCTGGTCTCAGTAACGGTAATGGAAGCTGTCACTGATTAACAATGAAACTGACATGCTTTTAAAAACAAACATTCTTCATGGAAGGAAATCTGCCTAAAACATGACTCCAGATCTACAACAATATGGTCGAATTGATTCATTCAGTTGATGGGTAATTACGGTTAGGCAGAAAATGCTGACTTTATCAGTGACTCCCACATCCTACAAAAGTTAAGCAAAAAAAAAGCATGCAGTTTTACTCTGCATTGATGTCCAAGGACCAAATTTGACCCTGTATTAATGGATAGGTTTTGAATTAGTTAAAATGTTGTCTGGTAAGAATGTCCTACAAAATAGCAAATATATCCAGTCACTTATAGTCGGAACTGCCGATGCTGGAGAATCTGAGATAACAAGGGGAACGCTGCAGGCCAGGCAGCATCATCAGAGGAGCTGGAAGGCTGATGTTTTGAGATAATGGGAACTGCAGATGCTGGAGAATTCCAAGATAATGAAATGTGAGGCTGGATGAACACAGCAGGACAACCAGCATCTCAGGAGCACAAAAGCTGACGTTTCGGGCCTAGACCCTTCATAGGCTGATGTTTTGAGTCTGGATCCTTCTTTTTTTTCCTTCAGGGAGGTCCAGACCCAAAATGTCAGCCTTCCTGTTCCTCTGATGCTGCTCATCCAGCTCTACACTTTGTTATCTCAGATTCTCCAGCATCTGCAGTTCCTACTATCTCTGATATAGAATCCATATGGGTGGAATTAAGAAATAAATACAGGATGATATTGATGAGCATGATCTATTGGCCCCATAACAGTAACTATTTTGGACGAAAGAGAATAAAGCGAGCGATAATAAGCAGAGTATATTCATCATGAGGACTTTAATCTTCATGTAGTTTGGGAAAATCAAATTAGCATAGGTAGCCATGAGGGAGAATTATCAGAGTGCATTTGGGATCGTTTCCTCAAATAATACTTTGTGCATTCGAGCAGGCATTAGGGTTTTATTGGATCTAGGAATGTTTAATGAGGAGGTTGAATAAATGAAATCAGAGTAAAAGACCCACTAGGGAGCAGTGACTTTGACATAGTACAATTTCACATCGAGAGTGAGAAACATAGGTCAGAAACAATTGTACTAAATTTAAATAAGAGTAGCTATATTGGAATAAGGGCTCAGATGGTTAGAGTGGAGTGGGAAAGGAGATTAGCAGAAAAGACCTTGAAGAAGTATTGGTTGCTGTTTAAGAAAATAGTTAATGACTTGCATCGTAGGTATGTTCCAGTGAGGAAGGATTATAATAAAGGGGAAAACCACCCAGGATTTAAGCAAAGGTGTTAAAGAGACAGTCAGATTGATTTCTTTTTTTCAATGTGCAAAGTCCAGACAGAAATCAGAGGATTTGGAAAAGCTTTAAAGTTCAACAAATGATGACTGACACAACAAAGAAAAAGAAGAAAATAAACAATTAAAGCAAGTACTATTAAAATGGGCAGTAAGTGCTTCTTTAAATGGAAGCAAGGGGCCAAAGTGAACATTTGCCACTCTGAGAATGAGGTTTGGGAAATAATGATCTGAAACCAGTAAATAATGGGGGTGTTTAATAAATACTTTTGCATCAGTCTTCATGGTATAGGACACTATAACATTGCACAAATATTAAATAATTAATGGGCAAAAGAAGGTAAGGAAATAAATACAATGGCTATCACTAGAGAAAAATGTACAAGAGAAACTTGTGGGGCTAAGGGCCATGAAGGAAGTACCTGGATTTTCTAATGAGATGGGGTATAAAAGTTTGGGTCGTACTCTTTGGAGCTTTGAAGAATATGAGGAGACCTTATTGAAACATATAAGATTCTTAGGGATCTTGATAAAGTTGTTGCAGGAAGTTCATTTCCTCTTTTGAAAGAGTCTAGGATCACCAGATATAATCGCAGGGACCATTTAAGACTGAGACGAGGGGTAACTTTTTCCCTCCGATGGTGGAGAACCTGTGAAATTCTTTACTGCAAAGTGCTGTAGAGGTTAGGTCATTAGGAATATTCAAAGTTGAGAAAGACAAGTTTTTAAAATCAGTCAAGGGCTGTAAGGATAAGGCAGCTAAGTGGAGTTGAGGATTATTAGATCATCCATTATCTCGTTGAATGGCGAGAGCAGACCCGATGGGCTGAATGGCCCACTTCTGCTCCTACCTCCTAGGATTAAACTTAGAATAGAACAGCAGATGCATAGATAGGGTCACTGCTAGTTTCCATTTCTGGTACAGTTGCATGCCATTCCTAGCAAGAACCACTTAACATTGATTTGCAGAACAACAGCACCAGATTAATTATAAAGTGATTTTATATGGAGTGTGAGAAATGGAAATATAGATTAAGAAGTTTTATTCTAACGCACTCTATCTGAATACTTAAGTGAACAATCAAGACAGATTAAACAATAAAGGATGAAAGTGATTCTAGTGCTAAAATGCCATACAAATAATTCATAACTATCATGCAACTGGCAAACATAAAAAGTGGTGAGTTATTTTTACAATCGAACCTTAATTAATAATTAAACATATTGCAATAGGAACCTTAAGAAGTGATTTTGTTGCTCGCCATCTACATTTCACTTTAGTTTAGGGTAGGAAATCTGTGCCTCAAGCAACGCACTACAAGTAACTGAATGTTGCCTAAATTAGCATGTTCTCTGTTGAATGACTCCACACATTTACAATGTCACTCAATTGGCATCAGATAGGCAGTACCATCTCTAAAGCTTTGATGTATGGAGAATATCATAATGGAGGCAGGAAGAGAGATATTGTTGTAATGCTAATATCATTGGATGAGTAATTCAGAAGGCTGGAGTCATGCTCAGGGAACACAGCTGCTGTTTGAATTTAAACTCAATTCATAAATCTGGATTTAAACACCTTAATGCCTACGCTGATAGTTACCTAATTCCATTCCACAGAGGGCTGTTGAGGTTGTGTCATTAAGTATATTCAAGTCTGAAGTAGACAGATTTTTAATCTGTAAGGGAATCCAGGATTATGGGGATAAATTAGGAAAGAGGAGTGAGGATTATCAGCTCAGCTATGATCTCACTGAATGGTGAAGCAGACTTGATGGGCTCAATGGCCTACTCTGCATGTAAATCTTGTCACCAATAGAGTCATAGAGATGTAGGTCACAGAAACAGACCGTTCTGTCTGACTGGTCCATAAAACCATTAGACCTTAAGACAAAGGAGTGGACGTAAGGCCATTCAGCCCATTGAGTCCACTCTACCATTTAATCATGACTGATGGGCATTTCAACTCCACTTCCCTGCACTCTCCCTGTAATCCTTGATTCCTTGTGAGATCAAGAATTTATCGATCTCTGCCTTGAAGACATTTAACGTCCCGGCCTCCACTGCGCTCCATGGCAATGAATTCCACATCTATGCTAGCCAGATATCCTAAACTCAACTAGTCATTTGACAGCATTTGTCAACACTTCTGATTCATGTCCCCATCCAGGTACCTTTTTAAGTGTTGTAATTTTATCAGCCTCCACCACTCCTCTGGCAGCTCATTCTGTATCTGCACCGCAGTCTGCATGATAAAAATGCCCCTTTGGTCCCTTTAAAGTCTTTCCCCGGTCACCTCAGACCTTATATTTTGGGAGAATAACAGTATCGATCAGGGTTGAGGCTGAAAAGAATCATCCACATCTGCCTGTCACATGAATGTTACCATGTTCGCTGAGTGATGGTTCCAACAGCACAAAACTGCAACTAAAAATAAGAATTCATCATAGGCTGAATAAACCCATGGTGGCATATTAACTTTTCTTTTTGGTACATACAGCAATGTTTCTACAGATGCGGAAAGCTTCTAAGTATTATTGCAATTGTAGAAAAGGTGAGAGCTGATTTTCATTTAAGAGTTATTTTGTTCTGTAATTGACGTGACTTCCTTGTTATTCACCTCACGTCATGAATTATTCAGATTCTGGATTCGTACTTTGAATAAATCTGAATAATTTGGCACACATAAACAGTTACATCTGACCCCCTCCTATTCTGCTCTGCAAGTGTACAGTGCAAAGACAAAAAGCCCAACTCATCAACATATTAAGATGAGGACATCTGCTTCAGCCTTATATAACGTCTCAGTTCATCAAAACAGCTTCAAGAAATCTGCAGCATGGCAATTTCCCACAGGGAATTGTGAAATTCTTCCGTCAAGAAGAAAAGAAAATTTAGATAAATTCATGATGAAAGGTTTCTCTCATATCAATTTCTCCCCCCCCTCAGCTGAGCAGGCCAATCATAACTTTATCCCTCACATCTTCTTGTGGGTATGCTGCTGTCCCAGTGCTCATACTGAACGAAAGCTTCAGACAGCTGAGGATATCGTCAAAAGACAGTTTGTCAGTTTATCAGAATTGGTTGTGTTTTATTTACTGTTGCAATAAAATTTGGTGGAGGCTGAAGGTTTCCTTATTTACAACTTTTAAAGTGACAGTGTAAAAGAACATAACTAGGAGCAGGAGTTGTTAATTCAGAGTGTTGAGCCTGCTCCACCATACATCACGGCCTCAACTTTACTTTTCAGCCTGCTCTCTGTAATCCTTCAACCAATTACTAATTAAGAACCTGTATCTCTGCTTTAAATTTACTCATGTCCCAGCATCCACTGCACTCCACAGTACCCTGCTCATATTATAAAAGCATAGTTCAATGCCACTTAGCAAATCAATTTCAGTTGAAAATAATTTTTCAATTTCCACTGAATTAAGACGAATAAAGTTTCTTATGTTTGTCAAGCTCCTTCAGTCTATTTGGATTTTGACGTTGAGATTTCTTCCTTTTTATTGGTTAAGTGCCAACATTAATTCTTTATCTCCTTCATCATTGAGTTATAATTTTACTTTGGCATTACTTTCATTATTCTTTCATTATGTTAACCAAAATCTTTGCCCCAATTTTTATTTTTCTTTACCCACATGTTACACAAATTAGTTCCTTAAAATGCCACCATAACTCCGAACTTTACATTCCTGAGAATCATAGGATCTTTACAGCATGAAAGCAAGTCATTCAATCCATCAAGTCCACACTGACCCTCTCACCAAGACTCCCCCTTCTGTCCTATACCTGTAACCCTGCAATTTCCATGGCTAATTCTCCTAGCCTGCATGTCTCTGGACACTAAGTGCAATTTAGCATGGCCAATTCACCTAATTTGCACATCTTTGCACTGTGGGAGGAAATCAGAGCACCCAGGAAGCCCACACAGACACAGGAAGAATGTACAAACACCACATAGACCTGATGCTGAAATTGAACCAAGATCCCTGGTGCTGGGAGGCAGCAGTGCTAACCGCTGAGCCAAGTTACCACATAGAATGACATACATTAAAGAATATTAACAAACTAAACTTGACTAACAGTTTTCTCCTCAAACAATAGTAATACTGAAACTAAAACAGGAACTTTGCAGGTTTGACTGCAGAAGACTCATACTGGTGGTGAAATATTAACTCTGTTTCCCCATGGATGCTGCCAGACCTGGTGAATTTCTGATTTTGTTTCAGATTTTGAGCATCTGCAGTACTTGCTTTGATGATACTACTAGAATACCCAGCTTTATATAGTTGATACCTTCCTGGAAGCAATTACATCTATCAAATATATTTGTATCAAAGTAAGCTTTCTCATTTAAATGTATGTGATATCCGAAATTGCATTTCTAAAGATTTTTGGCCCAAATGCTTGAGTGAAAATTCAATAAATAAATCATAACATACATAAATCCATTGTTAGTGATGTAGCAAAGAATCATAGAGAACAAATATTGTTTATCCTGTTCGCTCATAAGAAAATTATAAATTACATTCCTAAGATATTTTTGGCATAATCTTGCAAGTTTGATTTCCACTATACTCACTTATGTTAATGTGTTTCATATAAAAGCAAATTACTGTGACTGCTGGAAATTGGAAACATACATAGAGAATGGTGTAGAATCTCAGCAGCACTAGAATCAGTCATCCTATGAGTGTTACAACCTTCTTCGTCTCATTTTTGTTTTCTTTTTAATTCATGTGGTCCAATTCCCCATTCTCTTCAAAAACATACTTCATTCCATTTCCCTTTTCGTTCTCATCTTTTTCCATTTCTCTTTGTTTTCTTACTTTTTACTTGCCACTTCAAGCTTTCTCATTTCCATTTCTTTTTCCACTTCATTACTTTTTCCTTCTCCTTTGCTTTCCAGTTTACCTTCCCTCATCCTTCTAATTTGAGTTTTGTTTATTACTAATAGAAACTCAGTTAATTCTACTGGTACTGTATCAGTTTCAGGTTCCCTATTTTAAGTCTAACTGTTGGGTTATCAGCTTAAGGATTGCATCCTTTTGAGATATTACTTTTATCTCTATCTTCACATGACACATAGCACATGGGATCCTTTAAAGGAAACTCATTTAAAGGCAAGGTATGCATACAACATTCGCTTCACTGTGTTAGTGGTGCGTGGATGAAAACACCACAGAAATGAGTGACTCTTTCATGGTATTAGAACCAAAATAACATTTTGATGGGATACCAAGGCAACTATATTTGTGCTTCATCTGATACCTTAGTGTAGTTCAATGTTTTCCAGTTTCCTGAACCTAATTGCCTCCTCTACCTTATGAATGTGCAGACCCTCTCCATCTCTATCCTCCATCATGATAGTCTGAGGATGCTCCGCTTCTTCCTTGAACAAAGACTAATTTGTCCTTATCCGTGCCCCTCCTTTGTCTGGCTGATTTCATTGTTGTTGGTACAATTTCTGCCAAAAACTGTCTTACTTTGTCTGAATGAAAGATGCGGTTATATGTACCCACAGATACCCTTATTGTAACAAAGTGTGGAGCTGGATGAACACAGCAGGCCAAGCAGCATCTCAGGAGCACAAAAGCTGATGTTTCAGGCCTAGACCCTTCATCAGAGAGGCTCCTGAGATGCTGCTTGGCCTGCTGTGTTCATTCAGCTCCACACTTTGTTATCTTGGATTCTCCAGCATCTGCAGTTCCCATTATCTCTGATACCCTTATTGTGTCTGTTTCTTTGTCTTGTGCCTTCATGTCATATTCAGAGCTATTTCTCTGATACCTCAATGATATCATCGGTGCTACTTCCTGCTGTCATCAAAAACGGGAAAATCCATCAATTCGGCTTCCAGTTGCTGCCATACTCCAACCTTCACCTAGCATAGTTTTTACCCTTCCCTTCTCTTCCTACATTTTGTTTCCATTTCCAAGGAGAGATTTTCTGCTGATATTCCTAACAAAGCAAAATAAAAACCGAAAGAACTGCAGATGCTGTGAATCAAGAACAAAAACGAAGTTGCTGGAAAAGCTCAGCAGGTCTGGCAGCATCTGTGAAGGAGAAAACAGAGTTAATGTTTATGGTCCAGTTGGATACGAAATGTTAACTCTGTTTTTTCCTTCAAAGATACTCCCAGACCTGCTGAGCTTTTCCAGCAACTTTGTTTTTATTCCTTACAAAGCCATTGTTTCCCAGTTACCTTGGCTATACTTCCTCACCATCCTTCTGATTTTCTGTAAGGTTTCTATTCCATTCCCCCAGCTTCTCCATCTAAGACATATCTATTCCAATAGAGAGATCCAACAGCCCACTCTTACTCCTATTGCTCATGGTCTTATGATTCTGCCTTTCATCATGCCACATAAACATATTTTCCATTTAAACAAAGGAAGATTCAATCCGCTGTGTTTGATAGACACCTCAACTGTTTTCAATCCATTTCCCATACTTCAGTCCTCACACTTCCCCTCCTTTCCAACTCTAGGACAATGTTCCCCTTCTCCTTACTTTCCATCCTATCAGACTCTGGAGTCAAAGGAGTATCTTTCACCATTTCCCCCACGACCCGCAAACCAAACACCCAATTGTTCTCCTCCCCTAATTACTGCCAGCATTCCAGAGAGACATTAAACATCCTGAGCATCCTGATCCACTTGTCCATCAACCCAAATATCTCCCCGCCCCCCCAATCCCACCATGACATCTTCCCATGTAACTATGGAAGGAGCAACACTTTCAATCAAGTCTGCTGTATTTGCTGCTCCTGCTGTGGCCCACTCTGCATTGGCCGTACCAAAGGTTAACTGGGTCATTTGCTACAGAACATAGTCCTCAAGAATAAACTTGACCTTCAAGTCAGTTTCAACTGACCATCTGCCCTCACATTCACAGGAATTTCTGTCCTTGACTTGCTACAGTGTTCCAGTGAAGCCCAAAGCAAGCTGAAGGAACAGCACGTCATTTTCTGGTTAAAGTATTTTACAGCCTTCAGGACTCACTAACTTCAACAACTCTGATACTCTATCCCTACCTAGTGTCTGTACCTTGGTTTTTATTGTTTTACTTTCAGCCAGATCTCATCTTTATTGTATTTTATCACCTACTTTGGATCTATTGATGTCTTCTCTGCATCATGAGCACTCCCTCTGCTTTTGCCTGTGACACATTTAATCTCAAGTTTCCCTTAACCTTTTGCTAATCTACTCCTTCTGTTCCACTTGCCCTCACCATTTTCAACAGCATAAAATTCAGGATTTTTCAATGTCTCTTCAGTTCTGAAGAAGAGTCATAAAAGGCTCAAAACGTTAATGCTGTCTCTGTCCACGGATGCTGCCAGATCTGCTGAGTTCTTCCAGCACTTATTGATTTTATTGAGGAAACTAAACTGAGGATGAATAGCAATGTAGAATTATGAAAGATCAGTCAGGATCCTATTGAATGGTGGAGCAGAGTTGAGAATATGACTGGCTTGTTTCTGCTCTTAATTCAGATGTCTATATGTAAACCTAAAGATCAATAGTTGCAAGTGGCAATGTTACATTTGTTGCTGTAAGTTTTAAATAGTTAATAACAATAACCTGCAAATAGCCAGTCGGTACTAGAGGAGCAGATGTGTAGAGATATTGCAGATACCTGTAGGAATAATAGGTATTTGGTCAGAGAGTTAATTTCCAACCAAGAACTTCAAGACTAAGCATCTATGAGATACTGTGGGCCATCAGCAGCAGCAAAATTCTACTCCACAACAGCATGTAATCCTATTTCTCAGTCTCTCCACCACTCTGCCATTATCAATCAAGCCAAGGAAGGAGATGTTGATCAATGAAGAGTGTAGAAAAGCAAATTAGGACAAGGTTCAGGCATCCCTGAAAATGAGGCACTGATGGAATTACAACACAGGCCCATCAACATGCTAAACAGTGGAACCGGCAATGGTATGGGCAGATGTGAGAGATCTCACAACACATGGATCAGACCAAAGCTGTGCAGTCCTGTCATCTTCAGATATGGATGGTCATGGATAATCAATTAAGTAGAACAAATGATCCACAAACAGTCCCGTCATCAATGATGGCAGAGTCACAGAGTAATACAGCATGGAAACAGGCCCTTTGGCCCAAGCTGGCCCATGCTGCCCATGGTACCCACTCAGCTAGTTCCAATTGCCCACAGTTGGTCCATATCCCTCCAAAGCCTTCTCATCCATGTACCCATCCAAATGTTTTTTTAAATGTTGCTATTGTAATTGCCACAACCACTTTCTCTGGCCGCCTATTCCACACACTCACCACTCTCTGCATGAAGACGTTGCTCCTCAGATCCTTCCTAAATCTTAAATCTCTCACCTTAAACCTATGCCCACTAGTTTTCAATTCCCCATCCCTGGGAAAAAGACTGTGAACATTCATCCCATCTAAGCTCCAAATGATTTTATACACCTCAATAAGTTCACCCCTCATTGTCCTGCATTCCAACTCTAGCCAACTTCTCCCTGTATCTCTGACCAACTAGTCATAATTCTACGCACACTTTCCAGCTTAACTATGACTTTCCGAAAACAGGGTATCCAAAACTGTACACAATATTCCAAGCGCGACCTCACCAATGGCTTATACAACTGTACCATAGTGTCCCAACTCCTATACTCAATGCCTGGACCGATGGAGGCCAGAGTGTTAAATGACTTCTTCACCACCCTGTCCACCTGTGATGCACTTTTAACAAACTATGTACTTGTACTCCTAGGTCCCTTTGTTCCACAACGCTCCTCAGAATCTTACCATTTGCTATATAAGTCCTACAGTTGTTTAACTTTCCAAAATGCAACATCTCACACTTATCTGTATTGAATTGCATTTGCCAAACCTCAGCCCACTTCCTCATCTGATCAAGATCCCTCTGGAGTTACTGATAACCTTCTTCATTATCAAAGATACATCTTAATTTTATATCATCCACAAACTTACTAATCATGCCTTGTACATTCCCATCCATATCATTTACATAAATAACAAATAACAAAGGTCCCAGCACTGACCCCTGCGGCACATCACTAGTCACAGGCCTCCAGTCCGAGAAACCACCTTCAACCGTTACCCTCTGCTTCCTATCATTGAGCCAGTTTTGAATCCAATTAGCTAGCTCTCCCTGGATCCCAAGCAATCTAATTGTAATGAGTAGCCTGATGTGTGGGACCTTGTCAAAGGCCTTATTAAAGCCCATATAGGCAACACTCACTGCCCTACCATCATTTATCCTCTTGGTTACCTCTTTGAAAAGCTCAAAAAATCTGTCAGATATGACTTCCTGTGCATAAATCCATGCTGAAGATC
Source organism: Stegostoma tigrinum (assembly GCF_030684315.1). Classification (NCBI taxonomy): domain Eukaryota; kingdom Metazoa; phylum Chordata; class Chondrichthyes; order Orectolobiformes; family Stegostomatidae; genus Stegostoma; species Stegostoma tigrinum. The sequence goes on along the minus strand of NC_081370.1, from coordinate 56,379,572 downwards.
CCTAATCAGACCTTGGCTATCCAAATGCAGATTGATCTGTCCCCCCGTATCCTCTGCTTACCACTGATGTCAGGCCCTGTAGTTCCCCTGGCTTGTCTTTGCTGTCCTTCTTAAACAATGAAACAACATTAACCACTCTCCAGTTTTCTGGAACTTCACCAGTCACTAAAGATGAAGCAAAAATCTCTGCAAGGGCCTCTGCAGTTTCTTCCTTAGCTTCCCACAACATCTGCAGATGGGTTCGATCAGGCCCAGGGGAATTCTTCCGCTTTAATGTGACCTAAAGCTGCAAACACCTCCTCTCTGGTAATATGTATGTGATACAAAACATTCCCACTTTTTCTCCTTATTTCCTTAGGATCCATGATTCTGTCGTCAGTAAACACAGAGGTGAAATATTCATTAAAATTCTCTCCCATCTCCTATGACTCCGCACATAGATGGCCATGCGGATCTTTAAAGGGACCTCTTCTCTCCCTAGCCACCCTTTCATTTTTAATAGAACTATAAAACCTCTTTGGATTACCTTTAACCTTATCTGCTAGATCCATCTCATAACCTCTTTTTGCTCTTCTGGTGGCTCTCTTACATGTGCTCCTATACTTTTTGTAGTCGTCTCAGGATTCACTTGAACTCGATAGCTTACACCCAATGTATGCTTTCATCTTTTTCCTGACTTGAGCCTCAATATCCTTCATCCTGCCAGCTTTTCCCTTTACAGTAACAGGGACATACTATCCCTGGGCTCTTGACGTCATATTTTTAAAAGTCTACAATTTGCCAATTGTTCCTTTTCCTTCAAACAAAGTCACCTGATCAACCTCTGCTAGATCCTGCCTAATTGCCCAAAATTTGGCTCCAGTACAGCAATTTATCCTGTTGACTTGTCTTGTCTTTTTCCATAATTATGTTAAAACTAAGAGATGTGGTCACTGGACTCAAAGTGCTCTCTGACACTTCAGTCACTTGCCTGACTTGTTTCCTAAGAGAAGGCCCAGTGTTGCATTCTCCATGTAGGGCCCTCTATATATTGGTTTAAGAAACTTTCTTGGACACATTTGACAAATTGCACCCCATCTGGGCCCTATAAACTCTGGGTGACCCAGAGAGGGGAAATTAAACTCTTCAACCAATACTACTCAATTATTCCTACAGGTATCTGCAATCTCGCTACACATCTGCTCCTCTAGTACCCATTGGCTAAATGCGGGTTTATAATACAGCGCCAACAGAGTGAGCACTCCCTTCTTGTTTCCAAGTTTTAACCATATGGCCTCATTTGATAACCCCTTATGAGTACCCTCTCTAATCACTGTTGTTAGGCCCCCTCTTATCAAAAGGCAATCTCCCCCTACTGTACTTCTGTCACGCCTGTAGCCTATGTATCCTGGAGCATTGAGCTTCCAGTCCTGCCCTTCTGTCAGATATGTTTCTGTTTTGGCTATAATATTCCAGTCCCCAGATGCCTTACCAGTCAAGCCTCATACATTGAAATAAATACACTTTTAGCCAGAAGGCTTTTCCCTCCCCTTACTGTGCTCCTGGCCACCCTGAATGGTAATCTTGCTCTTGATGGCTAATGTATTTACCACTGATTAGTTAAAGATAGTGAATAGAGCAAATATCAGTGGATTTTCACAACATCCTTGTATTTGCAGTCCAGCATACACTACATGCCATCCCAGCCTATTTCAGTGCAGTTACAACTTTAACACTGACAGGAAAATGGACAATTTCTCCAGGAGTGATCTATCCACAAAATTAGGTTATACTCTACCTGGCCAATTCCTCACCCAAAGATCTACTCTTGCTCGTTGACAAAATAATAAGGGAGAGCAGGTAAGGGGGGAGGATATGGGGAAAAAAATGAAGTGAGTTTGGATAAATTGGGCTGTTTGCCTTGCAACAGAGGAGATGATGGGGGACATGATTGGAATGTATAGACCTGAGAGGAGTAGAGATTATATAGACTGGAAGAATCATTTTATTTTTCCCTTAGTGGATGGATCAATGACCAAGCAGCATAGATTTAAATTAAGGGGTAGAGGTTCAGGGAGGATGTGAGGAAAAATGCTTTACTCACAATAATGGGAACCTGGCACTCACTGCCTGCTGAGTGTGGTCGAGACAGAAGCTCTCATAACATTTAATAAGTATTTAGATGATCACTTGCAGTGTCATGGCATGCAGAGCTGTAGGCCAGGTGTCAGAAAAATGAGATTAGAATGGTTAGGTGGTTATTTTTGATCTGCACAGATTTGATTGGCTGAAGGTATCCAGGTTTGATTCCAACTGTCTGTGTGGAGTTTGCACATTCTCCCCATGTCTGCATGGGTTTCCTCTGGGTGCTCTGGTTTCCTCCCATAGACCAAAGATGTGCAGGCTAAATTCTGGGTTACAGGGATAGAGTTGGGGTTGTGTGGGGATAGGATGCTCTTCAGAAGGTTGATGTGGATTTGATGGGCTGAATGACCTACTTCCACACAGCAGAGACTCTATGAAATCAGGATGGTGAGAGGTTTGCACAGGAACTTGCAAGCAGTGGTGGTCCTCTGTATATGCTACCCTTATTCTTATCATCACTTATGATGTAGAAGTGAGGAGTCTGATTGAACTCTCCTCTTACTGGTCTGTGTGCAGCACCAACAACATACAACAGCACAAAGCATCCATCACCTTCAACAATCCCTCCCTTCATCTTTGGTGCACTGTAGCAGCATATACTAAATACTGTGCTTTAGTTATTAAATTGATTAATGAACCAAATATGTGAAAAAATGGGTGTGGAAACATAGAAACTAGGAACAGAAGTAGGCTGTTCAGCCCTTTGAGCCTGTTCCACAATTCAATATGATTATGGTTGATCATCCAACTCATTGCTGTTCCTACTTTCTCCCTAAACACTTTGATTGGATTTGGCTCATTCCTGAAAGCATCCAACTTTGTGTCCACAACCTCTCCCTGAGGCAGAGACTTCCACAGACCCACCACACTCTGTGTGGATAAATCTTTCCTCATTGCCTACTTAAATAGAGTAGAACTTAATGTCTAGGTGAGATGCTCTTTGAAAGGTCAGTACAAACTTGATGGGCTGAATGCCCTGCTTCTATCTCTCTTGCAGATGTCTTATTCTTCAATAAAGGGTTCTTGATTTAGACTATTGACTAATAACATAGCAATTGTGGTACTTGTATTAAGAGCCATTAGCACAAAATAGCATCGACAAATGCTCTGTAGCAGCCTGCCAAATCCCTTTGGACTGCACCCTTCAAATACAAAAACCTGGAAGGACAAAGAAGATTGCCATTTGTGAGCAGTACCCACTCAATGTTTCCCCTCCAAGTGATATGCTGTCTGGACATGGAAATATATTTTTGGTACTGCATTTTTTGGGAGATCAATATCCTCAACTTCCTTTATTCAGAGCAGCCATAACACAAGTGATTCAAAAAGATGGCATATCATTCCTTTCCCAAGGGCAACGAGAGATGGCCAATAAACACGTGAATTGGCCGATGTTGTCCTCCTGCATGAGTGAATGAATTAAAGAATTTGACCCTGTCCTCAATAATCATACTTTGCATGTCCAAAGCAGCAAATCACTGAACCTTGCAGCTTCCTCACCAACGCCAGTCGCTGGATACTGTTTGAGTATGTGACCGGAGTGGGGCATTAGTGACGGGGAGCACAGGAGTTTTGTGAGCATATTCTCTACAGCTGCTCCAGTTCACTTTCAAGTAAAAAGCTTTACATAAACACCTAGCTATTCATCAAACAGTCCATCCTTTTAGTTTGCTCAATTTGATTATTGCTCACATGAAAAGGAAGCTGTATTTTTATTTAATCAAGTCTGTGTTGTGGTGGAAGGGAGCAGAAATAAGGTAGCTTTTTCATATATTTGATATATAGCAAATTAACTAAACGTGAGATATCTGCAAAAATTGCAAAGTAAATCTGGGTTTATCACATTGTGAGGTAATAACGTGCAGTGAAAGGCAACTGGGAGATTAAAATAGCTTCAAGGGGGTTTCAAGGATGTAAGCATAAATATATTTATGCCCATATAATTATACAAGATGTAAATGTTATGATGCATCTGATAAATTGCTTTGTTCCTAATTATTAAAGAACAAGTCTCAATATCATTCGATACTCACAGATTTGCCATTTTATACAACTCAATGTATTAATGATGGACTTATTTACTAATGTATGTAATGATGACATGCGTTTATCTATGTTACTGTTTTATACAAGTCAGCCAGCTTTATTTCTGCAGCATCTACTTACATTGGGCAAGGCAAACATGAGGAGGAAGACTTTCTCTTGGTTGTTTCCAGTGGTTGTAAAACGATTGGAGCTAAAGGAGAGCCCAGCCTGGTAACACACTGAGTGCAGTGAGCAGCTTCTTTTGTGAATTGAAACTGATTGTGGGCAGCCAAAGTAGTTAATGGGGACTGTAGGTGATGACCAGGAATATGAGATATTGGGAAGGAGAGATGGTGGTGTGGATGGTGCCTAATAGTGTAGATGGGGAATGATCTGGACTGTAGGTGGGAGTTGATTTTCTTCCAACAGGAGGGGCATTATGCTGGAAATTGTATGTGTACAGATATTGATCTGTTTTGGCTGTTAATGTAAGAACAGAAGAACTAGGAGCAGGAGTAAGCAATTCAGTCCCTCAAGACTGCTCTGCAATTCAGTACAGCTATGGCTGATTGCACCTTGGTCTCAACTCCACTTTCTTGCCTAGTCCAAATAACCTGCTAACCCTTTACTAGTTAAAAATCTGCCTATCTCCACCTTAAATTTAGTCAATGTCCCAGCATCCACCACAGTCTAGAATACTGCATTCTGTTCTGGGCTCCCTGCTGCAAGAGAGACGTTGTGAAACTCGATGCGGCCCAGAAAGATTTACAATGATGTTGCCAGGTTTGGAGGGTCTGAGCTGTAAGGAGATGCTGAATAGGCAGGGGCTGTTTTCCATGGAGTGTCAGAGATGAAGCATAATCTCATAGATGTCTACAAAATCATGAGGAGAATGGATGGGGTGAATAGCCAAGGTCTTTTTCCCAGTGTAAGAGAGTCCAAAACTACAGGGCATAGTTTTAAAATGCAAGGGGAAAGATCCCCTTAAAAGGGATCTGAGAGGTAACTTTTTCACGCAGAGGGTGATACGTGTATGGAACAAACCATCAGGGGAATATTTAAGAGGCATCTGGATGGGTGTATCAATAGGAAGGATTTGACGACATACAGGCCAAATGCTGGTAAATGGGACAAGATCAGTTTAGAATAGCTGGTCGGCATGGACGAGTTGGGCCAAAGGTCTGTTCCCATGCTGTGTAAAACCATGAGTGTGTGATTCTAGTGAATTCCACAGATTGATGCCCCTTTTGAAGTGATTTCTCTTCATCTCTGGATTAAATCTGCCACCCCACATTTTAAAGCTATAATACAATCTCATTCTAGATTACTCCACAAGGGAAAACATCCTCTCTAATATCAACTGTGTCAATCTCCATTTTGTATACCTCACTTAGATCGCCTGTCATTCTGGTAGACTCCTAAACTACACAATCTGCCTTCACAAATCAGACTCCTCACCTCTAGAATCAAGCTATTGAATCTCCTCTGAACTGGTAGCAATGCAACTACATCCCTCCTCAAATAATGGAAACAAAATTGTACGTACTACTGCAGGTGCAGTCTCACTAATGTCTTACACAGCTGTGGTAAGGCTTTCCTACTTTTATACTCTGTTTCTTTAGCAGGAATTTCCATCTGCTTTCTTTCTTACCAGTGTATCTGCACACTAGGTTTTTATAATTCTTGCATGACAACACACATATCTCTCTGCACCGAAGCATTCTGAAGTTTCTCTCCATTTAGATTTAGATAGATAATTTTTCTCCGTTTAGTCTTTCAGTTGTTCTAACCACAGTTGATAACCTCACACTTACTAATGTTAGTGATTTCTGAAGAAGGGTCCTGATCTAAAACGTCAGCTTTCCCGCTCCTCTAATGCTGCCTGGCCTGCTGTGTTCCTTCAGCTCCACACTGTGTTATCTCAGACTCTAGCATCGGTAGCTCTTACGATCTACTAGTGTTAAACGTCTTTTGCCAAATTTTGACCCATCTATCCATATGCATTTGTGAATTTCTTTTTTTTATTGCAACTTACTTCTCACTTATTTACGTGTCATCTGCAAATTTGGCTATCATACCTTCTATCCCTGCATCCATGTTATTAACATAGATTGTCAATAGTTGCAGCCTGAGGACTGAGTCCTGTGGTACACCACTGCATATTTTCTACTGATTTGTCAAATAATTATACAAACTAAAAAAATACGCTAAACCCCCTATGATCTTACCTTGTGTATAAATGTTTTGTGTAGCACCTTATCAAATAATTTTTGGAAATCCAGACACACTACATCTGAAGGATCTCCATTATCCACTTTGCTTGTTATGTTTTCAATGAACTGTAGCAAGTTAGTCACAAATGAATTACTTTCTTAAAAGCGTACTGAGACTTATGGATTATATTTTGACTCCCGGCTGTTAATTCCTTAATAATGTATTCATGCTATTTCCCAAAGACAGATGTTAAACCAAGTGGTCTCCTGCAGTTTTTTTATTTCTGCCCTGTCCCTTTTAAAATAAGGGCGTTCGCTTAGCACTTTTCCAATCCACTGGGACCACTCTAGAATCCAGGGAATTTTGGAATCTCACAACCATATTTTTACTATCTCTGCTGCCACTTCCAATAAGACCATTGGCAGGCCATCAGACTGTGTGGACTTTTCTGCTTTCAATTTCAAAAGTTGGGCCAATACTTTTTCCACTAGTGATGATGATTATTTTGTGTTCTTCCTTCTGCACTGGCACGAGTGCCCTCCACTGTGAAAGCTGAGGCAAAATATTGATTTAGTAATTCTGCCATTTCTGTGTTCCCCATTATTAACTCCCTCATCTCATCCTGTAATGGAGCAACATTCACTTTAGATATTCTCTTTCCTTTTATATATCGAGAAGCTTTTGCTATTTATTTCTACATTTTGTGCTAGTTTTCTCTCATAATTTACTTTTGTTCTTTTTATGACTTTTTAGCAGCCCTTTGTTTATCTTTAAAAATTTCCCAATTTTCAGCCTTTGTAGTGCAGTATATCTCAATATTTGTCTTTATGTTGTTTTTAACCTACATGATTAGTCTTGAATTTTTCCTCCTATATTTCTTTCTTCCTTTCTGGAATATATTTTAGTTGGGAAGAATTGAATATCTCCTTAAACATCTGCCACTGCTTACCTACTGTCCTACCTTTCAATCTTCCTGCCCAGTCCACCAATAACAAACCTCCTGATATCTGTGTAATTACCCTTTTTTAAAACTCCAGAACACTAGCGTGTGACTCTGGTTTCTCACGCTCAAATTATATTAATTCCAGTTTGGTTCTTCTTCTGAACTGAAGGGAGAGGTGGCAAGTTATGAGTTTTAGTCTGTACAAAAAGGTGGAGAGGAGCAAGCAGAGCAGAAGAGAAGGTTTGACAGCATATGAGTCTCAATGGACTTTGCTCTCTCTCCAAAAATGCTGCCAGAACTGGTGAGTTTCTCCAGGCGCTTTTTATTTCAGATTTTCAGCAATATCAGTATTTTGCCTTTGTGTTGTATTGCCAGATGCAAATAATTGTTCTGCTAAGGCTCTCTGCTTTGTGGCGTGATCACTCCTGACCTTTCTCCATTGGCAAAAAAACTTCAGTTCGGTTAGCTGGCATTCATATGATTAATATTGCAACTTGTACGGATACCCAGAGCATTGTTTTGCAAACCTTGTCCATTTCTCAAAGTCTTTTTGGGGATAGAACATTCATAAATGCAATTAAAATTCCAAACAATCCTAGAAAATCAACAGAAACTCAGGAGGACTGGCATCATTTGTGGGAAAAGAAGCAGGGTTAATGTTTCAAGGCTGAAGAAGCCATATACTGGACTTGAGATGTTAACATGAAATGTGGGTTTCCTCTGGGTGTTCTGGTTTCTGCCCATCGTTCAAAGATGAGCAGGTTAGGTCGATTAACCATGAGAAGTGCAGGGGTACAGGATAGGAAAAGGGGTTGTTGGGGCGGGGGCGGGGGGGTGCAGTATGCTGCCTGGAGGTCAGTGTGGACTCGTTGGATGGGATGGCCTATTTCCACACCATAGGGATTCTATGATTCTATAAACTCAGTTTCTCTGTTTGCTGATGCTGCCTGATTTCCTCCAGCTTTCTCTCTGCTTGTTTTAAACAGCAGCATCTGTAGCTGTTTAGTTTTACTCCAGTTCTTAATGTTCAAAGTTTGGCAGCAATGTTGAAATCTACAGGCTGTATTTATTTCTTGGACCTTTAGTTATGTAGAATTCCTTATTAGGAAATGCACTAAATAGCCTCATACTCCATTGCAATCTTCACTATCAATAATGGCAGAAAGATCTTCTCCATTCATGACAATGCATAAGCATAGTATATAGATGTTTAACGTATACTGAGAACATCCTTGTACATTTTCCACTCTATCTGCTTTCCTTACTTAATTTAAAATATGGTATGGTCTTCGGGATGCCATCAGTCTTCCTTACATTGCCCATGTGGCTTTACATCAACAGCAAATCTGCTGCTGTTACCAGAGTTCTTTTGACTGATGAAGTGTGCAATGTAACTGAGGAACTGAAATAAACCGCTGCAGAATTTCACTCTTCAGGATTATCTAACTAAATCATTTATAATTTGCTATCACCTACCTCCTACTACCAAGAAAAATTCTACAATTAGCTATCTAATTTGCCTTTAACTTAATTTTAATCATAACCCGGTTATGAAAAAGCTGCAAGAGAGAATCTTATGCTTGTGAATACCGAGTGAAAATGGACTGCTTGGACTGCTGATAAGGATTTTTCTTCCTCTGCATTTCCTCGATAATAGATTTTCTCAAACAGATTTTGGGCTATAAGTTTGCACTGAATTTCATCTTCTTTATGATTTCAAATTACTTTGTTCTCCCTCTCTGATTATCAAAGGTTCTTCCTTTGCCCACATAGCTGTTCCATTTTTATTTCATCAAGTTTGCATTTCTGTACAAACTTAAATTGCAGGCATCAACTTGACAAATCCCACCCACACAAAATTCCACTGATCCAGTACTTGAAATTCTCTAACAGTGTACAGGTGACAGTGATTGATTACTGAAATTCAGTCTCAATAATGCCAGACAAATAATTGACTTTTACCGCCACCCATTAATGGTCATCTATCTGTTGTATACAGATGTTTCATGTTGTGCTGATGCACATCACTTGTATTTTTTTGGCGACACAAATTGGAAGCTTGTAGTTAGCCACAGTGAAATGACTTTGCCTACAGGATTAGTTCTGACATCCAGAAATCACTAGTTTCACAGGCAGTCACGACTGTTTTGAGTTATTCTCGTGTTGAAAGACCAACTCAAGCTTGGGACATCTGCCACAGAAACACAGTGGAGATGCTACCCCACCAAGGCCTTTAGTGACTGTACACTGAGACACTAGTAACTTTGGAAACACCATTCTGGGCAGTGTACCTGACAGAGAACGTAGGCAGTAAATATCAAAATTAATTAAACTGGTTTGAGCCACCTCAGAGTGCTGCATGAAGAAAAGCTGAATTTTATAGTACTTTCTGTAATATTTAATTTGTATGTGATTTTATAAATGTTTTGAATAGAGTATTTTTTTTTGCAAAAAGAAGAAGACAGTTCTCTCAAAGAACCCAACCATAGTTCACAGAAAACTGTGGATGATCCCCTCGGGTTTTCTGACTGATATAAAATGCAGTACATAAATATCTAGAGTGTTGCAATTTCAGCAGTGAATGCAGGTACAATTACAACATTTAAAAGGCATCTGGATGGGTACATAAATAAGAAAAGTTTAGAAGGATAGGGTCCAAATGCTGGCAAATGGGACTCGATCAGGTTAGGATATCTGGTTAGCGCGGACAGGTCGGGCTGATGGGTCTGCTTCCGTGCTGTATAAAACTATAGTTCTGTGACTCTTCGTAAATCAGACTGCAACATGTTGAATGGAAAAAGGTTGAATTTTGGTGCACTTTCTGTAATATTCAGTTTGAAATGTTTTGGCATGTTAGTTAAATTTTATGCATAGTGTATACTTAAGGGCTTAAATATTTTTGCTTTGGGGTTTATCTCTGCTTCTCAACCTGCTGGCTGTTAACCTTCAATACGTGTCCACATGACCTTTCCCCTGGTCACCAACAGAGGCTACAACACAGCAGCTATCGACTGCTGCCCAGCCACATGCTGCTTCACTGGGTCTTGGGGTTGGACAAAGAGCTTCAGCTCCAAGGGGTAATCACCTCCAGACACCCCCTCCTCTTTCCCAACATACCCCCACCCCCAGAACAATGTCTACATTCTGAGGGTGAGCTTCCTCAACGCATGAGGGCTACAGAAACTCAAGCTGCTCAGTCCCCTGAAATTTGGTCATGGTAGGTACTTACACAGTCTTCTGTAACCAGACCTTGCCCAAAGAGGACCAGGTAGTTATCTATTGTCATGGTCATCAGAGGCTTGAATGTCTGAAAAAAAAATCTCCCAAATGATCAGGACTGATGAAGTATCATATTGGACTCGCAACATTAACTCTCTCTCTCCACAGATGCTGATAGATCTGCTGTATAGTTTCTGATATTATTTCAGATCTCCAATGTCTAAATTGACTGGGTCGACTGGAATTTAGAAGAGTGAGAGGTGACATCATAGAAACATATAAAATCCTGATGGGACTGGTCAGGTTAGATGCAGGAACAATGTTCTTAATTTTGCGGAAGTCCAGAACCAAGAGTCACTGTCTAAGAGTAAGTGGTAAGTCTCTTAGGACTGAGAGGATGAAAAATTTTTTCATTCAGTTTGTGAACCTGTGGAATTCTCTACTAGAGACTGGTACTCAGGCCAATTCATTAGATCTATTCAAGATAGAGCTGGGTGTGACTCTTGGGGTTAAAGGGATCAAGGGGCATGGAGAGAAAATGGGGAATGGGATACTAAAATTGTATGATCAGCCACAATGTAATTGAATGTGGCTCAGGCTCGAAGAGCCTATTTCCTTTGTCTCTACGTATATGCTGCATTTTGTTTTTACCTGAATTTCTTCACCTCTTCTTCTCTCACAGTGATTTGATGGAAACATCTTCAGGATTTCACAGTCTGCAGCCCACAGGCGAATCACCCAGTTCACACTTGCCTTGATTGCCAAGACTGCAAATGATATCCACTCTGCCATTGATGAGGCCACTCGAACCCAGAGGGCTGTTGGCTTTGCAACATAGGCCGGATGTTAAAATTTGTCCCTGTGCTTTAAAAGAAAAAAAACACTGTATATATGCAAGTTGTTGTTGTTGCTATATCTCTAAGCTTTTTAAATCCATTTTTGTTTTGAAAATGAAGTACATTGTGTGCAACTGTGATGTACAAAATCTCTCTATTGTTATCTGTACCACTATTGTAAGAATTTAATTACAAAATATGTGATTTACATGGCTTACTTACAAACAATGGTATGATGAGAATGTTGCTGAAGTGGTGAGCTAAACAAAGAAAATTTTAACAAATTTTACTTTTCAAATTTCTGACTTTTTCTTTTTAGTATCTTAATTGCTTTACCTGATGTTTGCCTTGCAGCAAAGTAGAACAAATGTAGCTTAGTGTTTCCCACAGTGAGAGCTGAAAATGATAGATAACTTTTACACCATAGGAAGAGTGATTGTAATGAGCTGGAGTTTGAAGCCTCAATAATTTTGATTATGCTGCAATTCCTCTTACTTTATTGAAAGATAAAATAATTCAGTTTAATTTTACTGAGCAACGTTATGCCATACAGCTTAGCAACAGATCTTCAAATAGACCAAAGCTATTGCTTTCTCAATGCCAAAATGTAGAATTTAAAGAACAGTTTATGAATTATATTTCTGCTAAAGAAGGAGGAGATTAACCTTGTGGAAGTCCTGCAAATAATCCTGATAACCTGCAGAGACCACTGGATAATAACATTAGCAGTAACACATAAACCACTTCCTTTTAGAATAGACTATCAACAATTTAAATCCTCCTCCTTCAAATATGATGCTTTCACATTTCAGGATGAGTAAAATGAGTGGTCATTGTACAGTGCAAAATAAGAGCCATGTAACTTGGAAAAAAATTAATATACCTTCTTGAAACTATAGGAAACAAATTACTTATTTCGGCAAGCTATTGATAAAGAAGCATTAAATGTGTATTTGTCTTCATCCCTTGAAAGGGTAATAATTCAACATTCAGCTTGTTTTGCTTGACAGACCTGCCATTGCAGTTGAACATTAAGGCAGATATTAGACTGAATGAATAAATACAAAAACCTATCTAAAATTGGATAAACAGATCAACCTCTTCATGGAACTTTGAGGTAAGAGATCTGTGTAAACACAGGGTAGCCTGCAGACAGTCATTGCACGTTGAGATACAGGCTCAGGTTCAGTCTGATTTGCATTGGCGACTGATTATGTTAGAAGAGTCCATAGGTCAGGCAGAAACTGGAGATGATGATGTCAGTGGAGATCACTGCAGTATATTGATGACTCAGGAAGTATGACTCAGAAACTGGGGAAGGGTCATGAAAGATAGTGCAGATTTAATGCTGGATGTTATCAGCATGTACGACCTCATATCTGCAGGTGATGTTGCCAAGGAACAAATTATAGATGATGAAGAGGAAAACTTCAGCAGTACATCATCAAAAAGGACATAAGGTTGCAGGATCTGGGTAGGTGGGCAGTGGAGAAACCATTGCTGGAAGTGCTTTTTGTGAAATTGAATAGTTCACGGTGGAAGTCAGTGAAACTGATTGAAATAGGCAATAAAGGAAAAGCACAGAGGAAGGATAATCTGGTTGCCTGCATCTGAAACAAATTGAGATTTATGAGGCAGGATTATAAAGCAGGCATGGAGAATGCAATTTATTGCTGTGCATAGAATCATTTCAGTCCTATGAAAACTGCAAATGCAGAGTTGGAAAATTTCAGAAGAAATTGCAGGGCAGTTAAGTACTTCTGGAGTACTATGCAGGGAGATGGGGAAAGGTAAGCAGTGCAGTTTGAAGAATTGATAATGATCTAATCCTGGCTTAGTGAAGATATGATGTGTCAAATTGACTTCTTCTGATGTCCAGGGATTATATAGTGTCCTAAAGATGTTTCACATTTAATATTGCTCGGAGGGCTTTGTTATTGAAGAATTGTGAGAATAGATTTATTTAAAGTTACCCAGAATTATTTCTTTAAGAGAGGTCTTTGAAAGTTCATGATGGACATTAGAGAGTTTTAAAACAAGGCTTCCTTGAAACTACACAACTGGTCAAAACTGTTTACATTGCTGCAGACCTGTGCTGCCACTGAATATGAACATTTAAAGTGGTTCTTATTTTGCTGGTTCAGTTGGAAGGAAACCTACCAAGAACGAGCTGCCCAGCTGAAATCTCCCATTCCTGGAAAGAAACATCTCTATATTAGTTATGTTGAAAGAATAATTGTTAGAATGTATCAACATTATATTCAACAACAGCAAAAACAGAAATTGCTGGAAAAACTCAGCAGGCCTGGCAGCATCTGTGGGGACAAAACAGAATTAATGTTTGAGACTAGTGACCCATCTCAGAACTGCTCTTAGGTAGGAAAATGTTGGTATGTATTTTGAAGATGGGGTGGAGCGAGGGGGTAGGTGTAAATAAGAGGTGGGGATGGAACCCAGAGAGACAACAACAATCGGATAGACAAAGGCATAGTAAAGGTCAACCTTTCAAAACCAATAGCGAACAATTATTGGCTGGCAATAGATTGTTTGTGGTAGCAGCCCATGTGATGATAAGGCTTGCTGTCTAGGGGTTCAGGTAAAGACATGGGAGAAGTTGATCAAGCCCTAAAATGATTGCACTGTATTGAGTCCTGACAGTTACTGGGTTCCCAAACAGAAGATAACGAAAATGCTACACTTGCCCCCACACCTCCTCCCTCACCCCCATCCCAGGCCCCAAGATGACATTCCACATTAAGCAGAGGTTCACCTGCACATCTGCCAATGTGGTATACTGCATCCACTGTACCCGGTGTGGCTTCCTCTACATTGGGGAAACCAAGCGGAGGCTTGGGGACCGCTTTGCAGAACACCTCCGCTCAGTTCGCAACAAACAACTGCACCTCCCAGTCGCAAACCATTTCCACTCCCCCTCCCATTCTCTAGATGACATGTCCATCATGGGCCTCCTGCAGTGGCACAATGATGCCACCCGAAGGTTGCAGGAACAGCAACTCATATTCCGCCTGGGAACCCTGCAGCCTAATGGTATCAATGTGGACTTCACCAGTTTCAAAATCTCCCCTTCCCCTACTGCATCCCTAAACCAGCCCAGTTCATCCCCTCCCCCCACTGCATCACACAACCAGCCCAGCTCTTACCCCCCACCCACTGCATCCCAAAACCAGTCCAACCTGTCTCTGCCTCCCTAACCGGTTCTTCCTCTCACCCATCCCTTCCTCCCACCCCAAGCTGCACCCCCAGCTACCTACTAACCTCATCCCACCTCCTTGATCTGTCTGTCTTCCCTGGACTGACCTATCCCCTCCCTACCTCCCCACCTACACTCTCTCCACCTATCTTCTTTACTCTCCATCTTCGGTCCGCCTCCCCCTCTCTCCCTATTTATTCCAGTTCCCTCCCCCCATCCCCCTCTCTGATGAAGGGTCTAGGCCCGAAACGTCAGCTTTTGTGCTCCTGAGATGCTGCTTGGCCTGCTGTGTTCATCCAGCCTCACATTTTATTATCTTGGATTCTCCAGCATCTGCAGTTCCCATTATCTCAGAAGATAACGTGTTGTTCTTTTAGTTTGCACTGAGCTTTGCTGGAGCACTGCAGCAAGCCTACGACAGAGATGTTGGCGAAGGAATACAGTGGTGTGCGAAGTGGCAGGAAATTAAAAGCTCAGGGTCATTTTTGTGGACTGACATAGGTTTTTCACAAAATGGTCACTCACGGAAGGTGGTGTGCGCAGCCCAGACTATCACAGAAGCCAACCTTCCATCCAGGGACTCCATTTATGTGGCTCACTGCATCATCATCAATGATCCATTGCACCCCAGTAATCTCTTCTGTCAGACAGAAAATACAGAAGCCTGAACACATGCACCAGCAAGTTCATGATCAGCTTCTTCCTGGCCACTATTAGACAGAGAAATGGCCTCTTTAGCCTCAAATAACGCTGATCTTGTTAACATTGATCTGGCTTAGCACACGCCCTGTGCAGTACAACCTCTATGTCTTTGTCGAAGTCTTTTTGATCTGTACATCCTTTGCTTACTATGGTCTGCCTATACTGCTCATAAACAAAAGTTTTCATTGTACTTTGGTACACATGACAATAAATCACTCAATCAATCAATCAACTCCTCAATGTAGAGCAGACCACATTGTGAGCAGCTAATACAGTAGACTGGATTGAGTGGGGCGCAGGCAAATGCTTCAAATGGGATATATGTCTGGAATCTTGGATAGTTAGGAAGGAGGAAGTAAATGAGCAGGTGTTGCATCGCCTGTGATTGCTTGGGAAGGCATCATGGGGTTGTGGGGTGCTGTTGGGAGTGGAGGAGGATGGACCAGGTTGTTTCAGAGGGAATGGTCCCTGCGGAAGGCTGATGAGGGAAGGGAGAGGAATATGTGACACTCCCAGTGGGATGCCACCAGCAGACATTTGGAGAACATGCACACATGAGAGACCAAATGTCTTTGATCTACATAGTGATCGTTCTGTGATTATTTGTGCTGTTCTTCTGGGGGGATTTTTTTTGGTGTCTTTTCACCAGTGTCAATACTGTGGACAGTTAGTGAAAAATTTCACCCCCATGGGTTATTATTGGCCGTAAAATCCTTACTTGAAATTCAAGAACAGTATTCAATTCAACTGGAATCTCACTATCCATTCATAATTAGAAGTAAGTTGCTCTATTTTGTAGAGAACCAAGTCACTGACTGAATATTATTAGTAAGCTATTGTTAAATTTAAGAGTAAACATTTTAAATTTCATGGACTCTCTGAATTTCATCCTGAATCAAGTTTTGACTACAATGGATAATAAACTTACTGGCTTCTTTTCGAAAATTAACATATTTGCTACCTTTTAAAAAAGTCATTCTACGGATTATTGTACAAGATCAAGCAAGATAGAAAATGGAGTAGTGATGGAACATGATGATGTGAATGTAAGGGTGAGTAGAGTGCTGGAGCTTGGAAGCATTGATTGTAATGTTACATTTCTGGAAGATAAAAATATTGCAATCATATTCAGAACTAGTTCTCAGTGGAGTGAGAACAGCAGAGAATAAGGTATGAAATGAAAAAAAAAATACAGCTCAGATAAAATCAATCTTGGGAAGTACAAGCTACAGAATTTTATTGCACAGACAGCATTTGAGAGCAGTCACGAGGAGAAGTTGGGCCTATTGTACTGGAGGCTGCAAAGAATCAGTGACTAGATTGGGGAATTCTGGAGAAGGGTCTGAGGAAGGGTAATTCAACCTGAACAGTTAACCCTGATTTCTTTCCGAGATGCTGCCAGACCAGCTGGACTTTTCCAGCAATTTTTCTGTTTTTGTCCTAAATTAGGGAAGTGGGAAGCCGTATCTAAATGTGTAAGTGTGTATTATAAAGGTCAGATCAGGTAAACAGGCCAGGACTGGAGAATTCTGTTCAGCCAAGGTTATTGCAAATTCCTTAACGAAGAACCTGCTGAAAAAAAATCCTAACAAAGGGGAGAACACATAACATTAATCTATGCAAACAAGCTTGGCCCTTTATATGGTGATAGAGGAGATGGTGAGAATAGAAATAACTGAAGGAAATTTTACAATACTCTGGATCACTAGAGGAATACTTTATATTAAGTGTGGGTATTTATTTAATATTTAGCTTTGCCATATTAAATTTTATTCATTGTGGAATAGCTAAGAAAGTAGTATATTTCGTTGGGTCGTGGTGGCCCAGTAGTATTATCACTAAATTATTGACCCAGCTAATGTTCTGCAGAGTGTATTCAAATCACACTACAGCAAAAAGTGGAATTTGAATTCAATTGTAATCTGGAATTAAGAGTCTAAAGGTGATTGTGAAACCATTGCCAATTGTTAGGAAAAGCCCATCTTGTTCACTAATGTCTTTTAGGGAAGGAAAACTGCCATTCTTACCTGGTCTGGCCTACATGTGGCTCCAGACCTATAGCAACGTGGTTGACTCTTAACTGCTCTCTGGGCAGTAAGGGATGGTCAATAAATGCTGGTCTAGCCATCGATGCCCATGGCCAATGGACAAAGAAAACGTTTTTGAAAAGTGCAGGCAAATTATAAAATAAGTCGTTAAGATTTTTCAGTTAGCTCCTGGGAAGTTTCAAAAAAATAAAAATATTTCCTAGTACTATTAACTCATCAATTTCCCCTAACCACACAGCTTTGCCAACTGGTTCTTCTATACAATTCAAACTGACGATTCTGAAGGCATTTGAAAGTTAATGGATATAGTTCATGGTAATCAATCTTGTCTCTAACCAATACCAGAATAAATCACATCATGGTCTCCTTTTTAATTCATTCATGGGATGAGGACGTTGCTGGTTACGCAGCATTCATTGCCTATTCCTAATTGCCCAGAGGAAAGTTCAAAATCAACCACATTCTATAAAGAGATGAACAAAAACATAACTCTATCACTTAATTATGGGGAAAGGAAAATTAACAGGGAGATGCATTAAATGTCTTTCCTTAAAAGGACAATTTAATTGTTTTCTATTACTATCTTGGAAAGAAAGATCACACCATTTCAGTTTTTATCCTGCTCTGCAGGCAGACTTTATACCCAATTTGAAATAAATTTTCAGAAGGATTGCCTGATATGGCAGTTACAAACAGTCATGAATATTTGCGTCACTTTCGCATTTGTTTGGAATACATGCTACATTAAATATTAATTCTACATTTGTTCAGTGCCATTTATTTTAAAAGAGAAAGAAAACAGGAATCTTACTGACTGTTATAAGATGCAGTTTATTTCTGCACAATGTTTATACTCTGCTGTGAAAATAATTTTTAAATGATGAGTTGTTGGCCAATTTTTATTGCCCATCTCTAATTGCCCCTGTGAAGGTGGTGGTGAGCCAGAATTGTATCCGTGTGGTGGAAGTACAATATGAGGCTCAGTTTAGGCATTTAAGGAGATGTGGGCTGATTGTTTAGATAGAAAAGATGTGCAATGTTGGAGGGAAAACTAGTAATAGAGCTAGTAACAGCTAAAAGAACCAATGTGGGCACAATGGGCCAAATGGCCTCCTTTTGCGTTGTAACAATTCTGTATTTCTGAGATACAGCCCCATTGTGCTAGATATGGAGTTCTAGGATTTTGTCACAAAAGTGGTGACGGAACAATGACATAGCTCCAAATCAGGACCGCTTTGCAGAACACCTCCGCTCGGTTCGCAATAAACAACTGCACCTCCCAGTCACGAACCATTTCCACTCCCCCTCCCATTCTTTAGATGACATGTCCATCATGGGCCTCCTGCAGTGCCACAATGATGCCACCCGAAGGTTTCAGGAACAGCAACTCATATTCCGCCTGGGAACCCTGCAGCCCAATGGTATCAATGTGGACTTCACCAGCTTCAAAATCTCCCCTTCCCCACCGCATCCCAAAACCAGCCCAGTTCGTCCCCTCCCTCCACTGCACCACACAACCAGCCCAGCTCCTTCCCTCCACCCACTGCATCCCAAAACCAGTCCAGCCTGTCACTGCATCCCTAACCTGTTCTTCCTCTCACCCATCCCTTCCTCCCACCCCAAGCCGCACCTCCATCTCCTACCTACTAACCTCATCCCACCTCCTTGACCTGTCCGTCTTCCCTGGACTGACCTATCCCCTCCCTACCTCCCCACCTATACTCTACTCTCCACCTATCTTCTTTTCTCTCCATCTTCAGTCTGCCTCCCCCTCTCTCCCTATTTATTCCAGAACCCTCACCCCATCCCCCTCTCTGATGAAGGTCTAGGCCCAAAATGTCAGCTTTTGTGCTCCTGAAATGCTGCTGGGCCTGCTGTGTTCATCCAGCTTCACTTTTTATTATCCAAATCAGGACTGTTGTGTTATATCTCACGGTCAATTTGTCAGTTTAATACCCTTTACAAGACATGCATTATCACTACGTTATAGCATACGACTTGACCGTATAAAGGTCTCAAACTCTGCCCTTAAATAACTTGAAGCATAAAACTCTACCGGAAACCTGTTGCCCGGTTGCGAACTAACAACTTAATGTTAGCTCAGATAGTTACGCTCTATGAATATATTCCTTTTATTCATTCTCAGGATGAGGGCATTGCTGGCTAGGCAGCATTTATTGCCCATCTCTAAATGCCCAGAAGGCAATTAAGAGCCAACCACATTGCTGTCGGTCTGGAGTCACATGGAGGCCAGACCAGGTAAGGATGGAAGTTTTCTTGCCTTAAGGACGTTAGTGGACTAGATTGGTTTTTCCAACAATCTACAATGGATTCATGGTCATCATTAGATTCTTAATTCCAAGTATTTATAGAATTCAAATTCCACCATCTGCCGTGACAGAATATGAACCCAGGTCCCAAGAATGTTGTCTAGGTCTCCAGATTAACAGCGTGGTGATAATACCACGAGGCCATTGCCTCCCCAGTGGTGCATTATAGCTAGTTAAAACGCGAGTCTGCTGGATTCTTCCTCACCATGTTATCCATATCTAGTTTCTAATGTTATGTGGGTAACATATGCATTGCCACATCTGGTAAGGTGCCTTGTTGGAGGTAAGGATGGTGCATGCCTTGGTGAGGAATTTGCAGGTTGTGATATTTCCACGCATTTTCTTTTCCTACTCTTTCATTGGATGTGGGCTTCTTTAACTGGGCCGGCACTTATTGCTTACCCATAGTTTCTCTTATTAACTCATGGAATGCATATTTATTGTCCATACTTAACTTACCTCAGCAAGGTGCTGGTGAGCTACCTTCTTAAACTGCTGCAGTCCAATTGGTGTCGGTCGACCCATAGTGCTATTCAGGAGGGGATTATAAGATTTTGACCCCGTATTATTGAAGTAACAGCAATACATTTCCAAGCCAGGATGCTGAGTAGCATGCAGGGGGTCTTGCTGTTTGTGGTGCTCCCAAAGATCTGCTGTCCTTGTCCTAGATGGCTGTAGTCATCAATTTGGAACGTATTGTCGATGGATCGATGATGAATTTCTGCAGTGCAACAGGTAGATGGTACACATAATTAATATTGTGTGCTGAAGTGGAGTGAGTGGATATTTGTGGATGTGATGCCAAACTTGTGAGTTTCTTTATTATAGAATCCTTTTTGATAGTAAAGTTTACAGGTATGGAAGGTGCTGTTGAACAAGCTTTGACCAGCTCCCCAGAAGAAGAAAATTTTTACATATCTCGCTTCCATGTGTTAATTCCATGATCTTAAAGGATCTGGAAGCAGTTTTACATACTTATTGAGATCAATGAGGGACAGACATCAAATGTATATCAGAGGAAAGGCCTTTATCAGAGAAACATCAGCCACATCTAAAATGATACATTTGGTTAAAGAACAAGAAAAATAGCATGATAAGGAACATGTCCAGTAATGCAGCAGCAATATCCTGAAAAATCCTCTGACTTGAATAGTAAGTTCAGAATCACGGGAGACAAGCAATTAGGAGAAGAAAAGACAGAGGTGTAAATAAGGGGAGGCAATTAGAAAAGTCAAATGTTAAAGAGACACAACCAGAAAATACAGCCACATGTGTTTCCAAACTTGGAACAAAAAAATTAAATTGGGTTTTTAAGGTGTTTAGCTCTCAATCTTTCTGCCTATTCCTCACATATTCCTATGGATGACTCATGTTATGCTATCAGCAATTTGCGTAGAGCCAACAAAAGCTAGCAGCATCAAAATATTATTGTGGCTTGTAAGAGGTCTGACCAGGATATGTAATATACATCCAGTGGGAGATTAGCAATTTTCTGTATCATGGTTTGACTCTTGTCATATATTTTATCAAAAACTGAGCTCCCCATACAATTATTTTGAAGTCAATGACTTATGGAGATATTACAAAGGAATCTCTGCACCATTACAAAAATACTTACACACTTATGTAAATAACAGGCCAACACATTCAATGATCTGAGCTTACACATTTTTGATTTTTTAAATGTATTTTCCCTGGTCTGGCTAATGTCCAGGATTCATGGTCCGTGGCAAAGTTCAGAAGGTTGCTATTTTGAAGCCATTTTATCTTATTTCCTTGGTCTATTTTTGTGTAGATTCTTCACTTTAAAGGAAAAAACATTGACATTAACCATGACCTGTTGAAACTGTTCTTGACTCTCAAAACTTACTTTAGAGAGCTTCACAGTGGCAACGAGGTCAAAACAGTTCAGTTATGAGAATAATTGTTTTTAGACTCAAAGCAAGTAATTAACACTGACAGAAAACAAAACGTTATGAAGACCTTTAAAGGGAATATGAAGAAAAAATTGGAAACAAGAGGTGAAAAAGGAAAGCATGAAAGAAATGAAAAATGTTTAAATTAAACTGAACTAAATTAGAAAAAGATACTGTTGGAGATTATCAAGAAATAGAAAAACATAACTACCTGTAGGAATTTACTTATATACAGTGAAAATGTTTTATGCAGCTAGAAATTGTATTAAAATTCAGATCCAAAAAGAGATGAAAAATAACCTTTTCAATTCCTTGTTTAAAAAATTGTTTGCCTCCTTACCTTATGCAAATTGTGCAGGAGCCCATCATAAATCCATTTGAGAGCATCTGCGAACGTAAAGAGCTCTGGGGGTATTTTATGTAATGATAATTCACAGCAAAAACAAGTCACATTATTTTCTGCTTCTAAAATGAACACACAATATAAAAGGGAATATATCTGTTATGAAATTTTTGAATTCAACAACATAAAGTAAAAGTTACCACAGTAGCATTCTCCCATAAAGAGACTTGTGGTAATTTAACCTGAGGGTCACTGTGATGACAGGAGAGGCTGAGAAGGAGAGACTTTTGTGCTAACCTCAGTTGGTGCAGAAGTTGAACAAATAGTGTCAGCATCACTCTACATTGCAAGCCAATTGACCTAATTTCTCCTTCAACTGAATCATATCGTACCAGGGCAATAATTAGAATAATACAACTGTTGGAAGCCATTCATTTACATAGAGGTGACATCACAGCTGGTTGGTGCAGGTGAACATAGGTCTAGACAGATGACTGCAAAGGTGAAACTAAAAGTTAATTTGTGAAGAAGATAACATACTATTCTCTCGCTCAGACACATTCATTTACTGGTCCAGTATCACTGTTCTCGTAATGTGATGAGCTATCATTTGATCTTTTTTTCTGGACCATAGACATTAATTAAACAATCTGTGCTGATGAAATAGGATTGTAAGATATTCTTCTGAGGCTAATTAAAGATAATGAATGTTCTTGTTAAAACAGTCATTATCTTTCTCAGCTGGGTGGAGAGAAAGATTGCCATTGTGTGCTGTATGGATAACAGAATTGTAAAGCTGCTTACAAAGGATCAGTTTATAAGTTAATCATACATCACTCTCATATATTATCTTTCAAAAAAAATGATCCACAAAGTATCCCATGTTTCACTAGTTTTGATGTTCTAGGTATTTCCAAGGGTCATACCAGTTGGGATTATAACTAATTTTGAAAGCAAAGGACTAACACTTCATATCTAACTGAGGTTTAGAAAAGCTACCATTCCTTTACAATGAGAAGATTAGATCCGAACTGCTCTGTATCAATGGTTCCACATTCGTAACTCACAATAAGAAAGGCTCCAATCACACATCTCCTACTATTCTACCATAGTGCCGAGTCGCCATGGGCTAACAATCATTCTCAAGGCAAATTACTTTTTAACTAAATGTCTGAACTGAAAATCGCACATAGAAACATGCAAGATAGGACCCAGAGTTGGGCGTTCGATCCCCTCAAGCCTGTTCCACCATTCAATATAATCATGGTTGGTCTTCAAGCTCAATACCCTAATCCCACCCTCGCACCATATCCCTTGATGTACCACCACCTGCCAGTTCCCCCCCAAACCACTCACCATCCTGACTTGAAATTATATTTGAATTAGAATCAGGTTTTATTGTCACATGGGCTCAATTACAGGAGTACCGTGAAAAGTGTGCAAAGTCACCATTCTCTGACATCATTTTACAATGAAAAAATTAGAATTAACAGAAATTTTTTATTTCCTTTATTTATTCACAGGGATGAGGGACATCACTGGCCAGGTAGCATTTAATGTCCATCCCTAATTGCCCAGAGGGCAGTTTAGAATCAAACACATTGCTGTGGGTCTGGAGTCACATGTGTAGGTCAGGCCAGGTAAGGATGGCAGCTTCCTCTCCTAAAGGACATTAGTGAACCAGATGGGTTTTCCCAACAATTGACAATGGATTCACGGTCATCATTTGATTGTTAATTCCAGATATTTATTGAATTCAAATTCCACCACCTGCTGTGGTGGAATCCAAACCTGGGTCCTCGGAATGTTATCTGGGTCAATGGATTAGTAGCTAAGTGATAATACCGTTAGGCCATCGTCTCTCCCAGAAGTAACCATCTTAGTTACTAAACCAGAACAACCATTTTGGAACTGAAAACAGAACTAAATTAAAAACAATACTAGAGATCCAAGAAACAGAGTCAAGAAGAAAGAGAAAAGTCCTTATGCTAAGGTCTTATCTCCATGATGTAAGTAGTGTAGTGTAATGCCACTCCAAAGCCACAAAATGCTTCAACGAGAAGAAAAAGAAGAAGACCAAAAGTCAAGAAGAAATGAAAATCAGAGAGAAGCAGGTGAACCCTGGGCTTAGCAATCCAAACGCCACTGCGCTACCCTGCTGCCATCTTGGAATATATCGTCATCCCTTCACTGTCACTGGGTAAAATTCCGGAATTCCCTCCATAAGGGCATTGTAGGCCAACTTTCGACTGCAACAGTTCAAGAAGTCAGCTCATCACCGCCCTGTCAAAGGCAACTAGGGGTGGTCAATAAATATTGGCCTGCCAGCAAAGCCCACTAATACAAAAATAGAGATAATGGGAACTGCAGATGCTGGAGAATCCGAGATAACAAAGTGTGGAGCTGTGTTCATCCAATTCCACACTTTTGTTATCTCTAATATAAAAATAGAGATGGTGGTTTCACTGACATGGACTGGAATTTCTTGCCCTATGTCATGAGAAGAGGTTTACCTCTTGCCATAACTTCTTGAACTCCGGGAAGGGAAATAGAGGAAGTGAGGTCAACACAAACTATGCATAGAAAGGCTGAAACAAATATAGCAGTGATACAGGTGCAGACAATGGTGTGGAATAAGGCAATGGGCAAGGGAAGATAGTGATAGAACATAGATGTAAGTGTTTGTGGTAACTGACTGCCAGTAGGATGGCAATGTTTATTTTATCAAAACGTTGTAACATTAGAAACTGGGTGTGGATTTTGGGGTGTGAAAGAATCTAACAGATGCTGAACACAATCACTATTATATCCAGTCACTGCATTTCTCAGTTACCGAAGTGTCTGGGATAATACTAAGTTAAATAGTTACAAATAGAACAGCATGCTTTCCACAATGATAGTTTGCGGAGATGATGGCCTAGTGGAACAATTACTTTAAGACTGGGCCTTGTGTTCAAAACCTGACAATAGCAGACGGTGCAGTTTTAATTCAATAGAACTATATTATTAAAAATCTTTTTATGACTATGAGAGGATTGTTGGGGAAAAGATATTTGGGTCACTGATGTCCTTCTGGGAAAGAAATCTTCCCCATATATGGTCTACATGTGACACTAGAGCCAAAGCAATATTCGCATTGTGGCCCATTGCACTCTCAAAGTTAATTTATTCCCAGTAATTAAAGTCATAATCAAAATAACTTGAAAACACACAGCAGAGGTGCTAGTTTGGGTACTGATAGAAAGTTGGCTGTAGTAGCGCTAAAATTGAAAGAAGAAGGGCAAAAATAACACCTGGGGCCATCTCCTTCCTTGTGCTTCCACCAGTTGTATGAATCCTGCATTCTCATCCATATGGATTGATCAAGCAGATGCAGTTTCTGGTCTGATGTGCTGCCTTGGATCTTAGCCAAACATGCATCAACTAGTCTCATTGCTGCCCAACAACAAACTAAAATCAAGTCTCATATTCTATCAACAGTGTATTCAAAACTTTCATGAATGATGATGATTTATTTCAGATTTAATGACATTAACATTCTCAATTAAATGAATATGCAAGCACAGAATAATCACAACACAGAAGGAGGGCATTCAGTCCATTCTACCTGATCCATCATTCAATAATGGTTCCGGAGGACTGGCAAGTAGCCCATGTTGTTCCTCTGCTCAATAAAGGAAATGGGGATAATTCAGGAGACCATAGACTGGTGAGCCTCATATTGATGGTTGGGAAGATATTGGAGAGAAATCTTGGAGATGGGATTTACATGCATTTGGAAAAACATGAATTAATTAGGGGCAGTCAGGATGGCATTCTGTGAGGCAGGTCATATCTTACTAACTTGACTGAATTTTTCAAGGAGGTCATGAAGGTGATTGATGAGGGTAGAACAGTGGATGTTGTCTACATGGATTTTGGAGAGGGTTTTGTCAAGGTGCCTCAAGGTAGGCTCATCCAGAAGATTAGGATGCATGGGATCCATGGTGACTTGGCTGCTTGGATTCAGAATTGGTGTGCCCATGGAAGGCAGACGATTGTGGTGGAAGATACTAAGGAGAGGCTAGAAAAGCTCGGGTTGTTTTCTCTGCAGTTGTGGAAGCTAAGGGGAGACTTGATAGAAGTCCGTAGAACTATGAGAAGAGTAAATAAGGTTGAAGGTCAGAATCTTTTTCCCAGACATGAAATGTCTAATACTAGGAGGCATGCATTTAAGGTGAGGGGGGATAGTTAAAATGAGATGTGAGGGGTAAGTTTTAAGATTTTGAGAAAGTTTGTTGCTCAGATTGTGGATGAGGCTGCAGACTTGCTCTTCGAGTCGGTGTGTTTGATTGTAGACGTTTCAGCAATGTACTAGATAACATCGTCAGTGTGCCTCCAGTGAAATTTTGCTGTTCTGTTTCGCTTGCTATTTATAAGCCTTGGTTTGCTCGGTAGGTTGGTATTACTTCCGATTCCGTTTTTCAGGGATTTGTATATCGGGTCCAGTTCACTGTGTTTGTTGATGGAGTTTCAGTTGGAGTGCCAGGCCTTCAGAAATTCCCTGGCATGTCTCTGTTTGGTGAATTCATGTCCTTCTTTGTCCGTGTGTATTGGGACCAATAAGCATTTTATATAGGTAGTAGTAGGAGTCTGGAACGAGCTGCCGGGGTGGTGGTTGAGGCAGATATGATAGACGCATTTAAGGGGCTTTTAGATAAGTACACGAGTATGCAAGGAATGGAGAGATACGGATCGAGGGCAGGCAGGGGGAATTAGTTTAATTTGGTGTTATGTTTGACACAACATCATGAGTCAAAGGGCCCATCCCTGTGACATACTGTTCCATTTGTCGTGGCTGATGTGATAACAATCAAAATCATTCTCCTGCTTTATCACCATAACCCTTGCTGATTATGTATGTGGCTATCTCAGCTTTGAATAGACTCAACAACCCAGCTTATAAAACCCTCCAGAATAAAAAAAATCCAGAGGTTCATTACCTCTTGAAGACGAATTTCCTTCTCGCCTCTGTCTTAAATCAGTGACCCTCTAATCTGAGGTTATGTCCTCTGATCCTAGACTCTCTCACAAGGGGAAACAATCTCTCTGCATCTACACTGGCAAGGTCAGATTCCATGTTGGCTCTCTAAAGGAGCAGTTCACATCGTGTCACTCCTCTGCTTTCTCATCATAGCTCTACCCCAGTCATCCTTTTCAGACAATAATCCAAATCCTTCCTGAATCCTTTGATTAAGCCTGTCTCAGGAAATCCATTCTTAAACACTTTCTGTGTGAAAATTTTCTTCTGGTGTCATTTTTGTTTGACTTAACAATTCTCCAAACCCCGGGCCCTGTTTCCTGATCTTTACTTAAAATTCATTCATGCAATGAATACA
This sequence comes from Stegostoma tigrinum, assembly GCF_030684315.1. NCBI lineage: Eukaryota > Metazoa > Chordata > Chondrichthyes > Orectolobiformes > Stegostomatidae > Stegostoma > Stegostoma tigrinum. The sequence continues at coordinate 56,352,283 of NC_081370.1, read as the reverse complement.
TCACTGGCGAGGCCAATGTTCATCACTCATTGCTAATTGCCCAGAGGACAGTGTTATCTTCATTACATAGTCAATCAATCACTGGACACTGAGCACAGATTTTATGGTCATTTTATTCAAATAAAGCATGAAGAAATTTTTGACTGTTAAAAATCCAAAACAAAATTCCAAAGTATGTAGAAAGTTAAGTATCTTTACATCCTTAGCACCATTAGCACCTCATTATCAACTCTATCTATGCCTCTCATTATCTTGTATACCTCAATTAGGTGCCCTCTCCTCCTCCTTTTCTCCAGAGATATGTCAATTCCAGGTCACAGGTATATATTGGTAGTGTCTCATTCGGCTCATCGGCTTTGTGAGGGGTAGGTCATGCCTTACAAACCTTATCGAGTTTTTTGAGGATGTGACTAGAAAAGTTGATGAGGGTCGAGCTGTGGATGTGGTGTATATGGACTTCAGTAAGGCATTTGATAAGGTTCCCCATGGTAGGCTCATTCAGAAGGTCAGGAGGAATGGGATACAGGGGAACTTAGCTGCTTGGATACAGAATTGGCTGGCCAACAGAAGACAGCGAGTGGTAGTAGAAGGAAAATATTCTGCCTGGAAGTCAGTGGTGAGTGGAGTTCCACAGGGCTCTGTCCTTGGGCCTCTACTGTTTGTAATTTTTATTAATGACTTGGACGAGGGAATTGAAGGATGGGTCAGCAAGTTTGCAGACGACACAAAGGTCGGAGGTGTCGTTGACAGTGTAGAGGGCTGTTGTAGGCTGCAGCGGGACATTGACAGGATGCAGAGATGGGCTGAGAGGTGGCAGATGGAGTTCAACCTGGATAAATGCAAGGTGATGCATTTTGGAAGGTCGAATTTGAAAGCTGAGTACAGGACTAAGGATAGGATTCTTGGCAGCATGGAGGAACAGAGGGATCTTGGTGTGCAGATACATAGATCCCTTAAAATGGCCACCCAAGTGGACAGGGTTGTTAAGAAAGCATATGGTGTTTTGGCTTTCATTAACAGGGGGATTGAGTTTAAGAGTCGTGAGATCTTGTTGCAGCTCTATAAAACTTTGGTTAGACCGCACTTGGAATACTGCGTCCAGTTCTGGGCGCCCTATTATAGGAAAGATGTGGATGCTTTGGAGAGGGTTCAGAGGAGGTTTACCAGGATGCTGCCTGGACTGGAGGGCTTATCTTATGAAGAGAGGTTGACTGAGCTCGGTCTCTTTTCATTGGAGAAAAGGAGGAGGAGAGGGGACCTAATTGAGGTATACAAGATAATGAGAGGCATAGATAGAGTTGAAAGCCAGAGACTATTTCCCAGGGCAGAAATGGCTAGCACGAGGGGTCATAGTTTTAAGCTGGTTGGTGGAAAGTATAGAGGGGATGTCAGAGGCAGCTTCTTTACGCAGAGAGTTGTGAGAGCATGGAATGCGTTGCCAGCAGCAGTTGTGGAAGCAAGGTCATTGGGGTCATTTAAGAGACTGCTGGACATGCATATGGTCACAGAAATTTGAGGGTGCATACATGAGGATCAATGGTCGGCACAACATTGTGGGCTGAAGGGCCTGTTCTGTGCTGTACTGTTCTATGTTCTATGTTCTATGTTCTATTACCCAAATTCCAATCTTTCCCCATACCAACAAAAAAAAAGAGATATGTCAATTCCAGGTCACAGGTATATATTGGTAGTGTCTCATTCACCTAGACAGGGAGTAATCAATCTCATTCTAGATGTTGCTGTCTCCTATTTTCTTATCAATGTTATCTATCTGTCTTCCTCTCTCCTTGGTCTTCTTTCAAGATTCTTATTAAGATTAAATACTATTTGTGCTATTGACACTCGCCTCAAAGACACATGTGGTTAATTCTGTACAAGTTCAGTGGTCTGCTTTTAGTTTTACTATGGAAATCTTTTCACCCTTACAGTTACAGTCAGAACATCTAAATTTATTCTCATAACAGCCAAGAATCAATTACATTGTTGTGAGTATGGAGACATATGTGAGTATTAGGTCAGACCAGGTAAGGACAGCAGATCATATTTTCTTCCCTAAAGGATATTAGTGAACCAGATATGTTTTATCCATGACTGACAGTATCACCATTGTTGCTGTTAGGCCAGCTATATTTTGTTAATTCCAACTGTTTAAATTGAATTCAAATTGTAACTTGAAACCCTGTTCCCAGAACCTGAGCCTATACATCACCTTCTCATAGTTAAACATCATCTTGTCAGCAGTAATCACAGTATGATTGTATTTAGAATACAGATGGAGAGTGAGGAGATAAATTCCAAGACCAGGGTCCACTGTTTAGATAAAGGAGGCTACAACAGGATGAGGGAGGAGTTGGCTAAAGTCAACTGGAAGCAAAGACTTTATGGTCGGACAGTTGAAGAACAGTGGAGGACTTTCAAAGTGCTCAGTAAAGGTATATACCTGTGAAAAAGAGGGACTGTACAAAACAGGATAATCAGCCATGGATGTCTAAGGAAATAAGGGAAGCTGTCAAATTGAAACATAAGGTATGCAAAGTTGCAAAGGCCAGTGGGAAACTAGAAGATGGGGAAAACTTTAAAGGTCAACAGGAAGCCGCAAAAAAAATCTATAAAGAAAAGCAAGATAGATTATTGAGAGCAAATTAGCTCAGACTATAAAGACAGATAGCAAAAGTTTCCACAGATATATAAAATGAAAAAGAATGGCTAAGGCAAGCATTGCCCCTTTAGAGGATGAGAAAGGGTGATTTAATAATGGGAAAATGAAGAAATAATGGAGACATTGAGCAGGTATTTTGTGTCAGTCGTCACAGTGGAGGACACGAATATTATGCTACTAATTGATGACAAGGAGTCTGAGATGGGTGAGGATCTAGAAATATCATTACCATGAAAGAAGTAGTGTTGGACAAGCTAATGGAGCTAAAGGTAGACAAGTCTCCTGGCCCTGATGGAATGCATTCCAAGGTACTAAAAGAGATGACAGGAAATATAACAAATGCACTTGTGGTAATTTTCCAAAATTTGCTGGGCTATGGGGCAGTTCCAGCAGATTGAAAAACAGCAAATGTGATGCCAAGGCAAAAGATGGGAAATTATAGGCCGATTAGCTTAATTTCTGTAGTGAGGAAAATGCTTGAATCTATTATCATGTAAGAAATAGCAAGACATCCAAGTAGAAATTGTCCCATTGGGCAGATGCAGCATGGGTTCATGAAGGGCAGGTCATGCTAACTAAATTACTGGAATTCTTTGAAGGCATTATGAGCATGGCAGATAATGGGGACCCAGTAGATTTGGATCTCCAAAAGGCATTCGAGAAGGTGCCACACAGAAGGTTGTTGTATGGCCAACATTACTGGCAATGTATTAGTGTGGATAGAGGATTGGTAAACTAACAGGAAGCAAAGGGTGGGGATAAATTAGTGCTTTCCTGGTCAGTGATCAGTGACTAGTGGTGTGCCTCAGGGATCAGTGTCAGGACCGCAATTGTTTACAATTTACACACAGGTATTTCTCCTATAACATACCAGCTGTGTTCTTGTGTGACCTCGCACTACTTAAAATAACACTATAGAAAATTGTCTTAGAAAATCACAATACTGGACAGTAGAAAGTTCACGTTATCCAAACAGCAAGCACTATCCACCCTTGGGTGATTGTCTATGTGGAGTTTGCACATTCTCCCTGTGTCTGCGTGGGGTTTCCTCTGGGTGCTCCAGTTTCCTCCCACAGTCCAAAGATGTGCAGGCAAGGTGGATTGGCCATGCTAAATTGCTAGTAGTGTTCTCGGGTCTGTAGATTAGGTGGGTTATAGGGGGATGGGTCTGGGTGGGATGCTCCGAGGGCCAGTTTGGACTTGTTGGGCCGAAGGGCCTGTTTCCACACCGTAGGGATTTTATGATTCTATGATTCTATTCATCAATCGCATTGCAGCCAAATTGTGTCAACAATTAGGGGGAGCAGATTTAGGACTGAATTGAGGAGGAACTACTTCACCCAAAGAGTTGAGAATCTGTGGAATTCCCTGCCCAGTGATGTAACTGAAGTTTCCTCACTGAATGTTTTTACAGCTAAGGTGGATAATTTTTTTAAACAGTAAAGGAATTAAGGGTTATGTGAGAGGGTGGGTAAGTGAAGCTGAGGCTATGAAAAGATCATGATCTTATTAACTGGTAGAGCGAGCTCAAAAGTCAGATGGCCTACTCCTGCTCCTGGCTCTTGTATTCTTATGTTCATCCTCCAAACTATTTCTGCATCCAATCTGTTGAAACGCTTTGTGATTTTAATTGCTTTTTAAACCCTTTTATCTTGAATCTTACCTTGATAGAAGCTAATTGAAGCATAGCATAGTTGGATGGTTCCCAATAAATTGCAGTAGCTCCAAGAAGCAAATGTTCTCAACACAACCAATTACAGTGGCCTTTACTTTCAGGTAAAAGTTCACTCCTTTACTCCAGAGGTCTCATTAAATTCTTTGACATACCTTTAACTTCAATTCTAACCCTTATTTCATCACGCTTCTGCAATTTACTCTAATTAGTCACCTGGCAATATGTTTGAGTATTCTACTTACCTGAAGATTCCAATTCTGACATGCAAATATATATAAAGAGTGTATTTATGCAACTTTGATTAAAAACTATCAATTACAAAACTAAAGTATAAACTAATGAAATACATACTATTTCTAGGTTTAATAATCACTGTCTTTCTAAATATGTTATCATGTTGATGTGAGCAAACAAGTCACCAATTATTTCCACCTTTCCATCACTGCAAGAGAACAGATATATCTTCAGGATAGAATCCGTTCATGATTTACCCTGTGAGAAAAACATACAGGAGAATAAATCCTGAAAGTTTCAGGATTTATTTCTTGCTGGCAAAACAAAACTGAACATTTATCTCAGACAGCATGCAGGCATCAATTAATAACCTTTGGACATTCCCTTCGTGCTTGTTTTTCCAGTCCACACTGAAGCCCCAGTGGGCACGACACAGTTGCTGAAGAGCTGCTGACTTTTCATGGAGAAGACTTGGAGCACGAACCTGAGCAAATGTAGACTGAGGACACCTGGCAATGCACTGCAACACCATGGCATGAATGTGGACAGCTTTGGCTGGCTGATTAATGGCCAACTGCAAGGATGTTGAGGGGTGACCTTCCAGAGGTTTATAAAATCATGAGGTGTATAGATAGGGTTAATTTTCCCGAGGGTGAAGGACTTCAAGACAAGGGGTCATATTTTAAAGGTGAGAAGGGAGAGATTTAAAAAAGACATGAGGGGCAACGTTTTTGCACTATGGGTTGTTCACGTGTGAAAAGAACTTCCTGAGGAAGTGGTGGATGTGGGCACAGTTACAATGTTAAAAAGATGAGTACATGAACAGGAAAGGTTTGGAGGAATATGGGCCAGGAGCAAATAGCTGAGACTAGTTTCGTTTGAGAGTATGTTCGGCTTGGACTGCTTGGACCAAAAAGTCTATTACTGTGCTGTGTGATTCTCTGAATCTCTGACCCTGTGGCACTTGCAAAGGGACAGTTCTGAGGGTTTGGAGGGAAGTGTGTAGTGTCTTGCTGGGAAAGGACAGCAGGCCTGTGCTCCGAGCAGCCACATTTCCAGTCTCCTTGGGGCAGCAGCTCAGCACTGCATACAACCAGTTGAAGGAAAATTTGTTGGACTGCTGCAATACTCTGCAAGTCCCTTTGGGAAATATAGTTCACAATCAGCATGAAGTTGCACTACAGCAGTATTAAACTGAGAAACTGCTGTCAGACACCAAGGAAGTCCCTTTAAATGCAGGTATCCAGAGCCTAAACTATATCAATTTGAGATTTGACGCAGTCACTTGAGCTTCATCAATTCTCGGACCTTTGATATGAAAGGAGAGGTGATACCTAGTGGTGTTATCATTGGACTGTTAATCCAGATACTCAGATAACGTTCTGGGGACCTGGGTTCGAATCCTGCCATGGCAGATAGTGAAGTGTGAATTGAATAAATGTTTAGAATTAAGATTCTAATGGTGACCATGAATCAATTGCCAGAAAAAACCCATCTGCTTCACTAATGTCCTTTAGGGAAGGAAGCTACCATCCTTATGTTGTCTGACCTGCCTGTGACTCCAGACCCACAGCAATGTGGTTAACTCTTAACTGCCTTCTGGGCGATAAATGCTCCCTAGCCAGTGACACCTTCATCCTGTGAACGATTTTTTTTAAAAATTGTATTGCAAAGGAAACCCTCAATCTATGCAACCTGAGAGCTGTGGGTGTGAGGTGTGCAAGAGTGGGTTTAAGAGAACATATTGGAATTTTAGGCTTATGTCTTCATTGATGTTGCTGTTTGTTAGGATGATGTAGTATATACAGTTGGGCAATGAAAGTTACCAGCAGTTTAATTGGTAGAATGTACCATTTGATGACAAAGGCAGTGAACTTATTAATATTAATGTCTCACATAAGCTTCCCACATAGAATCCCTACAGTGTGGAAACAGGTCCTGCTGCCCAATAAGTCCACACTGAACCTCAGAGTATCCCACCCAGACCCATTCCCCAATAGCCCACCTAACCTACACCTCTCTGAACATGGGCAATTTAGCATGGCCAATCCACCTAACCTACACATCTTTGGACCATGGTAGGAAGCCACAGCACCCAGAGGAAACCCATGCAGACACGGGGAGAATATGCAAACTCCTCAAAGAGTATTGTCCGAGGCTGGAATCGAAGTCAGGTCCCTGGCAGTGTGAGGCAGCAGTGCTAACCACTGTGCCACTGTGCTGCCCATATGGTGTGATTTTTTTTGCATACAGACAAATTATAGACTGTTACTGCAAATCGAAATAGCAATGTGGTTAGAGGTATCCATTCTCAGGATATATTTGATTTAACATTTTGGATTTGTTTGTATATTTACTCAAGGGACATGGATGTCACCGGCTGGACCAGCTTGAATGTAAGATACTTGATTACATTGCTAAGCTTTTGTTGAAAGTTTGGGTGCATGATTCATGCCTGTTGCAGTACTTGTGCAATGAGATCACCAAAACATTTTGTTTTGTTTTTTGGTAAGAGACCTCTGTTGGTATGGCACGATCTGAGAGCTTCCTATATGTTAGCCCTTACAACAAATATCATGAAGTCTGGAGTCTTGGTGAGGCAGGTTTCTTGACGTTTTTTAACAACCTTAGTTGCATTTCTACAAGGTCTCAGATTTACACATAGCCTGGGTTCAGTGCTTATAGCTACATAGTGCCTCAGAATATTAGCCAAATCTTCAATGGTAAATATGTCAATATCTCGTGCTTTAACTAAAACATCTAATTTCTGAGGTGGATGGAGAAGAAAATTACTCACAATGCGGGCAGCATAGTGGCTCAGTGGGTAGCTCTGCTGTTGCACAGTGCCAGGAACCCAGGTTTGATCCCATCCTTGGGTGATTGTCTACATGGAGTTTGCACATTCTCCCTGTGTCTGCATGGGTTTCCTTCTACAGCTCAAAGATGTGCGCGCTAGGTGGATTGGCCATGCTAAATTGCCCCTGGTGTTCTGGAATGTGTAGATTAGATGGGTTATGGGGGATATGTCTATGTGGGATGCTCTGGGGGTCAGTGGGGACTTGTTGGGTTTGTGCGGATTTGTTGGGCCGAAGGGCCTCTTTCCACACTGCACTGTTTCTTTGTTCTAATAACACATTGGTCCCCCCATAACAAAAGAGCAAACAGTTCTCGTAAGAGATGGCCCATAGAGATCATAAGCAACACATAGCAAGAGTCAGGATCAAAAACAGTAACTTTAGTTACCAGCTAATTCACAGAACACGGGGTAATATTATTCATTTTTGTGTGTCTACTATTCATGTTGGATCAAAAGTCTCCCTGCTTCCAACAGCCTCAATTCACCTTCTCTTTAAGAGATGCGGCTTGGTATTACATTGTGTTAGCTTCTCATGATATCAAGCTCGCTGCTGAGGTATGCGTGGATGAACAGCTAAGGTAGTGCTAGTTGCACTCAGAAATCATTTTGAAGGACAGACAACATCAATTTAACATGCTGCTTGCAACTTAATGGACTAGCCCGTGTTAATAATGTCCCAGGATTCCCATCTCTGGTTTCAAATTTTAGAAATTTGAACTTCCATTGAAATGCTTTGGTTCTCGTTCAAATGAAGGTAGACTGAAGCTTAGACAACCATTTCACTAGTAGGAGTTGAACTGCTCATTAAAAAAATTTAGATATTTTCTAATCAACCTGATCAGAGATGTTAGTGCGCACCTTCAGGGCAGATAAGACTTAAGCTTGGGTCACCCCATCCAGAGGTAGGGACACAACTGCCTGCTCCTGGCTTTATCTGTCTTTCAGTTTTAATTTTGGTCAGCCTGATGATTTGGCCTTAGAGAAGACTGTAAATTAGAGGTAAAGACTTCCCAAAGATTGAGTGCTGTTATGGCTTAGCTTATGAGGTAGCATTAACAGGTATCTTTCACCTTGGCTCACCAAGGAAACCCATTTCCTATTCCACATTATCAGATCTAAGTGAATGAGACTGTCAGTGGAAAAGGCTGGTTGGGCCTATGGGAGTAAAAGAAGCGGAGGGCCTGAAGGCCACCCATATGGGGGATACAAGTGTAAAGGGGCTATATGTCCATGGTGATAATGAGGTGTTGGGGTCCAGGGAATTGACATTTTAGGAAAATATGGAGGGTGTGGGTTGTGACACGGTAGGTAGGGAGTCCATGGGCCAAAGGGAAAGAACAGAGTTGAGGTGGGAGGAGATGAGCTCGGTAAGGCAGGGGCAGGAAGAGACAATGGGTTGACATGGGCAGTCAGGTTTATAGATTTTGGGAAGGAGATAGAAACGGGTGTTGCAGGATTGGGGAACTATCATGTTGGAGATTGTGGATGGGAGATCTCCAGAAGTGATGTGGTTGTTGATGGTCTGGAAGATGATAGTTCAGTGATTACAGGTGGGGCCTTGATTGAGGGGACGGAATAATGAGGTGTCGGTGAGTTGGTGTCTGACCTCAAATGATGTACCCTTAATCTGTAAAGGTTCCCTAATACAGGTTTTCAGTCTAGCCAAGGTCTTGTGCAAACATAAGGGTTAGTGTGCAGAGTGAATTCCATTAAAGACTAGTTCAGCGATCACTGACACAGCTGGGCCGGTATTGACCTCTATTAGAACCAGATGATCATTTAACCATTTATTTATTTTGATTGGTTCAGAGATAGTAGGCACTGCAGTGTCTAGGCCCAAAACATCAGCTTTCCTGCTCCTCTGACACTGCTTGGCATTTCTGAAGAAGGGTCTAGGCCCGAAACGTTAGCTTTCCTGCTCCTCTGATGCTGCCTGGTTTGCTGTGTTCATCCAGCTATATACCTTGTTACCTCATTTATTTTGATTGGTTCTGGTTTGGATGTTGCTGTGCAATTTACCTGTCCAAAACCACATGTAGGATGCACACTCAACACTTGCTGTCTTCAGCCCTCATACTGGCAGCAACCATAATGGTTTTCCAGCCTGAATCCCGAAGGAAATTGTGACCAACTGGCTGAGGCTTGGCTTTTTTTGGGGGTTTTTGCTGTTGGCTGGCCTAGAGTTCCTCTGTTCAAGATATGTTTTGAAGGAGGCAATGTAATTGCCTTACTTAAGTGGTGTTCCCCAAGCTCAGTCAGACTGGTGAGGGTGCCCACTTCCATTGAAATACCCTGCAACTCAAATTTTATCAATGGTAAAAACAGTAATAGTGTCTCTAAGGTTTTGGAGTAGATCTGTAGTAGTAGTGTCTATCTGAAGTCCAGTTGGGCTTCAGCTATTAGGTGCTTTTATATTGGCACATCATTAATCCCACATTCCAAACGGTCTCTCAGCATCTCATTAAGGGTTAAACTAAAGTAACAGGCCTCTGCCAGTTTTCTTATCCTCATCAGAAATCCCAATGCAGATTCCCCTAGTTCTTGAATTGATGAGTAAATGCATCTCAGAAATAGAGGAGGCTTGGGTTGTAATATTCCTTAACTGAATCCATCAACGCTTGAAAGGTTTTAGTATCTGGTGTCTCAGGGAAAGTCAGCTTCCAAATAATTGAAGAAGCTGCAGGTCCATAAGCTGTCGGGAGAATTACTCATTGTTTTTCATCTGCACCAATGTAATTTACCCAAAAAAGCAATGCATTCTTTCCACATACTGGGCCCTGTCTCTCATGGCAGAATCAAATGAGCTGAGCTTCCCAAAAGGTGACATGATGCCAGAAATGCTAACCCCAACTTAAAGAACACTTGTTGTGAGTGAATATCTTCAGGAGAGTCCTTTATTCTCATTGCCACTGAAATAACTCCACAGAGGCTATGCTCATTGGCTGGATCATTGCACACTACCTCCTATTATACACTACCTATTGTTAACCACTGACAGTCTCCATTAATAGCTATTCGTCCTCCCAGCCGGATTGTTATCAACTCCTTTGTCTGTCCAACTGTCCTTTTCTCTCTCTCTAGGCTCTATCCTCATCTGTCATTTCCTCCTTAACCCCTACCCTATGTGCTGCATATAAACTGACATGTTCCCAGCTACTATCAGTTCTGAGAAAGGGTCACTGGACTTGAAATGTTAACAGTGATTTTTCTTCGCAGATGCTGCCAGACCTGCTGAGCTTATCCAGCAACTTCTGATTTCATTCATGCTCAATGGCTTGACTGTTAATATTCAATTATATGAGTCTGATATGTGAGTTTGATCTCAGGTCAATGTGCTTGATTGGTTATGCCTGGGTGTGGGTTCAGAGCTAGAACAAACAGCCTCCACAATAACTGCTGGAAACTGAAATGTAAGCATGAGTGCAAACATTTTGAGACTGCATCGATAATTTAAAATTCTTGTAAACAAGCCTGTTACACACGTAGATACTAGTGTTACCTCCGTATGGTTGCGAGTCATGTAAAATATCCCACCCACTGTTTACTGTGCAACGTGTCATCCCCACGATCAGTTCCAGGAGAATGTCAATTTATGAATTGGTGAAGTATGTGACCAGGGAAAGAGAGGGCATATAAATCTATTCAACAGTTCAGTATGTGAGGCATTTTGGAAATAAACAATGTCTTCCTTGTTTTTGATGGTGTCTGTTCCTTTGTAGATTTTTTTTGTTTGATTCATTCATGGATGTGCATATTGCTGACTGGGCCCAGACTGGGTAAGAATAGTAGATTCCTTGAAGGACATTATTGAACTCAATGAGCTATTGCATCAATTGACAATGATATCATAGTTATTAAGTTAGCCTTTTATTGAATTTATATTTTAAACATATGCTGTAACGGATTTCAAACTGAACATTCATTAGGGTTCTGGATTACAAGCCTCGGAACATTACCACTCCACCACTGTCTCCTTCTTATAGCTGTTGCAAGCATTTATAATTTATAGTAATGACAATATTTACCATCTCAAAAATAAAAGTACTCAATGAGAGTCATTCCCAAAGCCTGGAACTCACCCACATTCAAATGCAACCATCTGCAGCAACTATACTTGGCACAGTATTTTCTGTATAATTGCAATTCTGGTAGTGATAACACTGCAGAGGTAAATTCAACTTTGAACAACTTCTGCTCACTATAACTCTAAATTTAAAGATAAATCCAGAGTTCCAGTGCTACATTTTGTGATTTTGAAGTGATTAAGTAATCAGGTTAGGAAACCCTCGAAATGAGTTTGTGTAATTCAATGAATGGAAACATTGTACTGTCACCTCTGAAATATGGACTTGAATCCAGAATTGGCCAGCAAAATATAGCTGTGCTCTCTCTCAGGTGTCTGAGGATCATCAACCTCACAGCCTTGCCCAATTCAGTTGAAAGTTACTGTGAAATTTCTTATACCTTGGTACTAAACTGTTTGCTTTTCACTTTCTGCAGGAGGACATGCACAACTATAAAAAACACTCCCAAAACCCCTGCCTACAATAAGGAGCAAACTCCCATAGATAGCCCTATGAGCATGAATTTGGTATTGGCACCCCATAGGAAATGTTGACATTCACTTAGCCATATCCTCTCTTAAATTCATGAAGATAAGTTTTCCATTTGATTGCTTGCAGAGTGAGGGTTTCTTGATAAGGGGTTTTGATGAAAAGATTTTTTTCTACAATTAATGTCATTCTAAAAGCCTTCAACCTGCCAGATGATTACTTATGATCCTTTCCTAAAATATGACAGGACAAGGTCTGTGTGGCATTGTTTCCACATGAGCATGATCTTGGACTGTTCAGCAGAAAATCATATCTTGCTCTCATTATAGTGAAACATTTCAAGTTGTTCTTTTCTCTGTAAATAAATCAACAAACTCAATATTAATATTGAAGTATGTCAAGATTTACATCTGTCTAAGTCCTGAGATCTCATAGACTCTCTCTTAGTTTGAAACATTATATCCTAAATGATAAGTTTTCGTAAGGGAAGTGTAGGGACAATTCAAACTTTTCTTCCCTTAATCAAGGGCTCACTGACCAACTAGAAGGCCCACATTTACTCTATCTAATTAAGATTCTGTCTGAACTTAAAAGTCCTCCTGCATGTTTAATTCAACATTTATCCTGCATCTTGTATAAGGGGAGTAACTTTTGTCGTGAGGTGGGTATTGTGTCTGTCTCCGAGCAGATGCTTTGACTCAAGCCCTGCTTCAGGAATTTGTAACACAGTGAAACATATAATATCAGTCTGCAAATCCTTCCAAGACACATCATGGTAGCTGAGAAGTGTAGGAGAGATTCCTGGACATCTAAGCGGTGGAAAAGAAGAGTTCCATCATTTCCCATAACTCCAGACTACAATATTTAGGTAAAAATTGCACGTTGCCGCAGCAACTCAGACACCCTGGAAGAGGGATAGTTGGATTTGGATGGCTGGTGTGGATCAAATTGATGCCCACAGAATGAGGTTCAGTCCCTATTCTGGCTGGAAAGTGTTTGGAACCTGCCACTGTGATCCTGGTAGAGATTGTTGTGCTGACTTTTGGGCCTGTGTTTGGGCAGAAAGTAGGTGGTAAAGCAGATGGTAGCACTATGGTAATGGAACTTGACTAGTACTCTCAAGGCCTGCACTAAATCTCTGGTAGGCATGAGCTCAAATTACACCACAGAAATTATACAATATCGATGCCGAGTCTGGAATAAAGTGCTGGTATTATTAATAATGATTGCAAAACTCCTGGATTGTTGTAAAATGCATCCTGTCACCAATGTTCTTCAGAGTAGGAAATCTGCTATTCTAATCTCATCAAGCCTACAATTGAATCAAGATCTGCAGCAAGGTGTTTGGCACTTAATTACCCTCTGAGATAGCCCTATGTACGTACTCAGTTGTGGGTAATGTACCACAGCTCGTTTAAGAAAAATTCCGAATGAATAATAACTGTTGATCTTGTCAGCAATATTCAACATCTCAGGAATGAATAGTCAAAAAGAAAATTTTGTAAACCATTTGCAGCATGTTTCAGATGGCCAATTTTGCTGGCCTCATCTGAAAAGTGGAATAAACCATTCAGAATAATGTAGATGTTTGATTTGTTATTCAACTATAAGAACCATCTTCAAGTCTTCTATTTTATATCGGTAATAGCCATCTAATATTTTCTTAAGCACACTGTAGTCATAAGTACTGTTATGTCATTTTGCATAAATTTTTGTTTTAAATAAAACATAAAGTCTTATTACTGAACTCACATTCCTAGATGTGGTATCCAGGCTACGGGAAGATAAATTACAATTCCTGCATTATGTATTCCAGTTCGTCACTGTAAATAATATGATTACCCTTAGGAAATTGCTGCAGATTTATTTCAACTCTACCCAATGCACTCAGCGTTTGGCTGCCATTTGTTATTATGCTCACTCAACACAGTTTTTAAATTGCTTCATTAGAATTAATCAATGTATGAAAGTTGACCCGAAGGGTTTATACTAACAATTTTAAAAATAGCAGTCTAACCTTGTAACTAAATAAAATGCAACAAGGTAATCTTCAATTACAGCTCTGTGTTGACTATAAATTCATATAGTGGTGCATACATATTTCAGGAGGCAAGGTTTACTTCTGGGATGTGGCCGTCATAGCTGACATTATAGTCGTCAGCTATGGATCAATTGGTAGAGACTAAACTGGGAGCCAGGAGGATATGAGCTCAGTTCCCACACTGGACACTTGAACTCAAATCATAGGTTGTCATTTCAACATAGTACCGGGGGAGACAGGGTCCTTCAGATAAGATTGCAATTTGAGATCCCATCTGCATCCAGAGTTCGACATAGAAGGCCCAATGGAACCAATTTCAAGAAGAATAGGGCTCCTTAATGCTGTCAACCAAAAACAGATTCAGGTTGTTGCTGTGTTTCCAATAATCCAACAGTAACTACATTGAAATAATATTTAATTTGCTGTGTTGGGCTTTGAAAGCTTCTACTTGAATGTATCTTTCCTATGTGTGCCTTATGGCTTTGGAAAAAACCTTTTCATTTTTTTCTTCATATCTGTTTTTCTCTGCTATTTGTGACAAGACTATATATGATGAGACTTAAACTGTAGACTGCTGAGAGGTTACAACATAAGCAGAGGGTAATCAGTTCATCATACCCATGCAAAATCTAAAGCTAACTTCACTTCCCAACTATATAGAAACACAGAAGTTAGGATCAGGAGGAGGCCATTCAACCCTTTGAGCCTGCTCCACCATTCTTCACGATCATGGCTTATCATCCAACTCAATAGCCTAATTCTGCTATGGTTCCATAACCTTTATCCCATTCACCCCAAGTGCTATATCTAGTCATCTTTTGAATACCTCTTGGCATCAACTACTTCCTGTGGTAATGAATTTCACAGGCTCACCACTCTTTGGGTGAAGATATGACTCTTCATCTCTGTCTTAAATTGTCCACCCTGAATCCTCAGACTGTGACCCCCGGTCCTGGACACACCCACCATCAAGATCATCCTCCCTGCATCTACACTGTCTATTCCCATTAGAATTTTATAACTCTCTCTGAGATGCTCCCTCATTTGTCTGAACTCCAGTGAACACAACCCCAACCTAGTCAATCTCTCCTCATACATCAGATCTGCCATTCCCAGCCTAGTAAGCCTTCACTGTACTCCCTCAAGAGCAAGAGCATCCTTCCTTAGAAAAGGAGCTGAACATTACACACAATATCCCAGGTGTGGTCTCACCAAGGCCGTGTAGCTCTAAGTCATCTGTTACAAATGTTTGTTAAATATACCCTAAAATGAGCAAGGATCACTGCCCAACTATTCCAAGACTTAAAATGATATAGGCCCAAATAAACATATGAGAAATAATACTTCATTGAACCCATCTATTTACTGTTTTAGTTACAGTTGTAAATTGATATATCCTTGTTACTAGCACTCCCCTAACCAAAAGTAAGCCTTTCTCTTCATTCTATTAAAATTCTTCACAAAATCTTATTAACTTCCATTAATTCTCCTCTTACCCTTCTCCAGTCTTAACAAATTAGTTCTAGTATTTAAGGTCTCTCATCAGCACTTTAATTGGACATGGTGATTCTAACATGTACAATTTCTATGCATTTAATACCCTTTTTATAAATGGGTTCCAACATTGCGCATAGTTCTTTGATTGCGAATGAGCCATTGCTTTTAATGAATTTAGCACAACTGCACTAAATATACACTCTATGTTACGGACACATTTTAATGGTTTAATCTACATGTATTCACAATTTCAGAGTATTACACGTAGCCATAATTTTCTGTACTAATTTTTAGACAATCATTCATGGATACAAACACACCAATTCCAAATACGGTTGAGAATGCAGTTAATGGTACATTTGGGCGAGGTACACATGTAGTGCTGTTAAAGAGGGAGTTCCAGGATTTTAACTCAGTGACAGTGAAGGAATGGTGACAAAGATGAAAGTCTGGATGTGATTGACTTAGAAGGGATCTTTATCAGCTTGTCCTTCACGGTGTTAAATTTTCCAGATTTGGGGAGGGTGCTGCTTACGGACCTTCAGCAAGTTGATGTAGAATGGCTTATAGATGGTTTTAGATGATGTTAAGCTTCCAGAGTGTTACTGGAGCTACACTCAACCAAGTATATGGAGAGTATTTCATGATGTGCCTGCATTGAGAATTATAGACAGACATTGACAAATCAGAAGCGAGTTGCTTTTGTAGCATCTGGAAATTACACATTTGTTGAAGCTTATAGTTTTGCACTCATCAGGACAATTCACAAGAAATACCAAATGCACCATTTAAACTGCATGAGTGGAGAGTGCTAATTAGTTGGAAAGTGAACGCTGATTGGTGATGGTTCTGTCATGGGGAATACTCTGGCCATTGATGATTGACAATTAACTTTCAAACAAGATTGGCATTTTAAACCAGGCAAGTTAACTTTGATCAGTCAAGGCATAGCCTTTTAGGAATGGACCAGAGAATGGCTGTCACTTATTTTATTGAAGTGAAATGGATATTGTGCGTACTTTACTTTTTGTTGGCATAGAACAGGGTTTTATGTGCAGAACTTGTCTGGATCATCACATGCCTATAAGTTTGTGTGCATAGAAATATGTACACACACACACACACACACACACACACACACATACCTGATTCAGTTCAGTTTTTGTTAGGTATTCAGTGATGATGATGCCATTGAGTATCAAGGCACACTAATTAGATTCTCACTTGTTGACAGGATCATTGCGGGCCACTCTTGTGGCACAACTGTTACTTGCCACTCATCAGCCCAAATCTGCAAATTATTTAAGCCTTGCTCCATTTGTATAGGGACTGGTCTGATATTTAAGGAACATTGGAGGAACATTGTGCAATCATCAGTGAGCATTGTGACCTCTGATTTTACAATGGAGGGAAGGTCATTGATGAAACAGTTGAAGATGGCTGTGTCTACCTTGAGAAACTACTGCAGAGATGTTTTGGAACTCAGTCATTGGTCTCCAACTACCACAACCATCTTCCTTTATGTTAGTCATACTTCCAACCATCAGAGAGTTTTGCCCTGATTTCTGCTGATTCTAGGTTTGCTAAGGCTCCTTGATGCAGGACTTATTGAAATGTTGCCGTGATAACAAGAGGACGTCACCCTCACTTTCCCTCAGGATTTCAGCTCTTAGGTCCAGGATGAAAGCTGTGTTGAGGTCAAGAGCTAAGTTGTCCTTGCAGAATGCAAACGGAACATCAACGAACCATTTATTGTTTCGTAAGTGTCTTTGGATAGCAACATTGATAACCACTTTCATCACTTTGCTGATGACTGAAAGAAGACTGACAGGGCATTAAAGGGTGAGATCAGATTTGTCCTGATTTTTGTGAATACAACATATCTGGGCAATTTTCCACATTGTTGAACAGATGCCAGTGTCATTGCTATACTGAACCAGTTTAATGAAGGGCATGGCTAGCTCAAGAAGACATGTATTCAATACTATTACTAGAGATCCTGAGTTTCTCTGGTATTCTCTGTGTAGCAGGTTTCCAGCATCCTCACAATTTTGCCTATATTAGATTGTTGATTCATTGGCTTAATGGGGCCGCCCAGTATAAATCAGCAGGGGATTCACTTGCCCATGTGTGCCACAATGTAATGAGGTTCAATGGAGTTTGGTATCAATATTGAAGACTCTCAAAGATAATGGGAACTGCAGATGCTGGAGAATCCAAGACAACAAAATGTGAGGCTGGTTGAACACAGCAGGCCAAGCAGCATCTCAGGAGCACAAAAGCTGACGTTTCGGGCCTAGACCCTTCATCAGAGAGGGGGATGGAGTGAGGGTTCTGGAATAAATAGGGAGAGAGGGGGAGGCGGACCGAAGATGGAGAGAAAAGAAGATAGGTGGAGAGAGTATAGGTGGGGAGGTAGGGAGAGGATAGGTCAGTCCAGGGAAGACGGACAGGTCAAGGAGGTGGGATGAGGTTAGTAGGTAGATGGGGGTGCGGCTTGGGGTGGGAGGAAGGGATGGGTGAGAGGAAGAACAGGTTAGGGAGGCAGAGACAGGTTGGACTGGTTTTGGGATGCAGTGGGTGGGGGGGAAGAGCTGGGCTGGTTGTGTGGTGCAGTGGGGGGAGGGGACAAACTGGGCTGGTTTAGGGATGCAGTTGGGGAAGGGGAGATTTTGAAACTGGTGAAGTCCACATTGATACCATTAGGCTACAGGGTTCCCAGGCGGAATATGAGTTGCTGTTCCTGCAACCTTCGGGTGGCATCATTGTGGCACTGCAGGAGGCCCATGATGGACATGTCATCTAAAGAATGAGAGGGGGAGTGGAAATGGTTTGCGACTGGGAGGTGCAGTAGTTTGTTGCGAACTGAGCGGAGGTGTTCTGCAAAGCGGTCTCCAAGCCTCCGCTTGGTTTCCCCAATCTTGATGACATTCCACATTTAGCAGAGGTTCACCTGCACATCTGCCAATGTGGTATACTGCATCCACTGTACCCGGTGTGGCTTCCTCTACATTGGGGAAACCAAGCGGAGGCTTGGAGACCGCTTTGCAGAACACCTCCGCTCAGTTCGCAACAAACTACTGCACCTCCCAGTCGCAAACCATTTCCACTCCCCCTCCCATTCTTTAGATGACATGTCCATCATGGGCCTCCTGCAGTGCCACAATGATGCCACCCGAAGGTTGCAGGAACAGCAACTCATATTCCGCCTGGGAACCCTGTAGCCTAATGGTATCAATGTGGACTTCACCAGTTTCAAAATCTCCCCTTCCCCAACTGCATCCCTAAACCTGCCCAGTTCGTCCCCTCCCCCCACTGCACCACACAACCAGCCCAGCTCTTCCCCTCCGCCCACTGCATCCCAAAACCAGTCCAACCTGTCTCTGCCTCCCTAACCTGTTCTTCCTCTCACCCATCCCTTCCTCCCACCCCAAGCCGCACCCCCATCTACCTACTAACCTCATCCCACCTCCTTGACCTGTCCGTCTTCCCTGGACTGACCTATCCCCTCCCTACCTCCCCACCTATACTCTCTCCACCTATCTTCTTTTCTCTCCATCTTCGGTTGTACCTCCCCCTCTCTCCCTATTTATTCCAGTGCCCTCACCCCATCCCCCTCTCTGATGAAGGGTCTAGGCCCGAAACGTCAGCTTTTGTGCTCCTGAGATGCTGCTTGGCCTGCTGTGTTCATCCAGCCTCACATTTTGTTGTCTTGAAGACTCTCAAGGCAGCTTTGTTCCAACTCTACACCACTCTGTCATCACCCTAGTGCATGGGACAGTGCATGAATAGGGATAGTAATGTTGGTTTCTGGGACATTATTTTTATTTTAAATTTGGGCATCGCTGTTTGGTCAGCATTTATTGCCCAAATCTAGTTTCCCTATAGATGGTGGTGGTGACCTGTCTTCTTAAACTGTTGCAGTCAATGTGCTGCAGACAGACCCACAATGCCCTTAGGAAAGGAATTTCAGGATTTCCACCCAGTGACATTGAAAGAATCACGATATATTTCCGATGGTGAGTGATATATTTGGGACGGTGAGTGGCTTGGATGGGAACTCGCAGATGGTAATGTTCCTCGGTATCTGCTGTCCTTATCCTTCTAAATAGCAATGGTCATGAGTTTGGAAGATGAATATCCCCACTTTTGGCCTTATGATGGAGGGAAGATCATTGATGAAGCAGCTGAAAATGGTTGGGTCAAGGACACTACCCTGAGGAACTCCTGCAGAGATGTCCTGGAGATGAGATGACTGACCCCCAATACCGCAACCATCTTCTTCTGTGCCATGTATGAATTCAACCAATGGAGAATTTTCACCTCTTACCCACTGACTCCAGTTTTGCTAGGGCTCCTTGATGTTACTCACTGTTACTCTCACCTCACCTTTGGAATTCAGCTCTTTTGTCTATGTTTTAATCAATGATGTAATGAAGTCAGGAGCTGAGTGGCTCTGGCAGAACCCAGGGTTTAAGCAATTACCTGGACAGGCACTCCACCCTTTTGATATGGATTCCTTCCTGGATGCAACAGTGTTAAGGATGCACTTACCCCTCCAAGCCACTTCGCATCATGACTAGAAAATATATTGCTGTTCCTTCAATGTTGCTGGATCAAACTGGGAGGGAGACATTAGCCTTGTGGTATTGTCGCTGGACGGTTGATCTAGCGACCCAGATAATATTCTGGCATCCCAAGTTCGAATCCTGTTGTTGCAGATGGTGGAATTTGAATTCAATGGAATATCTGGAATTAAGAATCTAATGATGACCATGAATCTGTTGTCGATTGTTGGAGAACCATTCTGGTTCACTAATGTCCTTCAGGGGAAGAAACTGCCATCCTTACCCGGTCTGGCCTACATGTGACTTTAGAACCACAGCAACGTGGTTGACTCTGAACTGCCCTCTGGGCAATTAGGGATGGGCAACAAATGCTGTCTAGCCAGTGATGCCCTCATCCCATTAATGAATAAAAGATAACTTCCATTTCTATCGGCATTGTGGCTCTATCTACACCTCATTGATGTCAGCAGTTCAGAAAGGCACCTCACCACTACCTTCTTACAGGTAACAATGGATGGACAGTAAATGCTGGACTAGCCAGTGAGACCCACAATATATGAATCACTAATATAAAAGCTTTCTGTTGTAGTCTGTAGAATGCTGAGCTGTGTAGCTGATTTGGTGTTGAATCTCCTTGTCAATGGTAGCCTTTTAAGAGAGTTTGCTGGCCCGGGTCTATGAAGTGCTCAACATATTCCAGAATCTTTGCTTCCACATATGTAAGAGGCAGAATATTTGACTGAGCAGGTTTGGATTGACCTGCAAGACCTGCATTGCGCAGATGTCTGCAATCTTGTTGATCACAATGCACCAGAATTGCAAACGACTCTCTATGTCTACAGTTCTGCTTATATGAGACTGTCTATGTCCTTGAATGTTGCCAAAACAAAACTCATAGAATATTAACTAGCTCAAAAGGAGAGAAAACATTGTTTGAGTCAGTTCTGGGAATAGAAACAGGAAAAATAATCGATGTGAGAGGAGAAGGAGAATATTTGGTTCAATATAAAACTGAAAATGGACAAAGTTGAAGATAAGGGTATTACATTGGAGAAACAAAAGGATTGGTGCAATTGGAAGAGGTTGATCCAAATTAACAGATTCAGTTAGTTAGGAAACAGTGAGAGAGATAAGTTTTAAAAAATGCTGAAAGTGAGACTGTGAATGAGACTGGAGGACAATGGGCACAATTGTTAAGAATAATAGGCGGAAGAAAAATTATTCAGAGAAATTAACTCCAGCTGAATAAGTAAATGGGCACTGATGAAATGCTTGTGAGGCCTCAAAGGATATTAAAGCAGAGATAGCGAAGGCTGTGCTCAGAATTTTTCAATCTGACTCTGTTTGCAAATTATGCCAGGGAACTGGACAGCAGTCAATGTTGCATGTCTGTTTAAGAAGGTAAAGAATGATAAACTGAATAACTATAGACTAGTTAATTTATTGTCAGCTACAGGCAAACATTTTGTGACCACAATAATTAAAAACAGACTGAGTGAGTATTTAGAAATACATCAATTATTTGAAGGGATTGGTTTGATATTTTCATGCAGGTTTGGTGACTAATTGGGTAGGTCAAGTAATTGAAGGAAATGGGGTGCATCTGGATTTTCAGAAAGTAACTATTCAAATTCCTTATGAGAAGCTTTTACCAGTTGTTGGACTTCTGTGTTTCCTTCTTTGGTACAAGATATTAGAAAACTGACAGATGGGAAAACAAGATTGGGGTTAATGACTGTTTTGAGGGGTGTTGGAAATTTTACATTCCTGCAAACAGTGCTGGTTCTACTTTTGCACAAGCACTTATAGCTGTGGAAACAATTGTGTAGTAGTCTTAATGCTGAGATGAGTAACCCTGAGAACCCAGGTAACATTCTGGGATTGAAAGTCTAATGACGAAATTATTGTCAATTACCAGAAAACTCATCTGGTTCATGAATGCTCTGCAGGGAAGAAATGTGTTATGTTTTCCCAGTCTGGCGTACATGTGACTCCAGACTCACAGCAATGTGGTCGACCCTTAACCAACCTCTGAAATGGCCTGGCTGGGCATTCTTACTAATGAACATAAAGAGTCAATAAAGGAATGAAACTGGACAAATCACTTGACACCAGTTCAGGAAACAGAAACAACAATGTTTAACATGCCAATCCTGCAAAGTTCTGCTAGCTAGCTTCTTGGGCTGGTATCAAAATTAGGAGACTGCATCACTGACTAGTCAAGAAACAGACCACACTAGTTATATGCGCTTAATCATACATTTAAGGAATGTCCAGGACAGCACAATTGTCAGTTATGATAGGTTCTTGATGTCTTGTCACAGACACTGAGTGCCAAGTCATTAAATACCAAATAAAAACTGAAAAAATTGTGGGTGCTGTGAATCAGGAACAAAAACAAAGTTGTTGGAAAAGTTCAGCAGGCCTGGCAGCACCAGTGAAGGAAAAAAAAACAGAGTTAACATTTTGGGTCCAGTGTTCTTCTTCTGCCAGACCTGCTGGGCTTTTCCAGCAATTTTATTCTTGTTGCAAAGTAGTTAAGCGTGGGCAAGGAAAACTCCTGCTGGTTACCACACTCGCCCGATACCCTCCCCAAGCTGATGGATCTTCCTCCATAGTGAACAACACTTGGAGGAAACACTGAGGGTGACAAAGGACAAACCTTCCTCTGGGTGGGGGAGTTCAAGAACCACAGCCAAGGGTGGCCTGGCAGTAATAGTACTAATTGAGCTTGTCAGATTCTAAAGGAGATAGCTGCTTGACTGTGTCTTGGCAGGTGGTGACGGAACCAATAGGAAAGAAAAACATTTTTGACCTCATCCTCACCAATCTGCTTTCTGCAGATGCATGGCCCAGAATAATATTGGTAACAGTGGCTATTGCACAGTCCTAGTGGAGACAAAGTCTTGACATCACATTGAGGATACTTCATGTTGTGCCGGATGGTACAATTACTGTGCTAATAGGGAACTGATTTCAAACAAGTCTAACAACTCAAAATTGGGCATTCATTTCACACTGTGAGCCATCAGCAGCAGAATTGTACTCCATCAAAATATGTAACTTCAGGGCCTGGTTTATCTCTTACTCAACCACTACCAACAGCTAGGGAATCAATCCTGTGCAGGGGGCCATGCCGGGACCAGTCCCAAGGATACCTAAAAATGAGGTGTCAACCTGGTGAAGAACACCAAACAGGAGACTATTTTTGTGCCAAACAGCACATGCAACAAGAAAAATCTGAGTGATTCCACAACCAACAGATCAGATCTAAAATCTGCAGTCCTGCCATGCGCAGCCCTGAATAATGGTGGACAATTAATCAAGTCATTGGAGAAGGAGGCTCCATAAATATCCCCATCCTCACTGATTTGAGATCCTGACATATCAGTGCAAAAGATAAGACTCAAATATTCATAACAATCTTCAATCAGAAATGCCGAATGGGTGACTGTCTCAGAGGTCCCATGCACCACAGACAGCAAGCTTCAGCTAATTTGATTCACTCGATGTGCTATTGAGAAACAGCTGAAGGTACAGGATACTGCAAAAGCAATGGGGCCTGACACCATTCTGGCAATAGTAGTGAAGGCTTGTTCTCTAGAACATGCCATGTCCCTAGCAATGAATAGTACTTTACATTTGGCAACAAAAATCTTGCCAAGCCAACGAAATTCTAATGCATAGAGCGGTTTTTATTGGCGTATTGGCTCTGCTATTTGATATGTAGTTTTTGCACCAGTCCTTCTTTCCACATATTTTCTTACCAGCCTTTTTCGCAATGTTTCTAGAAAAGAATGACGTGAACCCAGGCTCTCTGGCTTAGAGATAGGGGCACTACCACTGAAGAACAAGCGCCTCAATCCTCCTTTTTATAGAGACCATAAAGACCTGTCTAATTATCAGTAAAAGCAAATTGATGGCGATGAGTCCTAACAAGAAGAAACATTTGTCTAACTTAAAAGCGATGTGATTTATTCCACAGTACAAATAGCTACAAGTTACATTGACTAGTTCAGCATAATTATGCAAAATTGTCAGGATATGGAGATGGTACATCCATTTCTACTGGGACGTCATGCTGGATTGCCTGGTTCTTCACCCAAAGACTATTTGATATGATCAGAATGATTACCTTTGACAGCAGCTATTACAACAGTCCTTAACTGCAGTGAAACTTGGACCATGCATCAGCAACATATAAAAGCATGGCTGAAACCACCCCCAGTAATGCCTTTGTTGCATCCTTTAGATTCAATGGGAGGACCAAAAATACTTAGGTCCTTCTTGAAGCTAAATGAATAAGCATTCAAGCTTCACATCCTCCAAAATAGTCTTTGATGAATTGGAGTTCATGTCTGGATGGACAAAAAGCTTCTTCCACATCAGTTCCTCAACTATTAATGTGCAAATATTCCATGGGGATTATGAAACAAAGAAAGTGCTTCAAAGATACTCTGAAGTTCCCTCAAAGCATTTAATGTTGGTCAGGAGCTTGCTCCCAATCAGTCAAAATGGCATAAATGTGTCCGTCAAGCTGTAATCCCCTCCCTCCCACCAAAATCAAACTCACTGGCAGAAGAGAAGAAAAGAACAAGTTAATTAGAGGAATACTGATAACATCCAACAATTAATGGGACACGGATAGAGTAGGGAGGCTTTGAAAAGAAGACCCCATTATCTATTCTACCCTGAAGAGGCCAATTTCTGATTTAACCAGGGTGGATCACTATTTGAATAAATAAGTGAGACTGCATGTCTCAAATAAATGGGGCCTTGTGGATTTCAAGGTTGTAAGTCAGTCCCAAGCCTTAGGGAACAGCCAAAGTGAGACAGCCACTGCCATATCCTTCAAACAATATTCTCCCAGGCAGAAGGACCAGAGTTGTTTCTCTCACAACCTAAGTTAACCTGTCACAATCTACCTTGCTTTCAGTGATTGGCCAACTCCTCCCAATTCGACATCCCATCCCTGTGCTTTACTGCCCCCATGCTGGCTCCAGCTGCAACTGCACATTCCCCTCGTGATTGTCACCTCTGTGTTCTCCTACCTCACAATGTCTCTTGCCCTACTTCCACTTTGACCAGCTGCTGCAGGATTGTGCCGCACACGTTGACACATTAACCAGGCAGTTGGCCTAACAATCTAACTGCCTGCTTGCCAGGAAACTGAATGAGAATATTTAAATGATGGCCTGCAGTTAACATTCCTCAAGACCTCTGCTTTTCTGGATTATGTGGTTTCATAGCAGCCGACAGCTGGGCATGCTACCTCTCTGCTGCTTGCACAAACAACCTCCTTCTGCATTCTATATTCTATGACCTTGGAAATATTGATTGGATACTTAACATTAAAATACGTATCATTTACTGCAAGTCGTAGTCCACAAATTTGACACCAAAACTCACCGGAATGCTCTGAGTTAACAAAGCCCCCTGGGCTCAGGCTACAATCAATCACAAATAAATCTTTTTCTTTGCAAATGTCACATTTAACTGTCCTTGCAAATAAATTTCTACTGGAACCTATTTTGGATGCTGGGGCATGAGCTGCAGTGGCCAAATAATAATTCACCAAATTGAACTCCACTGATTGATGCTTGGTACAATTGCAGAACCGTGGTGGTCGTTTGCAACAACCTTCATCAGTGGCTTTCTCTTGATTTGAGGATTGTGTTTACTCCGGGTCACAATGATTCACATTGAACTGATAGATATACTGAAGCCTTCAAAGAGGCTAACAACTGTCTAGCATATTGTAAGATCACACAGTGCAATGCTAAGTATGTGCCGTACTGTCAAAGGTGGTATCTTTCATATTTCATATGTGATGCCATGATGAGGTGTTTGTGTCGCTAATGTCACGAGACTAGGAACCCAGAACCCCAGACTAATATTCTAAGGACAAGATCACAAACTGTGGATACTAGAAATCAGAAACAAAAACAGAAATTGTTGAAGAAGCTCAGCAGGTGTGGCAGCATCTGTGGAGAGAAAACAAAGTCAATGATTTGGGTCCAGAACTATATCGATCTAACAATTTAAGTCAATATTTTGAGCGCATGGTGATATTTGAATTTAGTACAAATCTGGAATAAAAAACTAGTCTAATGGCAACCAGGAAACCATTGTCCATTGTAAAAACTCATCTGGTTCTCTCGTGTAAGAACGGCGAAGTGACAGTGATCATGGGGGATTCAATATGCAAGTGGACCGGGGAAATCATGTTGGTAGTGGATTGCAAGAAAAGATGTTAGTGGAATGTCTACGAGATGGCTTTTTGGAGCCCACAGGGGAACAGGCAATATTGGATTTAGTATTGTGCAATGAGGCAGACTTGATAAGGGAGCTTGAGATAAAGGAGCCCTTAGGAGGCAGTGATCATAAGATGATAGAATTTACTCTGCAATTTGAGAGGGAGAAAATAGAATCAGAGGTAACGGTATTACAGCTGAATAAAGGTGTCTACAGAAATATGAAGTAGGAGCTGGGCAGAATTGACTGGAAGAGGAGTCCAACAGGAAAGACAGTGGAACAGCAATGGCAGGAGTTTTTGCGACTAATTCAGATAATGCAGCAAAAATTCATCCCTAGGAACAAGAAGCAAGGTACAGGGAGGATGATGCAACCATGGCTGACGAAGGAAGTCAGGGATAGCATAAAAGCAAAAGAGAAAGCATATAACCTGGTGAAGGGCAGTGGGAAACCAGAGGACTGGGGAGCTTACAACGACCAATTCAGGGCAAAAAAAAAGAAATAAGGAGGGAGAAGATTAAATATGAGGGTAAGTTAGCCATGAATATAAATGAAGGCTGTAAGAGTTTCTTTAGGTACATAAAGGGCAAAAGTGTGGAAAAAGTGGACATTGGCCCACTGGAAAATGATGGTGGAGAAATGGTAGTGGGGAACAAGGAAATGGATGAGAAACTGAATAATTACTTTGTGTCAGTCTTCAAGGTGGAAGACACGAGTGTAATCCCAAGAATTCAAGAGAGTCAGTGGACAGAGTTCAATGTGGTGGCCATCACCAAGGAAAAGGTGCTAGTAAAACTGATTGGCCTCAAGGTGGACAAATCACCTGGACCAGATGAATTACATCCCAGTGTTCTAATGGAGATAGCTGAAGAGATAGTGGAAGCATAGAGATAAAGGGAACTGCAGATGCTGGAGAATCCAAGATAACAAAGTGTGGAGCTGAATGAACACAGCAGGTCAAGCATCTGATGAAGGGTCTAGGCCTGAAACGTCAGCTTTTGTGCTCCTGAGATGCTGCTTGGCCTGCTGTGTTCATCCAGCTCCACACTAAGATAGTGGAAGCATTCTTGGTGATCTTTCAGGAATTGATAGATTCAGGGGGGGTTGCAGAGGACTGGAAAATCACTAATGTGACGCCCCTGTTTAAAAAGGGTGTAATGCAAAAGACAGAAAATTACAGGCTGATTAGCATAACCTCAGTGGCGGGTAAGATTTTGGAGTCTTTTGTAAAGGATGAGATTGCTGAATATTTAGAAATGTTTTGTAAAATTGGGCAAAGTCAGCATAGTTTCATCAAGAGGAGGTCATGCATGACAAATCTGTTAGAATTCTTTGAGGAAGTAACGAGCAGGGTAGACCAAGGATAGCCAATGGGTGTTACCTACCTGGACTTCAAGAAGGCCTTTGATAAGGTGCCACACAGGAGGCTGCTGAATAAGATAAGGACGCTTGGTGTTTGAGGCAAGGTGCTAACATGGATAGAAGATTGGCAGTCAGGGAGAAATCAGAGAGTAGGGATAAAGGGGTCTTTCTCAGGGCGGCAGCCGGTGATAAGTGGAGTTCTGCAAGGGTCATTGCTGGGACCACAACTTTTCACTTTGTACATTAGTGATCTTGATGAAGAAAGTGTGGGCATTCTGGCTAAGTTTGAAGATGATACAAAGGTAAGTGGAGGGACAGGTACTATTGAGGAGGTGACGAGGCTGCAGAAGGAGTTGTACAGGTTGGGAGAGTGGGCAAAGAAGTGGCGGATGGAGTACAACACAGTATAGTGTGAGGTCATGCACTTTGGTAAGAAGGATAAAAGCATGGACTATTTTCTAAATGGGGAGAAAATTCAGAAGCCTGAAATGCAAAGTGATTTTGGGAACTCTAGTCCAGGATTCTCTCAAGGTAAACTTACAGGTTGAGTCAGTAGTTGGGAAGGCAATTGTAATGTTGGCATTTAGTTTGAGAGGACTTGAATATAAAAGCAGGGATGTGATACTGAGGCCTTATAAGGCTCTGGGCAGGCCACATATGGAGTTTTGGGCACCATATCTCAGGAAGAATGTACTGGCCCTGGTGCTGGTTCAGAGAAGGTTCATGGGAATGGTCCCAGGAATGGAAAGCTTAACATATGGGAAACATTTGAGGACTCTGGGACTATACCCATTGGAGCTTAGAAGGATGAGGGGGAATCTAATTGAAACTTTCAGAATACTGAATGGCCTGGACAAAATGGATTTTGGGAAGATGCTTTCATTGGTAGGAGAGTCCAGAACCCGAGGGCACAGCCTTAGAGTAAAGGGAAGGCTTTTAGATTGGAGATAAGGAGACAAATCTTCAGCCAGAGAATGGTGAGTCTATGGAATTCACTGCCACAGAAAGCTGTGATAGGTTCTTGATTATCAAGGGGATCAAATGTTATGGGGAGAAAGCAGGAGAATGGGATTGAGGAGCTTATCAGCCATGACTGAATGGCACAGCAGACTCGATGGGCTGAATGGCCTAATTTCTGCTCCTATGTCTTAAGGGCTTATGGTCTTGTAGTGCCATTTAGGAAAGAAGATCTGCTGTCCTTATCTGTTCTGGCCTACATGTGACTCTAGACACATGACCATGTGATTGACTCAAAACTGCTATCAATTAGGGACAGGCAATAGAGGCTGGCTGAGACAGCAATGCCCACACACCATGAGAAAAGCAAAAAAAAAAAGCTGCTTTCCCCCTTAGGAGAACATAAAATTCAATGATGTCTGTTAAATGAAGGTGGCTGCCTCATTATTGGCTATTTCTCAGTCTGAGGATGGACCTAAGAAAGGTCACTGTAATTGACATGTTAACTCTGTTTTCTCTTTGCAAGGTTAAAGCCCCACTTCACAGAGAAAAGAAACAGCCCTGGGCAACTAAATAGATAAGAGACACCATAAAATTAAAACAAGACCTTACAAAAATGCAACAAATAGTGCAGTTTTTGCTGCATGGACAAGATACAAAGACCAGCAAAGGATCGCAATGCAGCTACCAAAAAAAGATGAAGAAAGGAAACTTGTTTGGAACATCAAAATCAATAAAGAGGAAAAGCAGGAGGTCAGGAGTAATGTTAGCCCACTTAAGAATGAAAATGGGGAAAATGGCAGGCATGCTGAATAATTTCTTTGCCTCAGTATTACAATAGAAATGATTGATAGCTTGCTGGACATCCTAAGAAAATAAATTGTTGTTTGGGGACAAGGGCTGAATAAAATTAATGTAAGTTAAATATTGGGACTGAGGAAATTAATGGAATTAAAGAGTGACAAATCCCTTGGACCTGATGGTTTCCATGTGAGGGTGTTAGAGGGAGTAGGGGGCCACATTGTAGGTGCCCCAGCAATAATCTTTCACTTTCCTTGATGTAGGAGTCACCCCTCTGGAATGGGAAATTGCACATGTCATTCTGCTCTTTCAGCAGTGCAAATGAGTCAAATGAGGGCTTTACAGGTCAGTCAGCTTTGCATCTGTGGTCAAGAAGTTTTTGGGAGTCTATCACTAAGAAAAGGGTAAATTTGAAAATTTGTCATTTAATCAGTGAAAGCCAGCTTGGATTCATGACATGTAGGTCATGCCTGACAAACCTCATGAAACTTTTTGAAGAGGTGACTAAGGTAATAGATAGGGGAAAGTGTATGGATGTTGCTTAAATGGACTTCCAGAAAGATTTGGGCAAAGTCCCATATAAGTGTTTATTAATGAGGGTTAATAATTGATTGATAGCAAATTACTGACATGATGGGGAAATTGGTCAAGATGCAGGTGGCAGAGATAATGGCTAGGGCCGCAGTTATTCAAATTATTTATTAATGATTTGGACATTAGTATTGGCCAGATATCTAAATTTGCTGATGGCATAAAGTTAGGCAGCATTTTAGCAGATTATAGCATAAAATTGCAAACAGATATGGATCAACTAAGTGAATGGGAAAATCTTTGGTGGCTGCAGTTCAACATAAGCAAGTATGGGGTTATCCATTCTGGGCTGAAGAATGACAGATCAGGGTAATTTCTAGATGGTATGCATCTAAAAACAGTGGATGTCCAAAGAGATTTTGGAATGCATATGCATGGATCTTTAAAATGTCACAAACAGGTGCAGGAAATAAACAAGAAAGCTAATAAAATACTGGCCTTTATATCTAGAGAATTGGAGTACAAAGATGGAGATGTTATACAAAACCCTAGTTAGACCTCACATGGTGTACTGTGAGCAGATCTGGGCACTACACCTTAGGAAGGCCACATTGGCCTTGGAGGGAGTACAATGTAGATTTACAAGAATGAAACCTGGGCTTTGCGGGGGAGCAGTGGTTCAGATAAGAGTAGACATTACACAAAAAATTGAGTCTGTTTCCTCTACAATTTAGAAGTTTAAGGAATGATCTGATCAAAATTTTCAAGATATTAACAGGAAATGAAGGGGTAGATAAAGATAAACTTGTTCCATTGGGTGGGGATTCCAGAACTGGAGACTAGTTTGAAAATTAGGACTGGACTTTCAGGAGAGATGTTAGCAAGCATTTCTACACAGAAACTCTCTTCTACTTGGCAGGATAATTTGTTGATTTTATTCTTAGATCATTTTGTGTTTAACAAAGGTATTAAGGGATATAGGCCAAAGGAAGGTATACGGAGTTAGGCCACAGATTAGCTATGATCTTATGAAAGGTAGAACAGGTCAGTTGGGCTGAATGGCCTACACTTTTTCCTATGCTCCTCTGTTGTTTTACTGTGTCCTGCTAAAAATACATTGTTAATATTAAACTGTTAATTTTTGGTTTGGTTATAAACTTGGCATTCAAGGTCTGTTATTCATGAAGTCTGGTTAGGAATAATGAGGCAATTTTGAAGGTTGTTGAATGTTTTAATTTCACTGTGTTGTGAATCCAGTGATAGGGCAGCTGATTTGGTTTGGTTTGTAACCTTAGTGTCTTAACAAGGAAGACTTTAGAGATAATGGGAACTGCAGATGCTGGAGATTCCAAGATAATAAAATGTGAGGCTGGATGAACACAGCAGGCCAAGCAGCATCTCAGGAGCACAAAAGCTGACGTTTCGGGCCTAGACCCTTCATCAGAGAGGGGGATGGGGGGAGGGAACTGGAATAAATAGGGAGAGAGGGGGAGGCGGACCGAAGATGGAGAGCAAAGAAGATAGGTGGAGAGGGTGTAGGTGGGGAGGTAGGGAGGGGATAGGTCAGTCCAGGGAAGACGGACAGGTCAAGGAGGTGGGATGAGGTTAGTAGGTAGCTGGGGGTGCGGCTGGGGGTGGGAGGAAGGGATGGGTGAGAGGAAGAACCGGTTAGGGAGGCAGAGACAGGTTGGACTGGTTTTGGGATGCAGTGGGTGGGGGGGAAGAGCTGGGCTGGTTGTGTGGTGCAGTGGGGGGAGGGGATGAACTGGGCTGGTTTAGGGATGCAGTGGGGGAAGGGGAGATTTTGAAACTGGTGAAGTCCACATTGATACCATATGGCTGCAGGGTTCCCAGGCGGAATATGAGTTGCTGTTCCTGCAACCTTCGGGTGGCATCATTGTGGCAGTGCAGGAGGCCCATGATGGACATGTCATCAAGAGAATGGGAGGGGGAGTGGAAATGGTTTGCGACTGGGAGGTGCAGTTGTTTGTTGCGAACTGAGCGGAGGTGTTCTGCAAAGCGGTCCCCAAGCCTCCGCTTGGTTTCCCCAATGTAGAGAAAGCCGCACCGGGTACAGTGGATGCAGTATACCACATTGGCAGATGTGCAGGTGAACCTCTGCTTAATGTGGAATGTCATCTTGGGGCCTGGGATGGGGGTGAGGGAGGAGGTGTGGGGACAAGTGTAGCATTTCCTGCGGTTGCAGGGGAAGGTGCCGGGTGTGGTGGGGTTGGAGGGCAGTGTGGAGTGAACAAGGGAGTCACGGAGAGAGTGGTCTCTCCGGAAAGCAGACAGGGGTGGGGATGGAAAAATGTCTTGGGTGGTGGGGTCGGATTGTAAATGGCGGAAGTGTCGGAGGATAATGCGTTGTATCCGGAGGTTGGTAGGGTGGTGTGTGAGAACGAGGGGGATCCTCTTGGGGCGGTTGTGGCGGGGGCGGGGTGTGAGGGATGTGTCGCGGGAAATGTGGGAGACGCGGTCAAGGGCGTTCTCAATCACCGTGGGGGGGAAGTTGCGGTCCTTAAAGAACTTGGACATCTGGGATGTGCGGGAGTGGAATGTCTTATCGTGTTCGCTCCACACTGCCCTCCAACCCCACCACACCCGGCACCTTCCCCTGCAACCGCAGGAAATGCTACACTTGTCCCCACACCTCCTCCCTCACCCCTATCCCAGGCCCCAAGATGACATTCCACATTAAGCAGAGGTTCACCTGCACATCTGCCAATGTGGTATACTGCATCCACTGTACCCGGTGCGGCTTTCTCTACA
Source organism: Stegostoma tigrinum (assembly GCF_030684315.1). NCBI lineage: Eukaryota > Metazoa > Chordata > Chondrichthyes > Orectolobiformes > Stegostomatidae > Stegostoma > Stegostoma tigrinum. The sequence goes on along the minus strand of NC_081370.1, from coordinate 56,319,521 downwards.
TTGGGGAAACCAAGCGGAGGCTTGGGGACCGCTTTGCAGAACACCTCCGCTCAGTTCGCAACAAACAACTGCACCTCCCAGTCGCAAACCATTTCCACTCCCCCTCCCATTCTCTTGATGACATGTCCATCATGGGCCTCCTGCACTGCCACAATGATGCCACCCGAAGGTTGCAGGAACAGCAACTCATATTCCGCCTGGGAACCCTGCAGCCATATGGTATCAATGTGGACTTCACCAGTTTCAAAATCTCCCCTTCCCCCACTGCATCCCTAAACCAGCCCAGTTCATCCCCTCCCCCCACTGCACCACACAACCAGCCCAGCTCTTCCCCCCCACCCACTGCATCCCAAAACCAGTCCAACCTGTCTCTGCCTCCCTAACCGGTTCTTCCTCTCACCCATCCCTTCCTCCCACCCCCAGCCGCACCCCCAGCTACCTACTAACCTCATCCCACCTCCTTGACCTGTCCGTCTTCCCTGGACTGACCTATCCCCTCCCTACCTCCCCACCTACACCCTCTCCACCTATCTTCTTTGCTCTCCATCTTCGGTCCGCCTCCCCCTCTCTCCCTATTTATTCCAGTTCCCTCCCCCCATCCCCCTCTCTGATGAAGGGTCTAGGCCCGAAACGTCAGCTTTTGTGCTCCTGAGATGCTGCTTGGCCTGCTGTGTTCATCCAGCCAGACTTTAGAGATAACCCTTTCTTCTAAACTACCACACAACAGGAAACATCTTCCAATATTCACACTATTCAGTTCCTTCAAGATATTTTACATTTCAATGAGATCACTGCTTATTCTTCCAACCCCATTGGATTCAGTTAGACCCATTCAACCTTTCCTCAAAAGGTAAGACTTTATCTCAATAAAATGTTTGAAACTTAATTACAATTAACACATTTGTGAAGTCAGATATGAGGGAATTCTTTAATCCTCCTGAGTCCATTGGTTGAGAACACAGAGTCTAGATGTGAGCCTGTTCTGAGATCCTCATCAGCTCATCCATCAGTGTAGATTCACTCATGGATTTCACCATAGGGAAGTAAGAAGACAGCCCCTAGACATCAGCTGCCACTGTGGATTAATTGTCGAAGAGTTGTCGTAAATGTTCCTTCCTGAGTTGATGGAAAGCGCTGTCAACCTGAAGAAGTGAAATAACATCCTGAGAGTATTATGGATTCTGTCCATTTGACCTTGATGCATAAAAATGCTCAGGGCTTCATGAAAATGCTTGCTTTATCGTGATGGTCAGCATATTGTGGCTCTGTTATAGAGTTACTAAGAGCTCTTGTGGCACAGTGGCAATGAACCTTTCGCTGAGCCAAGAGGCCCAAGTTCAAGTCCTACCTCTGGAGCTATCTAATCATATATCTGAACAGGTTGATTAGAAAATATGTCTATTTCCTAACTGGCACATTGGTAAAAGGGTGTAGTGCAGAAGTTTTAGGAGTATAATAACAAAAGACTAATATAGAAGTATATTTATTGTGAAGTGGGTTATTAGAATATGGATTGATTTACAAAACCTACTATTGAGGGGGTAACAATGGTGTTGTTTAAAAGTATAAGTATTTGAAAATGACATAAAAAGATACAAGGAATGGCACACAAAAGTCTTTAGCAGATTTATTTTCATAATTATCAGCAGCAAATGATAAGGTGCAATGGACTAAATGGCCTGTTATGAGTTTTATGAATATATACTTCCTCAAACAGTACAGCAGTTTAAAAGGAAAAAACACCATCACAATTTATTATGTTATATTTGCACATTGATGCAACTATTAGAGGCTTATTATCTTTATTCTACAGCTTTCACTGTAAAAATTTGAGAAAGCTTCACCAATAAATAGGAATGGATAAGATAATTAGCTATCCAGAGGTGTCTCAAATGAAATGTTTAAATTTTACGTCAACATAAAACAAAGAACGGCAAATGTTGGAGAACTGGGAAAAAAAACAGACATTGCTGTAGAAGGTCAGCACATCTGGCAGCAATGTTGGAGAGAAAGCAGTTAACCTTTCAAGTCCACTGGCCCTTCTTCAGAACTGATAATAGCTGGGAAAGGGTGGTTTTAATGATGATTGTGGGAATAGGCAATGGGGTGGGGTTGAAAGAGTGACTGGATAATTGGAGGTGGAGCCCATAGAGAAAGAGGAAAAAGATGGTGGGTGGACGAAAGGATTGTTGATAATAAGTCAGGGAAGAAAAGTTGGATAGGTGCTAAATAAAAACCAAAAGAACTGTGGACGCTGTAAATCAGGAACAAAAACAAAGTTGCTGGAAAAGCTCAGCAGGTCTGGTAGTATCTGTGGAGGAGAAAACAGGGTAACATTAACCTTGTGGGCCTCAATGTCTGAAAGGAAATGAAAAAAGTTTCTTGTTAGCACGATGAACGAGCCGGAGGATCAAGTTCTGAGGAAGGGTCACCGGACTCCAAATGTTAACACTGTTCCATGGATGCTGCCAGACCTGATAAGCTTTTCCACCAACTTTGTTTTTGTTCCTGAATAGGTGCTAATGGGAGCCAAGAGTAGTTGAAAATGTGTGAAAGCAACCCATTTCATGTGAGAGATAATGGGAACTGCAGATGCTGGAGATTCCAAGATAATAAAATGTGAGGCTGGATGAACACAGCAGGCCAAGCAACATCTCAGGAGCACAAAAGCTGACGTTTCGGGCCTAGACTCTGATGAAGGGTCTAGGCCCGAAACGTCAGCTTTTGTGCTCCTGAGATGCTGCTTGGCCTGCTGTGTTCATCCAGCCTCACATTCCATTTCATGTGAGGATTGGTAACACTTACAATTTGGGGTGAATGTCAAACTAGAAAACAAGCAACAATGCAAGAAAACAATAAAATAATTTGGCTAAACTATATAGAATTATAGCTGCTTTGTAACAGCTGGTTTTGACTTGAAAGTAGCATAACCTGGAGTGACTTTCATAACACATTAAACAGACTGTTATTTATTATTCATCTGTGTAATCATGCCCACCCAAACTGTTAAAATCCAAAATGCATGGCTCATAATAATGACAGAAAGGCAAATGTGTTGCACAAGAATGCATGTTGGTGACTGCTATTTCAGTATTAAATGTCTCATTAAGATACCAATTAGATTTTTTGTGGTGTGTTATCTTGAGTTTTTGAATGGCAAAATGATAGCGTTAGGTTTTGGAGGCAAACAATGATACTACTACAGATTCAAAGTAAGCAACTACATCAAATTGAACATGTTCCTAGAACCGAATCAGTTACAATGGCTTATCAACACCATGCATAAAATGTTGAGCAGGTTGTTGCCTGGTATGATGATTTTAACTATGAAGAAATGTTGGCTGGACAGTGTTTATTTTCACTGGAATGCAGGAGGTTGAGGGGTGACCTAACAAAAGTTTACAAGATTGAGAATGGCATGGATAGAGTGGAGAGTATGAGGCTCTTTCTCAGAGTGGAGGAGTCAATTACCGAGAGCACATGTTCAAGGTGCAAGGGGGGAAATTTAAGAGAGACATGGGAGGCATGTATTTCACACAAAAGGTAATGAGCGCCTCGAATGCATTGCCAAAAGTGGTGGAAGCAAACACAATAGCAGCATTCAAGAAACACCTGGGCAAATGCACGAATCAGAATGGAATAGAGGGATTTGGATCCTGTAAGTGAGGGCAGTTTGAGTATGGAAGGGCAAAATGTGGTGGCACAGCCTTGGAAGGCTGAAGGGTCAGTTTCTGTGCTGTTTTGTTCTTTGTATACAGGGAACAAAAATCTGTGGAAGACAAATAAAGTGTAGAATAAACAACATAAAATGTATCTTGGCAAAGAAATATGAAATTATTATTCTCCCAATAATTTTCAGCTTCATTATCATTTCCCTTCACCCTGCTGGTCTTTGCTTTCAATCTGTGTTTTCTTTCTCTCCTACACATCTGTACACCCCTTTATCCTAATGATACCCATGTCATGTTTTGGTGTTTCTGCCTGATCCCTTCCATAGGGTTCATTTATTTTTAGTCTCCTGTATTTTATAGCTTTCCATTGTTGCTGTAGACCTCTCTCACATCAATGCACTGAATGCTTATTATTGAAAATCCGAGGAAAAAATGGAAAGCAATATATATAAGTTGTATTTGGGATCAGAGAGAGGGTGGAGCTGGAGTGGTGAAGTATGGGCAGATGTGAAAGACAGTGAATCTGAGTGACAAGAAGGATAAAAGGGATGTTTTAGCCCACAAGAAATAAAAAGTTGGGGCTGGGGGCTGGATTGCGGAAATGAGTAAGCCGAAGAGGTTCAGAATTTGGGAAGAAATCAAAGTTACACTCTGGAGAAATCATAGAGAATTGAATGTTGGAGTGCCAGATTCAATGCAGCTGTGATCTGAGATCTTGGAGGACTTTGGCTGTTATATTTGCTGGCAGTATTCATGAAGCAAAGAGTTATAGTGAGCCTGATAACACTGGGGAAACGGTGGCTGGAACCTGGAAGCTCTGAATGTTAGGAACTCTGAAAGGGGTATTAAACAATTGGAAACTGAGGAAACAAAACAGTAAAAAGGGGAATTAATGGGTTTGCTTGGAGAAAGGCTCCTTTGGATGGGAAATGTGGAAGATAGGAGGCAAACTAAACTGCGAGAACTGAGGGGTAAAAGGTGATTGAAAATATTGTGAAGGTTGAGGGGCTCTAGTAAAATATGATGAGGGTGCACATTCATTTTCTCCCACTTTAGATCTCTTTGCCTTTTTCATCACCATTAACAACTCCTTGGCCTTTGGCTGGAGACATCTTCATAATCTGTTCCACTCAAACCTTCTCGTTTTCCAACAACACCTTAAAAAACATTACATGACCTCTTTCAGCTCTGAAGAAGAGTCACATCAGACTCAAAACATAAATTCCATTTCTCTCTCCACGGTACCACCAGACCTGCTGAGTTTCTCCACCTCTTTCCTGTTTTTGTTTCAGATTTCCAGCATCTGCTGTGATTACTTTAATTTTCAGAGTTGCTCTCTCACTTCAATACCAGATCTCTTGAATGATAATTTCAATAATCTTCCAATAAATCAGATTTAATTCCCGTACCAATTTCTTCTTGTATATAGTCAGAAATCACATGACACCAGGTCATAGGCCAGCAGGTTTATTTGAAAATAGGAGCTTTCAGAGCCAAGAGATAATGGGAACTGCAGATGCTGGAGAATCCAAGATAATAAAGTGTGAAGCTGGATGAACACAGCAGGCCCAGCAGCATCTCAGGAGCACAAAAGCTGACGTTTCGGGCCTAGACCCTTCATCAGAGAGGGGGTTGGGGAGAGGGTTCTGGAATAAATAGGGAGAGAGGGGGAGGCGGACCGAAGATAGATAGAGGAGAAGATAGGTGGAGAGGAGAGTGTAGGTGGAGAGGCAGGGAGGGGATAGGTCAGTCTGGGGAGGAAGGACAGATCAAGGCAGGACATGGTCGAGCAGTTTCAAGGCCGAAGAGATTACAAGAGCGTTCCAGTGGGAGAGAGGTTCACTGAGGTTGGTCCAGAGGGAGGAGGGTAACTGCTTCAGGTTAAGCATCCCTGGAAGAGGCTTCGCAGTGAGGTTAAAATTGTGATCATAGATAATGGGAACTGAAGATGCTGGAGAATCTAAGATAACAAAGTGTGAAGCTGGATGAACACAGCAGGCCAAGCAGCATCTCTGCGAAGTCTCTTCCAGGGATGCCTAACCTGAAGAAATTACCCCCCTCCCTCCGGACCAACCTCAGGGAATCTCTCTCGTAATCTCTTCGGCCTTGAAACTGCTCGACCATGTCCTGCTTTGACCTGTCCATCTTCCCTGGACTGGCCTATCCCCTCCCTACCTCCCCACCTATACTCTCCTCCCCACCTATCTTCTTTTCTCTCCATCTTCGGTCCGCCTCCCCCATCTCCCTATTTATTTCAGAGCCCTCTCCCCATTCCCTTCTCTGAAGGGTCTAGGCCCAAAACGTCAGCTTTTGTGCTCCTGAGATGCTGCTTGGCCTGCTGTGTTCATCCAGCCTCACACTTTGTTATTTTGCTTTCAGAACCTCACTGCTTCTTTAGGTGTTAGGATCAATTTGGTGAAAATATAGCAGTTGGTTAAAAGTATGTGTCCTTCATTGTTTTCCTAGGGCATCATCTATTTGCTGAGAGCCCCAATGAACTGTGGTGCTGTGCTCACCTCAGATGATGTGACAATGTCAGTTAATTCTTGAATGTATAACAGTCTTGAAGTTTAAACACTAAGACCACATTACTGGCTCTGATTTTATTTTTGCATCAGTGCAATCCCAGTGTAATGTGGAGCTTTTTCATGCTGAAATGTATTGAGATTCAGAACTGAAATTAATGTATATTTGTACTCTGAATTAGATTAGCTGGATGTGACAGACAGACAGTCTAGAATGCTGATCTCACCTGAAAGACAACATAGAGGACATTGAAAAACCGAAAGACCTGTAGATACTGTAAATCAGGAAAAAAACAAAGTTACTGAAAATGCTCAGCAAGCCTGGCAGCATCTGTGAAGGAAAAAAACAATGTTGACGTTTCGGATCCATTAACCCTTCCTCAGAACTGAGAACATTGAGAGGGCATTTACTATCTGTCCGGTCTCTCTGCACCACCCACAGAAATGTGATGGGACCAATCTTAAAGAGGGCACAGAATCTATTAATGGATGACATAGAGAATCTGTTTAAAACATGCAATAAGAATGAATATTTCTTCTTTCTCCTTAGAGTTGTGGAGTTAAGCTTAATAAAATTCTGTGGTCAGATTTTGATGCATAAGCACTGAATGATTTTCTCATGTCTTTCTGGGAATCATTTTAACAAAGGCATTTAAAATATATTGATAATCAATTTCATTAAAATTACAAACAAAAGACAGTAAAGCGTGCATTACTGGATCTCATCCTCGATCTTTAATCCTTTATTGCACTGAAATAAATGTTTCTTTCTGGAATGCTAAGACAAGCTCTCTGCTGCTTTTATGTCCTCAGAACATTATTGTAAGCTGTCTTCACTTTCAGAGGAAATAAACGTTGCATTTCACAGTCGTGCAACTTGCAACCGAGTAGGAAATCAGGTTCTTCAAAAGGCAAACAGTCTTTGTTTATTTTGTTTTGGGGAAAAAATGGCGTAGACAGTCCTGAAGCACAAACTCATGCTCCAGGGACATAGGTTCAAATCCGACCACAGGAGCTGCTGGAATTTGGATAAATCTGACTTGAAAATTAATCACAGTGATGTCGGCCATCAATTGTTGCAAAAGCCCATCAGGTTCACTAATGCCCTGCAGGTTGCCATCCTGACCTGGTGGAAGTCGTGTAAGTTCCAAAAATCCTTTGAACAATGTTGTTGTGAGCTCCTTTCTCCTGGTAGAGTCATCCATGACAACAAAGCCAAAGTGGCATGAAACAGTCCTCAATGGCAGAACAAGTAAAGAAATCCTAGCTGCACATCACCACTAGGAAGGTGTAAGAAGACCACAGGAGCAAAGTGGCCATGGTCATCATCGAATAACACTGTTACCTGACCAACAACCCATAATGATTGTGTGGACAATGATGCTGCAACGCTTACTCAGCAGACTTCCACCAGGATTCACTTCCCAAGTCCTGAGCAGTGAGAATTGATGATGGGGAACAAGCTGTAAACCTCAAAGGCCTTTGTCAAGAATATATACACAGAGACAGATGGACATTTGTGTTAGGGCAGAGGTGTCTTTGGCTAGCAGTCATTTGTGAGTGAAAAGTCTCCTTCAGGATCCCCTCTCCTATTCCCAACTAGGGAAGGGTATTGAAAAGATGCCTTTAAGATGGGCTTTCCTGTTTTGTCATGGCTGAGGAGACACATTTTGTTCAGATTCCACGAATATATGGGACCTCCTATCCAGTTCCCAAAGAACTGAGGGTCAAGAATCAGCCTGTTGAGTCACATGGTAAAAACCTAAGACCATTTGTAGACATCATCCACAAATTGAGGTAGAAACAAAGTGTGGAGCTGAATGAACACAACAGGCCAAGCAGCATCTTAGGAGCACAAAAGCTGACGTTCCGGGCCTAGACCCTTCATCAGAGTGCTCCTGAGATGCTGCTTGGCCTGCTGTGTTCATCCAGCCCCACACTTTGTTATCTTGGATTCTCCAGCATCTGCAGTTCCCATTATCACAGATACATTGTATATTTGTGTTCTGGAATATAAATAAAAACCAGAATTTAACGTGTCTTTTTGATTATATTCTGAAACTGCTTATTTTCTTGAACCTACAACCTCTTCGTACATCCGCTGTTTCCAAATTCTTCCCACTTACAAAGCTCTCTGTCCAAGGCTTTTGAGGTTGAAGGTGATTATAGTGTCTCATTCACCTACACTGCTATCTATTCATGCCACAATTATTTTCACCCACTTAATTTTGAATGTCTCTTTGTAATCATACGATTTCATCTACACCATTTAAAATGTCATCTATCTTTGTGTCATCAGCAAATTTGGAAACATAGCTTTTTATCTGATCATTTAGGTCACAGATAGTTACAGTGGTTAGCTGAGCTGCTAAACACAGACTCTTGTCTTGTTTTATCAATTGGAGTACCTGACTAGTATCTGTATTGACCTGTGCCTCCTACAACAGAGTTAGAGTGCCTGGAGAAAAAGGATTGAAAAACAAAAAGTCCCAAAAGTCAAAAGCAACATCTCAATCAGCCTGGGGTTCAGTAACATGAAATTGTGTTTTCCAGTTCTTTTCACTCCAACTACAAAGCCAATGTTTTCTGTTTGTCTACAGCAGTCTGTATGGTGTAGGTGTTTCAAACAGGGTTAGTGCTTTAACTAGAAGAGCCATACGATAATAGTTAATAATTGTTTACTTGTGATTAGAGTTACTTCTTTGTAATTAACAGTAGATCTTGTTAAATAAGGAGCCTGGCTGATATTTTAAATACTTTGAGTCCAACAGATAGCGAATTGGGGACTTTATGTCCGCAGATTGAATCTTTAACATTGTTGGTGACACGGAGAGTAGTGTGGTTTTGAGTATATTTGCACTTTCCTAAGACGGCCATAACAACTCAACACTCCTGCTGCAATCTCACCAAATTTCTGTATAATTTAAGCAAGACATCTCTACTCCTATACTCAAACGGCCTTGCAATAAAAGCTGAAGCTCTGTTCACTTTCCTAACAGCTTGCTGCACTGGTTAGTTAGCCTCCAGTGAGCTATTGACGAGGATATGCAGGCCCTTTTGCACAGCTACACTTGCCAAGCTCTCACCATTTAAGAAATGCACTGCACATTTGTTCTTCCAAACGAAATTGAAAATCTCACATCTTTCCTCAAAATGTTCCATTTTACAAATATTGAATGTAAAATTGGCTGAATGATATGAAACCAAGAATAATAGGATAGTTTTTGACCTGGAGAAAGGTTTGTTTAGGAGTTTCCCAGGGGCAGCACTGGGACTGTTGCTTTTCCTAAAATACATGAATGATGTAAGTGAGATCATAAGACTTAGGAGGAAAAATTAGTCCATTCGGCCCATTGAGTCTGCTCCACCATTCAATCACAGCTAATAAGTTTCTCATTCCATTCTCCTGCCTTCTCCCAGGAACTTTGATCCCCTTAACAGCTGATCATTTATCTATGCCTTAAATATACTCCTCCATAGCCTTCTCTGGCAATGAGTTTCATATATTCACCACTCTCTGGCAGGAGAAGTTTCTCCTCATTTCCATTTTAAAGCATCTTCCCTTTACTCTAAGGCTGTGCCCTCGGGTCCAAGTTTTTCCTGATAAAGGAAACATCTTCTCAATATCCACTCTGCCCAAGCTGTTCAGTATTCTGTAAGTTTCAATTTAGATCCCACTTCATCCTTCTAAACTCCATCCAATAAAGACCTCGTGTTCCTCATGTGTTAAGCCTTTCATTCCTGATATCATTCCTGGGTACCTCCTCTGAACCCTCTCCAAGACCAGTACATCCTTCCTGAGGTATGGGGCCCAAAATTGCTCACAACACTCTAAACGTGTGCAAAGCCTCATAAGTATGTTTTAGTCCTCTTGAAATAAACATCAACATTGTATTTGCCTATGAACTCAACCTGCAAGTTAACCTTAAGAGAATCGTGGACTAGGGCTCCCAAGTCCCTTTGCACTTCAGATTTCTGAGTTTTCTCCCCATTTAGAAAACAGTCTGTGTCTCCATTCTTCCGACCAAAATCCACAGCCTCATACTATCTCACATTGTGTTCCATATGCCACTTCGTTGCCCAATCCCCTAACCTGTCTAAATCCTTCTGCAGCCTCCCCACCTCATCAATTCAATTCACCTATTTTTGTACCATTTGTAAACATAACCAGAATGGCGTCAATTCCTTCTTCTAGATCATTAATGTCTAACATGAAAAGTTGTGGTCCCAAAATTGACCCTTGCAGAATACCACTAGTCACTGGTTGCCATCCTGAAAAGGACTCTTTTATCTCCACTCTCTGCTTTCTTCTAGACAGCTGATTTTCCATCCATGCTAGAACTCTGCCTCTAAAGCATAGGCTCTTATCTTACTCAGCAGCCTCCTGTGCAGCGCCTTGTCTTGGTATAAGGGAGTCAATTTCACAATTTGTCCATGATACAAAAATTGGAAGCATTGTAAATTGAGAGGACAGTGTAGGACTTCAAAAAGACATAGACCAGTTGGCGGAGTGGATGGTTAGACGACAGATGAAGATCAATGCTGAGAAGTGTGAGGTGATGCATTTTGACTGGAAGAATATGAACAGACAACATAAAACAGGCAATACAACTCAAAAGTGGGTTCAGGAACAGAACAACCTAACTATTTTTGTCCACAGAAAATGAAAGTCGAACAGCAAGTAGAGAGAGCAGTTAATAAAGTGTGCGGTATCCTGGTCTTTATTAATATGGGCATAGAGTACAATATCAAGGAAGTGAGCTTGAGCTTGTACAAGTGATTTTGAACTATATAAGTTGTCAGATCTCGGCTAGAGTATTGTGTATAGTTCAGAGCACCACATTATATGCAGAATATGAATGTATTGGAGAGAGTGCAGCAGTGGTTCACAATGATGTTTCAAGGGATGAGGACCTTCACTTATAGTGAGACATTGGAGATGTTGGGACAGTACTCCTTGTAGAGAAGTTTTCAAAACCAGAAGGGAGTGGGGTGTGTAGATAGTGAGAAACTGTTCTCACTTGTAAGAGGATCAAGAATGACAGGGCATAGACTAGAAGTGATTTGCAAAAGAAGCAAGGGAGCTATGAGAAAGAAAAACAACTTTTAACATAATAGGTGGTTCAGCTCTGGAATGCATAAGTTGGAAGTGTGATGGAGCCTGGTTCAACTGAACAATTCAAAAAAAGAATTGGACATTTGGTTTAAATTTGCAAGGATATGGGGAAAAGGCAGGAAAATAAGAGTAGGAAACATGGCCTCCACTTGTGCAATAACACTTCTGTCCTTAAGTCACTCAGCTAATGTTCTGAACAGCTCAATGGTTTATCTTTAATACTATGAACTTCCACTTTAGTTAATAATCTCCTTTGAGGGACTTCATTGAATACATTCAGCAAGTTCATTACTTTAGAGATTTCTTCAACAATCCAATTTTTCAGGCCCATCTTATTTTTTATAAATCGACATTGCCTGTCTCTAATCAGTTGGAAAGATTTCAGGTGTTCAGTCGCAGCATCCTGAATTATTGGCTCAGGCAATTTCTAACAACAGTGGTCAGGCTACCCTGTCTAAAAATCCCTCTTTTCCTATCACACTTTGCGTAAGGTAATCATGTTCATCAGCATCCATGTCAATCTGACCCACTGATGCCATTTTCAATCTCTAACTGCTTCAGTTAATGCCTGTCCATGACCTTGCTTGGCTGAGGAAGCATTCAGCAGCAGAGAATACTCTCCAGTAGCTCTGTCTGGTGGGGTCATTAACTACTTTCAGGTTAGTACTGATTGATTTTCTACAGCCTTTGCTGAGTGGAAGTGGCTGGTGTTTTGCACAGCTACTTAAGTTTGTAGAAAACTTAATGGCTGTGGTGACAAATGCTCTGATTTCAAGGGTTCTGCTCAGACCATTTGATATGAGCTATAGTTAAATCACTTTCAGTTCCCTTTGATCACCCTCACAAGCGGGAGAAGAACCAAAAACAACGCAGAAGAAGACATGCTGGTGGCAGAAGGAGGAAGAGGAAGACCATGACTGCCAGAGTGAGGTGCATCTATTCAGTGGCTTCAAAAGCAATTCTCCAACCCTAATGTCAGTTGTGTTATGTGCGACGCCTCAACTTCACTGGGAATTCTAGACTCTCGGTGTGAACACTGGTATACAAACATAATCAACTGTGTCCTGGTAGTAGTCAAGGTGCTTCCATCATACAGTGGTTTGCTAGACCACCAGGTCTTCAGTCTCCACCCATAGCTATGGGGCTACAAGAGCTTTCAGTTGAACAACTGGCTGATGGTTCTGCTGTGTAATTGACGTTGCCAGTATGTATATCACAATCCTGACGAATATATTAGAAACCTTTAACGAGGTAAAAAGCAGGACTGACAAAAGAGAGATCAGTGATGTACTATTCTCGGATTTTCAAAAGGTATCCCATAGCATGCTGCACATAAGATTATATCATAGAATCCCTACATTGTGGAAACGGGCCATTCAGCCCAACAAGTCCACATTGCCCCTCTGAGCATCCCCACCTGCCTCATTCAACTACTCCTGCATTTCCCCATGTCTAACCCAGTTAATCTAAACATCCCTGGACACTACAGGCAATTTAGCATGGCCAATCCACCTACCTTACATGTCTTTGGACTGTGGGAGGAAACTGCAGCACCTGGGGAAAACCAACGCAGACATGGAGAGAATGTGCAAACTCCACACAGACAGTCACGTGAGGGGGAATTGAACCTCGGTCCCTAGCACTGTGAAACAGCAGTTAACCACTAAGCCACCACGCCACCCAAATAATAAGACATAATAAGATAAAAACCCATGGTTTTGGGCGAAATTGAAAGCATGGCTAAAGGATTAGCTAACTAATAGAAGACAGGAATACAGGATAAGGTGAAACTTTTAGTACGACAATCTGAGGAGCCCCAAAGGGATCAGTGCTGTGGCCACAATTATTTACAATATATATGTGGTGTGCCTCCAATTGGCACAAGGGACTACACAAGGAGGAGAAGGTGGGAGTGTAATGCAATATTACTAGCTAAGTAAGTTCAGGGGATATGGGTTTGAATCCCAGGAAGGTAATATTTGAACTGAATTAATAGAATTTGAGTAGCTAATATTGTTTCTCTGTTCAAGAGGGGAAGTAGGGTAATCTAAGAAATTACAGACCGGTGAGTGTCACATCGGTGGTTGGGAAATTGGTGGAGATGATTCTTTGGGATAGGAGTTACATGGATTTGGAAGCACATGCTTTTAGGAACAGTCAGCATGGCTTTGTGCGGGACAACTCATGCCTTACTAACTTGATTGTTTTTTTTCTCAGGAGGTGATGAAGGCCATCAGTGAGGGTAGAGTAGTAGATGCTGTTTACATGGATTTGAGTGATACTTTTGACAAGGCCCCTCATTGTAGGCTCATCAAGAAAATTAAGAAGAATGGGATCCACAATGACTTGGCCATTGGACTCAGAATTGGCTTGTCCATGGACAACAGAAGATAACGGAGGAAGAATATTTTTCTGACTAGGGGTCCATGACTAGTGGTGTTCTGCAGGGGCCTGTACTGGGACCACTGCTGTTTATGACTCATATAAATTACTTGAATGAACATGATGTGGAGATGCCGGTGTTGGACTGGGGTGGACAAAGTCAGAAATCACATGACACCAGGTTATTGCCCAAACAGTTTAATTGAAATCACAAGCTTTCCTTTCGTTTCACCTGCCCCTTCGTCAGGTTTAGTAAGAAGGAAACACACAACACAGAATTTATGGGCAGAGAGATCAAAAGATCTTACAAATAGTGAGAGTAGAATTTTAATAATATGTGCACGGTGGCCTCACAGCACCAGGGACCCGGGTTCGATTCCAGCCTCAGGTAGCTGTCTGTGTGGAGTTTGCACATTCTCCCCGTGTTTGCGTGGGTTTCCTCCGGGTGGACTGGTTTCCTCCCACAGTCCAAAGATGTGCAGGCTAGGTGGACTGGTCATGCTAAATTGCCCGTAGTGTTCAGGGGTGTGTGAGTTATAGGGGAATGGATCTGGGTGGGATGCTTCAAGGGGCGATGTGACTTGTTGGGCCGAAGGGCCTGTTTCCACACTGTAGGGAATCTAATCTAAAGTCTCTGCAGGTGACCAACGGTGTTAGGCGGTGTGAGTGAAGTGTCAATAGCTGAATAAGAATCAAAGAGATGACTTTTAATCTGATTAAATGATGCAGGAAGATAATTATAAAAAATTAAAAATGAGTTGGTGCTGGAGACAAATTGAATGGTTGCAATAACATGGAACAAAAACAGAAGTTATTGGAAAAGCCCAGCAGGCCCAGCAGCATCTGTGAAGGAAAATAGGAGTAAGGGTCACCAGAACTGAAACGTTAACTCTGATTTTTCTTCACAGATGCCATCAGACCCATTAAGCCCTCGGCCGATCACCACCACCACCCCCACCCCCACCCCTCGCTGGAACCCCCATCCCTGCTGCTGATTTACAGCATCCACAGTTCTTTCAGTTTTTATTTAACTGGAATAACATGGTAGGTATAGGACTCGCATGCTGATGGTCCAATCAAAGTAATAAGTAACCCAAAACCATACAAACTTATTAAGGCAGACAGATCGCAACAATTTATCAAGGTGATGGTGTCAAAACAGGACAGTAAGGAAGATTTTAAAAATCAGAACAATGTGGTGCAGTCACATGTAGCACAACTTGATCACAGTTGAGGCCATCTCCATGGGTAAGGAACGTGACTATCAGTCTCTGCTCGGTGATTCTGCACTGCTGTGTATCTCGAAGGCCACCTTGGAGGACACTTACCCAAAGATCAGAGGCCCAATGTCCTTGATCGTTGAAGCGTTCCCCGACCGGGAGGGAACATTCTTGTCTGATGATTGTTGTGCAATGACCATTCATCCATTGTCGTAGCATCTGCATGGTTTCACTAATATACCGCGCCTCAGGGCATCCTTGCTTGCAGTGTATGATCTATCTACTTTAATAAATTTGCACAGTTTTGGATTACTTATTACTTTGGTGAGAACATCATGCAACTCTTATACCTGTCTTGTTATTCCAGTTAAATAAAAACTGAAAGAACTGCGGATGCTGTAAATCAGCAGTAAGGACAGGGGTTTCTGGGGTGGTTGGGGAGGGGGAGACGAAGGCTCAACAGGTCTGGTGGCATCTGTGAAGAAAAATCAGAGTTAATGTTTCACGCCCAGTGACCCTTCAAACAAAGAACAAAGAACAAAAGAAAATTACAGCACAGGAACAGGCCCTTTGGCCCTCCAAGCCTGCGCCGATCGAGATCCTCTGTCTAAGCCTATCATCCATTTTCTAAGGGTCTGTGTCCATTTGCTCCCTGCCCATCCATGTACCTGTCCAGATACATCTTAAAAGACACTATCGTGTCTGCATCTACCACCTCCGCTGGCAACGCGTTCCAGGCACCCACCACCCTCTGCGTAAAGAACTTTCCACGCATATCTCCCTTAAACTTTCCTCCTCTCACTTTGAACTCATGACCCCTAGTAATTGAATCCCCCACTCTGGGAAAAAGCTTCTTGCTATCCACCCTGTCTATACCCCTCATGATTTTGTAGACCTCAATCAGGTCCCCCCTCAATCTCCGTCTTTCTAATGAAAATAACACTAATCTACTCAACCTCTCTTCATAGCTAGCACTCTCCATACCAGGCAACATCCTGGTGAACCTCCTCTGCACCGTCTCCAAAGCATCCACATCCTTTTGGTAATGTGGCGACCAGAACTGTACACAGTACGCTAAATGTAGCCGAACCAAAGTCTTATACAAATGCAACATGACCTGCCAACTCTTGTACTCAATATCCCTTCTGATGAAGGAAAGCATGCCATATGCCTTCTTGACCACCCTGCTGATCTGCATTGCCACCTTCAGGGAACAATGGACCTGAACACCCAGATCTCTCTGTACATCAATTTTCCCCAGAACAAATTTCCCCAGGACCTCCCTCCAATTTTTCTTCACAGATGCTGCCGGGCCTGCTGAGCTTTTCCGGTAACTTCTGTTTCTATTTAAAATTAACTAATAGGAAGCATAGATAGGGTTGACAATCAGAATCTTTTTTCCAGGGTTGAAATGTCTAAAACTAGGGGGCATGCATTTAAGCTAAAGCAGTTTGGGGGTTTTCAGGTGGGTGGCTCTAAGGAAATGTGAAGAGCAAGATGCTGCTTGGCCTGTTGTGTTCATCCAGCCCTACACCTTGTTATCTCGGATTCTCCAGCCTCTGCGGTTCCTACTATCTCTGGTGTTGTGTAATGTTCCTTTGTGTTTGGATCTCAAATGCACTGTGTCACTAGTTTGTGTTCTCCCAGCCATTTCCAGTGCCTGCTGCAGCCAAAATTCACCTTCCCTTTCTAAGATCCAGTCTTAACTTTGAATGACAGTAAAATCATCACCACCAAGGGTAACTAGAGATAGGCAATAAAATGCTGGGTCTGCCATAGGCACCCATGTGCCACAAGTGAATAACAATAAAATAACTCCCATGTTTTTGAAAATCCAGCCCAAGTATGCAGAGATACACCAGTGGTGCAGACTGCCCAAAAGATATTTGCTATCCAACCTGTCAGAGATATTAGTATACACCTTTTGGAGCAGGTGGGACTTGAACCTAGCAACACAGTGATAGGG
The DNA here is from genome assembly GCF_030684315.1 of Stegostoma tigrinum. Classification (NCBI taxonomy): domain Eukaryota; kingdom Metazoa; phylum Chordata; class Chondrichthyes; order Orectolobiformes; family Stegostomatidae; genus Stegostoma; species Stegostoma tigrinum. The sequence goes on along the minus strand of NC_081370.1, from coordinate 56,302,641 downwards.
ACTCCATCACTGTACCACAAGAGCCATTCATGCTGCATCATACAATTACAGTAATATTCAGTAAATGCTTGCACATGAAGCAATGGCTGATTGGATGAATAGCTTATTGCTACCCTGTGCCCACTTTCAAGTTCTGTTGAATTCTGAGGTTCAAGCTGAGTGTAAAACGTGCGGCAAGCTCCTCCTAAAAGTGGATTGATGTCCTTGATTTTGTTTCGTTTGTGCTTGATTAGGTCACAGGCTTTCTTTAGTAAATTATCATTATTTTCTTTTCATTGGCTAATTAAGTTTTCAAAGGCATAATTATTCTACACAAGGGGACAGCAACCTGTGATTGATTTAATGATTGAAGCGATCGGGGATTTTTAAATCAGGAAGCAAGTTATCAGATACAAGCTGTGTACTGTGTAAGCAGATTATTCACTGTGATAGAACAAACATCAGGCAGATAGTAAAACTTGAATGGATTGGGCGGAAAAAAGAATGCACAAGAATGGTTTTGGCCTATCCTCTTTGACTTACAAGTCATACTGTAAATGCAAAGTAGTGTTTCTGTTCAAACTAGGGTATAATACACATGCATCAAGCTTGATGTGAGGGACAACACATTTGGGGAGGTGATGGCCTAGTAGTATTATGATCTGACTATTAATCCAGACATATCAGGTAATGTTGTGAGGACCTGGGTTCAAATCCCCACCACAGCAGATGGTGAAACTTGACTTGAATTAAGGGAAATTAAGAATTAAGAGTCTAATGGTAACCACAAAGCCATTTTATCAATTGTCAGAAAAACCCATCTGGGTCACTAATGTCCTTTAAAGAAGAAATCTACCAACCTCACCTGGCCTGCCCTACATGTGACCCCAGACCCACAGCAATGTGGTTGACTCTTAACTGTCCTCTGGGCAATTAGGGATAGGCGATAAATGCTGGCCTGGCCAATGATGCCCACATCCTGTGAATGGATTAAAAAATGTATCTGTGGTCAGGTTCACTCACTTTCCATGGACTGGATGATATGGTTATTTCTGTACTATTACAGTACCATCCCCACTCCAAATCCATTAGCTGTGATTTTCCTCAAGATCTTCATTCAGATTATTTTTGTTTTCAAACTGAAGCCCTGTGTTGCAAATCTAACTCTGATGCCAACCTCGCTCAGAGAAACAGATACTGTGTGTTTCACCACACTTGCTAAGTAATAAAGGGGATATTGGGCGCTGAAAGGAGTGTGACATTTGGATTGCAAACAGATCAACTTATTGAATAGTGGAGCAGGACTGAAGGGCCAAATGATGTCCTTCTGCTCCTACCTCATGTATGTATATGGTTAAATACGCAGCAATGTTATTTAGTGGGCCAATACGCTGTTAGTGCGCTGTTGGTATGTTCACATTTCAAATTGTCAGATTTCTTCAGGAAGCCATTTATTGGAGTTTACCCATCTTCATTTTCCTTCTGCTGAGGGAAATGCTCTTCTCTGAGGGAAGTCAGAGGCATTTCTAGCATCCAGGGAGACCATGCATTCAGGAATTGTCTCCAGCTGAGGCTACTGGATGTTCACGTTTTGAATCTGGAGTGGTAGCTGGATTGACATTGGGGTACACAAAAACAAGGAGGCAGTGCAGGAGTCCCATATGGCTATCACTCTGCTAACAAACTGGATACTGCTGGCAGAGGCAGTTTCTCAGGGACCTTATGGAGTGAGAAACTTTAGAATAAGCCTCCAACCAGTAATGGCAAGGTAGGACATGGCACTAAATTAGAGATGCACACAACAGGGGTGCAACATTAATCACAAGTAACTTTAATCTACATATAGTCTGGGTAAACCATATCAGCAATGAATGTATGGTGGATAGGTTAGTGGGTTGTTAGTGAAATGGATCTTTTGATCAGTTTGTCGAGTTACCAAATGAGAACAGATCACCGTTTGATTTAATTTTCTGCACTGAGAAGGGGACTATTGATAATATTGTTTGTGCAAGGTCCTTTCAGAATAAATGAGAATAACATGGCAGAGTCCTTCATTGGAGTACAAAGTGAAGCAGCCCAGTCAGAATGTAAACCTGAATAAAGGAAACTACAAAGATGTGAAGGCTCGGTTAGTTATGATAGATTGGGTGACAGAAAAAAAAAGCATGCATTACAAAAATTGTATTTTTTTTACTGCTTCAAGTAATTTGCCTCCTGACTCCCTAAAGCCTGTCCACAAGTCAGGATTGTGATGGAATGCTCCTCATTTGCCTTGATAATTGTGGCTCCAATAATGCTTAAAAACCAAGATAAAGCAGCCCATTTGACTGACAAACCTCCACTCCCTCCACAACTGATGTTCAGTTGCAACCACAGGTTCCATCAAGATGCACTGCAGAAATTCAGCAAAGATGGTCATACAACACCTTACAAGCTCACAACCACTACTATCTATAAGGACAAGGGCAGCAGATATAAAAGAACACCACCGCCTGCATGGTGCCCTCCAGGCCACTCACCATCCTGACTTGGAAATATATCACTGTTTCTTCACTGTCGCTGGGTCAAAATCCTTGAACTCCTTCCTTTGGAGAAATAAATGGGACTGAAAGCTGAAAGTAAGTCCGCAGAGCCTGATAATCTGTACTCCAAGGTAATAAAGGAGTTAGTTATGGAAATATTGGATGCACTGGCTTTGAAACTTCTGAATGAACTAAGAACAAGAAGGCGGCTGATTGAAACAGATAATGCTATAATGTTATAATGTTACTCCCCTGGCTGGAGGATCTGGAACAAAGTGTCATGTCTCCCAATGAATGGCAACTATTTTAGACAGAGATGAGAAGAAATATCTTCACTTGGAAGATGGTAAAGTTCTGAAACTTTCTGCCACTGAAGGCTGTGGAAATTAACTGACTGAATGTGTTTAAGAAAGAGATAGATAGATTTCCAGAGGTCAAAGGCATCATGTGGCATGGGATGAGAGCAGGAGTTCAACACGGATGGTGGCTTATGTGTAGAATGAATTTCTTGAAGAAGTGGTGGATGGGGGATGTTGACAATGTTTAAATGATATTTAGGTAAGTGCGTGAATACTAAAGGCTATGGGCCAGGAGCAGGCAGGTAGGATTAGTTTAGGGTTATGGTCAGCATGGGTGGTTGGACTGAAGGTTCTGTTTCAACTCTGTGTGTCAATGCAGTCTCAACATCCTTATAAACCAGTAGTCAGAACAACTCTCCCTCACTCCAAGAATTTGATTTATTGATTTGTTGTTAGCTGCAATGTGGTACCCGCCCAATGTCCTCACCTTGAGAAGAGAAGACACAGAGGCTGCCTCTTCACAGAGGAGGTGCCATATTGACCCTTAATTATTTCTTCATTGTTGTTCAGGAACATCGTTTGTTTTCCTTGTTTATGATAGATGCTACTGAGAGTTCAGTCTCTGTGGCAAAGTCAATGCTCCCTGCCTGCCTCCACACAGCTTCTGCTGTTTGGTCAGAATGCAAACACTCAGAACAAGTCCCACGAGGTCTACACCTCTTGAACTCTGCAGACGTTGGTACATGACGTTCTAGGTGTGACTCATTAAATTCCCATACAGCTCTGCTTGTCCCTGGCCATAGAACCAGTTCTTAGCATTTAGTTGCCTTATTGTTAACCTGGCAAAAGTTAACAATTACACATAAGATATTTTGAATCGGCCTGTTTTAGATGTGTGTTACAATGTACTGTTGGAGCAAGCAGGACTTGAACCCAGGGCTCCTGTCTCAAAGATAGGAACGCTATCACTTCCCTACAATACCCCCTCAATTGTGCACAATTCCAATCAACATGTTTACATACATTATGACACATCTTTGCAGCAAGTTGGACTTGAAACAGGGCCATTTGCCCACAAGCAGGGATGTTAATATAGCATCACAACCGCTCTTCAATTATGAATAATTATTTTTCTAATCAACCAATTCAGAGATGTTATGACTCCCCTCTGGGAATCAAACCCAGACCTCCTGGCTCAGAGGCAGTGATATTACCAAGGCAGCCTCAATTATACGTCAGATATTTTAAAATTAAATCAAAATTCCAACCACCTACCATGGCAGGATTCTACCCAGGTTCTTGGAATAGTACCTGGGTCTCTGGATCAATAGTCAAGTGTTAATACCACTAAATCGTTTCCTTCTCAACATTACAAGAAGGCCTAGCCATCAAACTGAACGCAGAGTGCCTCAAGTTTCATGTTCATTCTGGGAGAACTCTAGAAGATTGGATAAACTGTTACTTGGAAAGACATGAACTAATCATAGTTAGTCAGCTTGGCTTTGTTAAGGGAATGGTATGCCTCACAAATTTATTGAATGCTTTGGGGACATGACAAAGGGGGTCAATGAGGGTAATGCAGTCAGTGTTGTCTACATGAATTTTAGTAAGGCATTTGGCAAGGTCCCATATAGCAGCCTGTTCAAAATATTAAAAGCCAATGGGTGATACCAAGGTGTACAGCTGGATGAACACAGCAGGCCAAGCAGCATTAGAGGAACAGGAAGGCTGACATTTCGGGCCCAGACCCTTCTTCAGAGATAGGCTCTACAACTCTCCAGCTCTACACCTTGGCATCTCAGATTCTCCAGCATCTGCAGTTCCTACTAACTCCAAAGGCCAATGGCCTACAGGGTAATGTGTTGAGTAGGATTGAAAGTTGGCTTAGTAACAGGAAACAAAGGGTAGCAGTCAATGGCTGCCCTTGCAAATGGAAAGCTGTTTCAAGTGGTGTTCCATGGGGCTCGGTGTTGGGACATCTGTTGTTTGTTTTATACATTAATGATTTCAACTTAAATGTGGCAGGGAAGGGTTTTGTGGGGTCACAACTGGGAAATTTACAGAGGACACAAAAAATTGCTATAAGTGTATGGTGTGGAGGATAGCTGCAAGCTCCAAAATGATACAGTTTGGTTGGTGGAGTGGGCAGAAGAGTGGTAGGTGAAGTTCAACGCTGATAAGTGAGAGATAATGCATCTCAGGAAGTCAGACAAAAGACATAATACATAACAAACAGAAAAATGCTGATGGGGTAGATAAGTGAGAGATCTTGGTGTACAAGTGTACAGGTCCCAAAAGATAGTTGTACAGGTAGACAATTTTGTGGAGAAGGTATATGGCATGTTCTCCCTCATTGGCAGTAGTTTAGAATACAAAACTGGGAAAGAATGATGAAACAGTGAGACCACAACTGGAGTATTGTGTACAGTTCTGGTTATTACATTAGAGGAAGGACATATTTGCTCTGGAGATGCTGCAGAGACGATTTCATAGAATGTTAGCAGGGCTGAAGAATTAGAACATAGAACATAGAACATAGAACAGTACAGCACAGAACAGGCCCTTCAGCCCACAATGTTGTGCCGACCATTGATCCTCATGTATGCACCCTCAAATTTCTGTGACCATATACATGTCCAGCAGTCTCTTAAATGACCCCAATGACCTTGCTTCCACAACTGCTGCTGGCAACGCATTCCATGCTCTCACAACTCTCTGCGTAAAGAACCTGCCTCTGACATCCCCTCTATACTTTCCACCAACCAGCTTAAAACTATGACCCCTCGTGCTAGCCATTTCTGCCCTGGGAAATAGTCTCTGGCTATCAACTCTATCTATGCCTCTCATTATCTTGTATACCTCAATTAGGTCCCCTCTCCTCCTCCTTTTCTCCAATGAAAAGAGACCGAGCTCAGTCAACCTCTCTTCATAAGATAAGCCCTCCAGTCCAGGCAGCATCCTGGTAAACCTCCTCTGAACCCTCTCCAAAGCATCCACATCTTTCCTATAATAGGGCACCCAGAACTGGACTACAACGAAAGATTGGAGAGGTTGGGATTGTTTTCTTTGGAACAGAGAAGGTTGAGGGGTGATATAATTGAGGGATACAAAATTGCGAGAGGTAGATAAACAGGAGGAACCTGTTTCACTTGGCAGAAAGTTGAAAACCATGGATTCAACTAAGTGGCAGAAGGATTAGAGGGGATGTTAAGAAAAACTTTATTGTGCTGAGGGTAGTGGGCATCTGGAATTCACTGCCTGAGTTATTGGTGAAGGCGGAGACCTTAAACTCTTTTTAAAAGGTACCTGGATATGCACCTTAACTGCTGTAAGCTGCAGGGCTATGGGCCATGTGCAGGAAGGTGGGTTTGGGAAGGGTGCCTCGGTGTTTTTTGTTCAACATGGACAAGATGGGATGAATGGCCCCACCTGTGCTGTATCATTTCTGGCTCTAGGGATTTTTTGAAACAACCTGTTATAATAAATGCCAGGGATAGGTAGGACAGGAATCCAAGCCTCCAGAGGTAGAGATAGGGACACTACCAGTACATCAGAAGAGTCTTTTGATTTCTGCGTTTTGAAATGAGCGTATGCTTGCTGTGCCACTCCATTAGTTGTATATTTTTTTCTCCTAATCTACTTGTTCAACTGTGAAATGACACATCTCTGGAGCAGAGATAATAGGAACTGCAGATACTGGAGAATCCGAGATAACAAGGTATGGAGCTGGATGAACATTGTAGGCCAAGCAGTATCTTACGAGCAGGGAAATTGACACTTCAGGCCTGAAACGTCAGCTTTCCTGCTCCTCGGATGCTGTTTGGCCTGCTGTGTTCATCTAGCTCCACATCTCGGGAGCAGGTGGGGCTTAAACCCAGGTTTCCTGAACATGTGGTAGATGGTCTATCACTGAGCCCTATCTGAATGATGCTCAGTATTAACACTGTCAATTGCTGACAGCTGTGCTGCTCCTGGATTTTGAAGGATCTGTTTTCAAACCTGCAAACTGGGAAATTCTTTCCTTGAATGGTTTACCCACACATTTACACTTAACTCATTCTCAACACCACTGTGATTTTGGAGATTTAGAAACAAACATCATTTATGTCTACTTGTTGTTCCTTCAAAAGTGCTTTCTTTGGTGCTTTGCATTGGCAACACCTCACAATTCACATCAGTATAAAGCTGGCAGAAATAAGTGGAAATCACTGCAAAAAAAAAGTGAGGGCAGATTATGGAACAGAAAAGAGGGACGATCATGATGGCGATCACATTAGACAGTGAATCAGAGGCAGTGAAGGGGCTGTGAGTTTCTCAAATGATATTTTAAATCAAGCAAGTACGGGGAAGTTGACTCATTTTTTTTCTCTCCCTCAAATCCTTGTAAGAGTAACAGAATCCAAAAGATATTACATTTGCAACACAACACAAAGCAGCTTATCTTTTACATCTTACTGGAGGGAATGGTTGTGTTTTTCTTAATTCACTCATGGGACATGGGCGTTGTTGGTTAGAGTGGCATTTGTTGCCAGTCCCTAGTTGTTCTTTCAGAAGGTTGTGATGAGCTGCATTCTTGAATTGCTACAGTCGATGTGCTGTAGATTGACCTACAATGCCATTGAGGAGTAAATTTAAGAATTTTGACCCAGCCACGCTGAAGGAACAGTGACATATTTCCAAGCCAGGATGGTAAATGGCTTCGTGAGGTACTTGCAAGTGGTGGTGTTCCTGTGTATCTGCCTTTGTCCTTCTAGATGGCAGTGGCTGCAGGTTTGGAAGGTGCTTTCTAAGGATTTTTGATGAATTTCTGCAGTGCATTTTGTAGCAGTAGTGCAGGGAGTGGATACCTGTGGATGTGGTGCCAATCAAGTGGGCTGCTTTGTCCTGGATAGTATCAAGCTTATTGGCTGTTGTTGGAACTTCACCCATCCACGTAAGGGGGGAGTATTCCATCACACTCCTGACTTGTGCCACATAGATAATGGACAGGCTTTGCGGAGTCAGGAAGTGAGTTACTCGCAGTACTCCTAGCTCTGACCTGCTGTATCAGTGACCACGTTTATACAGCGAATCCAGTTGTCTAGGCCCAGGTTAATGGTGACCCCAATAATGTTAATAGTGGGGTATTCCACAATGGTAACTCCATTGAATGTCAAGCAGCAGGATTAGATTGTCTCTTATTGGGAATTGTCATCGTTTGGCATTTGTGTGGCACAATTGTTTCTTGTCTCTCATCAGCCCAATCCCAGAAATTGCCCAGATCTTGTTGCATTATCATGGTAATATCTCTGATCTCAAAATCTAGAGGACAGCCTCATGTTTTGGAGACAAAGTTCAAATCTCTGAAAATGTGGCCGAGGCAGATTTAGTTGAGATATTCAAGAGGACACTAAATAACTATTTGTACAGAAATGGAGTGAATGATATGGGGAAAAGTGCATTTGATTGGCACTAGGTAAGAAAAGCCAGCGCAGGCACAATGGGCTGAATGGTCTCATTTTGCATCAGAACATTCTGTGATTCTGTGACTTCCAGGATGGGAACTGATGGAATTTAAATTCAATTAATAAACCTGGGGTAGGGAAATTAAGGGTTATGGGAAAGAGCAGAAAATGAATGTGAGGAACGTCATATCAGCTATGATCCTGTTGAATGCTAGATCACGCTCGAGGGGCTGACCCACCTACTGCTGTTCTTATTTCTTATTATCTTATGGAAAAGTACTTCAGTGCAGTTGACTATAAACCTGCAAAAGGAGTTAACTGATGTGACAAGGCCTCCCTACAGTGTTGTCCTATGCTACTAAGCAATGAAATCTATGTCTCATTATCGTAGGGTAACAGAGGAGATTTCTTTGTACAGATTGCGTTATGGATCTGGAATGCAATACCTGAGAGAGTGATGGAAACAGTTGAAAATGTCCCTTTGAAAAGCAAATGAGTATACACAACAAATGGAAAAGCTGAATGGCTATACAGGTAGGGCTGTGAGACCAATTTCATAATTCTTTTGAAAAAAAGAGTGAAGACATGGTTGGCTGAGTGATCTCCTTCTGTGCTGTAAAATTCTACAGCAGCGAACTGCAAAGATTAATAATATATTATGGCCAATCCGCAACACTTAATCACCCGAAACTTAATAAAGAAATATTCAGTGGTAGAGCAGTGTTCGTCTTGCTGACGGCAGTTAGATAGATGAAACACATTTCACTCCACAGATGCTGCTGTTATGTAAATCTGTGCTATTGAAGTCGGATGATACTATCCCACTGCTTCTGAGGTGCTGTCTATACTAGCGCTTGACTGGGTTGACCTCAACACACAATGCGAAGTCACATCTTTACAACACTAAGATGTTGCTTCTGGTGTGTAATGAAAGCTGTGCGAGAAGATCTCTGAGTTCACAACTCCGTGACTTCAGATGTCAGTAACTTTTCAATAGAATAAAAAGTTAGGAAAAGGATAGGGCACAGAACAAAAAGTGACACCACGATGGAGAAAATCAATGTGACAACCTTGCAGGTTGAAGAGCGAAGACAGTAAATCTCAACTCTTTTATTTTTCTTACTTAAGGTGTATATGGACTGTCGGTGCACTAACTTCAATAATCCACTTCCTGTCCTAAAGTGACGTACAGAAAAAAAAATGGCAGATAGCCACAGGAGAAATTACAAGATGGAAGTGAAGCAAAGGAACTCTTATGGAAGCAAATTTGGTCTAGAATTTCTGAATCAATTTCAAAAAAAGGATACAAAAGCATTTTGAGGTATTTCAATTTTATCTGCTTTATCATCTGCCATTTTCATTGATGGATCCACAATACCCTTAGTTACTCCCTTTCTCTTAATTTATTCATATACACCTTTCAAATTTTAGTAAAAGTAAAACACTCCAGATGCTGAAGATCTGAAATAAAGCGAGAAAGTACTCAAGAAGCTCAACACATCTAGCAGCATCTGTGGAGAGAGAAAGTGTTGTTTGGCACTGAGTTACCCAATAGTGTTGAAGGCTTTAGAGAAGAATGAGGGGCTGTTGGTTAATCCTTGGTGAAGTCAACTCATTTGTGGCTACAAAGGAAACCAATTTGCAACAATGACAAATTTGTAAACCTGACTGGAGGGATTTAAATGTGATGTTTCAGGATGATGAGCATGGAGAGGAAGGGAGTTTGGAGACTAGATGATAGTTTGTAAGGACAGCAGAGTCTAGGCTGTTTTTAGAATAGGGTTGTTGCGTTACATTTGAAAAAGATAAGATTACATTTCTGAGATGTGAGAGCCTTTCATGTTTTCAGATAACGTGGAAACATAGGAAGGAATTTAGCCCATCGTTATTTTGTTAGAAATAGAATCGAAGGAGCAGGAAGTGGACATGTGAGTGCTGAAATAGCAAAGCGGGAACAGGAATAGAGCCCAGAGAAAGATGAGAGCTGAGGTTGAAACAGCAAGGAATGTTAGATGAGGATAAGGTCAATAAGCTAGAGGAAGTGAGGGAAGCTACAAAGGTAACTGAAGATCAGACTTTTGATCTTTGTGACGAAGGAGCCCATGAACTCCTTACATTTGTTGTTGAGAAAATACTATGGGATATGGTCAGGAAGAGAGGCTGATGGTTATTTGTATTCCTAGATGATTTTTGAACAGTGGGCACTGTTAGCATCGGACAGTAGGATCTGGGAGTCTTTTTTAAAAAATGTGATCCAGTCAGGTCTGACTGTAGATAGTTTAAGTCAGTTGGCACCCAAATGTGAAGATTGCATTTTTTAATGTCATTTTATTCTTGGTTGTGGACTGAATTGAGAAGAAGACTGTTTTGCAACAAAGGACTAAGGAAGGAATTTTTATTTTGAAAAACAGGTTACTGAAACTCATCATAAGTCATGTTTACATTCCTGCCTAGCAAAACGTGAGAGAAGGTGTAAATAGACAGTGCAGCATCAGGGCACATGTACAAAGTGAAATTCAGTTGGCAACAGGTAGCTGATTGTTTTTTGTAATTGAGACCAGTTTGTTGACACCAAAAGCCATTACACTGACAACTCTCCACTTGGCTCCTGGGTAACTGAAAAGCCAATGGGTGTGAACGATATAGACAGATGTCCTTGGACTTCTGGAAGGGGAGGTGGCATATCTGTTTTTCTCCCTTTCTCTCTTTCTTTATTTCATTCTCTCTTCCTTTCCCTCTTTCTCTTTGTGTCATATTTTAAAGATCTTTTTCTTGCTCTATTTCTCTTTGTCATTTTCTCTCCCTGTTTTGCTCTCTGTTTGTTTCTTTTTCTGACTCTGACTCTCTTTCTCTCTCTCGTTAAAGCAAAAGTAAATCAGTTGTTTTCTGCCACCAGTTGCAGTAAGCTGTAAAACTTTTACCCAATAATTCACAGAATTTATAATTTGTTAACAAGTCATTCTGTGCCTCCTTTCAAGTAGTGAAAGAATTGAGCCAAAGGTAAAAAATAATCTTTCTGCTGAATCCCAAGGGCTGGCAACATTGACCTGCATCCCCAATATGTTTTCCCCCCACTCCCAATTCCTTTTTATTTTGTCTGTCTTCATGTGTGTAGAAAGGGATTAGAATTTCAACTGGTAAAGTTACGTTAAAGTTCACATTGTTTAGTTGCAATAAGTAGTGGTTCTTGTGAAGTACAGGAATTTGGTTCATGTTTTCTGTCTACTGGAGTCGACCAGACAACTAAATTCGGGACTTTGCGTACTTTGACATTTTTTTTAACTTTTATTTCAATTTCAGGCAGAACAGGGTTTGACTACTAGCCTCCTACCCCAATGAAGCCTTCAAATTTGCTTCCATTTGATATAAGGGACCAGAAATGTATACTGGAGGTAACAACGAGGAAGTTAAAAAAAATGGGGTTAATGAGGATAAATGCACCAAGAGTGTTAGAGGTGGTCTAATTCAGGAATAAGTAGCTACAGAAATGCAATGAGAGTTATCAACCAATGGATTGATGGCTGGGGATTTGAAAGTTTGACTGTGAATGATCTGAAGGAAGACTATTTTCCCAGGTCAGATGTAGAAATACAGTTTCTCTACCCAAATGCATACAGACCATTGGGATGTTAGGGAGATGGGTGCATAGTGGTAGTGCCAGTAAACTGCAATCCAGAGGCTGTGACTAATGCCCTGATGATATGTTCAAATACCATCCCAGCTGCTGGCACATTCATGATAATGAAAGCAAGTCCGAGTAACGATGATGATAAACAAACACTGATTGTTGTAAAAACCCATTTCGTTACTAATGTCCTTTAGGGAAGTAAATCTGCTGTTCTGATGTACTTGTGCTGCTACACTCATAGCAATGTGCCTGATTCCTGACTATCCTCTACTATGTTCAAGGAAATCATTCAGTTCAATGGTAGTTGGTGACAGACAACAAAACATTGGCCTTGCCAGTAATATTCACATTTCATGAAAAAAGGAAACTAAAATTTCAGCTCCCCTTTCATAAACAACTAATAGTTGAGTTAAATCAAGTATATAAATTGTAAAGATTTTTTTGAACAGTGGACTAAATTGGGAATAACAACTGCTTTAAACAAAGTAAACTGAGTGGAAAAAAAGTTTTTAATTTTAAAGACTGGTGTTAATTGTGAATTATGTTACAGCCTTGTTTTAGTCATACTGTAAGGGAGCATTCCAGACAGAATGGCAATGCCTGAATATGTTTTTCCCAGAGCCAGTAGGTTTTAGTGGGTCCTTTAATCAGGGAATCATTGGTTGTGGGCGCAGGAGGGCTCTTCATAGTAACAACCATTTGAGTGGCTCCTGGGGAAATGGTGACAGCTTTGGATGTAGACAATACTGCAGAAACATGCAACCTGTGAAGAGAGAGCCTCTATCTCTCTCTCTTCCCCCATATTTTCTGACAATGCAAAATAAATTCCCAAGCCTGCCAGCTCTTAGTCCCCCAATCCTATTCAACCCACTTCTACCTTCTCCTCAAAAATCCACAAACAGGACTGCCCAGGCCGTCCCGTTGTTCTCCCTCACTCTTGCCTAACAGAATTTATTTCTTCTTTCCTCGAATCCATTTTGTTCTCCCCTGTCCAGTCCCTCATCACTTATACCTGCAATTCTTCTGATGCTTTACATCAGGTTCAAACTTTCCAGCAATCTCCTCTTTACCTTGGACATACAATCTCTTTCCATGTCCAGCCCCATCAGGATAGTCTCAGGGCTCCCAACTTCTTCCTGGGTAAAAAAAAAGGCCTGAACCGCCCCTATCCACCACCAGCCTGCTCCAATGGCTGAACTTGTTTTCATCCTGAATAACTTCACTTTTAACCCCTCCCATGTCCTTCAGGTCAGAGGCATGGTCGTGGCTACCCACAAGGGCCCCAGTTATGCTTGTCTCTTTGTGAGGTACATGGAACATTCCTTGTTCTAATCTTACTTGTGCTTCTCCCCACAACTCTTTCTTCAATACATTGACACATCATCGGTGCTGCTTCCCTGTCTCATCTAGAGTTGGACAAATTTATCAATTTCACTTCCAATTTCCACCCTGCTCTCACCTTCACATGGCTCATCCCTGAATCGTCCCTTCCCTTCCTTGCTATCTCTGTTTCCATTTCTGGGGACAGCCTGGCCACTGATAAACCCACCAAATGCCAAGGTTACCTGAACTAGACACCCTCACACCCTGCTTCCTGTAAAGACTGCATTCCATTCTCCCAGTTTCTCTGTCTCTATCACATCTGTTCTAGCCATGCCACCTTCTGCAAAGGACCTCAGAAATATCCCTCATTTTCCTCAATGAAGGATTCCCTGCTTCCAAGGTCAACATGGCTCTTAGCTTTGTTCAATCTATTTCCCGCACTGCTGCTGTCACCCCTCCCCTTCTCTCCCCCAACAATGATAGAGCCCCTCTAATCCTCACTTACTACCCCATCAGTCTCCACATCCAAAGGATTATAAGCCACCTATAAGAGGATGCACTACCAGGCACGCATTCCCCTCCTCTCCCTTGTCAGCATTCTGCAGAGACTGTTCCCTTTGGGACATGCTGATCCATTCCTCCTCTATTCCCAACACCTCCTCATGGGGCCACAGCACCTTCGAATGTAATTGCAGAAGGTGGACACCTGCTGTTTTACATCCTCCCTCCTTATCACCCCAAGACCTCTTCTGAGTGAAATAATGATTTACCTGCATTTCATTCAAAATTATCTGCAGTAATCACTGCTCACAGTATTGGCTGCTCCACACTGGGGAGATGAAATGCAGGCTGGGTGACAACTTGTAGAATAACTATGCTCTATCCACAAAAATGCCCTTGTGCTCTCAGTTGCCTGCCACTTCAACACACCACTATGTCCCATGGCCAACATTTCTGTCTCAGTTTTGCTGCAATGTTCCATCAAGCCTCAGCACAATCTCAAAGAGCAAATTCTAATTTTCTATTTGGGGTTCTGCGGCCTCTAGGCTTCAGCATTGAGTTCAATAACTTTATAGCCTGATTCCACCCTGCCTTGCTTTTTACCCACCTCCACTTCTGGTCCTGGTTTGACAGGGTTGATTTAGCACAGTCACCCAATCCGTCATACACCCAAGTTCGTTATCACATTATATGGGTTGTATTCCACACACCCAACCCATTTTCCATGAAATCACAACAGTGTAGAAACAGGCCATTTAGCCCATCAAGTCCACACTAACCCTTTGAAGGTCATCTCATCCAGACCCATCCCCCTACCCTTTCCAGTAACCCTATATATTTCCCTTGGCTAACCCACCTAATCTGCACAATCACTGAATCTTGGACAATTTAGCATGGCCAGTTCACCTAACCCGCACATCTTTGGACTGTGGGAGGTAACTGGAGCACACAAAGGGAATCCACGCAGACATGGGAAGAATGTGCAAACTCCACCCGCACAGTTGCCCGAGGGTGGAATCGAACCCAGGTCCCTGGCACTGTGAGGCAGAGGTGTTAACCGCTGACCCACCATGCCACCCTAACCCCGTTCTCACTCTTAGCTCTTATTACTGTTCATTCAGATTTTTTTCTGTGCTGACCTACTATCCATAATGTCCTTGTTTTCCTAACCCTTTCATATCTCTCTCTCTCTCTCTCTTTCTCACTGGGCTCCATCTCCATCTATCCGTTCACCTCTTCCCTATCCCCTCTTTCAGCATAAATTCCACTTTTTCCTAGCAGAAGCAGTTCTGAAGAAGATTCAGAGATAATGGGAACTGCAGATGCTGGAGATTCCAAGATAATAAAATGTGAGGCTGGATGAACACAGCAGGCCAAGCAGCATCTCAGGAGCACAAAAGCTCCTGTGCTCCTGAGATGCTGCTTGGCCTGAAGAAGATTCATTGGGCTTGAAATATTAACTCTGCTTTCTTTCCACAGATGCTGCCAGGCCTGCTGAGTTTCTCCAGCAATTTCTGTTTTTGTTCCCAAGTAGCTAGTGATTCACTCTTGCCTTTCTCTGTAAGTTGCTGTCTCTGAAAATCACTTGTTGAAAGGAAATAGAAGGGGAAATCCATTTTCAGGGTCTTTAAAAGGGTGATTCTTCACCAGTGTATTAAAGACTGAGAATTAACCCATCCCAGACCTCTTGTCATTAATGAAGAATTAGAAGAAGTTTACAGAAAGCTGTAAGGAAGCAGCTTATTGATATCTGTGCTGTTGACTGATGCCAGAAATATGCTTCTGACTTTTTTCATTCCCCACCCATAATATTTGTGTCTTGCCTCTGTCTGTTTGTATGTCCATGGGAATTTTTTAAAAAAGAGCTCAAGTTTAAGATAGAGTTTTATATTAACAATTTAACTTATATATTAATTCCCATTGACTTTTTTTAAAAAAATTACAATAAATTGTTATTTTCTTGTTCATGGAAGAGCCAGGTGCATATAACCATATAATCTGAATTAATTGATGGAAGTTAGAAAAGGTTGAGTAGTTTAATCAAATTTTCACATTTGCGATGACTCTGAAAAAATGGAGCTTGATGTCAGTGCACTGTCCAGCGAGTTGTGACATAATACAGCAGTTTCTTTTAAAGAGCAGAGCAGTATTTGGATATTTATTCACTTGGAAGTCTGTTTTGATTTAAAGCTGAAGAGTTGTGCATGCTGCAGACTATGCACTCACTCACGTCCCTTAGCTGTTTGGTGTACTCTCTTTCTTACTTTTGGGTTCCAAAGTTTATCACTTTCGTATGATTTACTGAGATAACAGGTAGGCCCCATTGGAGATCATTGTTCTTGCAGAGTGCTCTTAAAAATATAAAGTAGATAAATAAGAGAATCAGATTATTATATTGCACCCAGCTTTATTCTTTGGTATACCTCTGACATGAGGCTTGCCTTTAAGGTAACCAGTTGGCAAGATGCTGTTTTATTTGCGTATTATTCACTTAACAGGTAAAAGATTAATTAACTGTTTTCAAAACCTTGCAGAGATATTATAACATTTTCAGGTAGGAAGGAAAGCAAATAAAAGCCAATACTGTACATCATGGGTAATTAGTTCTGTATTTTCTGAATTGCTTTAGGTCTCCTGTCTCATCGTGTTTAATATAGGCTCTAGAAAAATGAGAAGGAAGGACCAAAGCATTATTTATTATTCAGCCATTCTGGCAGTTGGGCTGCCACAGTGTCACTGAATGATTATCCTTTGGTTCTGTATTTGTGAGCGGGTAGACAAAGCACAGTCTTGGAAAGAGTTTGACTACAAGTTGAGCTCAATGTGCATGATATCTAATGTAAACCAAAGTGGCAAGTTATTTGCAAATCCGATATTCCTTGGCTATAGTTTAGGAAGATAAAAATGTTCTGCCTTGATAAATCCTGAAACCAACTGCAGCAGACATAGATTTTATAAATTGTGGTCTAATTAAGGGATAAACATTAATTGCGTTGAATTTGATAGTCAGGTCTTTAATGTGACTTTACCAGCTGGTCAGGCTCTCTTTTTGACTGAACCTCCTATTAGCTCCTCCTTCCTTCAAGTGCACATTTGTAGAATAATAAAGTCATATAGCAAGTAAACAGGCCCTTTGGCCCAACTCCTCCACGGACCAGACGTCCCAGTTGAACTATTTCCATTTGCCAACATTTGGTCCATATCCCTCATAACCCTTCCTATTCATATCCCCATCTAACTGTCTTTTAAATGTTGTCATTGTGCCAGTCTCCAAGACCTTCTCTTGCAGTTCATTCCCGACATGCACCACCCTCTGTCCGAAAAAGTTGCTCCTGAGGCCCCTCTTCAATCATTCCCCTCTCACCTTAAACCTATGCTTTCTAGTTTTCTGCTTCCCTATTCTGGGGAGAACAAAAAAAATCCCTTGGCTATTGACCCTATTCATGCTCCTCATGATTTTATACTCTATAAGGTTACCCCTCAGCCTCTGACACTCAATGGAAAAATGCCCCAGCCTATTCAACATCTCTGTATAGCTCAAACCCTCCATTCGCAGCAGCCCCCTTTTAAATCTTTTCTGAACTTGTTCAAGTTTAACAATGTCTTTCCTATAGCAGGGAGACCAGAATTTCATCCAGTATTCTAAAAGTGGCCGAACCAAAATCCTTTAGAGCCACAACATGATGTCCAAACTCCTATACTTAATGCTCTGAGCATGAAAGTGAGCATGCCAAATGCTTTATTCATCACCCTGTCTACCTGCAACTCCACTTTCAAGGAGCAATGTTCCTGTACCCCCTCTTAGAATTGTCGACTTTTCCACGAGGTGCGCCAACACTCTCATTTTCTAAATTCTGGTGAAATATAGTTCTAAACAATCCAGTTTATCTTCAATCGTCAGCCCTGTCATCCCAGGATGACAATCCGGTAAATATTTGTTGCACTCCTTCCATAACCAGGAGACTGTCATTTCCCGTCACTAAAACTGTGTGTGTTGCAGCACCTCCAGTGGGAGAAGCCAGAGGAACAAGTTTACAATTACTGATTTCATTGCAAATATAAATGTAACAATTTCAGAAAAAAATATAGTAAGTGGAGAAATAACATTTTAACACATTAACACATTATCTAAAGTTCTTATCAGGATTTTATTTACAAGTAACATCGCCATTAATGTGAATCAATGATTGCAAGCCTTTCATTAGTCTAAAGTGATCAATTAGCACATAGACTATGTAAGAAATGTGCAGATGCGAGTCTCCAAGCTAAAGCTCCTTTATATAGTTAGTATTGAACTGAAAAAAAAATTTTGCTGAGTGTGGGTCCTGTTCCAGTCTTTTAGCAATGGATTCATACCAGCGTTGGGTGAAATGATTCATACTTTGCTTTTGGTAGCTAGGTATCACATTAAGTCAATGTGATATAGAGTGGTGCAGTGGTTCAGTGATTAGCACTGCTGCCTCACAACACTGGGGACTGACATTTGATTCCACTCTTGGGTTTCTGTCTGTGTGAAGTTTGTACATTCGCTTTATGTCTGCATGGGTTACCTCCAGGTTCTCTGGTTTCCTCCCACAGCCCAAGGATGTGTGGTTTAGGTGGACTGGCCATCCTAAATTTCCCATAGTGTCTAGGGATGTGCAGGCAAGGTGGATTAGCCATGGAAAATCCAGGGTTACAGGGATTGGGCAGGATGTCTTTCAGAAGGTCAGTGTGGACTTACTGGGCTGAAATGCCTCCACACTGTAGGGATTCCATGAAAATATTATCTTCAGTGAATTAAAAACAGAATTTGCTGGAGAAATTCAGCACTTGTGGGAAGAAAGTAGGGGTAATATTTCGAATCTAGTGGTCCTTCTTCAGAAGCAATATACTTTTGCATCAAAATAATCTACCAATTACAAATTCTGATCTATTTTGATTCCAGTTCAGGAAAGAATGTGCTCAAGTTTTGAAGCAAAGTAAAGGTGTTAAAATAACAATGGGAAAAATACACACTAGGATATCACATCCATCTGAGTAATCATAAAGAAAAAAAATCAAAAGCCTCTGTAGCCTCTTGCAATTCTATCAACATTTGTATAGCTGTAGTTTCATTCCTTTATATGATACTCTGTTTATTCCTATCAACTTTGTAGATGATTAAGACAGATGAAGTGGAAGTGTGTTCAAGCAGTCTGATTTCTGCTAAGGATTTTGGGAACATGTATTAAATCTATTTTACAGTCTTTATGGATAGTCTTAATAAATATACTGGAAATTATGGATATCATGCTATGACGTGCAAACTTTAAACAGTTAATCCACTATGGAGTATGAATTATGAGAATCTCTGAGAGAGACATGCATTGCTTGCCATTTTGTGACTCTTTATTATTTCAAATGGTTTAATTGTAAAATTCTCCTGATATATGTTTTATACTCGATTAGTCTGAGGTCACGGCATCAGAACTAGATTTTCAGCCCATTAATTGTTTAGCCTTTGGAAATCCTAATTGCTGACTGGTACAAATAAGGTGAATCCAGACTATCATTTCAAGGTCAATGAGCTAAGTGGAACAAGAAGAGATACATTTTCTTTTATGTAAAGTAAATTTAAAATGTGATCTTAGAGGACAAAAACTCTGTGTTAGATGGATGACAAATGTTTGGCTACTATGTAAGGTTGTAAGATATTTGCTGAGTTAGAGAAGCAATTGAACATGGAGGTAATACTTTGGAAGTCCAGAGGGTAAGTTAATAGCCTGAAAAACCCTTTCTCATTCTTGACGTTTCTCAGATTTGTCTCCTGTATATTTGCACAGTATTCTTAAAAAATAAGTGAACGTGTCATTACAATTTGTCAATATCCACTTTCAGTGCTAAAGTGAGTGAAAATGAATGTTGTTTGGTAGTACCGAGCTTCCATACTGCAGCAAAGAAAATTGTGTGATGCTCTCTGTCTTGAATGCATCAAGACAAATACAAGTGTTTCAAATTTAAATATAAATTTCATTTATACTCCAGAGCAAAGGGGAGTGGGAGGCAATTGGTTAGCATGCCCAAGAATCATGAAATTTGTTACAGTGTGGAAGGACACCATTCAGCTCATCATCGCAATGCCAGCTCTCCAATTGAGCACTTCACTTTGTGTCATTCTCTGCTTTCTTCCCATGACCCTACATTTTGTACTTATGCAAAAAGGTATTTAATTTCCATTGGAATGCCTTGATTGAGTATGCCCCCACTTTCCTCTTGGGCTCTGCATTCCAGGTCTTAATTGCTCCCTATCTGAATTTTTTGGCTTCATATCTTTTTTTGCCTCATTTGCCAATTATTTGAAATCTGTGTCCTCTTGCTGTTGATTGTTTTTGGTTTGGAACAGTTTCTCCCTGTCTGCTCTGCTAAATCCCTCATGATTTTGAAGACCTTGATCAAATTTCCTCCAAATCTTGTCTTCTTTAAGGAAAGATATTCCAACATTTTCAAACTAGCCACATAACTTGAATGTCTCCTACCTTAAACCATCCTTGCGATTTTTGTTTCTTCACCATCTCTCGAATCCTTCCTGAAGAATTGTGTTCAAAACTGAACGCAATACCCCAGCTGAGGCTCAATTCATGCCTTACACAATTCAATATAATCTTCTTGTTCTTGTACTTTGCATGCCTATTAACGGAGCCCAGAATACTGTATGATTTGTGAACTGCACTTTCAACCTGTCCTACTATCTGCACTGACTTATGCACAAACAGAACCAGCCCCTTCTACATTTGCACCACATTTATAGTTATAACACTTAATCTCTTCTTCTTCTTCTTCCAACCAAAATTAATTGCTTCACATTTCTCCACATTGAAGTTCATCTGCCACCTATCTGCCCACTTGAACAACTTACTTCGGTCCTTTTGAAAAACATTATCCTCCACACTGGTCACAAAGTCAGTAACTTCGTATCATTCACAAATTTTGAGCTTACTTTTACTGAGAGCTGTAAGTTTCCTATGTTTCACAGTCACATGACAGGTTGCTGAGAGCACAGTCTCTGATGTAATTCCTTTGTCTTGGATTTCACAATTTGATGAAAGGTCACAGTAGCTTTCCTATGTGTTTCATTGGGGTCTGCATTACAGGTATCAGTTAGCTCAAAGGCAACTTGTTTGCAAGGCAATTGACACCAGCAGTTGGGGGCTCAATTCCTACTTGGACTGAAGTTACCTCAAAAGACTCGCTTCTCAACCTCCCCCCTTGCCGGAGGTGTTGAGCCTCACTAAAGCCATCTTCAGTTGTCTCTCTCTAATGAGAAAACAGCCCTATGTTCTGGTAAGTTTACCTTTACAATAGGAATCACATTATCTGTTGCTGGGGACAGAATGTGCTAACCACTTGCGTCTGCATTTTGTTTATCACAATAATCAACCATATCTAAGTCAGACCACGACTTTAGTGCACCAGATGGTTTCTTTTCAAGTATTCGACAACTGTTTCAGAGTCATCATTAGACTCTTCACTCCGGATTTTGACTGAGCTCAAATTTTACCATTTTCTATGTTAGGATTTGATCTTGGATCCATGGAACATTACTTGGATTTTCAGTCCAGTGACAAGACCACTAAGCCATCACCAATTATAGGACAACGTATCATTGACATTACCATATACAGCAAGTAAATTTCTGTTTTTACAGGCAGTTTGTATTTCTTAACATAGGTTGGTCTAACATTCATTTCTGAACTATCCTCCTGTATTTGCACAATTGTTTTGGCTACTTTGAAGTTAGACAGCGTTTGGCTGTTGGGTTTAAGCCATGCATCAGGTAGGCTTTTCTTTGGCTTCAATGTCAGATGTTATTTCTGCTGAGTAGCTTTCATATCAAATTTTCTTGCAGATTCTACCTTTGCCAAATGTTGCTGCTGACATATCACAGCTGATTGAACTCAGTGGCTTGCAAGCTTCATCATCAATATCCACGTTGACATTTTCTGGCCAGCCTTTGCAGCTAGCAGTTCACAAGTGCCAACACCAGCTGTTACGTTTTGCCACCAGTTCTTATGCCAGAAAGCTTGTGTTGGGAACTTAAGATTGCACCTTTACTCTGCTGCTGACTGAGGGGTAGTCAGTGTTACAATCTGTGCAGTGGCATTTGGTAACTAGTACTTTTAAACTGGCTGCAATCTCTCCTCTGAGTCACAAATTGCCAAGTTAAAATCTCACTCCAACACTTGAGCATGAGTAACGAGACTGATGATTCAGAATGGAAGTCTAGTGGTGATAACTTGCCCTGCTGCACCAGAATGACAAGTCACAGCTTTGCCTTTATAAGAAACTGTACTTTTAGCAAACTTCTCATGTGCCAGTCGGAAATATATTTCTGCAGTGGAGCTACTCCCAGTACGAAGCACTTTGCCCAGGAGCTAATAATAGTTTGAAGAACTCAGCAAAAGTTAACTTCTCTTGAGGATCCTTTTCCTAGTTATTGGTATGACCCTTCCCATTAACCAAGGCGTAGGTCAGCCATGAAAAATATTGTCAATGCCACACTGGGATGCGGGGTGGGATGGTGTGGTAGGTGCACCAGAAATCAAGGCTTGTCATTCTCAGGGTCACCACAGAAGCTTTAAGGAATATACAGGGCTATAACACCTAGGTAACAGGCTAGCCCACAAGACAACAACCACCCCGTGACAGCTACTAACAAATGTATAGGATCCCATACCCACAATCAATAAAACTAACATAATACACAAAATACCATGCAAGTACTGTGAGAAAAATTACATGGACCAACCTGGAAGAAAACTGACAATAAAGATACATGCATCCCAATTAGCCAACCAGAAATTTAATTCTCACAGGTCTCCATACACACAGACAAAGAAGGACACAAATTCAACTGGGACAACACATCCGTAATAGCACAAGCCAAACAGAGATATGCCCGGGAATTCCTGGAGGCCTGGCATTCCAACCAAAACTCCATCAACAAACACATTGAACAGGACCCAATGTAATAACCACTGAAAAACAGAACTGCAAGTGATGCCATTCACCCCAGCTAACTGAGGCATATAAGTAACAAGCGGGAACAAGTGTTGGAGTGAGATTTTAAAACCAACACTTCACCAGAGAGGCACTGACAATGTTACCTAGCAGGTAACAACCCTTTAAGAGTAGAAATGACTTTTCATCTCAGACTTAATTGACGCCTCTTTATTCTGAGACTATATCTGGTTCAAAACTCTCCCATGAGGGGGAAACATCCTCTCATCATTTACCCTGTCAAGTCCTTTAAAACTACAATGTATTTCAATGAACTCACCTCTCATTCTTCAAAACCCGTATTGAATAACCTTTGCTCATAAGGTAATCCCTCCATGCCAGAGTTAACAGCAGGAGGTTACCTTCCCCATATCTGACCTGATGTCTTGTGGGCTAGCCTGATAGCGAGGCGTTATAGTCAATTAGTCTAATGACCATGTAGCACCAATGCCTTCAGCTAATGAATCAATCATCTTCCATGTTGAAAACCGCTAAGGTCAACAAGGACACAGAACATACTCTGGATGAGGTACCTGGCACTTCCCTCGGGAATGGGAGGAGGTGGAGTCTCCTCAAATACTCCCATTGTCCATCTTTAGGGGGACAAGCACATCAATGCAAAAGACAACTCTGAAACAATATCATCCATCTTCAAACCTGAAGTGTCAAGTGGATGATTCATCTCAACCTCCTTCTGAGGTCTACAGCATTATAAATACCAGTCTTCAACCAATTTGATTAATTGAAAATGATATCAAGGCATTGTATACTGCAAAGGCTACGTGCCCTGACAGCATTCTGGCAATAGTACTGCACATATGTAGTTCAGAATTGGCTGTGTCCTTAACTGAACTGTTCCAGTCCAGCTGCAACATGATGTCTACTTGACAATGTGCTGTGCACAAAAATCAGGACAACCCAACCCAGCCAATTACAACCCCATCAGTCTACTCTCAATCATCTACAAAGTGATGGAAAGGGACATTGGCAAAGCTATCAATCTGCCTATGTAAAAGAATAATCTGTTCACTGATGCAGTTTAGGTTACTCCAGGCCACTTGTCACCTCAGCACATTAAAATCTTGTTCCACAGTGGGTGTTTGTACACCCAAAGGACCACAGCATTCTAAAATGCAAAGCACCACAACTATCTTCAGGGCAATTGTGAATTGACAACAAATGCTGGCCAAGCCAGCAGCATCCCATGAATGAATAAAAATACGGTATAGTGTTAACATTAATGGATTAATATTCCAGAGATCGAAGTTTTTCCTCTGGGTGCAAGACTTCCATTCTCAGGACATTCAGGCTTGAACTGAAAAACGTCGCTTAACACTTGTGTACCTCAATTATCAGGAAATGACTATCTCCAACAAAAGTGCCATTTGTCCTTGACATTTCATGACACCACCTTTACGGAATCCCCACTGTCCAACTGGAATGGCTACATCAATACTATCGCTAAAAATGCAGGTTTAAGGTTAGGAATTCTATGACCAGTGACTGACCGCTTGTCTCTTCAAAGTCTGAGAACCATCTACAAAGCACAAGTTGGGAGTGTGATGAACTTGTCTTCCACTAGTGTGGATGAGTATAGCATGTATAACATGATTCAGGATAAGAAAGATAATTTAGTTGACATCCGAAGAAATGTCTTAAACTCCCTTCACCAATGATAAAATACACTGCAGAAATTTATCGAGGCTCCTGAAACAACATCTTCCAAACTCATAACCTCGACCACCAAGAGGGGCAAGGGCAGAAAACCCATGGGGATACCACCACCCACAAGGCCCTGCCGAAGCAACACACCATCTTGATTTTGAAATGCATCTTTGTCCCTTTAGTCCTACTTGCTCAAAGTCCTGGAATTCCCTTCCCAACAGCACTGTGGGTGACCCTGGACCTCACGGACTGCAGCAGTTCAGAAGCAGCTTACGCTCCAATATTAACATCAAAAATGCCAAAAATATATTTTTACCTGGCTCATTCCCATAAATTGATTTATGATTCTGTAATAGCCTTCATAGGTTGTTTTGACAGTGTTGCCCTCTTAGAACTTCTGTAATATCCTATCCTATCAGATTTTTGGACGATCAACTTTTAAACTTTATTCTCAACTTGGCCCTGTTAGGATCCTACCTAGTGGTGTTATTCGACAAATCAGTTGCCAGCCTGAAACCTGGAAAATTAAATCATATGTTATTCTAGTTTTACCAAGGTGCTCTGTTACTGAAGCTTGAGCACACAATGCTGCTGATTCTGTTTTAACAATAAAACTGAAGTTTATGAACCAATCAAAATGAAGAAAATATATAAATAAGCCAAACTATTTACTCATAGCACAAACTCAAAAAGCTTTAAACATACAGTCAAAGTCTAATCTCATTTGTTCCAAAACACTTCTTTTAAAAGCTCTAAACAAGAAACAACATTCCCGTACAGGTATCAGAAAAAAAAAATCTCCTTGTACAGTACCCGCATCAGAAAAAAAACTTTTCTTAACACCTCAGTAGGCTTAAGATTTTTATGGTTTTAACTTAGAATGGAAATACCGATTGCTTCTTTATGAATCATTGTACATCTGATCTTAAATGACCTCAGCTTCAAGTAACCTCTTCGGGGTTTTATCCTGATATTTTTGGCTTGCGAGTATCACTACCTCCTGACTTGAAAATAATCTAGTTTTACTATATTGTCCTCCTCTGAGAAGGACTGCTCTTGACAACCGTCTCGATCGAAGGGCTCTACAGAATTGACCAAAAACTGAACTTCTTCTTCCTCAGGAGGCTCAGGAAATTTGACATGCCCAGAAGGTCCCTCACCAATTTTTACACATGCACCGTGAAATTCATTCTATCAGGGTGCACAATGGCTGGTATGGCAACTGCTCTGCTGAAGACCGTAAGGAATAATACAAAGTTGTATGCACAGCCCAGACCATCAGGGAAGCCAACCTCCCATCCATGGACTCCGTCTACACTTCTTGTTACTGCGGAATGGCTGCCAACATCATCAATGACTCCTCCCAGCCTGGTAGTATTCTCATCCAAACTCTTCTGTCAGGCCAAAGACACCGAAGCTTGAACACACGTAACAACAGGTTCCAGAATGCATTCTTCACTGCTGTTTCAGAGATAATAGGAACTGCAGAAGCTGGAGAATCCGAGATAACATCGAGGGCTGAAGGGCCTGTACTGTGCTGTAATGTTCTATGTTCTATACCAAGGTGTAGAGCTGGACGAAAACAGTAGGCCAAGCAGCATCTTAGGAGCAGGAAAGCTGCGGTTTCGGGCCTAGACCGAAACCTCAGCTTTCCTGCTCCCATGATGCTGTTTGGCCTACTGTGTTCATCCAGCTCTACACCTTGTTACCTCTCTTTGCTGCTGTTATTAGGTTTCTGAATTAACCTCTCTAATTTCAAACTTAATGTTGAACTTGCTCTTGTGCACCTCCTGTGAAGTGGTAGCCTAAATAACTTGCTCTGTCTAGTCACCCTGTGATCAGCAAGTTTGCAGCTGACACTAAGATTGGTGGAGTAGCTGATAGTGAAGGGGGCTGTCAGAAATTACAGCAGAATATAGATAGACTGGAGAGTTGGGCAGATAAATGGTAGATGGAGTTCAATCCGGGCAAATGCGAAGTGAAGCAGTTTGGAAGATCAAATTCAAGGGCGAACTATACAGTAAATGGAAAAGTCCGAGGGAAATTTGATGAACAGAGAGATCTGGGTGTTCAGGTCCATTGTTCCCTGAAGGTGACAACGCAGGTCAATAGGGTGGTCAAGAAGGCATATGGCATGCTTTCCTTCATTGGGCGGGTATGAGAGTTGGCAGGTCATGTCGCAGTTGTATAGGACTTTGGTTCGGCCACATTTAGAGTACTGTGTACAGTTCTGGTCACCACATTACCAAAAGGATGTGGATGCTTTGGAGAGGGTGCAGAGGAGGTTCACCAGGATGTTGCCTGGTATGGAGGGTGCTAGCTATGAAGAGAAGTTGAATAGATTAAGATTATTTTCATTAGAAAGACGGAGATCGAGGGGGGACCTGATTGAGGTCTACAAAATCATGAGGGGTATAGACAGGGTGGATAGCAAAAACCTTTATACCCAGAGTGGGGGACTCAATTACTAGGGGTCATGAGTTCAAAGTGAGAGGAGGAAAGTTTATGGGAGATATGCGTGGAAAGTTCTTTACGCAGAGGGTGGTGGGCGCCTGGAATGCGTTGCCAGCGGAGGTGGTAGACGCAGACACGTTAGCGTCTTTTAAGATATATTTGGACAGGTACATGGATGGGCAGGGAGCAAATGGACACAGACCGTTAGAAAATAGATGACAGGTTAGACAGAGGATCTTGATCGGCGCAGGCTTGGAGGGCCGAAGGGCCTGTTCCTGTGCTGTAGGTTTCTTTGATTCTTTGTTTCTTTTGTATGACCTTGTTTGTTATAATCTGCCTGTATTGCTTGCAAAACAAAACTTTTCAATGTATTTAGGTACTCGTAACAACGGTAAATAAATCAAATCAGAAAATAAGCCACATCTCTCTGATCTAAACTTTAAAAAAACACCTTTATTCCAGAAACTCCCAATAGCTCTCAAAGCACAATTATCTACATTGCTAAGTCATAAAATATTACAATGTTAAAAAAATTGCCGCCCAAGTAGTTCTCACAAACTGTTCTTAAAATAAATCTCTGTGGCGACAGAAATTCATGCAAGTTAATCCTTAAATTCCGATACTTAGCAAAACCATGTGCCACAAACGCTAATCAAACAAATTATGTCACATTTTTTTCACCATTGCAAATACACTTTTCTCCTGATTATCATAAGGATCATTACATCTCTTTAAAATGTTAACATAACACTTTTTGCCTGTCTGGAGTACTCACTGCATGATGTAAATCATGGAAGTTCCATTTGATCTGATAAGACCCTGTGAAATTTGCCCTTAGTGGTTCCCCAGAGACAGGTACAACATTAACAGCATGTCTCATCATCATCATCATCATAGAACACCGCAGAAACAAGCCATTCGGCCCGACAAGTCTGCACCAACCCTCTGAAGAGCACCCCACCCAGACCCACCCCCCCTAAAGCTGCATTTCCAACAGTTAATGCATCTAACCTGCACATCCCTGAACACTATGGGTAACTTAACATGGCCAAACCACCTTACTTTGGATGGTGGGAGGAAACCACAGCACCGGGAAGAAACCCACACAGACACAGAGAGAACGTGCAAACTCCGCACAGGCAGCTGACCAAAGCCAGAATCAAATCTTGGTCCCTTCCACTGTGAGGTAACAGTGCTAACCACTGAACCACCATGCTGAGCTGTCTCCTGCAACAAAATCGTAAATGTTGGCTTTTTGTCTGTTCTAGCTTTCATTCTTTGTTGTGCACCCTTGAAAGAGAAAATAGACAGTATAGGAAATAGGAGGGACTAAAGGGAAAAATAGACAGTGTAGTTTTACTAGTAATCACAAAATATGTTTTAACAGTTCAAGATGCAAACATATGACAATATGATTAGATTACATAGTCATTTGAGTTAGTTTGAAAATGATTGGAAAATATAACCTAACTTGGAATGTGAATCATGCAAACATAACAAAAGAAAACAAAAGAACCGCGGATGCTGTAAACCAGAAAAAAACAAAACAAAGTTGCTGGAAACGCTCAGCAGATCTGGCAGCATCAGTAAAGAAAAATCAGAGTTAACATTTCAGGCCCGGTGACACTTCCTGCGTTCTGAGAAAGGGTCACCAGACTCCAAACATCAACTCAGATTTTTCTTCACACATGTTGCCAGAACCGCTGAGCTTTACCAGCGACTTCGGCTTTCATTGGTTTCTTTAACATATTAGGGTGGAAGCTAGAGAAGTACAGCATCGTGAAGTTATCTGTGAGCTTACAGTAAAGTGAGGTGCTGAGCCGTGTGTCTCTAATGGAGATGCATATGTTCAAGATAAGACTCATTCTGAAGTGTAGTCCATGGTAAGTCCGATGGTGGGATGAAACTTGTTGATATGGCAATGTAGTTGTTTCAGTGATTCCTCAATATGAGTCCAAAGGAAGAAAATATCATCAAAGATTCTATGTATCATGTTGGTAGGAGGTCCTGTGCAGCAGAGAAGTCTTGCTTGAAATTGTGCATGAAGGCGTTGGCATATTGGGGTGCAAATTTGGTCCTCATGGTTGTTCAGTGTGACTCGATAAAGATGTTGTCGAAGTTGATAACGTCATGGTTGAGGGTGAAGTGGATGAGTTGCAGGAAGGCGTCTGGAAATTGGAAGTTGGTGGTATTGAATACTGAGGCTGTTGCAAGGATGCTGTCATCATGGGGGCTGCTGGTGTAGAGTGCTAAAATGTCCATTGAGACAAGGAATGACCCAGTTCAACTTGCCCATGGGTGCTGAGTTTCTGTAAGATGTCAGTAGTATTGTGACAGAAGCTGGGAGTTCCCTGTACACTGAGTCTCAAGGTGCCTTTGACATAGCCAGAGAGGTTCTCACACAAGATAATAAAGTGTGAAGCTGGATGAACACAGCAGGCCAAGTAGCATCTCAGGAGCACAAAAGCTGACGTTTCGGGCCTAGACCCTTCGTCAGAGAGGGGGATGGGGGGAGGGAACTGGAATAAATAGGGAGAGAGGGGGAGGCGGACCGAAGATGGAGAGAAAAGAAGATAGGTGGAGAGGAGAGTATAGGTGGGGAGGTACAGAGGGGATAAGTCTGTCCAGGGAAGACGGACAGGTCAAGGAGGTGGGATGAGGTTAGTAGGTAGGAAATGGAGGTGCGGCTTGGGGTGGGAGGAAGGGCTGGGTGAGAGGAAGAACAGGTTAGGGAGGCAGAGACAGGTTGGACTGGTTTTGGGATGCAGTGGAGGGAGGGGAAGAGCTGGGCTGGTTGTGTGATGCAGTGGGGGGAGGGGACAAACTGGGCTGGTTTTGGGATGCGGTGGGGAAAGGGGAGATTTTGAAGCTGGTGAAGTCCACATTGATACCATTGGGCTGCAGAGTTCCCAAGCGGAATATGAGTTGCTGTTCCTGCAACCTTCGGGTGGCATCATTGTGGCACTGCAGGAGGCCCATGATGGACATGTCATCTAAAGAATGGGAGGGGGAGTTGAAGTGGTTCGCGACTGGGAGGTGCAGTTGTTTATTGCGAACCAAGCAGAGGTGTTCTGCAAAGCGGTCCCCAAGCCTCCGCTTGGTTTCCCCAATGTAGAGGAGCCCACACTGGTACAATGTATCCATCTCCTTGACCTGTCCGTCTTCCCTGGACTGACCTATTCCCTCCCTACCTCCCCACCTATACTCTCCCCTCCACCTATCTTCTTTTCTCTCCATCTTCGGTCCGCCTCCCCCTCTCTCCCTATTTATTCCAGAACCCTCACCCCATCCCCCTCTCTGATGAAGGGTCTAGGCCCGAAACGTTAGCTTTTGTGCTCCTGAGATGCTGCTTGGCCTGCTGTGTTCATCCAGCCTCACATTTTATTATCTTGGATTCTCCAGCATCTGCAGTTCCCATTATCACAGGTTCTCACACAAGGTTGCATTGCCTGATACAATAGGATGCCCAGGCATGTTGCCTTTCTGTTACTTCAGAAGGGTGTAGATGTCTCATAATCAAGAAGCGTGTGGGATGAGAGTGCATAGTGTACTCTGAAGTACTGGATCAAAGGTCTTGATCACCCTGTTGAGTTGATGAGTGTGTTCTTTGGTTAGATCGGCAGATCGGTTAGATTGCCTGTAATGTTCCTGGTTGTTCAGTTGTCAGTATGCGTCTTCCCGTTCTATGCTGTATGACAATCGCACCTCCTTGTCTGCTGGTTTGATGGCGATGTTGCGATTTGCCTTGAGAGGTGGATGGCATTACACTCTGCTTGGGTGACGTTCTGCACTATCTTGTGAGCATGGCTGATGAATCTGGTGTTAACACATCTCCTGACGTCTTGAGCAGCCTTCTGGAGATGACAAACACAGTAAAATTCATCAGACAAACCATGCTCTTGGAATTTTTCCACAAATCCCAAACCCCAAACCCCACTACCAGCACGATGTGGAAGCTTTGGAGAGAATACAGAAAAGGTTCACCAGGATGTTGCCTGGTCTCCAGGGCACTGACTATGAGGAAAGGTTAAAACGACAAGAATTGTTTTCACTGGAAACACAGTGGCTGAGAGGAGGCTTGATAGAGGTTGACAAAATTATGAGAGGCATAGATTGGGTGGATAGTCAGAGACTTTTTCCCAGGATTGAAGTTTCAATTACGAGGGGTCACAGGTTCAAGGTCAGACAGGGACAGTTTAAAGGAGATGTGTGAGGGAGGTTTTTCACGCAGAGAGTGGTAGCAGCCTGGAATGTACTACCAGAAGAGGTGGTGAAAGCAGGCACACTAAAGACATTTAAGAGGCACCTAGAAGGGCACATGAACAGGGAAGGAATAGAGGGATATGGATAAAAAAATGGCAAATTTGTTTTTAGATTAATTGATAGTCTGTACAGGCTTGGAGGGCCGAAGGGCTTCATCCTGTGCTGTACTTTTTAATTTGTTCATTTGTTCATGTTAGCAGCAAGCCTGATGAGACAATCAATGACAGTTGACAGAGAGACCTGTAGCGCAGCAACCAAAGAAGAAAAAGGTGAATTGCACCCTTCTGGAAGGTCGCTCCCCAAGGCTTGACATGTGTGGTCAAGCCATCAAGAGATGAGTTAACACCAGATTCATCAGGCGTGCTCACAAGGTAGCACAGAATATCACTCCAGCACAAAGCAATGCCATCCAGCCTGTCAAAACCAATCACAACATCATCATCAAACCAGCAGACAAACGAAGAGCCATCGTCACACAGAATAGAATGGGCTACTGAAAAGAGGCGCACTGACAGCTGAACAACCAGGTGCATTACAAACAACTACCCGCTGATCCGACACACCTACCAACTCAACCAACTGATCAAGATCTTTGAATCAAACTTTCAGAGTAGCCTACACACTCTCATCCCATGTGTTTCTCACACAGGAGACTGCTCCAGCCTTCTGAAGATACACAAAGCCAACACATCTGCGTGTCCCATTGTATCAGGCAATGTGACCCTGTCTCTGGCTACAATGAAGGCACCTTGGGATCCATTGTACAAGGAACCCCCAGCTTCTGTTGCAACGCTACCGACTTCTTACAGAAACTCTAGATCCACTGACCACCCAAACCAGGGACATTGCTCATCTCTATGGATGTGGCGGCACTTAACACCAACCTCCTCCATGATGATGGCATCCTGACAACAGCCTCAATTGCCAATTTCCAGATCCCATCCTACAACTCATCCGCTTCATCCTCAACCACAAGATCTTCATCTTCAACAACCAAATCTTCATCCGTTCACACAGAACAGCCAAAGGGACCAAATCTGCATGCCAATATGCCAACATTTTCATGCACAGGTTTAAGCAAGGTTTCTGTGTAAGACCTCTGACCAATGCTATACACCAGATACATTGACAATATTTTCTTCCTTTGGACACATGACGAGGAAACATTGAAACAACTGCATAGTGATATCAACAAGTTTCATCCCACCATCTGACTTTTCATGGATACTCTTTAGAATCAGTCTCATTCTTGGACACATGCATCTTCATCAGGAAAAGACACATCAGTGCAACACTCTACTGCAAGTCCGTGGTTAACCTCACGATGCTGCACTTCTCTAGCTTCCACTCTAAACATATTAAAGAAGCCATCCCCTATGGACAAGCCCTAAGCATGCACTGTATCTGCTCAGATGAGGAACAACGGGATGGACACCTAAAGCGTTTGAAGGATGTCCTTAAAAGAATGGGATATGATGCTCAACTCATTGATTGCCAGTTCTGATGTGCCCCATCAAAAAACCGCAATGGCCTGCTAAGAAGCCAGACACAGGATACTATTGATAGAGTAATCTTCATCGTCCAGTACTTCCCCGCAGAAGAGAAACTACGTCATGTTCTTCACAGCCTTCAACATGTCATTGGTGACGTTGAGCATCTCGCCAAGCTCATTCCAACATCTCCACTTCTTGCCTTCATACAGTCACCAAGCCTTATACAGACTACTGTTCGCAGCAAACCACTAGCCTCAGGACAACATCGACCACAACTCCACACAACCCTGCCATGGCAACCTCTGCAAGATGTCAGATCATCGACATGAGCACTACCATCACACGTGGGAATGCCAGCCACCACATGCATGGCAGATGCTTGTGTGACTTGGTCAATGTTGTCTATCTCATACATTGCAGGTGAGGATGCCCTGAGGCATGGTATATTGGTGAGACCATGCAAACGCTACGACAACAGATAAATGGACACCATGCAACAATCGCCAGGCAGGAATGTTCCCTCCCAGTGGGTGAACACTTCAGCGATCAAGGACATCCAGCCTCTGATCTTCGGGTAAGTATCCTCCATGGTGGCCTTCAAGACGCACAACAATGCAGAATCGTTGAGCAGAAGCTGATAGCCAAGTTCCACACCCATGGAGACAGCCTCAACCATAACCTTGGGTTCAAGGTGCTCTACATGTGACCCCACCACATTGTTCTGTATCTGTAAAATCTTCCTTACTGTCATGTTTTGACACCATCACCTTGAAAATTGTTACAATCTTTCAACCTTAATCTGTTTTTACAAATTTGGAATTACTAGTTATTTTGGTTAGACCCTAGGAATGTGACTGTTATATCTATCACGTTATTCCAGCCATTTAGTTTGTTTCAAGCAACACTTTACTTTTAATGATTTGTAATTTAAAAATTTTGTCACATTATAGGTCATCCCTTCACTTGTTATTCATCTGTTGACACTTTACTCACACCATCATACACTCTTGATCACCTGCAGAGACCTATTATTCAGCCTGTCAACCTCCACTCACAACTTTTGGCCTCTCTCCCCATTGATCCCACCGCATTTAGATTCTGTGCCCTTGTGCTTCTCTCCCACTTCACCTGACAAAGGTGTTACACTCCAAAAGTTTGTGATTTAAAATAAACCTGTTGGACTATAACCTATATTCCAGCAAATGCAGTAGACTAGATTCTTGGAAGTGCGGGTGAAGTATTGCTTCACCTGGAAGGTATGTTTGGGTCCTTGGATACTGGAGAGGGAGGAGCTAAATGGGCAGGTGTTACACGACTGCCGGTTACAGGGGAAGGTGCTGGAGGCCTGTGGGGAGGTGTTGGGAGTGAACAGTTCACTTGTACTTCCCAGAATCTAGTCTACTGCATTCGCTGCTCACAATGTGGTCTCCTCTACATTGGGGGAACGAAGCTTAGGCTTGGTGACAGTTTTGCAGAACATCTACTTGCAAAAAAGACCCTGAGCTACCCGTTGCCTGCCACTTCAATGCACCACCTGCTCCCAGGCCAACATCTCTATCTCTGGCTTGCTACGGTGTTCCAGTGAAGCCCAATGCAAGCTGGAGGAACAACACCTCATTTTCTGCTTTGGGACCCTACAGCCCTCCAGACTCAATACTGAGTCCAATAATTTTAGGAGCTAAACTCTCCCATGTCCCAAGCCCCACCCCACACACCAGGCCTTGTTACCACATAGCCTGCCATTGCACACCTACTGTTGATAGTCACGAACAGTCCCATTAACAACTATCCACCCTCCCAGCCTGATCATTAGCAACTCCTTTGTCTGTCCAACTGTCTTTATCTCTCTTTGGGCTCTATCCTATTGGTTATTTCCTATCCCACCCACCTCCCTATTTTCTGCATATAAACTGACGTTTTCCCAGCCAACATCAGTGTTGTGGTAGGGTCATGGGACCCAAAATGTTAACTCTGTTTTCTCCTTCACAGGTGCTGCCAGACCTGCTGAGCTTTTGCAGCAACTTTGTTTTTGCTCCTGATTTACAGCATCCGTAGTTCTTTTGGTTTTTATAACCTGGTGTCGTCTGACTTCTGACTTTACCCACCCCAGTCCAACACTGGCACCACCATAGCATGGGGAGGGATGGAGTAGCTAAATGTACAACATTTTTAATGATAATTATTATTTGTAGGATTAGTTGATTAAAGGTTTGTCTTCTGTAAAAACAATATAAAATATTTGTTCTTGCTTTAAAATTTGAAATGCATACATTTTCTTGAAATGTACACATGACTAAATGTTTAAAGAAATCTGAGTCTTGCCTTGTCTAAGAGGAAATGAAGTGTTAAGCTTAACCTTTCACCTTTCAAATGTTTCTTAGTCATCTTGCATGTTTTTGTCAGTTTGTCTCTGACATCTGAAAGAAAAGCTTTCACTCGACTTACAATTTAACTGCAATAAGCTTCACCACAATACAGCTATTTTATTACAGACCTTCACGTTACTTTAAATAGAAAGACACAGTCCCCTTTTAAATTATTTCAGCAAAACCCCCACTTATGATGATCCCAGCTGATATTACTATGGGACAAGTCAGATCCCAGGCTGAAATCTAGTTTAACAGACCATATTTTGTCATGTTTTTATTTAATATGTTGATGTTTCAATGAAGCACAAGAATGTATTTGTATGGGTTATGAGTTCAAAATTAAAGCAAAATACTGTTATGCAAACCAGTAAAAGAATTAGGACAAATCAAGCCACTTGCATGTAAAAGAATTTTAAAGATGTTCAGAATACATGCTGAAATAAAATCCCATCTGTTCCCAACACTAACTTTACATTCAAAAATACCAGAGAGTTTCATCTACAAATTCTGATCAAACACTTTTGCTCCTAAATTTCTAAACTGCAGCCCTTACACTGAGGTAACCTATTTCCTAAGTGCCCTGACTAGTTCCTTTCTCAAGGGGAAACTTCTTTATATCTAATTTCAAACAGGTCTTCTGAGAACTGCAAGCAACAGTTTTTCAATTTATGGGTTTTTCCCTTAATTGTGATTCTCCTGTTCCAAAAGCAAGTTAATGCATTTCAATACTAATGCATTATCGCTCCAAGAGTTGCTGTCTCACACATAAAGGTTTAAAAATCACTTTACCATAAAGACTGGCAAGTTAATTATGAAATTCTGTTGTACACATAGACTAAAACCCACATGCCACTAGTTCAAAATTCAAAGTCTAAAGTAAATTTTAATGTGTATGTAAGTATGATATGTATGTAAATCCCACACCTTGCAATATAATACTCTGCCATTTAATAATATCATGGCTAATCATCCACTTCATTGCTTTTCATTCACATTATCTTCCTCACCATTTATCTCATTGCTATTAAAAGTATTTCAATCTCTTCTTTAAACATATTTGATGACAGCTTCTATTCGGTAATTTTTTGTCAATCATCTTTTGAAAGTCAATATATGCAAGATCAATCATATCACCCTTATCATACCTCTTCTATTGTATCAATATTAAGCAACAAAATATTCTTTGAATTAAGGTGTTTTCACTTGCAGTTATAAAACACATGTTTTTGCACAGAACAATGAAATTTATTGTGAATTATTAAACATGTCCATGCTGTCATGGTGGTCATGATAAGATATGAAATTCCGCCACTTATTTTTAGTTCCTGGGACTGAAATGGTTTGAACAATGAAAAACACTGACTATAAACAGTCAAAGGGATCAACTGACCATTCAGTTAAACAACTACCTGATCACACATTTTAACCACGAAACCAATGTGGAAAAAACACAAGGAGGCTTGGAGACCGCTTTGCAGAACACCTCCGCTCAGTTTGCAATAAACAACTGCACCTCCCAGTCGCAAACCATTTCCACTCCCCCTCCTATTCTCTAGATGACATGTCCATCATGGGCCTCCTGCAGTGCCACAATGATGCCACCCGAAGGTTGCAGGAACAGCAACTCATATTCCGCCTGGGAACCCTGCAGCCTAATGGTATCAAAGTGGACTTCACCAGTTTCAAAATCTCCCCTTCCCCTACTGCATCCCTAAACCAGCCTAGTTCGTCCCCTCCCCCCACTGCACCACACAACCAGCCCAGCTTTTCCCCCCCACCCACTGCATCCCAAAACCAGTCCAACCTGTCTCTGCCTCCCTAACCGGTTCTTCCTCTCACCCATCCCTTCCTCCCACCCCAAGCCGCACCCCCATCTACCTACTAACCTCATCCCACCTCCTTGACCTGTCCGTCTTCCCTGGACTGACCTATCCCCTCCCTACCTCCCCACCTATACTCTCCTCTCCACCTATCTTCTTTTCTCTCCATCTTCGGTCCGCCTCCCCCTCTCTCCCTATTTATTCCAGAACCCTCACCCCATCCCCCTTTTCTAATGAAGGGTCTAGGCCCGAAACGTCAGCTTTTGTGCTCCTGAGATGCTGCTTGGCCTGCTGTGTTCATCCAGCCTCACATTTTATTATCTTGGAATTCTCCAGCATCTGCAGTTCCCATTATCTCTGGAAAAAACACAAGATTGCCTGAATTGAAAATACCATTCTTTTATCAAAAGGTACTGAAACTATTTCACCTCGTCGAGAGAGTTAAAAATCCTTGCCTCTTATATTGATTTGCACATTGGAAATGGAAGTAATCACAAGCACTTATCATGCTTAGAAACAGTGAATGCAGACAATGAAATAGACAAAGCAACTTGTATTTCAGGAGGCTGCTTTTGACTGAATGGAGAAATCGATTTGTAATTCAACAACTGGAGAAAATTTGCTCCTCTCTCTCTCTCTCTTTCTGAGTCTATTGAATGACAATGCATCCAGGCTA
The DNA here is from genome assembly GCF_030684315.1 of Stegostoma tigrinum. Lineage (NCBI taxonomy): Eukaryota > Metazoa > Chordata > Chondrichthyes > Orectolobiformes > Stegostomatidae > Stegostoma > Stegostoma tigrinum. The sequence continues at coordinate 56,265,187 of NC_081370.1, read as the reverse complement.
TATCACTTGGAGAGAAACATCTGGACACTAAAAAATTGAAGAGATCTGCAATATTTGCTGCTGCAGATGATATATGAATTAAACAACAATAGTCTCAGGTTCAAAATGTTAGGCCTCAGAAGAAGGCAAAAAATAGGAGCAGGATTACACCTCAAGACTGCTCCAACATTCATTAAAATCATGACTGATTTGCCCCAGGCCTCAAAGTCATCTTCATTGCAGCTCAGCATCGCTGTCAAGACCTTAATACTTCAAAAATTCATCTACCTCTTCTTTAAATGCTTCCAACGATCTAACCTCTGGGGTAGAGAATTCCAAACATTTCCTTTTCTCTAGGAGAAGAAATTCCTTTGTATCTTCGTTTTAAATTATTCAGTATTTATGTTCCCTAATTAAAGATTTCCCACGAGTGGAACATCTACTCCATCAAACGCCTCAGGATCTTACTTGCTGTATCAGCTCTCATTTGTCTAAAATCTAATGAATAAAGGCTAAGCCAGTTTAACCATTCTTGATAAGGCAACTCCCTCATGTGCCCTTTCTAAGAAGGTGACCTAAACTGCACACTGTGCTCCAGGTATAGCCTTACCAACAGCTTGTATTGATTGTAACAAGATTTCACTTTTATTAAATCCTAGCTTCCAGAGAATAAAGGCCAAAATTCCATTTACCTTCTTAATTATTTGCTGCACCTGCACACTGAAGTTTTGTGTTTCACACACAAGAACATCTATTTCCTCTGTGCCACACATTTTTTTGGAGTCTTTCTCCATTTAATTAATACTCTGAATTTTGATTCGTCCTCTTAAAGTATGTACCCACAGACTTTGTTACATCAAATTCTAACTGCCACGTTTTTATCCATTCACATGATTGAAGAAACTCAGTAGGTCTGGCAGCATCTGTGGAAAGAAAACAGAGTTAACTGTTCAGGTGCAGTGACCCTTCTTTAGAACTGACCCAAAATATTAACTCTGCTCTTTCACCACAGATGCTGCTAGATCCCAGCAATATCTGTTTTTGTTTCAGCTTTGTAGCATCCACAGTATGTGATTTTATCTATATTCCCTAGTAGGTTCCTCATCACAACATGCTTTCCCACCTATTTTGTTTCATCAGCAAATTTGAAAACAACAACAATTTGAAAACATAGCCCATCCTACAATTCATTCAGATAGAATGGAAAAAATTGAGACCCAAGACTGATCCTTTTCTGGCGTGACAGAGACCCACTGATCTAACTCTCTGTGTTCTGTGCGTTAACCAAGTCTCTCTGTGTAACAACCTTTTCAAGTGGAATTCTTTCAAATATGGTCTCTTCTGAGAGTCCAAACATGCGACATATACTGTTGCCCTTTTATCAGTTTAGCTTATTATACTGTCAATGAATTTGTCAAAAACAGAAGTGTTAAGAAATTTAAACTTCGTAAACTAAATACTAATGCTAAAACTAAACTGTGTTCCTTTTCTGAGATAATGGGAACTGCAGTTGCTGGAGAATCCAAGATAATAAAATGTGAGGCTGGATGAACACAGCAGGCCCAGCAGCATCTCAGGAGCACAAAAGCTGACGTTTCGGGCCTAGACCCTTCATCATCAGAGCTCTCTGATGATGAAGGGTCTAGGCCCGAAACGTCAGCTTTTGTGCTCCTGAGATGCTGCTGGGCCTGCTGTGTTCATCCAGCCTCACATTTTATTATCTTGTGTTCCTTTTCTCCTTCCTTTTGTACTGAACACTGTCCCATTTTTATTTTCTTTGTGTGTGTGTGTGTTTCATCTTGATTAATTTTCTTGGGGTTAGGGTATATTTTAATTGCTCTTCCCTTCATTCAAGAAAAGCTTTTAATTGGCTGCTTAGTGATACGGTAGGCTTTGAGTAAATACATCCTTTTTACAGAGAGCTATAGCCTCTTATTAAAGGTAACATGAATCCTTATTGCAGCCAATCAAAGACATTGGGAGAGGAGAACAGTTTTATCTCTCTTTACCTGGCCAATATTGGGCTGACTGATTTGTATTGCCAGGTTTGATCCTCCCATTCTTTGTAGTAGTTTGTAACATTGGATAGTTGCCTTTTTAAGCTGAGGCGCAACATTTCAGAACAGTGAGATTATGCTGGAGCTGTACGCAATATTGGTTAGGCCACAGCTAGAGTATTATGTGCAGTTCTGGAATCCATATCGTAGGATGAATGGGATTGCACTGGAAAGGTTGCAGGGGAGAATTACCAGAATCATAGAATCATAGAATCCCTACAGTGTGGAAGCTGGCCCTTTGGCCCAACGAGTCCACACTGACCCACAGAGCATTCCACCCAGACCCACCCCCCTATAGCCCACCTAACCTACATATCCCTGAACACTATGAGCAATTTAGCATGACCAATTTTGCCTGGGCTGGAGAATTTTAGTTAAGAATAGAAATTGGATTGTCCAGGGCTGTTTACCTCAGAGCAAGGGAGACGGGGTGGTGGGGGCGGGGGTGTGTTGCTGGTGGGGGTCATCACTGAGATGCTTAAAATTATGGAAGTAAACAGGAAAGAATATTTCCCCTTGGTGGAGGGATCATTGGCCAACGGCATAGATTTATGGTAAGGGGCAGGACGTTTATAGGGAATGTGAGGACAAGCACTTTTCCCCCAGAGAGTGTTGGAAATGTGAAACTCACTGCCTGTAAGGGTGGTAGCAGCAGAAACCCTCATGACGTTTCATAAGTATTTAGATGTGCACTCGTGATACCAAGACATGTAAGGTCAGAAGTCTCATGACACCAGGTTTATTTAACAGCCAACAGTTTATGTAAAGCCACAAGCTTTCATAGCACTGCTCCTTGATCAGGTGAAAGATAATAACGTGGTATCATAAGAATTCTGACTTTGTCCACCCCAGTCAACGCTGGCTTCTCCACATCAAGGCACACAAGGCTATGAGCCAACCATTGGAAAATGGCATTTAAATAGTCAGGCTGGTGCAGACTGAATGGACTGAATTCTTTTGTCTGTGCCATAGACCTCTGTAACACTATGACTATTTGTCATCACAATGTTCAAGAATGACTGTCAATTTGATGGCATATATTCTGGCCAGAATATATTTGAAATAACTGCACAGAACTGGTATCCCATCACAAAGTTAACCTTTCTTTACATGTGCATGGCACACTGGCAATGGCCAGTCGGTCAGAGTCAGTCTTGAAGTGAGGAGATTCTGAATCCCTGGTTATATACAATTAAAAACCAAAAAAAACTGTGGATGGTGTAAATCAAGAACAAAAAACAGAAGTTGCTGGAAAAGCGTGGCCAGTCTGGCAGGGTCTGTGAAGAAAATATTAGAGTTAACATTTCGGGTCCAGTGACCCTTCTACCTCTGATTTTTCTTCACAGATGCCAACAGACCAGCTGGGCTTTTCCAGCAACTTCTGTTTTTGTCCCTGTTTATATCTATCAGCCAGGGCTCCCTGATTGGCACAGTCTAATAACCCCAAACAAGGATCTCATAGTCAATAAGACCCATCAAGTTCCAATCACTATATTATTCCATTCCCACTTGCCTGAAAAAGCCACATCTACCCAGCCTGGATTGTTCTCCTACTTTCAATACTAACATATAAAATATCTCCTCTCTATTTTCTCTCCAATCCAATGCTATTACACCCTCCTTAACTGTTACTTTGACAGTACCTGGTAAAGTGTGGAATTAGATACAAATCCTTCTCCTGATCATATCTTCTTTTACCGAATAAAGCATTACATATGTTTTCCTGCTACTGACTACCCCAGTACCTCAGCAGTATTAGGGCGGCACGGTGGCTCAGTGGTTAGCACTGCAGCCTCACAGCGCCAGGGACCTGGGTTCAATTCCAGCCTCAGGTGACCGTCTGTGTGGAGTTTACACGTTCTCCCTGTGTCTGTGTGGGTTTCTTCCGGGTGCTCCGGCTTCCTGCCACAGTCCAAAGATGCGCAGGTTAGGTGGATTGACCATGTTAAATTGCCCGTAATGTTCAGTGAGGTGTACGTTATGGGGATGGGTCTGGATGGGATGTTCTGAGGGTCAGTGTGGACTTGTTGGGCTGAAGGGCCTGCTTCCACAGTGTTGTGATTCTATATCTATCTGTTTTGAAGATAACTTTAAAAATAACTTAAAATCCATGAACAGACTAATGTGAATTAACAGCCCTCAGGTCCCATCTCAGGCTATCATGACCCAGTGCATACCATCAAGGTACAGTTAGAGATACTTAGAATTTGTAACATGTATGAAAAGTGTTCGACGCTGCAAACTTGACTCATAAGAGCATAAAGAATACAGACTAGAGGCCATATGGTTCCTTCTGCCTGTTGCACTTTCAATAAGACTGTGGCTGATCTAATTTTGGCCTCAATTACACTTACTTCTCTGTTCCCCAAAACCCTGAATCTCTTGTACATCAAAATATATGCAATTCAAACTTGAATATCTTTAATAATCCAGCCTCTGCTGCTTTTGAAAAATTCCAAAGATTGATGATCCCCTGAGGGAAAAAAAAATCACTAAACTGGAGATCCTTTCTTTTAAAATTGTCGTCCCTGATCCCAGGTTTGCTCACAAGGGTCAATATCCTCACAGCATCTAATGGGTCACACCCCTCAAATCTTGTAAATTTAATTAGATCAGCACTCGTTCTACAAAACTCCAATGACTGTCGGCTCAACCATTCCACATAACATAACCCATTCATCCAAGGAACTTTCTTTGAACTGTCTCTAATGTAATTCCTCCTTAAATTGAAAGATCCAAACTGTAAGTGTTACTCTATGTGATGATTTCGTCATTGGCGAAGCAAGACTCTACAGCCACCTCACAGTAAAAGTGAGCATTTCATTAACTATCCAAATTATCTGCTGTTACCTGCACTTTGTCATACCTTTTGTTCACATGAGGAATGTGGGTGCCACTGGTGGCGTAGGTGTATAAATTTTTTTTTGTATATCCTATGAATAAAGTATATTTTTTAAATTAAAAAAATGGCCACTGGTTGCCAGCATTTATTGCCTATACCAACTGCCCTTGAACAAAATGGCTTGCTTGGCCATTTCAGAGGGCAGTTAAGAGTCAACAAATTGCTGTTGCACATGTAGGCCAGAACAGGTGTGGGTGGCAGATTTCCTTCCCTGAAAGACGTTTGTGCATCAATAGGTACCTTCCCCAATAATTGGCAATGGTTTCATGCTAATCAGTAGATTCTTAATTCCAGATTTTCTTTTGTGTGTTGGATTCAAACACCATTATCTGCAATGGCAAGGTTTGAACACAGGACCCCAGGTGGTTTACTGAGTTTCCTGAAGTAACAGTCCAGTGACAATACTCCTTGGCATTTTTTAAAAATCATTCATGGAATGTGGGCATTACAGGCCAGGCCAGCATTTATTGCCAATCCCTAATCACCCAGTGGCAAGTAAGAGTCAGCTGTATTGCTGTGAGTCTGGAGTTACATGTAGTTCAGACTATGCAAAGATGGCAGTGTCCCTTCTGATGGAACATTAGTGAAAGAAATGAGTTTTTTTCAAAAGCAACAATTAATCCATGGTCATCGTTAGTCTCTTTCTACCAGAGTTTTTTATTGAATTCCAATTCCAACATGTCTCCCTGACAATCTGTCTGAGGTTCTCGCTGAGAATCAGAGAGGTGTAGATTAGATGGGTTAAAGAGGGATGGGTCTGGATGGGAAGCTCTGAGGGTCAGTGTGGACTTGTTGGGCCGAAAGGCCTGTTTCCGCAGTTTGGGATTCTGTGATTCTATATCTATCTGTTTTGAAGATAACCTTAAAAATAACTTAAAATTCATGAACAGACTAATGCCTCTGGGAATCTTAGAGTCAGTATCTGGTTGTCTGTCTTCAGTTACAATAAATGTAGCTTTTCTATTCTTCTTATCGAATAGGAAAAAACTTACATCATGCCCCTTTTGTCAAATCTCTGCCTATTTATACATCAATATCTCCCTTTGCTAACTTCATACCTTCCCTACAACGTGCTTAAACACCAATCTTCAAATTGTGATGCAAGGTAGGGCTTTCAAAGCGATTAATTATTGAATTTGGATTTCTGAGTTTGAACTGATGATATATACGCGTTCTCTCTGTTAGGTGGTGCTTTATAATTAAATTCTAAGCATCTAGACACGATGATTTACCTTAAAACAGAGGATGAGAGAAAGCCTTCCTGGACAATAATAAGTTTTTGTTTACTTTGGGAGAATTCATAAGCGAAGACATTAAACAGTTAAACATTAGGCTCCAGTTTAGATGATCAGGGGTTGATTGTTTTCCTTCTGATTTGGGTAAACACCCACAGGCTTGAAAAGATAGTATTTGTTTTGGTTTTAGTTTGCAGTTCTGCAGAGTTCTTGGTTGAGGCTAAATGTGTAAAGCCGTTGCTCCTGAGAAAGAGAGAAGTCAGTTTAGAAATATTTTTAAAACGTGTTTAAAAATTGCCGCAATTTGAGGAGATTAGTAAAAATTCCAAACCAGATTTGTTTGATTAAAACCCTGAAAGGGTTATTTGAAGCTGGGAAAGTTGAGCTTTATTTATATGAAGGAGAGAGGAGGAGGCTATCAGAATCTCAAGGTTGTGAGTTGGAACCACAGTTAAATTATACCATATGGGGTGATAGAAAATTGTATTGTACCTCCAACCCCAGAAGATGGAGAAACAATAATCTTTGCCTGAGCAGTTAATAATCCAGGTTTCCATCTTCAAAAGAACTAGGATTAGTGAGGATCGCCTGAAGAAGGTATCCACATGTGAGTTTGAGATGGACAGAGACCTTTCTGTTCTTTGTAACTGAAATAACTCCAGAGACTGGTATCCCAAAAGTGAGTTACCTTTTATTTACATGTGGAGAATTCTTGACACTGATCCAATTTCCTCAGAACCCACCCTCAAAGTGAACAGAGCTTCTGATGTTCCTGTTTATATCCACCAGCCAGGGCTCCCTCAATGGAGCTATTAATCTCATCTAATCAGGGACATCATATTCTATGAGGTTGACCTGACTGACCTCATTACAATCACTACATCCCCCCCCCCACCCCGAGCCCGAGGACATAGATCGGCTCTTTATTCTGTAGCTCTACTTGGGGCATTTTAGTACCTGGTCAGGTTCCTCCCACTCTGCCTCCGATAAGAGCGGTGTGCAACACACAGTAGCTTGCTTCTTGTGCCCAGACACTCTCATGAGAAATTCAGCCTCTTCTTCTGGCAGCAAAGACACTGAGGTAGTGACATTCACCACACCCATCTCAGATTCTGAGGTGTCTTCTATTCTGGAAGGAGAGGGAGAACCCATGGGCTCCGGAACAGTTGGAAAGTCAATCGAGGAACCAGGTGTGTTTTGCTCCTGCACGGTTTGGGAGCTTGCTGCTTTAATGTAGTCCACACACTTGTTTAGGATCGTTGCACCGACCAAACGTTATATGTCACTGGACCTGGCCTCATGTTATCTAAGCCTCCTCTCCCTGCAGGGCCATTCTTGTGGGACTGATAGCAAGCTTCTTCCCCTGAAGTAAACTAGTGTTCATGCTTAGTGGAGCCTTGTGTCTGGCACTGGCATGTCTGATGCTGTTTCACCACCTAGTTCCAGGAAGATGAGATTTAATCTGCTATGGAGTCTTCTCCTCACTAGCAACTCTATTGGTGCTATCCCTGTAGTTGCATGAGGGATGGCCCTATAATCAAATAGGAACCAGGACAGTTTGGTATCTGGTGGGGCTTTAGGCTGTTTCTTTAAGCCTGCTGTCAAAGTTTGGACTACACTTTCTGCCAGACCATTGGATGATGGAGAGTGTGGATCAGACCTTTAATGACAAATACTATTCATATTTAAGAAATAATCAAATTCCCTGCTGGTAAACGATGGCCCATGATCTATGACCAACACTTCTGGGAGTCCGTGTATTACAAAAGAGGGGTATAGTTTTTCTAGTGGTGTCTCCGTGTTTGACAAATTAACTCTATGCACATTCAGCTACTTTGAGTCCCCAATTACTGAGAACAGGGAGCCCATGAAAGCATCTGCATGTTAGATGCATAACTGAGTCCACAAATGTTGGGAGCTGCTGACAGTAACTTATGTCCTTGTTGGCACTCTGGGCACTGCCCCACCAATATTTGCATTCAATCCTGGCCACCAGACATAATCTCCTACCAACATTTTCATTTTGGAAACCCCTAGATAACCCTGGTGGAGCTCAGCCAGTATCTGGCAGCGACCTTTGCTTGGGACAATCATTCTCGCTCCCCATAATAACATGCCTGTCCGTTACTGTCATCTGGTCTCTCCAAGTCCAAAATGTTTCACTTCCGGTTGTGACAGACCTTTGGTTTCTGCCATTATCACCAGCTGTTGCAGTTTTGCCAAGAGCGGATCTTTCCATGTCCAAAGTCTGATACTATCACATGTGACTGGAAGTATGTCCAGAAAATTTAAAACTATTACACACGTTTCCAGTGGCAGCAGCATCCCTGGTGGTTTATCTTCCAACAGCTCAATGCATCTGCATTTGTCATTTGGCCTCATGGACAGTGTTCTAATTTGTAATTATATCCACTTAAGTGTTACAGCCCACTGCTGAATTGCATGAAGCTATCGGGTGGCATGGCCTTGTCCACTTAATGTAGACCTTGCAGTAGTTGTGATCTGATATTATTCCAAATTATGTAAAGATCATAGATCATTTATCCCTACATTGTGGAAGCAGGCCATTCAGCCCATTGAGTACACACTGATCTTCTGAAGAGCATTCCACCCAGACCCACACCCCTCCCATAACCCTATAACACTGCTTATCCCATGGCTGACACACCTAACCTGCACATCTTTGGATTCTGGAAGGAAGCCAGAGCATCTGGAAGAAACCCACGCAGTCACGTGGAGAATGTGCGAACTCTACACAAACAGTCACCTAAGGCTGAAATTGAACCTAGGTTCATGTTGCTGTGAGGCAGCAGTGCTAACCACTCTGCCACCCCCTTCCAAAGCTGTTGGTACAACTTCCTGGCTCCAACATGGCCACCAGACCTTCCTTTCTATATGGACGTATTTATGCCCTGCACTAGACAAAGTTCTAGATGCATAGGCTGTTGGGTGTTCTTCTCCATAGGGCCGCTAATGAACAAATACTACGCCAATGCCATATGGAGGGTCATCACATATCAATACCAGATCTCACTTGGAATTACAACGTGCCGACATCTGTAGGTTCTTCACTTCCCTAAAAATTATGGCTTGGTTACATGACTATTTCCAAGGCTGAACCTTTCTTTTTGCGAGTTGATGGGAAGGTACCAGGATGGAGGACAGGATAAGTATGAACTTTTAGGAATGGTTCACCATCCCACTCTCATTGCCACTGAAATAAGTCAATGGAGGCCAGTATTCCATCATCCAATCACCACTTATTTACACAAAGAAAGTCCAGGACAATGATCCAGCTTTCTCAGAGCTGGCTATCAAAGTGAACAGAACCTCTATGATGCTCCTGTTTATAGGCAGAGCTCTCTGATTGGAGCAGACCAACAGGGAACTCATATTTAATGTGGTTCACCTGGCTGATCTGATTATAATCAGTAATAGTTTGTAGGAAATTTTCCATTGCTTCCAAGAAACTCTGGAGGCTGAGTTGACAGGAAGATTACTGGTGCATCAAGATATCTCAGGTTGCTAACATATTTGCCACATTTTAGAACAGATTTGTTCTGGAAATTCAAGACATTGTGGTGAAGGGGTAAGCTGTGTCTATTTAAAAGGGAAGGGCAGTTGTTTTCAGGGATAGTTCAGGTGCAGCATTCCAGCAATGGCTTTTAAGGTGTAAATGTTAAGCATCCAATTTGTTCTGTGTAATGTTGAAATTCACTTGGAAATCCTTGATTATTTGCTGGGTAGTCCAGCACAAAATGTGTTTAAATGTTGCTTATTGAATAGGTGTAAAAGTATGCATTCACAAAGAAGAGCAGTGAGATAATTTTGACTTGACCACTCTTAACAAGCTGCAAGCAACCTCAGGATGGGGATTTGATAATCTTAGGGCAAATTCAACATTGCTGCTGGAACAATGCTCCTATCTATTGCGAGAGATAATGGGAACTGGAGAATCTGAGATAACAAAGTGTGGAGCTGGATGAACACAGCAGGCCAAGCAGCATTGTGGGAGCACAAAAGCTGATGTTTCAGGCCTAGAGATGGGTCTAGACCTGTTACATCAGCCTTTGTGCTCCTAAGATGTTGCTTGGCCTGCTGTGTTCATCCAGCTCTACACTGTTACTTCCTATCAGTTGATTTTTCTTATTCATTTGTGTGATGTGGGCATCACTGGCTGGCCAGTTTTTATTGGCCATCTCTACTTGGCCTTGAGAAAGTGGTGGTGAGCTGCCTTCTTGAACTGCTGTACTACACATGCTATGGGTTGACCCACAATGCCCTTACAGAAGGAATTCCAGGACTTTGAGCCAGCAAAAGTGAAAGATCGGTAATGTACTTGCAAGTCAGGATGTTGAGTGGCTTGGAGGGGAACTCATTAGTAGTGGTGTTCCCATGCATCCTCTGCCCTGGCCTTTGAGATGGAAATGGTCATGGGTTTGGAAGATGCTGTCTGAGGTTCTTTAGAGAATTTCTTGTGAATAGTACACATTGCTACTATTGATTGGCATTATATCTACTCCTTCCAGCACAGACAATCAAGTGAGCTGTTGATGGTGTCAAGCTTCTTGAGTGTTGCTGAAACTGTACTTATTCAGTCAAGTGGGGAGTATACCATCACACTCCTGAATGGTGCCATGTAGAAGTTGGGCAGGCTTGGAGGAGTCAGGAGTTGAAGTACTCACTGCAGCATTCCTTGCTTCTGACCTATTCTTGTTGTCACTGTGTTTGTGGTGAGTACAGTTGGGTTTCTGGTCAATGGTAACTCCCAAATGTTGATAATGGAGGTTCCAGTGGCAGGAACATCATTGTATGTCACAGGGCAGTGGTTACTTTGTCTCTTATTGGGGATGGTCATAGCCTGGCATGTGTTACTTGCCACTTGTTAGCCCAAGCCCAGATATGGTCCAGATTTTGGTTCGATTGAACATGGGCTGCATCAGTATCTGAGGAGTCACAAACAGTGCTGAACATAATGAAATCATCAGTGTCCAAACTTATGATGAAGGGAAGGCCATTGATGAAGCAGCTGTAGGTGGTTGGACCAAGGACAGTACCCTGAATAAGTCCAGCGGATATGCCCTGGAGCTGAGATGACTGATTTCCAACAACACAACCATCTTCCTATGTGCAACCAATGGAGCACTTGCTTGCCGATACCCATTAATTTCAGTTTTGCGAGGGCTCCTTGATGCCACACCTGGTCAAATGCTACCTGATGTCAAGGGCTATCTTCCCTCACCTCTGGAATTCAGCTCTTTCATACATGTTTGATGCAAGGCTGTAATGAGGTCAGGAGCTGAGCAGCTCTGGCACAACCAGGGCTGAAGCAATTACTTAGATAGGCACGTTACCCTTTTCACATGGATTCCCGCCTGTGGCCGAAAGGTTCCCAATCGTGCGTTGGGCTGAATCCAGTGATCCATTTCCAAAGTATTTGGTATGATGGCATTGATGGTTCTAGGTGAATGAGATCAAAGCATTAAAATGACCTAAACTTTGTTGATTTGTTCTGGGTGAATGGACAATACAATCTGATAGACCGTCACCAAAATGTTAAACTCTTCCCCACAGATTTTGAAGATCAGCATTGCAAGTGACACAATCAATCTTACATTGCCAAGATACGGACTTGAAACTTCTGTATTGCCCTTGACATACACTGTTGTAATTGTTAAGCACTTCTGTGGCAGCTGCACGTTTCAGGTTACTTTCATCATTTATTTTCCTCAAGGATGCAACATAATAGCAGTTAACTAGCATCAGATAAGGCTTGCTGGTAAATTTGTATCTCATTTTCCATGCACTTATTCATTAACTAGCAACCTAAGGTAGATGGGAGATAATGGGAACTGCAGATGCTGGAGATTCCAAGATAATAAAATGTGAGGCTGGATGAACACAGCAGGCCAAGCAGCATCTCAGGAGCACAAAAGCTGACGTTTCGGGCCTAGACCCTTCATCAGAGAGGGGGATGGGGGGAGGGAACTGGAATAAATAGGGAGAGAGGGGGAGGCGGACCGAAGATGGAGAGAAAAGAAGATAGGTGGAGAGGAGAGTATAGGTAGGGAGGGGATAGGTCAGTCCAGGGAAGACAGACAGGTCAAGGAGGTGGGATGAGGTTAGCAGGAGATGGAGGTGTGGCTTGGGGTGGGAGGAAGGGATGGGTGAGAGGAAGAACAGGTTAGGGAGGTGGAGACAGGTTAGACTGGTTTTGTGGTGCAGTGGGGGGAGGGGAAGAGCTGGGCTGGTTTTGGGATGCGGTGGTGGAAGGGGAGATTTTGAAGCTGGTGAAGTCCACATTGATACCACTAGGCTGCAGGGTTCCCAAGCGGAATATGAGTTGCTGTTCCTGCAACCTTCGGGTGGCATCATTGTGACACTGCAGGAAGCCCATGATGGACATGTCATCTAAAGAATGGGAGGGGGAGTAGAAATGGTTTGCGACTGGGAGGCGCAGTTGTTTATTGCAAACCGAGTGGAGGTGTTCTGCAAAGCAGCCCCCAAGCCTCCACTTGGTTTCCCCAATGTAAAGGAAGCCACACCGGGTACAGTGGATGCAGTATACCACATTAAGCAGAGGTTCACCTGCACACCTGCCAATGTGGAAAGTCATCTTGGGGCCTAGGATAGGGGTGAGGGGGGAGGTGTGGGGGCAAGTGTAGCATTTCCTGAGGTTGCAGGGGAAGGTGCCGGGTGTGGTGGGGTTGGAGGGCAGTGTGGAGCAAACAAGGGAGTCACAGAGAGAGTGGTCTCTCCGGAAAGCAGACAGGGGTGGGGATGGAAAAATGTCTTGGGTGGTGGGGTCAGATTGTAGATGGCGGAAGTGTCGGAGGATGATGCGTTGTATCCGGAGGTTGGTGGGGTGGTGTGTGAGAACCAGGGGATCCTCTTTGGGTGGTTGTGGCGAGGGCGGGGTGAGGGATGTGTTGCGGGAAGTGCGGGAGACGTGGTCAAGGGCGTTCTCGACCACTGCGGGGGGGAAAGCTGAGGTCCTTGAAGATAATTCCTGCACCAGTTAAAGAATTCTCCTTCTCAACCTTTCCTCTTGCCTGAACCATGGCCACCCTCAGGTCACTAAGGGAGCAATCATAGACTGGCAAGACTACAGCAACTTTACCTGCATCATTGAGGGTGTGCTCAATTATTCTTAGAGAAATCTAGTTGACACCAGCATCTAGATTAATAAGAGATCTCATAGATAAGGATTGCCTTGGGAATAGTGATTACAACTTGGTAGAATTTCAAAATTTCAGCTTAAGGGAGAGCAACTCGGGTTTCAAGCCAATACCCTCGATTTTTAATAAGGGAAATGGGAGATAGGAAGAAAGAGTTGTTTGAAACATGCTGGGAAAATAAACTCTAGGTAAGTCCGTATATGGGAAGTCACTGATATTTAAGCAGATATAATGCTCAGCCAAAATTTACTCTCTTCAAAAAGAAGAACTTGATGAGAAAGATGAACTATCTCTGATTAATAAATGTGATCGAACAGAATGCCCAGTCATAAACTAAGTCAACTCCAAAATGGTACAAAGTAGAGGTAGACAGGGATTTGGAATTTTTTTCTTTAGAAACCTGCAGATTACCAAAAAGTAAGGAAAGATTATGATAGTAAATTGAGAAGAAACATAAAAACATGCAACAAAATCCTCCATGTATTTAAGAGCTAAAGTGAGTGCACCCCTTCAAAGGATAGGGAAATGACAAATAATTTAAATCAATATTTTGTTTCAGTCTTCATGGTGGAGGGCACTACAGCATCTTAAATGTAACAGATAAGCAATGTGATAATGGGAAGAAAACTTCTAACAGCCTCTATGATGGGGGCAAATCTACAATTGCACAGGACTAAGGACAGAAGGGCCACTGAAGCCTGATGGCCAACTTCCAAGGGTTCTAAAGGCTGCAGCTATAGTAGGGACACTGAGAATCACTGGATTCCTGTAGGGTTCAAGTGAATTGGGAAAATGCAAATGACTCTACCCTATTCAAGAAAGGTGGGACACAGAAAGCAGGAAGTTAGGTCAATTAGCCTAATAAAAATAATTGGGAAAAGGCTAGAACCCACTACTAAGGATGAAATAATAGGAGCATGAGGAAAGTTAAAGGCAATCAAACAGTAACAACACCTTTTTCTGAAAGGGGAATCATCTTTTGACAAATTTGTTTAGGATAAAACAGGCAGAGTTGATAAAGGAGAACTGGTTGATACAGCACAAAGATTTTCAGAGGCATTTGATCAGGAATAACTTTACAATGTTATTGCCAAGATAGGAGTCCATGGTTTTTGGGAAACGAAGGTTCGTTAATATTCAGCAGAGAGTTAGGATTATTGGGTCTTTTTCAGGTTACAAAGATATAGTGGAGTGCCTCAAAGATCTACCCTATGGCATCGATGATTTACTATCCAAATTAATGACTAGAGGCAGGGCAGAGTTTAATGTATCCAAATTTACTGATGATACAAAATTAGGTGGGAGTATGTGCTGCAATGTAAACATAGGGAATCTGCAGGATTAAGTGAGCAAAAGCTTGGTCGATGGATTTTAATGTTGAGAAGTGTGAAGGTGTGGGCTTTGATTAGAAACATCCAAAAGCAAAATGTTATTTGAATGTTGAGAGATTTCAAAAAAGAGCAGTGCATGTAACATACTTTTTTAAAAAAAAAAGTGTACAACTGCATCTACTAACTCAGAAAGCAAATGGTATTTTGGCCTTGCAACATGGAGATTGGAGAAAGGCAGCGTCAGAGGAGCGGGAAAGTTGACGTTTCGGGCCAGGACCCTTCTTCAGAAATTCAGAAGTGTCCCGACCCGAAACGTCAACTTTCCTGCTCCTCTGACGCTGCCTGGCCTGCTGTGTTCCTCTAACTCCACACTGTTATCCCTGACTCCAGCATCTGCAGTTCTTGCTATCTCTGGTATTTTGGCCTTTTATTGCGAAATGGTTGAAGTATAAAAATAGGAAAATCTTGATTCAAGTTTATGGTCTTTTGATGAGGTTGTGCCTGGAGTATGGTGCATTTTATAGTCCTCCTATTTAAGAAAGGGCGCTTTAGTATTGGAAGCAGTTCAAAAGAGATTCAAGAGCTGATTCTTGGTGGGGGGAAAAACAAGTTGACTGACTGATCAAGTTTGGTTAAGCTGGTAATGGGAGCTGAATGAAGGGGCTATGTCCTGCAGCCAGATTGAGCATGGGCTGGAGTGACATCGGGGGTAAGAGCAGGAAGGTAAGGCGGCAGCAGCAGTTGGCAGTGAGTGTGAGCCGGTGACAGTGGTTAGAATGGGGTGGTGAGAGTGGTCCTTTCACATGACAGCATTAGTGATGTTCTCCTGATGTGAGTTTGCACACTGAGCTGGAGGGTTAGTTTTCACCTGTGGGCTCTTCTAACCTTCCAGCTCAGCGAGCAAACTCACATCCAGAACCTCAACCTGAGCTACAAATCTTCTCAAAACTCGCTAAGATGTTCTCCTGAGTTCCTCAGCAATTGGAGTGGTACCTACACCATTGTGGATTTGGGACTTGAGATTCTGAGGTCTGGATTTTTCTTTTTTCTTACCTTTTTGGCTCTGTTAAATCTTTTAATTCTGGATTGTAAGTAGTTGGGCACTTTTCACTGTACTTGTAGATTCTTTATACTTGGTACATATGACAAATATAAATCTAGTCTAAAGTATGACAAGTATGGTTTGGGAAACTCAGTCAGCATGAACAAGTTGAACTGAATGGTTTGCTTCTGTGCTGTATGACTCTACAATTCACTAATTGTTTAGGTTCTTGCAGAGGTAGTGAATGTGTGGAATTCTCCACCCCAGAGAGTTGTGGAGGCTAAATCACAAAGTACCAAAGGGTTAGGTAGGTAGGTTTTGAATTCTTGGAGTTATGAGGAGCTGACATGAATTTAAGAATGGAGGCAGGGGAGACTTGAAGAGCTGAATACTCTATTACTGCTCCTATCTTTTGCATTTATACGCTTGTGTGGTCTTAGAACACACAATATAGGACATAGAACTGAATAGCATGCGACTGGGCCCTTCAGCCCACAATATTGTACTGAGCATGATGCTAATTAGAACTAATCCCTTCTGTCTGTCAATAGTCCTCAGTCCATATTCCTCCATTCCTTGCATCTTCATGTGTTTATCTAAAAGTCCATGAAGTGTCCACATTGTATCTGCCTCCACCAACACCACTGGCAGTGTGTTCCAGGCACCTACCAGTCTGTTTTTTTTAAAATAAACACTTGTCCCTCTCATCTCCTTTGAACTTACCCCTCACCTTTTAAATGCATGCCCCCTTGTGTTAGACATTTCAACTCTGAAAAAGATTCTGACCATCAAACCTATCCATGCATCTCATAATTTTGTAGACTTCTGACAAGTCTCCCCTCAGCCTGTGCCACTCAGAAAACATCACTAGTTTTCCTAGCCTTTCTTTTTGGTTCATATCCTTTAATGCTGGTAAAACTCTTCTTCACCCTCTGCAAAGCCTCTACATATAATGTGGTGACCAGAGTTGAATGTTATGCTCTAAGTGTGGTCTAACCAAAGTCATATAAAACTGCAACATGACATCCAGACTCTTGTACTTGATTCGCCAACCAATAAAGGCAAACATGCCATATGCCTTGTTTACAACCCTATCCACTTGCATGCCTACCTTCAGAGACTTATGGACTTGAACCCCAAAATCCTTCTGTAATCAGTGCTGTTCAGGGCCCTACCATTAACTGTATACTTTTCCTTAATATGTTATCTCCAAAGTGCAGCACCTCACACTTAGCCAGAATAAACTCCATCTACCATTTCCCTACTCGTATATCTGCAACTGTCTATATCCTTTGACAGCTGTCTATACTATTCACAAATTCAGATTAGGTTCCCTACAGTGTGGAAACAGGCCCTTTGGCCCAACAAGTCCACACTGCCCCTTGAATCGTCCACGCTGCCTCTTGAAGCATCCCACCCAGACCCATTCCCCCTATAACCCGCACACCCCTGAACACTATGGGCAATTTAGCATAGCCAATCCACCTAGCCTGCACATCTTTGGACTGTGGGAGGAAACAGGAGCACCCGAAGGAGATCTGCACAGACATGAGGAGAATGTGCAAACTCCACACAGACAGTTGCCCGAAGCTGGAATTGAACCCGGGTCCCTGGCGCTGTGAGGCTGCAGTGCTAACCACTGAGCCGCCGTGCCGAAACTCCACCGATCTTTGTATCATCTGCAAACTTGCTAACCCACCCATCTACATTTTCATCTAAATATATGTCACAAAAAGCAGAGGCCCCAGTATGGATCCCTGTGCAACACCTCTATTCACTGACTTCCAACCTGAAAAACACCCTTTCACCACCACCCTCTGTCTTCTATGGGCCAGCCAGTTCTGGTTCCACACTGCCAAGTCACAATGTATCTCAAACATCCTAATCTTCTGGATGAGCCTAGCATGAGGGGCATTGTCAAAAGCTTCTCTAAAATCATGTTAACTACATCCACCATTCTACCCTCATTTATCACCACCTTCACCGCCGCAAAAATTTCAGTCACGGGACGAGACCTGCCCTGTACATAGCTGAGCTGACTGTCCCTAATTAGGCTATGCTTTTCCAAATGTGTGTAAGTCCTATACTTAACAATAGTTTCCCAACCAATGGCCTGTAGTTTCCTGGATTATCCCTATATCCCCTCCTGATGAGTGGCAACATTAGCTACATGTCTGTCCTGTGGGACCTCTCCAGTTGCTAGCGAGGATACAAAGATAACAAAGCTTGGAGTTGGATGAACACAGCAGGCCACGCAGCATCTTGGGAGCAGGAAAGCTGACGTTTTGGACCTAGACCCTTCAGAAACGTCAGTTTTCCCACTCCTATGATGCTGCTTGGCCTGCTGTGTTCATCCAGCTCCACACCATGTTATCTCGGGTTCTCCAGCATCTGCAGTTCCTATTATCTCGAGGATACAAAGATCTTGGTCAAGGCCTCAGCAATCTCCTGTCTTGCTTTTCTCTTATGTTAGTTGTGTATTTCAAGCATTTGTTAACTTTGTCTACACATGGAGTGAAGTTCCAGGCATCCCTCAATAAGTGGCTTTTTGCACAAGCTGTTGTCAATGTTCTGCAGCAGTGCAAATTCCAGGCTCTTCAACAAGAAGCAGACAGTCGCTGACAGGATTCATTTTGCCTTTGACCCTTAACTGTCACAAGTAAGATGTGGCCTTTCAACTTCCCCTGAGCTGGATTTAATCCAACATCTCTAGAGATGATGCTTGGTAATGGAAATCATTATATTTCTCAATTATGTATGCATGGAATTGCAAAGAGAAGAGCACATTATTTAGCTGAAAAAATGCAAACTGTCACCATTTCCTGTTTTAATGACTCAGGTTGAAAACTCATCAGTTCTTTAGGTGACTTACCTGCTCTGACTTCTTTATCACAGAAGACAAGAAGCACAGGCACCTGATAAAAGAACTGTGCAGCTTGCATGCCAGATCCATCCAGGCAAAATTTTAATTGGAGTTTTTCAGTTTATGCCATTGCTTCAGTAAACACATTTCAGCTAGAAAGTTCACCTTGCACATTTAAGACAGATAAGAAAAACTCTTTCTTTTCTAGTAGAAAAGTGAGTCTTTGGAATTCTGTTCCTGAAAACTCTGTGGGAAGAGAGATTCCTGATAAGCAAACCCACAACCACTTCCACCTAGAGGGACAAGGGCAGAAGATGCAAGGGAATACCACTCCCTCAAGTTCTACTCCGAGCCAATCACCAAACTGACGTGGAAAATTATTAAAACATACGACAAGAAATAAGAGCAAGAGTCTGGCCCAATGAGCCTGCTCTGTCATTCAATAAAATTATGGTTGGACAATAGACAATAGGTGCAGGGGTAGGCCATTAGGCCCTTCGAGCCAGCACCACCATTCATTATGATCATGGCTAATCATCCACAATCAGTATCCTGTTCCTGCCTTATGCCCATAACCCTTGATTCCACTATCTTTAAGAGCTCTATCCATCTCTCTCTTGAAAGTACCCAGAGACATGGCCTCCACTGCCTTCTGGGGCAGAGCATTCCATATACATTCCATATATCCACCATTCTCTGGGTGAAGAAGTTTTTCCTTAACTCTGCTCTAAATGGCCTACCCCTTATTTTGAAACTGTCATCTGGTTCTGGACTCACCCATCAGCGGAAACATGCTTCCTGCCTCCAGACTGTCCAATCCCTTAATTATTTTATATGTCTCAATCACTCTAGAAAATGACAATGTTGTCGAGGAAAATACTGAGATACAGCCTACTAGACTAGGTGGGATTGAGGTTCACAAGGAAGAGGTATTAGAAATCCTTCAGAGGGTGAAGATAGATAAGTCCCCTAGGCCGGATGTGATTTATCCTCGGATCCTCTGGGAAGCCAGGGAGGAGATTGCCAAGCCTTTGGCATTGATCTTTAACTCATCATTGTCTACAGGAATAGTGCCAGATGACTAGAGAATAGCAAATGTGGTTCCCCTGTTCAAGAAGGGGAGTAGAGACAACCCTGGTAATTATAGACCAGTGAGCCTTACCTCAGTTGTTGGTAAAGTGTTGGAAAAGGTTATAAGGGATAGGATTTATACTCATCTAGAAAAGAATAAATTGATTAGGGATAGTCAGCACGGTTTTGTGAAGGGAGGGTCGTGCCTCATAAACCTTATTGAGTTCTTTGAGAAGGTGACCAAACAGGTAGATGAGAGTAAACCGGTTGATGCGGTGTATATGGATTTCAGCAAGGCGTTCGATAAGGTTCCCCACAATAGGCTATTGTACAAAATGCGGAGGAATGGAATTGTGGGAGATATAGCAGTTTGGATCAGAAATTGGCCTGCTGAAAGAAGACAGAGGGTGGTGGTTGATGGGAAATGTTCGTCCTGGAGACCAGTTACTAGTGGTGTACTGCAAGGGTCGGTGTTGGGTCTACTGCTGTTTGTCATTTTTATAAATGACCTGGATGAGAACGTAGAAGGATGGGTTAGTAAATTTGCAGATGACACTAAGGTCGGTGGCGTTGTGGATAGTGACGAAGGATGCTGTAGGTTGCAGAGAGACATAGATAAGCTGCAGAGCTGGGCTGAGAGGTGACAAATGCAATTTAATGCAGACAAGTGTGAGGTGGTGCACTTTGGTAGGAGTAACCGGAAGGCAAAGTGCTGGGCTAATGGTAAGATTCTTGATAGTGTAGATGAGCAGAGAGATCTCAGTGTCCATGTACACAGATCCTTGAAAGTTGCCACCCAGGTTGACAGGGCTGTTAAGAAGGCATACAGTGTTTTAGCTCTTATTAATAAAGGGATCGAGTTCCGGAACCAAGAGGGTGTGGTGAAGCTGTACAAAACTCTGGTGCGGCTGCACTTGGAGTATTGTGTACAGTTCTGGTCACCGCATTATAAGAAGAATGTGGAAGCTTTGGAAAGGGTGCAGAGGAGATTTACTAGGATGTTGCCTGGTATGGAGGAAAGGCTGAGGGACTTGAGGCTGTTTTCATTAGAGAGAAGAAGGTTGAGAGGTGACTTAATTGAAACATATATAAAATAATCAGAGGGTTAGATAGGGTGGATAGCGAGAGCCTTTTTCCTAGGATGGTGACGGCGAGCACGAGGGGGCATAGCTCTAAATTGAGGGGTGAAAGATATAGGACAGATGCCAGAGGTAGTTTCTTTACTCAGAGAGTGATAAGGGAATGGAACGCTTTGCCTGCAACGGTAGTAGATTCGCCAACTTTAGGTACGTTTAAGTCGTCATTGGATAAGCATATGGGCGTACGTGGAATAGTGTAGGTTAGATGGCCTTCAGATTGGTATGACAGGTCGGCACAACATCGAGGGCCGAAGGGCCTGTACTGTGCTGTTATGTTCTATGTTCAGATCCCCTCTCATCCTTCTAAACTCTAGTGTATGCCAGCCCAGTCAATCCAATCTTTCAACATGTGATAGCCCTGCCATTCCGGGAATTAACGTCGTGAACCTATGCTGCACTCGCTCAATAGCAAGAATGTCCTTCCTCAAATTTGGAGACCAAAACTGCACACCTCCAAGTCTCTGTCTTCAAAGTTTGACCGAATTTCCTTTTACCTCCCATGCCTGGGGCAAATGTCAAGAACATTGTTCCACAGTCCCAGACTGCTAGAGTTTGACTGAGCGCACAAAGGCATTTCAAAGATGCTATCAGTGGCAGAATTCCCAGGGTATTCAAGCAGTGACAAGAACTTCTTCTGGCTATGTTAATTACAAGAATTGGACAAGCAGGGGGAGTGCCATAAAGACATGGTGGATAGTTAATAAAGCAAGTTTAGAGTAATAGTGCAAGAAAACATGCTCGGCTTTGTGGACAAAAATCTTCCATGCAACTTGACAAAAATTACACTTTGCCAAACTATGGTCATTTTCAGCTTTTCAGAGATGTATTGCCTCAGGTCATGACTTCCTGGTACAGATATTGCTGAAGCAATTGTATTTTACTTCCATCTAACAATGATCCATCTTTGATAGCAGACTTGATCTTGTGATTATACATTATTTCCAAAATGCTCTGCTTAAAAAAAAAAAGCACTTGGCACTTGTTTGTAGATGCTGAGAGAAGTGCCAAAGCAATCTTCTCTCAATGTTTGAACAATGGCTTGTTCTAATGTTAGAGTCTTTGCATGAAGGTCATGAATCAAAATAATCAAATGTAGATGGCTGAGCCCCAATAATGAAACTGCCACTACGATTCCACATGTTTGACTTGAACAAAAATGAGAATTTATATAAATTACATCTAAACTAATAGGCAAATTGTGCTCAGTATAAATCCTAAGTTATAAGTTGACTAGAATATTCAAGAAAGATGATTTCATGATATTCTTAAACATTCTTCACACCTGTGATATGCAATCTTATCGTTGTTCCATCCTGGCCTCTGGGCCACAAGATCTCTCTGTTTCATCTGCCAATGGATTTGGTCCTTGAATTACCTGCAACGGCACCTCCACTCATTGTGAATTCCCTGGCAATAGTCATGACCCAATTGCTGCAAAACACACTTGGCCAGACTCATGAAAGTCTCCTTGGCCCATCTTCCCAAAGGGTTGATCATCTGATGTCTTTTCTAAAAGTTAAGTGGTCTGACCAGCTCTGGCAAAACTGAAGAATTTCCACGAAATTCATGTTCTCTGCTCTGACCCGGTTTTCAACTTTCTATGCTTTTTAACGATATTACATGTAATATGCATTCCATGTAAACGTACCTTCTCTGCTATTCCCCCACTGAATGCAACTTACTGCCTTGCACCTGACTTTCATGCAATAATCACCACAAGGGTATCTGACAGGGCAATGAGGTGCCAACCCAAAAATGAAAATCCAACCCTGTCATTCCAAGAGGGTTGGAGGGCACTGACAAAATCTGCTCATTGTACAGAACTGGTAGATACTCCTGTGTGACTACTGACTAGTAATCCATGAGTCTAGCCAAAAGTTATGGTGACAAATCTCAATACGGCAGCTTATGGAATGCGACACTTGAGTAGAGCAAAATGCTGTAGACATTGGAAATCTGAAACCAGCACAGAGAATGCTGGAGAAATACAGCAGATCTGGCAGTATCTGCAGATAGAGAAACAGAATTAATATTTTGAGTCTGTCATGACTCTTCTGAAGAACAGAAAGGTGTTAGAAAATGGTATCCGAGATAATGGGAACTGCAGATGCTAGAGAATCCAAGAAATAAAGTGTGAAGCTGGATGAACACAGCAGGCCAAGCAGCATCTCAGGAGCACAAAAGCTGACGTTTCGTGCCTGGACCCTTCATCTAGGCCCGAAACTTCAGCTTTTGTGCTCCTGAGATGCTGCTTGTCCTGCTGTGTTCATCCAGCTTCACGCTTTATTATGTTAGAAAATGGGTTTGTGATATTTTCTAACAGTGGACAAAGTAAATCAAGAGGTCCATTGAATAGAGTCATTTCATACCATATTTTACATCTGCTTTTCTCTTTCATCGTCATTCACAATCTTTCTGTCTTCTGAACTGGGACCAATCACCATTGGCACTCCCACTCTCTCTCTGCCTGTCAAAATTACCTATTTTTTCAAAAGTTATTCACGGGATGTGGGCACTCCTGGTTCAATCAGCATGTAGTGCCCATCCCTAATTTCCTAGAGGGCACTTAAAAGTCAATCTTATTTCTGAGGGTTCAGAATCACCGTGGAAGTCAGGTCAGATGAGAATGACTGACAGATTTTCCTCCCCTTAAAGAACATTCGTGAAGCAGATGGATTTTTTTTCTCTCTTGGCAATTAACTATGGTTTCACAGTTATCATCGGATACTTAATCCCAGATTTTTACTGAATTCAAATTCCATCATCTACCACGGAACCCAGGTCCCCAGAACATTAGTTCTGAAGCTCAGAAGAAAACTCAGTTCTGAAGAAGGAACACAAAACAATAATTCTGACTTTTCTCCACAGATGTTGACAGAACTGCAAACTTTTTCCAGCAATTTCTGTGTCTGTCCCCTGAACTTTGGACCAACAGTACAGTGATAAAACCATTAGGCTATTGCCTCCACAAGAAGTGATACACCAGGCTTAAACTATTAACAATGTTCCAATATCTTTTAGTTCTGAAATAGATTCATATCAGATTCAAAATGTTAACTTTTTTTCCAAATATGCTGCCAGTACAACTGAGTTTCTCCAGCAGAATGTGTTGTGGAGGAATTTATCTTTAAGTTCTAAAATTTGTCATTCCCTAATATTGACTGGAACTTCCTAAGTACAAACAGGTTGAATGGAGCGGATTTTGTCAGGTGTGTCCAGGGAGGATTTCTGACACAATATGTAGATAGGCCGACTAGAGGGAAGGCCATGTTGGATTTAGTGATTGGTACCAAACCAGGCCGGGTGTCCGATCTCTCGATGGGAGATCTTTTTGGTGACAGTGATCACAACTCCCTGACTGTTACTACAGTCATGGAGAGGGATAGGAGCAGACGATATGGGAAAGTATTTAATTGGGAGAGAGGGAATTATAATGCTATTAGGCAAGAACTGCGGAGCATAAATCGGGATCAGATGTTCTCAGGGAAATGCACAATAGAAATATGGAGGTTGTTTAGGGAGCACCTGCTACAGATACTGGATAGGTTTGTCCCACTGAGGCAAGGAAGGAATGGTAGGGTGAAGGAACCTTGGATGATAAGAAATGTGGAACATTTAGTCATGATGAAGAAGGAAGCTTAAAGTTGAGGAAGCAAGGATTGGACAGGGCTATAGAGGGTTGCATGGTAGCCAGGAAGGAATTGAAGAATGGAATTAGGAGAGCTAGAAAGGTGTATGAAAAAGCCTTGTTATGATTAAGGAAGACCCCAAGGCATTCTATGTTTGTGAGGAACAAGAGGATGCTCAGGTGAGGGTAATGCCGATCAGGGATAGTAGGAGGAACTTGTGTGTGGAATCGGAGGAGGTAGGTGAGGTCCTTTTAATGAATACTTTGCTTCAGTATTCACCAGTGAGAGGGACCTTGATGTTTGTGAGGGCAGCGTGATATACTTGAATAGGTTGATGTTAGGAAGGAGAATGTGCTGTAAATTTTGGAAAACATGAGGATAGATAAGTCCTCTGAGCCAGATGGGATATACCCAAGGTTTTTACGGGAAGTGAGCGAAGAGATTGATGCACCTTTAGCAATGATCTTTGTATTCTCGCTGTCCCCTGGAGTAGTACCCGATGATTGGAGGGAGGGAAATGTTACTCCCTTGTTCACGAAAGTGAATAGGGATAATCCTGGGAATTAAAGGCCAGTCAGTCTTATTCCTAGGCAAATTATTGGAGAGAATTCTGAGAGATAGTATTTCTGATTATTTGGAAAAGCACAGTTTGATTAGAAATAGTCAGCATGGCTTTATGAGGGGCAGGTCATGTCTCACAAGCCTTATCGAATTCTTTGAGGAAGTGACAAAACACATCAATAAAGATAGAGAAGTGGATGTGGTGTGTATGGATTTTAGCAAGGCATTTGATAAGGTTCCCCATGGTAGGCTCATTCAGAAAGTAAGGAGGCATGGGATTCAGGAAAATTTTGACTGTCTAGACACAGAATTAGCTGTCCAATAGAAGACAGTGGGTGGCAGTAGATGGAAAGTATTCCATTTGGATCTTGGTGATCAGTGGCGTTCCGCAGGAATCTGTTTTGGGACCTCTGCTCTTTGTGATCTTTATGATGAGGAAGTAGAAGGAGGGGTTAGTACGTTGTCAATGACATGAAGATTGGAGTTGTGGATAGTATGGAGGGCTGTTGTAGGTTGCAATGGGACATTGACAGGATGCAGAGCTGGGCAAAGAAGTGGCAGATGGAATTCAACCTGGAAAAGTGTGAAGTGATTCATCTTGGAAGGTCGAGTTTGAATGTAGAATACAGGATTAAAGGCCTGGTTCTGGTGGATTCATTATTGGAAGGATGTAGAAGCTTGAAAGAGGGTACAGAGGAGATGTACCAGGATGCTGCCTGGACTGGAGGGCAGGTCTTACGAGGAAAGGTTGAGGGAGCTAGGAATTTTCTCATTGGAGTGAAGAAAGATGAGAGGCGACTTGATCGAGGTGTACAAGACGTTGAGAGGCATAGATAGGGTGGATAGCCAGAGACTTTTTCCCAGGCAGGAATGACTGTTATGAGGGGGCATAATTTTAAGGTGATTGGAGGAAAGTTTCGGGGAAATATCAGAGGTAGGTTTTTACACAGAGAGTGGTGGTTGCGTGGACTGCACTGCTAACAGTGGTAGTGGAGTTAAATGCATCAGGGACATTTAAGCAACTGTTGGATATGCACATGAATGGTAGTAAAATATAGGCTACGCAGGGTAGTTTGATCTTAGAGTAGCATAATAGGTCAGCACAACATCATGGGCCGAAGGGTCTGTACTATGCCGTACTGTTCGATGTTCTACTTTTTTGAAAGCTCGCCTCAGGAATGAGTATGTGACTGTAAGCTGTCATCAATTGCCATTGAAAATCATTTATTTACCAGATGAACTTTAGGGAATGGAATCTTCTCTCCTTACCCAGACAATCTAAACTTGATTCCAGGTCCACAGCCAATCTTAATTGGCATCTGAAATAGCCTGGCAAGCTGCTCAGTAAAAGGGCACTTATAGAACATAGAACATAGAACATTACAGCACAGTACAGGCCCTTCGGCCCTCGATGTTGTGCCGACCTGTCATACCGATCTCAAGCCCATCTAACCTACACTATTCCATGTACGTCCATATGCTTATCCAATGACGACTTAAATGCACCTAAAGTTAGCGAGTTTTAAGAAGATTTGTAGCTCAGGTTGAGGTTCTGGGTGTGAGTTTGCTCACTGAGCTGGAAGGTTCATTTTTAGACGTTTCGTCACCATTCTAGGTAACATCATCAGTGAGCCTCCGACGCGCTTGTGTTATGCCCCGCTTTCTATTTATCTGGTTAGGTTTCCTCGGGTTGGTGACGTCATTTCCTCCGTTGGTGATGTATGCTTGACAGTCATTTTAAACCGAACAGACTACATTGAGAAAGCGAACGCACTGCTTGCAGATACCAACACTTACCAACAGGTGGCGATGGACCCGACCCCACAACGAGAGAACCGAATCACAGCCTTACTCAAAAAACTTCAGAAATCTGGAGAATTAAACAAGAGAGGCTTCCAAAAAGTGAAACCAGATGGATCCAACACACCACGCTTCTATGGACTACCAAAAATTCACAAACCAGGAGTCCCCCTCAGACCCATAGTGTCGCTACCTGGAACACCAACCTACAGATTAGCCAAGGAACTACACCAAAGACTAAAACACCTAGTAGAAGACTCCCACCACTCCATTCGCTCCACCCAAGAATTCCTGAACACCATTAAAGACACCAAGATAGAAGAGGATGAAATAATGGTCTCCTTTGACATAACAGCCCTGTTCACATCCATCAACATCAACCTGGCCAAAGAAACACTGACTACACTATTAGAAGAACCGGAGACACATACACCAGACACCACCAACCTCATCGGCAAGGACAACATCATCAAGCTAGTGGAGCTATGCCTTACCACCCACTTCACTTTCAATAACAAAACCTACAGACAAACCAACGGTACACCCATGGGATCTCCGATATCAGGGTTCTTAGCAGAGGCAGCAATGCAGAGACTCGAACAAACAGCTCTGCCAATCATCCAACCCAAACTTTGGGTCCGCTATGTGGATGACACCTTTGTCATCACTAAACAAAACAAATTAGAGGAAACATTCAAGACCATCAATAATACCCTTTACTGGCATAACATTCACAAAAGAGGAGGAAAACAACAGCAAACTGCCATTCCTAGATGTCACAGTAGAGTGAACAGTCAATGGGGAACTTCAAACCAGCGTCTACAGGAAAACAACACATACGGACCAAATACTGAACTACAGGAGCAACCATCCCAACACCCACAAACGCAGCTGCATTAGAACATTATTCCAACGAGCCACCACACACTGCAGCACAGAGGAACTATGCAGAGCAGAGGAAAATCACCTACACAGCGTATTCAAAAAGAATGGGTACCCAATGAACACAGTCCGCCGATTTCTCAGCAACAAACCCAAACAAACAGACAAAACGGGCTCAGAAACCATAACCACTCTCCCCTACATCAAAGACATTTCCGAAATGACTGCCAGACTACTCAGACCTCTCGGCATCAGGGTAGCCCACAAACCCACCAACACACTAAAACAGCAGCTAATGAACTTAAATGACCCTATACAGACAACAAATAAAACGAACGTCATCTACAAAATACCTTGCAAGAACTGTGACAAACACTACATTGGACAAACTGGCAGAAAGCTAGCCACCAGGATACATGAACATCAACAAGCCACAAAACGACATGACCCACTATCACTCGTATCCTTACATACAGATAAGGAAGGACACCACTTTGGGACAACACACCCATCCTAGGACAAGCCAAACAGAGACACGCACGAGAATTCCTAGAGGCATGGCATTCCAACCGGAACTCCATCAACAAACACATTGATTTGGAGCTAATCTACCACCCCCTGAGAAAAAGAACAGGAAATGACATCACCAATGCAGGAAATGACATCACCAACCCAAGGAAACCACACCAGATAAATAGAAAGCGGGACATAACACCAGTGCTTCGTCGGAGGCTCACTAATTATGTTACCTAGAATGGTCACGAAACGTCTAAAAACGAACCTTCTAGCTCAGCGAGCAAACTCACATCCAGTACCTAAAGTTGGCGAATCTACTACCGTTGCAGGCAAAGCGTTCCATTCCCTTACTACTTTGAGTAAAGAAACCACCTCTGACTTCTGGCCTAATCTTTCACCCCTCAATTTAAAGCTATGCCCCCTCGTGCTCGCCATCACCATCCTAGGAAATTTTTCAATTTTTTTTTCCCTAGCTCCATTATACTCCACTATCTCCAAAATTATGTTGTTTTCATTTAAAGTTTACCGACATCATACTGAGCCCTAAATCTTTCCTCACTAAGTCCCTGGAACTTTAAATTTAGAATTTTTCTCCCAATTTACAAAATCATTCCTCCTATATTATTCATCCATATTATATTATATGTGGGCAACAAGTGCTGACCTCGCCAGTTATGCTCTGATTCCATGAAAGAATGAAAAAAATGTACATCGAAAGCATTGTCACAGTCCATGACCGAGACTGAGGTTATTGAATCTTTTAATAGAGAACAGATAAATCCTTCCAGTGGAGAAAGCCATGGCACAATAAGGAGAGAGCTGATGGTTGGTTGACTTGTGGATTGCCTTCGTGAAAAGCTGTCACAATGGATTAAATCTTCTTCTTCAATGGTTCTGAGTGAAACAAGACGATTCAGGAAATCATTTTGCATGAAAGCACTGCAGCATTGTGATGAATTATGATGACATTATTATAGCTGACTGGGCTTTGAATTTACAGTAATGTATTTCATGTATGAGGACTCCTATGACCCTTTGTATCTCAGGGCTCTTGTCATCTTTCACCACTTAGATAGAATCATAATCCCTACAGTGTTAA
Organism: Stegostoma tigrinum; assembly: GCF_030684315.1. Taxonomy (NCBI): domain Eukaryota; kingdom Metazoa; phylum Chordata; class Chondrichthyes; order Orectolobiformes; family Stegostomatidae; genus Stegostoma; species Stegostoma tigrinum. Next base: position 56,235,903 of record NC_081370.1, on the reverse strand, counting down.
AGCTGACTTTTCAGTCCATCAAGTTCACACCAACACTCCTATGCTGTCCCTGTAATCCCCATGTCTAATCCATCTAGCCTGCACATCCCTGGACACTATGGGAAATTTAGCATAGCCAATCCACCTAACCTGCACATCTTTGGACTGCGGAAGGAAATCGGAGTATTCAGCATGGGGAGAATGTACAAACTTCACACCGATTTTCACCCAAGGATGGAATCAAACCGAAGTTCCTGGCATTGTGAGGCAGCAGAGCCAACCACTGAGCCACCCTACCAACTTCTGAAGTCCCCTGTTTCCAATAAGCCTTTAATAAGGTACCACACAGAAGCCTGCTCAATAAGATAAGAGCATGGGCAAGGTACAAGCATGGATAGATGATTGGCCAATTGGCGGAAGGCAGAGAGGGGGGGAGAAAGGTGTCTTTTTAGGATGGCAGATGATGACAAGTGGAGTTCTGCAGGGGTCCATGTTGGAGCCATGAATATTCATGCTCTACATCAACAATCTGGACAAAGGAACAGAGGATATTGTTACTACAATTGCAGATAACACAAAGACAGGTGGAGGGACAGGCAATGTTGACAGGCAATGAATAGTGAGAAGGCTGAAAAAGACTTGGGCAGGCTAGGAGTGGCTAAGGGGCAAAGCAGTGGCATTGTATAATGTGGGAAAGTGTGAGATTATGCACTTTGGTAGGAAGAATAGAGGCATAAACCATTTTCAAAATGGGTAAAGGCTTCGGAAATCTGAAGAGCAAAGGGAACATGTTTGTCTTAGTTCAGGATTCCTTCAGGTTAACATACAAGTTCCGTTGGCAAATAAGAAGACAATATCATGGTTTATATTCATGTCAGGAGGGCTAGAATATACAGATGTACTGCTGAGGCTGTATAAGCCTCTGATCAGATCACATTTGAATATTGTTAGCAGTTTTGAACCCTTATCTAAGAAAGGACATGCTGGCATTTGAGGAGTTCAGAGGAGGTTTACAAAAATGATCCTAAGGATGAAAGCCTTCTCAAATGAGAAGCAGTTGAGGACTCTGGGTCTGTGTTTGGTGGAGTTTAGAAAAATGAGTGGAGATATTATTGAAACTCTCAGAATACTGAGAGGCCTGGATGGAGTGGACATGGAGGAGACATATCCACTAGAAGAAGAAACTAGGACCTGGGGGCACAGCCTAAGAGTAAAGGGGCAACCCTTAGAATTGAGATGAGAAGGAATTTCTTCAGCCAGAGGGTGGCTAACATGTGAAACGCATTGCCACAGAGAACTGTGGAGGCCAAATCACTGAGTTCATTTAAGACAAAAGTATGTAGGTTCTTGTTTGTTGAGAAGATTTAAGGGTTATGGAGAGAGGACAGAAGAATAAGTTTAAGAAACATATCAGCCATGCTTGAATGGTAGACCGGGCTTGATGAGCCAAATGGTCTAATTCTGCTTCTATATTTTGTGGTCTTAAAAACCAGGAGACACACATTTTAAGGCAAGAGGAGAAAGAATTAAAAAAGACATGGGGGCGATTTTTGTGCACAGTGGGTCATGTGTGGAATGAACTGCCAGAGAAAGTGGTGGATGCGGATACAGTTACAGCATTTAAAATAATTTGGATGCGTAGATGAATAGGAAAGGTTTGGAGGGATTTGGGTCAAACGCAGGCAAGTGGGACTAATTTAGTTTGGGAGCATGGTTGGCATGGGCCAAAAGTTCTGTTACCCTGCTGTTTGACTCCATGATTCTTTTTTTAATTCACTTGTGAGATGTGTGTATCACTGGCTGGCCATCAATAAGATACAATACAATATCTTGTTATTGTCATGTGTGCTCCATTGTAGGAGTACGGTGCAAAACTTTTACAATATCTGCCTTCTGATGGCAACATCTTCGGTACAAGTACCAAGGTACAGTTCTTGGATACAGCAGAGGAATAAAAGTAGTTGCATTACTTGCAGGTTTGAAAAAAATAAGTGAAAAATAGGAAAACATTAAAGAGTTAACATTCCAATAAGGTAGGAAATTTTAAATAGATGTTGCAGTGTAGCAGCTCAGCACAGGGCCTCTGCACATGATCTGACTGCCCGTGGCAGACCCCAGTCCAACAGCCACTACCGTTCTGCTCTGAACCCCATTCCACTCCATGCCAGCACTCAGCTGCTCTCAGCTAAGTGGTAGGATTGTGCCTCCTCACACCAGTCTCTGTCCAGGACTCGCTGCCTGAGCATTGGTCTGGGGCTACTTCCTATGTACTGCTGTGCATTTATTGTCCATTCCTTGTTAGCTTTGAGAAGGTGGTGGTGAGTTGACTTCTTTAACTGCTGCAGGTAGAATTTGTATGAAATCTGAACATGGGAGATGTTGGCAATCAGGAGTAAAGGAGGGAAATGCTTCAAAGTCACAATGGGTGGGACAGCCAATGCAGAGAGAAAAAAACCATGTTAACCTTGAGAGAGTAGAAGCTGGAGAACATGAGCATATAAGCAGACACATAGCTTAAGAAGAGATGGGCAAGTATTGGGGGAAGGAATGAACAATGGTTTGTGGTAATTTGGAGGGGCAGGACTGATTGAAAGGGGGTACTAGTGGGGAAACTAGAGAAACAAAAGGTGCATCGAGGGGATGTGCAAATGATGAGAAAGAAAACAGAGTACGGCAGGGGAGGTAATGTGGAATATCTGGAAAAGTGGAGGAACTCCGATGCCTCAAGAATGTTGCAGGAGGAAAGCAATTAAAGCCCAGCAGGACCTCCCATTCTTATAATCATTAGGAATCCAACTGTACTCTCTGCTACTCCAGTGCAGTTACCCTCCAAAACCAGCATCATTTGGATTGTAACCAGGAATGACAGTTAAGATTGTTAAACTAAAGAATCTGCATCCTTCAATGATTCGAGAGGTCTTATGTACAGTGGTAACATCTTTGCTCCTCAACTAGTTTGAATCCTACTCGGGCTTGGTTGGTCAAGGAAGGTGCATTCATTATATGGCCAAAGAGGCCAATTGTTGGCCTCCAGTCCCTTCCAATACACCTCATGGTAGGTGAAGAATAGTGGAGGGCCTCCCTGTCTAAGTGTCAGCCATCCTACAATAAGGCAAACCACTGCAACACCTTGATCAAAAACATGGACCAATCCACAGGAAGCCAATGGCCCATCTTCAGGAATGAGGTGGACAAAAAGGAGACAGATGGATGCCATTATAAAACAAGGTTGTGGGACCATAGAAACACACAGCCTAGATTTTGTTCGATGTTAGGATAATTCTGAGAAGAGACTTCAAAAATTGGATTGTATTGACTTAACACAATGAAATTTATGGCAGAATTGAATAAGTCATGTTCAGAAAGTTTGAAGAGTGATGAGTGAAAGCTAATATCCAACAGTCAGTCACTCTGAATCTATCAATTTAGAACATAATTTGAGGTATAACAGTGGAGACTGGATGCCTTTTTGGACCCAAACATTTACAGGAATGTGGGATGAATTGTCATGGTTGAAGTTGCAGCTTTCTTTTGTGTGAGGCAATATTTTTTTTTGGATCAATCGAAGAGGAAAAACAAATGATAAATGATAAATGGGATTTGGGTAGAAAAATCTGATGTTGATCTAGTACAATAACCTGAGATATCCTTTTACAGTCACAGATATATATTGTATGGTCATAAAGACTTGTTGAGTAATTCAATGATATTTTTATCACAAGGCACATTGTAATATGACTTGCATAATCAATTTGTGTTTGGTTAAAACAGGAGAAAATTATTTGCTGAAGGCTATTCTGATGTAATCTGAGCTGGAGAAATTTAAGTGCATTGTAACTTCAGTCATGTCAGTGAAATCCTATGGTATTCATCAGGCAATTTAATTTGGTTCATGTGTATTCTTAATTTCTTTTTATTCATTTGTCAGCCAAGGATGCAATTGGCCAACATGTATAACTCATCCCTGGTTACCCTTCAGAAAGTGGTGTTGAACTGTTGCAGTCCACACGCTGTCGGTAGAACCACAATGCCAATAGGGAGGGAATTCCAAGATTTTGACCCAGTGACAGTGGAAAAAAAAGGTGATACATTTACAAGTCAGGACGCTGAGTTGCTTGGAGGGGAACTTGCAGAGTGGTAGTGTTCCCATCTATCTGCTGCCTTTGTCTTTCTGGATGGAAGTGGTAGTGGATCTGGAAGGTGCTGCTTAAGGATCTTTGGTGAATTTCTGCAGTGCATCTTGCAGATAGTGCATGCTGCTGGTGCTGAGTATTCCTAGCCTCTGACCTGTTCTTGTCACCATTGTGTTTGTATGGTGAGTCCAGTTGAGTTTCTGGTCACTAATAACCTTAAGGATATCGATAGTAGGTAATTTAGTAGTGATAACATCGTTGAATGTCGGGGGCGGGGGGGGCAGGCTAGATTTTCTCTTATTGGAGGTGGTCATCGCCTGGAAAGGGGCACAAATGTTACTTGCCACTTGTCACCCTAAGTTTGGATATTGTCCCAATCTAGCTGCTTTTGAACACTAACTGCTCCAAATCTGAGGGGGTGTAAATGGAGATGAACCTTGTGCAATCAACGATGAGAGGTTTGACCTCCAACACTGACAACCAGCTTCCTCCATTCCAGGTACGACTCCAACCAGCAGAAATTTTGCCCCGATTCCCATTGATTCTAGTTTTGCTCTTGCTCCTTGATGCCACTCTCAGGTGAATGAGCCCTTGATGCCAAGGGCTATCACTCTCACCTCACGTCTGAAATTCAGCTCTTTTTTTATTGTCCATGTTTGAACCAGTGTTGTAATGAGTGAGAAGCTGAGTGGTCCTGGCAGAACCCAAAGTGAGCATCACTGAGCAGGTGCTGCTTGATAGCACTGTTGATGGCACTTTCTATCACTCTTTTTTTGATCGTCGAGAGGAGAATTTTAAGACCACAAGACATAGTGGAAGTAAGGTTGATGCCAGTGTTGTAATTGCACTGAAAGAGTTTGGTTAAGAAAGCAGCAAGTTCTCGTATACAAGTCTTCAGTACTATTGCTGGAATGTTGTCAGGGCCCATAGCCGTTACACTATTCAGTGTCTCTGACCATGCCTATATTTGGCTGGTTACCACGCTCCAGTAGCAGACACCAGAGAGGATTTTGAGAATAGGAAAGGAGAAGTTAAGGTTCCAAGAAGAAACATTCCTTGTAAGCTGTGCAGCGCCTAAAAACACTGCACATCCCTTTACCTTAGGACTTGCGCTCTGGCTTAAATATACCATGTACTGAACTCAAGTTCGTACTAGAACAGCAAAAATTAAAGGGAATATTGTCAAAGAGTCAACACATCTCAAGTTGAAAAATGAGAACTGGAAACTAGATAAATGCTTCATTAAATTTTTTTAAAAAAGGAAAAAATAGGTCAACGTAATGAGAATGTTAATAGAAAACATTAATCTATCCAACAAGTTCATTAACATTAGTGCACTTTTCTTCTTAATTGTGTTAACTGAACCAGACGTGGCGTTTTCTGCAAAATATCTATTGGTTCATATATCTTTGCCATCCAAATCCAGGAAGCCCTTATTTTAAGAGGCTCAGAAATGGATTGCAATTATCTTCTGCAGTTTTACTTGGATTTTCATTGACTTGATCTCAGAGAATTTGCATTAATTAGTGCCTTGCCCACCTTGAGACCTTTCATTCACAGCCTGTCCCTCAAGTAAACTTGATGTCAATTGTGGTCAGTGTATTGTTGCAATTAGCTTATAATTTCAATCTGCACAGTCATTAAATGTCAACATAGGTGACAAGATTTAATGGTTTAGCTTGAACACATCTAGGACCAACTTTGCTTTGATTTCAATTTTTTTGGGATATTTGACTAAATAAATTCTTCTCTCTGGCATTCAGTGAGGAGTATTTATATAATGAGTTGTACGAATCTAAGACCAGTTAAGAGACTCAAATAATTTTACTTGTGTCCAAAACAAACATACCCTGCTATTGACATAGGAAGTTTATATTTCACAATGTGGATTAGTGGAATAAAGTTGGCCCAGTATTGATTTTAGATATCACAGTGATAGATAAAGAACACTTTTGGGTTTTGGCAAAAAAACAGTTTTATACCCAAATATTGTTCCATCACGTTTTCCCAGCTCAACCTCACCATCATTTTTAAAGATTCCACAATTATCTCGGGCAACCTTGCTCAATATAAATAGCTTGACATCATTCATAGCTGAAAAAAGACACTTTTCGTCAAAACTTTTCATTTGCGCTCCCCAGCACATTTGTGAGAAAAATATCATCAAAGTAAAGGGGAAATGATGTTTTACACCGTATGAGCAGAGAGTGCTGATTGGTCAACAAGAGAACTCTAATTGGTTGAGGAGTTGCCTAGGAGAATCCACCTGTAAAATGATGACTGACAGTTAAGTGCCAAGCTTTGTTTAAATTTAAATCAGGCAGTTTAATTCTGAATTGTCAAGGTTTCTTCCTGAGCATTGAACTAGAGTATACCAATTTATTCATTATTGGCCATTGGAATGCCATTAAAGTAGCAAAACTGAATGTAAGTTCTGTAGACACATTTTCAAATCTTGAATTCCAGCAGAAAATTCAAAACCTAGAACGAAATTTTGACAATTAAAAATGATTCTGTGATTGAGATGGACTCAGTGACACTACATATTTAAGAATGGAAGCTGAGCTCATAACATACCATATCTGCTTCGAGAAAGCTATTGTAGACATTGTAATGTCACTGGATGAGTAATCTAGAGACCTAAATTCAAATCCTTCCATAGTAGCAGGAGAAAGTTCACAATTCAATGAATTAAACTGGCATAAAAAGATCGTCTCAGCACCAGTGCTATTGTTAATTATTGTTAATTGTTGCAAAGAAACATTTGATTCTTTCGTGTCCTCATATCTTCAATTGGCCTGGCCTACATGTCACTCCAAACCCGCAGCAGTATAGTTAACTTTTAACTGCTCTCTCAAAAGGGCTTAAGAAAGCATTTGTCTCAATTACAGATGGGCAACAAATGCTGGCCTCCCACTGATACCCGTATCCCATGAAGAAATAAAGGATAGCATTCATATTCAGTGCCCAATTTTCTGCAAAGTAATAAAATATCTTCTTTATAAACTGGGAACTTAGTGAGGAACAATAAGTTTTCGTGTAATTTCTCAGCCAACCAGAGTTGACTGACCATCCAATCAGCACTCTTTCCTCATGCAAAATAGATTGTTACAATAGACTTTGGCATTCTTGCATTTCTCCTGATAAGCACAAGATGAAAAGATTTGATTTTGCTCTTTTTTTCTCCCAAAGGTATAAATTCAGTTAAATAAATTAAGAGCTTTTCTGAATGAGGGTCTCCCACACCTTGACATATACATTGTATTTCTTGAGGAACACCTTCAGGGCATCTTTGAAATGCTTCCTTTGTCATTCTCTCATTCAAGTGCCTTCCTTGCTCTGGGCAAAGATGTTTTGCTTTGGTAGTCAGACCTCAAACATCCTGCGTATGCATCCAGCCCAACAGAGTTGGTTTCAGATGATCTTGACCGTGACGCTGGTGTTGTTAACTGCTTCAAGGTCACTGATGTTAGTAGGGGTGTCGTCTAACATGGAGAACCCATCACGAACAGTGTTGATGGTACTTCTCAAGGGCCTTGAAATGGTGTCTAAACACAGTCCAGATTGAGATAGTTTGAGGCTGAGATTAATTCTTCAGTATGTTTCCATGAGGACATAAAGCAGGGCTTGGGGATTCTCTTCTGACAGAGCAGAGATGATATTCTGAAGTCATCACACACTGAAGTTCCACAAACAAGGCAGCTATTGTTTTCTTCTTGGATTTCAATTGGTTGAAATTGAAAAGTTTTCTGTCTATCCTGTAGATAATGTCTGTAGCACTGGGAAACTGCTCTTGACAAGATGAAGAATGGTGGTGCTGAAGCCAGCCAAAAGAATAAGAGCAATGAAATGACACATTCATTCTAACATGAGATCTCAGGCACACTTCTACAGTCTGGGGTTCTGTGCTTTCTTACATTGCCATGACAGTTTATATGTAGTCAACTGGCTGACTAACTGACTGTTTAAAAATTTGGTTTTTTTAAAATTTATAAACCAAATTGCCAAATTAAGAAAACTACAACTGCTTACTGGACACATTTTTACATTAACCAAAGGGAAAATATCAAAAGGAGAAATCTAAAGCTGACTAGAATTTTTTATTTGCAAAATAAACAAAATTTCCAAAAAAGACTACACCCTAGCTGTGACAATAACCAAATTTAAAAAAAAAACAAATGGAGGGAAACTCAAAAGGGACTAAACCAAAAATATGTTGGAGATGGAAATGATACACCATAGCGCTCCCAGCACCTACCTATCTTGGAAAGGCTTGAGGGTACTGCTAGATACTGTGTGCTTCCTCCCCAGGCACACCCAGTGCAGATTTGGCAGAAAAAGAGGGGCAGTCAGGAGGTTGATGACCCCTCCATGGCCTGCTGCCTGAACCTGTTGATGGTTACGTTAGGCAGGCCCATGAGGAATGTTACAAAAACAGAAATTTCTGGGAAAGTTCATCAGGCCTGGCAGCATCTGTGGAGATAATTCAGAATTAACATTTTGGGCAGAATGGTGCTGTCTTGTTTTAATTTACAGCATCTTCATTTTGTTTAGTTTCCATGACGAATGTTCTGTGACTTTCTGAATGCACTCCACACTGGGTCACCAGAGATTAGCAATATGAGTTTGAAATGCAGCCATAAAGGCAATAATTTTCTTTAAATGGAGAAAGGGTGCAACCTCCCACAACTAGTGTGTGCATGCCCCACAGGCTCCAGGTAAAGAGGGTAAGGGTCACCGTAAGGCTACTTTCTCATTAGAGAGAGACGACTGGTGGTGAGTTTAAACTGAACGTCATCACGCGTCAGATAAGGGGAGAGGTAGAGGAGAGTCCTTCATGGTAATAAAATCCGAAAGAATTGTGGATGCTATAAATCAAGAACAAAAACAAGTTGCTGGAAAAGTGCAGACGCTATCAGACTTGCTGAAAAGAAAAGACCGGAGTTAACGTTCCAAGTCCAGAGACCTTTCCTATTCTGATTTTTAACTCACAGATGCTGCCAGGCCTGGTGAGCTTTTCCAGCAACGTTGCTTTTGTTCCATCATGGTAACCTCAGCTAGGACAGTAACTGAACGCTCACTGTCAGCATTACAAACAGGCCAAAGTGGTTAGCCTGGAAATCCATGGACCACCTTCATCTACGATTATATGGGACTGCTGCACATAGCACCCTGCATCTCAGGTCTCGATACCTCGACTATCTGTCTTGTTTTAGAAAAAGAACTCACTGCTAATTTAGAAAATCATTCTAAATCAATGCATCATTTCCCTCTAAAGCTAAGTTGAGTCACCAAACTCAAAATGCTGTCTCTCCATGGGCCTGCTGAGTTCCTCCAGTCATGTTTGTTTCTGTTTCTCTCTAAAGGTGACTGGCTCTGAAGTGGTGAGTCAAATGCACATCATTTGTTCTCAAACAACTCTTGAGCTGCTTTGGTTGACACTTAATGGGATATGCATTTTGAACGCTGATTGTTGACAACTACTTTTCAGTACTGATTTAACAAGCAGTGGAACACCAACCCCTAAAGTGCCCAGTTTTACACCACCTCAGTGCATAAAGATAATTGAACTTCGGAAATTTTCATCCAGTGGCATCTCCGGCCTTGGGCAACTGTCTGTTTGTAAGGAGTCTGCACATTCTCCCCGTGTCTGCGTGGGTTTCCTCCGGGTGCTCCGGTTTCCTCCCACAGTCCAAAGATGTGCAGGCTAGGTGGATTGGCCAGGCTAAATTGCCCGTAGTGTTCGGGGTGTGTGGGTTATAGGGTGATGGGTCTGGGTGGGATGCTTCAGGGGCAGTGTGGACTTGTTGGGCTGAAGGGCCTGTTTCCACACTGTAGAGAATCTAATCTAATCTAAATTTGACCTTTTTAAAAAATCTTCGAGTAAAACAGAGCTGTGTGTTTTGCTATAAACCATTATTGGCAGAAACTTTGCTCCTGGTCGCTTAGCAACAGAACACCGCTAAGGATTCAGGGATTTACAGATGATGATATTGCTGGAACAGATGTGGAAAGGTAACTGATATCCATTTAACTTAAAAGACAGCATTTTCTTCACTTTTGATGCCGCTTCATGTATCTGAGCATCTGCTGCCGTCCGTTTCTGAGAAAGTAAGAGAGTTCAGTTCACGAAACGACTAGAAAAGATTGCATTTTGATGGCCAACTTCCCATTTGCTGCTTGTGCTGAAGGTGTGGATGTATCCCATCTTCCATATTTCACAGATCGGCCCTGGAAATTTTTTTAGGTTTCTCATCCCTTTGAACTCGGAATCGCGACAGGAACAAGCATGGAAATGGTGCCGAGGAACTGGTCATCTCCTTTTCCAACTTGAGACGGTTGCATCCGTCAGCTCTGATTTATTGAGGGACCACAGCAAACACAGGATGGCCAGGGGCTTCAGCTAATGCACTCATAGCCGTGACTGGATGCAGTTGAGGATGAAGTGCCCCTCGACACTATCCCACCCACTCCTGTGTTCCCCCACCCCGCTCCCCTAACCTCCCCCACATCCCACCCCAACCATTCTACGCATGAGCTGTCATGGCCACCTCTTCGAGCTAAAGGGGTCAAAGGTGTGCTATCAAAGCAGGGAGAAGGCACTGATTTGGATAATCAATCATGATCATATTGAATGGACAAGCATGTAGGAAGGGCTGAATGGCCTATTCCTGTTCCTATATTTTTTGAGACTGAGGTTGTTTTTCCCATATTGCTGACTGGAAATCCAGAACAGGGAAATAATTGTGGCCCCCATGTGATAAGAAGGAAATGAACATGTTGGAGAGAGTGTGCAGAAGAAATTTGTAAGGATGAGTGATGTCGATGATGAGGATGAACTGAAGAGGTTAGGACTCCTTTCTGGAGAGGAGAAGGTGGAGAAAAGACTCGATAGAAGTTTGGAAATACATGAGCGAATTGGATAGAGTAGAAAGGGAGAAATTATTCCCACTTGTAAAAAGAATGACAGGATGTAGATTTAAAATAATGTGCAAGAAAAAAGAGTTTTACTCAGCGAGTAGTCATGGCTTGGAATGGACTGACTGAAAATATGTGGTGGAAGCAGGGTCAATTGATGTATTGGAGGGGGCATTGGAGAATTATTTGGATAAAGGTGGTATACAGGGTCTTGGTGAAGAGGCATGAGATTAGCACAAGTTAATATAACCGAAGCAGCCATGATGGTTGAGTGGCCTCTTCTGCGCCATGACAATTCTGCGATTCTGTGAGAATAAAACACAAAATATTTGCCCTCAGTTGAAAACCTGCTACAGAAAGGTCAGCCACAAATTGATCCTGACCTCTCCAGAAATGGCTAGATTCTGGGATGGTGCCAATAGTTTAGTGTGGGTGCTGCTGGTATGAAATGGTGTGATCGCCTACCCACCCACCTCCAATCCTGACCCTGCTTCAGAAATCCGGCCCAGAAATTGGCAGAAGGACGATAGATCTTGTTGACCTAAAGAATGTCAAAAAATGTACATTTTCACCCCATAACTCTGCAATTGCTATGAATATTTACGGTGTGTTTGAAGATACGAAGGACAAAATACAAAAATGTAATTTCGAGTTTGACCCACAGCATTTGTTACAGAAGATATACTGGCTGACGTTGCAAGTCCACATGCTGCCATAAACCGTAAACCATAAACCATAGCACCCTCAAAGGGTGCTGCCAAAAAATCAGCAGTGCAGAGCAGATAAATCCACCAACTGGTTGCACGGGCAGTATATTTTCAAATCCTGTTACATAGCCCGTATAGATGTAATAGCTGGCCATAAAGTAAACATGCCTTTCTGCACTCAGTGAGATGACATTGCCCTGAGAATAATTGTGCCTTGTTTTCCACACCGTGAGGATTATCTTTACTGTTGTAATGCACATTATTGTAATAAATGATTCCACTTTTATCGATGTTTTCCTTCATTCTTGGGATTCTACCCAACAGTTTCTATTAAGTTTGCATGCAAAAATGATTTTTCTACGTTATGGTCAGATGTTTCACATTCCACACACAATAGTATATAACAGCGCATGTTATTGAACATAAATGCCCACAATAATAGCTCACCAATGTCCTTCAGGGAAGGAAATCTTCCACCTTCACCTGGTCTGGCCTACATGTGGCTACAGACTGACAGCGATGTGTCTGACTCTCAACAGCCTTCTGAAATGGCCTAGTATGCCACTCAGTTGTACCAATCACTACAAAGTCACAACAAAGAAATGAAACTGGACAGAACACCTGGCATTGACCTAGGCACCAGAAAAAGACAACAGCGAAAACAGCCCTGCCGACCCTACAAAGTCGTCCTCACATATATCTGGGTGTGAATACTAAAATTGGGAGAGATGTGTCACAGACTAGTCAAGCAACAGCCTGGCATAGGCATACTCATGGAATCATACGTTACAATGTCCCTGACATCACCCTCACCCTCCCTGGATATGTCCTGTCCCACTGGTAGGACTGACCCAGCAGAGGTGGTGACACAGTGGTATATAGTCAGGAGGCAGTTACCCTAGCAGTTTTCAACCATGACCCTGGACCTCATGATGTCTTATGGCTTCAGGTTATATCTAGGCAAGGAAACCTCCGACTGATTAGTACATACAGTCCTCCCTCAGCTAGTGGATCGCTGCTCATCCATGTTGAACAACACCTGGAGGAAATATTGACAGCGACAAGGGCACAAAATATACTCTGGGTGGGAGATTCCAATGTCCACTGCCAAGAGTGGTTCAGCAGCAGTACTATTGATCGAGCTGGTTGGGTCCTAATAGTCTTAGCTGTTAGATTGGTGAAGTTATTCCCATTTGTAAAAGATAAAAATAGAATGACAGGTCTGCAGCAGGTGGTGAGGGAATCAACAAGAGAGAAAAATATACTCGACTTCATCCTTACCAAAAGTCGGCTGCAGATATTTCTGACCATGATGGTATCAATAAGAATGACTATTACACAGTCCTGTGCTGATGAAGTCCCACCTTCACACTGACAATAACCTCTATTGTATCCATTCCAGCAATAGTACTTAAAACTTGTACTCCAGAAACTCCACAGGAAACTCTCCAGAAACTTGCCACTCCCATAGCCGAGCTTTTCCAGTATAGTTACAATTGTATTGTACCTACCCTGACAAAGTGGAAAATTGCCCAGGCATGTCATATCCATAAAAAGCAGAACGAATCTAGCCCAGCCAAATGCTGCCTCTTCAGTGTACTCTCAACCATCAATAAAGTGAGGGAAGGTGTTAGCAACAGTGCTATCAAGCAACACCTGTTCAGCAATGCCTGCTCACTAATTCTTAGTTTGAGTTCTGTCAGCTCTTAACTTCATTACTACTTTCACTTCAAACATGGAGAAAAGAACTAATTCTCAAGGGGAGGTAACAGTGCCACCCCTTAACATCAAGGCCACACTTGACAAAGTATATCAAGGAGCTTGTGTAAAACTGGAATCAATGGGAATCAAAAGGCGAACTCTCTGCTTGTTGGAGTTGTACCTGGAACAGAAGAAGACGCTCATTGTTCTCGAAGGTCAGTCATTTCAGCTGTAGGTCATCGCTGCAGGACTTCCTCAGGGTAGTGTCCTAGGCCCAACCGTCTTCAGATGTTTCATCAATGACCTTCCCTCCATCATAAGGTCAGAACTGCGGGTGTGTGTCAATGATTGCATGATGTTCAGCACCATTTATAGCATATAGCAAAGAGATAGAGATAGACGACTTAGTGGTGCATTGTAAAGACAACAATGTCTCCCTCAATGTCAGCAAATTTGACTTCAGGAAGTAGAGTGCAGGACACACCCCTGTCTGTATCAATGGTGTTGAGGTGGAGGTGGTCATGAGCTTCAAGTTTTGAGGAATAAATATCACCAACAATCTATCTTAATCCATCAATGTTGACGCTATAATCTTGAAAGCACACCGACGCCTCTATTTCCTCAGAAGGCTAAGGAAATTCAGCAAGCCCACAATGACTTTTACCATGCCAACCTCAAGAAAGTGCTGCCAAAGTACCACCAGCTCTTCTCCCAACCTATGAGAAGATTGAAAATGCCTGGGCCATTGCCACACAGCCATCAAAGACGCTTACTCTTCCACACCTCAGAAAATCAGGTCATGACGCTGTGTTCCTCCTCCCAACTTAACATCAGAAACTGATATGGGAGGTTCCTTCACAGAAAGAAATGCAATGCTGGTCTGAGACAATGGAAGAGTGTGTCCAGGACTGTTTAGAGGGACTGTTTAGAGGACTGGACTGTTTTCAAGTACTCAGCAGTAAATCTAGATGAGTACACCACCACCATCATGGGCTTCATGAGTGAATGTGTGGAAGGTTGTGTACCAAAAAGTCAATCTAGATGTTCCCCAACTGTAAACCTTGGATGAACTGGGATATCCACTCCCTACTGAAGACCAGATGTGCAGCATTCAAGTCAGATGACCCAAACCCTACAGGAAATCCAGATATGGCCTCCACAAAGTCCTCAGAGATGCTAAGAGGCAGTACTGGACCATGTTAGAGGTCCAAACCACTCATACGGACACCTACCACCTCTGGCAAGGCCTAAATGACATTACAGGATACAGAAAAAATGCAGAGCAAGATTGTGGACAAAGACACAACTCTCCCTGATGCGCTCAATGCTTTCTATGCTCGGCTCAAGATGAATGCCATTGACACGGTCTCACCTGTCCCAATAGCCCCGGATGCATCTGTTCCCTCCATCACTGCTGCAGACGTTAGGTCAGCCTTCCTGGGATTCAACCCAGGGAAAGCGATGGGCCTGGACCGAGTCCCCAGCCACACCTTTAGATCCTGTGTGGACTAACAGTAAAGCTACTGAACTGTTCAAGCTCCTCGTGGGAGCATGAAGCAGTGCCGATACTGTCAGTGATGTAGCGGAGGAGGAGGTGGGGGATAATGTCAGTGTAACAGCAGAAAAGGGACTGTTCCACGAAACCAAGAAGAGTCAGGCATAGCTTGGGCTCATACAAGTGCCTATGGCTACCCCCCTAGTCTGTAGGAAGTGGGGAGGAGTTAAAGGAGAAGTCGTTCAGGGTAAGGACAAGTTCTGTTAAGCGAATGAGGATGGGGGGTGGTCTGGTTGGGCCTGTGTGAGATGAAGAAGCAGAAGGCTTTTAGGCCATCTGTGTGGGGGGTACAAGTGCACAGGAATTGGATGTCCATAGTGAAGATCAGATGTTGAGGTGTTGTAGAGCATCCATGCTCTGTACACAACAAACGACAACACCTTCCAGTTGCCAATAATTTTCACTCCCTCTCCCACTCTCTGGGTGAAATGTCCATCCTGGGTCCCTCCAGTGTCACAATGATACCACCCACAAACTGGAGGAGCAGTGCCTCATATTCTGCCTCAGGAGCCTACAGCCTGATGGCCTAAATATTGAATTTGCCAGTTTTAAAAGCTCCCCACCCCCAGCCTCATCCCATGACCAATCCTCCATCTTATCCCCACCTCCTTGACCTGACACAACCTGTCCATTTCTCTCTTACCTACCCGCCCAACCTAGCCCACTGACCAATCCCCACCACTCCCCACCTGCACTGGCCTATCACCATCCTACCTACCTTCCATAGCCCCACCCCTCCTCTGTCTATTAATTTTGGAACTCCCTTCCCCCTCCCCATTTCTAAAGAAGGGTCTCGACCCGAAACGTTAACTTTCTTGCTCCTCCGATGCTGCCTGACCTGCTGTGCTCCACACTGTGTTGTCTCAAAAATGCAAGAAGTTTAATTTGGGAAACTTACTTGGCATGGAAGAGTTAGACCAAAGGATTTGTTTTCATGCAATATGTCTCTATGACTTTGTAAATTCTCTGCCACAAAGAGCAGTTGAGACCAAAACATTGAATATGTTCAAGGAGGGATTAGGTATAGTTCCTAAGGTTAAAGGGATTAAACAGAATAGCAGGGAAAGTGGGTCCAGTGTGCTGTGTTGGATGATCAGCCATGATTATATGGAATGGTGGAGCAGACTCAGAGAACCAACTGTGTCTCTTCCAGCTCCTATTTCCTGTGTAATAAACAGCAATTCTTGTTCAGTACACAAAATTGGCTTTGCATCCACCTAGATCAGAAACTAAAGTAAACTTGGAATGATCTACACTTTTTCAAGTCTTCACCTTTGGTGGTGACGCCAGAAACAGTGGGGCCTGATTTCCAGCACTTTATCGCAGCGAGGTGTGACAACCATTTGAAATAATAGCTAGGGAAGGGCAGCAATGCACCTCATCATTGGGTGGATGATGGTAGACTTATTCTTCACATTATTTACAGACAGAAAATTAGATCTCATTCAAGACAGAATGAAGGCCAAGCAGGCTGAAAGTATAAGGGCTGCGGAGGGGTCAAAGTAAACAATTGAAAAGTTAAGTGGTGTTATAGGTTTTTAAAAATCTATATGCTCCCCATCTGACCTGTTCCCTTTACCTATCCAACAAGTCAACTTTTTAAAAAATCAATTTTCTTTATGTGCAACATGTCTTACAATATCCTGACTACCTTCAATAGATCCTTTTCATTCTAAATACTTACCATTTAACCATTAAAATAAGAAATCACTGAAAACAGTTTTTCTTAACGTTGATATTAAGCACTTCTAACAAATCTTCAATTCAATTTCACTGTTTAATGAGAACTATCACAACATTATTACTGATTCTAATGGCATTGCAATAGTGCAGCAATAGTAGCCTTAGTAGTAAACAAATGTGCTCCAGAATTGATTGTACATATAGTAAGTTTATTCCTGTTCAACTACAATTCTGGTATCAACTCAGCAATGTAGAAAATTGCCTGGATGGATCCTGTGAAGTGAGAAAAATCCAATCCTGCCAATTACTACCTCTTCAGTTTACTCTCAATCGTCAGCAAAGTGATAGACCTGGTCTTTGGCAGTGCTATCAAGTGGGACTTGCTAAGTAATAACCAACTAATTGACATTCAGTTTGGGGTCTTCCGGAGATTCTCAGTTCCTGACATTAATACAGCCTTGGCCCTATGTGCACAAAAGAATTAAAGTGTCAAGGCAAAGTGAGAGTGTTAGCCAATGATATCAGAGTGGCATTAATGGAATTGAGGGAAACCTCTCCATTGGATGTGGTCATACTTAGTGCAAAGAAAGATAATGGTGGTTGCTGGATGTCGATTTTCGCAGCTCTAAGATATTGTTGTAGAAGTTACTCAGGGAAGTGTCCTCATTTCGTCCATCTTCAGCTGCTTTCTCAATGACCTTACCTTCGTCATAAGGTCAGAAGTGGGAATATTCACTGATGATTGCACAATGTTCAGCACGATTCTCAAATCTTCAGATACTGAAAAACTCTGTGTCCAAATGCAGAAAGACTGGTACAAATCCAGGCTTGGGCTATTAAGTGGCAAGTAACATGCATCCTGTTGAAATGTCTATACCCCTGGATAGAGAGAACTTAGCCAAGTCAATCAGTGGTATTCCCATCAGAAAGATATCAACATCCTAAGGTCTATCATTGACCAGAATCTGTATTGGACCTGCCATATAAATTCTGCGGCTATAACAGCAGATCAAAGGCCATGATTTTTCAATTAGTGGGTATCTCACCTCTTGATGCCTCAAAGTCCCTTCATCATTTAGAAGACATATGTCAGATGTGTTATGAAAGATTCTCCACCAACCTGAATGAGTACAACTCCGAAAGTACACAAGAAGTTTACCACCGGCTGGGACAAAGAAACTTACTAATTGACTTAACATGCAATATTCAATCCCTCTACCCCTGACGCACCATGGCTACATTGAGCACAGTCTATAAAATGCACTGCAGAAGCTCACCGACTCTCCTCCACTATTGCCAGGTAGAAGGGCAAGGGCAGCAGATGGATGGGAATACAATCACCTGCACATTCCCCTCTGAACCACACTCCATCCTGATTTGGAACTACACCTCTGTTCCTTCTGAAGTGTTTTATTCTAACATCATTTTGTTGCTTTTGAATTCTGTAGAGGAGGATCTATACTGATTCAAATCTTATTCACTGAGATGGAATTAAAACCAGGCCCACATAATGTCCTGCATACTTTTCAATGGCCTTTCCAGCAATTTTTGCTACTTTTGAGAATGTGTATATGTACCACCGAGACACAAGTCCCTGAGTTTCAACAGCTCATTCGGAATTCCATTTTACCTCTGCTCAATGGGCAAAACTGTGGCAGATAAAGTTCAACATAAGCAAATATGAGATTATTAATTTTGGACTGTAAAAGTTTAGATCAGGGCATTTTCTAGATGATATAAAGTTAAATACAATGGCTATCCTAAGAGACTTGGGCGTTCATGTGTATAGATCATTGAATTGCCATGACAGGGCATAGAGAACAATCAAGCAAGCTGATGTAATGCTGGCCTTTGTATCTAGAGGACTATACTGTAAAGATACAGAAATTTACAATGCCCTGGTTAGACCCCACTTGGAGAACTGCGAGCAGATCTGGGCACCACATCTTGGTAAAGATATGTTAACCTTGGGGAGTGTACAAGATAGATTTACAAGAATGATACAAGGACTTATGGGGGTTAAGCTTTGAGGGAACACTGCACATGTTAGGCCAGTGTTTCCTAGAATTTAGAGGGTTAAGGCTCAATCTAGTCGAAGTTTTCAAGGTATTGACAGAAAAGATAGGGTAAATAAAGATGAACGGTTTTCACTGGTTGGGGATTTTAGAACTGGGGCATATTTTAAATATTAGGGCCAGACTGTTCAGAAGATATGTTAGGAAGTAGGATGGTAGAGGTTTCGAATTTTCTTTCTCAAATGGCAGTGAATGATGTGTCAGTTGTGAATTTTAAATCTGAGATAAATCAACTTGTATTAAGCAAAGGTACTAAGGGATATGGGTCAAAGGCAGTAATATAGAGTTAGGGCACAAATCTGCCATATCACTGAATGGTAGAATGCACTCGAAAGGCTGAGTGGCCTACACTTATCCCATTGTTCCACAGTTCCAATCGTTGTACTAAATTGAATTACTTTACACTTCTCTTTGATAAATTGGATTTACGATGTCTTTAGTTCTTCCAGTCATCCTAAAATCTGTTATGACTCTCTTCATTGTTAAGTATCTTTCCAAGTTTTGCATCAGCGAAACTTTGACATTATTGCCTGCAGATGGAAGATACGAGTTCACTAAAGTTCCCAGAGATGCAACTTAATACTTTCCTTATGGCTGAAAAGAAAAGGTTTATTATTCATCTCTGCTTTCTGTGCCTGGGCTAATTCTGCACTCGTTCTGCTATAGATCTTTTAAGCTGTAGGTCGTTCAATCTTTACGAAGCTTAAACCTGTGAACAAAGCAGCTGGAGTAGGTGACTCAGTATGTTAAGCCTTTGACCAAATCCCCTCAAATATAGCAAGGAGATAGCCTAGACCCTAACTTTTATCATATTAAAGGCAAGCATAAGATGCTATGTTCCAGATATAATTTGATAGGTCATGATACTCAGCTTTAAGCGAAACACACTCTATTCTTACACCTAATTAAAATATAAACAAAAGAAAGAAGAATTTGTAAGGCTTTATTTAACTCTATTGGAAAACAGAATAGTTGATTATTTAACCACAAATTAGCAACAGTTCCAATATAGTAACCCTCCATACAAGCAGCTGTTGCAAAGGCAAATTCAGTAAAATAGATTCTCTTGGGCAGACTACACCTCTTCTCATTCACCTTCCTGCAAGAACACAATCCCCTACTCCCAATTCCTCCACTGCACCTGCTCCCAAGATGAGGCGTTCCATGACCAAACATCCTAAATGTCCTCATATTTCAAGGACCATAACTTCCCCTCTTCAGTAGTCTAAAATATTCTCGACCGCATCTCTTGCGTTACCCGTGCCTCTGCCCTCCCATCTTCTCCCACGATAAAAACAAAGGCAGAATTCCCCTTGTCCTCACGTATCACCCCACTAACCTCTGGAATCAACGCATCATTCTCCTCCATCCACAATCTGATCCCACAACGAAGGATATATTTCCCTCCTCAACCCTATCTGCTTTTCATAGGGACCGCACTCTCTGTGACTCCCTCATCCACTCCACACTCCTCGCTAGTCCCACTGTTCCCGGCACTTTTCCTTGCAGCCGCAGGAAGAGTTACACCTGCTCCTACATCTCCCCCCTCACCTCCATCCAAGGTCCCAATAAAACCTTCCACATCAGACAGAGGTTCACCTGCACATCCGTCAATGTGGCCTATTGCATCCACTGCTCCCGATGTGGCCTCCCCTACATCAGGGAAACCAATCAGAGGCTTGGAGACCGCTTTGTAGAGCACCTGTGCTTTGCTCGCAACAAACGACAACACCTTTCAGTCGTGAAACACTTCAACTCCCCCTCCCACTCCCTGGACAACATGTCCACCCTGGGCCTCCTCCAGTGTCACAACAATGTCACCCAGAAACTGGAGGATCTGCACCTCATATTCCACCTTGACAGCCCACAATACAATGGTCTCAATATGGATTCTACCAGTTTAAAAATCTCTGCCCCCCCACCACCCCGGCCTCATCCTATGACTAACCTTCCCTCTCATCACAGCCTCCTTGACCTGTCCATCTTCTCTCCCACTTATCCAATCCTCCCACCTCACTGACCGATCCTCACCACTGCCTACCTGCGCTCATCTATCATCATCCCAACTACCTTCCACAGCCCCACCCTCCTCTTTCTATTTATTTCAGAGCTCCCTGCCCCCTCCCCCATTTCTGAAGAAGGGTCCAGACTACAAACGTCAGCTTTCCTGCTCCTCTGATGCTGCCTGGCCTGCTGTGTTCGTCCAGCTCCACACTGTGTTATCTCATATACAATGTGTTCCCAGTCCAGAAGAAAAGAACACCAGGAAAACCTCCTGGCAGAGACAGAGAAACTCCAGCTTTTTGTTGTGATAGGGAGAAATGAACAGCTTCCATGCCCAACTTCAAAACTCCAACAATTTATTGAAATTTAAGCCACAACCCTGTTCATGTTGCTTCTATTGTTCCAACTTGAAAGAAAAACAAAAGGCCTCACAAGATGTTTACTTTATTGGCTTCAAAGAGCCAACTCAGTACCTCTAGCTCAAAACCTGTCTTCAAAAATAAAAGGAAAAACGCACTTCTTAACACCATAGTATCATCACAGATCATATTTGTTTTCAATTTATTTTTTATTTTGTTTTGTGCATTCCAATATGCAGTATTGAAGAGGAGGCTCTTCTAAGTGCGTTGGAAATATGCCATGAGGATGTGATTGGATTGGTGTATGTTTGATTTCAAACTGTGTGGATTAGGGTTACAAGCAGTCATTGTCTATGGAGCTGGCCTTCGGACATTTGTGGCTACTGGACAAGATAGAAGCCTAATGCATCAAGCAGTGAGCTGGAGGCATTAGAGACCCACTCTGGCTTTCAGGTCAGGATTTGATTTTTAGTTTCTCTCCAACTGGGGGAGAACAGGAAACTGCACACAAATACAGCAAGATTAGACTGATATCGTTATGATCCCAGTTGATGTTATTACTGGACAAATCAGATCTCTTAAAATGATATCTGAGATAACAAGGTGTAGAGCTGGATGAAAACAGCAGGCCAAGCAGCATCAGTGGAGCAGGAAAGCTGATGTTTTGAGTTGAGATCCTTCTTCAGACCCTTCTTCATTTTTCTGAAGAAGGGTCTTGACCCGAAACATTAGCTTTCCTGCTCCTCTGATGCTGCTTGGCCTGCTGTGTTCATCCAGCTCTACACCTTGTTATCTCAGATTCTCCAGCATTGGCAGCTCCTACTATCTCTGAAACTGATATCTGGCTTGATAGACCATATTTGTTTTCTTTTTATTTAAGTGATTGTAATGAGATCAGCAGCAGGTCCTCATAGAATATGAGTTCCCTGATGAATCTTTTAATCTGGTCCAATCAGGGAGGCCTGGCTAACATATAAAAATGGGTCAGTGTCAGAAACACTGATGCTGGTACTTGACTCTGAATGACACAGGACTAATGACAAATAATGTTCATGTGTAGATAAAGGGTGACTTGATGATTGTTATTAGCCTCTGAGAGTTATTTCAGCAGTGTTTTCATTGATTAAAAAGGACAAAATGCTGCAGATTTTGTTTTAGCGACAAACAGAAGGTTATTGTACATTTAGATTCAAAATGGAAATAAAATAGAATTTTAGAGATGGGCAATAAATTATGGCCAGCCAGTCATACTCAGATTCAATGAGCGAATTAAAAACAAAATTAGCTATGCTATTTCTATACAACACAACTTGTAATATTTCAAAATACACAGTAAAAAACACAATCCCATCTATTACAAAAAACAATCCCATTACAGTTCTCAAACACTGGGGTAAATTCCCTTTTCTGTCAAATCCTTGATTTAACTGGTTCTTCCAATTCTCAGTCTTAAGAGTTTGTTAATTTCTTCCTTTGAGTATTCTCACGACTAAACTTTGATTTCCTTAGTTTCAAACAATCCACTGACATGTCTAACCAAACACTTCTGATCTGGAACTATAATCCTTACATTGAGGCAACATTGTTGGAATTAAGTTGCCTGAACTATTGCCTTTCTTCAAGAGAAACTATTCCTTTACATCTAACTCCAAACAAATGTTCTGCAAACTTTAAAGAAAACCTTCCAAACTACAAATTTCCCATAATGTGAAAAAATTCAATTCCGAATTCTTCTAAACTCGAAGTAACTCATGTTTTCCAATGTTTACTCTGTGCAATCATAAAACTTTCACATTGCATATAAATTCCCATTATCACTCCAAGAGCTCTACCTCCTTCAGACTGAAGAAAAAGTCTCCAGAAAGACTGACAAGTTAATTATTTAAAGCTCCTCATGCATGCACACCAAAACCCACATGCCATTCATTCAGAATCTAAGCTTTAAAATAAATGATATGAAAATATATACAAATCACACACCTTGCATTGTGTGTGTAAGTGCAAGCAAATGGGCATCTTGCCACTCATTACTGAGGTTCCCATCTCACTATCCAAGCTGAAAGTGTAAAATTGGATTTTTTTTTCTCTCTGTTGCGAATCTTATTTTTCTAATCTTGCTATATTTTCCCAATTAACTCGTCATTGCCCATGTTGTTCAGACAAGGAGAAAATGTAGTTCTTTATAATTGTGTTTGAGGTTTGTTGGTAATAAATTGCCTGCCTCTCTTACTTATTACCCCAGAGATAATTGTACATTCATGTTGTATATTAATGACTATTAGACTTTATTTTATTGGGCTTTGGTATCTGAGGCCTTGTTTAAATTAATTGGCTAAATTCAAAAAGCTGTTGCCTCTATAAAAATGCTGCTTTGCCTGCTAGCAGTGCAGCCTTCTGAAACAATGTTTCAATTTCAAGAACTCTCTGTGTATCTCCAAACCCAGAAAAAAAATCGTCTTTTAATGGGACCACATACTCTTTCCCCCTTATCATTTTACAAACAAATTCTAATGTCCTGTCTTCAGAACTGTAAGTACTACATTCAACTTCACAAGACACACAACAAGATAATAAAGTGTGAAGCTGGATGAACACAGCAGGCCAAGCAGCAGCTCAGGAGCACAAAAGCTGATGTTTCAGGCCTAGACCCTTCATCAGAGAGGTCTCTGATGAAGGATCTAGGCCCGAAACGTCAACTTTTGTGCTCCTGAGATGCTGCTTGGCCTGCTGTGTTCATCCAGCTCCACACTTTGTTATCTTGGATTCTCCAGCATCTGCAGTTCCCATTATCTCTAAGACACACAACAATGTGTTTGACTTTTAACTGTTCTCTAGACAGTTGGTGATAGACAATTGAATACTGGCACAAGCAGTGATGTATGCATTTTATGAATAAATCAAAGGATTCATGCATTATCTAGTGTGGGAGTTCAATACTGCGCTAATATTACTGCATTATTTGATCTGCTTGCTTTCAGTTAAGTCATTAAACTGACGCACTATCTGTTTTCAAGGAAGGTCAGGAGGATTGTTCAGAATTAGTGTTCATGTCACTATTATCTCTAAATCAACATGAAACAAATGGATTAGTCAGTTAATCATGGTACTGTTGTTTCCATATCTTAGCTCTGCGTAATTTAGCAGCACTATTTGCCCACAGAAAATGATAGTGACAATTCCTCAAAAATAATTAAGTACTTTTCCAGGCCTTTGTGATATCCCGAGGATACATTAATGAGCTATATCAACCACCCCCCCCCCTTTTTTTGGCTAATTTTGATGAGTAAAGACCATTTTTTAAAATTATTTTTATGTTTTTTTTAATTGTGGAACAAAATGTTTTGAAAACAAAGGGAATTAGAATGGTGGCTGTATGTTTTGAAAGTAAAAATTGATAACTTTTTTCGAATTCAGTTTGTTATAGAATGTGACCTGTGTACCTGTGAGTTCTAATGATTGCAGGAGAACTGGAATCAAAGGCTTTTTTTTTAACAAGTGAGGCAAATTAGTGTGAACCAATGGTTACATATCAATGACAAAGGCATTCTGCCTGGCAAAAAGCATATGATTGGTTGTCAGTTACCAGAACAGTTTAAGGTGTAAATAAGACAGAGAGAAGCCATTCAGGCCAGAAGAGAAACCAGCAGGTCTACAACAGCCAAAATCTGTCACACATATTTCTTTATCATAAGCATCTTTAAACCTGAAGAATATCTGCTCATTTTCCTTAATAAAAACCAAAAGAACCGCAGATGCTATAAATCATGAACAAAAACACAAATTGCTAGAAAAGCTCAGCAGGCCTGGTGGCATCCGTGAAGAAAAAATCAGAGTTAACTTCCTTAGAACTAAGAGCCCTGAGAAGGGTCACCAGGCCCAAAACAGGGCTTGTGGAATTCATTGCCACAGAGTGCAGTGGAGGCCAGGACGTTGGATGCCTTCAAGGCAGAGATCGGCAAATTCTTGATCTCAGAAGGAATCAAGGGCTACGGGGAGAGTGCAGGGAAGTGGAGTTGAAATGCCCATCAGCCATGATTTAAATGGTGGAGTGGACTTGATGGGCCGAATGGCCTTACTTCCACTCCTATATCTTATGGTCTTATTAAGTGTGATTTTTTTTCTTCACAGGTGCTGCCAGACCTGCTGAGCTTTTCTATCAACATCTGGATTTTGTAGCTTATTTCCCTTCATCCCTAAATGTAAGGTATGAGTTTGAGGTAGGTATGTCAGAGATCTTTCATATGTGAACCAGCCACCCTGTGCCACTTGCAAACTAGTGGAAGCATTCAGAAAAAAAGAAGGCTGAGGAGAAACCCTTTGATCAACAAAAAAGAATCCACGGACCTTGTGAAGGAAAACTACAGAAATGTTGTTTGAGTTTTTCCTGTGTTTTTTTCTGTTTATGTTTATCTGTGTTTTAGGGGAGTTTAGAAAGGTTTTAGGACTTTAATCTTACAGTCAACATCATTTAATTTAATTGTTTACATGTAACTAGAATTTAATGATGTATAGAACTAATGACGCTTGTTAAGTAACTCTTGGTGTGAAAATTCACTTGTTTAGGGATTTTGCATATTTTATCCCAAAAGCTTTAACTTTCGCGATGGCTCCAAGATTAACTGAGCTGGATTTCTAGCATGTCACCCCATTCAATCTTGACAGATATTACTGGATAATTACTCCAAAAAACCAGCAGGCCTGTTTTTTCCAGCATCCATGGAGAGAGAAAAACATAGTGTTCAAG
The DNA here is from genome assembly GCF_030684315.1 of Stegostoma tigrinum. Taxonomy (NCBI): domain Eukaryota; kingdom Metazoa; phylum Chordata; class Chondrichthyes; order Orectolobiformes; family Stegostomatidae; genus Stegostoma; species Stegostoma tigrinum. Next base: position 56,210,045 of record NC_081370.1, on the reverse strand, counting down.
TTTCAGGTTAATCATCTTGTATCAGAACATCTGAATCAATTACTCTGTGACTCTATTCACATTGAGTTTCCCCAAAATTTTCTGCTACTGTTTCAGAGGTTTGTCATTGGCCAGTCTTATATATTCACTTACTTATTAATCAGGGTTTTGGAACAGAAAAGTTATTTTTGCTAGAAGTGCCATTCACATCATATTACTGTAAAAGGATTATGTTGCAATGTTAGAACTGTGAATGCCTTTTGACTGGGGCTGCATCAAGCATGTAGCGTAATTCAATATACTTTGTTAGATGCTGAGAAACAATTGTTTTTCTAAAGGTAGAATAATTCTTTCTAATTAGAAAGGTCATTGCTTTAAATGAGTTCACCTTTAGACATCCATCTGCTGACAGTTAAGTGCTGATTGCTCTTTTCTTTTCTTTTTCAAAGTATATCAGCCTTTCAGTCTGAAAGACAACAAATACTCCACTGTCAGGATAACCACAAATATATGTTTAATCCATAACAGTGAAGAGGTAATTAAAAGAAAAACACAATCAACCACCCTATAGTAGTTAATGAATGTTTTTCAGGCTTTATCATAAACCATTCTAATAATATTCATAATGTTAGATAAATGTTATGTTCAAATGTTTCTGGTACATTTTGTTACATGAGGGAATAAAAACTGAAAGAACTGCGGATGCTGTAAATCAAAAACAAAAACAAAGTTGTTAGAAAAGCTCAGCAGGCCTGGCAGTATCTGTGAAGAGAAAAATCAGAGTTAATGCTTCGGGCCCAGTGACCCTTCCTCAGAATGGAATGTGTGTTAATACATTGGGACCTCAGTTCGACAGACTGTCAATTTGCAATGTAATTGCAGAGTGATACCAACAGTGCGGGTTCAAATCCTCCACTGAATGAGGTCACCATGAAGTACCCTCCTTCTTAACATCTCCCCTCACTTGAGATGTGCTGACCCTCTGGTTAATCCTTTGTCAGTTGTCCCCCCACCCCCGTTTAATGAGAGACCAGCCCCATGTTCTGGTAACACGATGGTGACTTTGGCCTTTAGAACATTGGTTGAAGATGTTAATTGCATAGGCCAGCTTCATAAGAACACTTTCCTCTAGTTAACGTTCTGACAAATGGTTATCCCCCAGAATGCTGATAATGGGGGTCTCAATGTTGGTAATACCATTGAGTGTCAAGGACAGTGATTACATTAATTCTTATTGTAGGTGGTCGGTGCCCGGAATTTGTGTGGTGCAAATGTTTACTTGCCACTTGTCGGCCCAAACCTGGATATTGTCCAGATCTTGTTGCATTTGAACATAGATTGCTTCAGTATCTGAGAAGTCGTAAATGGTGCTGAGCATTGTGCAATCATCTGTGAACAACCCCACTTCTGACTTTATGATGGAGGGACGCTCATTGAAGAAGCAGCTGAAGATGGTTTCTGATAATGGTATTAAGATATATGAACCCCAGAGTGTTAGTAGATAATAAATTTGGCTTTTTATTAGCAATTTATTAGCAATAGCCAGTTAGTTAGATGTTAGTCTACGCTTGAGTTAGAGATTCTCCTTTTGAGACCCTTTGAGGGTCTTTGTATATTTTATTCCCACAGGCATAAGGTGAGGAAAGGAGAGGACATTTTCAGTTTGAAAGATTCTTGGAGATCGGAATGCAACTGCTTATCAGGTCTGTGATTTATTATAATTTAAAAATATGATAACATTTGCCAGGAAGCTCTTCATTTAGAGACGGCTAGTACCATCTTGGCTCAAAAAAAATCAAAATCCAGCTTCTCCAAAGGTTTAGTGATCTTGTGTAATGTACAACTAAACACCACACAGTTAAACATTTTGATATTTCAGTCATGGCAAAACAAACTACAACACACTTGTAACATTCTCCACAACTCAGTATTGTCACCAGTTCATTTTTTCCTAGTTTATATTCTTTTAAAAAATTGAATCTTTACTATAGATACATTTTCATTAATGAGAAAAATTCCAAGCGGAAGACTTATTATCTGTGAATGGCTCAAAAAAAATCAAAGATCGTGTTAACCCGAAAGAAGAAGCATATGTTTGCACAAAGGCTGGAGGGAGATTGGACAAAATATCAAAAAATCAAATGGAAACAATGATTAGTAATTTAGTACACGGGGAGGAATTAGAATAGAAGAGAAAGGTAGAAATATAAACAAAAAGAGTTCTTACAGCCGTTTTTTTAGGAGTTAGCAAAATGATTATATTTCCTGTGAAAATTGAGTCTGTGAAATTAGGAATAGAAAATAAGGATTTGGCAGGTGAATTGAAGAGATATTTTGTAAAAGTCTTCACTATAAACCCAACAAGTGACGCACAGTTATGGCTGTAAATCAGGAAATGGAAGGGAGAAAGTCAAGAAAATTACAAATATCAGAGAGTGATACTGAGCAAATTGTTGGAAATTATTGTCTTTTGGAAGAGTCACTCAACCCAAAACATTACCTTTATTTGCACTACAGTAGCTGCCAGATCCGCCAAGATTTTCCAGCAATTTCTGTTTCTGATTTACAGCATTCACCGGTTCTTTCCATTTGTAAATTGTTGGAAATGTTGCCTGATAAGTCTGAGATAACAAGGTGTAGAGCTGGAAGTACAAAGCAGGCCAAGCAGCATCAGAGGAGCAGGAAGGCTGACATTTCAGGCCTAGACCCTTCTTCAGGAATGGGTGAGGGGAAGGGGATTCTGAAATAAATAGGGAGAGAGGGGGAGGCGGATAGAAGATGGATAGGTGGAGAGGAGAATTATCTGCTTTCCGGAGGGACCAGTCTCTCTGCAACTCCCTTGTCTGCTCCACACGGGAGGCAGACAGGTCAAAGAGGTGGGGATGGACCCAGTAAAGGTGAGTGTAGGTGGGGAGTTAGGGAGGAGATAGGTCAGTCCAGGGAGGATGATCAGGTCAAGGGGGTGGGATGAGGTTAGTGGTTAGGAGATGGAGATGCGGCTTGAGGTGAGAGGAGGGGTAGGTGGGGGGAAGGACAGGTGAGGGAGGCGGGGACAAGCTGGGCTGGTTTGGGATATGGTAGGGGGAGGGGAGATTTTGAAGCTTGTGAAGTCCACATTGATACCATTGGGCTGCACAGTTCCCAAGCGGAATATGAGTTGACGTTCCTGCAACCTTCAGGTGGTATAATTGTGGCAATGCAAGAGGTCCAGGATAGACATGTTGTCTGAGGAATGGGAGGGGGAGTTGAAGTGGTTCTCAACTTGGAGGTGTAGAACCTTGCGCAGGTGTTATGCAAAACCATCCTCAAGCCTCCGCTTGGTTTCCCCGATGTAGAGGAGGCCACAACGGGAACAGTGGATACAGTATACCACATTAGTAAATGTGCAGGTGAACATCTGCTTGATGTGGAAAGCCTTTGTGGGGCCTGGGATGGGGATGAAGTGGGAGGTGTAGAGGTGGGTGTAACACTTCCTGCGGTTGCAGGGAAAAGTGCCGGGTGTGTTGGGGCTGGAGGGGAGTGTGGACCAGACAAGGGAGTCGCAGAGAGAGTGGTCCCTTCGGAAAGCAGATAATTCTCCTCTCCACCTATCTTCTCCTCTATCCATCTTCCACATGCCTCCCCCTCTCTCCCAATTTATTTCAGAATCCCCTTCCCTTTCCCCATTTCTGAAGAAGGGCCTTGGTCCGAAATGCCAGCCTTCCTGCTTCTCTGAAGCTGCTTGGCCTGCTGTGCTCATCCAGCTCTACATCCTGCCCTTGTTATCTCAGATTCTCCAGCATCTGCAGTTCCTACTATCTATTATCTGATAAGTCGTTGGGTCCTGACGAACTTCATCCTAAGACTGCAAAAGAAGTGGATAGTGAGATAATTGATCACAAATGCAGAGAATGCTGGAGAAACTCAGTAGGTCTGGCAGTGTCTGTTGAGAGAGTAACAGAATTCACATTCTGAGTCAAGCAAGTGGCTCTAAGCGGCAGTGCTCTGATGAGAGCAGTATTACAGGACCCAACCTACCCAGTATGGCACAGTGGGAAACACACTATGCTAATAATAACGTTAATGCTGATGAAACTCTGACATCAACAGCCATGTGATATCACAATCCAAAGAAGAGCAGAATACGAACACTCTACCTGAGAGTTAAATATGACATTCTAAGTATAATAGAATGTAAATAAAGATTTTATAGGGCCTGTTGAGACTGAGGGAGAGTTAATCTGAGTTAAGGACAAAATAGAGATGCAGTAGCTCAGGGTCTAACAGGAAGCAGAGAAGTCCCATGAGTGCCGTGTGTTATGACGAGGAATGGCCAAACTCCTCTTATTATTAAACTAAAAACAAACCCCAATCTGTTGTGATGGAAGTAGGGTTTCCCCTCGCAATCTATTAAAAGAGTGGTTAAATGAAAGAAAATCCCTGATCTCCACTTTACAACAACAAGAAACAATTTATTTATTTAACCCAACAATGAACAAATTGAGAAAATTACTAACAAACCGATAATACCCCTTAGACTACCAACAACTCCCGAGCCAGTCTGAATTATTCTGGAATGCTGTTTAAAGAAAGACAAGCCCCACTAATATAAACCAAATTAATAAGAAGCGATAAATTATAACTTAATCTTTCCAAGTTTGCACTGGAATATTTTATCTTCTCTGGTCTCTTCACAAACACATTTCTCCTGTTAATTCTGCTGTCAGGAATGTTTTATCTCTATAGTTTTTTCAATGAGGACTGCTGATTAATTAAATTTGATTGATTAAATGGGCTTTCTCTGAGAACTGAATGGTGCTAAGTCTGGCAGGTGGCATTTGGCACGCTATGATTTTCCAAAAGCCGTTGTCTTATATAATTGTAATGGCTTAATTAAAATCTTATAATGTGATTGGTTTCAGATTGGCAATGCCATCAGATTTAAATTCAGTTAGAACATAGAACAATACAGCGCAGCCCTAGCCCTTCGGGCCTCGACGTTACACCGACCTCTGAGCTAATCTAAGCCCATCCCCCTACACTATCCCATCATCATCCATATGCTTATCCAAGGACTATTTAAATGCCCCTAATGTGGCTGAGTTAACTACATTGGCAGGCAGGGTGTTCCACGCCCTTACCACTCTCTGAGTAAAGAACCTGCCTCTGACATCTGTCTTAAATCTATCACCCCTCAATTTGTAGCTATGCCTCCTCGCACAAGTTGATGTCATCATCCTCGGAAAAAGACTCTCACTGTCCACCCTATCTGATCCTCCAATCCTCTTGGCTTTCTGTGTCCAGGTACTTTGTTTAAATTAATTAGCCAAATTCAAACTTAGTGACTAGGTAAAAATGGTGCTTGGCTGTTCTGTACAGAATGTTTCCATTCGGGCAGTCTCTCTGCACCTTCATTTATAAATTTCCAGCACAGTCAAAGCACAAACTCTTAAAGGGGCCATGACACTCTTTTCTGCACAATCATTTTTACCAACAAATTCCAACATGCTGCCTTCCAAGTCATGAATGCTCTACCCAACTTCGTAACACATGCAGCAGCCAGACCACATTGTTGACAGAATCCATCTAGGTACAGAATGCCAGCCTTACTTCAATAGAAATAGCGATGTCCATAGATAGAGCTGTAGCAGTATGAAGCATGCAGGTATCAGCATTTGTTCAAACCATCTAGTGTGAGGAATAAGGCAGTGAGACTTGTATTGATCAATGGCAGATGACATTCTCACTCCATCTGTGAACAGGAGTGGGATTCATTCTTGGGAGTTATAATGACAACATTCAGAGAGAGAAGACCTTATGATGTACAGCGTATTATTGCAGAAACCTCACACAAGTTTAGACATGAGAAAAGTGCTTCTTGATCTCTGCAACAGTATTTCAAAACTTGTTAAAAACTGTTCTCTAACTTATGCAGTCCCACAGCGTTAATTTACAAAAAACTGCAGCAAATCTTGCAATGCGCCCATCAAGATGATGAATAGTCTGGGAGAAATTTTACACATTATTGACAGACCTGAAATGCTTGTACATCTGAATCTTGTAAATTTGGATCCTCAGGTAAAAGTATGAACCATGGAATTGTCTAATCATGAGATTTGTGAGTTGTGTCCATGTGGAAGGGTGACAACATTCAGCAGTTTATCTGGAATATTCAGGTGATGGGAGGGATGAGAGGGATGTACTGAAAGACAGCTGCCTTTGCCAATTACACAATAATGGTTATAGTTTTTTTTTAATCCTCTGGATTGTACAAATGTATTTCGCTATCTCTGCCGACCAGTGACATGATCATTAGCAGCTATTGATCTGTGACTAAGGGCTATGTAAAAGCTGGGGTCATGGTATAAAATATTTTGGGGCATTATTTGAGAGATTAAAACAGAAACGTACACAGGCAGCGCTTTCTATTTGCAACATGTATGCACATCAGGCTGAAGATATAAATTTTCCGGGGGTCTCACTGTTAAGGTTAGAAACATAGAATTATAGAAGATTGGAGCAGGAGTAGGCTTTTAAACCCCGTGAGCATGGTCCACCATTCAGTATGTTCATGGCTGATCATCGAGCTCTATACCCTACTTGCACCCTACCCCGTTTCCCTTGATCCCCTTTGCCATAAGAATGAATTCTACCTCCTTCTCGAAAACACACAACGTTTTGGCCGCAACCACTTTCTATGGTAGTGAATTCCATTGGCTCACCAACCTCTAGGTGAAAAAACTTCATCTCATCTCAGTCCTAAATGGTTTACCCTTTACCCTTAAACCCATTTTGGATTGTCTAGTTCTGGAGACCCCACCGTCAGGAACACCCTTCCTGCATCTAACCTGTCCAGGCTTGTTAGAATTTTATAGGTTTCGATGAAATCCCCTCTCATTCTTTAAATTCCAGTGAATACATTCCCAACCAACTCATCGCTCCTCTTACATCAGTCCTGCCATCCCAGGAATCAGTCTGGTAAACCTTCATGGCACTCCCTCTATAGCAAGAACATCCATCCTCAGATCAGGAAACCAAAATTGCATATAATATTTCAGGTGTGGGGTCTCACTAATGACTTGAATAATCGCATCAAGACATCTTTGTTCCTGTAGTTGAATCATTTCGCTATGAAGGTCAATGTACGGGTTTGCTTTCTCGACTGCCTTACCATTTCTGTAATCTATGGGAACAATGAGTGAGTTTCTCAATTATACCTGAATCTACCTGGTTCCCCACCTCAATTCAGAACTGCAACATTTTATTATCCCGGAATGTCTACGGTGCAGCTGTTATAAAATTTTATTGCGGCCATTTATATTGACTTTGCCCCATTCTCCTGACTTGAATCTGAGTTCACCTCTGGATTAGCGACTGTTTGATTATTGGTTTTCTGTCCAATTTCCACAAATCTTGAAAAATACAGACAAAGGTACCTCTCCGATCGAATGCAGTTGGATTGGGTGTACGTTTTTTTCAATCTGAACCTGCACTTTTAGCTCGAAAAATATGTTGAAATTTCATTCAGAGTGGCAGAATCACTGTAATATTCCTGTCCTTGAATACTCTCACCTAATGAAATGCAACTTGTTTTCTAACTGAACTGAAGAATTTGTTGCCCCTAAGTTTAAAGGTTTATTTAGAATCAAAATCCTTTTGCATAACTCTTTTGAACTGCGCACAGCTGTGTTGCTCAGCAAGTAGTCACATAGTTTGCAACGAAGATATACCTCATGCCTTCATTCGATATGTCTACCGAGTGAAAAGGGATCCAGGTAGGAAAAATCATTCAGACTGCTTGATTAAAGCCATATTTTTGGACTGAAGGTTGGATAATATATTCCCACTGGGACCAATTTTTATATTAACAGCAATGGTGTTAGCAGACAAGGCAAAAAATAAATGGTCACAATGTACTTTCTATGTTAAGAATTTCAATGGGGTTCAGATGAGTCTCTTGTTTCTTTGTTTAAACATTTATGCGTGCACATATGGATGATGTACACTCAAGTTGGCTCACAACTTAAACATTATTACAAAAACAATCATTTAGTACTATTTCTACAGAAGACAATTTTCCAGTTATCCACTTAGTCATCCATAGCTCTGTTTAACAGTGTTCTTATAGTGTACATTCCAGGTTAGTACACTTTACTGTATTATCCAATCATATTCAAAGTAATGGACTTAGCGCACTATCCAACCATATGTTAACATGTTTGTATCTTCTAACTTTAGGTAAGTACTTACGATTGTCAGAAAAGCCTTTGGCTTCCCGTTTCAAGATGCCACATTATTATTCATCCATGCTGTACGATTGGTAGATTGATGCCGCACAGAAGAATACAACATCCAAAAGGACATTGATGGGGTAACTGAACCTTCTTTGCTTCCATTAAGAACAGAGAAGCAAGATTACATCTCACCATAGATATAGAAAGCTGACTGAAGAGTTTATGACAACAATTGTGTTGAAGCCCTAATGCATGAAACCCTTATGGACATCCAGACAGCAAAAGACCACTTTGAACTGGAGTTAACAGACCCTTCCTCATGTTGATTCTGAAGCCCTCAGTCAACAATCTCCCTGTTTTGCAAACAGAGGTTTTGAATGAATATTATACAAATGAACAGCACACATGGAGGCCATTCAAACCATCATGGTTACTGGTGATGCAATACAGATGGACACCATTCAAATGCCAGTTTATCCTTTCAACTAGGATGCTCCCTTGTGCAGATTCCAGACACAGCGATAAACTATGACTTCAGTTGGTATAGTGGCGCAGGATGGAAATGTAGTCACAGGCAGCGTATAAAAGAGCCAGGACATGTCAGGCATTGTTTAACTTAAGTACTACACGCACCACTGAGTCACAGAATTGCTACACTGCAGAACGAGTCCATTTGACCCATCGTGTCTGTGCTGACTCTCCAAACAAGAATCACACAGTGTCATTCTCCTGCCTTTTCACCTGAAATCCTACCATTCTTCCCTGTAAAATAACTATCTGATCACCTTTTAAATGCCTCAGTTGAATCTATCTCCATGACATTCTTTTCGCAGAACATTCCAAACTTGTTGTGTGATAAAATATTTCCTCATTACACTTTTGCTTCATTTACAATTCCTTTAAATCTCCATCCTTTAATGAGTGAGAATGTTTTCTCCTGACCTAATCTGTTCAGAGACCTGATAATTTTGAATATTTCTTACCAACATCCACTCAGCCAACAGTCTAACTTTTCCAATCTTCATCACTAAAATGTTTCATTCCTGGGGTTTACACTTACGTGAGGAATAAGAGAATGATCAAAGAAAGAGTAGGGCCGATCAGGGATAGCATAGGGAACTTGTGTGTGGAGCCTGAGGAGGTAGGGGAAGCCCTAAATGAGTTTTTTGCTTCTGTCTTTACGAAAGAAACGAACTTTGTAGTGAATGAAACCTTTGAAGAGCAGGTGTGCATGCTGGAATGGATAGAGATAGACGAAGCTGATGTGCTGAAAATTTTGTCAAACATTAAGATTGACAAGTCGCCAGGCCCGGATCAGATTTGTCCTCGGCTGCTTTAGGAAGCGAGAAATGCAATTGCTTCGCCACTTGCGAAGATCTTTGCATCCTCGCTCTCCACTGGAGTCGTACCTGAGGACTGGAGAGAGGCAAATGTAATTCCTCTCTTCAAGAAAGGAAATAAGGAAATCCCCGGCAATTATAGACCGGTAAGTCTCACGTCTGTCGTCTGCAAGGTGTTAGAAAGGATTCTGAGGGATAAGATTTATGACCATCTGGAAGAGCATGGCTTGATCAAATACAGTCAACACGGCTTTGTGAGGGGTAGGTCATGCCTTACAAACCTTATCGAGTTTTTTGAGGATGTGACTAGAAAAGTTGATGAGGGTCGAGCTGTGGATGTGGTGTATATGGACTTCAGTAAGGCATTTGATAAGGTTCCCCATGGTAGGCTCATTCAGAAGGTCAGAAGGAATGGGATACAGGGGAACTTAGCTGCTTGGATACAGAATTGGCTGGCCAACAGAAGACAGCGAGTGGTAGTAGAAGGAAAATATTCTGCCTGGAAGTCAGTGGTGAGTGGAGTTCCACAGGGCTCTGTCCTTGGGCCTCTACTGTTTGTAATTTTTATTAATGACTTGGACGAGGGAATTGAAGGATGGGTCAGCAAGTTTGCAGACGACACAAAGGTCGGAGGTGTCGTTGACAGTGCAGAGGGCTGTTGTAGGCTGCAGCGGGACATTGACAGGATGCAGAGATGGGCTGAGAGGTGGCAGATGGAGTTCAACCTGGATAAATGCGAGGTGATGCATTTTGGAAGGTCGAATTTGAAAGCTGAGTACAGTATTAAGGATAGGATTCTTGGCAGCGTGGAGCAACAGAGGGATCTTGGTGTGCAGATACATAGATCCCTTAAAATGGCCACCCAAGTGGACAGGGTTGTTAAGAAAGCATATGGTGTTTTGGCTTTCATTAACAGGGGGATTGAGTTTAAGAGCCGTGAGATCTTGTTGCAGATCTATAAAACTTTGGTTAGACCGCACTTGGAATACTGCGTCCAGTTCTGGGCGCCCAATTATAGGAAAGATGTGGATGCTTTGGAGAGGGTTCAGAGGAGGTTTACCAGGATGCTGCCTGGACTGGAGGGCTTATCTTATGAAGAGAGGTTGACTGAGCTCGGTCTCTTTTCATTGGAGAAAAGGAGGAGGAGAGGGGACCTAACTGAGGTATACAAGATAATGAGAGGCATAGATAGAGTTGATAGCCAGAGACTATTTCCCAGGGCAGAAATGGCTAGCACGAGGGGTCATAGTTTCAAGCTGGTTGGTGGAAAGTATAGAGGGGATGTCAGGGGCGGGTTCTTTACACAGAGAGTTGTGAGAGCATGGAATGCGTTGCCAGCAGCAGTTGTGGAAGCAAGGTCATTGGGGTCATTTAAGAGGCTGCTGGACATGTATATGGTCACAGAAATTTGAGGGTGCATACATGAGAATCAATGGTCGGCACAACATTGTGGGCTGAAGGGCCTGTTCTGTGCTGTACTGTTCTATGTTCTATGTTCTATGTTTATTCTGGGGAATCTCTTCTGTGATCAATCCAATGCTTTCACCTCCTTCCTAAAGTGTGGTGACTTGTTGTGGATGCAATATACCACTGCGGCTAATTCAGTGTCTTATACAAGTTCAGCGTAACCTTCAAAAAACAACAATTAAAGAAATTGCTGGAGAAACTCCGTCGGTCTGGCAGCATCTATGAAGAGAAGCAAATTTAACATTTTGGTCCAGTGACCCTTCTTCAGAAATGAACTCTCCTTTCAACATTATCTTCCAGCTGTTCTCTGTGCCCAGATGAACAAAGCCTGGATACTCCATTCTTTGCTGACTGCTCTCCTGACCTGCCCTGCCACCTTTAATGTCTTTATCAGATGTACACCAGTTCCTCTTGATCATGCAACCCTTTGTTTTATAATGCCTGTCCACATCCTTCTTGTCAAAATGTATCAACTGATACTTTTCTGTACTGAGCTGCATCTGCCATTTATTTGTGCATTCCATCAACTTCTCATATCCTTTTGAAATTCTTCACTCACACGTTACACTATTTTCAAGTTTCATATTATCTGCAAATTTTGAATTTATGCCTTTACACCAAGGTAGAGATCATTATGATCCAAACGTACATTTATTACATCCTCGTTCTTACTACTGATAAAAGGTTAACAGGTCTGTAGTCCTGGTTTTATTTCCCTTCTTGAACAATGAGACAACATAGCTTCCAAGTTTAAAGAATCTATCAAATATTGCAAGAATATTACCAATGATAAACTCTTCCTTCCTACTTCTAGAGTGTAGAATATCACATCCTGGGTACTTAACAACTTTCAGCTAGACAAACTTTTTCAGGACAGTCTTCTTACAAATATTAATCCCCTTCAACTCCTCATTCTCCCCAGCAACCTGTTCTATGTGAGTTCTTACATCTTGCTGAGAGAAACAGATATAAAATTATTAAGCTTCTCTGCTTTGTTTTGTTTAATTTAAATTGATACTGTCTTATAACCCAGTTCTACACAAGCATATTAATTAATGGGGTAGATGCTGAGTCTGTAACGTACTATTTGTGAGCTGTTCATGATAATCTTTTAAAAATTCGGGTGCACAATGTTATAATTTATTTTTATTTGCAAATTTGGATTCAAAAGTAATGTTAATTAGTTTTTATTATTAGTGCTGTGAAAGTCTGACTTTTTTTTTAAAAGAAAGGGTCAGAAAGACGTTAGATCAGTGAACTAAAAACTGTACTTCCAAGAAAGCATGTTACTTAAGTTAAGTGACAGATGGCCAGTACCAGAAGCAAACTGAGTTCAAATAAATGACACATTCCAGCAGAAGGGCAATGTTTAAATTTTGGAAGTCTTCAAACAAAGCTGGAAATTGATCTTATGGCCTTTTATCAGTTCAAGTAGATAGGGCTGGAATAAAACCTTTGCAGTTGTTTCCTTAGGGTTCAGTGTGGCAATCTTAATGGTAGAATTACAATTAGGCTATCTGTTTGTCTCCAGAAGAAATGGAGAGAATCACATCTAAAGAAATGGACAGGAAGTCACCAAAAGGAAATGTCAATGACATTGTTAGAAATTTCAAAATGAAAATAGAAGTGATCCTTCACTGTGATCAAGTGACTGTATAAGATTTTACTTAGAAGAGGCATTAAAGCTATCTTTTATGTGATTATACATTTGCATATTGTCTTTTGTGAAATAAGTTTGCGTTCTTTGTGAAAAGAACATTGACAGCCTCACCTGAATATGTTCACTGATGGTAACCAAGGCATCAAATTATATAAATAAACCTTATGTTCAGTCAAGGGTACAGGAAAGGTTGTCAAAGATGTTGCTTGGATTGAAGGGTTTGAGCTATAGGGACAGGCTGAGTAGGCTGGGATTATTTCCCCTGGATTATTGGAGGCTGAGGGTTGGCCTCACAGAGGTTTATGAAATCATGAGGGGCATGGATAGCATGAATATCCAAGGTCTTTTTTCCCCAGTTTAGGAGAATATAAAACTAGAATGTATAGGTTTAAGGTGAGAGAGGAACAATATAAAAGGGTCCTAAAGATGCAACTCTTTCATGCTGAGGATGGTCCATGTATGGAATGAGCTGCCAGAGGAAGTGACAGAGGCTGGTATAATTACAAAAAGGCATCTGGATGGGTAATGAATAGGAATGGTTTCGAGTGATATGAACCAAATGGGACGAGGTTAATTTCAGATAATTGGTCAGCATGGACAAGTTGGACTGAAAGATCTGTTTCAGAGTTGTACAACACTATGCCTCTAAGTAAGGGTTTGTGCTAGATTCTACTTGTTCACTGTTATGATCATCTGGGAACTTAACATTTCAAAGGCACCATAAAGAAATGTTCACAATGTTGAAACTTTTCCTGTCATTACACTTTATCCTGAAGAAACATTCAACATAGTGAAGTTTTCTTTAATCTGAGGGGAGGTGTCATTAAATTCAATCTTTTTAACGTTCCTAATTGTACCAGGGAAGAATGCATTCTTTGACAATACATAGACTAGAACACACTAGGTTTCACAGTTATCAGGTAGCAAGATTCAATTTGGCCCTGCTATAGGAACAAGATTTATTGCAAGAGTTTCAGCTGGTCATTCAAGAGGGTGTGAAGATCACTGAAAATCAAACAAAAATCATTAGAGAGACAAAGTTGCAACTTCCACTCTAGGTGGATCTGCTGTAAGCTGCTGCTGGGAATTAGTCAAATAGTCTTGGGTAGTAAATGTTGGCTCAACCAGAGACACCCACACACCATGTACAAAGAAAAAAAGGGAGCAATTGGATGGCTCAGTGCTGTTAGCATGAACTCAAGGAGAGGTTTTAAGAATTAGTAAGCACATACAAGCTAGAGTCGAGCTGCTGAAGAAGGGATTCTATGAAATTATATTATTCTATGCAGTCTTGGAAATCTGTAAAATGGGGAGGTCACTGGCTCCATGGTGGAGGATGCTGTGAGGGGCTTGGAACAGGCCCATGAGAATTTTTTTCTGAAGGAGGATCCCAACCCGAAACGTCAACTTTCCTGTTCCTCTGAAGCTGCCTGGCCTGATACATTCCTCCAGCTCCACATTGTGTTATCCCTTACCCATGAGAATTAATACTTCAGTGCAGCTGACAGGGTACAGTACAAAAGCTCATATGGATTACCTGCTTAATGTAACTGTGCAAGACTAGATTTCAGGGAGAACTTCAGTGGACAGCCTTGTTTGGTGTGATAGCTATTGGTGAAAAGTCAATTAATAAATTCTGGACTTAGGTTTTTAAACTTCAGCGAGTTTGCATTTAAGAAAATGTGTGAATAATGATGCCAGGAGCACTTGTTAAGGCAATCCATGACAAAATGGCCTTTGGTAGACCAGATTAGCAAAAGTGACTCAACTGACGCTTTCCAGTTGCTTACCTTTGGATTGTTGGGACTTTCTTAAAAATTCTGATCGGACCCTGTTTAAATGATTCTCACAATTCTAAAACCCTATTTTGTTCTAACAGTTTAAAACTTTCTACCCAAAGTTTGGAAGTTTCACAGACTGGAAACCTCTGGTGAGGTGATTTGTTCCACTGATGGTGAAAATTTTTACTTTGAACTGAACTCCATATTCTTTCAGACTTTGAACTTCTCTTTAGAAATCAAAACTAGTCTAAGTTGTTTCATATATTTACTTTGTATATCATAACAATAACTGTATATAAATAATCCAATAACAATAAGGCATTTGATAAGGTTCCCCATGGAAGGCTCATTCAGAAGGTCAGGAGGAATGGGATACAGGGGAACTTAGCTGCTTGGATACAGAATTGGCTGGCCAACAGAAGACAGCGAGTGGTAGTAGAAGGAAAATATTCTGCCTGGAAGTCAGTGGTGAGTGGGGTTCCACAGGGCTCTGTCCTTGGGCCTCTACTGTTTGTAATTTTTATTAATGACTTGGACGAGGGAATTGAAGGATGGGTCAGCAAGTTTGCAGACGACACAAAGGTCGGAGGTGTCGTTGACAGTGTAGAGGGCTGTTGTAGGCTGCAGCGGGACATTGACAGGATGCAGAGATGGGCTGAGAGGTGGCAGATGGAGTTCAACCTGGATAAATGCGAGGTGATGCATTTTGGAAGGTCGAATTTGAAAGCTGAGTACAGGATTAAGGATAGGATTCTTGGCAGCGTGGAGGAACAGAGGGATCTTGGTGTGCGGATACATAGATCCCTTAAAATGGCCACCCAAGTGGACAGGGTTGTTAAGAAAGCATATGGTGTTTTGGCTTTCATTAACAGGGGGATTGAGTTTAAGAGTCGTGAGATCTTGTTGCAGCTCTATAAAACTTTGGTTAGACCGCACTTGGAATACTGCGTCCAGTTCTGGGCGCCCTATTATAGGAAAGATGTGGATGCTTTGGAGAGGGCTCAGAGGAGGTTTACCAGGATGCTGCCTGGACTGGAGGGCTTATCTTATGAAGAGAGGTTGACTGAGCTCGGTCTCTTTTCATTGGAGAAAAGGAGGAGGAGAGGGGACCTAATTGAGGTATACAAGATAATGAGAGGCATAGATAGAGTCGATAGCCAGAAACTATTCCCCAGGGCAGAAATGGCTAGCACGAGGGGTCATAGTTTTAAGCTGGTTGGTGGAAAGTATAGAGGGGATGTCAGAGGCAGGTTCTTTACGCAGAGAGTTGTGAGAGCATGGAATGCGTTGCCAGCAGCAGTTGTGGAAGCAAGGTCATTGGGGTCATTTAAGAGACTGCTGGACATGCATATGGTCACAGAAATTTGAGGGTGCATCCCTGAGGATCAATGGTCGGCACAACATTGTGGGCTGAAGGGCCTGTTCTGTGCTGTACTGTTCTATGTTCTATGTTCTATGTTCTAATCAAGTGTTCTACCAGGCACTCGACTGTAAGCAGACAATTTTGGAACTGATATATTTCAATCACTGTACCAAACTGACTTTCTGATCTTTAAAGAAAAATCATAGAATTGACCCCCATCTATCCACATATACAAAAAAAGTAATATATTTCATACACCTTTATCATATATTACCATTCAAACTTATATGATAAATTATTGTTGCTTGTTCAAAATTATAAAATCATAAGGCTTTAACCACTCAGCAAAAGTACCCTGGATCTCACTTTTTGTCTCCTTTATAAATAAGTTTATTAGTCCCTAACCAGATGTATGATAATTTGGAGATTTTGTCTGGCATCATAACATAAATTCAGCGATCTGGCCTGGGATCATAAACTCGCCCATCACAACTCAAAGCTCGATGATAGGCCCCAACATGCTGGGTATCCTGCTTATACAGGGAGACAGATTCAGTGTTGCCATTGTGCATCAGGATTTCTGGTAATGCAGTTCTCATTACTGTTGGCCTCGTCCCAATTTTAAGCTGGAACCAAATTTCTAAAGACAGCAAATGCAGATCATATCATTGAAAATTTGAAAGATGAAAAGGTGCAGCATTAGTAATTCAGAACAGGACAAAGTGCACAATCATCATACAGTTCTCACAACTCACAAAGAGCCTCCATGAATAACCTTAAGCAAAGCAAATGCACTTTCACTTTACACAATCGATGGCCAGATATAAGCAGTGATCCTACTTTTTACTTAAGTTCTAATAGCACACATAGACCTTGTTTTTGTATCCACTTCAGCAGAATCTTCTGCACAGTCCCTTACTGAATGTTTTGTCTTATTTGCACGCATTTCCATGCTTAGCATAACAACTCATGTTTTATGGTAGATCTCATTGAGCTATTGTGGAAATAGCTGAGAGAATCCCATCTAGGAGTTGGCCAAAGTTGTGTACAAACGACCCCAAGCCTGTCAGCTGGTATCACTCTTGCTTCTGAGTCAGAAGGCTGTCGGTTGGGCCCCACTCCAAGGTCTTGAACACAAAGACTTGCACTCCAGTGCAATATCGACCGAGTGCTGTACTGTTAAAGGTACAGCCTTTCATATGGGATGGTAAACTATGGCTTCATCATTAGGGAAAGTGATGACCTAGTGATATTAACATTAGACTGTTAACCCAAGAGACCCAGATAATATTCTGGGCAGCTGGCTTTGAATCCCACTGCGACAGATGGTGGAATTCGAATGCAGTAAAAAATCTGGAATTAAGAGTCTAACATTGACAATGAATCTATTGTTGATTGTTGGAAAAGCCCATCTGGTTCACTAATGTCCTTTAGGGAAGGAAACTGCCATCCTTACCTGGTCTGGCCTGCATGTGGCTCCAGACCCACAGCAATGTGGTTGACTCTTAACTGCCCTCTGGGCAATTAGGGATGTGTAATAAAAGTTGCATGGCCAGCCTCACCCTCCTCCCATGGACAAATAAAAAGAACTTGCATCATGTGCAGGCTAAAGATCCCGCAGCACTACTTGGAAGAACTGCAGAATTATCCCTGGAATCCTGAACAATGCCTATCTCTGAGCAAAATCATGAATGAACATATTATATATTCGTAGGAACATCCTGTTTACAAATTGGCTGTGGCATTTTCAGCATTAACAGAATGGCAGTACTTTAAAATTACCTGTAAGGCTCTGAAACTCTTTGGGATATTAGGAGATTTTGAAAGGCAAAATTTAAATGCAAACCTTACTGTTTTGAATCGAACTGAAGAATAATGGACGCACAGAGTGAAAATGAAAAATACGAAATGTGTTTATTCCCTTCACATCTGCTGGACATCCTGATTTTTGAAGAGCATTGTTTTGTTTATGTAGATGAGCATTGAATCAATTTGTACAGAGCAAGATTTCACAAATAGGAGATCAGCAAGAAGCTAAATGCTGAAGCACCTTGCCAGAACTGAAAGATGCAATAGCCTTGAATTTATCTGCCTCAGAAGTATGGAAATTACTAACTGAGACAAATGGGGATGGAAATTTTTGTGTCATCAGATGATGGTTGTAATATTCTGCCTGCAATTTCTGGATCAAAGGCTCTGACTTTGCAAGACATAATGAAGCATAGGGTGGACACTAGCTGTTTCCGAACTGATGGTAAATGAAAGCCAATGGTAAGTAAAACCTTCACTGAAAGGAATTAGGAAGGCTAGGTTCAATGTGGTAGGCAGCCACGTGTTAGATGGTAGATAAATGGCACAATATTATTCTGTCATATTCAGAATAATGCAGAGCATCTTTATATACTTTCCAGAAACTTAGGATTGTGGGGAATGCTAACTTGATGCACAACGTAATGCCCAAAATCCTGCAGCAATGCAATTTAATTAGTGAAACAGCCACCTATATAGTACAAGTTATACATAGCATGACAAGCACAGCATTGCAAACAACTTCTATAAACAAAAACAGGGCATTTAGTCCAACACCTCTGTGCCAGTGTTAATATTTCAAAAGGGATCATCTCACCCCTTTAAAATATACTTTGATCAATTCTTTTTAATGCATGTGTCTAGTTTCCCCTGTATAAATCTAAACCAATTTTGTTTCCTCCAAGAATTAGCAAGATTTACATTGCACTGACTCCCTACATAAACAGCCTAACTTTAATCCAACTGCAATTTATTATAGAAATGGAAGGGCAGAAAACAACAAAACAAGAACGACAGCTCATACTAGAAAGAACATACTGTGATAATGACCAGATCATCTGACTTTTCAGTGACGTTCCTTAGAATCCCTACAGTGTGAAAGCAGGCCATTCAGCCCTTCAAGCCCACACCAACACTCCGAAGAGCATCCCATCCAGACCAATCCCATCCCTGTAACCCTGCATTTCCCACGACTACGCGACATAGTCTATACATCATTAGACAGCATGGGTAATTTAGCAAGGCTAATGCACCTAACTTGCACATCTTTGGACTGAGGGAGAAAACCAGGCCACCTGAAGGAAACCCACGCAGACACGGGGAGAATGTGCAGACTCCACACAGACAGTCACCTGAGGCTGGAATCAAACCTGGGTCCCTGGTGCTGTGAGGCAGCAGTGCTAGCCACTGAGCCACTGTGCCAGTCAAATTGAAGGATCAATATTGTCCAGGGAGATGGGGATTCCAGGGATGAAAGTCATGTCCTACGAGGAAAGATTGTTCAATTTAGGTGTGCAATCACTGCAGTTTAGAAGGATGAGAGCTAAATGCTGGCTCTTTCCAAGAAAAATGGAAAAGCTTCAAGAGATAGGCTTTCAATAAGTCATAATCACTGAATTGGGGCGAGCACATGTTGTACACTCCCCACACAAAGATCACGCAAAGTGCAGAAATGGCAGTGTGAATTTATCATCATATCTTTTTAAGATCTGTCTTCATCCATCCTAATGTGTTGATGTCAGGAATACGCAGCCTGGGCTTAAATGGGATTCAAATCCGGATCTCCCTGGCTGAGAGGTGAAAGTGACAGATTCTTTGGCAGGACTGTGATGGTAATTTTAGAAGGTGTAAAGGCAAATAGGCTCTCAGTAATAAGCCTCCTCACAACAGTCAACCACAACAGTATATGAACCAGCTCAGCCTTCCTGTGGGCTTTATTGATTGAGAGCAAGCAGCACAGCATCAGTCGTGTGGAACGATTGCCGCTGTGACGTGAGAGACAGACTGTCAAAGTCATTAACTTTGTGATTCAGACTTCAGAAGGTCAACTACAGAATGATCTAGACATTAGTGTCTCATTAATGAACATATCAACTCAAATTGACAGAATATGGGGTAAGCAGACTTTGTTGAATATGTAGAAATACCATTGAGCCTTTCTTAAGATACCTCAGGCAGGGAAATAGCGAGAAGCCATCTCACCACCACCTTCTCAAGGGCAATTAGGGATAGGTAATAAATATTCACTATACCACTCTATAGGGATTGTTACAGAACAAGGAAATCTATGGGCACAGCTTCACCGCTCTTTGAAAGAGCAGCCGCAGGTAGACAGGGTGATGAAGAAGGCTTTCTGCACGCTAGCTTCCTTCCTTTCCTTCACAGATGCTGCCAGACCTGCTGGGCTTTTCCAAGCAACTTTGTTTTTGTTCTTGCATGCTAGCTTCCATCAGTCTGAGCATTGAATATAGGAGTTGGTTGGCTTGTTGTGGCAGTACAAGACATTGGTAAAGCCGCATTTGGAGCACCGTACACAGTTCTGGTTGCTCTACTGCAGAAAGAATATTATTAAAGTAGAAAGGGTGCAGAAAAGAGTTACTAGGTTGCCACCTGGACTGTATGGTCTGAGTTATAAGGAGAGGCTGAAAAGCCTGGGACAATTTTCCCTGCAGTGTAGGAGACAGAAGGGTAACCTTGTTGAGTCTGTACAATCATGAGGGGCATAGATAGGGTAGATAGACAACATCTTTTCCTTATGGTAGGAGAGTCTAAAACTAGAGGGCATAGGTTAAGTTGAGAGGGAAGAGATACAAGATGGTCCAAAATGTAATTTTTTTTCCAATAGAGGTATATGAGTGTCTGGAACAGACTGCCCGAGGTAGTGATTGAGGCAAGTACAATTTTGACATTTCAGAAACATTTTCACAGCAACATGGATGGGGTTGGTATGGAGGGATGTGGGCCAAACACAGGCAAATGGGACTGGTTTAATTGTAACAACTGGGCAGAATGGACCAGTTGGGCTGAAGAGCCCACTTCTATGTTGTAAACCTTTATAACTCTAAGCCACAGCTTGTGAAAGAATATTTTTTCAAAAGGTATAACTGAAGATGGAAGAGTTGTGGTGTAGTGCGTCAGTGACTCAAGCCCCAATGGCTTTAGAAAATGGATTCAGAACTTGGCCGAATAGATCCATTATCAACCTATCAATAGTTCTAATGTTTCCTGATGATTGCTAGTGGGAGAGAAAAGGTCTCCTGGTCGGCTACAACGCAGAAGGGAGCACCAAACTGGTGTAAGTCTTTGCCAAAGCAAATCACAACCTAATTCAATGGACATTTGCCAGTGCCTTCAGAGGATCTGGTAGCTGCAGAGAGAGAGAAGAGAAAGATGGAGAGAGCAATAGACAGACGGGGGAGAGAGGGAGAAATAGAGAGAGATATAGAGAGAAATGATCTCAATAATTCCCTGCATCATCATCAAAAAGTGTTGACACCTAAATGCCAAGATCAACACCAGCAAATTTGGAGTTTGAATCAAAAAAGAACAGCTAAAGGTGGTAGGGAACATGTGCTAGTGGATGTTTAAATAGTTCAGTTGAGTCTATATGGGGGTGTGCTTCTCTCAAATTGTTACCAGTCTTTTTCTTTGATGTACCTCTTGATAAGTCAGAGGTGGTGTTGAGAAGAATCAGCTTCCACCTACAGTTCATAGTCAGTATAGGACAGGCTACTTCACATAAGTGACATCAGGGTGAATGACACTTTGAAGCTTAGTCACAAATAGATCCCAACCAAATCTCTCAGCAATGCTCCATTTCGGTGCATCACATAGAAAATCCAAATAGTTTGCCGATTCCAACTAATGCCATGGACAAGGGCTGCTCCCCTGCGTTTTGTGATGGGGTTCTGGGTGGAGGTTGGCAGCCCTTTCCCACCCCAGAGACAATAACTCTGCACGATCTCAGCTCAGCAGAGCCACTTCTACTCATGGTCCCTGGTGAAATGGCAGCAGGAATGAGGGGGACATCTCAGTGCTGAGACACCTTCATAGATGTTCATGATTCTACAAAGGTGAGTAAGACTGGTCAGGATTTTAGCATCAGAGTTTTGCAATGTTTTGAATGTTATCACGTGTGGGACCTGTCAGGCTCACATAGAGGATATTGGGAAAATGTCATTTTTTTCTCATATGTATTTTTCATGGTATCCAGGAATCGCTGGCATGACCAGCAACTGTTAGTGTACCCTTCAGCTGAGTGGCTTGCTGGGGCATTTCAGAGGATAATCAAGAGTCAATCACATTGCTGTGGGTCTAGAGTCATATATAAATCAGACTATGCAAGGATGACAAATTTCCTTCTCTAAAAAATATTAGTAAACCAGATAGGTTTTTACAACAATTGATGATAGCTTTATGGTTACTATTGTTGAAGCTAGTTTTCAATTCTAGATCTTTTGAATTCCACCAACTGCTGTGGTGGGACTTGACCCCATGTCTCAGAACATTAGCTGGTCTATTGACATTATCACCGCACCATTATGAGGGCGTCACTGGCGAGGCAGCATTTACTACCCAACCCTCATTGCACGGAGGACAGTTAAGAGTCAACCACATTGCTGTGGGTCTGGAGTCACATGTAGCCTAGACCAGGCAGGGATGGCAACTTCCTACCCAACAGGACATTAGTGAACCGCATGGGTTTTTCTGACAATCAACAATCAACAATGGATTCATGTTCATCACTAGATGCTTAATTCCAGATATTCATTGAGCTCAAATTGCACCATCTTCCGTCGCAGGATTCGAACCTGGGTCCCCAGAAAGCTATCTGGGTTTCTGGATTAACAGCCCAGCGATAATACTAGGAGGCTATTGCCTCCCCCACTTGTAGAATACTTATATGTAGAAGCAAAAATGATTTCCTGTTTCAGTGGCAGTCAAGGAGAGATGGGGCAGAGGCAGGAAACAATGCAAAGACGAAAGATAACAATCCTGAAATGGGCGAAGTATATGGCTGAATTTTTAAGAACTCTATCACCAGCATGTCTGACTGAGAAGGAGATTGTGAAATCCTACCCCCATATGGGCTACTGATGGGTCAGGAACCTCCTTCATGTCTACTAAAGACGCTTTACTGCAATCCTCAGATAACTTTTTCTCCTATACATTTTTATGTACAGCACCTCCTGCCTCATTATCTCAAACCCAAGCCCCCAATGCAATTAATCCCTCTCAGCCCTCTCCCTTAATTTCACTCACCCTTCTCCCTTGTCAAAGCACGACGGCCAGGCCCCAGTAAAATTCCCAACTCTACGTTATCTTTGAAGTTTTGCTTCAGCGACAACCTCCATTGTGGTCTGTATGCTATCCCAGCAATGGTGGGGAAAAGTGGTGGGAACTACGGGAACCACAAAAGTGCTGGCTATATGATTGGGATTTGTTGTCCCTCAAGAATGGAAATGCAACTTTCTGCTTTAAAACTGGCAGTGAAGGATAGCTGTTGTCAACTGGATGGGCTACCCACTGATTCTTTACATGGGGATGGGTTGTGGGGGTGGTGGGGAGAACATAGGTGGACATCACAATGTCCCATAAAATGCAGGTTATGAGGCTTGCGACTGAACAGATTGAGCAGCAAAGTTGTATCCAGTTTAGTACAAGTTGGCAGCAAGAAAGCAAACAGTAGGAAGCAAAGACGTTGTTACCTCTGATCTTCCCAGTCCATAATTTACTGCCCGCTGGACTATCTGACAATATGAAGGGAGGGAGAGAGCTGGCTGTGACTGGCCTTGCAACAAAGTTTCACCCTTTGTTCACATGGCAATATGCAGGTGAGGACAAGGAAGTGGGAAAAAATGGATCTTCAGAGAATTAGGCCATGGCTAAGCAAGGGAGAAGAAACAATTACTGGAGGTATTATGACTTCAGAAAACTGGTGTGATCAGACGTACGGATGAACAAACTTACCTCGCAGCCAATGCAGCGCTCTTAAATTCTATTCACTTACTATGATTTAGGAATGTGGCCGACAATCTGCAACTTCAGAAAGGAAGTTTCTGAAGTTCCTCATCTGCATCAATGGAACTGAGGTTGAGAGGGTGAAGAGCATCAAGATCCTTGGGGTGACAATAACCAACGGCCTGTCTTGGACTTTCTGCATAAACGCGGCAGTCAAGAAGGTACAACAATGATTCTTCTTCCTCAGGTGGTTTGGGAAATTTGGCATGTCCATAAGGTCCCTCATCAACTCCAACAGATACATCATTGAAAACATACTGTCCAGGTGCATAATGGCATGGTGCGCCAACAGCTCTGCCGAAGACTGTAAAAAAACGACAGAAGGTGGTGTGCACAGCCCAGACCATCATGGAAGCCAACCTTCCATCCATGGATTCCATTTATATGGCTCGCTGCCACAGAAAGGTGGCCAACATCATTAAAGACCCATCGCACCCCAGTAATGACCTCCTACAACCTCTTCTGTCAGGCAGAAGATACAGAAGCCTGAAAGCATGCACAAGCAGGTTCAGAAACTGCTTCTTTCTAGGACGTGTTCTCCTCCTTCCTTTCTGAAGCTGCAGTTTGGCTGCCATGTTCCTAAATCATACCAAGTGAATAGAATTCGAGAGTCCTTCATTGGCTGTGAGCTAAGTATATTGTAACCTGTAATGTAACCTGTATGCCTCTAAGTCTTTTTGATTATACATCCTTTCTTTACTGTGATCTTCCCATATCACTCATAAACAAAGCTTTTCACTGTATTTTGGTACATGTAAGAATAAAATCAATCAATCAATAAATGTAGCACCAGCCCACAATTATACTGAAATAAATTTAGTTCGGAAGGATGAAAGAAGACCTACTTGAGGTATATAGGATGCTAAAGGGCATTGACAGAGTATCGTTTTACCGCATGTTTCCCCTTGTGAGGCGATCTAAACTGAGTGGTCATAGTTTTAGGATAAAGAGTGGGAGATTGAAAACAGAAGTGAGGAGAAATTACTTCTCTCAAACAGTCATGAATATGTGAATTCACTTCCCGGAGTAAAGTGGATGCTGGGATACTGAGTAAATTTAAAGAGGACACAGATGGATTTTTGGTTAGTAATAGATTTAGGAGTTACGATGACTCAGCAGGAAAGTAGTGTTGAGGCCAAGGTGCGATCGGCCATGACAGTATTAAATGTCTTGATGGGCTGAGTAGCCCTCTCTTGCTCCTGGTTCTTGCATTAATTATCAGGTGGCCCAGTTAAATGTTGATTGACAGATAATTATTGGCCAGAACAAGACTGGTCATTCTGCCGAGCTGTGCCACGGTGTCTTTTATATCCACTTTGGATGCAAATAGAGCTTTGGATAATTGCCTCATTGAAAAGATGGCACCACTGACAGACCAACAACATAGATTTTTTTTTCATTTGCTCTCCACTATGCAAGTTTCTCTCTTTTATGACACCCATAAGATGATTAAACTTTGGAGTAAAGTAGCCCATTCAGCACGTCAGATCTGCTCTGCTATTATGGTTCCTTTGATAATCCTCAATTCCACTTTCATGTTTTTTCCCCATAGCCCTTGATTCTTTTACTGATTTAAAATTGGTCTACCTCATTCTTGAATATACATAACAACCCAGCCTCAACAGCTCTCTGAAGTAAAGAATTTGACAGATTCACCACCATTTGAATGAAAAAATTCTTCCTCATGTCTGTCTTAATTGTGCGATCCCTTATTCTGGGATTATGTCCTCTGGTCCAAGGCTCTGCCACAAGGGAAAGCAACCTTTCTGTATCTACTCTGCGAAGCCTGCTAAGAATCCTATACGTCAGGAAGGTCACTTCTCATTCTTCTAAACTTCAGTGACTACAAGCCCCCTGCCTCCTGTTCATCCACTCGATTAATGTTTGAAAGTATTTTGTTGGTTGTGAAATGCTTTGTTGAAATCCCAAGGCTGTGAGAGACGCTGTAGAAATGTAGGTTTTTCTTCCAGAAATATCTGTCTATGGAAATGGAAATGATTTTGCTTGTCAACAATACGCTATTGCACAGATCCTTGAATTATCATGCAAGTACAATTATTGTTTCCTCTTCTGGTACACTGTGACATTATTTGATGAACATTTGCAACCTGGCTCATTATTAACTTAATGTTTTCCACAGTGAGGTGAAATTGGGCATCTTTACACAGGGATGGACAACTGCTCCTCAAGTGTTTTGCTGCTGCGTGGAGTAGATCCTGAAGCAAAAGTACCAGAGTTCTATCATCACTGTTATGTGAATTAACAGCAATGTACTAATGTAACTCCTTGTCTTTAAAGGTCCCTCTCATGGAGCTTCACTTGTCGCTGGGCAACGTGAGCATTATCAGTTCCAGACAATGGGTTGTAGGGGTGTTTCTTAAACCCGGCTGCCTCCTCGCTCTCTTCTACAGTTATATCCACACACTGATGTCTCTGAACAGGGTCTGCACCAGTAGGTAGTGCGTGTATGGAATGAGCTGCCAGAGAAAGTGACAGAGGCAGGTACAATAACAACATTTAAAAGTCACCTGGACAGGTACATGAATAGGAAGGGTTTGGGCCGAATGCTGGCAATGAGGCTGGGCTAATTTAGTATATCAGCATGTCATGGTCGAGTCAGACCGAAGGGTCTGTTTCCAAGCTGTACAACCCTATGATTCTGTGACTCTATCACCAGCTGACAATGGCATGGCTGAAGTGAAACAACAATGATTCGTTAATTTAAACACTATTTCATTTGAGGATTTGATTTTTGACATAATGTTCTTCTAAGGGAATGCCACTTTTTAGTTTGGTTAGTTTGGTTTAATTTATTTTGTTTGACTTCAAAATGTCTGCAATCATCTTTCAGATGAAATCCTTTTGGGTTCTCCCCCCTGGTCTTGGACAAAGTAGCTATGAAGGGGTTCATTTGACCTGACTGCCACCTTCTTTTCTGAGATTACATACATATCTAGGTGACCTTGAAGAGAAAGCAGTGTTGTGGCCATTGGAAATGTTGGTATGTTCTAAGGGCAGTGACAGGATAAAGGGTGTGGTGTACCATTCCTCCCTTTAGAATCTGCTTTTTTTATACTTACCGTGCCTCCTTTAGTGAAGATTCCCGACGGATAGCACTGTAGTTAGCACTACTGTCTCCCAGCGCCAACAACACCGGGTTCGATTCCAGCCTCGGGCAACTGTCTGTGTTGAGTTTGCACATTCTCCCTGTGTCTGCGTGGGTTTCCTCCGGGTGCTCCGGTTTCCTCCCACAGTCCAAAGATGTGCAGGGTAGGTAAATTGGCCATGCTAAATTGCCCGTAGTGTTTGGGGATGTATAGATTAGGTGGGTTACAGGGGGATGGGTCTGGACGGGATGCCCTGAGGATTGGTGTGGGCTTGTTGGGCCAAAGGGCCTGTTTCCACACTGTAGGGATTCTATCATAAGTTAATTGTTTCATTTAGTTAGCCTGATTTTATCAATTTTCAAATGAACTGCTGGAGGAAGTGGTGGAGGTTGGTACAATTACAGCACTTAAAAGGTATTTGTATGGTAATATGAATAGGAAGAGGGATATTGGCCAAGCAATAGCAAATGAGGCTAGGTTAATTTAGGATGTCTGGCCAGCATGGAGGAGTTGGACTGAAGTGTGTGTTTCCTTGCTGCACACCTTTCTGACATTTTGCCTGCAGGTTATGATGTGCATGAAACTTCCTTGAAGATCCTCAGCCTATTCACATAGGACTCAATGATGAAGTAAATATCTAACTATAATTGGTATACCTCTTGTGCTATAATAGGCCTTGGTGATTCTCCCCCGCCACTTCTTTTCCTTCTCTAACCCAGATTGCAAAGACAGAACGATGTGAAATGAACAAACTGAGGTTCCTTAACATAAAACCTTCTTACATTGCTCCATCTAGGACCTCTGCCAACTCTCTTCAAAATCATTGAGCTGCTTGTATAAATGGGCACCATTAATGCAATGCCAGTTTGAAGGGGAGCAAATATATGTGTTTACAGTAGTCCTGAACAATTTTTTAAAAAGTCATCAATTATTAGTGCTAGCTTAGTGCATTAACACACAAACACTGTTTTAAAGCAGATGGATGATTTGTTCTGGGAATTGTTGTAGGAGTGCAGGCAAAAGAAAGGAAATGCTCCCTTGTTGTTCTCATTATTGCCACCACTCAGAAGAATTTCAGTTAGCTGTCCCAAATGCTTATCCTCTATGATACTGTATTACACTTGGATAATTACACAGTTTCATCTATTACAGCAAACAAGTGATCCACTGTTTCGCCGAACTACTGATGCACAGATTTTAATTGACATGAACTCCATACCAGTTCAAGAGATTTGAATTTGAACGTGCACGCAGGATATTTTCATCAGATCTTCGCCTATTTCTCGCCCTATGACTTATGCTGATAAAAATAAGACAGAAAAGTAGGAAAGTGTTGCTGTAACTGGAGCAGGCACTAGTGAAGCTGTACCTGGAGAATAGCGGACAACTCTGGTACCCTTACTTGTAGCTGTACTGGAGGCATTTCAAGGGCTGTTCACTAGATTGATTCTGGAGATGAGAGGCTTACCTTATGAAGAGAGATTGAGAAGTTTTCACCTATGCTTGCTCGGGTTTAGATGAATGAGTGGAGATCTAGTTGAGGTATATTAGACACTAAAGGGGATTGACAGAATAGACATAGAGTGGACGTTTCCCCTATGGGACAATCTAGAACAAGGGGTCATAGTTTTAGTCTAACACATGGCAGATTTAAAACAGAGATGAGAAACTACTTCTCTGAAAGAGCCATGAATCTATGGATTTCACTACTACAGAATGTGTTGGATGCCAGATATTGAGAAAATTTAAGGAGGAGATAGATAGAGTTTTGATTCAAAATGGATTGAAGGGTTACGGAGAGCAGGGAAAGGTGGAGTTCAGACCAAGATTAGGTCAGACACGATCATATCAAATGACAGAGCAGGGTTAGTTCTTAGTTCTGATGATGATCTTCTGGTCCTACTGCCTAGACATTGGAACCTTTCACTCAATATGAAAGAGCTGAGTAAAGAAGTTAAGCTGAGTGGTTTAGTTATAACGTGGACTTTGTGTCAAAAAATGCTAGGAATTGGGCATGAACTGCAAAAGTTGTAGATTCATGTCCCCTATCAGTAATTTGCAAGATGCTGCAGAAACTGAAGACTTTTCTCTGGTCAGAGAAGCTGACCCTTTTGAGATGCTGTGGCCTTGAGAATCTTGTGTGCTTCTCTGGTATCCTGACCTGTCCCACCACCTCCTTCTAGCATTGACTAAACTTTGCTGGAAGTATTTCAAAATAGTGAAATTGAATTGGCCTTCAAAGACTATAACCCCAGTGTCAACATCTGCCTGAAGAGTTAAGAGATTACAATTCATCAATGTGTCTAAACCCAATGTGATCCATTGCAAAAGCTTTACTTGCTGCTGTTTTTGCTAAACTTCATTTCACTAGACTTAGACACTCGTCCATTGATTGTACTTCATCTTGTGAAGCATTAAGTAAATATCCAATAGCAGTAAACAATGGAGATGCTGACATCAGTTCTAGGAGTCTTTGCTGTGGACAGGCTAAGACTAAAAAATAGATTCAGTTTGTACCATCTTTTATCACTTTGAAAGAAAGACTTGATTAGTCTATCAATTGTCCTCTGACTCTAAATATATCACAACTTATGTTAATAAATAAATATTTTGTAACTTTAGGGTGGCAGCAGGGTGTTATTTTTTGGACCACAGGCCTGGGACCTGTGATGCTCTAAAGAGATTGGTGCTGGCTACACTGCCATTTGTCATTTATATGAACAATTTGGCTAAGAATTTAGGAAACGTGGTTAGTAAGTTTGCAGAGACACAAAAATTGGTGGTATTGTGGACTGTGAAGAAGGTGATCTCAGATTAGAGAGGGATCTTGATCAATTAGGCTAATGGACCAAGGAGTGGCAGATGGTGTTTAATTTGGATAAATGTGAGATATTGCATTTTGGTAAGATAAACATAGGTCCAGTTAATGATAGGGCCCTGGGAAGTATGTTGAACAGCAAGACCTCAGGGTTCTGGGACGTAGTTCTTTGATAGTTGCATCACAGGTACACGATGGGGGTGAGGCGGATAAGGAAGATGTTTGGGATGCTTTCCTTCATTGTTCAGAGTTTTGAGAACAAGAGTTGAGGTATCATTTTGCTGTTGTAAAGGACATTGGTGAGGGCACGTGTGGAGTACTGTATACAGTTCTGGTCGCCCCACTCTAGCAAGGATGCTGTTCAATTGGAGCAGGTGTGGAAAAAATGTATACATATGTTACCAGAATAGGAGCATTTCAATTATAAGGAGATGTTGAATAGGCTGGGACATTTTTCACTGGAGAATAGGTGTGTAAATTCATGAGGGGCATAGATAAGGTGAATGGTGAAGGTCTTTTCACAAAGGTAGGGGAGTTCAAAACTAGAAGGCATAATTTTAAGGTGAGAGAAGAAAGATTTAAAAAGGATCTGAAGGGCAGCTTCATCACACAGAGGGTGGCTTGTATGTTGAAAGAACTACCAGAGGAAGTTGTAGATTCAGGTACTATCACACCATTTGAAATACATTTGGACAGGTACATAAGTAGGAAAGGTTTAGAGGGATTAATTGAGTTTGGAAAACTTGGTAGACATAGATGAGTTGGACTGAAGGGTCTGTTTCCATGCTTTATGCCTCTATGACGTTAAAAATGAAGTGCTGAACCATTCTAAAAGAGTTATTGAAGCCACTTCCAAGGCCAGAGTAGGAATATAGCTTCCTGATGCAGTACTTAATTTTTTAAAATTTATTTTCAATGAGTTTGGCTGCAACCAGCGTTGAAGAGAACCACCTGCCCTTTCACTGGTGTCTATACCCATTGGAAGCAAATATTCCTTGCATAGCAATGAAGAACATTCAGACCCTATGCTCCAGACTTCATTCACTTGGGGCTGTCTGGAGTTTGTCTGATGTCACAAAGACATAAAATAGGCACACTGACGTTGAATTCCATTGCCCCATTTGATAGGTGGTACTATCTTGGAATGAAATCGTTTCTGAACAGGATCAAAAACACTGACCAAAAATAGCCACAGGCATCACCTGCCCCACACAAATTAGCCCGGTTCCATTAAACTGGTGAAGATTAGGCAACAGATAGTCTGAGCTGAAATTGACATCAGTCGCTCCCCACCACTGCCCTGAAGGACAACGAATCGAGCTAAGTCCCAACTGGGATTGTTACGATCCATATGGTAATGTGCATCGATGATCATGGAAAAGTTAATGATTGAATCAATGCATGCAAAGTCCCCTTTTTAACCATCTGATAGTGTCAGGTTAACAGAAAAAAAAAACTAGGTTCCTGCACTTAACAAGAGCTGTTTATCACAAATAAAGAAGTTCTAACCACAGGTTAACAAAGCTATGAACTATCAACATGGAACTCTACTAACTAAAGACCAAAAGTACTGTGGATGCTGTAAGTCAGGAGCAAAAACAAAGTTGCTGGATAAGCTCAGCAGGTCTGGCAGCATCTGTGGAGGAAAAAACAGAACTCTACTAGTTGAAACTCTGAGCCCCATTTAAAATGCATGTAAAAATATTCATTAAAAATGATGAAATTTCATTCCATACCAGATCAAACAGACATTTCTGAAAATGCAATACAGTTCCAAGTTAGTTTTATTGACAGTGTGGCATACATAAATCAGTACAGTTGCAATTGCATGTGTAATTTACGACATGCATTTCAAGTAAGTTTGATACTGTTCCTAGCCCTTCAGTATCCTACAGCAAGGACAAATCCTATGTGATTATGATCATTCCTTGTTGCAGAGGATGTCCCAAGATCTAGTGTTTCCATCAGCAAATAATCTTGGAGTTTGGAATGCAGCATTGGGTCACAGCCAATTGTTTACTTTGAAAG
The DNA here is from genome assembly GCF_030684315.1 of Stegostoma tigrinum. Classification (NCBI taxonomy): domain Eukaryota; kingdom Metazoa; phylum Chordata; class Chondrichthyes; order Orectolobiformes; family Stegostomatidae; genus Stegostoma; species Stegostoma tigrinum. The sequence continues at coordinate 56,178,459 of NC_081370.1, read as the reverse complement.
ACCATCAAATTTCAGGCCACTTAAAAGCTCATAATCCACATTGTTTGTGCTTTGTAATTTTTTATTGTAATTGGCTGAATACATATGTATAAAGTTTCTTGTATGGTTTCGAAAGAAACTTTTCATGACAAGGGTCACTGTCTACCCAAAGCAATAATGTTGCATTTTCAAAGAACAAGCTTCATGAAAGTAGACAGCAAGTCTGGAACACCTTCAGGAAGAAACTTTCCGTGTGTAAATAAAAATCCCTTTCTTTAAATGCAGTCCGAGTGAATTTGCCATAGAGGAAACAGGCTTTATCCTCTCTATTTCTCCAAAGCTCCTCTCAGACTTGAGTTGACAATCCACTGGAAGATCTCATCACTGCAAGTGGAGGTTGCTTACAAGAGAAAGCTAAATCTAAATGACTGTCTCCAAACAAAGAGACTTCAACCAGCCATTGCTGATCCAGGAGAAAAGCCCAATTACAACTTTTGTGGAAGATGACCTCAGTTGCAGACCAGCATCTGAACAATCCATAAATAAGTCTTTTCTTTTTGAGCATTTACTTTTTAAGATAATATGCTGCAGATTTTTTTTTTCTAAACTAGAATGTTTGGCTAATTTTTCTTGGAGGGTAGTTAGATATATTTGCAGATTTTAAGCCCTTTGATAATTCTCAAATAAAGATTAAGTTTTCTTCTTTTTAATGAATCCGCTATTAATTTGTGACTTTAAGAATATGGATAACTTGCTTCAGATTTCAGAGCTATATACAGTCTAAGTGTACATATAAAATCAGCAGTATCACTTTCTGTTCTAAATCCAAATTTTGCTGTGGGACAAGGAGAGTGATCAGTCCAACTCTCCTACCTTCATTTTCAAAAATATAATTTGTTCATAATATTTTTAACAATGAATTATTAACTATTTCTACTTAAAAAATTTTAGAACTTATAATAAAATTCAATTTCTCTCCTCATAGCATGTCTTAGGTGCGTCAATAATTATAACAGTATTAATACTTACAATAGAATCCCTGCAGAATGCAAACAGGCCATTCTCTCCATCGAGTCCAAACTGATCCTCTAAAGAGTATCCAACCGAGACCCATACCCCCACCCTATCTCTGAAATCCTGCATTTTGCACGGCTAATTCACCTAATCTGCACATTTTTGGGCTGTGGAAGGAAACTGGAGCACCCGGAGAAAACCCATGCAGACACAGGGAGAATGTGCAAACTCCTAAGGCAGGGATCAAACCTGAGTCCCTGATGCTGTGAGGCAGCAGTGCTAACAATGAAGCCATCATGCTGTCCATTTAATATTCTTTCAATGCCAGGTAAACAGTCTGAGGGCAATACATTTCAAACTACAATGTTTGTCAGTTATTGCACAGTGTTTAGCGCCATTTGTGACGCCTCAGTCACACATCCAAATGCAGCAAAACCAGGACAATATCCAGGGCAAGTAACATTCGCACCACATAAGTGCCAGGCAATAAGAGACAATCTCTAATAAGAGGCAATTTAAACATTACTCCTTGACATTCAATAACGTCACCATCACTGAATTCCCCACAATCAATATTGAGGCTGCCATTAACCAGATTCCAAACTGGATTAGCCATATAAATACTGTGGCGATCAAAGCAGGTCAGAGACTAGGAATACTGCAGTGAATAACCGACCTCCTCCTGACTCTCCAAAGCCTATCCACTGTGTACGAGTCACTAGTCAGGAGTGTTATTGAATACTTCCCAGTTTAAACAACACTCACGAGATTTGACAACATCTAGGACAAATGGGGTGACAATGGCCTAGTAGTACTATTGCTGGGCTGTTCATCAAAGACCCAGACATTGTACTGGGGACTTGGGTTTGAATCCCATCACAGCAAATGGCGGAATTTGAATTCAATAAACATCTGGAATTAAGAATCTGATGATGACCATGAATCCATTGCTGATTGCCATGAAGAAAAACATCTGTTTCACTAATGTCCTTTCAGGAAGGAAACTGCCATCCTAACCTGTTCTGGCCTTTATGTGACTCTAGATCCATCATCAGTGTGTTTGACACTTAACTGTCCTCTGGGCAATTAGGGATGGACAATAAATGCAGCCTAGCCAGCGATGCTCCCATATTGTGAATGATTAAAGGGGGAAAAAAGCAGTCTAATTAGCACACACATCCACAAACATCTACTCCCTCCAGTGCCAACAGTCAGTTGCAAGCATGTGTACCAACTACAAGATGCTCTGCAGAAATTCACCAAAGATTCTTAGATAGAACATTTCAAACTCATGACCAGTCCCATCCAAATGAACAAGGGCGCCAGACATATCAGAACCTGTAAGTTCCCTGTCAAGCCACTCACCATCCTGACTTGGGAAGACATCTTTACGGGAGGCAATGGGCAAGTGATATTCTTGCTGCAGATGGTGGAATTTGAAATCAATCAAAAGCTGGAGTTAAGAGCCTAACGATGGTTGTGAATCCGCTGTCAATTGTCAGAAAACCCATCAAGTTTAATAATGTCCTTTAGGAAAGGAAGCTGCTGCCACCTTTGCCTGATTTGACTGACAACATGACTCCAGGTCCACAGCAGTGTGGTTAACTCTTAGCTACCCTCTTGAATGGGCAGTAAATGCTAGCCTAGCTAATAACACTCCCTTCCCATGAATGATAATAAAGAAAAATATTGCCTTTTCTTCAGTATCACTGGGTCAAAATCTTCAAATACCCTTTCCAACAACATTGTGGGGCTAACAACAGAACATGAACAGCAGCAGCTCCAGAAGGTAGCTCACTGCCTCCTTCTCAAGTGTTACTAAGAAAGGGCAGTAAATGATGCTCCAGCCACTAATGCCCACATCCCATAAGTGATGAGAAAAAAAGTTGCCAATTTTAAAATGTGTATTAAAAATAAACTTTTCTCTACATGCCACATTCTGTGTGCTATCACAATGCAAGTTCAGTACTCTTGATGCACATGGTGTACATTTCTAATGAGGTAAATAGCCTACTGGGGATGGAGGGGTGGTGGCAGGTTAGGGGGTGGTGGAGATGCCTACCCATAGTCCAGCAGTTTACTATGATTGAGTAGGTTTGGACAATAACCTTCCTCAACTGAGCTTCTGCAGGCCTTGTCCATAGCTTCAGTGCGTCCCTCAATACATAATGCTGGACTTTGAAATGCGTCAGTCTGCAACAGTCAGTCAAGGACAATTCATTCTGCTACAAAGCCACCATGTTTTGGGCAGAACAGAGAACATTACTCATCAGGTTGATGGTCCTTCAGAAAGTATTGATGTTTGTCTTGGTGTGGGTCTCTGCCAATGAGGGATAAACAAGTGTCACAACATAGTTAATTTTTTTGGACAGTAGGTTTACATCTGTTATCCTCATGCTGCTTTTCTCAGCTTTATGGTGACTGTAAGTTGGAACAACTTATCAAGTGTGATTATATGCATCGCACAAAAATAGACAGCATGACTCAGTCATAGCACTTAGTATTCCAAGTCAGACAGTTGGATCAAAACAGCAAATCCCTGGGCCCAGACACTGACAGGAGAGCAAGCCCTTTCCATTCAGTTGCAAATGATTCTATAATTTAGTATTTTTGAGATGTTATAATGTATGAAATCAGTGCAATGACATTATGCAGAGCACGTGATATTCTTTTCCCCTCATGTCTCAATTTGGCATCTTACATTGTAGACGTGATGTAGCATTGGCTAAAAGATGCTGGAAGAAAGTAAGTTGTTTATTTCTGAAGAATAATGTTTAACATAGAGGAAGCTGCAGTCAAGTCATTAGTATGTTGTATTGATCGTTCTAGTTAGAAACCTGGGGCTATGACACTTCAAAGCAGAAACTGGTCTGAAGAATGCAGAGCTGTTGTGTCCGTATTCTGAACCTGGCTCTACAATAACACACTTTGGAAGGTGAAATTGGCAGCATGAACAAACAGACTTGAAAAGTAACATCTACTGGTCAATTTCAATAATTGATAACTCCTGAAAGTACTGGGTGATCAGAAAATGTTGATTATCAGGGAACGTGGACCATTTCTCTATTAATGAAAGTAAGCAACAATTATTAAACATACAATAGACATATGTCTTGAACAAAGACAATTGAAGGGGGGCAATATATACATCGTCATTGCCAAGAATCTACAGCCTAAGTTTATTCAAAATTCACTCAGGGGATGTAGGTTGGAAGTCTAAAACCAGGGGACACAATTTAAAAGTAAGAGGGAGAATGGTAACCAATAAGGAGATTCTATTTTACATGGATGGCTGTGAATGTTTGGAATTCTCTACATAAAAGGATGTGGAGGCTTTTGCTTAAAGGTAAAGATTGATAGATTCCTGTCTTTTGGAATGCAGCATTGAAAATTCTCGGCCAGATAAAAAAAACATTTTGAAAATTAATAAAAATGATTAATTCTTGCACAAATTTAGCTTTTCTGGAGATGTTTGCAATTTTCCTACGGTAAACTGCCTTAATGGATAAATAAAAAATGGGGTGTGCGTGTTCACGGTTCCTGACTACTACATTTATTTCTGAAGCATTATCCTGCATCATCAACAACACTAATCATTCTCCAGCATTTTTAATTTAATTGTTTCAACTGGCTATTCTCTCAATGGATTTTTGAGGACAATAAATTTGGGATCTGCTAATAACCTCATCGAATATACATCAATTAAATAAACACAGCCAGTGGTCGCATTACTATAAATAAACAATACACACTTGCTGTAATTTTACTTTTAATTATTTTAACTAAAACAACTCAATATGTTCAGTGAACAAATTGAGAAAGAGAATTCTGTAATTAATACTAGGGGTTTAATTTTGTTAATGGTGAACATGATCACATTAAATTCCCATCTGTAATTTTTAACTGTGATTACTGACCCTGTCACTTGATTTAACAACGCAAAAAACAGGGCTTTATTAAGTAATATGAAGTTAAGCAATCACCATGTGTTTACTGCTTGTTGGGTAAGATTGATCATTTTAGCTTTTTTGTTATGTAATATCACACTTCCCGGGCAGGTGAGACTTGAAGCCAGAGCTTGTGGTCAAGACGAGAACCACTACCACTGTACAACAAAAACTCCAGGTTTGATCACCTAATACTTTGTCTTCATCAAAATTTGATATCGCTCTTTCACATTATTTATAATGGCTCATCGGTTCCTATTTTACAATTGGAAATGAATTGCTACCCACAGAAGAAGATCAATTTCGTTCGAGATAAACCTAAGTCTTAACTCAATTTCTACTCCTTATCATGATAAAGAGGTTTGATATTTGACGAGTAAATATTTGAGCAAAAGTAATCTGAACAAAAACCTTAAGCCTGCTCTGTGTCTCTAGATCATGTTTAGAATTAGACATAGAATTAAGTTTATTGTCATGTTGATCAGTAGTTAATCAGACAATTCTTCCTTGTTAGAAAAAGAAATAAACCTGCCTTTGCAATCTCACTTTGGAGCTCATCTTTAGTTAAGTTAAGAAATTGGGGAAGGGCGCTACGCATTATGAAATTTCCTCCTTTGTGCATATACCCCTTGCATACCAGTTAATCATGAAGTTTAGATGTGAAGTCTGCATTATCGAAATTTAGTGCTGGACTTGCATGCATGGGATAGAATTTAATAGCAAGCAGGCTCCAATTGGCCAAGGTGTTGCCATGAAAAATTCACCAGTTAATTATGACTGACAGTTAACCACCAAGTTTTGTTTAAATTTTACATCAGGTTGTTTGAAATCTGATTGGTCATGGCATTGCACTGAGAAAGTAACTAGAGTGCAAGATGAAAATATTTGCCAGAATATATTATTTTTCATCAATTCCCAATTGAAATGAGACCTTAAGTGGTGAGAATGTAATTGGAGTACAGGCAACAGAAAGATCTTGAATCACAGATTCACATAATTGGTGGCACATCAGAAAACAGGCCATAAAACAAATGAATTGAATCTTTAATTTATATCAATATGCACATCAGTATAGAAGCATGGATGCACTGTTAAACTTAAATAAGACCTACATGAAGTTGCAGTAACCATGTAGACTTGGGTATCTCATTTACAAAGGTTACATCAACAAAGAGAGGATGTTGTCAAAACTGATGATCTACAGTATTACTTCAGGAGTGAGAATTTTCCAGAAGAAATGAAAAGGTTAAGGGGGGTCACCTGACAAGCTCTTCAGGGTAACAAGGAGTTTTGATGAGGTTAATGGTAACACATTAAGGTGTCACCGATCTGTTGAAATAATGAGATGGCATGAATTTAAGTCAATCATAAAAAGAATTCAAGAGGTTAGAAAGCACGTCTCATGCAGAGGGTGACTAGAATGTGGAACTCCCAGCCATAAACCATTGTTGAAGAAGAGGCCATAATTTATTTTAAAAGGGTACTCGTTACTCGAGAAAATTCAATATTAAAGAGGATGTTGAGTGAGCAGAACGGTGGAACTAAGTTAAATGGATCATAGAGAGAAAATTACCAGCGTAGACCTGACTGACTGATCTGCTTGTTTCTGCATCATAACATTTTATGGTAATGTTTGGTTGAGTTTAAGCCCATTTACATGTGATAATTTATCTAATTAGGTTGTAATTCTGTCAATAATTTAATCTACAAGGGTTATAGGTATTTCAGACATGAAACTGTAGTTATACAAATTTAATTATAAGTTTGCAGGGATTCCTTTCAATAAGAACCTATCTTCAGCAGCCAGGTTAATTTATGTCCTGAAGTAACTTGCAACAGGTATTATAATTAGCCAAACTAGTTAGATGTTCCACATTTACAAGATAATCTGGCCCATAATTGCTTCTATCACTGACTGCCAGTTGACATTCTAAATATTGTTTAATTTTTAAAGAGCTAAATATATGAGGCTCAAAATTACTAATAATAGCAGATGAGTATTCAAAGCAGTCTTATAGTTATAAAAGAGAAAGGATTTGAAATATAAAACAGATTGATTAACATCAAGGAGCAGTAAGAAATGAAAAAACAAGGTTAAAAATTGAAAGAACTGCGCATGTTGTAAATCAGAAACAAAAATACAAAATGCTGGAAAAGTTCAGCAAATCTGGCAGTATTTCATAGAATCATAGAGTTATAGAGTCCTACAGCACAGACAGGCCCTTTGGCCCAAACTGTTCATGTCAACCAAAATATCCATTCAAGCTAACCCCATTCCCCTGCAATTAGCCCACATCCTTCTCAACCTTTCCTATCCACGCACTCTTCCAAATGCCTTTAAATGTTAACATACCTGCCTCAACCACTTCCCCGGCAGCTTATTCCATATGTGTACTACAGTCTGTGAAAAAATTTGCCCCCCAGGTTCCCATGTATTCTTTCCCATCTTACCTTCAACTGATGCCCTCTAGTCCTCCATTCCCCAACCCTGGGAAAAAGACTGAGTGCATTCAACTATCCATGCCTCTCATGATCTTATACACTTCTATAAGATCCTCCCTCAGTCTCCTATGCTCTAAAGAAAAAAGTCCTTGTTTGCCCAACCTCTCCCTATAACTCAGTCCCTTGAGTCTTGGCAACATCTTTGTAAATTTTGTCTGCACTCTTTGCTGTTTAATAACATCCTTCCTATAGCAAGCTGACCAAAACTGAACACAATTCTCCAAGTGGCCCTTCTTCAGAACTTCAGCAAAGGATAGTATATTTACATCATGTGACATTGCTATTCAATGTAGGTGCTAACTAAGGCAAAACATAACTTGTTTCTATTACAATAACATGTAGAGGAACGGCATGCAAATATTCAGTGACTACACTTGGTTTATAATTCCTTACTGACTATACCACAAAAAAGGTTACTTTTTTTTGTGCTAGAAATAACACTTGGAACCTCAGAGAATGGTAATGTCTCCAGATTGTTCCCTGTTTAATGAGCTAGAAATTTTTAAAAAGGCCAACAGACTGTAAATTTTTAAATGAAAATAAATATCACAATTAATGAAAAAACTGAAAATTTCAAAAAGTATAAGATGAGTATTGTAGTCTGTAATGAAAACAGTAGTTTGTAAATAAAAACAGTTTTGGCCAGAGAGCCAAATCTACATGATCTTCATTTGCTCGGGAAATGAGGTAAAGAAAAAAGGCAGGGAAGAAAGAAAAGGTGGGGAACTATTTTGCTCTTGCCCACAGCCCACGATCCACCTCAGGATGGTCCACTAGAAATGATTAGGATATTACATATTGAAAATATTCTACTGATATGCATGAACATATGCAAATGACAGGCTAATGACTGGAAGATATCCATGATCTACTTTGCATCATTAACCCCATAGCAATGGAGGACACGAGGAGCTATGGTTAATTCCCAGCATATAGTAGTTGCTATGGCAATCAGAGAGGGATTTTATATTGCAAATCTTCTCAAGTATAATGGATTGTAGGTCAATTGATTACTTGTTTGCTATACCAGAAAAAAAGTACATTAATGTCATCAATTAATAAAAACTACATGGATTCATATAACATCCTTTAACATGATAAAACATCCTAAGGGGCTTTGCAGGAGTGTTACGAATCAAAATTTAAGATTTCTGAAAAAAGAGACTTGTTAAAATTTTTCACCCTGCTCTCATCAGGGCAGATTTGCAAGAATGCCAAATCTCAAAGGGAACTATAAATTATAGATAGAATCAGATGGCCTGAATTTACGAAAGTGAAATCATGTTTGACAAACCTACTGGCATATTTTGAGGATGTAACTGGTAGAGTTGATAAGGGGGAGCCAGTGGAAGTGGTTTATTTGAATTTTCAGGATGTTTTCGATAAGGGCTAATGTAAAAAGTTAGCATGTAAAATTAAAGCTCAACGTAGTATACTGGCTTTGATAGAGAACTGGTTAGCAGACAGGAAACAAATGGTAAGAATAAATGAGTCTTTTTTCAGAATGGCAACCAGTGACTAATCAGTTACCACATTAATCGGTGTTTGGATCTGAGCTCTTCACAATATACATCAATAATCTGAACATAATACCTCTAAGTTTGCAGGTGACACAAAGCTGGATGGAAGGGTGAATTATGAGGAGCGTACAGAAATGTTTCAGTGTGATTTGGACAAGTTGAGTGAGTTGGCAAATGCATGGCAGAAGAAGTGTAATGTGGGTAAATATGAGGTTATCTAGTTTGGTAGCAAAAACAGGGAGGCAGATTATTATATAAACAGTGATATATTGCGAAAGGGGAACATGCGGCAAGATGTGAGTGTTCTTGTACAAAAGACACTGAAAGTAAGCATGCAGATACAGTGAGCAGTGAAGGAACTAAATGGGATGTTGGACCCTTCATAGTGAGAGGATTTGAGAGGAGCAGAGATGTCTTGCTGCAGTTGTGCAGGGCCTTCGTGAGACCACACTTGGAGCATTGTGAGCAGTTTTAGTCTCCTTGTCTGAGGAAGAATATTCTGGCCAGACAGGAAGTGGAGCAAAAGTTTACCAGACCTTTCCAGGGATGATTGATAATACAAAGAGAGAGAGGATCAGTTAGGACAGTGTAGTCTAGTAGGTTCACGTAGGTTTAAAAGATTGAGAGGAGTCACATAAATACCTATAGAATTCTAACAGAACTCGACAGGGTAAAAGCTGAAAGGCGGTCCCTAATGACTGTGAAGAACAGAACCAGAGGTAACAGTGTAAGGGTACAGAGTGACCCACTTAGGAATGAGATGGGGAGATGTGTTTTCCATCCAGAGAGCGGTGAGCTTTTGGATTTCTCTGCCACAGAAAGCAGTTGAGGCAAAAACATTGAAGATTTTCAAGAAGAAGCTGGATATATTTTTTGGGACTAAAGGGAGAAAGCATGGCCTGTTCTGCACTGTAATGTTCTATGTTCTATGAACAGGGTACAGAGTTGTACAATCAGCCATGATCACATTGAATGGCAGCGTAGTCTCCAAGGGCTGAATTGCCTATGCCTGCTCCTACTTTCTATGTTTCAGTGTTATTACTGTACAGGAGAAGCAGGTGCTGAATGGTTGGTAAATGAATTATGATTTATAGAAGCATTGCCATGGAGAAGGTACCTGGGAATAGTTAACCACCAACTTACATTTAAATTCAAACCAGGTGATTCCATTCTGATTGACTAAGGTGTTGCCATGATAAATGTATGAGGCAGGTACTGAGCCAAGTAAGATGGTATTATATTGGTCCAAGTTTGGTCCAAGATGTGTGTTTTAAGGAATATCTTAAATGAAGAGAATAACAAAGTTTAAGACCTAGATAGCTAACGCCTCAACCACTAATGGTAGAACATTTGAAATTGGAGATCGCCCAAGTCCAGAACTGCACCCAAACAGAAAATATCAGTTCCATTTGCCATCATTTCCAATCTCTTCTTTTTTATCAGAGTGCGTATTGACTATTTTACAGTGCAAATGTCATCCTGTCCATTATAAAATGTTTAAAGTTATTATAAAATATTTTTGTTTTGATGAATCAGGTGCCAAACTAATGTTCGAAATTAAGAAGGCATTAATGAAACAGACACTTACGCATAGGTGGCACTTTAACTGGGTACAGCTTTCAATAAAACACAAGGCAATAGATCAGGCAATATGGATCACGACTGACAAAAGATAGGAGCGTAATACTTTTTTATAGAAATTATTTGTCAATGTCACATTTTACATGCACACATCCAATGTCACAGCAGATGAATGCAATTTTGTTGAATAATTCAGCACAGTTATCTGACACATCTTTAAGCATGGACAAATTATGTTGCAGCTTTATTCAAATTGCTTGATAAAGATTGTCTGTGAATTTTGTATATTTCTTGTTCCTTGGACGTGGTTGACAGAGTCGTGAAGAAGGCGTTTGGTAGGCTTGCTTTTATTGTTTAGCATTTTGAGTACAAGAGTTGGGAGGTCATGTTGCAGCTGTACATGACATTGACGAGGTCATTCTTGGAACATTGTGTTCAGTTCTAGTCTCCCGGATACAGGAAAGATGTTGTTAAACTTGAAAGGGTGTAAAAAATATTTACAAGGATTTTGCCGGAGTTGGTGGGTTTGAGCTACAGGGAGAGGCTGAATCGGCTGGGACTATTTATTCTGGAGCCTTGGAGTTTGAGGGGGTAACCTTATAGAAAAATAAATAGTGAACTGTCAACGTATTTTTCCCAAGGTAACAGAGTCCAAAATTAGAGGTAAGATGAGTGGGAAAGATTTAGAAAGGGGCAACTTTCTCACACAGAGAGAATGGTGCTTGTATGGAATGAACCACCAGAGGAAGTGGTGGAGGCTGGTTCACTTACAACATTTAAGAGGCATCTGGATGGGGATATGAACAGGAAGGGTTTAGAGGGATATGGGCCAAATGCTGGCAAATGGGACTAGATTAATTTAAGATATCCGGTCAGCATGAACCAGTTGGACTGAAGGATCTGTTTATGCACTGCATGACTCTGTACCACTATAACTTCAGAAACTGGTCATCCATTATCCTGGACACAAGGACCGGTACCGAAATTAAAAATGATAGTGAGACCGTGTATTCATTTCGATTAGTTATTAATTATTATATTCTGAACCTTGGCTGTCACTGGTAACTTTCTGCAGCAGGTAATTCCAATTTCATTAAGTACAAAATTAAGACTATAAGCCATAGCTTGTACAGTGGCAGATCTTTAAAACTATAGTACATATAATTAAATCTAGATCTAATGTTAATATTCTAGTGGCATTTCTCATATACCCACAAGCGACTTCAAAAGTATTTCTTTATCTGAAGATTCATATTTAAGTGACACACAGCAGGAAGATATGAATCTACTAGATGCTGGGGATATTTTTCGCTGTAAAGTAATGGTTTTACAGTCAAAGTTCAATGAGAGGAACACGGCAGTCTGCTTGTGAAAACGATTTGCTGCGTTTATTTGGGATTAAGGGGGGAAATAAACTGTTAATTGATAACTGGAAGACGCAGCTTATTTCAAGTTTGCCTGGCAAATACCAAGGCAACGCGGGCTCATTAGCTCAGACATGCTTTGATTAATTAACAATTATTTCTAGATGCTCGTTAAACAGAATGCTTCTCAGTTCGTCGGAGAGTGGGGCTGTGCCACTGATCTGAATGGCGATTGCAGGCCATTACAGGCACGGGGTGCTCTGAAAGCACCCACTCCCTGCGTACCACCCAATAGTCGCGATTTAAACTGCTGTAACAACAAACCCCTGAGGGCATCAAGAGAGACGCTGCATTGTATAATCACAGGCTGAGTGCTTGCAGTATAGTCCGATTGCTCATGACATCATATATCTAAACACAGCGAACAAATCGCACTCCACTCTGTCAGTCTGTCTCTGCAGATTTCGGCTGGTTAGAGCAGGAAGCTTTCCGCTATTCAGAAGCGTGTGCATGCAGAGGGGAAAGCAACAATGAAGCTTTTCTTTGCTGGTTACTTTTTGCTCCTCTTCCCTGCCGCTGCTCTCAGTACGAGGTGGGTGAGCTATAATTTCTCCCTTTATTACTGTAAACCATTAAATGACTGACTACAGTGAATTCCTCGTTGCACTCAATCATGCTGAGTCTTGGGACAAAGCTCAGAGTTAGATGTTCGTGTAATTCATAATACAATATTAAAGTTATATCAGTCATTTGTAATAGTTGGCTTGAGCTGGTAGGACTCCAATATTTTAATGCCTAAGTGCTTTCATATTAATCACAAACTTATCTTAACTGTTCTTTAAAATCCCTGTAGAGGTTCGTTTTCTTTTTTTAAAAACAGACACGTTATTCCTGACTGTGTACTGAACATTCTCTGACGGTATCCCTAGCATTGTTCAAAACCGCTTCGGCCAAGTGAATTGGCAGGTGCATGTGGCTGTAAGTTCCTCAACTTAAAACCTTCACGTTTTTAATGCTGTGTCAAACTGTCGCGATTCTAATATAGTCCTGTTTAATGCATTACTGTTGAAATTAATTAGTAATTATTCCTAAAGAAATAGGTACTGGCGTATGGCTCCACACAATCAATTAGCTGATTTTTTAAAAAAAATAGGAGTTAGGGTTTTTTTGATGAATTGGTTCTGCTAACTCAGTTGTGGAGTATGTAACTGTAAAGACTGTGTGCTGTAAACGTACAACCTTCCAGTGATAGCTCCCTCCCTAAACACTACACGGCGATTTATTAAAGTTACATTGTCTTCGCGCAGAAGGTCTAAACAAATCGATGCTAATGCATCATCGATCATCGACTCCATCACCGCGAGGCTGCATCCACTTCCCCGTCCCAAAGAATTGCTTTCGCTCAGATCAGGCACCCGTAATATACTGACTGCGTTAGAAATGAAACTGAAGGTGTCGCTTTTGTTATTTTTGTGGTCAGGAGGTCTCATCTTAACTTCATATCGTGGCTCCAGAAACAGTGTGTTTTCTGGATGTAATATTTTAAAGACAGTTGTAAGCTCTGAAAAGTAAACATGGTCCAAGGTACTTTGGAAGCATAATGGAGAATAGAGTTAAACCAAACTCATGACATGCCTTCATTGAGGGGGAGCAACACGCGCTGCCCCCCCCCCCGCCCTCTCTCTTCCTATTTGCTTGTTCTTGTATTTGTTTAGTTTAGAAAAGATACGTGCGAGGGAAATAACTCCTTCATTAAAAATGATTCCACTGGACTATTGTTGATACCTGTACAACAGCAGAGTCTAAAGATTAAACTATCGCTACTATCCTCGTGATCAGAATGAAGTTTTGGGTATTTGGATGGGTAACCGATAGCAGTAATCACCATGATTGATCAACCCTGTGTCTTTTTTCAATGCAAGAACTGAGAACAGACCAGTTCTTTCAGAAAGCAACCAAGTTACATTTTAAGTTTGTGGTCCGGTGAGGGGAACAAATGTGGTTTTAATTCCCTCGTAAACACCAATTTGCTTTAGTGTGCATATTCCTTTCCTGCATTGCCTTACACATTTTCTTGGTGATCTCTAGTGTTTTCCTTGTTGCTGTCTCTAGCCAAATGATGATGGCTTTGCATGGATGCTTTCTAAGCAAACTGCTCAGATTTCATAACGCACACACATCTCTAGATCAGGTAGGACTTCAGTCCTGGCCTCTGAACCCTGAGATAATGCTACTGCACAGTAGAGTTCCTTTTCTATGCATATACTGAGTCTCATTAGATGGATGTGGCCTTAATTAGGCAAAAATAATCAGATAGAGGATAATCGGATGAAATATAAAAGGCAGACATAAAATCTGATGCTAATCAGGCAGCATACTCTCTAATCATCAGCATAGATTTATGCCAATGAGACAGGCTCATACTATCAATCATGTTGGTCTTTTTCCTTTCAGTGCCACAATGATTCAAGACGTAAATATTTAATGCAGTTGAAAAATGTTCCTCATTTCTACTTTCTGTTCATTTAAGATGAAGGTTAATTCATTGTGCGAACAGAAAACCTTTTTTGAGCACTGCTGTACTGGAGGATTGAATATAGCCTGGTGACAGTGCCTTAGATTTGTATAACTGCCAGTTTGATTCATTTTGAGTAGAGTTTATTCAAGAGCAATGCATTTTGAGAGGCTTCATTTGCTTAACTGTTTGCTAATTTATGAGATTAACGTAGGATCAGGAGTGGGTAATTTAGACCCTCAAGCTTAATGTGACATTTAGTCAGGTCATGTTTGATTATATGACCAGACTCCTGTTTGTTTTAATATTTCATACCTTAGAATTAGATGAAAAGAAATCTTTACTGTACCTGGGAAAGAAATGAAGTTAACGATTTATGAATTGGACTAAAGGACTTTAAGTATTGTGAAAAACCAGTTTCAAACACCATCCAAACAATAAGGGAAGCAATCCATATTTTTGTCAGTCATCTTTAACTTCTGTTGTAATCATTAGTCAAAATCTTCAACTTAATTTTTTTGGTTTTCAGTAACCAGAGGGGTTAAATTTTATGTTGTCTGAATCAACAGGCTATTGTAAACTCCAATGCTGAAATACCAGCCAACGATTAGGCTGACAGACCCCACCATCTCAGAACCACCAGCCAGATTCCTAGGATAGTCATTGTGCATGATGTTTAGTAAAATGCGTTGTAATATTCCACCTACGAGGGAAACAGTTCAAGAAATGGGTAAAATATCTCTCAAAAAGGATTGAACTCAGTACTTCATAAAATCATCAAAAGCCTTTTAATGTTGTACATATATTGAGATTAATTGATTGACAAATTAATAACATTGTCTACAACTAGATATTAGCTAAAAAAAATGATAATGTGACTGCTTTGATGTGAGTGGCACTTATTGACATACAGCATTACTGCTCTTGTCAAAAGTAGATTTAATGTCTTTCAAGTCTTGTTTCTTACCATTATGTTTGCAGAACAAATTAAATGTAATTGTCAACAGCCATCTCACAATGGCTAATTACACAATGGCAATGTGGCCCTTCCACACAAACCCACTAGCATTTCAAGGAAGTGGACCCAGGAGCTACATTTTACACCAAATTAATTAATTGATTATGAAGAACAAGGTCATATCTGCTGTTCTACCCTGAGCGTTGTCTTTCAATCATTAACTGTTCAAACTCAAAGAATTTGAGTAAGTTTCTTATTTCAACTAAGAAGACAGATGTTGAAATTTCTGCAGGTCTGGCAGAATCTGCTGAGAGGTATCCAAGTTAATATTTCAGGTCTGGTGATCCTTCCTCAGCACCAATTCTGAGAAAGGGTTGCTGGACCTGAAACATTAACTCTGATTTCTCTTCACAGATGCTGCTGGACCTGCTGAGCTTTTCCAGCAATTTCTGTTTTTGTTTCTGATCTACAACACTTGCAGTTCTCACGGCTTTTTTTGTGCTGTAATTTTTGTCCATTGCAGCAATTACACAGAATCTTTGGCACCGTTGTTTTGCTGATAATTATGTACTTGCTGTTAAAATACATTATTTTCACAAAAATAAACTTGTTAACAAGCACTTTTTAAATTCAACCTCAACACTTTCCTGTCATTTAACAGTTAACTTCTTATCTTTGTGAGATCTCACTGACAGTCAGAAGCAGATAAACTGTAGTGTGTGAGTGCACACATAGAATGGTGGTTTCTTATTGTCCAAAACAATGTAAGTGGCCACTAGGCTTGTGATTATTCAATTTACATGACTGTTAAAATACGCAACTCTAACACAAGTTAGATGAACTCTAGCAATCAAGTGAGGTGCTTTGTCACTGTTACAAACAGCTAATGTGCAACCGAACAATTACAGTTTGATTAATTTTCTTCAATGTAAAGTAACCTAACGGTATTGATTTTTTTTCCCCCTCTGCACTATTGCTGTGTAATAAAAATCCTTCGTTGCTAATGTAGAATTTCTCAAGCATCCCCCCCCCCCCCCCCCCCACCAAAGGTATTTTCACCATAGAATTCTTAAATATTTACATGAGGATTAGCTGAAGGTTAGGAACATTCTGCTGCTGTTTTTGTTTGTTTGAAAAAATCTTATCAGCAGCTTTCCTCATTTGATGCACGCACACTAACCTTCAGTTAGGATGGCTCAGGTGTAATCCTGTTGACAACCTCTGTTGCAAATGCAATTCCACATGCAGTTTTGAAGGGGAGGTGGTTGCTGGGAGGCACAAATGTCACAGTGCCCTTGATTTTACCAGAAAGCCTGGCTCTTCATATCGATGTGGGACCTCAACTCGTAACTAATTACTTTCTCTGTACAGCATCAATACCCCTTCAATATAAATATGTTGCTCTTATCTATAAATTTGTGAGGGTCCAGATGTCATATTGATATCTCGTTGGGATGAGCTGATGGCCTGAATCTAATGTAGAAGCTTGTAGTGACTGAAATTCTGGGTGATTTTACAGCGTGTCCAAATGCTAGAAGGAATCATATTTTGTGCCTCTCACTGCTTGGAAGTGATAGTATGTTGGGAGCAGTTTTAATTGTAACAGAGTAGAATCTCTGCCCCATGTAGCAGGAAATGCCGTTCCAGAGAGCTGCTGGACAATTATATTGAAGATGGGATTCTGAACGTCTGAAAACGAACCTTCCAGCTCAGCGAGCAAACTTACATCCATTGAAGATGGGATTGTGAACCTGGGGGAAATTGAGTTAGTATGTCTAGAAGACCACAGTGATGGTGAAGGTTTGAGTTGCAGAGACTTGAGCAAGGGGAAAAGAGAGGTTATATCAAAAGCAGGTACAAGTCCCTCATTTTACCAGCACCCCCCAGCTCCCACACTCCAGATATGCCCCTACAGCAGCCCATGCAGTGAAAAATACCAAGCTGTTTGTCATGACATTGCCTTTACTCAGCAGATGTTGACAGAGGCTCATTGCTGACTGTGAGTTGTCTGTTTAGAGTCATTAATAGACTTGAGAACAGGCCGGCATACTTTTGTGCACCTCCATACCATGCCCAAACATAGGGGACTGGGTAGGCAGGAAGACTCATGAGGTAGCAACATCCTTTATTTTACATGCCCCACCTTCTAATTTGACAGAGAAGGCAAGGAGCATTCATGGTGCAAAATTCGCTCTTTGTTTGTAGCCAAAGGACAATGTAATCAAACTTTGCACATAGTCCTAACTTTCTTTGAGCTGCAGAAACCTTGGCTTAAACTGCAAACTGTCTCAGTCCAGACCTTACAGGGAACAGAGCTGAGCTCATGGATGCAAAAATAAGTGCTAAGTATTTTCATTTTCAGGACATACGTTTTTCATAGTCACTTGACCTGAAACGATTATGTCCACAGATGTTGCCAGAGCTGCTGAGCTTTTCTAGCAATTTCTCTTTTTGTCATACATTTTTCATCTAGCCATTAAAAACTTTCATTTGATATTTTCTCATCAACTCGTCCAGATAGATCCTTACATGCCTGTGGAGTTGGTGGAACCTGAACCTGGGTCTCCAGGCTTAGAAGTTAGACTCTCCTCTAAAAGAGTTCCTAGTCACTTCATTATTGTGTATCGACTTGAGCAACAGTGGATGGATTTGAGTGTTTGCAACCGCAAAGCACAGAGTGGGGAAATGGAACTGTCTGGTTTTCCAATCATGTACCCAGGAAGGCTGAAAGGCTGCCTTCTGTTCCATCAATAACTTCATGTTTTCTCATTGCCAATGTAATCTAGATGCAAACTTGATCTATTCTTCCTCTAAACACCAAGGAACAGAATCAAAACATTATTTGGCAGTGATTTCTTACAAGCATTGTGTCTTGTATTTAATGAAAGTATAGCCAGCCTTGTGCAACCCTTTTTATGAGGTTAATCCTGAATCTACGTCTCCACCACCCAGTCACAGAATGTAGCAGTGTCAATTACCATCTATTAAGTTTTGGCAGAAGTGTTTTTGAATGTCCCTTTTTAAAGTGAATGACCCTCAAATTAAACTTTCTTTCAAATTTGATACATTGCTTTAAATTCATGGAAGTTGGCTTGGCAGAAATCATCAGTATTAATGTGTATATGCATGGTTTTACAGTGGATATCGTTTAAATTGCAAAGCACCTCAGTGGATGAGTTTATTACTTGTTTTGAAGAATACATTTGTCCGTAATAAACGAGCTGTTTTTAAGTTTGTGGAAAAGCATGTGAATGTGCATCTTAACTATTTTTAGTGATTTTTTTTGAAGAAGAAGACATTTTGCACTTTTGGTATGGCTGATTAGAGTAGTAGAGCTTGATTTTCAGTGCAGCCCTCACTCTAGAGGTGTAGCCCAAGATGTACAATAATTATGAAAGTTGCTGGTGTCCTACTGCGCTATTGGACTGCTCCCTCATTAGAGAGGGGTGACTGATAATGGTTTCACCTGAAAGCCACAATGCCTTACATGAGAGGAGAGGTTGAGAGGAAGAGCACTTCATGGTAACTTCAGCCAGTGCAAGAATAGAATCTGTGCTATTGGCATTACTCTGCGTTGGAAACAAGCCATTCAGCCAACTGTGCTACTTGATGCCCACTACTCTTAACCAAAGTAATTCAACTCCAAATGTGTGTGACGTAATAGACAGGAATGAGGGTGAATTGAAACCCCAGTTGTCTACCATAAATGGTTCAAATCAGTGCATTTTTCAAAAGGGAGATGTAATTTTGAATTAATGAACCAGAAATAAGAGTTAAACGTAGAGGATTGTTTGTTCATTCAC
The DNA here is from genome assembly GCF_030684315.1 of Stegostoma tigrinum. NCBI lineage: Eukaryota > Metazoa > Chordata > Chondrichthyes > Orectolobiformes > Stegostomatidae > Stegostoma > Stegostoma tigrinum. Next base: position 56,159,276 of record NC_081370.1, on the reverse strand, counting down.
TTACCCCGAAAGTCTAATGCTTTGTCTTTATGCAGACCACTCCTACACACTCAATCTCGCAGTTGGAAGAGAGTACATTTCCAAGCCATGATCAATCAAGGCTTTCATAATCCACACTTCTGGCTTTTTTTTTCCAAGGAAAGTATTTGTTGCAGTCCCCATATTTGGACTCCCTGGGTGGTAAACCAGAGATTTTAAAACCTGGTGCTGCATAATATAACTATCATAGCAGTCTCCTGAAGTTAGGTTTTCAGCAGGTCATGAATTTAGTAAATTGTAGCCTTATTTTAAAACCAGGCAGCCAGCCTTTTGATCTGATGGACTGGCAAAGGAACAGGTTTGTGACTTAAAGATGTTGCAGTTTTTAAGGTATAAATATTGCTGCTGTTTTTTCTGCCCATATTCTGAAGTTGTTTCAAGCATGCTGACTGGTTTCTCCCTGGTCTGTGAGGAATTATAATTGCTTATCTGGTGACCACTTTAGTCAGGTGACTAAATGATCAACAGATCTGCCCACCCAAAATGATTTGCACCTTGGAACCATTGTTACTAGTGATCATTCCCACCTACTCACTAGTTTCTCTGCAGCTGTTTCTTTTCTGACTTTCCGTGCTAGGAGACAAACCTGAAAACTACTATCAAATTTTTGAATTTATCAACCAACAAATAGTATTGTCTTGATTTGTAGAGTCATACAGCACGGAAACAGACCCTTCAGCCCAACCAATCCTTGCCGAATGTAATCCCAAACTTAACCAGCCCCACCTGCCTCCTCGTGGCCTATAGCCCTCCAATCTTTTACTATTCACGAATTTAGAAATGGATTTTAAACATTGTAATTGTATCCACATCCACCACTTCTTCAGGAAGTTCATTTTATAAATCCACACTTACACTACCGTCCTGTGTATATATTAAAAATAAGCCTCATGGCTTTTTGTTAAATCTCTCACATCTGACCTTAATGTGCCCCCAGTCTTGAAATTCCCCTTCCTAGTGTTAGTGATAGTTGTCTTCTCTCTATCCATGCCTTTTCATTATTTTATAAACTTCTCAGGTTGCCTCTGAAACTCCTATGCTCCAGAGGGGGGAAAAATACCCAGCCTCTCTCTATAACTCAAACCTTCCATACCCAGCCCACTCAAGGGAAGATGCTCCACAAGTGACCATATAATTAAGAAATTTCGAGAACCTTTTAGTATGTCTGATTCTATGCAGAAAATTGAAATCACCTGACCCTTGGCAGCCCCTGAGTAGCCATTTTAACAAGGAAAGGCTGTTACAGACAGTTCTACATTGAACAAAGTTCCTGTTTAAATTTATGAATATGACATGCCATTACTGTGCACGTCAGTGCAACATTATCTTTCTCATATCATCAAGCTGAGTAGCTCTGAGCCAGAAAGAACTTTGCAATGACCTAGGCTAATCTGATAGCTAATAATGATGATTTTGGTGTAATTCCAAAGGATTTCTAATAAAGCCACAACATATGGCAAAAAAAGCAATAAAATGTCGGTGATTTTTGTTTTAAAAGAAAAGCCTTATCAGTGGAGTTATTGGAGGAGGGGGTGAATTAGTTGAAACAGAGCTGATCCATTTCCAGAACAGTTTTTCAAAAAAAAAGTTGGTGGACAGTGCGTTGGTTGGACTCTAACTAATGAGGCTTCATTAAATGTGTTCCAGATGAGACACACTGAACCTGAAAAGGGAGGCCAGTCATTACTCTCCACTTCAGCTTTGGGGCAGTAGGGTTATCTCAGTGGTTGGCACTGCCACCTCATAGCATCAGGGATACAGGTTTGTTTCCAGCCTCCGGTGACTGTGCAAACCGGATGCGGACATTCTCCCCATGTCTACACGGGTTTCCTTCGGGTGCTCCCACAGCCCAAAGATGTGCAGGATAGGTGGATTGGCTGTGCATAATTGCCCATTGATTCCAGTGATCTGCAGGCTGAATGGGTTAGCCATGGGAAATGTAGGGTTACTGGGATAGGGTGCAGGGGATGTGTCAGGGTGGGATGCTCTTCGGAGAGTCAGTGCAGCTTTGGGCTGCTTTCATACTGCGGGGATTCTGTGATGACCTGAGCTGCTCCTCCAGGTATCACAGGGAAAATGTTTGCCTCTGTCACACCTGATGCTGTGGTCCCACTCCTTATCCCAATTCATTATCAGCAGGATGAATACCATCCCTCCTGGATTGAGTCATTTGTCTCCAGATGCCTCCTGACCATCTGTTCACCAAACTGTCATTCTACTTCACCACCTGCTGTACACTGGAAGTGGTCAAGCTGCTGATAGCTTGCATTTGTTTGTTACAATCTGCCAAACCTCCATTTCAAATTGCTGTGTTGTATGTGTATGTTACACCTTTTTTTTGAAAAAAAGTGTATGTCTCTTCTAAGGTGTCCCTATGCTATACAAAATATAGTGGCTCTGTTCTAGGTTTGCAATCTGTACATAAACCAGTTGGTTCTCTTTTAATGTCTGCTTAATAACTCGTGATGTGTTTTACTGTTTCACATGACTGATAAGAGGCTGATTACAAACAATTATCATTAAATGACACTTCACTTTTGCTGGGAGTTCAAATCAACTTCCTACTGCATATGATGCCTATACTTTAACAATCAAATATTTTCCTCCAAAGGGTAGATTTGTATTCTGTCACATCGCATTTGCAGTTCATGAGATCAAACATTATACATGAATTAGCAAATGACTGTGGGCAGTGAGATAACAAGGTGTAGAGCTGGATGAACACAGCAGGCCAAACAGCAACAGAGGAGCAGGAAAGCTGATGTCTTGGGCCTAGATCCTTCTTCAGGGAAGAGGGTTCTGAAATAAATAGGGAGAGAGGGGGAGGCAGATAGAGGAGAAGATAGATGGAGAGGAGATAGTCCGGTCAAAGTGGCAGGGTTGGACGCAGTAAAGGTGAGTGGAGGTAGGTAGGTAGGTCAGCCCAGGGAGGACAGACAGGTCAAGGGGGCGGGATGAGGTTAGTATGTAGGAGATGGGGGTGGGGTTGAAGTGGGAGGAAGGACGGGTTAAGGAGGCAGGCACAAGCTGAGCTGGTTTTTGGATGCAGTAGGGGGAGGGGAATTCTGAAGCTTGTGAAATTCACAATGATAATTGGGCTGCCGGGTTCCCGAGCGGAATATGAGTTGCTGTTATTGCAACCGCTGTGTTGATTGTTCTTCAACCCGCAACTTGGTAAAAAGATTCTGAAGTAATTCAGGTGCAAATAAAACTGTCAGATATGAACACAAGGGTCACCATGTCTCTCTGTCTCTCCGTTGGTGATTTGATGTTTATGACTGACGAGTAATTTTTACCTTGATTGGACAGGACATTCAGTATAGGAGTTGAGAAATCATGTTGTAGCTGTGTCAGACATTGAGGCTTTTTTGGAGTTTTGTGTACAGTTCTGGTTGCCCTGCAATAGGAAGGATGTTGTTAAACTGGAAAGGATGCAGAAAAGGTTTAAGAAGGTGTTGCCAGGACAAGAGATTTGAGTTTGCTAAAGAGAGGCAGGGACGCTTTTCAGTGGAGCATCGGAGACTGAACAGTGAGTGACCTTAGATTTACAAAATCATGAAGGTCATCGATAAGATGGCTCAGAGAAAAAAAAATTGTGGTGAAGTAGGGCTTTTGAACCGGGGCTTGTTCACTCTGTCCACTCTTCGTTTCTATTTTTTTCTCTTTTTTATTTTCTTTTTTTATTGTACTTGCTTGGTGAAAATCTCTGACCAAGGCAACAGCATCGGTGGCACGAGAAGGCCCAGCAAGGAAGACTTGTGGTTATAATGTCAAAGGTGAGCTTTGTGTTCATGTTTGGATCTACGCCCAGTGCAGATTCACGGGAGCAGCAGGGGAGATGAGCTTGGGCCCAGTACAAGGCCCAGTAGCATCAGTCGTGGCTGCGTTGGCAACATCCAGAGATGACTCCATCATGGCAGAGGTGTTAGTGGAGGCAAGATGGTGCCAAAGAGTGGCAACCTATTTTTGTTCCAGTGTAGGAGACTTGGGCCTTGTTCCTGGCCAACATGGTAGACCACAACAGAAGAAGGACTGTAAAGTTGGACGCTATCTTTATTTCTTCTCTTTTCTGCCTCTATGTTCTACATTTCAGTTTTAGTTTTCCATGTTTTAAGATGATTCCAGGAAATGGTCACACACGACAGCACTTTTTTTTTGTTTTCACTTTGTATTTTTGTGACAATAAATATTTCAAATTAGAAATTCTGGATGGCCAAGATTGTTTCCCAGGGTTAGAGAAGCCCAAAACTGGAGGGCATAGGTTTAAGGTGAGAGAGCAAAGACATTAAAAGAGACCGAGGGGCAACTTTGTCTCACATATGGTGGTGCAGGTATGGAATGAGCTGCCAGAGGAAGTAGTGGAGGCTGGCACAATTACATTTAAAAAGCATCAAGATAGGTATTTGAAAAGGAAAGGTTGAGAGGAGTATGGGCGAAATGCAGGTAAATAAGATTAGACATGTTTGGGGAAACATGGTCAGCATAGACAAGTTGGACCGAAGGGTCTGTTTCTGTGCTGTATGACACCATGGGTAACTTTTTTTTTGCTTTGGATAAAATCACAAGTAGAATGAGTCATGATAGAGTTAACAAACTCAGTGGAGATATTGTTAGTAAAAATAGAGACCCACACTGGGACTGAACTGAGAACCAACTCCTGAGATGCTGCTTGGCCTGCTGTGTTCATCCAGCCTCACATTTTATTATCTGAGAACCAACTCCAGTTGAGTTAGCAACGGGACCTTGAATTACAATTGCATTTGTAGCAACCGAACAACTGTTTACATTTCTTCATGTTTTGGCTTATGAACTAAGATGGAAAAGGACTGTTTTGTAAAACCAAGGGCTAGGGAAGGAATTGCTGCAGTCTTGGATGCAAGTTACCAGAGCTCGTTGAGTTGTGTTTACACTGTTTGCAAACTGTAGGGGAGGTGGGAAAAAGTTGGCACAGCACTGGAGTGTGTGATTCGCCTAGCAACAAATAACTGAATCATTTATTGCAAATATAACCAATTGTAAATGCTGGAAATCGTGGGCCTGATTATAACTTTCCAATTTTTAAAAAAATATGCTGGCTAACATTCTTGTATTCTAATTTATCCACCTTTTATTTGCTGTGTTGACCGGACACTGTTGCTGTTCTGTCTCCTCCTTCCCTCAATTTTGACTGTATCCCCATCTTCCCCTTTTATATTCGTACAGCTGGGAATACAGGAAACAAAATTTCAGTGGTGAGATGAGCAACTAAAAGACAAAACACGAAAATCTACGGGAGAACAATGAATGAGAGCAGGGTGTGAAAATAAGAAAATCAATGCGCAATGTGAAAACTTAAAAAATTGTTGCAGTCAGAACCCCGAATGAGCTTTCCCAATTCAGTATGGCTCCAGACAGGATACCCCCAAATTAATCTCCTGGGTGAGGAGGGAGGAGCTGGTTTCACTTATTTGGTTTCTTTGCAACATTGTTAACAGGCCCCTTTTTTCTCTACCTTTCGCTCAGATCCAACTAAACTTGTGTTTGAGATAACAAGGTGTAGAGCTGGATGAACCCAGCAGGACAAGCAGCATCAGAGGAGCAGGAAAGCTGACATTTTTGGTCTGGACCCAAGACGTCAGCTTTCCTGCTTCTCTGATGCTGTTTGGCCTGCTGTGCTCATCCAGCTCTACAGCTTGTTATTTTAGATTCTACAGCATCTGCAGCTCCTACTGTCTCTCTCTCTCTCTCTCTCTCTCTCTTTTTAATTTAAAAAAAGTTAGATCTGTTACAGCAGCCATTAAATAATTGAGTTTTACTTTTCAGGTTGAAGGAGAGGAATTTAAAAAGGGGAAATTGTGAGATCATTGAAGCAGAGCTGATAAATGTGGATTGGCAAATTAGACCAAAGGATGGGTCAGTAGAATAGCAGATGTTTTAAGGGGCTATTTCAGAATAGCACAGAATAGATACGTTCCAGTGGGCAAGAAAATGTCAGAAGGACACACCCACTATCTGTGGTTAACCATAAATATTAAGGAGAGCATCTTACTTTAACAAAAAATATTATCAGTTGTGCAGTGGCAGATGGCATACTTAAAGGTTGTGCTGAATATTTTTAAAAAATCAATGAACGACCAAAACATTAAAAAGGATGAAAAGTTAGAATGCAAAGAAGGCTAGCCAGAAATATTTTTTAAAATGCAAAGCAGTAAAATGAATAGTTAGTTCACGGAGTCTTTGGTTTCTGTAGAAAGTCAGATCAGAGAATGGAAAAGTAGTGAAAGTAACTAACTTGAACAAGTATTTTGCATTATTGCACACAATAGAGGATACAAGTAACATCCCAGAAGCAGGGATAAATCCGGTAACAGAAGGATAGAGAAGAGCTCAGAAAAATCACAATCACTAGAGAAGTGGTACACAGTAAAATTGTTGATGCTGAGAGTTGGCATCTCTGCAGTTCCTGATGGACTGCATCCTTAAGTCTGATCAAGTTCACAGAAGATAATCACAAACACAAGCTCCTACAAATGACGGAGATCACCTACAGACTAAGATTTACCTTCCAACCGAGTCTGCAGCTCAGGGTATAATGTAAAACATTTCCTACGGATCCTGGTCCTGCAGGTAATTAGATTGTCAATGATGGTACAGCCCTGTACTTCCCCTCAAAGTCCCCTGAGAGCTCACTGTCCACACACCAACAGCGTTGCACTGCAGGTTGTACTGATGTGATGCCATTTTCCACCCTAAAAATAGTGACATTATCTTTGTTTTATTTAACTGTGCAGCAAAAAGATGGTGGGGTGGTAGTGTGGGGCTGTATGGTTTTTGTTATAAATGGATGCACTCATTTTTGTACATTTTAAAAGGGATTCAGAAGGAAAAGCATGGGAGGTGTAGAGTAAAGGGTGTGATGCCTTTTTACTTGGATTTGCACTAAGCATATGTGAATGACATTGTCATACTGACATCAGATTATGTGGAACTGGAGTATTCCAGAAATGGTGTCCTGTTTCACCATTCTTTATATATAGTGGTGTTTAATAAGGCTGGGCTACTGTTTACTGAAGACTGTGCATATTTCTAAGTTCTACACAGAGAATGATAAAGCAATTCAAAGTGTCAGAGATGGGGAAATAAAAGTGAAGGGGGATGGGGAGAGAAATATGTAAAATGAGGGAAACAGAAATAAGACAAATGAAGAAGCATTAAATTTAAGTGAAATAAAAGGTGGGCAATAAGTGTGGGAATAGAGAGGAGTCCAGCATAGGTAAAGAGAAAGGTGAAGAGAAAGGGGTGTGGGGGGAGGTAGGGGGTGGTTGCGGGGGTGGGGTTTAAGCAAATAAATTTACATGGAAGACAAATGAAAGCAGTTCTCGCAGGAAATGTGGTTTGTGATAGCACAGCAGAATCCTGTTCCCTTTGGCTGTGGAAGCCCACTCTCAATGTGGCAGAACTGTCAGCCCTGTAATCTCTAGATTTCACAATGTACAGCGTTTTAAAATTTCTATCTTATCCCTCAGATGCCACTGGCTTTAACGTGTTTGCAGCAAATATTCGGAACAATTCCAATGTGTAATAAAATTCCTGGGATTTTATGAGATGAGATTCCCTTTGGTCCAACAAGTCCACACCACCCCTTGCACCATCCCACCCAGACCCATTCCCCCTATAGCCCACACACCCCTGAACACTACGGGCAATTTAGCATGGCCAATCCACCTAGCCTGCATATCTTTGGACTGTGAGAGGAAACCGGAGCACCCGGAGGAAACCCACGCAGACACGGGGAGAATGTGCAGACTCCACACAGACAGTTACCTGAGGCTGGAATTGAACCCGGGTCCCTGGCGCTGTGAGGCTGCAGTGCTAACCACTGAGCCACCGTGCCGCCCCACTGGAGTTGGGGACTGCAGGATTAAACTTAACATTTCTGATTTTGTTTCATTTAGTGAAAGCAAGGTATCTCTTCTTTGGAAGAGTGTTAGCCAAATTACACTAATTGTTTGCATATAAACACAATGTTTGGACCCCCACAGCACTGAAGGTTTATTGAAGCATTACAATCCAGTAATGTCGTCTTGAGAGATGGGCTGCGATATCAAAGGAGATGAAAAGAAAAACAAAAGAACACTTATTTTTCAATAAATGCTTAACCTACTTAAGGGATGCATTCTTTAATGATCAACTATCATATCTGGCAGTGGCATTTAATGCCAGTGTTTGTCCTCCTACTTTAGTATGTTGCCAAATCAAACAATCAATTATATTTGTCTGTTGAGTATGAAATGTGTGTACAAGATAAAACATGCATTTTATTGCACACTTGGATTTGTCAGCATGCATCATCTTCACTTAATTTCATTATTATTTCATGTTAATCCAATCAAATGTGATGAACCAAAAATGGCAAACTAAACATTTTCCAAAATAACTGTGTGAGTGTTTAACAGTATAATTAAGCTGTACCAGTTCCTGATCACACAAGAATTAAAACAGCACAGCTGTAAGATTTATCCTTTGTTTTAATTAACGAAATAAATCAATTATTTGCTCACTGTTGCATTTAAAACTTTGAACATTTTTGTAAACTGGCTGATTCCAATCTGATTTACTGTTTTTGGTTAATTAAAATGATTTGTAGCCATTGCAAACTATTGTGATCTGCATTCTGTTCAATTTAGATTTGCATTTAGTAAGAAGTGCTGAACTGCACAACTGAATCAAATGTGCGCTTACCTTTTTTAATAGTTCACCTTCAGTCAATGATAAGAAACATTTTCAGATCTTAAATTTCCAACAAACAATGACAAATGTGACAGCGTGTATGGTGTACATATGTGTGTTCATGAATGTGTTAGTAAGACTCCATAGAATCAGGATGAGTTTAGGGAAATGACGGGATCCCTTGTTGCCACAATGGTTAATGTTGAGAGACCAACATAACTCTGGCCTGAAGAGTTATGATTGTAGCCTCGACATTTGATAATTATTTCTGCCTTGCTGCTTGGGTAACAGTCTGACTCCTCGTATGTGCAGTGAGGAGAACCATGGCAGGAAGCTGTAAACAGTTTGTTTGCATCTGGCTACAGGCAGACTTGCTTGTACGTCCTTTGGGTCAGCTTCCATCTTCTGTAAACCGTTTCTGACAAATGTGACAGCTGGTAGGTCACACAATAAAGAGAATCCAGGACTCCACCAAGTTTGGACTGCTATTTCCTATTTGTTTGGACCTATCTTTCTGGATTATTGAAGGGAATTTTAATCATTGTTAAAAGGTAGATGCTTCATAGGTTGTATATTCACTTGAGCCACTTACCAGTGATGGAAAGTGTTTAGGACAGATGAAAAACTCTTTATCAAGTAACCGATTATGGATGGTGGGGGGAACATCCTGACTGACAATAGGTCATATTTTAAATTGAGAAACACGGGAAAGCTCATTCGAATTTCCAAGTCAATGATAAATTGAAGGAATCATTTGAGAGTACTGTTTCTCAGCTCTGCCCCCAGTGTTACATGTAATTCTATGGGAGAGCATTGAAGTGCGCCATGTAAAATGATTTTTGCAGACAAAATAGGAAGAGAAGGGACTAATTCTTGACAGTTTATGCTTCAATAGAAAATGAGGTCTGAGTTTCAACCAGGGCACATTTGACAACACTCCTGTCTCTGTGTTACATGGTTTAGGGTTGAAGTCCTATTCCCAGACCTAACAGATACCCACCACGATTCCAACACTGACCCCTGCGGAACCCCACTAGACATCGGCTCCCCTCCTGAAAAAGAATCCTTCATCTTCATCTATGCCTTCTGCCTGTTAGCCAATCTTCTGTCTGTCTGTGTCTGTCTGTCTATGTTCGTTGTCCCTAACACCATAGACTCTTGTCTTTATTCAGCAGCCTCTTGTGAGGCACCCTGTCGAAAATTGTCTGGAAACCTTCAGACAAGCACATCAGCGGACCTTCCTTCTGTCATATTTGCTTGTTACCACCTCAAAGAATTTTGGACAGATTTGTCAGGGATGACCTCCCAATGATGAAGCTGTGCTGACACAGCCCTATTTTACCATGCACTTCCAAGTACTCCACAATCTCATCCTTAATAATGGACTCTACAATCTTAGCAATGACTGCGGTCAGGCTAACCAGCCTATAGTTTCCTGTCATGAACACAGCAGGCCAAGCAGCATATTAGACCCTTGAAGGGTCTAGGCCCGAAATGCCAGCTTTCCTGCTCGGCCTGCTGTGTTCATCTAGCTCCACAACTTGTTATCTCGGATTCTCCAGCATCTGCAGTCCCTGTTCTCTCTATAGTTTCCTGTCTCTTGCTTCATCCTTTTTTAAACAGGGAAATTACATTAGCCATTTTCCAGTCCTCTAGGACCCTCCCTGACCCCAGTGATTCCTGAAAGATCACCACCAGTGCCTCTACAATCTCCTCAGGTAGTTCCTTTTAAATTCTGGGGTGTAGTCCATCTGGTTCTGGTGATATATCCACCTTCAGATATGTCAGCTTCCCCTCTGTCTTTCGATGATGACCACTGCATTCACATCTACTGCCCGACTTTCTTTGACATTCTGGTCTGCTGCTCGTGTCTTCCACCATGAAGGCTGACACAAAGTACCTATTTTAGTTCCTCTGCTATTTCTTTTTCCCCTTACTTCTCCTGCCTCCTTTTCTTGTAGTGGACAATCGGGAATTGCCAATGACTAAAATCTTGGTAAGCTTCCCCTCCAACAATAACCCTTTCTGAGAACTGAGATGAGACAGCGAAACAGCACAGGAAGTTGAGCCTTTGGAGCTGGGAGTAACCCTGAGAAGTGATCCTGCTTTCTCTTGTTACAGACCAACTTTGCACTAAAAGCTATCAATAATTACAATAATGAAATGTCAACTGTGATTTATTCTCTTTATTCCTCAAAGAATATTGCTTCGAAAAAATAGTTTTGGTGCAAATCATTAAAATGATGGAAAATAAATGTGATTAGAAATAATACTGAAACCTTTGTGGTCTATATAATTTTATTCATTACACAGTTGAATACATTTAGGTGATTGACATTTGCTGTGTCTATCATTTATCAAAAGATTTCTGTTTATATGCATTAAGATTCACTTGCCATCCATAATATTTGGGTTAGGTTCAATATTGTAGTAAAAAGAACATATCTCTGAGCAATTTGAGGAAATGTTCTTTCAAAGATGTTTCATAAAGTGCTACATATTAGGCTTGTAAGGAAAATTTGAAGACTGTAGGATTGAAGACACATTAGCCTTGAAGATTTCAAATCCGTAAATTGTTTGGGATTGGAACAGATTTTTGATCAGACCTTAATCTCTGAAGGGGACAACAGTTTGCCTGGAATGTTTGGTTGGGTGCAGTTTGCTAATTCAGGCTCTCTGCCATCTGTAATTTGATACAGTCAATTATAAGGCAGATCCAAACCCCTCCATGCAAGCACTGACTGCTTTTGGAATTGGTCTGCAGCACATTCACAGGTCAATACTCGAAATGTGCATGTTACAGTTCAAATGGGAAAGGATTGAGGATGTCTCAATGCAGGCTCAAGAATATTAAAATTAAGATATGGCTGTTCCAATGGTCAGTGTGGGATAGTGAACTCCAGAAGTGATGAGACTTGCACTGAGCTAGGGTAGAGAAAATTGAGTTTTTGCTGCATTCAAGTTTGTCTGTTGCAGAATGAAGCCTCACCAGGAGATTTATGAAATAGTTGAATGTTCAAACAATACTGTCAATGTAATTCAATATTTGATTGGAGTATGCTTTGTGTTTTTTTTTTGAGGAAAATAGCTCCAAGTTCCCTTTGCCTCTCCACTGAGGCATACATTCGGAAAGCCAGAAGGTTACTGTAATCCTACAAAAGACTGCTGTTGTTTCTGGGTGTCACCAATGCAGGAGAATGTATCCGGGCTGTGGTAAGGGTGTAGAAGAGATCTGAAACTTGAATCTCAGGATGAAACATAGAATCCTTTTGATGGAATCGTAGAATCCCTACAACATGAAAATATGCCATTCAGCTCAATGAGCCCACACTTAGCCTCCGAAGAGCATCCCTCCACCTCCGCTGCACCCCCCCCCCCCCCACCCTAGTCCTGTGACCCAGCATTTTCCATGGTTATACACCTAGCCTGGACACTATGTGGACCCCCTACAGTTTGCCTACAAACATAACAGGTCCACAGAGGATGCCATATCCCAGCTCTGTGCTCATCCCGGAAACATCTAGACAACAAAGACGCTTATGTCCGACTCCTGCTCATTGACTACAACTCCACCTTCAACACTATTATCCCCTCCAGGCTGATCTCAAAACTTCCTGACCTTGGTCCTGACTCTGTCCTCTGCAACTGGTTCCTCAGCTTTCTGAAGATAGACAACTGCACCCAGAGAAAGAGGAAAACAACCTCCCTCTAATGTTGGCAAAACAAAAGAACTATCGCTGATTTGAGAAAGAAAGGAGAAGAACTTCCCCAAACACCCTCCCCACCCCCAAAACACCAAGTACATGAATAGATGAGTGATAATGGGAACTGCAGATGCTGGAGAATCCAAGATAATAAAATGTGAGGCTGGATGAACACAGCAGGCCAAGCAGCATCTCAGGAGCACAAAAGCTAACGTCAGCTTTTGTGCTCCTGAGATGCTGCTGGGCCTGCTGTGTTCATCCAGCCTCACATTTTATTATCTTGTACATGAATGGAGTTGAAGTTGAGAAGTTGGAGTGCCTGTCTAGTTCCTTGGAGTAACGACAGCCAACAACCTGTTCTGGACTTCCCACGTAAATGCAACAGTCAAGAAGGCATGAATAGGAGAGTGGCTCCAACAAGGCTGCTGTTCAGAACAGCTGGAGCTGACTCCTTGTGTGGGCCAAGTGGTCTCTTGTGTTTTTAGTTTTTGATTTTTGTATTTGTAGTGTTATTCTACAAGGCTAGGGACAGCGTCTGACCAGGCCAAATTAACAAGGACAACGTGCATCAGACCAGGCTAGACTGGTGTGTTTAAGGAGATTTTGACTGAACAGACAGGAAGGGCCACAAGAAATGTACACTTTTGAGTCACTGAAAAACATGAATAACATAGTAGATCCAGGGAGTGACTTCTGTAGGGATAGAGATTTGCTTCAGGTGTTGTGATGGGGGCTTGCTTTTTTTAATTCCTGGAATGTGGGCTTTGTTAGGCCTCCTCCCGATTCAGTGATGGGCAGTAGAATCAACACATTAAACACCTTTTTTTATTTGTTTGACACCTATTTGGCAAATCATTTTATGGGAGTATGATATCTCGCCTGGAATCTTGTTAGCTCAAGGGAGAGCATCCTTGAAAATGAGAATTCAAGTTTCCATCCTATTGGTTGAAAAATTTTGGGAGAATCGCATGAAATTGGCAGTGATGTGCTTGCCTTTTTTTAAAAGCAAAAAGTCCCATTTTTTCCAACCAAGTGCTCAATGGTGAGATGAGATGAGATTCTCATTAGTCACTGGGGAGAGGCCCAATAGCATGCATTAGCCAGCATCAACCTGCTCACTGTTCTATCACCCGGCCTCATTGATGTGCTGTTTCCCATTCCCCTGCCGAATAGAAACAAGATGGTGACGGTTCCTGGCGTCACCATGGGGGTAACCTGGTGACTCCAGCTACCCACTTACTCCTCCAGACCGCCATCAGCCACCTATGCCCCAGGGCATATTCCATAGGTAGCAACCACACACGCTCCCCCCACTCCCCATCCATCAGGTACCCATTAACAAATCAGAGCACCAATTACCCATCTGCCTGACAAGTCCAGGGTAAATAACATGGACCACATGGGAACTGTGGACTGCTAGTATTCGACAGTGTACACAGCTGAACCTGGAATATAGTGTTGCTGCCAGGAATCACAGGAGATCCCAGCAGTGACCAGCACTCCATTCTGTGTTGAGTGGGGGAATAATCTGAACAGGGAGCCATGGTGTGTAGTGAGGGGAGTTTGGGAAGATTGTGAACCCCAATCAGTCATCTTGGAATGAGATTTTTTTTCCTGGTTCAGTTTTGGTCCATTGTCTGGATTTTCTAAAACCTACGTCTGCACAAGTAGAAATAATGTTTTTGAAATATTGACTAAAGGATTCATGACATTCATTAGATAGAATGAGCAGAGCTTCACTATGCTGAGAGGTACGTGTTGCAAAATAATGTAGGCAAACAAGTATATGTAAGAAACTGAAGAGACGGATTACAATTTTATGTTCCTCCTTATCTGCTTTTCCACTGAACACATCAATACTAGACACATGACTTTGAGTTTGACATAACGTAGAATTGATGGACGGCTCGGTGGCTAGCACTGCTGCAACATAGAGCCAGTGACTTGGTTTTAATTCCATTTTTGGGTGACTGTCTGTGGGGAGTTTGCACGTTCTCCCCATATCTGTATGGGTTTTCTCCCACAGCCCAAAGATGTGCAGCTTATGTAGATCGGCCATGCTACGTTGCCCATAGTAATCTAGGGATTTTCAGGCTAGGTGGATCGACCATGTAGAAATGCTGGGTTACAAGTGTGGGATAAGGGGGAGGGATTCTCCTCCAGAGGGTCATTTCTGAACTCCATGAGGTGGCTCTGGGTGGGATGCTTTTTGGAGAGTTGGTTTGGACATGTGGAATATGTTCATGTTCTAGGGATTCTGATTTTTGAAGAACAATATGTGTAAATAGTTACTCAGGTTATTGAACAAATCTAACTTCTTGGTTTATTTTGCTGAGTGACAAACTCTGTCTCTGCTCAAGCTGTTTCCGCTCTGGAATATCCTTACCTACGCAACTATAATATTCAGTTCTATAATATCCTTACCCACTCAATATATTACTTCTGAATCTTATAAACATTAATAATGTTTTAATTAAGCAGCTACTCTCCTGTGCATCATTTGAGTAATTAAAGCACCATGCCCTCAAGTGCCATCAGAAGCCAACCTCCCTTTCTCGAAATTGCTTGGATCAAAGATTTTAGCTGTTGCTCAGTAAATTACTTGACACTTGTACATGAAGAAATCCTGTTGCTAATTTGTTATAAAAGGGGCTTAACAAAAGTACTTAAGTCAAATACATATGTTTAGAATGTTGTTTGCATGATTTAATTTTAGTTAAGAGCATATGAAGTGCGTTTCTCTTGCATGTTGTTATTATATATGTGCTTAAGGTGTAAGATCTCTTCAGAAACATTGATCCCTAATTCAGTTTAAAAAAAAAATCAGCTCAAGCATTAATAGACGCAAAGCACACGTTCAACAGTGGTTAAAATGCATCAGTGTAGCTCCAGGAATTGAGCAGAACAATCGGACAGATATCAGTGAAAAATTGTACCATTTTAAAATGATATTATTCATGATTTAATAAAAGATCCAACTCTAATTAGAAAAATATTAGTTTTTTTATTAATGCACTTTCAGCATTGAAAAGAAGTTTGGAATAATAAAATGCAATCGACTTCCAGTTTTTTTTTCAAGAGCTTAGATTAAAGATAATAGATTTGTTGGCAGGACACTAAACACTTGGGTTACGTAGGTGAGTGTCTGTTGCTAGGGCAAGGCGGTTACCTTGTCTTTTGATGTATGTTACTTGGTTTGTTTTGCAGTATATTGTGATGTGCTTCCAGTAACTTCCTTTTTTTGAGCTAATCTAGAGTGGAGGAGCAGCATAGATAAATATTAGCCATTAAGAAAAATCAGATATGAGTATGCCCTATGAACTGTTATTGTCATTGCTTTAAACCTCCTCACATGGGAGGTTCTTCTAGACAAGTGTGAAATCCAAAGTCAGAACTCGTTTAAAAATATTATAATGGAGTTTTTTTTAAAAAAAACTTTTATGATTGAGATAAACTTCTAAGTGAGAAAGTCATTCTGGACTCTTTCTGTCTTTCTCAAAGCCTTTACACTTGTTTCTTTCCCTGCCACCAGTGTCTGCTGGCAAGTGGCAAGTAACATTCACTCTGCACAAATACCAGGCAATGACCACCAATAAGAGACAACCTAATCACTGCCCCCGATACTTAATGTTGCTCCCATCACCAAATCACCCACAGTCAACATCCATTCACCAGAAACTCAACCGGACTCCCCACAAAAAGTGGAAATGAGAGCAGGTCAGAGGCAAGGAATACTGTGTGATGAGTAAATCCCCTCCTGACTCCCTGAAGCCTGTCGACCATCTAAAAGGCACAAGTCAGGAGTGTGATGGAATAATCCTTACTTGCCTGGATGAGCGCAGCTCCAGCAACATGATCTAGGATAAAGCAACCCGCTTGATTGGCCACACATCCACAAGCATCCACTCCCCTCCATGACTGATGCTCAGTAGCAGCAGTCTGTAATGTGTACAGGATGCACTGCAGAAATTCACCAAAGATCCAAACCAATGACAACTTCCATCAAGAAGGACATGGGCAACAGAAATATGGGAATGCCACCAACAAGTTCCCCTCCAAGCCACTGACCATCACCTCAAAACTATGTGCTTTTAACAAGCTCCATCAACCTTTTTGACAGTTTGTTTACATTTGGTGGGTGTGCAGTTGATTTTAGCACTTGCTTACCCACTCCTGTTACAGGGGTGAGTTGGACACACTCCCTCCCCTGTCAAAATTACACCCAGTGGGCCATGTAACATCCGGTTCCTTTTTTTTAAAAAGAAAATATTTTATTTGTGTGTTAAGTGTCGGTGCCTCGATGTTGACCTGGTCGAGGACACTAGGGTGGGTGCATCTTTCTTCCCAGCAAACTTGCAAGATCTTGTGCAGGCAGCATTGGTGGTACTACACCAGTGCCTTGAGGTGTCTGCTGTCGACAATCCATGCCTCAGAATCATGGGCTGTGGTGGTTCACACCCTCCTATTTGTGAAACATTTAATTTTCTTTCTTTTAGTTTTGATTCTGCCATCACTTTGCACAGTTGGCTGGATGGTGGTGTGCGATGCAGAGTAACATAAAGAGCATGGTTTAAATTCCTACATGGGCTAAGGTTATCACAAAGGACCCTCCTTCTTAACCATCTTCCACTCACTCATCTGAGCCACAGTGGACTTGTGCTAAACCATCATCAGTCATGTCTCTAATGAGACAGTGACCCTATGGTCCGGTAGGGCTATGGAGAATTTACTTTTAATTTTTTTTTGCACATATAATTTCACAGAGAACTGTCTATTATTTGGGAACCTAGTAAATTAACTTATTGTTCATTTTACCTCTTTGTATCATGAAGTCAGCATAATCTTACCAGACCATAGGTAAGAAAAAAAATAAATGTGGTATCCTCCAAAGAGACAGAGGAAGACGCACACAGTCGTGCTTCAAAATTCACAGTTACAGGTTGGGATTACATGCACTTCATCAATTTCTTTGCTGCTGGAGCTTAGATTTACAAACTATTTTAAGGTGCCACAGCAAAGGATATTGACATGTGGGAATAACATACAGGAATGGATAGAAGTTGCTTAGTTAATGGGAAGTGGAGAACAGGCATAAATGGAGAATGGGTATTTTCAGATGTGACAAAAGGATTGGTGCTGGGGCCTTAACTAATTACAATTTTTAATGAGTGGCTTGAATGAAGGGAGGAAAGGTGCAGTCTGCAAACTTGCTGATGACACAAAGATAGGTGGGAAGGTCAGCTGTGAAGAGACCATACGGAGGCTGCAAAATAGATGCAGATTTCTTCAGTGTGAAGAGACCCTTCAGTGGTCATTAGTTGACCAGCGAAGGGCCTCAATTGATGGTGGGATGAGAAAGTTGAATAGGAGCCCTGCAGTTTAGGACTTCATTTCTATGGGTCACGGGTATCTCCTTTATAATAAAAAAAACCTGATTATCATCTACCATGTGATTGTGACAGGTCAGAATAAGGCAGAGGACACAGATGAACCTTTTACACAGCATTGTTTCTGGCTTAATTCAATTCAGTTTCACAATATGCCCAGGCAGGGTTCAAATTCATAACTAGGTTGCTAGTTCAGCACCAAACCTTCCATGACGATGTCTGTTAAGTGCCTTTAAGGGATTTGAGATGGCATAGATCTGTTAAGACGTAACTGTACAAGTGAGTTCCATAGAGTTAGAGATATACAGCATGGAAATAGATCCTTTGGTTCAATTTGTCCATGCCAACCAGAAATCCTAAATAAATCTCTAGTCCCATTTGCAAGCATTTAGCCCATATCTCTCTAAATGCTTTGCATTCATATCCATCCAGATGCCTTTTTAAATGTAATTGTGCCATCCTCCACCAATTCGTCTGGCAGCTTATTCCACACACACAGCAGTCTCTGTGGAAAAAGCTGCCCCTTAGGTCCCTTTTATAAATCTTTGCCCCCCCCCCTCTTGTCTTTAAATCTGTGCCCTCTACTTTTGGACTCAAACCATGCCCATCTCCACACCATGCCCCCCCCCCACCATCCCAGGGAAAAGACCTTTTATTGTTCATGCTGTGAGCATTCAAGTAAAGTGCTCTCACACTAGTTTTTATACGTTCTTTTTGAATCCCAATACTTCCAACAGAAGGACCTTTTTGTCTTCTAACAAGAATTCAAATCTCTTGAGGTATACAATAAGAAGCTACAACATCCAGTCACCATGTGATTATGTTTTTGTTGCAGCTATTGTATGACAAATAAGACTAAATCATAACTTTAAGCTCCTAATTACAGGCATTACATCTGCTTTTGTTGATGAGAGCATGTTCTATTGCAGGCATATTCATCACAATCTTTCACAATTTATCCTGGATCACACCATTATAAAGCCTGACCAAAATATTGCTACTAAAATGGTCTAAATGTTTAATATCTAGGTAAACTACAGTTGTTTCGCTTAAGTTTGAAGTCATAACAAAAAATCATTAAAACTTTTAAAAAATTGAATTGCTGTTTGAATTAATATTGAATATTGAAGTGCAGAATTTTGTAGTGAATTTGACTTCCTTCCAAACAGAACAACAGACATTAATTTAAATGAATGTAGTTGCTCCATTAAATCAGAAATTACAAGTCACTGGACAAACAGTACCCACATTTAAATAAGTAGAATAATTAAAAACTAACTATAAATAGCCAATGAATTAAACTTGCTAAGTGCATATCTTGTGAAAACATTCCAATTCCAAATTTAATTACTGTCTTAACTGGGAACAAGGTAATGATTAGTGTCACCACAAACATTTGATGTATTCATTCTAAGCAGGCTAGAGGAGACATTGTGAAAATGTACTAAAGTAAATCAAATCATTGTCAAAAATCATATTACCAAGAAAATCAGAAACACTGCCCAAAATCATTCTTTGAAGGATAATGAACTGCAGCATTGAATTGGGGGGCCAATTTGAGGACAGTGCCAATTATTTTTAAATGTTGAATTTTTTTTGTAATGTTTATCGTAACATTGACGTAATACCGAACATTTTAAAGTTGGTAAAATCCTCAATTGTTAAAAATTTTCAACATGCAACATAACCAGGCACTGCTGACCTTGCCAGTTTGGGGCTCTTAAATAAGCTGTGTGGTTACTGGCTGAAAATTCCTGATATCGACGATAAGAATTCTTGAAACCTTTTGCACCTTTTTAAAATTGAATCATTAGCAATAACTTCTAGGCAACAGGATTGTGAGCAGAGGAAAAACGAAGCAATCTTGAACAAATCAATTTGTTAGTGGAGCAGTAGTGAACTAAACTGTAAGTAAGGTGAATATATTAAAGTAAAATGCTGACTCTCCACAAGGTTGTAGTAAAATTAAATTAAAATAAAATAGAACTTGTGGAAGTAAAGCAACAAAATATTTCGGATCAATAAAAATATGCTGGCTGAGACAAAATGAACTGCACATGATCAATAAATAAGAATTCTTGGTAAATGTGGAATAATTTAATCAATAACTGTACTATATAACCACAATATAATGAACATCACAGATCATACCATTATAAAGCCTGACCAAAATATTACTACTAAAATGGTTGAGATGGATTTTGCATTGCTGTTTTAAGTCTAGCATCTCATGGCATTTTTACAGTGAAGGGAGGTTCCTGCATCCCCTAAATTTGTGATGAAACAGTATGGGTTGTTTATTTTTGTCCTCCAATTTAAGACCCTTCTCACCCCTTCCTGGCTACTTGAGCTGAATCTTTTTTTTTCTTTGTGCTCTATGGGAATCATTCACTCACTCCCTTTTTACTGGTGGTGCTTCTACTCATTATTATGGAACATTTTGCTAGCAGTGCCAGGTTCTTACACTTGAAGAGTTGTACGGCAAAGAAAAATGATTTGTGTATACATTGCGACTGGTCTCGACAGAGCGAGAATAGTAATGATTAAAATAGAAGCAATTGCAAATGTAACTACACTTTTCAGCCTAGTGAACTCGACCAACAAACTGAAAGTGAAGCAGTCCTGTCAGATAGAAATAGAAAGGCACTCCTTTTGTAGCAATCTAAAAGGCAGAAGGCTTGTAAAACCTGAGATGTGTAAATCAGAACCATATGATTTAAAAAGTTTTATAGCCAAAAACTGCAGGCTTTGTTTTTCTGTGCCTTAGAAGGAGATGCATTTTGTCATGAGATTTAACTTTTGAAAGATTCAGCAAACAGAGGATACCAGCAGAAAAAATGGAACATTTGAAAATTATTCCCCTTCATGAAGCAATTAAAATATTACATTTCGTGGAGCTTTCATGCAAACAAATTGGTTGACAGATTTTCATAATCTTTTCTGATTGTCTTCTGTCAAAGGAGTCTTTACACAAATGATTTTAAATTCCAGCATATTTCGCTTGCTGCAGGCTAAAGTTCTTGTGTAGTTCAATGCCATTGTACGGCATTCATTATGTAATAAATGAGATCCCAGGCATCAACTAAAAGGTAGGAATACAGTTATACAATTTTCCCTTGACTGTCGGGCCGCTGATTTTCAGTGTTTGATATTTTCTTCTAGCCGTTCTGGAACAGTTTATGACATTTATCTCCGAGTCCCATCTGTAGTCAATGATTTCATAAAGATTATCTGTTTTTAAGTGAGATGATCCTCAGTTGGACAATCTTCCACGGAGCATATCAACAAATATTGCACCGTAACATTTTAGAAAAGAATGAAATGTCACAATTAAAATGTCCAGAGAAAGTGTATAATTCAGTTAATCATTTTGTGCGTCCAAGCAGGCAAGCTCATTTTGAATAAGGCTAGAATGTTTTATAACTGTGCAGATTGTTTGAGGTTTATTGGTCCTGGGTGGAGAGTTAGACTTGCATTTTAGCCGATAAATATTATTAGTTATAAGGGGAATAATCTTGGAGGTTGTTCAATTATAATTGTTATCTCATCAATCAGTTTGATAGCTTATGTTGTTTTAAAAAAATATATCAGGACATCATCCGACATGGTGTATTAAAGCAAAGACAGAAGAAAATTGCAGTAGTCCATCAACTTCTGTACAGTAACAAGCTGTTTTCAAAAAAAAATTGAAATAATTATTTCAGGCGACTAACTATATCCCTAAAGATTTAGGAAAAATAATAACCTTTGTTCTTTAATCAACGTTTTCTCAGCGAGATACTCTATCATCACTGCATGTAAAACGTATTCTGTTTATTTCGTTTTTTATAATTTTTTCTTAAACAATGGTATGTCTGTTCTTTCATGGGATTTGGACTGGCAAAGGCCAGCATTTGTTGATGGCACAGTCTTGAAAACATTGTCTGCATATAGGTTCAGTAACACCATCTCCCGCAAACAGAAAAGGGAAGTAAATGTTGGCTGTGCCAGTGACAATGACATTCTGCAAAGGAAACTAACTGAACAAAACCTTCTACATGAGAAGATGAACTCAAAGTAATTGAGTTCCTGCCACCTGTGAGCTTCAAGGACTCACCACAAACAACAATGTGCATAAGTTAGGGTCTTTTGCTAAACGTGATTATATTTTGACCAAGATTGACAAGAGTGTCTATATAAGAAATCAGATTGAGCAGTAACTGGGGTGTCACTTTGGTTAGCACAGCTGCTTCTCAGTGCTGGGATCCCGGGTTTGATTCCAGCCTCTGGCAACTGTCTGTGTGGAATTTACACACACCCTGTATCTGTGTGGGCTTCCTCCGGGTGCTCCAGTTTCACCCCATGGTCCAAAGATGTGCAGGTTAGGTGGATTGGCCATGCTAAATTGTCCATATTGCCCAGAGATGTGCAGGTTAGGTGGGTTAGCCGTGGGAATTGCATGGTTAGTGGGATAGGATGGGGGTATGGGTCTGGTTAGATGCTTTTCAGAAGGTTGCTGCTGACTCGATGGGCCAAACGGCCTGCTTCCACATTGGGGATTCTGCAGTAATTCTGTGCAATGGATACACTATCATAGTCCAGGTTGTAACAGAATTCTGATACGGTATTAATAGCTTGGAAACTGGGTTCTATATGAGGGGTGGGAGTAGAAAGAGAAGTGTCTGTGTCTGTGTGTCTCAAACTGGTGTGAGCAATGGTAAGGAAGTTAAGGGAAAATGTGACAGAAATGAAAAAAGTTGGATTCTTGACTCAAAAATATTTCTGAATGTTCACTTGATTGAAACAGGGAGTTCAAAATTTCTCTGAATGCAACTTCTTTTATTTCTGTGCATTTGAATCTCAATAATAATTAAACTCCTCTTCATTTTTATGGAGCTATCATTTCTCTTTTCTTTTGAGAAACCTAGATGAAACAAATTCCCCAGAAGGAAGTCCAGGCATGAACCTGGCAGCAGTAGCTGTCTATTCGGTTTCGAGTGTTCATCCAATTCTGTCTTCATCTCTACATCCCTACAATCCTTCATGGGTGCCTTCCTCTCAATACAGCATCAGCAAACAGCAGCTTCACATATCATCCAGCTTGTGCCCTGTCTAAGTTTCACACTATTTCAGCCCTTCAGAATTTCACTTTGGAGTTCAGGGAATGGCATATATGTTTCTGCCAGGCTAGGTCCTGCATGGAGATGTGCATCTATCTCTTGTATCTACACAGAATTCAACTTTCAGCTCTTCATTTCATTTCCTGGCACTTGCTAACTTTCTGCTTTGATTTGAATTGCTTTTTAATGGATGGGAAATGGCAGGTAATTTGTCACAGCCCAGAATAGTTGAGGGGGTGGACAAATGTATGCCAGGTCAATGCCTTGTCTACAGTGGGTGCCAGATTTCTGTGTGGGAAAACACGTACAGAAAATAAGTTTCTGTGTGGCTTACAAGTTGGAGAAAAGTTCCAAAAATGAGAAGGCTTTAGGGTATGAGAGAGGAAGACATTGTATTAGGCTGCCAAATGCAAGAACGGAATAAAAGGTTAAGGCATAAGTGAGTTTTATTAGCAGTTTTTAAAGGATTTCATGAAGAAGCACTCAGTGATTCCTTGTGTTAATACAAGATTGTTGCTGGAAAATGAAAACAAAGTACATTGTTTCTGTTGAAAGAGGCAGTTTTAAGTGAAAACAGGGTAACCCTTGAAGTTTGAGAATCTAAGGGCTTCAGGTAAAAGTATTGAATTTTTATTTCTGATACTTGGAGTAGTGATGTTTCAATGACTGATTTGTGGGTGCCACATAAACAACAAAATAACTGGGATAGGGGTATGTACAAGGAATAGAAACTCATCACCGGAGCAGAATTGACAATTTTCAAATAGTCAAACTCAACAACATTTACAGGACGGCTTTACCTGTGACACTTCTCTATTGCACTTTCGGTTGTGCTTCAGAGTGGGGGATAAGTCCATGAGTGGTAATAGTATCAAGCACAAAGGAAGATGGTAGTGATTTCTGAAGGTAAGCCGCCTTCATTCCCTGCAGGAGTTCATCAGGTAAAATAGTAAGCTCAACAATCTTCAATTACTTCATCAGAAACCTTCCCTGCATCATCAGATCAGGAGTTGGGATGTTTACTGATGACTGACTGCTCAGTGCTCAGAACTACTCTCAACTCTTCAGATAATGATGCATAAAGGAAGCAGTAAATGCACCATATTCAAGTTTGGGTTGTTTAGTGGCAAGTAACAACCATGCCAGACATTGATCAGCTCTAGTAAGAGAGAACCTAACCATTGCCCCATGACATTACTGTCACTGAATTCCCCAATATCGATGCCCTGGAGTTACCAATGATTTGGAAACCACACTGGATCAACCAGAAAGCGCTGTGGCTACAGGAGCAGATCTGAGAATGCAATAGTATTGACTGTCACCTTCTGAAGGATAATTAGAAATGGGGAAATCAATGCTGGTCTTCCCAGTGACATTCCCATCTTCTGAAGAAATAAATTGAAATCAGTGGTGATGCAATATGTGATCAAGAATGTGAAGTTCTTGAAAAGTAGTCACACATACAGAAACGACTTGATACAGGCCATGGGTCTGGTGTGGGCCCTATACTTGCCTATTGATTAAACCTACTCGATGGGGGCAAAACCAGTAATTTAATAAATGCTGAAAGAGATACTACTCAATGACATAGCACTGTTGAGGTTAGTCACAGATTAACGATAATTAATGTAATCACTAGTTATGGAAAGATTAATTACAAATTTTTTGGTGATTGTTCCAAACCCGACCACACTGGTGTGCTCTGAATTAAGACATGATTGTGTTAACAGTGTCTATTTGTCATCTGCTTTCTTGGTTGTTAGATTGTGTTGAATCCTGGTCTAGTTTCCTAGTCCTCTGTAATTGTCATGTATTGTTTAACTGTGGGCACTTCTGGAGCACGTAAGTGGTGGTCAGCAGTTGCGTCTGCATTTTGAAATGTCAAAACGTGACAGGTCTTGTATTATGTGTTTGTGGGCTGAAATTTCTTTGTGTGGCTGTTTCTCAAGTCATATTGAACCACTTCATACTCTATAAACCAGAGAGTACGTGTCTGTCTGTCTGTCCCATTGACTACCACCACACTGTATATTCTAGATAATGAGTATTAGCGTGTCTCATTGAACCCCTTCAGACTGTATAACTCAGTGGCTTTGTGCCCCACTGAATAAATGACCCTTCATAACCTAGTGATTGAGGGTCTCTGATCCCCATTGAAACCTTTCCACGAGGTTATAATTTAGTTCACAGTTCAATATAAAAATCATCCAAAAACATCTGTGTTTGCACATGGATATGAGAAATTTTTATCACAAATTACTTTCTTGTAATTCAAATTTCGCTTTCAGTTGGTTTCTGTTCTGGACGTGTGGAACCATTTCTGGATCACAATTCCATGCTCTGGTTAGGGCTACAACCTGTGACAGCATCCTATAGAAATCAAGTAAAGGCTGTTTCCTGGCCCAGTGTTTAGTTAGGGGGCCTACAGACCTAAGAGGATAGCAGCTACAACACCATAGGAGGGCAGCCCCACTGTCAGAGGAAAATGCTAGCGTACCACCACCTTGAGGCACACTCCAAACAGGCACTTTTAGCAGACCACATTGAAAGCTTCTAGGCAACCTGTCTAGACAATGGGAGGCACCTGACCTCCCACTAAAGGTGACAGCTCTAGCGGTGAGTGCGCAATTAACAAATTCCCTCCCTAATGGCATTGTGAGTCAACCCACAGCATGTGGACTGCAGTGATTCAAGAAGGCAGCTCACCACCACCTTCTCAATGGCAACTGGGGATAAGCAATAAATGCTGGCTAGCCAGTGGCATCCAAATCCCAAGAAAGACATTTTTTAAAAAAAAAAGCTTTATAGATCCGCCTCTCACACCTCGCCCTGCTTACGGCGCACCCACTTTTTCACCAATTCGGATGCTATCAAGCTGCCTCCAGGTACCTGGAAGGGTTGGATGGTCCTCCATGGGGAGAATGGAGGAGTGCCTTCAGCTGTCATGAAAATTTAGCTCAAAAATGGTCATAGAAATATGCCCATAAGCTACTCATTGGCTCTGGGCTTGGGAATGCCCTTAAGATCAGTTGGAGGGCAAAACATTGTCAGAATACGGACCTACTTGATTAGGGAAATTTTGCCCATGGGATTTAATTTCCAGGGCCTTGTAACCGTCCAATGATACAAAGTGGAACAGGAACAGGAATAGGCCTCGGCCCTTTAAGCCTACTTCCTCATCTGTCTTAACTGCGTGACCTGTTACTTTTAAACTAAGAATCTAGAACTGGGGAACAATGACATCCACCCAGTTGTGGATGAGTTGGCCCAAAGTGTCTATTTCTTGTCATGCTGTATAACGCTATGACCTTTTTATAACTGCAGCTTCCCTCAGGAGTGATTGATTTTAATTTATTCTTGTCACATGTCTGGAGATGCAGTGAAATGTGTCCTGCACACTATACCGGCAGATCATATCATACTGAGTGCAGAATACAGTGTTACAGCAACAGAGAAGTTGCAGACAGAGAGAGATCCGAATTAACATACAAAGAAATCTGCTCAAAATTCTGATAACTGCAGATAAGAAGCTGGTCTTGAATCTGTTTGCATGTATGCTCAAACTTTTGCATCTTCTGCGTGATGGAAGAGGCTGAAATAGAGTACAGCTGGGGTGGGAGTGGTCATTGATTATTACATATTTAAATTTCATCACCTGACCCTTCCAAGCTACAGAGGATATAGGCCTATCCTGTCTAGCCTTCCGTCACAAGGCAGTCTGCTCATGCCAGGTATTATTCTAGTAAACCTTCTCTAAACTGCTTCCAACTCACTTAAGATACTTCTGCAAGTACTGTGTGCAGTACTGCACACCATACGTGTAAGGTCCTGGAGAACTGAAATATGACTTCCCTACTCATGCATTCATTGGGCAATGTGTTAAAACAGTCATTCTATTTGTTTCCCAATCACTTGCTGTACTTACACCCTAATCATTTACATGACTCATGCTAGGATGCCCAGATTTCTCTCCTGCTCAGTTCTGCAACCTCTCACCATTTAGATGATATACATCTTTATTATTATTCTTTGCAAAATGGACAATATTTCTGAGATAGTGGGAACTGTCGATGCTGGAGAATCTGGGATAACAAGGTGTGGAGCTGGATGAACACAGCTGGCCAAGCAGCATCATAGGAGCAGGAAAGCTGACTTTTCGGGCCTAGACCCTGCTTCAGAAATGGGGGAGGGGAAGGGGATTCTGAAATAAATAGGAAGGGAGGGGGATAGAAGATGGATAGAGGAGAAGATCGGTGGAGAGGAGACAGACAGGTCAAAGAGGCGGGGATGGAGCCAGTAAAGGTGAGTGTAGGTGGGGAGGTAGGGAGGAGATAGTCCAGTCCGGGGAGGACGGACAGGTCAAGGGGGCAGGATGCGGTTAGTAGGTAGGAAATAGGGGTGTGGCTTGAGGTGGGAGGAGGGGATAGTTGGTGGAAGGACAGGTTAGGGAAGCGGGGTAAGCTAGGCTCATTTTGGGATGTGGTAGGGGGATGGGAGATTTTGAAGCTTGTGAAGTCCACATTGATACCATTGGGCTGCAGGGTTCCCAAGCAGAATGAGTTGCTGCAACCATTGGGTGGCATTGTGCCACTGGAGGAGGCCCAGGATGGACATGTCATCTGAGGAAAGGGAAGGGGAGTTGAAATGGTTTGCAGTTGTGCAGTTGGAGGTGCAGCTGTTTGTTGTGAACCGAGTGGAGGTGTCCTGCAAAATAGCCCTCAAGCCTCTGCTTGGTTTCCCTGATGTAGAGGAGGCCACAACGGGGACAGCGGATGCAGTACGCCACATTGGCAGATGTGCAAGTGAACTTCTGCTTGATGTGGAAAGTCATCTTGGGGCCTGGGGTAGGGGTGAGGGGGGAGGCGTAGGGGCAGGTGTAGCACTTCCCGCGGTTGCAGGGGAAAGTGCCGGGTGTGGTGGGGTTGGAGGGGAGTGTGAAGCGGACAAGGGAGTCACGGAGAGAATGGTCCCTCTGGAAAGCAGACAAGAGTGGGGATGGAAAAATGTCTCTGGTGGTAGGGTCGGATTGCAGATGGGGGAAGTGTCGAAGGATGATACTGTGGATCTGGAGGTTGGTGGAGTGGTACATGAGGTTGAGGGGGATTCTATTTTGGTTGTTATTGTGGAGAGGGGATGTGAGGGATGAGTTGCAGGAAACACAGGAGACATGGTCAAGGGCATTCTTGACCACTGGGGGTTGGCGGGGGGAGTAGGGGGAAGTTGCGGTCCTTGAAAAGCAAGGACATCTGAGATGTTTGGGTGTGGAATGCCTTTATCCTGGGAGCAGATGCAGTGGAGGTGAAGGAATTGGGAGTAGGGGGTGGCATTTTATTTTTGCAGGAAGGTGGGTGGGAGGAGGCGTATTCTAGGTAGCTGTGGGAGTTGGTGGGCTTGAAATGGATATCGGTTTCCAGGTGGCTGCCAGAGATGGAAAGAGGTCCAGGACCTATCCCCTCCCTACCTCCCCACCTACGCTCACCTTTTACTGGCTCCATCCCTGCCTCTTTGACCTGTCTGTCTCCTCTCCACCTGTCTTCTCCTCTGTCCATCTTCTATCTGCCTTCCCCTCTCCCTCCCTATTTATTTCAGAACCCCCTTCCTTTCCCCCATTTCTGAAAAGGGTCGAGGCCTGAAAGGGCCTAGCCTTGCTGCTTGGCCTGCATGTGTTCATCCAGCTCTATACCTTGTTATCTTGGACAATTTTTCTCACTTCTTTTTCTACCCATTGCATTCCATTTTCCAGATCTTTGCCCATTCACTGTCTATATCCCCTTGTAGACTCCTTTTTATGTCCTCTTCACAACTCTTTCCTACCCAACTTTGTCATCAGCAAATTTAGTTAACATCTGTTCTACCTCTTCATCCAAATCATTTTATACACACTATGAAGAGTTGAGGCCCCACCAAGCACATCCTGAGACACACCACTTATGGTAACGTGCCAGCCTGGAAAAGTTCTATTTATTTCTACTCTGCTTCCTGTTAGTCAGCCAATCTTCTATCCATGCCAAAATGTTACCCTCAACAACATAGGCTTTTATTTTTTGCAGCACCTTTTTTTGATGAGCCTCCTTATGAAATAGCTTCTGGAAATCGAAGCACTGTAGATCCTCTGATTCCGTTTGATCTGAGCACAAATTACTACTTCAAAGAATTCCAATAAATTAGATAAACACAATTTCTTTGTGACAACCATGTTGGCTCAGACTGAATTACCATTAACTTGTCAAAATGTCCTGTTTATAACCTCCTTTAGCTTCTAACATCTTCCCGTTGACTGACTGTTAAGCTAACTAGCCTGTAGTTCCTGCTTTCTATCTCCCTCCTTTGTTTTTGGAATAATGGCATTTTATTAGAAGATACCAAATCGAAAAGAACACTTCTGAATATCTCTTTAGTTACTACTTTTTAGACTGAAATTTTTAGGATGAAATGCACCAGGGCCTAGGGATTTGACAACTCCTCCTCATCATTCCAACACTTTTTTTTAATCAGTGCTACTTCCCTGGTAGTTAAATTTTTTTTTTAGTTCTTATATCCTCTTCAATTCCTGATTTACTGCCCTGTTTACCCTGTTAAAGACAAAGTAAAATATCTGTTCAATTCCTCTGCCATCTCTTTATCCTCCATTTTATTATTAAATGAGAAGCATAGAGTGGATAGTCAAAGACTTGTTCCTAGAGTGAAAATGTCTGTTACAAGGGGGCATAATTTTAAAGTGATTGGAGGAAGATATAGGGGAGATTGCAGAGGTAGGTTCTTCGCACAGAGAGTGGTGAGTATGTGGAATGCACTGCTGGCAGTGGCAGTGGGAGTGGGGTCAGATATTTTAGAGAATTTTAAGTGACTCTTGGATAGGCACATGGAGGATAGTAAAATGTAGGGTATGCTGGATAGATTCATCTTAGTAGGATAATAAGTCAGCTCAGCATCATGGGCCGAAGGGCCTGTACTGTTCCATGTTCTATTAATTTTGTAGTCATGTTCTATAGGATGACTACCTACTTTTGTTTGCTCTTTTCTTTTATGTAACTGAAGAAACATTTTCCTATTCAGTTTGATATTTGTGGTTAAATTTCTATTGTACTCTAATTTCTCTCTCCTTATGAACCCTTTTAATGATTCTTCATTCCTTTTTTTTAAAATAATCTGATGAAAACTCTGATCTGGCACCTGTCCTTGCATATTTACAAGTCTTAGAATCAAACTCTGTCTTTGACTTTTCTCATTAACTGTGGATGGCAAGTGTGCATCTTTCCAAAAAAAAATGGCAGTGTATATATCCTTTTGCTTTCTGGAATATCCACTTTAATGTTTGCCATAGCATCTGTATTGACCTGTACCTTTTTAATCTAAATTAATAGTTCACTTATTAGCTGTCTCCATTTCGTAGCCTCATAATCGTCCTTTGTTTAAATTCAAAATAATTGTTTTTGACTCACACTTCTCTCCCTTTTAAACCGTGTGTAAAATTTGATCATATGGTTGCTGCTGTTTGGAGTGCTTTCACTGTGAGGTCAGTGGCCAATCCTAACTCATTCATCGAAACCAGGTCTAGTATAGCCTATTATTTGATGCTATAACATGCTGGTATAATGTCTCATAAATATTCAATGAATTCCTCATTTGGAGTACCTTTATCTGCATCTGATTTTTTTTCAGCCTACATGTAGGTTAAAAGCTGCGATTATTGCTGTACCCTTCACAAATCTCCACTATTGCTTCCTTAGTATCCTATCCTACCATCTGTTCAGGGGCCTGTACAAGTCAACAAGTACCTTTTATCATTCCTCCTTCTCTCCCCATGCTGTTTCTATATCCTCGTTTCATGAATTCGGGTCATCTCTCTACATTGTGATTAGTATCACCTTTTTAATTAACAGAGCCATTCCTGCACCCATTCTTAGTTTCCTGTTTTGTGAAATATGATGAAACAGGGAGTACAGCTGAGTAACAATGAGTTATGAAAATGGATATCTTTAACTTTTCTTGTGTGTACTTTGAGGAGGGAGTCCAAGACATTCAACCAAAGGCGATACAACATTTTGTATAACACACTAAGCTCAGCAGCATCCAGGGCAAAGCAGCCCATATATTTGGAACTCATTCTCCACCCTAAATATTCATGCTCTCCACCACCAATGCACAATGATAAGAGGTGAGTACCAGTTACCTCCAGGCTTCATCCCCTTCCAATCCTGTGAATCCTACTGCTCACAAGATCAAGGACAGCACAAGCATGGGAACATCAAAACATGTACCACCATCAGTAGAAATAAATTGTCATTCATTCAATGTGGCCAGATCATGATCCTGGAACCATCGATTGAAACATTGGTGTACTTACAACAGTTCAAGAGGTGGTCACCATCACTGACCCCAGGGCAATTAAGAATGGTGAACAGAGAATTTTACAAATATAGTAATTGAAAATGAACAAATGATGTTTAATGTTGTGACATGTATCCATTCACTGTTATTTTAATACAACCAGTACTGGCAGCCTGTAAGACTTGATTAGCCAAACTATAAATTCCACATTGTCTATATGCACACAATTGTGACAGGAACTGTTCAGGCCTACAAAACCTAGCCTTGCCTTTTGTCCTCAATACACCTGGCCAACTTTAACAATGTGCCAGTGATAATGGGAACTGCAGATGCTGGAGAATCCAAGATAATAAAATGTGGGGCTGGATGAACACAGCAGGCCCAGCAGCATCTCAGGAGCACAAAAGCTGACGTTTCGGGCCTGGACCCGTCATCAGAGAGGGGGATGGGGTGAGGGTTCTGGAATAAATAGAGAGAGAGGGGGAGGCAGACCGAAGATGGAGAGAAAAGAAGATAGGTGGAGAGGAGAGTATAGGTGGGGAGGTAAGGAGGGGATAGGTCAGTCCAGGAAAGACGGACAGGTCAAGGAGGTGGGATGAGGTTAGTAGGTAGGAAATGGGGGTGCGGCTTGGGGTGGGAGGAAGGGATGGGTGAGAGGAAGAACAGGTTAGGGAGGCAGAGACAGGTTGGACTGGTTTTGGGATGCAGTGGGTGGAGGGGAAGAGCTGGACTGGTTTTGGGATGCAGTGGGGGGAGGGGAAGAGCCAATGTGCCTGCTACTTTCACCTGAAGTTAGCCAGTATTATCTATTCATTGAAAATCAAGATGCTCATAATTTCTGCTCTATGAACTTTACCAACTAAAATAATAATATGACCTTTCAATATGTCCATAATTAGTACATCATTAGAGCCCAATTGCTTTTTGAAAATTTACTTTGCCATATCGTCATAGCTAATTAATGTCCATTTGCATTATTTTTGAATTAATGTCAGAACATGCTGATCAAGAGGAGATCTGGAGGTATGAGTATGTTAATTATGTAATTCCTCAGCAACAGGCTTCCAGTTAGTCTATGAAAAGTTATGATGTCGATGATTCACTGCATTTATTATGTGAAATTCATGTCCCCTGGCTGTCCTTTATACGTCTTGTTTCAAAGCTGCTTCAATCACTAACTGAGAATGAGATCCAGGACAATGATTCGCAACATAACTATCTTCAGAAAACAGTTAGAACTGGACATAAAGTTATTTCTGTAAGAATAAAAAAATCTAAGTATTGGCCATGAAGTCTTATTAGCACATATGGATATTGCTGTGTACAGTTCTCCATTGCACACTGTGCAAGGTATAGTCGAAAATGAATTGAGGATCTATTTGGACGATATTTAAAGCAAGTCAGCTTTTAGAATGTGTACTACAGATCTTTTTGTATAACTCAAGTTTTTGAGACCAGGATTTTAGCTAAAAGGCATGGGGGTTTATTTTCACACAAGTGAGGCTTTCAAGAGATTGTAATCCATAATGGATCTTAAACTGCAGTTCAATGGGACTGATTGCTGGCCATGGTGCTGAATTAATCAGGAATAGCTATCATAAACTGTGTAGTGGCGTTTCTGATGCAAAATAAGATAAACATCACTGTAAAAAGATTTGCAACACTATTGCCACTGGCTGTGCTTCCAAAACTAGCACAAGTTACAAGTGGCCCCAAATCCTTGGAGCAAAAAGCCCAGGGTGGACTCTTTCCCCAGCTTCGTTGTTGAGTATTTCTTTGCACTCTTTAAATCACGCATTGAAAATGATAATTTCACCACAAATATGTAGGAAATTTTGTTACTTATTCCAAATTGGCTTAACTAGATCTATAATTTCTTTTCATTGTACTCCTACACTTTTGTGCTTGAGCACACACAGAACAATAACATCTAAATCTGATCTAAATGATTTCAATTCTCGTAGCACACTAGAAATGGCTTAATGTTGAGCAATGCACTCAAACCCCAATTCTTGCAACACATTTTAAATCTTTAAGCGATGGCCATGAAGCACTGCTAATGTAAAATTGCTTGCCCAATGCCTCGTTTGCTCTCAGAAGTGGGCATATAAATGAATAGCTGTAGCTTGGTTGGCTGTATACATACCAGCATTGAACCCACTTGCTAAAACTGTAAATCTCAAGGTCATGGACTCCAAGCCAAATGAACAGAGGAAACACCTTCAACTAGGAATTAACTTTGGTATTCACTATTGTGTGTTACCACACATCAGTTATATTTTTGTGACAACCGTCTGTACAAGTTCCAAAAACTTCAAGTGTTTGATTTCATGACTGTGTATTTTGAAATATAGTCTTTTCTTTATTGAAAATGATTTCTTACATATGAATAACAAGCAAAGATTTGGGAAAGGAGTTGGATGCTGCTGTCTTATTCCAAATTGCCCCACACCACCTCATGTAAAGACCAGTTTAAGTAGAAAGCAATATTACTCCACAACTGAATAGATGCTAAAGTATTGCACGTTTGGCTTTTAAGTCCTAGAAATGGAAAGTAAAAGTTCATTAACAAAAAAATGTGTGTCTGTGTGTTCTTTCTAGGTAGTTCATAGTGTTTGGAAAATCCAATCTCTCTTTCTACCCCTTTCCAGACATTTCCACTGAAATTCAGCAAAACATCGCTATGAAACCTCCTCATTGAATTTCCTAGTCAAAATACTACACCGACAGCTACATTAGTAATGGGTGCATATAATCACATTGCCTTGCTCAAACTTATTACCATCTAGTGTCTCCCATTGGGAAGGTAGCAGGCTCATCTAGTTAAAACACAGCGTGTACAAGTGATGCAGGTATAAGAAGTCAAAAATCAAAATGGCAGGCCACAGATTTAATGCTAAATAAAATGCAAGTGCCTAGGTTAGCTACAGCTGAAACTGATTTGTGGAACAGCATAGGTAGAACTAACCTAATTTTATCCGTAATGGTTTTATGACTTAATTTGAGCAGAATTCTTCATGTTACTTCTTGAAAATATACTTCAAATGCCACAAGCTTCAAAAAGCCCAATTAGGCAGGAGCTGCACTGCATTTCCTGCTAAGTTGGATCCTATGTTCTAACCGGTTGAAAATGTTATAATAATGTTACATGACCAGCTAGAAATTTGAGGGAAATATAGCTTCAAACAACAGAATAAGAATGCGTTCGGCTTTATGAAATTGCCTTACTAAGGGCTCTTAACATTTTAACCTTATTGTACCTGAAGTAAGAATCCATTTCTTCCTCAACTTTTCAATCCAGTAGATCATGCTGTGTTGGTTTCAGTAGCAAAGTCAACTTTTTGTTTTAATGTGAAGATTGCTGCATGATGAGAGAGAGAGATGTATGTGATGAGGCAACGGTGACATTGGAAGGCATGTACTGGAATCCGCAAAGGGAAATAATCTTGGCAAAATAGTGTGGATGCTGGAAATCTGAGACAAAACTGAGGGTTCTGGAGAAACTCTGGCACTATCTGACTCTTTAGAATTGAAAAGGGTTGGGAAGTTTTTTTTAATATAGAAGTAGAGGAGAGGAGAAGTTAACAGATGATATCAAGGTCCAGTCCAAAAGAAAGACAATGTCAATAGTGGTGAAAGATTAAATAGGGTGTAAAATTTGGTGTATGTTAAGGTGTGAAAGGGTGACAATGTGTCCTGTTTACTGAGATATCCTAGATCATAATCTGGTATGCATTTATAGTGTAAATGAAAAGAGTTTCATAGAAGTTTATCAGATTCAGCTGAAGCAGGAGGAGGAAGCTATCCTAACATGTATCAAACCAAACATCACTCGAACAGACAGATAGGGCCCAAAATATGAATATTTTCACAAACCAGTCATTAGTTTAGAGAGATTGTAGAATTGTGGTGAGGTATAGACCCCTACTACTTGTTCTAAGTATCACTCTGGATACCAATTAGTCTTCACAGACGAGAACTTCCATTTTGACTCTTGCGGATTGTCTAGACTAGGGCTACAAACGATAGCCTTCTGACTCAGTTGTGGTGTTAGTAATGTTAGTGTTTTGAATCTGGCTCTTGAAGCAATTACAGTGTAAGAAGCCGTGCCATCAATTTAGCTTAGTTTTGGTTCAGCGGTAGACTCCCACTCCTAAGTCGGATGGTCGTGAATCATCGGCCAGTAAAGAGACATAAGTACAAAGGGTGCCACTTGTCTGTTTTACCTGGGGAGCTGATGTAGCCATTTTTTAAATGAGTTGATATACCAGGCCCCTGTACTGTCTTCGCTGGACAGTAGAGGTCCCATTGATCTATTGGAAGAATGGAATTTGTTTGGTGTTTAAGCAGAAATGTATCCCTAACCAGCCATTGAACTGATGGTTTGTGTTCATTTCTATCATTACTGGTTGTGGGCACTCTGTCTTTGCATATATTAGCTATGATGATTTATTGTCTTAAAGTAGTAACTAGCCTTTATAAAAGTATCTAATTGTTTAAGTACTTCAGGATGACTCCGGTCATGAAATGCATTGCATAAGATGTCTTTATATTGCCTCGTGCTGTAATTTCAGATTGCCATTACTAGTAGACAGACTTTTTTCCTGATTGCCTGTAAGCAATGATGGATTAGCCTTGTTTTCTACTCTGTACTGGGCATCCCAAGCAATGTTTCAGTTGCTACTCCCGTGCCATGCCTTCAGTTACTATGAGCTTGCAACTCTGCCTTGTCCATCTTGCAACATGACAACGGAACCAGGACTACACTGAATGGCACTACTTCAGAGCATCAGCAGCCTAAGTGTGTATCCTATTTTTAAATTAAATGATGGTGGAGAAATTGCATTTCAGCAGCTTGCTCTTTTTGTGGAATCTGTCAAAAGTTAGTATTGAGCTAAGTGGCAAAGATGCACGACCATCTGATGGTGTACGTAACCTGGAAACACTACAATTAATCAACCAATTGGTCGAGGGATTTTTTTTAAAAATACCTTTACTGAGACATAATGTTTGTGCTGAAATCTGGGATAGGAAGTTAAAAGTATTTCTATGGAAACTGAACACAAATACAAAATAAAATACTCCCCAAGCGTTTTAAGGAAGCAACACAAATGGAGGAATTTCCCTCGGCTAGAATAACAACAGCATTGCAAAGATTATAGGGGAAGCTTTCTATTAAGGATTTGCACAAAACATCATGCTCCAAACTCCTGAATACCTTCTTGTAAAAGCACATTTTACTTTTAGCAAATCCATGCTGACAAAAACCAATCTGTCACTGCTTTCCAAATGCTCAGTTATTACATCCTTTAATAATTGACTCCAACATTTTCCTCACCATTGAGGTCAGGCTAACTGGCCTATAATTCCAATTTTTCTCCCCCCCCGCCCTCGCCTTTGTAAAATTAGCTACACTCCGATCCATTGGAACTTTTCCAGAGTCTACAGAATGCCGGAAAGTGATCACTAGCATGTCCACCATTTATAGGTCCTTGATTGGAGTGATTCCAAGTTCAGCTGATCTCAATACCATAGAAGCTGGAACATTTCCAGTCACTTTCAAGATGGCCCATGCAACTGTTTCGAACTTTGTTAACACTACTGCAGATACTGATGTTTAGGAAATAAAAATGCACAATGGCAGTACTGATTTGGAATTGGCTAAGTGACTGGATGTGTAAGTGTGGATGTGAATAGTCTCTTCTCTGACTGAAGGAAGGTATGCAGTGGGGTTCCCCTGGGTTTGACACTCAGACAACTGCTATTCTTAAAACATATTGACAACATAGTCTTGTATTTAGGGATGCAATTGGGAGATTGAAAGATGACACAAAACTGGAAAGTATTGCGAACTGTGAGAAGGATATTGATGGACTTCACGGAAACAATGTGGCGGATGTAAAAGGCCAGATTAGTAGAGTTATAGAATTACTGGAATGTAGAAGGTAGCTTTTTGGTCTATCGTATTTACACTGGCATGTCCATAAGACCATAGGTTATAGGAGCAGAATTAGGCCAATCTATCCTTCTGGTCTGCTCCTTCATTCAATCATGACTGATAGGTTTCTCACCCCATTTTTGTACCTTCTCCCAGTAACCCTTGATCCCCATATGAATCAAAAACCCATTTTAAATGACTTCACCTCCACAGCCCTCTGAAGCAATAGGTTCCACAGGCTTGCCAACCTCTCACTGTTGAAATTCCCCTCCCTCTGTTCTAAAAAGCTGTCTCTTCACTTGGAGGCTGTGTTCTTGAGTCCTGGTCTCTCCAACTAGTGGAGGCACTTTTTCCACGTCCACTCTATCTAAATCTTTCAGTACCCTGCAAGATTCACTGAAATCTCTTCCTTCTAAACTCCGTCGACTAGAGTCCTCAACTGCTCCATACACGAGGAGCCTCTCTTTCTCCGGGATCATTCCAAAGAATTTCCTCTGGGCACCCTCCAAGGCCAGCACATAGATCTAGTGCCCAGAACTGCTCACAATAATCTAAATGTGGTCTGACCAAGGCCTCAGCAATATATCCCTTCTCTGGTAATATAGAGCTCTTGAAATGAATACTAACATTGCTTTTTGCTTCTTAAAGTTAACATGCAGGTCACTTGGCAGTTAAGAGAATCCTAAACAAGAACTTCCAAGACCTTTTGTGCTTCAGATTTTTGAAGCTTGTCCGCATTTAGAAAATAGTCTGCACCTTTGTTCTTCTTATAAAATTGCATAAGTTCACACTTTCTTACATTGCAATTATTTGTCACTTCTTTTCCCACTCTCCTAGCCTGTCCAAGTGTTTCTGCAGCTTCCCCACTTCAACACTATCTGCCCTCCACCTAGAACAATGCCCTCAGTTTTGTGATCTAGATTATTAACGTATAATACAATTGTTGTGTTCCCTGCAGAACTTCACTTGTCACCAGCTGCCATCCTGAAAACAAAAACACCTCTTACCTCCACTCTCTGCCTACCAGTCAGCAAATCTTTGATCCATGCAAGTACTTTATCCCCAACACCATAGGCTTTTGGCAACTTCTTGTGAGGTGCTGTCAAAAGCCTTCTGGAAATTCAAATAGATCATGTTCACTGGCTCTCCTTTGTCTAACTTGCTTGTCACCTCCTCAAAAGAATCCTAACAGATTTGTCAGGCATAACTTCCCACTGAAAAAACCACGCTGTCCTCGGCCCTACTTTACCATGGACTTCCGAGTACTACACAATCTTTTATTAATGGACTCCAAAAATCTTATGAACAACAGATCAGGCTGTCTTGCCTGTAGATTCCTATCTTCTGCCTCCCTCCCTTCTTAAATAGGAGTCTTACTTCTATCCTACCTCTTTCAATAGATGCTTATTCATTTTTTTTAAGAAACATGATCTGGTTCTCTTTTCCTTCAAGTTCTCTCTGAAATTTGGCATTGTTACATATTTTATATGCATGCTCAGTTAGTAGGCTGAAGGGACCGTGTTTCATTCCTGCAAGGTAACACTGAATACAAATGGGCTAAG
Organism: Stegostoma tigrinum; assembly: GCF_030684315.1. Lineage (NCBI taxonomy): Eukaryota > Metazoa > Chordata > Chondrichthyes > Orectolobiformes > Stegostomatidae > Stegostoma > Stegostoma tigrinum. Next base: position 56,120,507 of record NC_081370.1, on the reverse strand, counting down.
TGTTGTCATTAACAAGCTTCAGATGTCAGACAGCATTTTGAGTTGGACAAGGAAATTCTCCTTTTTATGCATTGTCTGCATTCTGTGGTCTGGGAAAAGATTGGAGGAACTACAACAAGGGCCAAGATGCAAGCAATCTTTCTAATCTGGAAATCTCGAGTTTTGGACAACTTAGGGAGGGAAAAGTTGTAAATACCTTAAAATTTGATGTGCAAACGAAAATTTGAACCCAGCTGATCAGATAAGACTGTGAGTGTGCATATACAGGAGGTCAATCTGTAATTGTATGGTATATTTTTCACACACAAGATCACCTTGTCTGTGGTACATGGATTTGTATTAAAACAACTTTCAAAACCTCAGCACATTTTAGCCTTTGAGGTACTTTGATATGGAGACAATAGGAACTGCCGATGCTGGAAACTAGAGTCAACAAATGTCAAGCTGGAAAAGCACAGCAAGTTTCGCGCCAAAACATTGGCTTCCCTCCTCCTCAGATGCTGTCTGACATTTCCAAGCTCCACATTTATTGACAGGTACATCTTTGTCTCGTTGAAATGCAAGAAATGGGGGAGCCAATGTGTTCACAGCAATGTCCCGTAAACAGCAAGGAGATAAGCAACTAGCTAATTTGTTTGTGCTTCGGTTGAGAGATGAATATCCTGGATGAAGACTTATACAGTACAGAGGCCATTTGGCCCACTAAAACTGCACCACCAAAATATACTACCACCTACACTTGTCCCACTTCCTGCATTAGGCCCATAGTCATGAATGTTACATCATTTTAAACGCTCATCCACATACAGGTTTTTTAAAAAAAGTTTGTGAGGTTTCCCACCTCAACTACACTCCTAGGCAGTGCATTCCCGGCCCACCACTCTCTGGGGACAAAAAGCCTTGCATCAAATTCCCTCTAAACCTTCTGCCTTTCACTTGAAAAGTTATGCCATTTTGTTATTGACCCTTTGGCTAAGGGGAACAGCTGTTCTCTAGTTATCCTGTCTATTCCTATCATGATCCCACACACTCAATTAGCTCCCTCTGATTTTATTTGATTTTCACACGTGAAAGCTGTATGCTTTTCTGATTTTCAGGTGAAGGGTCTAGGCCCGAAACATCAGCTTTTGTGCTCCTAAGGTGTCGCTTGGCCTGCTGTGTTCATCCAGCTTCACACTTTGTTATTTCGGATTCTCCAGCATCTGTAGTTCCCGTTAACTCTCACTTGATTGGCAGGATTTAGCACCTTTAACATTCATTTTCTCCATCAATGATATATAATGGCAGCAGCATGTACCATCCACAAGATGCACTATAGCAACTTACCAAGATACCCTTAACAATAACTTTCAAACCCGCAACCGCAATCTCTACTCGCTGAAAAAAAAAGGGACATGGGCAGAAGATACATGGGGACACCAACCACTGGCAAATTCCTCTCCAAGCCACTCACCATACTGACATTGAAACATAATCACCAAACCATCCTTGTAGCTCTAACAGCACTGATACCCAGTCCTATACCCAAGGGATTACATCCATTCAGTTCTGCAGTTCACCATCACCTCCTCAAAAGGCAAAAAAGGGATGAACAATAAATGCTGGTCTATCCAAATGATGCTCACTTCCCATGGACAATTAAGAATAAAAAATGAAAGGGTTCCCGGTTTCTTTCAGAATTACCCGTTTGTGGTATTATGGAAGAAAATCACCACGAAAGTGACACGCCACAGAAATTTGTAAACTTTCCCTGTAGCATGTGTCCAAATGTAACTTGTCGAATCAGCTGACTTTAAGAAAAAAAAGCAGGCAACAGGCTGCATGCTGATCCAAGATCTTATATTGTGGTATCTTACACCAAGGCATCTGTTGCTGTTAGGATCCAGCTAGGATTAAATGAATCTAGGCTCTAGGTTCCGGAGGTGACAAAAGGTAGGGGATGTTCAATTACTTACCATCATCTCAAGGAAACCGGCAGATCTACAGCTGTGTTAGCCATTTGTCAGGCAGTCTGGAAATGCCACTTCCAAGAATTCTACAGCTGACCCTTTGAGCCACTCCTGGGGATCTGATGCAGTGTTTTATTTTCATTTTGGGACAGGAAGCAGGAGCAGCAGAACCTGACCATCTGGTGCCCAAACTGATCCAACTGTTCAGCCCTAGTAAGAACACGTTTGGTATAATATTTGCCAAAGGCCTCTATAGTTGTTCACATTTATAAATTTGATTGACTGATTTACAGTCACCAAAATAAATCACCAACTTGAGACCCACAAAATAAGCAACGTGTTTGTTTGTAACATGTACTATTTTGTATGGTTGCTCAACTATAAATTATGTATTTTAGCAAAGTCACTTACAGTTGGAGTAATTGATATGTATTATTAAGTTTAGTTTTGCCTCATAGATGAGGAAGCAGCTGTAGGCTACACCTCCTGGGCTGAATAATGCAAATTCTCACAAATGGAGAAAAATAAGCAATGAGTTAAAAGTTGCTTAAAAATCATGTCCATTAAAAACATTTTAAGGGAATGCTTCCTGAAATTCTTTTTAGGATGTGACCAGTAGAGTGGACAAGAGTGAATCAGTAGATGTTTTGTATCTGGATTCACTCTAAAGGCTTTTGACAAGGTTACACATGAGATTAGTAAGGAAAATTAAAATTTATGGTATTGGAGGCGATGTATTGACATAGGTAGAGCACTGGTTGGCAGACAAGAAGCAGAGTTGGGATAAATGAGTTGTTTTTGTTTTTTATTGTTTTGGAGTTGCAGGCAATGATGAGTGGGGTACTGCAGGGTTCAGTGCTGGAACCCCAGCTGTTCACAATATACATTAATGATTTGGACAATAGAATTGAATGCAATATCTCCAAGTTATGTGGATGATAGTAATGTGGGTGGCAGTGTTTGAAAGGAGGATGCTAAGGGGCTGCAGGAATACTGAGACAGACTGGCTGAGTGGGCAAATAGTTGGCAAATTCAATATAATGTGGAAAAATGCAAGGAATTTGCGACCAAAGTAGATGACAGGAAGAGAGATAATGGGAACTGCAGATGCTGGAGAATCCGAGATAACAAAGTGTGGAGCTGGATGAACACAGCAGGCCAAGCAGCATCTCAGGAGCACAAAAGCTGACGTTTTGGGCCTAGACCCTTCATCAGAGAGGGGGATGGAGAGAGGGAACTGAAATAAATAGGGAGAGAGGGGGAGGGGGATCGAAGATTGATAGAGGAGAAGATAGGTGGAGAGGAGAGTATAGGTAGGGAGGGGATAGGTCAGTCTTGGGAGGGCAGACAGGTCAAGGAGGCGGAATGAAGTTGGTAGATGGTAAATGGAGGTGTGGCTTGAGGTGGGAGGAGGGGATAGGTGAGAGGAAGAACAGTTTGGGGAGGTGAGGACGGGCAGGGTTGGTTTTGGGATGCGGTGGGGAGGGGGAGATTTTGAAGCTTGTGAAATCCACATTGATACCATTGGGCTGCAGGGTTCCCAAGCGAAATATGAGTTGCTGTTCCTGCAGCCTTCGGGTGGCATCGTTGTGACACTACAGGACGACATTATGGACAATTCGTCTAAGGAATGGGAGGGGGAGTTAAAATGGTTTGCAACTGGGAGGTGCAGTTGTTTATTGTGAACCGAGCGGAGGTGTTCTGCAAAGTGGTCCCCAAGCGTCCGCTTGGTTTCCCCAATGCAGAGGAAGCCACACTGGGTACAAGGGATACGAGGTATACCACATTGGCGGATGTGCAGGTGAACATCTGCTTGATGTGGAAAGCCATCCTGGGGCCTGGGATAGGGTTGAGGGAGGAGGTGTGGGGGCAAGTGTAGCACTTCCTGCAGTTGCAGGGGAAGGTGCTGGGAGTGGCGGGGTTGGAGGGGAGTGTGGAACAGACAAGGGAGTCGCGGAGAGAATGGTCTCTCCGGAAGGCAGACAAGGGTGGGGATGGAAAAATGCTTTTAGTGGTGGGGTCGGATTGTGGATGGCAGAAGTGTTGGAGGATGCACCCATTGTGGCTTCTTCTACATTGGGAAACCAAGCGGAGGATTGGGGACCGCTTTGCAGGACACCTCCGCTCGGTTCGCAATAAACAACTGCACCTCCCAGTCATGAACCAATTTAACTCCCCCTCCCATTCCTTAGATGACATGTCCATCCTGGGCCTCCTGCAGTGCCACAATGATGCCAACCGAAGGTTGCAGGAACAGCAACTCATATTCCGCTTGGGAACCCTGCAGCCCAATGGTTTCAATATGGATTTCACAAGCTTCAAAATCTCCCCTCCCCCCACTGCATTCCAAAACCAGCCCAGCTCGTCCTTGCCTCCCTAACTTGTTCTTCCTCTCACCTATCCCTTCCCCCCACCTCAAGCCGCGCCTCCAATTCCTACCTACCAACCTCATCCCACCCCTTTGACCAGTTCGTCCTCTCCGGACTGACCTATCCCCTCCCTACCTCCCCACCTACACTCTCTCCTCTCCACCTATCTTCTCCTCTATCCATCTTTGGTCCGCCTCCCCCTCTGTCCCTATTTATTTCAGACTCCTCTCCCCATCCCCCTCTCTGATGAAGGGTCTAGGCCCAAAATGTCAGCTTTTGTGCTCCTAAGATGCTGCTTGGCCTGCTGTGTTCATCCAGCTCCACACTTTTTGTTACCTTGGATAACAGGAAGAGTTTATCTGAATAATGGCAGTTTAGGAAAAAGCAAGGTGCAAATAAGACCTGGGTGTCATGGGGAAACAGTTGCTGAATGTTGGCATGTTGGTGCAGCAGGCAGTGATGGAAGCTAATGGCATGCTGGCCTTCATAGCAAGAGGATTTAGACATTGGAGTAAGGATGACTTGTCGCAATTGTACAGGGCCAAAGTGAGGCCACACCTTGAGTATTGTAAACAGTTTTTATCTCTTAGTCTGAGGAAGGACATTCTTGCTATTGAGGGAGTCTAGCAAAGGTTCACTTGACTGATTACTGGCATGACTAGACTGACATGAGGAAAGCTTTTCATAGAATGGGTTTGCTCTCACTGGAATTCAGATGAATGAAGGGGTGATCTCATAGAAACAAATAAAATCCTGATGGGACTGGACAGGATGGATGTGGGACGAATGTTCCAGATCCTGGGGAAAGCCATTCAGGACTGTGATGAAAAGGAATCTCTTCAGAGTGGTGAGCCTGTGGAATTCTCACTCTCGCTCGCAAAAAGCTGTTGGCCAGCTCATTAGATATGTCCAAGAGGCTACTGGACATTGCCCTCGCAGCAAACAGAATCAGAGTATGGAGAGAAAGCAGGAATGGGACACTGAGATTGTATGATCAGCCATGATCCTATAAAATGCTGATGCAGGCTCGACAGATGGAGTGGCCTACTCCATCTAGTTTTTATGTTTCTATAAAGGTGACAATGTAGTGGTTATGTCTTTGGACTTGATGGGCTGTTGGCTTACTCCTGCTCCCATATTGTATGTTTGAGTACATTTAAGACTGAGATAGATAGGTTCTTGGTTTTCAAGGGTTATGAGGAGAAAGCGGGAGAATGGGGTTGAGGAACTTTGAGATTCCCTACAGCGTGGAAACAGGCCCTTCGGCCCAAGAAGCCCACACCGCCCCTTGAAGCATCCCACCCAGACCTATCCCCCTCTAACCCACACACCCCTGGCCAGGATTGAATGGTGGAGCAGACTCTGGGTCGAATGCCCTAATTTCTGCGCTTGTGCCTTATGGTCCTATGGGTTTGATGAAATTTGAATTCAGAGAAAACTGCAACAAAAAGCCAGCTTAAACCACATCTAATGCCTCTTCTGAAGGAAATCTGCCATCCTTGACCTGTTTGGCCTAAATGTAACTTCAAAACCCCAGCAATGCCATTGAATCTGTGCAATAAATGCTGACCCAGGCAATGATGCCCACGTCCCACGAAAGCATAAACAAAATCTACGGGCAAATGCAAGTGAATCATGCTGATTGTAAAATCGAGTTCATTAATTTCACTTTTTTTAAAAAATGCGTCTTTGAATGCAGCATGATTTGATGCTGTGAAATTTAATGAATTTGCAATGGAGAGTTCAAGACAAATGCGGTCATTTTATTCCTCAGTGAAATAATTTACATTCAGGAAGAGCTAATGTACCTTGGTACTGAGATAGAAATATTATTTGCACAAAAGGTATATCTTTATTCTTGCAAAATTAAAAGAAATCCAAACTGGTTTTTCCTGTTTGTTTTTTGGGTAAAAAAAATGTTTTTTTGTTCGCATACTAATCTAGACGTCGTTTGCAGAGGTTAGGAAAGTTCTGGTAAATAAGGTAATTGAAATTTCAGAGCCTCCATTCATAAAGCCTTGCACATCTACCACATGAATGTTTATTCCTCACTATCTCCCAGCATTGTAATTACATACAGTATTGGGCAGTGGAATTTAGATTATATGTAAAGTCAAAGGAAGTTCAATACTATCGTTCAAGTGTTATCTGATAATTGGAGTAATTGTTTTGTTATTTATTTTCTTGCTTTGGGTGCTGACTGGTGATTAACTGGATGTGCATCCAAGAGTATCTCATTACCATCCTGATGATGATCTTGTCCTTCAACTAAAACTTCTGGCCATACGATGCTTTAATTTTTATTCTCTACTGATGCCAAGAGGGAAATAATTAAGAATTCTGCTGCAAATGAGTCTTGGCAAGACCCTCATTACAACTTGTGCTTAATTATTCATCCTCAAGGCTTAATTTGAATGTATCAGGAAGATACTACTCTTTTTTAAATGCTAGACCATAACAGATCTAGACATATGTCAAACAGTAATGTTTGTATGTTGATTTGGTGCAAAATGTATTGTTCGGATTCCATTTGTTTTAAAAGAAGCTTCTCCAGTTCGACAGAAACGTAAATGAGATCTGGAGTTGGACAACTTTACAAGAGATTTTCTTTTACCATTCTTTATTTTCCTTGCAATCCTATGCTCATTCCTTTAAATGTATTTAATTCCCTGAAGTTGAGCTTCTCTTCTTTTTAGTGCGGTGTGATAGATTTTAATTTGTACCAGTAGAAATGTGGTGGCTGGGTAGTGCAGAATTTGATTAGCTGAATTGCCTGGATAGCTGATAAGTGATGCTCAATAGCATGAGCAGAATTCCCACGTGTAGGGACTTCCATGAAGGACCCTTCTTCGCAACCTCTCCCCTCACCTTTTAGTTAAACTGCCACCAGTTGTCATCTCTCTGTCTATTGAGGGAGCAGCTAAAGGAGGATTATGGCAATTTGACTCTTTTTATTCCTGTGCAAAGAAGGAACTGAATTTCTTTGCATGTCTTAATTGGCTTTATTCTGTACTGAAATCCGCTTCTTGAAATGAAGCACTCAAAATGAACTTCTATCCCTTGGCATACCTGTTGAGAAATCTGATGAGGTAAGCTGAGGTTTACTGGTCAACATACTTTCTGGGGCTCTTGCAGTTTTACAAAGGTGCTATGTGTGTGTCAATGAGGCCTAAGCCATTTGCTCACTGCGATGCTGAGTTGGACACATCAAAACCAACCTACAGGATAGTGGCTACCCTGATCAGATTATTTCGTACTGTACATTGTACTAATTCATAAGCAGGCCTAAGGCCACCATTTTTTCGTTCTGAAAAAATCCCATGTGACCTTCAATTACACTGCAAGTGTATGCTGTCTCAGGAAAAGCTAGCGGTTTCACACAGCTACTGTTCAGCAGTCACTAGAAAGGTATATGGCATGATGCCACTTCCACACTAAAAAGATATTCTGTCTATTACAAATGAGTAACAAAAACAAAAATTGCTGGATAAACTCAGCAGGTCTGCCAGCGTCAGTGGAGAGAAAGCAGAGTCATTGTTTCCAATTCAGTGAACCTTGTAAGAGCTGTGTAGCTAAGAAAGGCGTGGTGCATATATGCAAAAATATGCTGAGGTGGGATAAAGGGAAGAAGTAAATTCAGAGGGGAGAAGTAGCCCAGAGAGAGAGAATAACGGTTTGGCAGATAAGGATCAACCTGGGTGAACAGTAGCTGCTAATGGGGACCATTAGTGGCTGACAAAGGGCTGTTTATGGCAGCAGCCCATGTGATGACAAGGCCAGGTGTGTTCGGATAAAGACGTGGGAGAATGTGCTCAGGTCTTGTATTTATTGAACTTGATATTGAGTCCTGAAGGTTGCAGGGCCCCAGATGGAAAATATTCATCCATTTTGCGCCTAATTTTGATGGGACACTACAGCAGGCCAGAGACAGATGTTGGCCAGGGAACACTCTGGTGTGGGAGGCAACGGGAAGTCCAGGGTCATTTTTGTGGACAGAATGTAGGCCTTCTGTGTCTCCCCGCCTGTGTTTTGTGTCTCTAATGTAGAGGAGGCCACATTGTGAGCAGTGAATACAGTAGACTAGATTAAGTGAAGTGCAGGTAAATTGCTGCTTCACCTGGAGATGGTCTGGCGCCTTGGATAGTGAGGAGGGAGGAAGTAAGTGGGCAGATGTTACACCTTCCGTGATTGTAAGGGAAGGTGCTACAGAGGTGTTGGGAGTTGAGGAGGGATCAGTCTTTACAGAAAGCTGATGAGAAAGGAGGGGAATGTATGTTAATTGGTAGCATTTTTTGCTGGAGGTGGCAGAAATAGTGACTTGTGACTTTTTTTTAGATTTTTTTATTGGATTAAATTTAAGTTCCACCATCTGCCATGGCGGGATTCGAACTCAGATCCCTAGGACATTACCTGGGCCTCCGGATTAACCTTCCAGCAATTAATGTCACTGGGCCATTGTCTCCCTGTTTGGAATTTGGATATTGCTGGAACGATAAGCGAGGACTAGAGGCACACTTACACTGATGTGAATCTAATCCCAGTGTGATGCCGGATCTATCACCACATCCCAGATACTGATGGATTTTTATCAAACAGCACAACGCAATCTGCTGATTTAATGCAATGTTCAACATGAAATATGATTCTACATCTGGACAGTATTTACTTGATAATCCCGAAACCTTACATTTAAATTGATAAATAAATTAATCAATTTAAAATTGTTAGTGGGGTTTGTACATGCACGTGCTCGAAGCTTTGTATATTCTTTGCAGATAGAAAGCACATGCACATAAACTTACCACCAATAGCAACACAACAAAACAGAAGGCAGCTATTTCCTAGCTCAGTGAGTAAGAAATTGCCATGAGAAATCAGCCACAACAATTGTTATAGAGCTACAGAACTCAACCTGCCTAGTTTCAATTTAAAACTTGGCAATTAAGTCAATCATCAACTAACTGGTGCAGTCTCCATGACAGTGTCTATGAATCAGGTCCCATTGCTGAACAGTTTGCAATCTCTTCTTGTAAAGTGTACAATGCTGTGCCCTTTTTATATACTGGCGTATTTGTCATGCCCTTGTGAGAGTAGGATGGAAATCTTCAAGAACTGCTTTCTTTTATTTTCAGCAATACAATGTATTCCCTTCCATGATACAAATACTCTGCTTAGTACACAGAAGCAGTTTAATTTTCTCCACTGCAACCAAACCAAGCCATGGTTTAGGATTGTCAAAGCTACTTTATAATTCTGGTTAATATATCTACTAATTAGCCACCCTGAAACTCTATGCCTGCTCCTATAACGACACAACTATCAGACACTTTTGTCTATTCACATTATAAAAGGTTTGTGAAGAAACTGCACTTTAAAATGCGTCATTTTTATGTTGCTAAATTTAAAATGCTTTTGAAATGCATTATTCACGCTGTTAAACATATGCTCAGATCCCAGATACCTGTTTCCTGAGGCAAATGTTAATCAAATATTCATTAAGTAAGACTTGTTTTTGCATATCAAGGAAGGTTAATGTATAACAACATTTTCATCTCAAAGTACTATGTTAAAAAGTAGGTGTGATAGTTTGTATTGAAAACTAAAAAGTAAACAAACTTAGTCATTCATTCATTGTGGAATGCAGAATGTCTTCCACTAAAGTTCTAAGTGGAAGTTTCATTTTTGCAAATCCCTTGTCAAGTGAGCAGACTCGCCAATTGTACACCTGTTATTTAGGGATTTGGCATGCAGCAAACACACAAGTCTGAGGGAAGGAGATGAGGGAGTATGTGAGATTATTTGCAGGGGTGATTTAAAATTCAAACACTGTGTCCTTGATATTCAACTCGAGTGTCCTAAGAGTGGCTAGTTTGACTCTGTACCAATTTTCTATGGAGCTTTCTGCCCACTTCAAAATGCAATGGATCAGAACAGTTCTCTTCACCTCCTGAATCAAGTTTGAATCTGATCCAGACAGAGTAGAAACTGCAGATGCTGGAGAATCTGAGATAACAAGGTGTAGAGCTAGATGAACACAGCAGGCCCAGCAGCATCAGAGGAGCAGGAAAGCTGACGTTTTGAGCCTAGACCCTACAGTCTAGGCCTGAAACGCAGGTTTCCTGCTCCTCTGCTGCTTGGCCTGCTGTGTTCATCCAGCTTTACACCTTGTTATCTTTGAATCTGATACATTTAGTTGAAACTGAAGTCCCTTCTGTCTGACAGACACAAACGTCTCACATTAAATTAGTTCAGGCCACCTCGGTTATATTTCACTAGAGTTCTGCAATGTAAATCAGTCTCACCAGGAAGACAACTGGAGCAGCTAGTGTGAAATTGAAATGTCAATTGTATGTAGTATGAAGTACAGCTTCTGTGGATTTTAGGGACCTATAAGTGTTCTGTTTAAATTTACAGAACTTTAAATTTTTGAGCTTTTTTTTGTACATTTGCAGAACTATTTTAAAAAAATCATTCATGGGATGAGCAGCCCTGGAAAGGGTAGCATCCGTTTCCCATGCATAGTTACCCTGGAGAAGGGAGACACAAGGCATCTTGAAGCACTGCAGAATCTGGGATAGGGACACCTACAATGTTGTTAGGAAGAGCCTTCTGAGACTTTAACCCAGAGACTCTGAAGAAACAGGGATGTGTTTCCATATGCAGTTATCATGTGGCTTGGAGGGGAATTTGCAGGCACTGGTGTTCCACACATCCACTCTCGTCATCCTCGGTGATACAAGTTGCATGTTTTAGAAGGAGCAATAGGAGCAGCCTTGCTGAGTTAATGACCAAGCATCTTGTTAATGGTACACTTTGCACCCATGTAGGTTGGTAAAAAGGGAGTTAAAGTTCCAGGTAGTGGCTTGAACTTAGAACAGAGGAAATATAAGCGGGAGTCAGCTATTCCACCTTTCAATCCTGCTCTGCCATTCAATGTGATTGTGTTGTTAATCAAATTCTATATCCTTTTAGCCTTAAGGACTTTATCTAAATCTTTGTTTTATTTTGAAAAAGTTTTTTGTGTTGACTTTTGCTACTCGTGGTAGAGAATTTTTTTCCACTGGGTGGAGTCGAGCTTCTTGTCTTGTTGGAGATGCGCTCGTTCAGGCGATTTGGAAATGTATCATTCCATTACAGTCAATATCACAATTATTGTAGCAATTCAAGAAGGCAGCTTACCAGCACCTTCTCCAAGACAATTTGAGATAGCCAATAAATATTGGCACAGTGAGCATAGCCCACATCCCTCAAAAGAATTCTAAGAAGCCTTCCTGACCTATGTTCAAATTGTTGACTGGCTTTGGGGACTTATGGTGTAAATTGTTAGGTGAGAGACTAGGAATCTAATAGCGATTGTAGTCACAAAAGGCTGATCCAGTTCAGTTTCTGGTCAATAGTTACACCCAGAATATGGACAGTAGGAAAATTGGTGATGTAAAGTTTGACTATAAAGGAGGAAATGCTTAGATTCTCTCGTTGGTGTTGATGATTTATGTGCAAGTGGTGTGATCTGAATTCTTCCCAGCCTCAGTGTGGCATTGTGATTAAGTGAGATTTGGGACCTCTTCATAAGTGACAGACACTTTATAAACTGTTGGGGACTTTCCGACAAACTTAATGCACCTCACAACTAAAAGCTGGAAGAAATACAGTTTTGTATCATTTTGTGTAGAACCCATGAGGGGAAATAAATCACTTCTTCGTGCCCCCCCCAACCCAAATCTAACCACAAACTACTGCCCCCAAATACTTCCCTGCTGAAACATTGGGATATCCCATTACCATGAAAGACTTGAGATTAACCTTTCAAAAACAAAATAATGTGAATGTTTGTTTTTTTAAGAAAAGATACCTATGTTGCAACTATTCAAACAGGTCAGGAATCATCCAATGGTGAGAAAGTTCATGTTTCAAAGCAACTATCTTTCAGCAGCTATTTCTTTCTTCTATAATCCTCTCTGGTTCCTTTGAGAGCTTCTCAAATGCCTGTTTGTCACATACCTTTAATGATTGGATGCAAATGTAGAAGGTATAATTTGTAAGTTTTTAGATGATGTGAAAATTGGTGTTGACAGTGAGGAGAATGGTCATGGGTTATAGTCTGATATTGATCAACTGGTAAATTTGGCAGATGAATTTAATCCTGATAAGTGCAGTCTGATGCATTGTGTCATGTCCAATAAGGGATGCAGAAACAAAATGAATGTTAGGTCCCTAGATCGTACTGAGGAACAAAGGGACCTCGTGTATAAGTCCATTGATCCTTGAAGGAATCAGCACAGGGAGGTGAAGAAGGCATATGGATGCTTGCCTTCATTAAATGGAGTATAGAGTACATGAGTGAGGAGTCTTTTGCAACAGTATGATCATTTGGTAGGTTTGATAACCCATTCAAATGACTCAATTTGTAGCATTGCCCTCTTGCATTAAGGGGCATGTATTGAGGAAGTGCCACAAAATGCAGTCTTGGAGGGCAGTGGGACTGCAGCCAGAAACATAACCTGGTTAATCAAATTCAGGTGCTTTCATTTGGCAGAATGACCACCTGGTAGTGAGCTCTCTGTACATTGGAACTCATTAAACAACTGGTGATAAGTATCAGATGTTTGGGGTATTAATAAAGGGTAAAAACACTGAATGAAAGTTGCATTTGATGTTTAGCTTTATCATTGATATGGGATGAAGGACCTTCAAAGTTGGGAGTAACAGTCATGACAATCCCACAAGAGCGTAACCACTGCTCTCCTTAAGAGAGAGAGGTAGCTGGTGATGGTTTGACCTGACAGGCATCATGCCTCATGCTGCGGGTATATCATTCTGCACCAGCCAAAGTGGGCTGACTTACTCCCCAGAATTTAGGAGAGGCCCCTTTTGACTTGCATGATGGAACAGCCCTTTAGACCAGCATAGGAAGGAGGATTGTCAGCAGTACTCCACCCCAGCCACAAGCTTCATAAAATTGGTACCCAGGCATCGACTACTAGCTCAGTAAACTTCAAGGTTTCCTTAATAGATGTTACTTCTGACTAGATGCTGTAGTGGCACTGGCCACCCCAGTGATGCCAGCACTCTGATGAGCAGCACTTTAAAGCAGGGTCTCCATTCTAAAGGCATAAGAAGCTGATTGGCATTGTCTTCCGTTGGAGCTTTGGTAAATGGTCCTCAATGGGATCAATGTTGTGGCCATGAAATTCTGCTCTACGTATATGCTGTGGGGGTGTGGGGGGAACCAGATGGATATCAGTTTTGCCTTTGGACCCTCCTAATTGTGTTGGTTTTAAATATTTCACTAAATTCCAATTGTGACTATACTTGCTGTACTCTATTCATCTGAGCAGTACAGCTGCTTCGTGCAGCCTGGGTCACATTGTCTTCCCTCATCATATCATACGGTATGTGATATAGAAAATGTATCATCTCATCTCCTCATCATGTACCTCATCATGTATCCCATATTTCATACCTTGTATCATAGTGAAGGAGGAAGCAGCAGGGGGACAGGAGGATGATGATGGGAGGCTGAAGGCAGAGCCAACATTGCCAGATGGAAGGAGATGAGATTAATCAGAGATGACACCATGAACAGAGTGGAGGAGTAATCTTAAAAACTGTTTGCATGGTGACAGGTGACAACCACACACGTAGCTGATGCAGAATTTGGGAAAAATAGCACCAGCTGGACCGAATTTGACTGCAGGGTTGAGAAAGTGACACTCAGGATTACATTCACGACAGGAAAGTGCTGCTGATAAGGCTTCCTCTATTTTCCCCCATCTAATCTTTCACCTTTTCCCTTCTCCCGCTGCCTTTCCAACTTTTTGCTCTCGCTCTCGTTCACCCACCCCTGCCCCACTTTCCCTCTTCCACTTGTTTTCTTCCTCCCACCCGCTACTCTCTTTCTTTTTCTCCTCCACCTTACCCCCTCACACTCTCTTCTGTTCTTCTTCCCTCCCACTCCCCACCAAAAAGGAATTTGGAATATCAATGACACTGGTAGAAATAAAATACAATTTTGAAATGATAAAACTGTTTCGAGAGAACGCAATTCACTAAGATGAGATGATAACTAATCTTGTGCGCTGAATAATCTCCAGCAGGAGATTGGTGAGGAATTGACGATCATTATTCGTAAAGCCTAACAAAGAGGTTACTGCAGTTTGGAAATAATTTAACATTGTGTCTAGACCCTTTTTTAAAAAAGAGCACAACACAAAAAAGCAACGACAGGCTCATTAATCTCACATCTGTTCTATTAATTAGTGAAATCAGTTGCAACATGACACACCAGTACAATAATGCAAAATGCTAAACAGCAGAGATTCTAAACAGGAGCATCATACCTGATTAACCCTTTGTTTTTTGTATAAAGGTGAAAAGTGTACATCAAGTCTGATTCAGCTACTAGTTGAACATTTGAGTCCAGTTTTGATCATTACTGGTGTGGGTAGAGAGGTGACTCACTGGAATTTTCCCTTGACTGTGGGATTTTACCCTTAAGGTTAGATTGGGGAAGCTGGAATGCTTTCCTTGGAGTAAAGGAAATAGAAAGGTGACTGACAGAGTGATGCCAAGATTAATATTACTTTAGGTAAGTTGGACAGCAGCAGTTCCCATTAGTTGATTTAGAAGATAACACCAGTTTGAGGTTTTAGGCAAGAGATGCAGATGAAATATAAGAAGCAATTTTTTTTTAAAACCGTCTATAATTTGGGCCAAACAACAGTCGTGATTGCTCAGAATTTTAAAAATTCAATTGTGGGAACTGGTTGCTGCTGGCTGAAACAGCATTTATTGTCCATCCCTAGTTGTTCCTGAGAAGGTGTTGTTGAGCTGTGTTCTTGAAATGCTGAAATCCATTGAATGTATATACACCCACAATGCCCTTAGGAAGGGAGTTTCAGGATTTTAACCCAGGACACTGAAGGAACAGTGATATATTTCCAAGTCAGGATAGCGAATGGATTGGAGAGGGGCTTTACATGGGAACAACACCCCTTGCATCTGCTGCCCATTCTCCTTCCAGATGGAGTGGTCGTGGGTTTGGAAGGAGCTTTCTAAGGATCTTTCTGCAGTGCAGCTTGTAGATAATAGCAGCAGTATGTACTGAGCATCGGTAGTGAGTTACTAGAGATTTCTTTCTCTAACCCCTTTTAAAATAGGATGCTTGGCTCTGGCAACCTTGAAGTAACATCAACGCATTGTGCCCAATCTCCAATCTCTCATCCTTCCTACCCTCTGTCCATTGGATTCCACGTCCATTAGCAAAGGCTCTGCTCCATTCTCTGAGAACTTAGTAACACTAGGATCTGAAAGAAGATTAACAAGCTCAGAAAAAGGTTTCAGTCGGAGAGGATTCTTGTTTCCTCTCTTCATGAATTCTGAATTCTAAAACACACTGATCCATCTCTGTTGCAATTACCTTTCTATTTCCTCTTTTGCTTTTAGATGTCTTTCAACAAGTTGCCATGAGGTCATTTTGGAACGTCATCATGTGCTAATAAGGAACCCAATTAACCATCTCTCAAAGTACTCTTCTTCCCGTTTTGACCCTCAAGGACATTGCACAAAAGATTGTTTTATTGGCAGAACAAAAGTCAGTAAAGAACATAAGAATAAGGAACAAGAGAAGGCCATTTGGCCCATCAGGCCTGCTGTGCCATTCAATGACATAGTGACTTCTGTGTTTAACCTCAACTCTAAATTCTTGCATGTCACTGATAATCTTGCATCTCTTTGATCACAAAGTATCTATCTACCTCTGCATTAACAATAATATTGAAAGATTCTGCAACAACTGGCGTTCCAAGAAGGAAATTCTAAATATTCTCAACCTTCTCAGAATATACTTGTTTCCTCCGTTACGTTGTGCATAGAGAGATCAAACAATGGTCAGCATTCATTGCCCGTCCCTAGTTTCCCTTGAGAAAGTGGTGAGCTGCTATCTTAAACTGCTGCAGCCATGTGCTGTAGGTGAACCTACAATACACTTGGGGAGGGAATTCCAGGATTTTGACTGTGACAGTGAAGGAATACCAAATATTTCCAAACCAGGATGGTGATTTGTTTGGAAGGGAACTTGCAGGTAGTGGTGTTCCCATGTGTCTGCTCCCTTGCCCTTCTAGTTGGAAGTGGTCATGGGTTTGGAAGAAGGATCCTTTGTTGAACTTCTGAAGAGCATTTTTGCAGATAACAGCAGCAGTGTGTACTGAGCGTCAGTAGTGGAGCAAGCGGGACTTGCGGATGTGGTACCAATCCAGCAGCTACTTTGTCCTGCATGGCATCAAGCTTGAGTGTTGTGGAAGTGCCCTTATCCAGGCAAGTGGGGAGTATCCCATCACATGCCTGAGTTGTGCCTTGGAGATCGTGGCCAGGCTTTGGAGAATACAGAGGTGAGTTACTCGCTGCAGTATTTCTAGCCTGTCACCTGCTCTGGTTGCCATTATATCTATGTGGCGAGTCCAGTTGAATTTCTGGCCACTAGTAACCCCCAGGATGTTGATAGTGGGGTGGGGTGTTTTGGGTAGTTTGATGTCAAGGGGTCGTGGTTAGATTGTCTGTCTGTTATTGGAGATGGTCATTTCATGAATGCTATAGAACATAGAACTGTACAGCACAGGAATAGGCCCTTTGGCCCATGATATTGTGTTAAACATGATGCTAAATGAAACTAACCCTTTCTGCCAGCCATTAGTCCATATCCTCTCTTGCATATTCATGTTCCTATCTAAAAGTATCTTAAATGCCCGTATTGTATCTGTCTCTATCACCACTCTGCGTTTTAAAAATAAACACTTGCCCCTCACATCTCCTTTTGAACTTTTCCCTCCCACCTTAAATGCATGCCCCTAGTTTTAGACATTTCAACTCTTGGGTGCGGGCAGGGGGTGAAATTCTGACCATCAACCCTACCTGCGCATCTCCTAATTTTATAGACTTCTCTCAAATCTCCTGTCTGCCTGCGCTGCTCCTGAGAAAACCCCAGGTTTTCCAGCCTGTCCTTTTTATAGCTCACACGCTCTAAACTAGGCACCGGCACCTCTTCTGCACCCTCTCCAAAGCTTCCACATCTTTCCTGTAATGTGACAACCATAATTGAATGTAATAGTCTACGCGTGCCTAATTAATGTCTCATAAAACTGCAAGCTCTCAAGACACTTTGAGTTACACTCAAATGGGCTTAAACCTTTTGAAGTGAGGTTCAAGCTTTGAATCGAAGAACAATAAACCACCACTCAGTTGTGGCTAGATTAGATAGAGAGATACAGTCAAAAACAGTGATGGAACAAGCTCAAGGATCCCGATCCAAAACATCAACTTTCCTGCTTCTCTGATGCTGCATGTCCCACTGTGCTCCTCCAGCTCCACACCGTGTGATCTCTGACTCCAGCATCGACAGTTCTTACTATCTCTATAAATAGAGTACAGAGGAAGACTCTAATTTCTGTTTTTTTTAGTTTTAAATTCATTCATTGGATACAAACATTGTTGTGTAAACCAGTATTTAATGTTCATTTCTAATTGCCCAGAGGACAATTTGTAGAGTGGTTGGCTGTTGCGTGTCTGGAGACCTACGTAGATAAGGACAACAGAATTCCTTCCCTAAAAGTTTTTGTAAACCAGATAGGTTTTTATGACAATTGACATTGGGTCACCATTTGACTTTCTTTTTGTTCCAGATAACTATTAAATTCAAACCTCCCCATCTGCTATGTGGATTTGAGCTGATGTCCTCAGAACATGAGCCTGGGTTTCTGGAGTATTAGACTAGTGATATTATCAGCATGCTACTACCTGCTCTTGGTGGGGGGGGAGGGGGGAGCGGAGGGAGGGCATTAAGGTTTCTTCTTGAGGCTAATGTTTATTGGCTAAGTAAGTTAGAGATGTCTTTAATAAAAGTGAAGTACTGCAGATGCTGGACATTTTTTAAAAAATCACCAAGTGCTGGAAATACTCAGGTCTGTTTCTCTCCATAGTTAACCTTTTGAGTCTGAATACTCTACTCTTCTTTGGAATCCAACACCAGAGTTTGTGAAGAAGATTTGTTGGATGTCAAACAGTAACTCTGTTTCTCTCTGCATATTCTGTCAGACCAGCCAGATTTCTCCAGCTTATTCGGTTTTTATTTCAGATCATTTCAACAGCACTTTAAAAATCCTACTGCACTTCAACGGAGTAGGTTGAAATAAGAGTACTTTGCTCAAAAGAAATTACTGAAGAAATGTAAAGATGTATTTTGCTATTTCACTGCTGGTTATTGCCTTTTGTAAAAAATATTTGTCCCGTCAATTTGTTGTAAGGTTGGAACAGAATTTCATCTGTTGACATTAATGTTCCTTTGTGTTATTGAAACTGACTTTATATCTCAAGTGCAGTACATAAAACAGTGGTTTGATAAGAAAAAACTGACACTGTTGACAATACTTTTGATTTGTGAGACCACTATCTCAAATCATGGGAATTAATCATTCTCCACACAAACCAAGTTTCCTTCAGCTGATGCCCACTGTTACAATGGTGAATGACACAGCTGTATAAACAACACATTAGCAATTTGAAGCTGTTATAGCCTATATAAGTCAAATAGGAAATGATTTCTCCAAAAGCCTCTTTTGATCTTCAAGGCTCTTCTCAAGAAAGGCAGGCTCTCCACTCTTAAGATACCCTCTGCAATATTTTTCTTGAAATATCATACTGATCTGGCAAAATAGACAATAAGCTTGTGATTTTATGATATATGTAAATGTATATGATGTTCCTCGTTTGAAATGATGGGGTTTGAGCCGCATCTCCCTTCTTGCTGAGTTTGCAATATCTTTAAGCTGTCTTTTAATTTCCGTCACAAGATTTGTAACTTTTGGACAGAATACTTTTTATAAGCTCATGAGAATGATCATAACTTCCAATTCACACGTGGGACATGGTGTCCCTTGCTGGCCAGCATTTATTGCCGATACCTAATTGTCTTTGAACTGAGTTGCTTGCTAGACCAGTTCAGAGGGCATTTTGAGGATCAACGACATTGCTGTGGGTCTGGAGTCCTATGTAGGTCAGATGAGGTACCATTTCCTTCCCTGAAGGACATTAGTGAAACAGGTGGTTTATTCTGGATGTGAGTTTGCTCCCTGAGCTGGAAGGTTAGTTTTCAGACATATTTTCACCTTTTTTTTGATTTGAAAAAATATACTGTATTCATAAGATGTACAAAAAATAAAACATATTTATACACCTATCCAGTCATGCAAGCCGCACTGGGTTACCCAGGAGGTACGTACACCAACTAAAGAAAAAAACAAAGCAAAGAAAATACCCCGGCAGTCGTCACCCCGCACAGTCCCCGTTGGCCTCCTGACCAGTTGGGGAAGGCGCCAGCTGGGCCCAGTTACCAGATAGGGCCCTTTTTTCTATTCTGGACGAAGGGTTTCATATGGTGGTCTTTCCCCACTGCCCCTTGGCGGCGGCTGCCCCGAGCTTTAGCGCGTCCCTCAGCACGTAGTCCTGGACCTTGGAGTGCGCCAGTCTGCAACACTCGGTTGGTGTCAGTTCTTTCAGCTGGCAGACCAGCAAGTTGCGGGGAGACCAAAGAGCGTTTTTCACCGCATTGATGGTCCTTCAGGCCCAGTTGATGTTGGTCTCGGTGTGCGTCCCGGGAAACAGCCCGTAGAGCACGGAGTCCCGCGTCACGGAGCTGCTCGGGATGAACCTCGACAAATACCACTGCATCCCCCTCCAGACCTCCTGCACATAGGCACACTCCAGAAGGAGGTGATCGACAGTCTCGTCCCCCCACCCCCAGCCGCCTCGAGGGCAGCGAGCGGTTGCACAGAGATTCCGGGCGTGCATAAAGGATCTCACTGGCAGAGCCCCTCTCACCGCCAGCCAAGCAATGTCCTTGTGCTTGTTTGAAAGTTCTGGCGATGAGGCATTCTGGCAAACGACTTTGGCAGTCTGCGTGGGGAACCACACGATGGGATCCACCCTCTCCTTTTCCCGAAGGGTCTCGAGGATACTACGTGCTGACCACTGCCTGACGGCCTTGTGGTCAAAGGTATTTCCTTTGAAAAAATTTCTCCACAAAGGACAGGTGGTACGGGACGGTCCAACTACTCGGAGCGTTCCGCGGCAACGAGGCCAGGCCCATCCTTCGCAACACCGGGGACAGGTAGAGCCTCAGTAAGTAGTGACACTTGGTGTTTGCATACTGAGGATCTACGCACAGCTTGATTCAGCCACACACAAAGGTAGCCGTCAGGGCGAGGGTGGCGTTGGGTTCGCCCTTTCCCCCATTTTCCAGGTCTTTGTACATGGTGTCCCTGCGGACCCGGTCCATCCTCGACCCCTACATGAAGTGGAAGATGGCCCAGGTGACCGCAGCGGCGCAGGTCCAGGGAATAGGCCAGGCCTGCGCCACATACAACAGTAGCGAAAGCCCCTCGCACCTGACAACCAGGTTCTTACCCGCGATGGAGAGGGACCGGAGCATCCACCTGCCCAGCTTCTGCTTCAGTTTGGTGATACGCTCCTTCCAAGTCTTAGTGCACACCCCAGCTCCACCGAACCAAACACCCCGCACCTTCAGGTGGTCTGTCCTGACAGTGAAGGGGATGAAGGAGCGGTCGTCCCAGGTCCCGAAGAACATGACCTCGCTCTTACCCCTATTGACTTTGGCACCTGAGGCCAGTTCAAGCTGGCCGTAGATGTCCAACAGCCTACTCACCGACCGACGATCGGTGCAGAAGACGGCGACGTCGTCCATGTACAGGGAGGTCTTGACCTGAAGGCCTCCGCTGCCTGGGATAGTCACGCCATTCAGGCTCGCGTCCTTCCTGATGGATGCGGCGAAGGGGTTGACACAGCACACGAACAAGGCAGGAGAAAGCGGGCAGCCCTGCCTGACTCCAGATCTGACGGGAAAGCTGTCCGATTCCCACCCGTTGATCGAGACTGCGCTAACAATGTTGGTGTAGAGCAGCCGGATCCAATTGCGGATGCCCTCCCCGAACCCCAATTTGGAGAGGGCATCCCTCATTTAAGCATGAGAGACCCTGTCGAAGGCCTTCTCCTGGTCCAGGCTGATGAGGCAGGTGTCCACCCGCCTGTCCTGCACATAGGCGATCGTATCCCTGATGAGCGCGAAGTTCTCAGCGATCTTCCTGCCCGGCACAGCACAGTTTGGCCAGGGTGAATCACCGACTACAGGACGGACCTGACCCGGTTGGCTCTGACCTTGGCCAGGGTTTTGTAGTCCACGTTCAATAGTGAAATGGGACACCAATTCTTAATTTCTTCCCTCTCCCCCTTCCTCTTGTAAATGAGGGTGATGATGCCCTTCCTCATGGACTTGCACATTTCCCCTGCCAGAAGCGCACTATCGTACGTCTCCAGCAAGTCCTGGCCGACCAGGTCCCACAGAGCGGAATACAGCTCGACCGGTAAGCCGTCGCTCCCGGGAGATCTTATTCCTCTCCAAGGACTTGAGGGCTCTGGTCAGCTCATCCAGGGATATCGGCCGGTCCAGCCACTCCCTCGTGCCGTCATGTAAGACCTCCGTGATAGATGACAGGAATGACTCTGAGGCCATGCTGTCCGTGGGCTTCGTGTCGTACAGTCCGGCATAGAAGGATCTGCTGATCCTCAAAATGTCGGGCTGAGACGACGTCACCGAGCCGTCGTCCTCCTTCAGCCGTCTAAGCACAGAGCTCTCTTTGTGCACCTCCTGAAAGAAGAAACTCGAGGACGTCTCGTCCTACTCCACGGAGCGGACCCTGGACTGGAAGATTATCCTGGAGGCCTCCGCGACGAAGAGCGAGGTTTGCTGGCCCCTCACCTCGCGGAGGTCCTCTGTGACATTGACCCCCATCAACTGCAGAAGGAGCAGGTTCTGCACCCTTTTCTGGAGTTGCGACAGCTTTCCCCGCCTCTCTCTCGCCTTCCGAACACCCTTGAGGACAAAGAACCTCTTGATGTTCTCCTTCACCGTCTCCCACCAGTCGCCCGGAGACTCAGAGGGGTTTCACGGTTCTCCAACCGGCGTACTCCCTCTTAAGCTCCTCTACGTTCTCTGGGGTCAACAGAGTCGTGTTGAGCTTCCACGTCCCCTTGCCGGCCGGCTGGTCGTCCTGTAAGTGACAGTCGGCCAGCAGGAGGCAGTGGTCAGAGAAGAACACCGGCTCAATGCCGGTGGTCCTGACCGAGAACGCCCGTGACACAAACAGGAAGTCTATCCTTGAGTGGATAGACCCGTCTGGCTGCGACCAGGTGTACCTCCGCTGCGCTCCGTCTGCAGGGGTGCTGAAGACGTCGAGCAGCTTGACGTCCTTCACCGTGCCCATCAGGAATCTGGACGTGACGTCCAGTTGAATCCCCCCACCCGCTGTCCCCACGCCGGATCTTCCATCTGCATTGATGATGCAGTTGAAGTATCCGCCTAGGATGACTGGCCTGGACGTAGCCAGCAGGGGTGGAAGCCGCTGCAGGACGGCCAACCGCTCATTCCGTACCGCTGGGGTGTACACGTTGATCAGCCTCAGGGGACCTTTCCTGTAGGTGACGTCAGCCACTAGGAGGCGCCCCCCCACCACCTCCTGAACTTGAGAGATGGTGAAGTCGCGCCCCCGCAGCAGAATAGCCAGGCCCGAAGAGCGACAGTCGTTACCCCCTGACCAGATCGAAGGCCCACAGGTCCAGGCGCCGGACCATTTCCCATACCTGCCGAGGTGCGGTATCCCGCACTCCTGCTGAAACAGGAGGTCCGCCTTGATGGTGGTCAGGTAGGCCAACGTGGACACACATCTTACTGTGGACTTGACGCAGCGCACATTAATGCTCGCAACTCGTACCCCCATTGTGGGCAGTGGCCGCAGTACCCTCCCCAAGTCCAAGGTCCAGCCCCTACATCTGTCCCTTCATGCCCATTGCCCGGGCTAACCGCTGGACGCTCTCCGGGCTCAGGAAACCATCCGTGCTGCCTTCCGGGTGGCAACCCCCGTCAGGGGTGTGGAGGCAGGAGGGTCCGGCTCAGGGTCAGGCTGGGGACTTGCTGTTTCCTCCTTACCGCCTGGAAGTTCCGGGGGGCCCTCCAGTGCCCCAGCGGCACTTGACTGGATGTCGGAGGGAGCCTCAGGACGCCTCCCGTCACCTGGAAGCAGGGTGCTGCTTTCCTTCTCCCTCGATCTTAAACTTCTGCTTCGGGTGGGCCCTCTCCGAATCCCCCTCGTCAGAGGAGCTCTTATAGCCCCCCTGTAGCTGCCTCTTCCCGCCTGATGGTTGCGGTTCCTGGGCCCATCGACGCACCTTCCTCCTCGCTTTCCGGACTGTTGTCCACTCCCCTGGGTCGCCTGTCGCCACCTCCATCGACTCCGGGTTGTCAGGGAGGAGCAGAGCCTGGAGGGGCGCTTTGCTGGCCTCGGGCCCATCCTGTGGGGCTGGGCCCTCCTGCACGACCTGGCCCTCCTGCACATTAGTGGGGTCCTTGCTGGGCCCTGGTGCCTTCCTCTCCTCCGGGGTGGGGCCGACCCCGCATTGCCCCTGCCGACGACCTGGGCGTAGGTGGTCCCCCGCTGCAGGCATGCCCTATAGAGGTGGCCCGCTTCCCCGCAAAGGTCGCAGCTTCTCTCTCGTGGGCAATCCTTTGCAAGGTGACCCTCCTCCCTGCAGTTCCTGCAGATGGTGGCTTTGCAGTCGGCCGCCACGTGACCTGACCTACCACAGGCATGGCAGACTTTAGGTTGCCCTGCATAGGTCAGGTAGCCCTTGCTCCTGCCGATCGCAAAGCAGGACGGTGGGTGTACGACATTCCCATCCGCGCCCATCCTCACCGTCACCTTGACCTGCCTCTTACTGGTCCAGATGCCAAAGGGGTCCATGATGTCAGTTAGGTCCCCTTCCACCTTCACGTACCTTCCAAGGAAGGTCAGGACATCAACTGCTGGCACATGCGGGTTGTACATGTGTACAATCACCATACGGCTCCTCTGTGCTGGCATCACAAACAGCGGGACAGCGGTCAATACAGAGAGGGGGCCCTCACCTCCTTTCTCCTTGAAAACCTCCAGGAAGCGCTCGCAAAGCTTGGCACTCCTGAAGGTCACGTCGTAAAAACCCCCTCCGGGGAAATCCTGCAGGCAGTAAATGTCCGCAGCAGCGAACCCACAACAGTCCAACAGGACCCTCTTCACGAAGAAGGTGCAGTCCACAGGTGCACCTTCATCCACCTTTTTTACAGAAACACGGATGGTGTTCCGGACCCCCTGACCCAGGACACGAGCACTTGCCGCAGCCATCGTTGCAGGTTGGCCGCTCCCCTGAACTAGCGTTAGGCCGAAGGCAGCATTAAGATCCACTGGTCGCAAGGGTGCACAGCCAACCTGACGTCTTCCTTTCACCTCTAACACAGCGCTCTCCTCCTCTCGGTCCACAAGAGAGTGGGTCTTTATTTTGTTCCAGATGTAAGCTGGTTCACTGAGATTGAAGGTTTGTTCCCAGATGTTTTGTCACCATTCTCGGTAACACCATCAGTGAGCCTCCAACAAAGCGCTGGTGTTATGTCCCGCTTTCTATTTATCTGGTTAAGTTTTCTTGGGTTGATGATGTCATTTCCTGCTTTGATGAGGTCATTTCCTGTTCTTTTTCTCAGTGGATGGTAGATTGATTTGGAGCCAATGTGTTTGTTGATGGAGTTCTGGTTGGAATGCTATGCTTCTAGGAATTCTCGTGCATGTCTAGAAGCATGGCATTCCAACCAGAACTCCATCAACAAACACATTGATTTGGAGCCAATCTACCACCCCCTGAGAAAAGAACAGGAAATGACATCACCAACGCATGAAATGACATCACCAACCCAAGGAAACCTAACCAGATAAATATTAAACGGGACATAACACCAGTGCTTTGTCGGAGGCTCACTGATGATGTTACCTAGAATGGTGATGAAACGTCTGGGAACAAACCTTCTAGTTCAGTGATAATGGGAACTGCAGATGCTGGAGAATCCAAGATAATAAAATGTGAGGCTGGATGAACACAGCAGCCCCAGCAGCATCTCAGGAGCGCACAAGCTGACGTTTCAGGCCTAGACCCTTCATCAGAGATGGGGATGGGGTGAGGGTTCTGGAATAAATAGGGAGACAGGGGGAGGCGGACCAAAGATGGAGAGAAAAGAAGATAGGTGGAGAGGAGAGTATAGGTGGGGAGGTAGGGAGGGGATAGGTCAGTCCAGGAAAGACGGACAGGTCAAGGAGTTGGGATAAGGTTAGTAGGTAGGAGATGGAGGTGCAGCTTTGGGATGGGAGGAAGGGATGGGTGAGAGGAAGAACAGGTTAGGGATGCAGAGACAGGCTGGACTGGTTTTGGGATGCAGTGGGTGGAAGGGAAGAGCTGGGCTGGTTGTGTGGTGCAGTGGGGGGAGGGGACGAACTGGGCTGGTTTTGGGATGCGGTGGGGGAAGGGCAGATTTTGAAGCTGGTGAAGTCCACATTGATACCATTGGGCTGCAGGGTTCCCAAGCGGAATATGAGTTGCTGTTCCTGCAACCTTCGGGTGGCATCATTGTGGCACTGCAGGAGGACCATGATGGACATGTCAGCTAAAGAATGGGAGGGGGAGTGGAAATGGTTTGCGACTGGGAGGTGCAGTTGTTTGTTGCGAACCGAGCGGAGGTGTTCTGCAAAGCGGTCCTCAAGCCTCCGCTTGGTTTCCCCAATGTAGAGGAAGCCACACTGGGTACAATGGATACAGTATACCACATTAGCAGATGTGCAGGTGAACCTCTGCTTAATATGGAAAGTCATCTTGGAGCCTGGGATAGAGGTGAGGGAGAAGGTGTGGGGGCAAGTGTAGCATTTCCTGCGGTTGCAGGGGAATGTGCCGGGTGTGGTGGGGTTGGAGGGCAGTGTGGAGCGAACAAGGGAGTCACGGAGAGAGTGGTCTCTCCGGAAAGCAGACAAGGATGGGGATGGAAAAATGTCTTAGGTGGTGGGGTCGGATTGTAGATGGCGGAAGTGTCGGAGGATGACGCGTTGTATCCGGAGGTTGGTGGGGTGGTGTGTGAGAACGAGGGGGATCCTCTTTGGGCGGTTGTGGCGGGGGCGGGGTGTGAGGGATGTGTTGCGGGAAATGCGGGAGACGCTGTCAAGGGCGTTCTCGATCACTGTGGGGGGAAAGTTGCGGGCCTTGAAGAACTTGGACATCTGGGACGTGCGGGAGTGGAATGCCTCATCCTGGGAGCAGATGCGGCGGAGGCGGAGGAATTGGGAATAGGGGATGGAATTTTTGCAGGAGGGTGGGTGGGAGGAGGTGTATTCTAGGTAGCTGTGGGAGTCGTTGGACTTGAAATGGACATCGGTTACAAGCTGGTTGCCTGAGATGGAGACTGAGAGGTCCAGGAAGGTGAGGGATGTGCTGAAGATGGCCCAGGTGAACTGAAGGTTGGGGTGGAAGGTGTTGGTGAAGCGGATGAACTGTTCGAGCTCCTCTGGGGAGCAAAAGGCAGCACTGATACAGTCATCAATGTAACGGAGGAAGAGGTGGGGTTTGGGGCCTGTGTAGGTGCGGAAGAGGGACTGTTCCACGTAACCTACAAAGAGGCAGGCATAGCTGGGGCCCATGCGGGTGCCCATGGCCACCCCCTTTGTCTGTAGGAAGTGGGAGGAATCGAAAGAGAAGTTGTTGAGGGTGAGGACGAGTTCGGCTAGGCTGCTGAGGGTGTCGGTGGAGGGGGACTGGTCGGGCCTGCGGGACAGGAAGAAGCGGAGGGCCTTGAGGCCATCTGCATGCGGAATACAGGTGTATAGGGACTGGACGTCCATGGTGAACATGAGGTGTTGGGGGCCCCCAGCTTCCATCCTGAACAAAATAAAGACCCACTCTTCTGCGGACCAAGAGGAGGAGAGTGCTGTGTTGGAGGTGGAAGGAAGACGTCGGGTTGGCTGTGCACCCTTGCCAGTGAATCCCTAGGCAACTATTTAAAAAGTAGAGGAGCACACTTAAGAGGGCAATCACAAATGAAAAAGTATGGTATGATTTGAATTTGGCAGATCAGGTTAAAGATAATCCCAAGAGATTCTATCGCTATATTAAGAGTAAACTGGTAGCACGGGGGAGAATAGATCCCCTGAAAGATCAGCATGGTAGTCTGTGTGTGAAGCCACATGATATGAGGGAAATTTTTCACGAATATTTCTCCTGTGTTGACTGAAGAGGGAATCATTGATGCTAAAGAAATAAGGGAAACAAGTGGGAATATTTTGGACCACATTACCAGCCGTTGGTCGCATTTAAGGTGGATAAATTGCCTGAGCTTGATCAAACCCATTTTCCGACAATGTGGGAGGCTGGGGAAGAAATTGGAGGCCCTTGCACACAGATTTGTTTTTTGTGCTTCATCTTTAGCTACTGGCAATGTTCCAGAAGATGGAGGGTGGCTAATGTTGTTCCATTGCTTAGGAAAAGTAGCAAAGACAAGCCAGGGAACTACGGGCCAGGCGAGCTTGACATCAGTGGTGGGCAAGTTATTGAAGACAATACTGAGGGACAGGATCCACCAAAATTGGAATTCCAAAGTTGAGGTACTATGCCTATCTCAGTAACCCAATGAAGCTCAGGAGGCTGGCGCATTTGTCTGCTTGCTTATCTCATGTGAATTAGTTTGGTATTAAGGACATCCCGAGCAGCTTCTGTATGCTTGGGACAAGGAGGGTAAGCATTACCTGAATGAATTGATGAGCCATCATCCTCATACAAGCAGGAAGAAAAGTTGGGGGGTGGGTGCGGGTGGGGGCAGGAATAATAATCTTTGCAGATGCCTGTGAGCAAATCCTATTTGATTTGTACTAATAGGTTGTGCTGCTCATGTTCTGATATTACATGCAGTGACATTTATTGCGGGAGAATAGAGTCTGGAGAGGTCTTTTTGGCACGTTTGCTGATGTGTTATCCATTTTTTTTGGTTTGTGTGAACAGATTGATTATCAGGTTGAAACTAATATCATCAGGATGAATTCTGGCACAATTTGCATTGATTCTGCACATACGGTTTCCCCGATGTACTTAGATTTTGACTAATTTTAGATTCAAACAACTTTCCATTTTCCCAAATCAGTAAAGCAGAACGTATCATCTTTTTCAGACTGAACTACATCTGCCACAGTGCCTCGAGTCTATCCTCTGATTAAAGTGCTCTCCTGCTGTTACAACAGTGATGACCGAACCAATGTTGTCCTCTTGTTTATAATATGATGTGAAGCACTTGGGTTTGGGGTAGTGTGCAGTTTCTAGTTCTCCGTGTGTCCATCTAGAACAAAAAAAAGCAAAGAACATTATAGCACAGGAACAAGCGCATCAGCCCACCAAGCCTGCATCAACACATTTTGCCCTTCCATCCTAAAGTGTCCATTTACAGGATCCATAGCCTTCTCTTCCCTTCCTATTAATGTAAGTGTCCAGGTGCCGCTTGAATGCTGCTATTGCGACTGTTCCCACCACCGCCTCTGGCAGTGCATTCCAGGCACTCATTGCCCTTAGTGTGTGTTATGTCAGGGGTGGGATGGGTGTGTGTAGGGGAAATGGGCTGGTCAGTCATCTATGGTGATGGATGGAATATAAATTAGCTGCTTCTACTGAGACTATCACCTTGTGTTCCAAGCTAGTTTGTTCCATCTCGGTAATGATGTATAAACAACATTAAATCTTAATGCATGATAACTAAATGTGAGTTTGCTTGCTGAGCTGGAAGGTTAGTTTTCATATGTTTCCATCTCAGCGAGCAAACTCACATCCAGAACCTCAACCTGAGCTACAAATCTTCTCAAAACTCGCTGGCATGATAACTAAAGCTAGCAGAAGGTTGGTAAAACACATGCATCTCCATCCAGAGACTGTCTTAGACTTCTGTCTGCCCAAAGTTCCCCAAATGGTTGGATGTGCCATCTAGTGGCTCTATTATATTAGCAAAGTAGGTGGAACTTCATCTCAGCTCATAGATTAACCCTCAAATATCCATTCTCACTCTCTGCAGATCCTCAATCATTCACCAAATATGGCAGCAAATACTAGCAGCTGTACACCTGGACCAAATCTGGTCAGCAACTATTGTAACTTTTGGAGAAGCAAATGAATAATGAATGTAGGAATTGGGACACTCTCAGTTCTAGGGACTGCGAAACCAGTTGTATTCATCCAGCTGATTACCCAGGGAAGGTTAATTGCTTGACCTAGGGACTGATGTATTGAATATATTTTGCCAAATTCATCACTATGGGAGATCGCACCATCAGTTCCTTTTCTGGCCCAGTGCAGATTAGCCAGTACTGTAACACCTAAGCATGAATAAACTTTGAGTCAGGATCATGGTTTTTTTTAATATAAACTCTGTTCCGTTTAGTGCAGTGATCATGCCAGGTGACAAGATGTAAGAAATCATCAGTGTGAAGGCAGGATTTTGTCTCAGTTAGATGACTGAGGTTCACGAAGGACTTGTTGAGCCAAAGGGCCTGTTTGCAAACTATAGGGATTCTATGATCTCTGATACTGCCCAGAGACTTTGTGGTGTCTGCAGTCAATATTAAGGGACATTTTGGGGGAGATAGTAGTGTTGCTGTAATGTCACAGGATCAGTAATTGAGAAACCCAGCCTGATGCTCTGACCACATGAGTTCGAATCTCGCCACAACAGATGATGAAACTTTAAGTGAATTAAAGAAGAACATCTGGACAACTGCTAGACTGATGGTGGCCATGTAACTGATGTCAGTTGTTGACCCACGTGTAACTTCAGATCCACAGCAATGTGGTTGACTCTTAAATGTCCTCTGGGCAATAAGTGCTGTCCTAGCTCACCTCCCACGAATGGATATTCTAAAATAAATCTAGGAATCATTTATATGCCAGATAGGTGCGAGATTGGATTCATGTATACCAGACCAAAATGAATGTATTACCTAGTCTTACACAATATTATGTTTGTGTGTAGTGTATTCAAGTCATTTTCACTTTTACCTTTAGAGTTTTGGGTTGAGTTGTTTTCAGAACTTATCCAGATTCCATTCACAATAATTTCTCATCTACTTTAAAACCTCTTCCACCCACTAGGACAAGGACTGATTAATTGATTTTATTGTTCTCGCATGTACAGAGATACAGTGAAAACTGTCATGTGTGCAATACAGGCAGATCATACCATCTAAAGTGTATCAGGGTCGCAGAACAGAGTACCAAATAGTGCTACAGCCAAAGAGAAGGTGCAGAGAGTGTGATCGTATTTAACATTTGAGAGGCTGTTCAAAGGCCTGATAAAAGTGGAAATGACTATTACGAGGGGGCGTAATTTTAAGGTGGTTGGAGGAAGGTATAGGGGAGATGTCAGAGGTAGATCCTTCACAGAGTGGCGGGTGTGTGGAATGCGCTGCCAGCAGTGGTAGTGGAGTCAGATACTTTAGAGACTTCTAAGTGACTCTTGGATTGGCACATGGATAGTGAAATGTAGGGTAGGTTGATCTTGGTCAGATAATCGGTTGGCACATCGTGGGCTCAAGGGGCTGTACTGTTCTATGTTCTATGACAGTAGGGAAGAACCTGTTCTTGGATCTATTTATGCACGTGTTCAAACCTTTTATACCTTCAGTCTGTTGGAAGAGGGTGGAAGAGAGTATAACACGGGTGGGAGAGCAGCCCTATGAGAAAACCGCCATCTGCATGTTCCCCTGAAAGCCACACACCATCCTTTTTCCTTTCTTCTTTCGGTCAAAGACCTGGAACTCCCTCCCTGCTGGCACTGTTGTTGTAGCTGCTGTACTGGAGTTCAGCAGCTCACAAAGGTAGCCCACAGCATCTTCTCAATGGCTGCCTGTTGTGCGCCACAAATGCTTGTCTGGCCGATACCTCCATGTCCTACAAAAGGAAAATGAGTTCTATTTGATCAATATTGCACACTCAATCAAAATCCTTTTCATTTGATTTCAAACTGTAGGCATTAAAGTGTTGCAATGCAAGAGTTAACAGCAGTGGCAAAAATTTACAATCAACCTTTTCATTTTGAAATGTGTTCTTATTGATCAAATAATTTGGAAACGCATTTCAAATGGCAGAAAATTTCAAGCCCAAAATCAGTGGTGCAAAACAAATCTGAATTCAAAGTAGCATTGACAGTGAAATTGGTTGTTAGCTTTTACAGTGAAATAAAAACAGATTGAAAATTCGCTTGCAGTTCAAAGTGAAATTCTGAAATTTTGTTGCTGTCATGTTCTGCTTTTTCATCGAGTGAAAATTTTCACTTTTTTTTGTAGATGCAATAATTGGTCATGACCTTTTAACTTTTCACATGCCATTTTAGTTTTAAAACAATTTAGATATTCAAGCTTAACAAAGTGTGGAGCTGGATGAACACAGCAGGCCAAGCAGCATCTCAGGAGCACAAAAGCTGACGTTTCGGGCCTAGACCCTTCACCAGAGCTTCATCAGAGCTCTGACGAAGGGTCTAGGCCCGAAACATCAGCTTTTGTGCTCCTGAGATGTTGCTTGGCCTGCTGTGTTCATCCAGCTTCACACTTTGTTATCTTGTATTCTCCAGCATCTGCAGTTCCCATTATCATTAAATATTCAAGCTTGTTGGACGATTTGTAACTGTTTTAAACAGCCTATTAAGTCATAAATAATTTTGAACATCCTTTCATACTCGGGGATCTTATTTGTTTTGATTTTCAAAGTGTGTTTATAGTATTTCAAATGTGTACATCAAATTGTTTCTTTTACGTTCTGTAAACTTGTTTAAAAATTTAATTGTAAACTGTGCTTTGTAGTAGTAGTAGTAGTAAGACCCTTTTGGCCCAACTCGTCTATGCTGAGCAGATTTCCTAAACTGAACAAGTCCCGTTTAGCTGTATTTCGCCTATGTCCCTCTAAACCTTTCCTATCCATGTGCCATGTTTATGAGAATACTTCA
The DNA here is from genome assembly GCF_030684315.1 of Stegostoma tigrinum. Lineage (NCBI taxonomy): Eukaryota > Metazoa > Chordata > Chondrichthyes > Orectolobiformes > Stegostomatidae > Stegostoma > Stegostoma tigrinum. Next base: position 56,088,255 of record NC_081370.1, on the reverse strand, counting down.
ATCTGATCACTAGACAAGCTCACACTCCTAGACTCAGCAGATCTCTTTTGTGATGCTGTCAAATTCAAAGCCACAGAAGAATGGAGGAAACAAATGTTTGAAGGCTCATTAAATATTGAGTAGTCTTTGAGCTTAATGTTGAGCAAATACTCAAACATACAAATTTCTACATTAGCAGCATGGATACACTATTCCTTAAGATCTTAAGACTCAGAAGCCCATCAAGTCTGCATTGCCATTCATGGCTAATCTGATAAACCTCAACTCAATTTTGCTGCCTCTTCCTCATTAACATTTGATTCTCTTATTGATTTTAAAACATGTTCACCTCAAGCTTGAATATATTTAATCACCCAGCCCCAACCGCTCTCTACAGTAAAGAATTCCACATGTCGACTACGCTCTGAAAGAAAAATCATCCTCCTTTCTGAACTAACCAGGCAAACACATCATCCTGAGTTTCACCTGGCTTTCTACAAGACTATGATAGTGGTCTTAAGCTCACATTTCCCGATAATTTACTTATTAGTCAAGAATCTATCGACATCTATCTTAAAGATATTTAATGACTCCCCACCTATCACAACTCGTGACTTCTAAGGAGAAGAACTTAAATGGGAAGGCACTGATTTTAAAATAAGTCCCCGAGTTCTAATCTCTTCCATTGAGAGGAAATTGGCAGTCGGCATTCTCCTTATCCAGTCGCCCCCTGAATCCTGTGTGTTTGTAAGATGATCACTCATTCGTCTGAATTTCAGTGAATATGGGCCTGGCCTGTCCAAACATTCCTCCTAAAATAACACAAATATTAATTGTTTGAAATTTCTCTGATCTAGCTCTAATTCCTTTTGTTTATTATCATCTCCTGGAGATAGTTGTTATGGGGGGAATGTCCAGTTGATGTTAATAATGGACAAGCCAGAGTTGCAATAGGAATCTGGCTGGGGAGAGACTTTTTTAAAACTAAAGTGATCTGTTACAAAAATATAATTACATAATGTTGTCATCTTTATTCTAACAACAAACCAAAATAAAAGTTTATTAACATCAGAAATGAAAATAAACATGGAGGGAGAAACTGTTGATTCCTTTGTGACACAGATTCAAATATTTTTAAACAGAGTTGAAATTGTCCAAGCAGGTTCCAGCTTACAAACATCGTTACAATTCAAAGACCATCCAGTACCTCTAGCAAGACCCACCCCAGCTCATTATTCCAGTTCCCTCCCCCCATCCCCCTCTCTGATGAAGGGTCTAGGCCCGAAACGTCAGCTTTTGTGCTCCTGAGATGCTGCTTGGCCTGCTGTGTTCATCCAGCCTCACATTTTATTATCCCAGCTCATTATAGTAGTGTTACAAATGGTGGACTTTGAAGCTGATATAACAAGGTGTAGAGCTGGATGAACACAGCAGGTCCAGCAGCTTCAGAGGAGCAGGAATGCTAACTTTTTGGGTCTACACCCTTCTTAAGAAATTGTGAATTTCTGAAGTGTCCAGACCTGAAACATCAGCCCTCTTGCTCCTGTGATGCAGCTTGACCGGCTGTGTTCATCCAGCTCTACAACTTGTTATCTCAAATTCTCCAGATTGGCAGTTCCTACTATCTCTAAAGCTGATTATGTTTTAAACTACCTTTTAATTCAAGATAAAATGCTATAGTTTGGATATCTGAGTGGATACAGGCTCAAGTGATCAGGATACCGTAGGAACAAAAACCATGTCAAAACATTGTTGACAATCAGGTGTATGTATAAACATTTGGACTAAAGTGCAAATAACTAGTCTTGAAATATCTTAAGTCAGATTCTTTGGAGTCACTCAGTTTTGGGTAAGTTGGTCAGAAACAGGTGTTGCTATGCCAGATGTGGGGGGAGGGAACTGATATGAGTGAGAACAGAATATAAATTTATTGTCTCATGGATGTTTATGAAAAAAAGTATAACATTTTAAAGGCCATCATACCACAGCACCTGTATTAATGGCAGAAGTCAGACAGAAGAAGAAAAATGTTTTTTTTTAAAGTAGGTCACAGTTCATTTCAGATCAATTTCACTTTGGAAGTTGATTTTAAGATGTTGAACACTGGAATACCCAAAGGCTGCCACTGAAGATCTCCATTTCAATGAGATCACCAAGTCGAAACTACGTCTCCAGGACAGGGGATCGCTGTCCCAGGCTGGAATGGAAGACCTCCATGACAAGACTGGATGAGATTTCCCTGCTGGGCTGTTGGAATTACCTGGAAGCTGCCACCTGAAGAAGATTGCTACATCGAGACCTTCAATTTGGTACAGGAACATCGAAGCTAGACACCACCATGCCAAGCTGAGACCAGGCCTTCAGGAAGAGGCTGCCACAATGGGAGACCACCATGTCGGGCCCAGATTGCCACATCGGGCTGGAAGCCACCTCTTTGTTTGGCTTGGGCTGGGAGAAGATTCCTTCTGCTGAAGAAGCTTTTGGAAAAAGAATAATAACTGGGAACATTTTTAAGAAAAAGCAGAGAAAGGTTGGCGGGGGGAAAGTAAAAAGCAGATGGAGTAGATGTGCTCTGAGCCTTGGGCTGAAGAGCCCCCAGAATGCACTGCTATTCTGCTGCCATTTTGTTAACTACTGAGCAGCATGTTGGTGAGCACAAGGTTGAAGAAACTAGGCTTGTGAAGAATTCAAGACCAAGGACTCACCAGGAACTGTGTTTTGCTTCTGGAAATCCCAGCAATTATGCTCAGAAAACTGAGTAAAGAGACATTATTCAAAGAGGCAGTAAAATATATCCTGGTAGAATGGGGAGAGGCGATTCTGTTAAAGCCAGGAGGATTTTGGGACTTTAGATGCAAGATGACACTACTGCTGAGAGAGAGCAGTGTAGAGCTTCAGTAGTATTAAGAAGTTAATGGAGAGTGTATTTTTTTTGGGTAATTTCGTAGGCAACTGATGCATTAATGTTTTGATTTATTACCTGATCTGTGTGAGATAATGTCTAGGCCGATATTTGTTGGTCACTCCAATTACCTTTTTTCAGGCGGTGTGGTAATCTGCTTTCTTGAACCTCTGCAGTGCATGTGGTGTAGGTGGGCAGTGAATGATGTTTGAAAGGGAGTTCCAAAATTTTGACCCAGCGACCGTTTAGGAAGGGTGATATAAAGTAATTACAAGAAATGTAAACAATTGAGAGGCCAAACAGTTTGGATTTAAAGTAGGCAGCTTTACCAAGAGTTAAGAAAATATACAGTAGGTTTTTTAGCAGTTTCACTCATAGGGTTCTTAAAGTCTAGAAAGTGGGAATGGTCTACTCAGATTGGGATGCAGGTCTACTCTACAGTAAGTGATTTATTACTTGTACCACTGAGATTTGCCCTGTACCTGAAATTGGTTGCTTGGTGCAAAAACTGTGCAAAATTGAAGGGACCAACCATTTGTTACATTTGACAAATGCAATCTTACTTGTGAGTTGATATAAAATAATTTAAAAGCAAATACGTTTCGATATTAAACAGGAATCAGAATCTATGCAAGATAATGAAATGTGAGGCTGGATGAACACAGCAGGCCCAGCAGCATCTCAGGAGCACAAAAGCTGACGTTTCGGGCCTAGACCCTTCATCAGAGAGGGGGATGGGGTGAGGGTTCTGGAACAAATAGGGAGAGAGGGGGAGGCGGACCGAAGAGGGAGAGAAAAGAAGATAGGTGGAGAGGAGAGTAGAGGTGGGGAGGTAGGGAGGGGATAGGTCAGTCCAGGGAAGACAGACAGGTCAAGGAGGTGGGATGAGGTTAGTAGGTAGGAGATGGAGGTGCGGCTTGGGGTGGGAGGAAGGAATGGGTGAGAGGAAGAAAAGGTTAGGGAGGCAGAGACAGGTTGGACTGGTTTTGGGATGCAGTGGGTGGAGGGGAAGAGTTGGGCTGGTTGTGTGGGACTGGTTTTGGCTCTTCCCCTCCACCCACTGCATCCCAAAACCAGTCCAACCTGTCTCTGCCTCCCTAACCTGTTCTTCCTCTCACCCATCCCTTCCTCCCACCCCAAGCCGCACCTCCATCTCCTACCTACTAACCTCATCCCACCTCCTTGACCTGTCCGTCTTCCCTGGACTGACCTATCCCCTCCCTACCTCCCCACCTATACTCTCCTCTCCACCTATCTTCTTTTCTCTCCATCTTTGGTCCGCCTCCCCCTGCCTCCCTATTTATTCCAGAACCCTCACCCCATCCCCTTCTCTGATGAAGGGTCTAGGCCCGAAACATCAGCTTTTGTGCTCCTGAGATGCTGCTGGGCCTGCTGTGTTCATCCAGCCTCACATTTCATTATCTTGGATTCTCCAGCATCTGCAGTTCCCATTATCTCAAAATCTATGCAGACATGTTTACACCAATATTGGTTTCACAAAGCTCATAATAAGCTCAATTTGGAATTTAAAATGGTTCAGCGAAAAGAGAAATGAGCAGAGAAAGTGCAGTAAATCACCAGAACCATGTCATGTTGTACACTGGAGTGCCAAGGTGGTAAAGTGGAAGTTTAGCTGCTTCAATGAGAAAAGAAGGTCATTATATCGAACACACAACTGAATTTATTATGCATAATTCATAAATGCCATTGGCGACTGTATCTGAATGTGTGAAGCAGTTCACCAAATTATTTCTACCTGTCTATCCATCTACTTTTATGAACACCAAATGACGCTTTCAAAATCAAAACTGAAATGCGTTCAAGAAATATTAAATTAACCTATTTCTGTGATATCACTCAGTCTGCTAATCTGGCAAAATAATTGAACCATTCTTGATAAACTGACCAATGTCTGCATTTCATAAGCAGTTATAGAAATATTTTGAAATTTTTAAACGTTTATCTATTTAATGCCTTGCTAGCACTCACATTATGAACCAAAAACACACAGAACATGAATTCTTGCCCACTGAGTGGGCATATTAGAAATTCCCAGTGCAAAACATTTTCTAAACTTTTTTTAAAATTCACTCAGGACATGTGGGGTTGTGGGCGGTATCTCAGGCTAGACTAGCATTTATTGCCCATCTCTAATTGTCCAGGTGGCAGGTTTCGAGTCAACTACATTGCTGTGGGTCTAGAGTCATATGCAGGCCAGACCAAGTGAAATGGTAGATTTCCTTCCCTAAACGAAACTAGTGAACAAGGTGGGTTTTTCCTACAATCAGCAGTAGTTTCATGGTCATCATTAGATCCTTAATTCCAGATTCTTTATTGCATTCAATTCAATGGAGCAGGATTCAAACCCAGGTCCCCAGAACATTAGCTGAGTTTCTGAATTAGTCATCAAGTGAAAATATTGCTATGCAATTGCCTCCGCTCCCATTAAAATGTTGCTCAATTTTCTGCAGTGTATTGAAGCCAGCTCATGGGTCAAACTGACCATTAAGTATTGTTTTTTTTTGTGAAACAAATAGGTTTCCATCCTTTTGGGAAAGGTTATTTATTGATTTAGGGCATAAACTCACAGCTGAAGAAGTGTTTTATGAAAAGGATTTTGCCAAGCTAATTAATAATGGCCATAATTTAGGAGAATTATTTTTACATTTGGAATATGCTTGTTTATAGTGATACTAAACAGTGTATGATTCCCTGGCCCTAAACTAATTAGAAAGACATACAAACAGGAAATTTGAGGTGTCAAACTCTCAGCTTGTTAGTTAGCCCGGCCTTGGCCCTTCTCCCAATCCAAACATAATGTGGAGAATTCTTGTAAACTCTTAAGTACCAACTCGCTGTCCCTAATTTCAAAGTATTAGATTGTCAAATGCAACATCAAATGTGTAACTTAAATCTTCCCAAACCTTTTCAGTACTTTCGTTGATACAAATTTCAAAAGAGACAGCTTATATTATGTTTTCTGTCGCTACTTTTTTTTTCAAAAAGACAACTTTGTCTCTATTTTAAAAAGTTTATGAATATTTTGGTCTGACCTGGCCGGTACAGTGCTGCTGGAAGAACCAGTTGACTTGCTGCAGATGGCCACTCACAAGCACGATGGGCTAATGTCCACTACTAGTCTCCCTCTTAGTCTCCCTCTTAGTCTCTCTCAGGGTAACTTTGACACCCGAAAAAAGTGCTTGAGATAGCCAGCATGGCTTGGTGGAATGAACACTCTCACCTCCTGTGAGACTGCTTTGGCTCAAGTACAATACTACTTGAAGCAAGCTTAGCGTTGGCATTCTACCTCAGTAGTGAAATGCCATCTTTTTTTGGTTGAGACACGCAACCGAAGGATTGAGAACACTTCACCTGACTGAAGGAGCAATGCTTTAAAAGCTTGTGATTTCAAATAAAATTGTGGGACAATTGCCTGGTGTTGTGACTTCTGGCTTTGTCCACCCCAGTCCAACACTGGCATCTCCAGACCTCCACTGAATGTGAAGGATTTCATGTCTTGTTTTCAATAAACTGTCTTGATGTCTTCCCTGGGTCCTAATTAATGTTTGCTTCCAGCTGTTTGGAATGATAACAGAGTTAATGGCAGGAAACAGCTACTATTATGTATTGGTTTGCCCAAGCTTGCTCAGTTGCAAATTGCCTACCATATACAATTATAAGTGGTGACACTTCAAAATCACTGTAAAGGTCCTTTAGATCATCCAAAAATCATGAATGATGTAAAAATAAGTTCCTTCTTCCTTATCTCTTATGTGACTCAGAATCTTGGAGATTAAGTCTACATTCTTCCTGCTTTCAGTTTCAGCAGGTTCAATGCCAACAAAATTCTTGAACATTGCTTCCACTTCATTTATTTGTTCTTCATCAGTAAGTATACTTGAGTGGAAGTATTTTCAAAAAGTGTACTCCTATTAAAGTAGCAGCTCAACATTCCACATGGAATCAGCTGAGTTGTTCTTCACAACACACATACTGGATCTGTGTCCAACCATCCATGCCTTAAATCAAATAGCAATTTATTAAGAGTGCTACATAGCGAAGGTAGCATTGTAACCAAAAATCCAGTGACACAGTGGAATGGTTTATTAGATCCAACTTTAAACAGAGGAGACAGTAACAACCCCATATTGACCCTCTTTCATTTTTCCCCTCAAATGTCTGCTAATTACCCAATTAATACTGTAAACAGTTTACACACCTTGTAGAATTAATGAGTGATGATTTAGCTGAGAAGAGCTAACCCCTGTAATTTCCTCAACTCATCAGAATCAATCCGTCAGATGATTTACGCACTGTCATACAAGTTCCAGCTCATTTGTGCTGTTTTCTCCCCCTTCGCTTTTGACGCTCTGTTTAGAAATGCAAATATAAACGCTCCCCCATTACTGGATCCAACTTTTTATTTTGTACTTTAGCATTTCATTTGTAAGACTACAAAATGGAGACTTGTCAGATTAGTCAACTGGGAATACTTAACAGTTAATTTATACATTGATCTCATTAGGTCCTGATTAACTTCAAACACCATAAATCTGATCCTGTGAATTTTATCACATGTACTTAAAGACCCAATTATTGCAGTTCCTCTGTGCCCACGCTCATACTTTGTTGATCTTTTTGGAAATATGTCAAATCCCTCCAGCAACCTACCATGTCAAGACTGAATCATTCATAGCTGTTAGAGCCCATTTAGTTGCAGTGAGCAAACTTAGGCTCTATTTATGGTGCCCCAAGGGCTGAAAGGACTCCATTCTGGCCAGCAATGTGAGTGAGAAACTGTTTGTTTTTGTTATCTACTTCACTGTGGAGGAAGGGAACGATAGAAACAGGAGATTTTCTATAAAGTATAAAATACTGTCCTCTGTTGGGAATATTTCTCATAATTGAACATGTTTGGCGACATCATGAATCTTATCAATTGTTGCAAGATGAAATAAAGATTTGTACTTTAAACAGCACCTTTTTTTTGCAAATGGCAAAATCCCAAAGTGCTTCCTTCTGAAGTATTTCTGAAGTAATGTTACAAATGTGGCAGCCAATTCGGTCAGAGCAAGCAACAGTCTGATAATGTCCAGACCTGTATATTAGCGACGTTGATTGAAAATAAATACTGATGGATTACTACCCTGCTGTTCCTCAAAACTGTGTAACTGAATCCTCATCTTCTAAATGAGAGAGCAGTCAGGACTTTCATTTAAAATCACATCCATAAGAGAGCAGAACATCCTTCAGTACAGCATTGGAATGTTAACCTCTACTGATCCCGACACACTTGCGAAATTGTAGATGATTGTGCAATGATCTGAGCCGCAACTGATCTGAATCAGGCTAAAGCACGTTTTGTTTAAAGCAAATGCCATATTGCCCAGTTTACTGTTGCAACCATGTGCATTGTTAACGGTGCAGCTCTTACACGTTGCCTCACAACTGGTGCATTTTTCAATACCCAAATGCATCAGTCAGCCTTGTACATAACCTTCACATCAAGTCACTGGTCAACAAACATGGCAATGTTTGGCAATGTTTATCAATGAACGGAGATAACGCTGAAATAACACAGCCAGTCAATTGGCAATATTTAGCAGCCAATGCTTAGAATTTCTGGAAAGGCATTACATTGGATAACTTTACAGTATTGGGAATAATAACTAAAATATTTCTTTACACGTTTTAACAAATATTTCATCAGTTAATGAGCAATGACTTTCACTACCATCTAGAAAATTAAGACATGGCGATGTATTACTTTTTGCAATAGTGGGAGTTGCTACCTGAGAAAGGAGATTCTTTATGCCCAGCTGTTCCAGATAAAACAAAACCTCTATTTAATAAATTGCAAAGTGTGTATACGCAGGCATATTGGGGCCTTAATTGGAAAGCAAAAGCAAATATATTTATACAATGCCATTGTAAATTTTAAATTATTGTAAATTAGCATTTGCAATTGTTTAAAAAATCATATGCAATGGATACTGAAATGATCTAGTATGTATTTTTGCGAGCAATCATTTTAAAACAATTTATTGATACTAGTAAATGGCTTCACTGAGCTATTTTGACTTGTTTTACTGTTACTTTGAAGGATAGAAGAATCTACACTTTTTATTTTGGATAATCTCCTACTTGCCTCCTGGGATGGTATGACTTAAGAGCTTAGCGTGAGGGTGTTCTAACACTGAAATCTATGTTCAGTAGATGAGATTAAAGTTCCTTCTATCAGATTTAAGGGTATTACATGATATGAGTTCGAGACGTTTTCCATTTGGCCTCTGATGTGCATGAATGTACAGCAAAAATGGCTCATAATTCACCAACAGTTGACAGTTGTCGGTATCACTGTGGGAAGCAAAAGAAAGGATGATGGCTTGACAAATGGACAGTAAAAGTAGTCCGAACAGCTTCTGGTTTGCTCTTGTAGTCACTCTGTTAATCTAGTGAGCCCAGTTGCGTTTCTGGTCAATGGTAACCCTCAGGATGTTGATAGTTGGGGACTCAGTGATGGTAACACCATTGAATGTCAAGGTGTGGTGTTTAGATTTTCTCTTATTGGTGATGGTCATAGCCTTGCAATTGTGTGGCGCAAATGTCACTTGTCACTTCTCAGCCCAAACCTAGATATTGTCCAGATCTTGATGCATGTGAACGTGGACTGCTTCAGTATCTGAGGAGTCACGACTGGTGCTGAACACTGTGCAATCATCCCACCTCTGACCTTGTGATGGAGGGAAGCTCATTGAAGCAGCTGCATATGGTTTGGCCTAGGACACTACCCTGAGGAACTCCTGCAGAGATGCCTGGTCTGCATACATCTGATGATGCTACAGTTTTAATTTGAATTGAGGAGCTGATACAGCAACTGTGACCTTTTTAAACATCTCTTCCTGGGTGCAGGGTTACTCTGCAGGAGGTTTATAAAAACAGCTAGGAGTGAGTACTCTTACGATGGGAATGCTTGACCTTGTTTCTATGAATGTGACCTTGTGTTAATTTGTAAACAGGAAGAGAAATGGGTCTTGTGTGCTGTATATCTGATGCTCAATTCTTTAACCATCCAGCTAAGCCACCATCCTGATGACTAAGCACACCAACTGGACAGATGCCCCAGGCCATTCACTGCAGCTGTTTATTACAATATCGAACTATATGCATTCCCTTCACCCTTTTTTTATGCTAACCAAGGCTCAATGTAGATGCACTTTACACATTCTCCACATGTTATCCCTATGCTGGCAATCTCCCTGGGTTTTAAAAAAAACATTTGGGATCATCTGTTTAAAATTTTGCAGCGTTCCTAGTCTTCAGCATCAAAGTACTTTTGGTTTTTATTTAAATTTTTGCAGTGACTTGTTTTTTTATTAGCTGTCTAGTTTTGTGCAGTCAGTAATTATTCTGTGCATTCAAAGATGTTTTTCAGGGTGCCATTTGGCTTTCCTTTTATAACAAAGATTCGACCACATGTAGGCTTCAGACAACAGAGCGACGGAATTGGGGCAATTATTTGGTTATGAAGAAAATATTGGGTAAAGTGCCATTACCGCCACTTTTTCCCTGCTGCTTAGGTCACCGAAGCGCCTTATACTTTGGACTCCGGGTGTTCCACAAGTTTTTATGCTGATTTTCTAATGCTGCCACCAATCTTATCTCCTTGGTACCTCCACCTGGCTTCCAACCCCTGTTACTAAGCAAAACAATTCCTTCCAGGTCCCCTTGGTCCACGGCAAAACATCCAGATCTGTGGCAGTGAAGTTAATTAGACTGTCTCTGTGTTTCTGTGTGTCCCTTTCCCCCGCTCCTCCCCTTTACACTATTTCAGGCATTGTTGTCATCACAGTCGGTTTGTGTCATTGCCCCTACCCATGATTAGGATGTAACAGCAGAACTGGTTGGGTTATAAGTTACATTTTCAGCAGTAAATAAGTTGGGGCTTCCCAGGACCCCCACTTTTGAACCACCTCTTCCCCTGCCTGCCAACCCACAGCCCCAACTTCCCAGTTGTGCCCCTATTCCCCACCCCCTGTGCCATGTCTATTTGTTTGTCGCTGCTCTCAATGTTTAAATCCTTGAAAACAAGAAAAAAAGGAGAAACAAAGACTGATTTCCCTGTGCCTCCGAGCCCCTTGTTGTCCTTCAATGTTGCTTTGAGCATACTTCTTTTACCCGCTTCTAAAAGAAAGAAATCTCTTTGACATTGGCACTGACTAAGTTATTCCTGCAGAAGATCCTTCCTGCAATCACTATTGTACAATTTCTTCTTGTTTTTTTTCCTCTGTCACTGTCACTGCCAAGGTTTGTACCATTTCAATAATATTGGCTTTCATTGTTCGTAAGAATAAGACTATTGGATGGCAGATCTTTTCTAAAGATAATTTTCTTCACGTGCTCAATGAGAGGTAGGTGTCACTTATGCAGAAGATGCTGACTCAGTCGTCAAGCTAAGCATTGTTTCCGGTCATCAACTTGTTTGAATTTTTACCAATCTTTAAGGAGCTGAGGTTGTGATGTCTTGTGTTTTATTTAGCTAATCTTGTCAAAACCTACCTGCCAGTACCTATGTAAATGTTGCTAACAAACAGATGCAGGCAGGAGATTTCTATCTTAATGACAACTCCAGCATATGATACTGATGTAACAATGCTGACAAATGGTTAGTTGCCAGTTGATGCAAGTGTAGAAAAAGCAGGGCTTGAGTGTGTCCTGGGCAGCATTGCAAGCTGATCGACCTTAAAGCTTTTACTGGCTCTCATAAAGACCATGTCTATTTATTAGAATTTTTGGACTGAAATGAGAACAGATCAGTTTTTAAAGTAGGGTTTGCAAGGATTGTTGCATGATTTGGTAGCCAGGAATTTGCTACCGACTGTGAAGACTGTGGCTCCAGTTTATCTACAAACACTGCTTATGTTAAATCGGTGCACAAAGCGTTAGGTACTGATGGAGCTTTGCTTGGTGACAGGTAGCAGGTTACTTTCTGGACTTGTAACCAATTATCACTGACAAAGGTCTTCTGCCTACCAACTGTTATATGATTGGTTCTCAGGTTGCTAAATAGCTTCTAGACTGTGTGCAAGGTGCAGAAATCCCCAACTTTAAGTGTACTCCCCTGTTCTCTGCAGTAAACCACTTTATAGTAACTGCTAGAAGAAAAGTAAACTTAAAGCAGCGACTTAATGAGTCAGAAACCCTTTGTAAGTGAACCAGCCATGCTGTGTTTCTTCCAAACTAATGAAAGCAGCCAGAAGGAAGACTGAGAGCAACATTTTGACCACCTTTAAGAATCATCTCTGCAAATCCAGTGAGCAAGAACCACTGAACTGCTTTCCTTGTATTTCTGGCTGTCCATAACCCATGATTGATTGTTTGTGTGTGCATGTATGAGTATACAAGGGAATTTGAGCTTTCATTAATCGAGTTATATGCCCTTGTTTCATAACTATTTACCTGCAGTTATAGCCTATTTACTCATCATAATAGTGATTTTGTTAAGCCCTGAAACCTGGTTCATACTTTGTCAGCCTGCGTCTGGAAGACAGATAAATTGGCTAGCCTTTTGCATACTTTTGAAAATCTTTAACTTTTACGAAGATTCTGGAAATATCAGGGCTTGACTTCAGGTGTGCCATGCCAGTGAGAAAGTGCAATGTCTCTTTCCAGCAGCACACAGGTAATTCTCCTATAATGAAACAGTCGTATTCTTGGGAAACCACCATAGAAAATCATTATATTCTACAGCAGAAATGTTTCATTATACAAGCAGTATCCTATATTCGGCAATTGTGCTACAGCTAATTTATGTTAACAAAATATGTGTTACAGAAAAACCACTTGATAGTAACTTCAAGCTTTTTCATCAAATCTGTTAAGCATCCTCAAAAGATAACGAAATAGAAACAGCAAATGTTGGAAATATTCAATTGGTTTTGCAACATCAATGATCTTTCACCAGACCTGGGGAGAATTAAAGATGTGGCATGGGGGAATGGAGGATAAAGCAGAAATATCTGTGGTTGGGTGGAATCTTTAATGGCAAAAAGCATGGTAATTGGACAAGGGTAAAAACAAGATGGTGATGGGAATCCCATGTGATCTCTGAAGTGTGTTGGCACTTTTAACCAAAAATGGATGAGAGTTCTCCAGATTCAGGGACAATGGGGGTTTGGATGCCCTGCTCTTAAAGACCTAGTTAATCAGACACTAGTAACTCTAAATGGCAGTGCTACCATGCACCCAGACTGAAGGTGAGGTTGTTGCGTGCCAGGATAGAGGTGAGTGAACATGGGGCTGGGGGGAGGGTTGATGATACTGAAGAGGGGAGAGAGTGAGAGTTGGGATGACTGCATGGGTAGGCATTAGTTCTGAACCACTTACTGTTGGGACTCCTGATATGGTGCTGAATGACAAAGCCAATAAGTTGTCTCCCCTCCTCCTCACTCCCCCACCCCCACCCCCGTCCCCATTGGTCTTCCTGGTCTCTACAGGGCAGGCCACATTGAGTGAATAGCAGAGGAAGTGAGGTGAGGCCTTTAAGTGGACATTAATTGACCACTTCAGAGCCTCAGTTGGCAAAGGGGTAGGAACGTCTATGGGCCTCCCCACCATAGACTTAATATGGAGATGGAGGTGGTCAGATCCTCACTCATGACCCTTCTGGATGAGTAAGTGGCCTCCATCACCAAATTTTAGGGCATTAAATTCCACCCCTTTGTGTTTAGAAGAGGACTTTTTTTTACAGAAGAAGGACCAACAGCTGCCTACAAAAATCTCCCACAAAATATGAGGGCAGAGCTTATAAGGTGAAGTTGCTGAACCCAGTGCTGATTTTAGAAGGCTGACAAATGCTTAAGTAAAAGAAGTAGTGACGGCCCTTGAGTTTACCGTGAGTTTTTACAGTCTGCCCTTACTTTTGCTGTTTGACATTGACAATATTTTGCTCTGGGCCGATGGTAATGACATAATTTAAAATATTGATCCATATCACATGTACACCATCCTTTTCTTTCCATGTAGATAAAACCAACTGCAAGTTTAACCGGCTTCGTGCCTGCTGGAGTGTTAATGAATGACTGACTCAGTAATCAAAATGGATAAACTCATCAATATTACTGTCAATCTGCACATATTAACAATTTAGATAAACTCTTGCATGAAAGCAATTTTAACTTAATTGGTTTATGAGTTTATTTGATACTCCATACAAACACCATCTGTGATTTCCCCCATTTTGCATCCTGGCGATGGAGGACAAATTTCTGTTCCATCTCTAGCCATTTAAAAAGAGGATAAATTTGACAGAATAAAAACAGAACATTGTATGGTCTCTATTAGAGAGAGGAACATAGCTGATAAAGAGAGGTACACAACCGTGTTAAACATTAAAATAAATCAAAGAACTGCAGATGCTGAAGATCTAAAGCAAAAAAAAAACAGAAACTGGTGGAGAAACACAGCAGGTCTGACAGCATTTGTGGTGAGAAAGCAGAGTTAGTGTTTCAAATCCAGTGACCCTGCCTCAGAACCAGCGTTAAGGATTTATCTGCTCCATATTATCACCAGTTACATCCAAACTATATTGTCTCAGTTCTGAAAACTGCCTCTGGGCAAAAATTGAGGAAAGAAAAATGCCGTGTTATCCTTTTTGTTAAACATGCTGTATTTCAGAAAGCTAGGTCATTAGCAATTTCGCAAGAAGTAAAACTGAGCAGTTTATGTAACCCATTAATTGCTCAGTGTAAGAGAGATAATGGGAACTGCAGATGCTGGAGATTCCAAGATAATAAAATGTGAGGCTGGATGAACACAGCAGGCCAAGCAGCATCTCAGGAGCACAAAAGCTGACGTTTCGGGCCTAGACCCTTCATCAGAGAGGGGGATGGGGGGAGGGAACTGGAATAAATAGGGAGAGAGGGGGAGGCGGACCGAAGATGGAGAGTAAAGAAGATAGGTGGAGAAGGTGTGGGTGGGGAGGTAGGGAGGGGATAGGTCAGTCCAGGGAAGACGGACAGGTCAAGGAGGTGGGATGAGGTTAGTAGGTAGCTGGGGGTGCGGCTTGGGGTGGGAGGAAGGGATGGGTGAGAGGAAGAACCGGTTAGGGAGGCAGAGACAGGTTGGACTGGTTTTGGGATGCAGTGGGTGGGGGGGAAGAGTTGGGCTGGTTGTGTGGTGCAGTGGGGGGAGGGGATGAACTGGGCTGGTTTAGGGATGCAGTGGGGGAAGGGGAGATTTTGAAACTGGTGAAGTCCACATTGATACCATATGGCTGCAGGGTTCCCAGGCAGAATATGAGTTGCTGTTCCTGCAACCTTCGGGTGGCATCATTGTGGCAGTGCAGGAGGCCCATGATGGACATGTCATCAAGAGAATGGGAGGGGGAGTGGAAATGGTTTGCGACTGGGAGGTGCAGTTGTTTGTTGCGAAGTGTAGTCTGAATACTACCCTTTAGTTGCCAGCTAACCATCATTTGCAGCAGTCGTTTGGGAAACAAAATACTCAAATGAAGAGTTTGACCAACTTTAACCTTAATTTATTCACCCCCTCCTTTAGCTTGTTTCCTTTAGACTCCTAGAGTTGTACAGCACAGAAACAGACCCTTAGGTTCAACTTGTCCATACCAACTGTATTCCCAATCTAATCTCGTCTGGCTGCAGTTGGTGACCCATATCCTTCCATTTTTTCCTATTCATGTACTTATCCAAATGTCTTTTAAACAATGTACCTGCATCCATACTTGTTCTGCAAGGTCATTCCATACACAAGCCATTCTGTGTTTTGGTGGGGGGTGGTAACTTTTCATGTCTGTCTGTCCTTTTTTTTAAAAGCTTTCTCCTCTCTCATTAAATATCTGACCCCTAATCTTGAAATCCCCCACCTAGGGAAACAACAAAATGACATTCACCTGATGTGTACACCTCCATGATTTTTTATAAATCTCTATAAGGTCACCCCTCAACCTCCTATGCTTCAGTGAAGAAAGTCCCAGCCCATTTTTATAACTCAAACCCTCCATTTCCAGCAACATTTTGGTAAATCTGTTCTGAACCCTCTTCAGCTTAGCAGTGTCCTTCCTATATATTGAAAATTTATTGGATAAAGCGAGTCCTATTGAACATTGGTGGAACCAACTTGTAGAAGATGTTGAGCTGAGAGCTAGAAAGAGTAGGAACAAACAAAAGGCCAGGATGTGCCTCTGGTTAATGACATCTCCCTGCCGTTGTTAATACAGCTCCTTCACACTACTGAAGAGGTTTCCTCTTCCCTGCCTATATTCCCAACAATATCAATATAACCTATGGCAAAAAAAAACACAGAATGGCCTAACTTTGCTATTCTTTCCCATTCTACCATTTCTTGAGGCATTTAATGTGCAATTGCCCTTTTACACATTCCTTTGTGCAATTTAAATAGATATAACAAAAGCTGAATTGTACTCTTTCTCTAGATATATCAGTAATTTGTGCTTGATATCCTTCAACTGACCCATAGTATTTCACAAGTGGCATAGCAGTTCATTTGAATGGTTCAATTAATATGAGTTATTCCGATATTACAGTTTGCTGGGAGCATTGACTGACATAAAATGCTAACAGATTGCAAAACAGATGCCACCGTGTTTTTTAAATGATTGATGGCCCCAGAAATGGAAATGCAATGCATAATAGATCCACAACGTCAGAACCATTCTCTGCTTCTAATAAAATGAGATATGGACCAACAAAACTCTATCTGAACCTAAATGGCTAGATGCAATTATGGAGTCATTCCTTTCTCCCTGTGAATTTAGTCTCTTCCATGATTTTTGGTTTTTTTATTGTTTTTGGTAAAGTCTATAACTTCATGAAGTGGCCAGAAATCTTCAATGGTCATCACATAACTAAGTTGGACTGTGAAACAGCAAACTCTCCTCGGAACATTTTTTAACCCATCACCACCTTTTTTTTTAGTGTTTTTCAGTAATTATTGAAGTGACTTAGAAAATCTAATTAGGGACATTTGGGTTTCATGAGGAGTCAGGTCTTTGTGGAAATAGTGGTTCAGTTTCATTAGGGGCAAACAGAAGGGCTTTAGCATTTTGAAGCATCCTCTACAACCAGTTAGTCATTTTTTTTGAAGTGTAGTCTCTCTTCAAACACTAAGAAACAGCAAGCAAATGATGGTTAATCATTAGCTTTTAATGATATTGGCAATGTGATAATCTATTAGCCATAATGTAGGGTGATCACCACAGCTCCTCTTTGTAGATTCACATAGACGTTTTTGACAGTGTCCGAGTTAGCATCTTTTTTCAGGGATGTTTCAGATAACACGCACTCAGCGATGCACTGAAGTACCATTCACCACTAATGCTTACGTCCTTGGAGTGGGAGTTGAAACCACAATTGTCTGCCATTGGAGGTGAGAGTAATAATGATCAAGAATGAAAAATGAGTGCAGATGCTGGAGAAACTGCTGGTCTGGCAACCACCTGTGGATGGAGAAACAGAGTTAATGTTTTGAGTGCAATATGACTTCTCCAGAACTGAGAAATGTTGGAAAAAAGCATTTCAGGCCTGAAGAAGAGTTATATTGGACTTGCAATGACAACGCTGGGCTCTAGCTTGCGTTTATTTGGTGAAGTTTGAATTGCACTGAGTTTACCAGAGATCCTCGTTACCATGCCTGGTGAGTTTGGATACCATATGTTGCTAAACCTTCCTCATCAACTATGGCATCCATCACATCCAATTATAGCTCTGTCTAAATATGAGCCTTTCCCAAAACAAACTACCTCTCAGCAGATATCCCTGAATTTAGTGCTCTGCATTGAAAGAAAGCACCTAAAACACACACAACCATCTGCACCTGGGTAAGCAGCAATGCTCCAGATCTGCCCTGCACAGTCCCTAATAATTGTCCCAGATGTGAAGAGAGGTGGAATATCAACATCCCACTGTGCAGGCAGGGCCTAGGGATGGGGTGGTGCAACAGGAAGACTTTTTTTTAATCCCGCCCCCCCCCCCCCCCCCACCCTTCTGATGAGCACCAGACTATGCCTGGCCCGAACCCAGGATGCCAGCTGGATTAGAGTGGTCTTGGCCATCTGGAGGAAGATCCAGCACTGAAGGAGGACTGGCATTGAACTTTCCCACTCTGCCAGTGGATGATAGAATTGATTATTGGGTGGCGGGGGTGGGGGGGGTGGTGGGGGGCAGAACCCTTCTGATCCTTTAGGGAAGGAAACTGCCATCCTTACGTGGTCCGGTTTACATGTGACTCCAAACCCATAAGGTTGACTCTTAGCTGATCTCTAGGCAGTAAATGCTGGTTTTCGTCTTGCATCCTGTGAATGAATAAAACGCGTAGAAGATGGACGAAGGTACTTCCATTGTTACGATTGACCTCGAAGAACGGCACATGTGATTTTAATTTTGCGACAAATCTCACCATAGACTGTGTCGCTCAGAACCCATAAACTTCTGCATTATTTTTTGCATTACTTTTACCATCTCTAACTTGCCAAACCTATCCCTTCTCACTCTTTACACCCAGATTCCACAAATACAAACCGATGTCTCCCATTATTTTAAGTAAGCTACTTAAATTGATCTATTTCGGAATATGATGAGATTAAACCCCTTCTTTGGTAAATTCAAGAAAATTTGCCCCATTGTTTTTTTGCAATCACGCCACCTAAATAGTGAAATGCTCACTGAATTGGTAAATATCCTTTTTTAGGCAACGAAACCTCCTGCAGTCAAATGATGAGCGAGCGGAGAGGGTGGGAGTTACTGTCTGATTTCTTCTCAACCAGTTGGAACTCATCCCTGGAGCAGGGCCTCAGGAGTTTCCAGATCCAGAGACAAACAAGATAGAACATAGAACATAGAACATTACAGGCCCTTGGGCCCTCGATGTTGTGCCGACCTGTCATACCGATCTCGAGCCCATCTAACCTACAATATTCCATGTACGTCCATATGCTTATCCAATGACGGCTTAAATGTACTTAAAGTTGGCAAATCTACTACCATTGCAGGCAAAGCGTTCCATTCCCTTACTACTCTCTGAGTAAAGAAATTACCTCTGACATCTGTCCTATATCTTTCACCTCTCAATTTAAAGCTATGCCCCCTCATGCTCGCCGTCACCATTCTAGGAGAAAGGCTCTCCCTATCCACCCTATCTAACCTTCTGATTATTTTATAATTTCAATTAAGTCACCTCTCAACCTTCTTCTCTCTAATGAAAACAGCCTCAATTCCCTCAGCTTTTACTCGTAAGACCTTCCCTCCATACCAGGCAACATCTTTGTGAATCTTCTCTGCACCGTTTCCAAAGCTTCCACATCCTTCTTATACTGCAGTGACCAGAACTGTACACAATACTCCAAGTGCGGCCGCACCAGAGTTTTGTACAGCTTCACCATAACCTCTTGGTTCTGGAACTCGATCCCTCTATTAATAAAAGCTAAAACACTGTATGCCTTCTTAACAGCCCTGTCAACCTGGGTGGCAACTTTCAAGGATCTGTGTACATGGACACCGAGATCTCTCTACTCATCTACACTACTAAGAATCTTACCATTAGCCCTGTACTTTGCCTTCCGGTTACTCCTACCAAAGTGCATCACCTCACACTTGTCTGCATTAAACTCCATTTGCCACCTCTCAGCCCAGCTCTGCAGCTTATCTATGTCTCTCTGCAACCTACAGCATCCTTCGTCACTACCCACAACTCCACCGACCTTAGTGTCGTCTGCAAATTTACTAACACATCCTTCTATGTCCTCATCCAGGTCATTTATAAAAATGACAAACAGCAGTGGACCAAACACCGACCCTTGCGGTACACCACTAGTAACTGGTCTCCAGGATGAACATTTCCCATCAACTACCACCCTCTGTCTTCTTTCAGCAAGCCAATTTCTGATCCAAACTGCTATATCTCCCACAATCCCATTCCTCCGCAATTTGTACAATAGCCTATCGTGAGGAACCTTATCGAACGCCTTGCTGAAATACACATACACCACATCAACCGGTTTACTCTCATCTACCTGTTTGGTCACCTTCTCAAAGAACTCAATAAGGTTTGTGAGGCACGACCTTCCCTTCACAAAACCGTGCTGACTATCCCTAATCAATTTATTCTTTTCTAGATGATTATAAATCCTATCCCTTATAACCTTTTCCAACACTTTACCAACAACTGAAGTAAGGCTCACTTGTCTATAATTACCAGGGTTGTCTCTACTCCCCTTCTTGAACAGGGGAACCACATTTGCTATCCTCTAGTCATCTGGCACTATTCCTGTAGACAATGACGAGGTAAAGATCAATGCCAAAGGCTCGGCAATCTCCTCCCTGGCTTCCCAGAGGATCCGAGGATAAATCACATCCGGCCTAGGGGACTTATCTATCTTCACCCTCTGAAGGATTTCTAATACGTCTTCCTTGTGAACCTCAATCCCACCTAGTCTAGTAGGCTGTATCTCAGTATTTTCCTCGACAACATTGTCATTTTCTAGAGTGATTGAGACATATAAAATAATTAAGGGATTGGACAGTCTGGAGGCAGGAAGCATGTTTCCGCTGATGGGTGAGTCCAGAACCAGAGGACACAGTTTTAAAATAAGGGGTAGGCCATTTAGAGCACAGTTAAGGAAAAACGTCTTCACCCAGAGAATGGTGGATATATGGAATGCTCTGCTAGGCAATCTCCTCCCTGGCTTCCCAGAGGATCCGAGGATAAATCCCATCCGGCCCAGGAGACTTATCTATCTTCACCCTCTGAACGATTTCTAATACCTCTTCCTTGTGAACCTCCATCCCACCTAGTCTAGTAGCCTGTATTTCAGTATTCTCCTCAACAACATTGTCGTTTTCTAGAGTGAATACTGTTGTATTTGGACTTTTACCAGGCACTTGCCACTGTATCTTTTTATAAATGGTCAAGTCATAAGAGCCCATGGTGTTGGAGGTAGTATATTGGCATAGATAGAGAATTGGCTAATGGGTAAGAAAGTGAGTGACGATAAGGAGCTGTTTCTCAGGTTAACGACCCATGACCAATGTGGGTTTCATTGGGGCCATAACTGTTTGCAATATGTACTAATTGAGTTGGAGGAAAGAAGCGAATATAAGTCGCCAAACTTGCAGAAGACACAACAATAAATCGAAAAGGCAAATTGTGAGTGTGATGCAAAAGGTTACAGAGCTATTGATAGGTTAAATAAGGGGACAAAAAAAATGGCAAATGGAGCAAAATGTGGAAAAAAGAACACTTTGGAAGGGAAAACATAAGAACACAATATTATGTAAATGGAGAGAAACTGCAGAAAGCTACACAACAATGAAATTTCAGCAGTATTTGAGAATGAAACAAAGCTCGTCTCCAGGTACAGCAGGTAATCAGGAAGGCCAATGAAATATTGACCCTTGTTTCAAGGGTGTTGGAGTATGAGTATGGAAATCTTACAGCAACTGTACGAGATGCTGGTAAGGCCACATCTGGAGTACTGTGAATATTTCTGGTTCCCTTATGTAAGGAAAATATTCAGTTCTGAAGAAGGGTAACTGGGACCAAAACGTTGACTGAAGAAGAAACAAAAGCACAGACGCTGCTGAGCTTTTCCAACAACTTATATTTTTGTTAGTGATTTACAGCATCCTCAGTTCTTTCAGATTTTTTGTTTTATTAAAGGCAGTTTAGATAATATTCACTGGAGTGGTCCTTGGTATGGAGGGATTGTCTTATGAACAAAGGTTGAGTGGTTTGGGATTTTACTCACTGGAGTTTAGAAGAATGAGAAGTGATCTAATTGAAACATATCAGATCCTTAAGGGGCTAGGCAGGGTAAATGCTGAGAGGATGTTTCTCTTCATGGGAGAGTCTGGGACCAGAGGGCATAAAGGGGCACTGATTGTAAGACTGAGATGGGAAAGAATTTTTTTTGAGTTGTGAATCTTTGGAATTCCTTGCCACAGAGATTTGCAGGAGTTGACTCCTTGTGTAAATTTAAGACTGAGATTCTTTATGAATTGAGGGTTATGAGAAAAGAGCAAGAACGTGGATGTGAGGAATGTCGGATTAACCATGATCCTATTGAATGACAGAGCAGGCTTCAGGGGTTAAACAGCCTACCATGTTTCCCCTACTTATGGTCTATCAAAGTTTTTAAACTGGAACAGTCCAGGTGAGTGGAAATGACTTGCATTGTCATGAAGCAAAGAATTAGTTTGAAGCTGTCCATATGTCTACTTGACATGATTCGTAGTTCTTTCAGATTTTTTATTTTATTGAAGGCAGTTTAGTGAATATTCACTGGAGTGGTCCTTGGTATGGGGGGACTGTCTTATGCACAAAGGTTGAGCGGATTGGGATTTAGGATGATCAGTCACTCCTCTCAATCACGTCTTCTTTGTTCCATAGTTCCCATCTCATCTCTGTGAAACACCTTGGGATTTATCCTATGTACTGCTGATATTAGTTGAAGATAATAGAAGTAGTCATATTTATACTGTACATACAATTAAATTACTTCACATTGTGATAAGGGAAAATATAATACCTTCATAGCATTGTTTCATTCTGCAGTTCATTTTACTTGTTTTCAAATTTCTAGGTAGATAAAGGAAAAATCATCCTGGCAGGTGACAAATTGGGCAGATGATAAAACAAAGCAAGTGAACATGATTTGAACAGGACAAGTGAACTTCAAGTCCCACATGGCCCAGACCTGTGATAGAACATAGAACATAGAACATAGAAAAGTACAGCACAGTACAGGCCCTTCGGCCCACGATGTTGTGCCATGGAATAATCCTAATCCAAAAATAAAATAACCTAACCTAACCTACATTCCCCTCAATTCACTGCTGTCCATGTGCATGTCCAGCAGTCGCTTAAAGGTCATGAATGACTCTGCTTCCACGATTACCACTGGCAAACAATTCTATGCGCTCACAACTCTTTGGGTGAAGAACTTCTCTCTGACGTCTCCTCTATACCTTCCTCCTAACACCTGAAAACTGTGACTCCTCGTGGCAGTCAATCCTGCCCTGGGGAAAAGTCTCTGGCTGTCGACTCTATCCATGCCTCTCATTATCTTGTACACCTCGATCAGGTCACCTCTCTTCCTCCTTCTCTCCAGAGAGAAAAGTCCGAGCTCAGTCAACTTCTCCTCGTAAGGCAAGCCCTCCAGTCCAGGCAGCATCCTGGTAAAACGCCTTTGCACACTCTCCAAAGCCTCCACATCCTTCCTATAATAGGGCGACCAGAACTGGATACAATATTCCAAGTGTGGTCTCACCAGGATTTTGTAGAGCTGCAGCATAACCTCGTGGCTCTTAAACTTGATCCCGCTGTTAATGAAAGCCAAAACACCATATGCTTTCTTAACAACCTTATCCACTTGAGTGGCAACTTTGAGGGAGCTACGCACTTGAACACCAAGATCCCGCTGTTCCTCCACAGTGCCGAGAATCCTGCCTTTAACCCTATATTCCGCATTTTAAGTTCGACCTTCCAAAATGCATCACTTCGCATTTATCCAGGTTGAACTCCATCTGCCATTTCTCAGCCCAGCTCTGCATTCTGTCAATGTCTCGCTGAAGCCTGCAATAGCCCTCGATACTATCAACGGCACCTCCAACCTTTGCGTCATCAGCAAACATACTAATCCACCCCTCAACCTCCTCATCCGAGTCATTTATAAAAACTACAAAGAGCAGAGGCCCAAGAACAGAGCCCTGCAGGACACCACTCAGCACTGACCTCCAGGCAGAATACTTCGCATCTACAACCACTCTCTGTCCCTGTCAGCCAACCAATTCTGAATCCAGAGAGCCAAATCACCCTAGATAACCAAGTGTGAAGCTGGATGAACACAGCAGGCCAAGAAGCATCTCAGGAGCACAAAAGCTGACGTTTTGGGTCCAGACCCTTCATCAGAGAGCCAAATCACCCGGTATCCCATACCTCCTGACTTTATGAATGAGCCTGCCGTGGGGAACCTTATCAAATGCCTTGCTAAAGTCCATGTACACCATATGCACCGCTCGACCCTCATCAACCTGTCTCGTGACTTCCTCAAAGAACTCAATAAGATTTGTAAGGCGTGACCTGCCCCTCACAAAGCAATGCTGACTCCCTTTAATCATGCTATGCTTTTCCAAATAGTCATAAATCCTATCCCTCAGAATTCTTTCCAAAACCTTGCTGACCACAGACGTAAGACTGACTGGGTCTGTAATTTCCAGGGATTTCCCTATTCCCTTTCTTGAAAAGAGGAACAACATTTGTCTCCCTCCAATCTTCTGGTACGACTCCCGTGGAGAATGAGGAAGCAAAGATCTTCGCCAGTGGCTTAGCAACCTCCTTTCTCACTTCCCAGAGGAACCTAGGATAAATCTGGTCTGGCTCTGGGGATTTATCAATCTCAATGTTTGCCAAAATTTCCAGCACATCAACTTCCTCAATCTTGATCTGTTCAAGCCTGTTTTCCTGCTCCTCAAAGTTCTCATTCACAACAAGGTCCCTTTCCTTAGTGAAAACCAAAGCAAAAAACTCATTTAGGGCTTCCCCCATCTGCTCAGACTCCACACACAAGTTCCCTACGCTATCCCTGATCGGCCCTATCTTCTCCCTGAAGATTCTCTTATTCCTCACGTATGAATAAAATGCCTTCGGGTTCTCCCTAATTCTTCCTGCCAAGCCTTTCTCATGCCCCCTCCTGGCCCTCCTCAGCCCACTCTTGAGCTCCTTCCAAGTATGCCTGTAATCCTCTAAAGCTGTGCTAGACCCTTGCTTCCTCCACCTTACGTAAGCTGCCTTTTTCTTTTTGACGAGAAGCACCTCTGTTCCCGCCATCTAAGGCTCCTTAATCTTACCCCTTCTTACCTGTCTCAAAGGAACAAATTTATGCAACACTCGCAACAACTGCTCCTTAAACAGTCTCCACATGTCTGCTGAGCCCTTTCTGTGGAACAATTGGTCCCAATCTGTACTTCCCAACTCCTGCCTGATAGCGTCATAGTTTCCTTTTCCCCAGTTAAATATCTTCCCCTGGTAACTGCTCCTTTCCCTTTCCATGGCTATGGTACGTGTGAGGCTGTTGTGGTCACTGTCACCAAAGTGTTCTCCCATCGCGAGATCTGACACCTGCCCTGGCTCATTGCTGAGCATCAAATCCAAAATGGCCTCCCCCTTCGTCGGCCTGTGCACATACTGAGTAAGGAAACCCTCCTGGACACACCTGACAAAAACAGCTCCATCCAAACCATCTGCACTAAGGATGTTCCAATCAATATTGGGAAAGTTGAAGTCACCCATAACAACAACCCTGCTACGTTTGCACTTTTCAACAATCTGCCGGCCAATGAGTTCTTCGATCTCCCTACTGGTATTTGGGGGTCTGTAGAAAACCCCCAATGAGGTGATGCTCCCTCGCTGTTCCTATCTTCCACCTATACTGACTCAGTCGACAAACCTTCCTTGGCAACCATGTCTCCGATGTGACATGTCTGAGCTGATTGGTTAAAATATTGTAAGTCACCCATTGTTATTGACAATTCATAAAGTAACAATAAGCTTTAAATTTATAAAAGAATTTTGCAATTATAAAGATATCTACAATATAAAGATAATTGCAATATTTCATAATTCTGATCTCCTCAATTCAAATAGAGCATAGAAATAGACCCTTCAGTCCAACTCATCCTTGTCAACAATTTTCCCAAATTGAACTAGACCCTCCTGCCTGCATTTGGCCCATACCCCTCTACACTTTTCCTGTTCATTTACTTCAACAGATGTCTTTTTAAGGTTGGTTGATTAGCCAAGCTGGTTTATTGTTCCGCAGATGTCTCGTTACTGTGCTGGTAACATCCTCAGAGCAGCCTCTGATGAAGCGTCGGTGTGTTTTCCCGCCTGGCTTTTAAACTCTGGGGTCCGTTGCGATGGATTGCCTCACTTATGGGTTCCCTCCGTGGTGGAATATATATGGAGTTGAGTTCAATGTGTTTATTAATAGCATGCTTCGTGGAGTGCCATGCTTCCAGGAATTCTCGTGCTTGTCTCTGCCTGGCCTGTCCCAGGGTCTTGGTGGTGTCCCAGTCGAAGGCGTGGTTCTCCTTGTCCGTGTGGGTTGAGATGAGTGAGTACTGGTTGTGTCTTTTTGTAGCCAGTTGGTGTTTGGGTACTCTTGTTAGTTTCCTTCCTGTTTGTCCGATGAAGTGTCTGTCACAGTCTCTGCAGGGGACCTTTATAGATGACATTGGTTCTGTCCATGGTGGGGAGTGGGTCTTTAGTTCGGGTGATCACTTCTCATAAGGTTGAGAGCGATAATGGCGTAGGGTTGATGTGGGTTTGTGTGCCATTCTGATGTCCAGTGGTCATAGAATTCTTGTGGTGAGTTCTGACATGTTCCTGATGTCGGGCAGTGTGACGAGTGTGTCTGGGCATGTAGAATCTTTCTGATGCTGTTTCTATAGACGTCTCCTGACCCAGTTCTTTGGATGTCCATTATCCTTGAACACTTGGAAGAGGTATTCTTCCTCATCTTGGCGTAGTTCCATGTTGCTGGAACAAATGGGACAACACCAAGATCCTGGGAGAGGCTAGGCAGAGACGGGCACGAGAATTCCTGGAAGCATGGCAGTCCATGAAGCAGGCTATTAATAAACACGTTGAACTCGACCCCATACCCATTCCACCATGAAGGAAACCTGGAAGTGAGGCAATCCGTCACAATGGACCCCAGAGTTTAAAAACCAGGCAGGAAAACACACCGAAGCTTCATCGGAGGCTGCACCGAGGATGTTACCAAGGTAACGAAATGTCTGTGGAACAACAAACCAGCTCAGCGAGCCAACCAGCCTCAACATTCGCAACCCGAGCTACAGATCTACTGCAAAACCTTGAGAAATGTCTTTTAGATGTTTGTAACTGTACCTGCATCCACCACTTCCTCTGGAAGTTCATTCTACACACTGATCATACTGTTTAAAATAAACAAATGCCCCTCACATAATTTAAATTTTTCTCCCCTCACCTTTAAAAATATGCCCCCTAGTTTGGAATGACCCCATTCTAGGAAGAAGCCTTTCGCTACTCGACCTTATCAGTGTTCCTCATTATTTTATTAACCTCTATAAGGTCACCACTCAACCATCTACACTCCAATGGAAAAAAAGTCCCAGCCTATCTTGATAACTCGCAGTTTCCATTCCTGGCTTCATCCCATAAAATCTCTTCTGAACCCTCTCCGGTAACAAGTCAACCAGAACTGGACATAGTACTCCAGAAGAGGCTTCACCAACATCCCTTACAACCTCAACATGACATCCCAACTCCCGTACTCGCAGATCTGAGCAATGAAGGCAAATGTGGTAAATGCTTTCTTAACCACCCTGTCTGTGATACAAATTTCAAAGAATTATGTACCTGGACCCCTTGGTGTCTCTGCACAACACAGTGCTTCCATTATATGCGTAACTTTTTTTAAAAAAAGAAAGATTTGCTGCATGCCAAGTGCTTTAGCAAAGTTCATGAATCACATTTGGTAAAATTAAGTTACAGGGATGAATTTATTTTGGCCACTTGCGTGCCTCAAACAGAATGGAAATGAGAAGCAATGCCCCATCTTCTGCTGTTATGATGGAAATGGTTTTGTACCTATTAGCCTAATGCTGAGTGGCTTGAGATATTTAAAGGCAGACAGTAAACACTCCTTCACAATTGGCATTTTAGTCCCATATTGTCAGAGTTGAGGAGACTCCACAAGGAGTTCCTTGTGGCGTTTGGAGAGTCAGAAATAGTACTCCTGGTCTGTGAGAAATCCTCTCTCAAAAATGTGCCAAACGTCATCCATCTGTACTATCTGGAATCTGTGATTCCATAAAATGTTTTGGTTTGAAACTTTGGCTCCTGCAAAGTCATAGTTGCTCATAATTTCAACTTAAAATTGTGGAAACCCCCTTATGGGCAGATTGTCACATTCACATGAAATGCTTTTATGCCCATAGCCTCCATGCTGCCATGATGCCAGGAGTTAAATAGCGTAGGTTGGTGAGCATGTTATGTCTACCCAGCTATTATACTCCCATACCATTCCTGGTGGGGTGGGAACATGCTGAATTAAAACCTAGATTCAAAGCATTTTTTTCAAAATAAATTCTATTCCTATAAACTGAGTATGAAATGAACCCCTGTGCTGCACAACATTTAGCTCTAAAGCTATCTTCCCTTTTTTTAATATGAAATTGTAAGACTAGTAGCTCAGAATAAAAAATCAATTGTCACAGATTCCAATTGATTTTGAGCCATGCAAAACTCTTTGAAACTATAATAGCAGAACATTGTGAGGTCTTTGCTAATGGATGCCAGATCCCTTCATTCCTTTGATAGTTCAACTGGTCATGTCATGCCAAGTTTGCCGTGAGACAGACGTTTGGCTGACCAGGCTCCTTTCCAGATAAAAAGGGACTAACAGCCATTTATTCTACCACAATTCTTCATCAACACTATCAACTATCTAAAACTTCAGTCTCTGTGTGTGATTTCTGGCTGTCGATCATCCGATGTCTGCTTGTGCAATCAAGCGATCATATTTTGGGTCTGACTTATAATTTGTGTCCTACAGTTCTCTCCCTGTGGATTGAACAAGTTTTCAGGGCTTGAATCATGTATTTGTTATGGCACTGGCTCAAATAGATAATAAGCAGAGTGAAGCTCAGTTATTGCTGGTTCCTCTGGGGAGAAAGCTTACTAGCAGAGTAGAATGCAATCTAAGGAACAACAAGATTCGTTTTGGGAGAAAGAGCATTGCACTGAATGCAAGAGCACAATGGTTTTGTGATCATCCTTAAGGGGAGAAATTGGGTAGGGCAAAATGGATCAGGTAGTTCAGTATACACTCAAACTTGTCTGTTGAGCTCAAGCTAAATTTGGTACATGGTTTCACTTGACTGTAAGTGGTAAATCTCTGGCCAATATGACATTTTCTTATGTAACTTGTGAACAGTTCAGTGGTGTATTAATTATTCTGTGACTCTGACATCGAACTTGTTCTAGGAAGGGAATAAAAGCACAAGGGAGTAAACCTGAACCAATGAGACCTTGCAGTTTGGCTATGAACTGCATTTCTTTCCCTCTTTAATGTCACAGAAGGGAAGAACTCATGGTCATCCCTTGAGCAACTACCACCAGAACATGTAAGAACAAACTGGTGATTGTTGTCTGGAATGACTTTAACTGAAACCTGCTTGTTTGAAACCAAACTTTGCTTTGATTGACAGAATCATTCCTGCGCAGCATCCCATCACCTGGAAACTAAAATAACACCCTCTTCCAAAGTAGTTCCCACAGCACAGCTTGTAGAGGTAGTGGAGTGAGAAGGTAAAACTAGAAATCTGTTTCACTGTTTTTTTACTTACAGGTTGTGTCAAAAAGGTTCGTGTCAGAGTTTTTTTTTCTTCATTTCTCGTCATCCATTAACAAAATAAATATTGTCCCATGGGTTCTATGGATGCTGTCCTGGGTGGTAGTGAAACATATGAGGCAAGAAGCCAGGAGTCAGTGTGTCCAATATTTT
Organism: Stegostoma tigrinum; assembly: GCF_030684315.1. Taxonomy (NCBI): domain Eukaryota; kingdom Metazoa; phylum Chordata; class Chondrichthyes; order Orectolobiformes; family Stegostomatidae; genus Stegostoma; species Stegostoma tigrinum. Next base: position 56,058,790 of record NC_081370.1, on the reverse strand, counting down.
AATGCAATTCTGCAATTGGACAGCATTTGCTGAATAATGTGGAGTTAGCAAAAATTACATTATGATTGCCAATTTGTTTATCAATTGGCTCACTTGTGTGCAAGGGAGACTACGTATCTTAACGCAGAGCCCTTTTGTTTTTTGCAGACAGAAATAATATGTTCAAGCACTGCACCTGGTACAACTCAACAAAATCAGTGAAAAGCCTTTCACTGGTTTATTTGTCCCGGTAATGCCATGACCAATTACAGTCAACTTTATCTGGCTATAATTTAAACAAAGCATGGTAGCTAACTGTCAATGATTATTTATTGATGCATTCTCCGTGACCATCCCTCTACCAACCAAGTTCCAATTGACCATCAACCAGAACTCTCCTCCCCTGCCATATGAATGTTAGTTTTATCTTCAAATTGAATTGTTCCGATGAGCGCAAGACCAAAAAAACTTCAAGATGTACTTTCAGCAAGAATGATGATGTGCAAATGCAAAACTGGTTAATATTCTTTTGAAAGTAAATCCTTTGAGTAAAATATCATTTCATGGAAGCCTGTAATATTCCAGTATGTTTATTTGTCAATATTCCATTTTCTTATGTAACTTGTCTTTGAAACTGTACATGACCTGCCCTTCGCAAAACCATGTTGACTATTCCTAATCAGATTATTCCTTTCTAGGATTTATAATAATCTATCTCTCAAAATCCTTTCCAACGCTTTACCCACAACCGAAGTAAAGCTCACTGCTCCATAATGACCAGGATTGTCCCTCTTCCCCTTCTTGAACAAGGGGACAACATTTGCTATCCTCCAGTCTTCTGACACTGTTCCTAAACATAATGACAACATGAATATTAAAGCCAAAGCCTCTGCAATTTCCTCCCTAGCTTCCCAAAGAATCCTAGGATACATCCCATCTGGCCCAGGGGACTTATCTATTTTCCACACCTTCCAGAATTGCTAATACCTCAATCCCGTCTAGTCTAATAGCCTGAATCTCAGTATTCTCCTCAACAACATTTTCTTTTTCCTTCGTGAATACTGGCAAAAAATACTCATTTAGCACCTCGCCTATCTCGACTCCACGGATAACTTCCCACTACTGTCCTTGACTGGCCCTAGTCTTACTCAAGTCATTCTTTTGTTCCTGACATATCTATAGGAAGCTTTAGGGCCTTTCTTGATCCTACCTGCCAAAGACTTCTTGTGTCCCCTCCTGGTTCTTCTCAACTCTCTCTCTCTCGGTCCTTCCTGAATAACTTGTAATTCTCAAGCACCCTGACTGAGCCTTCACGCCTCATCTTTACATAAGCCTCCTTCTTCCTCTTGACAAGAGATTCAACTTCTTTAGTAAACCATGGTTTCCTTGCTCGATCAATTCCTCTCAGCCTGAAAGGTACATGCTTATGAAGGACACGCAGTGGCTGTTCCTTGAACAAGCTCCACGTTTCAATTGTGCCTAGCTGCTACAGTTTCCTTCCCCATCCTATGCATCCTAAATCTTGCCTGATCGCCTCAGTTGCCTTTCCCCCAGCTATACCTCTTGCCCTGCGGCATATACCTATCCATTTCCATCACTAAAGTAAATGTAACCAACCTTAGAATTCTTTGAGAAGGTGACTAAACAGGTGGGTGAGGGTAAAGCGGTTGACGTGGTGTATATGGATTTCAGTAAAGTGTTTGATAAGGTTCCCCACGGTAGGCTATTGCATAAAATACAGAGTCATGGGATTGAGGGTGATTAAGTGGTTTGGATCAAAACTTGGCTAGTTGGAAGAAGACAAAGGGTGGTGGTTGATGGGAGTGTTCATGCTGGAGTTCAATTACTAGTGGTGTATCGGAGGGATCTGTTTTGGGGCCACTGCTGTTTATCATTTTTGTAAATGACCTGGATGAGGGCGTAGAAGGATAGGTCAGTAAATTTGTAGATGACACTAAAGTAGGTGTAGTTGTGGATAGTGTGGAAGGATGTTGCAGGTTACAGAGGGACACAGATAAGCTGCAGAGCTGGGCTGAGAGTGGAAAATGGAGTTTAATGCGGAAAAGCATGAGGTGATTCACTTTGGAAGGAGTAACAGGAATATTCAATACTGGGCTAATGGTAAGATTTTTGGTGGTGTGGATGAGCAGAGAGATCTCAGTGTCCATGTGCAGAGATCCCTGAAAGTTGCCACCCCGGTTGATAGCGTTGTTAAGGTGTACGGTGTGTTAGGTTTTATTGGTAGAGGGATTGAGTTTCGGAGCCATGAGGTCATGTTGCAGCTGTACAAAACTCTCGCGTGGCCATACTTGGAGTATTGTGTACAGTTCTGGTCGCCGCATTATGGGAAGGATGTGGAAGCATTGGAAAAGGTGCAGAGGTGATTTAGTAGGATGTTGCCTGGTATGGAGGGAAGGTCTTCTGAGGGAAGGCTGGGGGACTTGAGGCTGTTTTCATTAGAGAGAAGAAGGTTAACAGGTGACCTAATAGAGACATACAAGATGATCAGAGGATTAGATAGGGTGGACAGTGAGAACCCTTTGTCTCGGATGGTGATGGCTAGCACGAAGGGACATAGCTTTAAATTGAGGGGTGAAAGATATAGGACAGAAGTCAGAGGTAGGTTCTTTACTCAGAGAGTAATAAGGGCATGGAATGTCCTGCCTGCAACAGTAGTAGATTTGCCAAGTTTAAGGGCATTTAAATGGTCATTTGGAGAAACCTATATGGATAATAATGGAATAGCGTAGGTTAGATGGGCTCCTGTTTAGCTTCACGGGTCGGCGCAACATCGAGGGCCAAAGGGCCTGTACTGCGCTGTGGTGTTTTATGAAACCCTGGGATGACTGCACTGCCTTAGAGATTGTGGTAGCTGGGGAAGGGGGGGAGATTCATTTCTTCTGTGCAATTTCAGTTGTCTGGGACGCTACTAATTGCTGTTGGCTAAAGCTAATGAATTGTAACTTGTATTACCTTTCATTGTATCATTTTGAAATGACATACAAGAGTGTGATTTCCTTACACTTAATATTGTTTTCCTTTGCCGGGAATGAGTGCGCAATCTGAGTACAGTCCCCCTTGTGGTAACCACAACTGTGGAATGTCCGTCTAAGGGTAAAATTAAACTTGCATGCAGCACTGGGTCACTTCCATCCGGATAACTTGCATGCTTCTGTTCACTACCAATGTACAAAGAAGGGCAACAAAGCTAGTACAGGGAACAATGAACTGGACAGTCAGAGGAAGCTATGAAATTTTTATTTTACAAAAAATCAGTATGGGCACCACTGCTACACAGGCATTTAATGCACCGTGAGGCAGCAGTGCTAACCACTGAGTTGTGTTTTGTACGCTTGGTCACAGGACATTGTTAATGTTATCTCTTCCAAGCACAAGTCCACAGGTCAGCAGGTACTGCACAGAAAGATGCTTGGATGAAACACAGTGGCCAGTGGAGTCTAAATTGAGGGGATATCCTTTAAGAACATAGAACAGTACAGCACAGGGACAGGCCCTTCGGCCGCTCAAAGCTAACCAGAACATGATGCCGAGTTAAAGTAATCCTGTTTGCTTGCCCATGGTTCAAATTCCTTGCCTATTTATGTTTTTTTTCTAAAAGCTTGTTAAATGTCCTTATTATATCTGCCCCTACCACTACTACTGGCAGTGTGTTCCAGGCATTCTGCACTCTTTAAAAAAAACACTCACCCTTCACATCTCCTTTTGAGCTTTCTCCCTCTCACCTTAAATGCATGCCTTCTAGTATTATACATTCCAACTCTTGGGGGCTTGGGGGGAGGAAATGTTCTTGAGCACAAGAGTCAGGAAGTGATGTTGCAACTTGATAATACTTTAGTTAGGTCACCCTTAAGAGTATTGCATTCAGTTCTGGTCATCACAATATAAGAAGGATTTGGCAAGGGTGCAGAAGAGGTTTAATCCAGGATGCTGCCTGGATTAGAGAGTACGAGCTATAAGGAGAGGCTGGGCAAACTAGGATTGTTTTCTTTGGAGAGGTGAAGGCTGAAGGAATACCTGATAGAAGCTCAAAATTATGAGAGGGTAAGATCTTTCCCTTTTTAAGCCAAGAATGTTTCTTTAAAAAGTAGAATTCTCTTCCCCAGAAAGTAGTGAAGGTTGGAACTTTGAAACTTATTCAGGGCTAAGTTAAAAAGATTTGTGATAGACAAGGGTATCCAGGGTTAAGAGAGGAAGACGGGAAAGTGCCGTTGAGACCACAAACAGATCAAGCATGATCTTTTTGATTATGGAGCAGGCTGGAAGATCTGAATGCTCTCCTCCTGCTTCTAAGCACTATGCTTCTAATGAGCTACTACATTAGGTACTTGAGCAGTGTGAATAGCAAGAGCTGACTGTTACGGAGAGAGTTGGAAAGATGGCTAAGAGCAAACAGGTGAGCCCAGTGTGGAATATGAAAACAGCAGAGGAGTGTAACTTGCTTTTGCAGAATGCTGTTTATGCTGCAGTGGAGTGTGAGCCGATTGAGAAGGAGGGCTTACTGCAATACCCCTTTGGAAAACCTTGGCAGAGGGTGGCAAGTGTGTAGTTTCTCTTCGAGCACTCTAAGTCAAAATTGCACCCTGAGACACACATCGGGAGACATGATTCTCACCTTTGCTGTCTTGGTGCAGCACCTGAATTTACTCGACTGTGCACCCGTGTCCTAGGGGCCGTGTTTCAATCAATCCTGTCAGTTGTTACCTCCTAGATACAGTGCATCTTTTCTATAGTTTGAGAAATGCTAATACAAGTCATTCAGATTCTACGGGCATCCTTTGTGTTCAAATATTATTAACTCACCTTTTGACAGTGTGCTTGCATTAGGCTTGAAAGGCTCCATCTTTACTGAATTAGTCATTTCACTTGTAGTTCATTAGTAAATACTCCTTACATCTGATAATTTAGTCAGTAATGGATTGACTGCTGTGATAATTTAAAGTTATGCATATAATCTGATTTTACCATCTCATATCAGTCTAGACTGGAATCAAACCTATTGCATATAGATGAAGGGGTAGTGTATTAACCTGCTAGTGGAGCTGGGCGTAATAATTTTTGTTGCTTATTTATCTGTAAGAGATGAAAGCACACTCTAAATAGGCAGCATCTTGACCTACCTTCCAAAGAAACAAGTAGTCAATCAATGTTGCAACTACATTTTTCTCTGGTGCTGGTGTGTGGGGTCCTTCAAGCTGAAGTGACCTGGTGTGGATGAGAATATTCATCTTACTGATCTAACTAGAAAAGTCTTATGTAAACAAGAGGTTTATTGCAATCCTGCAGCTATTTACAGATTGAGCAAGTATGACGTACATTACTACAGAGATTTTTAGGAGCACATTAACCTCAGGTCATTCCCCTTAATAGTTCCTTCTTTATTCTCCCTGAATACTTCTCACATCATCACAGTGGGTGAGGTTTATGATATTCAATAAAGTATTAACCCATTCTGATCCACACAAGTCTCAACTGTGAAAATGAAATAATAGCCAGGAGTCAGACATCCCACTGATGATATGGATGGGGGAAGGAGGGGTTTGTGCAAGTGGAAGGTGGTGAATCTTGTTCATTCTGTATAGCACACAGTTTACCTTGCAGTCATTTGTAGTCTTATAGTTGGAAGACAGAAGAAGTAAATGTTTATTCCCTAATGGAAGGGATTGAGCATCTTTAAGATGTGCAGAATAACCTCTCTGTTTTTGAATCTTGGGATCTATTGGAACATGGAACTGTACAGTCCCTTTGGCCCATGATGTTGTGCCAACGTATTAGCCTTTGAAGATCAATCTACCCTGCATATCCTACATTTTACTATCCTCCATGTACCTATCCAAGAGTTGCTTAAGTCTCTAAAGTATCTGACTCCACTACCACTGCCAGCAGCGCATTCCACACACCCACCACTCTGTGTGAAGAACCTGCCTCTGATATCCCCCTTATGCCTTCCTCCAAACACCTTTAAAATTATGCCCCCTCGTAATAGTCATTTCCATACTGGGAAAAAGTCTCTGACTATCCACTCTATCTATGGCTCTCATCAATTGTATATCTCTATCAAGTTATCTCTCATCCTTCTTCGCTCCAATGAAAAATGCCCTAGCTCCCTCAACCTTTCCTCATAAGACCTGCCCTCCAGTTCAGGCAGCATCCTGCTAAATCTCCTCTGCACCGTCTCTAAAGTTTCCGCATCTTCTCTATAATGAGTAATAATTTGTGAATGCTAATTTGATGTCCAGGGGATTGGTTTTGAGTCTCAATCATGTATTTGTTGCATGGATGTTAATTTCGTAATGTGGGCAAACATGTTGAGCATCAACTAGCTAATCTTTCCTGATGAAGGCAGGGGAAACTGATGAGGGTCATGATCAGTCGTACCTAATGGCCGTCCAACTACAGCAGCTGGTACGCTGCTCCAAGCAGAGCTAGCTCTGAAACAAACAAACAATATGTTTGTTCACTTGGGCGGGGGGGGGGGGGGGGGGGGGGTGGCGCTGGTGGTGAAAATCTGAACTCACTGTCTGATGGGGTGGAAGAGGCAGAAATCCTCATAACATTTAAGAAGCCTTTTAAAATGTGCACTTGCAATGCCAAGGCATACAAGGCTATGGACCAAATGGTGGAAAATTAGAATGATAGCTGATTATTTTTGACCATCACAGACTTCATGGGCTGAAGGAACCTTTTACTGTGTTTTAGACCTATATGCACTATATGCATTTATGGTTTCTGAGGTGCGTGGAGATGCCCATTTAGGAATGAAGCCTGTCTAGAATATTACAGAAAAGACACAAGCTATGAACAAGTGGAAATGGCAACACTGTCCCACTTCTATCTATGCTTCACCACCATTATGGTTCCTGTTGTGCTAAGTATGGAACCTCACTCTACTGAGTAACACCGTTAAGAGTTTACAAAGATAAATAATCCATATTCTGAACTGGAGCATTCAGTGCTGTCATTTTCCAACATTTCTAGAATCAAAGTAATGAATGTGTAGACATGGCATATTAATAAAGGCTAGGAATGATAATGAATGAGAACACTTATTTGTCATCTAGGTCCTTTGGGAAGCTAATGCACTTTCTCTTTTGTCTACATGCAATAAGATTTGATTCCTGCTAGTTTGATAAGTAAAAAGGGACAGCATGATCAGGATGGTGAATATGGGTTGCATGCATAACTAAGCTATCACTACACTTGGTCCATCTATTGGCTTAATTGTCAGATGTAAACGGTATTAATTAGTGAACTATAAGTGAAATCAGTGATTCAGTAAATCTACAACCTCTTGTATGTAATGCAGGCATGCTTTAAGAGGGGAGTTATTAACATCAGGGCTTGAACACTGAATGGATTTATAGTTAATTGAAGTACTACAGAGGTGTTTGCATTACATAGTAATTACATTTCAGAATGGGCTTTGGTTTCATTTCATCCAATTTTCATATCTTTAAATTTGAACGCATTGTCCCCATGATTAGATAGCAGTCTCTCAAGTTTGTGGCTGTTCAGCACAAATGGATAAACTGAAGTGTGCTGTAGTGCTGAATTCCATGCCCCCCCCCCAAAAAAAACTGAATATCCTGAAGTTTACTATTGATGAGAAACTGAACCAGATGGCTATAGGAATGAGCCGATCAGAGGCTGGGAAATTCTACAGTGAGTAATTCCGCTCGCCGTGCACACCTCCTCCCCCCAACCTTGACTGCCCAAGGCTTAGGCATCATCTATAAGACGGGAGTTAGGAGTTTGATAGGAAACTCCCCACTTGTCTGGATGAGTGCAGCTCCAATAACACTCGAGGGCTAACACCATTCAAGGCAAAGCAGCCGGCTTGATTGGCAACCCATCACCATCTTTAACATTCTCCCTTCACCGCTGATGCTTAGTGACAACAATGTGTACCATCTACAACGTATGTCTGCAACAACTCACCAAGACCCCTTTAACAGCACTTCCGAAATCCACCTCCTCTACCACAAGGAAGCACGTTGTAGATGCCCCTCTCCAAGCCGCTCACCTACCTGATGTGGAAATACATCTTTGCTCCTTCAGTATCCCTACATCAAAATTCTGGAACTCCTTTTCCAAGAGCAGCAGTGCAAGAAAGCAGCTCACCACTACCACCGTTTCTGAATTGAAGAGAAGTGGACATTACTTTCTGACCAGTGACACATGCATCCTCTGAAGGAATTTTAAAGAACGTAAATTTTACTGAAACCTGGTTTGAAGAAGGATGGGAATTAAGCTCAACATTATATTATTTACAGCATCATCAGGCAAGAGGAGACTGAAGGGGCAGGGGAAGGAATCAGTAGGATAAAGAAAAATGTGTATTGCTGTAAGGATAAATGCTATGGTAAAAGTTCAAATGAAGCCATGTAGGTTGATGTGAGAAACCATGGGTAACCACATCCACTTGGAGTATACTTTGGGCCCTCGAATAGTTAGTAAACAGGAAGTGTGAATATAGAAGCAAATTATTTCTCACATTTTAGCAATAGGTCAGTGATTTATTTTGGGAATTTCAACTTTCCTAATATTGCTGTGGATAATGATCAATACAAAGGATTTAAGCAGCAACTTTTAAAATGCATTCTGCCTTTTCCTTTAATTAGTGCATAGCAAAACCAAACGAGAGATGGGAAATTTCCTGATCACCCTGTAAGAAATGTTGCTGGGCAGTGGAAGGACCATCAATGAGGGAGTATGTTGGTGACTGTCATTATAATTCAATTAGATTCAGCACTGAAATGGAAAATGACAAAGATAAACCCAAGAGTAATGTTTTTGTATTGGGAAGTGGCCAATGCTACTGCATTGAATTATGGGATTAAATTTTCCTGCCCCCATGAGGTAGGACATTGTAACATGGTATGGAACTGTGTTGCATTTTCCCTCTGACCTGGTTTCTCTCTGGGACATTTGCTTGCGAGGCAGGTAACCAGCTTCTGTAAATTAGAAACCCAATTGGGAATCATTTTACACTGCTGTTGGCATTTTCTGAGGATAGAACAGTTTTCATTCTTCCTGTCTTCCAGACATGTGGTGAACATCTAAATGCATCTTATCAACACAGAAGCACAAACCGGTAACCAAGAAAGGTTAGAGACCCAAGTAGAAACCTATTTATCAGGGCAGAATATATGGCCTGCATTTCTGCAGGATGAACAGAGGTTGTAGTTATGGAGGAGAAGTGTAAAATTTTGAATGGTATGAAATAATGAGGCCAGGCTTTAGCATCTTTGCAAGTGAATGAATCGCTAAACCAGATAAATGCATCCCAGCCCACCAAGTGAAGAAAGGGAAGATCAGTGAAGGCTTTGACTATCATTTTCTAATCATCTGTGGATCCAGGTGTAGTTCTGGAGAATTGCTAACATTATACTTTAGATTTAAAAAGTGAGGAAGGTTCAATCATCTAAGTGTCAACTTAATCTCTGTGGTGGGAAGATCGTTGGTTAGCATTTTACGGGACAGGATACGCCTTCACTTAGAGATGCTGATCAAGAACAATCAGCATAGAATTGTTAAGGGAAAGTTCTCTCTGATTAACTCGATTGGATTGTTTGAGGACATAAGGAAGGTCAAGAAAGGTTGCACATTTAATGCAGTCTACATGGATTCAAACAAATCTTTTGGCAAGGTCCCACATGGTAATTCTGGCAGATGAGAAAATGGAATCCAAGGGAAAGTGAGAAGTTGGACTCAAAATTAACTGGTAGGATCTCTCAGCTATTTTTATGACTTAAAAAGCTGCTTACAATGATTTTCTGTACTATCTCTCTTACTTTTTTATGGCCCCTATCAATGGATCAGACTTTCATGTCAGGGTTGGAGGCTGACTCAGTTGGTAGCATTACACCCTTAATGCCAGGGATCTGGGTTCAATTCCATGGCTAGGTGACTGCAGAGTTTTACACAGCAACATTGCCCCTGTGTTTACAAGGGTTTCCTCTCATGTGCTCCAGTTTCCTCCCACTGCCCAAAAGATGTGCAGATTAGGTGGATTGGCCATGGTAAATGCAGAGTTACAGGGATGGGTAGGGGGGTGCATCTGGGTGGATGCTGTTCGGAGGAGCAGCATGGACTCAATGGGGTGAACGGCCTGCTCCCACACTGTGGAAATTCTACGGTGATCTAACATTAGGGCCACAGTTAAGAGTTTCCAGATGATACAAAATGTGATTCATTGGTAGGAAAAACTGGAGATTGCAGGAAGAGGTGGTGGACTAGTGATGTAGATAGCTATATAGGAATTGGGATTTAACCCAGAGAATTTTGAGGCAATGTATTTGAGGGGGGCCAAAGGGCAAAGGAATAGACAATGAATGGTGGCCTACTGGGAAATGTAAGCAGAGTTTTTGGAGTGTGTGTCCACAGATAACTAACTGTGATCTAAGAAAGATTTATTAATTATTAATTTTCTTTATTCTGCAGGTGATCTGATGCAGGAACAGAAATTTGGGGTCGGCCTTAGGGTTAGGGTTAGGATTAGGATTAGGATAATGGTAGTGTCACTATCTCTGAGCTAGAAGGCTTGGGGTCAAATCCCAGCTGCTTCAGAGGTGTGTAAGAACACCTCGAAACAGGCTGATTAGAAATATCTGTAGGAGCAGGAAGGTAATGCTTGGACTATTTGTATATTTTTAAAAAATGCTGGTTAGATCAAAGTTGGAGAGTACATTTTTCTGGTCACTGTGTGTCACAATAGGCATATGACCACACCTAAAATAGTGCAGAGGTGATGCACAAAAATGTTACTAAGAATGGTGAATTTAATCTGGAAGGAGAGATTGGTTCACCTGCAGATAATGGGAACTGCAGGTGCTGGAGAATCCGAGATAACAATGTGTGAAGCTAGATGAACACAGCAGGCCAAGCAGCATCTTAGGAACACAAAAGCTGATGTTTCGGGCATAGACCCTTCATACTCTCGGAGAATCAGAGAGCATGAAGGGTCTAGACCCGAAACGTCAGCTTTTGTGCACCTGTGATGCTGCTTGGCTTGCTGTGTTCATCCAGCTCCACACTTTGCCATCGTGGTTCACCTGAAGTTTCCTTTGGACAGAGGATATTCAGGGTGAATTTAATTGAGGTCCTTAATGTATATGAGCACCTGATCAAGATATATTCCGCTATAGAGAAACCAGGATTAAGCATAGAAACATCGGAGAAGGCAAGAATACAAAATGTGGAGCTGGATGAACACAGCAGGCCAAGCAGCATCTTAGGAGCACAAAAGCTGACATTTCGGGCCTAGGCCCTTCATCAGAAAAGGGGAATGGGGAGAGGGCTCTGTAATAAATAGGGAGAGAGGGGAGGTGGACCGAAGATGGATAGAGGAGAAGATGGGTGGAGAGGAGAGTATAGGTGGGCAGGTGGGGAGGGGATAGGTCAGTCCATGGAGGACGGACAGGTCAAGGGGGCGGGATGAGGTTAGTAGGTAGGAAATGGAGGTGCGGCTTGAGGTGGGAGGAGGGGCTAGGTGAGAGGAAGAACAGGTTATGGAGGCAGGGATGAGCTGGGCTCGTTTTGGGATGCAGTGGGGGGAGGGGACGAGCTGGGCTGGTTTTGGGATGCAGTGGGGGGAGGGGACGAGCTGGGCTGGTTTTGGGATGCAGCTGCACCTCCCAGTCACGAACCATTTTAACTCCCCTCTCCCATTCCTCAGACGAAATGTCCATCCTGGGCCTCCTGCAGTGCCACAATGATGCCACCCGATGGTTGCAGGAACAGCAACTCATTTTCCGCTTGGGAACCCTGCAGCCCAATGGTATCAATGTGGACTTCACAAGCTTCAAAATCTCCCCTTCCCTCACTGCATCCCTAAACCAGCCCAGCTCGTCCCCACCTCCCTAACCTGTTCTTCCTCTCACCCAGCCCTTCCTCCCACCTCAAGCCGCACCTCCATTTCCTACCTACCACCCTCATCCCGCCCCCTTGACCTGTCCGTCCTCCCTGGACTGAACATAGAATGTAGAACATTACAGCACAGTATAGGCCCTTCGGCCCCCGATGTTGTGCCAACCTGTCATACCGATCTCAAGCCCATCTAACCTACACTATTCCATGTACGTCCATATGCTTATCCATATGCTGACCTATCCCCTCCCCACCTATACTCTCCACTCCACCTATCTTCTCCTCCATCCATCTTCGGTCCACCTTCCCCTCTCTCCCTATTTAGTTCATAACCCTCACCCCATCCCCCTTTTATGATGAAGGGTCTAGGCCCAAAACGTCAGCTTTTGTGCTCCTGAGATGCTGCTTGGCCTGCTGTGCTCATCCAGCCCCACACTTTGTTATCTTGGATTCTCCAGCATCTGCAATTCCCATTATCTCTGAACATTAGGAGAAGGCTATTGAATCTTTTTTTGAGTCAAATACAGCATTCAGATGATCATAGCTACCATCCAACTGAGCGCCCTGTTTCCATTTGTTCCCCCATACCCTTGATACCTTTTGTCCTATAAATTATATGTAACACCTTCTTGAAAGCATTCAATGTTTTGACTTCAACCACTTCCTATGGCAAAGAATTCTACAGGCTTGTCACCCTAGGTGAACAAATTTCTCCACTGTTTGGTCCTAAATGGTCTGCCCTATACCCTTAGAATGTGACCTACTGGACCACCCTGTCATCAGAAGCATCCTTCCTGCATCTTCCCTGTCTAGTCATATTAGAATTTTATAGGTTTCTATGAGGCCCCCTTTCACCATATTTACCAATCTCTTTTTCATACATCAGTCTAGTTTTTTTTAAAAGAAAGGAACAAAAACAAAGTTGCTGGAAAAGCTCAGCAGGTCTGGCAGCATCTGTGGAGGAGAAAACAGTTAACATTTTGGGTCCTTCCTCAGAACCCAAAACACTAACACTGTTTTCTCCTTCACAGATGCTGCCGGACCTGCTGATCTTTTCCAGCAACTTTGTTTTTGTTCCTGATTTACAGCATCCACAGTTCTTTTTGGTTTTTATTCAGTCTGGTAAACTTTTTGCTGCATTTCCTCTATAGCCAGAACATCTGTTCTTAGATTAGGAGACATGGATCTAAAGTGGCCTACAGAGATTTAGAGAGGGGCTCAGTAGGAATGTTTTCACAGAGGGATAGTGACAGATCTGGAACTCATTGTCTGAATAGGTGCTGGAAGCAACAACCTCTTCTCATGTTAAAAAATAGTACTGAAGTGCTGTAACTATAGGGCAGTGGCCCAGGACCTGGAAAGTCCGATAGGATCACACTTTTTTCCCACCTGGCAGATGAAGTCTCATCAGTTGTCTGTTTCTATGTGGTGAGGGAGAGCAGTAACCTATCGCAAAGATGCAGAACAGTGTCAAGAGCCAAAAGAACTGCTCCTCATTCTGATTTATACCTGAGAGCACCAAATCAGTCATGACGTGTGCTGCAACTCAAACTATAACCCATATCCACATTACAAGCATTATCAGTGCACTGTCTAATGAGCAGAATCACCCTGAACATTTATGTTTATGTAATGGGCTCTTTCGAAGCTAGCACTGGGATTCACTAGCATAGCTAATCAGCTGCGTACCAATACTTAAAGCATGCCACAGATGTATTATTATTACAGCCAGTCATTTCACCCATTTGCTCAAGGACAACTGTTGGCAGCATGACAGAGCTTTTTGCAAATTTAGAGTGCTGCTGTTGTCCATGGTTCAGTACCCTTGATCAATGCCATCATCTGTGTCATTGAGTGAATTGAATTCATTCCCAATGTGTGGCTTCTAGCAGTTTTCCTGGCAGATCCCACAATGTGCTCATTATAAGCCAGTCCAGTTGGCCAGCTCTGTTTTTCATCCCAAAAAGGTAGCCTCTGCGTAGCCTTTCAACTTTGATGTCTACATTGTAAAGCTATGGCATCTGGACTCATAGGACTGAATCTAAATGTTTGTTTTTGTGACTAAGTATCAGTTTCATCAAGTTTGGTGGAATGTTTCTGGCCATGAGATCTCCCCGAAATTTTTCACCTCACTTTATCAAACATGCCCCACTTAGTGACCGACACAAGCTTCCCCTTTTATCCAACATTAACCCGGAACAATTTTGTAATTGTCAGAATATCACGTTGGAGCAGTAGCCCAGACGTCAATACCGTCCTTTTTTTTTAAATAAAAAGTGTCATGAACCTAGAAAAGCGATGGAAGTCTGGAGTTACCCTGCAGAGCATGGCAAGGCAGTGCTGCCAGTCTGGTATCTGACTGGCAAGGTGCAGAAAGGCAGCGCCATACACTGATGTGAGCATCCGGGTTGACTGAGAGTGAGAGGGTGCTAAGAAAGCAAGCAAAGTGCCCAGAGGTGCAGCCTGGTTCAATCCATGCAATGGGCACGTGTCCCTGAATGCACAGTGTCCTTGAGGCAGCATTATAATGCGAGTTGATGGTGCAGCAATTAAATACCATGTGAATTGGAAAAATGCCATGTGGGTATTTAGAGTCTGGCATGTCAGATGCCGATGCCCGCTGCCAGGGGGATATGTGTGGCCATATGAGCTTGCCCTGAGATGCTGGTTCCTGGAGGTTTTTTGGAGCAAACAGCAAGCTGAAATATCAGATTCTTCCATGTCATTGTCATAGTCATACAGCATGGAAACAGACCCCTTTGGTCCAATCAGTCCACACCAACCATGTTCCCAAACCAAACTACTCCCACCTACTTACAGTCTGCCCCTATCCCTCCAAACCTTTCCTATTCATGAACTTATCCAAAGATCTTAAATGCTGTAACTGTACCTGCATCCACCACTTTCTCTGCCAGTTCATTCCACACGTGAGCCACTTTTTAAAAAAAAAATGTGCCTGTCATGTCCATTTTAAATCTCTCACCTTTAAAAGTATGCCCCCAGCTTTGAACACTCCTGCCCCAGGGAAAAAACCCTTGTTATTTATCTTATCCTCATGATTTTATAAACCTGTATTCACTCAACATCCTACATTGTGGAGAAAGAAGTCCCAGCCCTCCCGGGCTATTTTTGTGTCTTTAAACCATCTAATCCCAGCAACATCCTGGTAAATCTCTTCTGAACCTACTCTAGTTTAATATTATTCGTCCTATAACAGGGCAACCAGAACTGTATACAGTACTCCAGAAGAGGCCTCACTCATGTTCTGTACAACCTCAACAAAATGCCCCAACTCCTTTCCTCAACGGTCTCAGCAATGAAGGAAAGCATACCAAACACCACCTTAAACTTCATTATAGAGGGATTGAGTTCAAGAGCTGTGAAGTTATGGTCCAGCTGTACAGAAGCCTGGTTCGGCCAAATCTGGAGTATTGTTCAGTTCTGGTTGCTTCATTACAGGAAAGATGTGGAAGCATTGGAAAAGATGCAGAGGAGATTTACCAGGATGTTGCCCAGATTGGAGGGTGGGTCTTACGAGAAAAGGTTGAGAGAGCTAGGGCTTCTCCCTTTAAAACAATGAAGGATGAGAGGTGACTTAATAGAGGTGTACAAAATGATCAGAGGTATAGATAGGCAGCCTGAGACTTTTTCTCAGGGTGGAGGTAGCTATGACGAGGGGGTTAGTTTTAAAGTGAATGGAGGTAGGTTCTTTACTCAGAGTTGTTGGGGCATGGAATGCATTGCCAGGGAGGATAGTGGAGTCGGCCTCATTAGGGACATTGAACCGACTATTAGATAGGCGTATGGATGATAGTATAAGGTAGCGGTGAAGGTTAGATAGACCTTAGGTTTAGGGTAAAAGTTCAGCACAACATTGTGGGCCGAAGGGCCTGTACGGTGCTGTACTGTTCCAGTTCTTAACCACTGAAGCAAATTGCAAAGAATTCTGTACCTGAACTCCTGGGTACTTCTGTTGTACAATACTACCCAGGTCCCAACCATTAATTATTTAAATCCTGCCTTTGTTCGTGTTAGCAAAAGGCAATACCTCACATCCTTAGAATCGAGTTTGCTCAAGGTGGATGGTATGACGGGAAACTGTCTTTTAATGAGGTGATTTCTGCAATTAATAAGGTTATCAACAAGCAATGATCCCCTTTGATAGCCAACTGACCACTCCCTATTAAGAATCTCCTGTTGATGCCCAGAATTTAACTAAAATTTGCAGGTTTTTCCTGATATAAAGATTGGCCTCACTGGACATTTCACAACTTTGTGCTGTATTTCTTGATATGTCCCGCATTGTTCAGGCCCCTGTGTGTTCCTTCCACGGAAATAAATAAAAACAGGAGTGGGAACAGGCTATTCAGCCCATCTAGTCTACTGTCATTCAACGTAACCCTGGCTGATCCTCTGTCTCAATGCCATGCTCCTGCGCCCTGCACATACCGCTTGATACCTCGAGAAATTGATCAATTT
Organism: Stegostoma tigrinum; assembly: GCF_030684315.1. Taxonomy (NCBI): domain Eukaryota; kingdom Metazoa; phylum Chordata; class Chondrichthyes; order Orectolobiformes; family Stegostomatidae; genus Stegostoma; species Stegostoma tigrinum. The sequence goes on along the minus strand of NC_081370.1, from coordinate 56,042,446 downwards.
TTTTCTTTAAATATATGTATTTTACTTGGTCTCCAACCTCCTGTGGGAAAGAATTCCACTGGTTCACCTTCCCTCCGAGTGAAGAAACTTTTGCTCATCTCAGTCAAATTGCCATTGTGTATTCAGAGATAGCAACCCTTTATTCTGCACTGCTGGCCATAAGAAACATTGCTCCTCCATTCAGTATGTCCAGCCCTGTCTGAATTTTTTGTCTCAATTCCATCTCGTCTCATACTCTTTAAATTCTCGTGAATATAGGCTCAGGCAACTCCTAATGACAAACCTGCTAACCCAGGACTCAGTCTCATGAACATCCACTGCACTCCCTCTGCGGCAAGTATATCATCCCTAAGGAAAGGAGGCCAAACCTGCACGGATTACTCCAGGTATGGTCTCCCCAAAGACCTGTTAAATATTCCAGGACAAGGGCTGACCATTCAGCATGAATGATCAGAAGAGCTCCTGAAATATTGTCTGACTCAGGTCTTGGTTGTTGTGACTGGGTCCTGCTTACAGTTTATCTATCTTAAATGTAGGTTGTCATCTTTGGATTTCTCAAGGACATACAAGTGAAGAGATCACTGGCAGGTGGAGAATAATGTGGAGGTCAGTCCCTGCCAGTTGTAAAGACATATGTTGGACATCAGTGCTATTTTCCTATGTCCTGACCAGCCTATGTGAGCAGCGCATTCAAAATCCTGCCTACCTATTTCCGTCGTCGTCTACTTCATTGTCTTCTTCTCTGCACAGTTACAAAACTAAATCTGATGCACAGACTTTATCCATAATCCAATCAATACAAACTTGAGGTCACTCACTCACTCACTCTGGAGGGTGGGAGACCCTTCCCTCTCAAATGCCCATCTCAGTAGTAACATCAATCACACAAGCCTTGCATCCAATTGGGGATGTTTTATTAGTGAGGGGGTGGAAAGAATAGCTATGTTAAGGCAGCACTGTTTACAAGCAGGCTTTTTCAACATATTCCTAGGGTATTAGAGACTATCAATCTAACTAGTGTAAGTGCTAATGCTTGGTGTAGAGCTGGATGAACACAGCAGGCCAAGCAGCATTAGAGGAACAGGAAGGCTGATGTTTCGGTCAAGAAGGGTCTAAGCTCTAAACATCAGCTTTCCTGTTCCTCTGATGCTGCTTGGCCTGCTGTGCTCATCCAGCCCTGCACCTTGTTCATCTCAGATTTTACAGCATCTGCAGTTCCTATTATCTCTAAGTGCTAATGCTGCTGCCACTGTGCCCAAGGTGAATACGTAGTTTTTTTTCCTTCGATTTAAGGCAGGTGTACATACAAACACCAGTTCTAAGTCTCAAACATATGACAGACTTCTATAATCAAGTTGGTTTCAGCTCATTTCAGGCAGAATGTGATGGCCATCCATTTCGAGGCCCATCAGAAATTTGCATAGAGTAATCATTGAGCAGCCGAAAAGAAGTTACAAATGTTATCTGGCTGTCTGTTTTTTCTTTCCTGTGCTGTTGTTATAGACCAAAGCTGTTAAGAGACACGGTATTATTGCTTTGAACTTTGAACTTTGTTCTTGCAAATTTTTTACTCTTTCGGATTTCTTGAGATTCAGTGCCCCTGGTTTCAATCTTCTCGTGCTGAACTAGGTTTTTAGACTTCATGCAAAACTCTGACTGCAGAATTACAAACTTGTCAAACACAGTGGTCATCACAAACATGATAGAAAAACTTTGAATTAATACTTAAAACAACGCCACAGCAGTTTCCGTGTTGGCAGAATATTTGAATTTGGAAAGCAAAGGCAGGAAATAGATCATGTGTATAAGTTACATTGGTGTGAAACCTAGTCAGATTTCGGTGGTCTCAAATGGTCAGTAGCAAGGATCATGTGACTTACTTGAACGATAGTGGAATAACAAGGTGTAGAGCCAGATGAACACAGCAGGCCAAGCAGCATAAGAGAAGCAGGAAAGCTGATGTTTCAGGTCGAGACCCTTCTTCAGAAATCTGAGCGATGATGGAACTAGATCATCTCAAAGGCTAGTTGTTCACTTTTTTTGATTGTTTGAATATGCTGACCAAAGCTTCGCACATAACCTGAGTCAAAAATGTGCATCACTGAGTAGTGATGAGGTTTTTAGGTCGACTTCTTCCTTTTCTCTGTAGACCAAGACCATTGAGGTTAAAGGTTGCATGTTGGTATCACAAGTGATGAGCTGACTGGAATCTCATTGGCTGTCTGGAATTTGGGGACCTTCTGAAGTTGTGAAATACATTAATTAACACCTTTCTCATACTTTACACATTACCCAGCAGAACTTTGCTACCTCCGCTTGAACAGCATTCCTTGCTTTAGCTGGATCTATGCCTTAATATGCTACTTGGTGGTGCCTTTAAGCAGCTAAGTACTTGACATGTCATAAGTGCCAAGAAGAATCAAAATGTGAATATTTAAATCTTCCAACACTTTTCAGAAGCTGCTCTTTTTTGTAGTCAAGGTGAATTAGACATTTCAGAGATTTAACTTTGGAAAGAAGTAATAAAATTCCAGAAAAGTGATTGAGTAGCCTTGTTGGTTGTCAGATGTGTGCTTTCTGAATGTCGAATAAGTGATTTTTATTCTTGAATTGTTATTAATGCTGGACATCAATGTTTTAAATTTTAGCTTTTACAGAGGGATTGCTATGTTGATGTCCATGTTCCACTTAATACAAGATATTGCATAGGAGCATAAGTGATGCGATACAACCGAGACACTGCAAGTTTCTTTTGGAACTGTATTGATTTAATTTCACTTGACCTTTACTTGCATCTGGCACTTACATTTTAAGGATTGATTAAAAAACCAGGTTGAACTTATTAAATCAGCTATAAATAGGAACTTGACCTCTTTTCTTCATACCAGTTGGAGGAAGTTTGAACATTATTCAGACTCCAAGTGAGATAAACAACAAGGGTCAAAGTGATATTAATTCCACTGTCCTCTGTGATAGTTCACTGTCAAATCTGAGTGTTTCCAAGTTCATGTGAAGTGGCATATTTCTATTGACTGTTGATTAATGAAAATGTGGAGCCTAATTGCAAAATACCCTGAATGTTGTAAAGTATGATATTAAATTGACTTTTACTTTGTAAAGCATGCATAAGAATGAAGCAATTACATGATATTCATAAAGTAAATGACCTCCACAAATTGAAGAGATGCCAAATGCTGCTGCATTTCACCTGCATGTATATTAATTCGCTGAGGAATTGATTTGAATGTTACAGTCAAAATGACTGGTTTTAATACAGAAAACTGTCATATTAATTTCTCTGGAATGAAAAGAATAGGAATCGCTGTATTTTATCATGGAGAAATGACCATGTTACAATTACTGTCACATTTCTTGTTATCTCTTAAAGTCAAACTGGAGTGCCAATTTATTGTTTTCCTTTCGCAGTCATTGTGGAGCTTGTCAAATCAGGAGGTGGAAACAAATGAATTTCTTCCATGGCAATTCATTGTCATTCATTAACGTTTAATTTAGTTCCAACGTTCGCAAGTCATTTTAATACCAAATGAAGAAGAAAGCATGTGATGGTCGTCAATCAAGTTTCCTCAAAATAATAGGCTGTGCAAGTGATTTCTTTACATTGGGTGTTCAGTATCTTGACATTAACCTAAAAGGTCAAGAAATGTGCTTTTCATGCGAGATAGAGATTGTTGCCAATAGTAAATGAATAATGGAGCATAGAATTATGCAGCAGAAAAGGAGGCCATTTAGCCCATCATGCCAGTGCAAACATTTTGATCAAATTCTCAAATACCCCCATTCACCTTGTCCTTCCTCATAGTCCAGCAGACATTTCCTGTTTACTGTTCCGTTTTCTTTCAAAAGTCATCTATTAAATCTGTTTCCTGCATCCCAACAGATCATAACAGCAGGATGTATTAAAGAAAACCCTTCTTTCCCTCTCGCACTTCTGGCAATGATCATAAATCATGACCCTTTTTGTTGGCACTTGATGTTTCTCGATTTGAGAATGATATCTACTCAGGATCATGATCCTATAGTGGATGATCACGTGACTGAGCAGGTTGGCTCTCGCCCTGCGTATCTTTGGGCACATGAGGCAGGACATCTGAGTTCTGTCATTAAAGAGCAGGATTTGCTGCTTTTGTTTTGTTGTTTCGTCTGTTGCTACTCTAGCCCATTATTAAGGCTCAAAGTGCGATGCAGCTGGTTGGCATGTTGAACAGCTGGTTATAAGTTATTGTCCATCGTTAATGTCAATGCTCAACAGTTCTGAGGAAGGGTCACCGGACCTGAAACGTTAGCTCTGTTTTCTCCTTCAGACTGCTGACAGACCTGCTGAGCTTTTCCAGCAACTTTGTTTTTTGTTCCTGATTGACGGCATCCATGGTTCTTTTAGTTTTTATTAATGTCAATGCTGCTGTGCTTCAAGGAGAGATTCCAAGTGTGTTTAATGTATTATGTTTTTGTCCCTTTCTGGAATGTTGGCTTTTTAGGAGTTCACAAAAGAGGAATTCTGTCCCCTGGATACCAACACTCAAACTATTAAGAATAGTTTCTCTCTGTCTTTTCCCTCAAAACTCTTCTTGATTGTGCATGCTTCTATTAAATCCCTCCTTAATTTACTTGGCTTAAAAGGCAGTGATATTATAATCTTTGGAAGCACAGACAATGGCCTAGGTTTTGTAATCAGTATCATAACAATGGTAGTCACTGTGAATGTTGGGACAAAAAAAGAGTTATTTGTAAATGATCTAGTGATCTCTAAGGCATCATTGTCCCTTTCCTGATGCCAGTTAAAATCTGGTGTCAAACAGAGAAGGATTACTTGCATTCAGCATGACTGATGTTGATAAGCAGTAAATGACCAATTGCACTGAAATAGGCACACAAAACAGGAAGCAAATTGGTTTTAATATTTTTCATTTTGAATATACACTTTTAGATTTTATCATTGCAGATAAGGATCAGATTAAGATAACGGCTAAAATAAAAATGAAACAGTATGTGGAATTTATTATCATAAGCCCTGGGGTGACTGCCTGTGTGGAATTTACACATTCTCCCCGTGTCTGCATGGATTTGTTCTATGTGCTCCAGTTTCCTCCCACAGTCCGCAGATGTGCAGGTTACGTGGTTTGGCCGTGCTAAATTGACCATAGTGTCCTGGGATGTGCAGACTAGTTGGGTTATCCATGGGAAATGTACGGAAACAGGGGGTGGGTCTGGATGGGATGCTCTTCCGAGGGTCGGTGTGCACTTCATGGGCTGAATGGCCTGCTTCCTCACTGTAGAGAATCTATGATATTCTATGATAGATTAATGTGCTCTTCACCCAGTCTAAAATCAGGGTGTTTCGTGGTCCTTAGTTAGTTGAATAGTAAAAGACCATCTATACCTCACTCAAACTTTGTCAAAGATTTGTCTCAGTGGGAGAGACGGTGTAAGGAAAATTCAATTAATGCTTCATTCCTTGTGGTCTTGGAATGCCTCATGAGTGTGCCCCTGGAGGAGGACAATGCCACCGAAAGCATCTCCCGGATTTGTGTGTTATTCTACGCTTGTGGACTCCAATATGGTCCTTCCTTGCTTCACTGTAGGTATTCTTTTCCCCCAAAAAAACTGAAGCCTAATACAATCAATGAATTTATACACGTTTTGCTTGGCTTTCTTAAGAGGCCTCAGCTGCTTATGTGGGTGAAAGTGCATTTAGTCATTTTGAATTATGTTATAGGGAAGATAGAGATGATCTATGATTTGGGATGTGTGTTGTCATGCTGGTTATTTAATTTATAGTAGTCATTTCTATTTCAATGATATGGGCAATGTGGGTAATTGTTCTGTAAGAGCATGTGCTAATCAAATCACCATCTGCTTCATTAAACAGAATATCTTTACTGCTAGGAATTAGTAGTAGGGGAGGATCAAGGTATGAATAAGTCAACATTGAGAACTGAAATAGCTATGTGCAGTAATCTTTCTTTCTCGTTTATACAGTTGACTCTAAAATAGATGGAGTGGGCCGAGTACAGCACAAAAATGAAGATGAAAATGTGTACCTGTGGGCAATAGATGGCTATCCAGGACTGTCCTGGATAGCCATGTATGATTTCCTGTTCTTACCCTTGCTGAGCTGATTTTTTTTCTATCTTGACTTTTTTTTTAATATTTGTGCACTTGTCCAATTGTTGTTTTCCAACCTATACTCATGACTTTGCTGGTGCACTCAATCACTTTAACAGATACCGATTATGCAGTCCTAACGGTCTCCCCTTTGCCACAGCTTCCAATCCAGCTAGACCTGCAGCTGCCCAACCATGGTTGTCGTTGTCTTCCTTGAATGAAGGCTGGGCAAGTTTCCATGGACCTCTGTTTTGCCAAACTTGTTCTGTCCTTGAACAGTTTCTACTTTCAGTAATTCCAAATAAATGGTGTTACTATGGGTACTTGCAAGAATCATGGTTATAGCTGTCTTTTTCCATATGTTGAATATTTTGCATTCCAACTCTCCTTGGGCTCTCTCTCCCTTAAATCATTTTGGGTTTTTTTTATGACTCTATCTGTGCTGTGTCCTGGTCTTGCTTTGAATCATAAAGCTTCAGCATTCCTTCTGATTTTAATCCTTCTGAGTTGCATATGGTCTATCTCTATTTAATCCTTTCCTTGATTTCGCTGTCTTCGTTTGTAGCAAAAAGCCTTTTTAACTAATATTTGTTGTAAACTCACTGACTTCTAAGCATTCTCAGCTACTCTTCCTCCCAATCTGTACTTATTCCCTGTGAGACTCCTGTGTCTCTATCATGTTTGTTCTAATGTTACAGTTATCACAACAACATGATTGCACATTGTCATGTTTCTGTAACTCTACCTGTTGAACTGGCCGGCCAACTGTTGAGGCTGAGAGTGGGGAGATATTGAAGATAGAATTCACTATGTTGACGCAGGTTGGGCTGCTTTCACTCCAACCTCCAATTTATCTGGACCGTTTCTGATAACTCTCTCTCCCCTTCCTGAACCTTTTCCGTCTCCGTCTCCGGTAACCGTCTCAACGCCAGCATCTATTTTAAGCCCACAAACTCCGACAGCTTCTGTAGCTACATCTCCTCTCACCCACTCTCTTGCAAAAGCGCGATCCCATACTCCTAATTCCTCAGCCTCTGCCATGTCACTCCTAGGGTGAAGCTTTCTATTCCTGGAAATCCCAGATGTAGTCCTCCTTCAAGGACAGTAACTTGCCCTCTCCCCTGATTCCTAATGCCTGCATTCCTGCACTACTTCTGCCCTCAAAACCTGTCCCACAACAACAAGAAGAGTCCCCCGGTCCTCTTGTACCACTCCACCAGCTTCCGAATCCAAAGCATCATCCGTTGCCACTTTTGCCACCCATACTTCGACCCCACTGCCAAAGAGATACTTCCCTCCCCACCCCTACATGTGTTTCACAGGGACTGCTTACTTTGCAATTCCCTCGCCTGCTCCACACTCCCCACCAACCCCACCACACCCTCACCTGTCCTTACAACCACAGGAAGTGTTTCACCTGCCCCTACACCTCCCCTCTCACCTTTGTCCAAGGCTCCAAATGACCATTCCATATCCAACAGGGATTAACCTGTACGTCTTCCAAGCTGGTGTACTGTAACCATTCCTCCCAACATAGTCTCTTCCATGTCGGAGACACCAAGCGCAGACTCAGTGACAGATTCATGGAGCATCTGTGCTCTGTACACTCCAATCAACACTAGCTTCAACATCAGCCATTTCAAGTCCCTGTCCCAATCCCTTGGCAACATGTCCATCCTGGGCCTCCTCCAATATCACATTGAGGCCATACATAAATTGGAGGAACAACACCTTTTATATTCCACCTCGGGAACTTACAGCCCAATGGCCTCAACATAGAATTCACTAGCTTAAATCTTCCCACCCCTGACCTGATCCTCCTCCTTGACCTGACACAACCTGTCAATCTATCTTCTCACCTATCTACCCCACTCTTCCATTTGACCAATCTCTACAACCCCCTACTCACATCCACTTATCACCACCCCACCTACCTTTTGCCCAGCCCCACTGTGCCTAATTTCACCCCCCCCCCGCCATTTATTTCTGAGCTCCCTTGTCCCCAGCCCTGATGAAGGGTCTCAACCCAAAGAGTTGACTTTCCAGCTCCCCTGCTGCCTGACCTGCTGTGTTCCTCTAGCTGCACACTGTGTATCTACTCTGATGTCGAGCATCTGTTGTTCTCATTATCTCCCATCCCCCAACTGTGTTCAACATGTTTCCACTCTAATCACTTCCATTGTCCTCAGACTCGCAACAGTATTCCAGAGGCCTCTCCTTCCGTCCCACCCATCTCTATCTTCATTGGATCATTTTCCTCCATTTCTATTGCGCCCCCTCTTTCAGCGTTCCCCAGGGACCATTTCTCACTTGAGATCTGGGTCCATTCTTCAGTTGCCTTCACCACCCCCTTCTCCTTCTCCTTCTTACAGAATGTTTTCTTGGGAACCCAAGAAATCTGCAAACTCTCCTCTCCTTCCCTTTTAGAGCTCCAAATACTCCTTCACACGTGAAGTCCCCAGGCCGTTGTTCCAATTCAGTTGATTATTTTTTTTTGCATGTGCTGTCATCTCCTTGGAGAAACCAAATGCAGATGGGATGACTGGTTTGTGGAACATATCTGATCAATCTACAACCAACACCTTGAGCCACTGGTAGTCTGTATTTTTATTTTGGAGGCTAACGCTCAGTCTGACATTTGCTGTCCCAGGCTACGTTGTTCCAGTAAAATTCAATGCAAGCTTCAGGAACAGTACCTCATCTTTTGATTAGGCACTTTTATAGCTTGATGGGTTCAACATGCAGCTCAATAATTTCAGGCTATCGTCTCAGCATTCATTTTTTTGTTTTCTTTTCTCGTTTTTAGATTCTCTCCTTTTTGGCCAGCAACATACCTGCTCTAATCACATCGTTCAATTCTTTTTGTTTCTGGAAAACCATAATACTTCTGTCTTTCATGCTAGCACAAACCACTGTTTTGCCTTGTCCGAGTCAGCTCTTGCTTAAACTTTTTTCCCCAGCTCTGATATGAAGTCTCCTTCGCTGAGAGACATCAGTGAACTAGCTGGGTTTTTATGTCAACCAACAGCAGTTACCCAGTCATCACTAAGACTAGCTTTTTATTCCAGATTTTTATTGAATTTTATTCTCACCATCTGCTATGATGGACTTTAAACTCCTGTCCTGATTGTTAGTCCTGTAATATTACCACCAGCTCCAAAGTGAAGACCAGCGTTATTACTTTGAAACAAAAACAGAAATTGTTGGAACATCTCAGCAGGCCTGGCAACATCTGTGGAGAGAAAATTGAGTTCATGTTTTTGTTTCTGATTTTCAGCATCCTCAGTTTTTTTTATTACTTTGAATTCCTATTCAGCAGGAAGTGCTGACATTGCTGCCTTACTCATCAGGCTATAAGGGCCTCCTTTGTCAGAGCATCTGTAATTTCATTAAAGCACAACTTGGACTGAAACACAATAAATAGCCCTGGTTGCAAATGGGTAGAGACAGGTTATAACCTCTGAAGAATAACCCATATTTAGGGATGGAGTGAAGGTTACATAAGTGACACGGGGTGGGGAGGATGGTGGTGGTGGGGTGGGTGGAAACTGCTCAAAGCACATTCTCCAGTTCTAAAGGCATTACTAAAAGAGAGAAAACTAGTCCTGTTTTTTGTCAATCTTGGTTTTTCTCGTAGGCAAATTAAAAATAAAACAGGGAGCACATTAATTCCTCTAGAAGGAAACCCTACCGGACTGAAGGGGTTTTTCTTGAAGTTCCACATAAAATTAGAAGGGTTTGGCACACCAATGTGAGCCACAGTGAGAAGAAAAGACTTTCAGAGTTGATCAAGGGATAACTAACCAGGGAATCCTACCATTCATGCACAAAGAAGGTCAGACCTGCAATTAGAAGTTATTTCCTGCGGGACCAGTGGTACACCAGTGATACGCAATAACTTTTATGCACTTTGTTTGGAAAATCTCTTTCAAAAATGAGGTGTCTTGCTGCATTCCTTTTTCTTTATGCACCCTCCCTTAGGGAGTTATATTTTATCTATTTTATTCTTTTATATTGTCTACCTCAATTTAACATTGCAATAGCTGCACATAGCACAGAATAGAATGAAACAAATATGACTTGTGAGTTTTTACTGCAAATAGAATTATGTCGACCATTCTATACAGAAACAGGCTGTACTATCCAAATAATTGATTCTGGTGCTGTTGCTCCAATTGAGCTGCCTCCTCCACTTTATCATCTGTCTTATTCAGTATAACTTTCTATTCCCCGTGCCTGTAAAAGCATCGATATTACTCACCTCAACTCCCCTAAAGCACTGCTGCGCAAGTCATTTTCTCAACCAGAATTTATAGTCTGATTTGATTGTATTGAATGTACAGTCCTTGCTTGGGTGGATACACTGAATACTTATTTGGCTGCTTTGTGAATGGGTGAGGAGATGATCCCATTTAGACTTCCTCTAGGTGATTGTTTATCTTGGGATTTTTGAAGCCGATGATTCCATTTTAATGACTTTTGGAATGTATCTGGCACAGTCAGGCAAAATGTTCAACCCGCCTAGAAATTGCTGCTTCAATTCACCAGGATGTGGTTTCACTGGTTTAAAACCTTGATCAGCACTTCCCTGCCAGTGAGTTAAAGCCATGTCTTATATAACAATGTACATTTGATTAGTAATCGTTGCTGCATTCATCCAGCTGGATCCCACTTTTGCCATTGAGTGGTCATCTCTCACGCTTGCTTTGGGTTTTGTCTTAAAGATGGCTAGCTGTCTATTTTGTTACTTATCCCCAATGCTGACCTTTTTGATATCAGTCTGTTATATGGTGCCTTATCAATAGTCTTCAGGAAATCCTGATGTTATATCTACTGCAATTAGTTGTGAGCACTGAAAATCACTGCTAAAATTTGGATTGCTTGTGCCAACACACTGCTGGCAACTATAATAATGACTTTTGTCTTTATGGACATTTTGAATCCGTGCACTAATCTGTGAGTGCAGTGGTTCAGCTGCCAGATTACAAATGTGCGATCTTTTCAAATGTGTGATTTATTTTATTTTGTTCCCGGTTTTTGGCTAACCAAATGTGTTTTTGGCTAGCTGGTGCTTCATGCAGAGTGACAATGTTATCTTCTAACTGAGTTGATTAAATGTTTACTGAGTATATCTTAGGACAGATTCCAGCTAGTACAACAGTGTACTTTGGCTGTAGAAGTGCATTCTGTCGCAGCACCTTGGCATAGCTGCAGACTCCTGGGCTGCTTTGCTGAGAGGCAACAGCAAAGACCTTGGGTGTGTGGTAGCGGTGCAGGTGTGACCGCTGTCATCCTGAGAGAAAGAGAATGGTTTTTGAACTGTACGAGGAACATCTCCCTCCCCCTCTCCCCCTCTCCCCCTCTCTACTCAATCCATTCAGCTCCTTCCAATATACCTAGCAATCCGTGACAGTCCGACTGTGCAGACTGTCACATCAGACAACTTTTGAGTGTGAGACTCCATGCCTGTTAGAGCACTGCTATCCAGTGATCACTCAGATACTTGGTCCTCATGACCGAGAGAAAAATCTGAGCATTGACATTAACTGCAATTCTAAGGCTCTTGAGTAGACTTATAGCTCGGGTTGTGGTTGGCTGGCTTGCTGAGCTATTTCATTCCATGGACATTTCATTTACCCTGCTCGGTAACATTATCAGTGCAGCCTCAGGTGAAGTGCTGTTATGTTTTTCCACCTGGTATTAAACGCTGTGGTCCATTGGAATTGGGTACTTCATTTCCAGTTTTTCTTCACAGTGGTGTGTATATATAGGGTCCAGCTCTGTTTGTCGATGGCCTTGGTGGAAAACCAAGTCTCTAGAAGTTCCTGTGCTTGCCTGTGTTTGGCCTGACCTAGCATCCTGATGTTGTCCCAATTGAACTGGTGGTCCTCCTTATCTGTGTGAATGGAGATGGGTGAGCTTTTGTCATGCCTTTTTGTTTCTAGTTGGTGTTCTACGCCAACTGCTAACTCGAACCAGAGACCCTTTACCTGCTATGGACAGAACCAACATGATATAGAAGAACCCATGCAAAGACTGCGACAAGCATTACATTAGACGGACAGAAAGGAAACTGGCCACAAGATTACATGAACGCCGACTAGCAGCAAAACACACAACCAATACTCACTCATCTCCATTCACATGGATAAAGAGAACTACCAGTTTGATTGGGACAGCATCAGGGTCCTTGGACAGGCCAAACAGAGACAAGCACTGGAATTCCTAGAGGCTTGGCTTTCTACCAAGAAGGCCACCAATAAACACAGAGTTAGACCTTATATATACACATCACTGCAAAGAAAAATTGGAAATGAGGTAACCAATTCCAATGGACCCCCGAGTTTAAATAACAGGTGGGAAAATACAACAACAAACACTCATTGGAGGCTGCACTGATGTTGCCCATGAAACATCAGCGAAGTAACCAACCAGATTGGTGAGCCAACCAACTATGGGTCTAGGCCCAAAACGTCAGCTTTTGTGCTCCTCTGATGCTGCTTGGCCTGCTGTGTTCATCCAGCTCTACGCCTTGTTATCTCGGATTCTCCAGCATCTGCAGTTCCCATTGCCTCAACTGCTGTTGAGATTCTGTCAGGCCAATGGGGAGTCTCACCATATTTCGAGAATAATTCTGTTCTTTTGGTGGGGGAGGGTGAAGAGTGTGATGGAAGCAAGCAGATACTTAAGTAGCCACTCTTGAGTGCTCCTGTACACTGGGTCCCCAGGAATCAATGTCCTGCCCACGGTGAGCTGCCAGTCAATCAGAGACCAGCATCAGCACTTTTTACTATCTCCGAGACCAGCAGAGTTTGGTTTCCGGGGATAAGGGTTTTTCCATCGGGATGGCACCAGAATTCCAATTCAGAGGGCTCTACTCTCACTGAGGAGGTTCTGACAAGATTTATTTAAACATTCACCTGTGGGACATGCACATCGCGAGCTGGGCCAGCATTCATTTGGAATATTGTGTTCGGTTCTGGTGGCCTCAGTACAGGAAGAATGTGGAAGCTTTAGAGAAGGTGCAGAAGGGATTTACCAGGATGCTGCCTCGACTGGAGGGCAGGTCTTATGAGGAAAGGCTGAGGCATTAGATGCATTTAAACAACTCCTGGATAGGTGCGTGGATGATTAGTATAAAGTAGGGTATGCAGGGCACTTTGATCTCAGTAGGATAACAGGTCGGCACAACATTTTGAGCTGAAGGGCCTGTGCTGTGCTGTACTGTTTTATGTTCTAGGCCTCCTGACATTTAAACGCAGTTCAAAAACCAGTTCAGATTTTGATGTCTTTACTTAAACTGGTCCTCTCTCTGTGAGGTCCCAGGTAACATTCAACATCTGCCCTATTACCCAACCTTCCGTCTTTGCATCTTCCCATCACTCTCATACAGTGTGATTTGAGTCTCCATGGTTCTCACGTTTTTTTTCATCCCACCAACTTCTGCATTAAAAGGATTTTTTTTTGTTTTTGCCATTTCAAACGACTCCAGCAGAAAGCCATCAACAAACACATCATCCCCTCACTCCCCTTGTCTGTTTTTCATGAGGATTGTTCCCTCCAGGATACCCTGCTCCATTCATTGACCACCAGCACCAACCCCCTTTCCCGCAAAACCTGCCCATTGACCACCTCCCTGTTCATCATCCAAGGCTGATCTGGCCTACTGCATTTGCTACACCCAGTGTGGCTCAATGTACGTTGGAGAAACCAAGTGCAGACTGGGTGACCACTTCGCAGAACACCTCCAGTCCATAGACAAGCATGACCCTGACCTCCCGTAACAGGTCAAATTAACACAGCATTCTGCTCGAGCACCCACTTGTCTGTCCTCTACATGCAGCAATGTTCCAGTGAATTATGGTGCAAGCTGGAGGAAAAACATCTCATCTTCAGTCTAGGTACTTTATAGCTTTCTGGGCTCAATATTAAGTTTAGCACCTTAAAATTGTAACTCAAGTCCCATTCCTTCCTTAGAAACAGTAGGAACTGCCGACATTGGAGAATCTGAGATAACAAGGTGTAGAGCTGGATGAACACAGCAGGTCAGGCAGCATCAGAGGAGCAGGAAAGCTGACGTTTCAGGTCTGGATCCTTCTCCAGAAAGGTCCAGACCCAAAACGTCAGCTTTCCTGCCCCACTGATGCTGCTTGGCCTGCTGCATTCATGCAGCTCTACACCTTATAGTTTATTTCCTGAGATAATGACCTTTGTATCGTTAACTTGATGAGTGTGTCGTTTTTGTTCCCTGATTGCTTAACTAGCCTTAATTTTAATTGGCTAAATCCAGTTGGGAACTTGATGATTAATCTCTTTGATCCTTTATTTTTCAGACACAGTTATGAGGAACTGGAAAGAAAGCTGAAGCAGATTTCCTCAGAGAAAAGTAGCCTCCTTCAGCAGCTCTCAAAATCAGCCACAGAATTGCAAGGAATGAAAGGAAACCTTCAGGTTGGTTAACTGTCCTTGACAACCATCTTCAAGATTGTTAAACCATTTGGTAGCATCTTTCATCAGCCTCTGGGGTAGAAATAATCTTTCACACTGCATAAAATTAATATAACAGAGACGGCAACGATAAATACAAATTTTGTGTCAGTAACACTCAATCCAATTATAGACTGGAATTTAAGGGAATGGTTGTAATGGTTGAACCTAAAACCTAGCTTCTGTGAAATATGAAGTGATTTACAAAATATGTGGAAGTAATGGCCTGTTGATAAGGATTTTCTAAACAGTCCAGAGTATAGAAATCGGTGAGTCATAGTGTAGCTGTATAGAATTTTGGTTAGACCACATTTTGGAATATGGTGTACAGTCTGGCCATCACACTAGAAGACTGGTATGGAATCTTTGGAGAGGGCACAGAAATGGTTTACCAGATGTTACCTGGTTCAGAGGGTATTAGCTTTGATGAAGGATTGGACAAACCTGTTTTGATTTCACCTTAACATCGAAGGATGAGGGTCAACCTGAGAGAAGGTTACAAAATTGAGAGGAATGTATAGTTGGACTTTTTTTTAAACCAGGGTAGAAACATTAATCCAAAACGTCAGCTTTTGTCCTCCTGAGATGCTGCTTGGCCTGCTGTGTTCATCCAGCTTCACACTTTGTTATCTTAGAAACGTTAATTACCAGGGGACATACCTTTAAGGTAAAAGGGGCTAAGTTTAAAGGAAATGAGAGGGGCAAGCTTTTTTTTTCTTTACAAAGAAGGCGGCACGGAATCCATTGCCAGAGGGGTAGTGGAGGCTGATACATTAGCAACATGTTAGGCGCTACCTGGACAAATATGTTAATTGGCAGGGAATAGAAGAGCATGGACTGTGCAGATGCAAATGGCAGTTAGTTCAGAAAGGCATCATGTGTCAGTACAGTCTTGGGGTGCCAAAGGGCCTGTTTCTTGCACTGTACTGTTCTTTTGTTCTTTTTTTTCTTTTTGTTCTATGACCCTACCTCTTAGCCTGCAGATCTGGTTCATGTCCCACCTGCTCCAAAGGTATGTAATGACACCTGCGAACAAATTAGAGTACCATGGGATTTTGATCAGATGGGCCAATGGGCCGTGGAGTCTAATTTTAGAGAAATGTGACGTGCTCCATTTTGGAAAGGCAAATCAGGGCAGGGCTTGTACGCTTAATGGTAAGGTTGTGAGGAACGTTGCTGAACAAAGAGACCTTGGAGTGCAGGTTCATAGTTCCTTGGAAGTGGAGTCGCAGGTAGACAGGATAATGAAGGCGGCATTTGGTGCACTTGCCTTTATTGGTCAGTGCATTGAGTTATAGGAGTTGGGAGGTAATGTTGCAGTTTTAAGGACATTGGTGAGGCTGCGATAGGAATACTGTGTGCAGTTCTGGCCTCCCTGCTATAGGAAGCATGTTGTGGAACTTGAAAGGGTTCAGAAATGATTTGCAAGGATACTGCCAGGGTTTGTTCTATAGGGAGAGGCTGAATCAGCTGGGGCAATTTTTGTTTTGTTGCTAAAGCATCAGGGGGTGAGGGGGTGACCTGATAGAGGTTTATAAAATCACGATGGGCATGGATAGGGTAAATAAACAAGGCATTTTGCCCAGGGTGGAAGAGTCCAAAACCTGATTGCATAGGCTTAAGGTGAGAGGGGAAAAATG
This sequence comes from Stegostoma tigrinum, assembly GCF_030684315.1. NCBI lineage: Eukaryota > Metazoa > Chordata > Chondrichthyes > Orectolobiformes > Stegostomatidae > Stegostoma > Stegostoma tigrinum. Next base: position 56,026,196 of record NC_081370.1, on the reverse strand, counting down.
TAAAATGGATGTATGGGGCAACTTTTTCACGCAGAGTGTGGAGCATGTATGGAGCTGCCAGAGGAAGTGGAGACTGGTACAATTACAACATTTAAAAGGCATCTGGATGGGTCCATGAATAGGAAGGATTTAGTGCAATATGGGCCAAATGCTGAAAAATTGAAATATATATATTGGATATCTGGTTGGCATGGATGAGTTGGACCGAAGGGCCTGTTTCTGTGCTGTATACCTGTATGACACTAACAAGTTGGTTAGAAAATACTGACCATGATGATGAAGATGAGCATCATTACCTTATTGTAAATGCTGAACTCAACTCTGAATATTCATGTTGTAATTTCTGAGTCAACGGAGTGCATACACTCTTGTTCTGATTTACATGCCGCTAGCACTAACGATTCCTGTACCAGTTGAGGCCACCTTGAGGATCCCACCCTCTCAACCTTGCCCCTTGCCTGAGGTTTGCTGACATTCCACTTAAACCAATACCAGTTATATCTGCTCTTGCTCTCGCTGTCTCCCATTGTCTCTCTCTTTCTTGCTTGCTCTCTCCCCCACTTTCTCTCTTTCTGCATCCCCCCCACGAAAAAAAAACAAGGCAGTGGTTGTCTGGGACTATGGTGACTTTAACGAATTCATGTGGTAAAGTTTTATCGGTTGGGGCTTTCAAGTCTTAACAAGTTAATAGGTGTTTCAGTTGTGATAAGGATATGACTGTTCCTGGTGTTCACCACATAGCTCAAGTGACTTCAGCAATGTTTTAGAAGGCCAAGTCAAGGGACTGTGCAGGCAAAAGCAGAAAGTTCTGAAGAAGTCATACCAGACTCAAGCTGTAAACACTGTTTCTCTCTCCACAGATGCTGCCAGAATTGCTGAGTTTCTCCAAGAAATAGCTACCATTTTTCACCTAACTTTTTAAAAGTTTTTTTTTAACCCTTTTTGCAACAATACAGTCAAAACGTAGCCTGGATGCACTTTACAACCTCTCTATTGTGTCCATTAAATTCATTAATCTCAAATTCTGAGCATTGTTCCTTCCCATCCCTGTATCCTTGCTGAATTTTGTGAACTGATGAGCTCTTTAATATGTGTAATTAGGTACGCTGATTTAGGATTCACAAAAAAATGTTCAAGTTCACTTCTTCTATTAGGATCCCAGTAGTGACCAAAGGGTAGAATTCAAGTTCTGTTTCAGATTTCACATTGGCCTCAGGATCACATACTCCACCCAACCCCACCCCACCCCACCCCACCCCTGCTGCCACCACCACCCTGCCCCCAGGTGCTTCTGCCCCACAACCTGAGCCACCTCTTGAGATTGTATCAGAGATAATGGGAATTGCAGATGCTGGAGAATCCAAGATAATAAAGTGTGAAGCTGGATGAACACAGCAGGCCCAGCAGCATCTCAGGAGCACAATGATGCTGCTGGGCCTGCTGTGTTCATCCAGCTTCACATTTTATTACCCACCTCCTTTGAGATTTTTTTTAGGAAAGCAAAACAGCTGGATGTGTAGACTGTTGCAGCACACTCTCCACCCCTTCTCCTTTATCCGCCACCCAGGCCTATTTACACCGGGCAGTGCGACTTCCCAGTGGAGGGTTGTCTAAGCGAAAGTCCTCCTTTTTTCCCCACAGGGCTCTGGGCTGATGGGTGTTGTACGCAGCAGTCGCCTGTAATCACAGATTGGGGTGGCTCACAGACTCCCAGCCCAATTGTTTGTTTCATGGAGCTGTGGAGCCCATAGACCATGCGCATATTAGTTGAGGGCATTTACACTCCCTCTTTAATTAATTACCTAACAAACCTTCTCTGCTTTTTGGTTGCACTCCAGCTCCACTCCCCTGATTTTCAGGCAGAGGGGTGAGAGCTGGTCGGAGAGTCTCCTCATGGACCTGGCCAGACTGGCTGTTAACGGGTGCAGGCAGCAGTCCACGGAGGGGTTTATTTCTGCCGACTGTCTGCCCCTCTTCTGCAGCTATGTTTGAACCCGGTATCCTTGGAAAGGGAGCACACAGTACTCTCGATGCCTTCAGGGAGTGGTGGGCACAGTGTGGATTGGAGTATATTATTTTCCCCCCCTCCAATTCTATTTTGATTTGATCCCTACCAGGCTTTGCTTGTAATTGGTTCCCTGGCCATATGGCCGTTTTTCCTGCTGTTGGAAATGTCGAAAACACCATTGTACAAACAATTATACTCACTAAGTCCCTACATAACAAAACGTGGGTGCTGTGGGGAAAAATAAGCATTGCCAAAAAAAAGTCAAATTTTTTAAAAAATTCTCTTTTTGGAAGGGCGAGTAGTGGCCTGGGCTTTCCAAGGCCTAGATAATTAGTTTTGAAGTAGAGATGGACGTCGGGCACAAGGACCCTGCAGAATCCCTGTTGCGTCAAGGAAATTAAGAGGTAATTCCCATATGCCTGGAATTCCTCACAAATGCCCATTGAAATCGACAAATTTGAAGGGTTCTGCTGCAGTAAAGTTCATAGTTAGACTAGCTATTTTTCACCAACTCCTAAATAACTATAAAATGACTGTCCAATTTAACACTCGCACCCACATCACCACCTCCTCCAGACCCTGACTCGACCATCTCTACCCCAGGGGCCTGACATCATACTGTCGTCATCCCTGACAGCCCTGTACTGCCAGACTGACACCATTTCCCTCCTCCATAAACAAACCTGATACTTCCAGACCCCTTTCACCCTGCTCAACCCAATTATCTCCTGCATGGCTCGATGTATCCTATCCCCGCACTTGCCAGATTGCCTTGCTATATTGTGCCTTTATCTAATGCCTTACCCACCTGTCATGCAACCCTCTATCCATTTGGCAGGCTCCCACTTAGAATGCCAGCAAGTTTGATGCCAATCTCATACCCACCTGAGCACACCAAGTGCATGACATCTTTCTTCTAACTATTTGGCACTCTGCCCCCTCTCCACCTGACAACCTAGTTACCGAGCATCCTACCCTTTTGGCTCCCCAGCCTCACACTTGCCTTGCATACTCACCCTTCCACAGGAGTTGTCTTTAATGGTGGGCCTTTGAATTTGATGACTGACCGTATGAGGAAAGACAACATAATTTGTCTTCTCCTGGCTGTCTGTCTACGCTACGAAGGACTTGTCAGAATGGAAGTACAGCGTGCTATTTCGAATCCCCCTCCTCTTCCCCAACCCCCCTACCTTACCGATCAGAACCACCTGGCATAAATGCAGAGCTCTTTCACCACGTCAGAAAAGAAGGGGAAAAATGGCAATCTGCATGTGATTGCCAGTCAGTGGAAAATGCAACTCAATAGGGTGGCACGGTGACTCAGTGGTTAGCACTGCCGCCTCACAGCGCCAGGGACCCGGGTTAGATTCCAGCCTTGGGCGACTGTCTGTGTGGAGTTTGCACATTCTCCCAGTGTCTGCCTGGGCTTCCTCCGGGTGCCCCGGTTTCCTCCCACAATCTAAAGATGTGCAGGCTAGGTGGATTGGCGATGCTAAATTGCCTGTAGTGTTCAGGGGTTTTTGGGTTATAGGTGAATGGGTTGCTTCAAGGGGCAGTGTGGACTTGTTGGGACAAAGAGCCTGTTTCCACACTGTAGGGAATCTAATCTAATCTGTGTTCCTATAATTTAGATAATACGTTATATGCTTCGCGAGAAAGTCTATGCCCTCAATATCTACCAGCACATCATAAAGGATACCTGCTGCTAGCACTTGTTTTTGTTTGGGGGATGATCCTTTGGTGATTTATTGTCACTAACACTTCTTGTAATTCTTGACTTTGACACTTGTATAAAGTGATGAAAAATTAATGAGCACAAGCCTCTGGCAGAAGACGCTCATGTCTGCCATGGTGGGATTCGACCCCAGGTCCCCAGAATGCTACCTGAGTCTCTGGATTAATGATTCGTTGATGATACTATTAGGCCATCATCTTCACTTAATTGTCCAATGACAATACCACTGCACCATCCTCTCCAGATTAATTGTCCAATCATGGATACCACTCGACCATTGTCTTTAGATTAATCATCCATTCATGATACTACTAAGCCACCATCTCCAGACTAATTGTCCAATGATAATATTACTAGGCCATTGTCTCTGGGTTAATCATCCAATGATAATGCTACTAAGCCATTGTGTCCCCAGTTTAGTCAAACACATTGTTGCTGGAGTTCCTCACTGTGAAAATTCTTTAGGGAATTAGCTATAGGGAAGTAAAGACCAGGTCAGCAGAGGGAAGCAGGAATGATGAATAAACAAGCATGAGGAATGTCAGTGCAAAAAGAATGACCAAATTCAATCTGAGCATTCTTCCAAACTGACATTTTTTTAAAAATCCAAACCCTTGAAATAAAACTATTTTCCAGTGTTGGTTGTCAGGTGCAGTGAGGCAGGCCAATTTTATATTGGCCATCAAACTAATTTTTCTGTTTGTTTGAACCAATATTACAAAAATTAAATTTGTGACAAAATCTGGGCTGCAAAATGAAAACAAACAACCAGTTATGTCACTTGTTTCTCCTCCCAGTGATGTGATGGCTTCTATAAAACTCTTTGGATTAATTCCGAAGAAGAGTGCCATTATATCAGTTTGCCAAAACATATTCTTAACTTCATCTCAGAACTTCCTTGCCAATTTTTCCAATGCTATTTTCTGCCAGTTGCATAAATTCGATTGAACTTAATTCAAACCACAAGACCATAAATTGATCTACTCCCAATCCTTTCAGCCCCTTGAGTCGACTTAACCATTTGATAGGATCATGGCTGATCTGACATTCCTCACATCCACTTTCCTGCCCTATCCCTGCAACCCTTGATGCCCTGATTGATCGAGAATCTATCTCAGCCTTCAATAGACAATATGTGCAGGAGTAGGCCATTCGGACCTTCGAGCCAGCACCCCTATTCATTATGACCATGGCTGATCATCCACAATCAGTATCCCGTTCCTGCCTTATCCCCATAACCCTTGATCCCACTATCTTTAAGAGCTCTGTCTATCTCTTTCTTGAAAACATCCAGAGAGTTGGCCTCCACTGCCTTCTGGGGCAGAACATTCCATATATTCCACCACTCTCTGGGTGAAGAAGGTTTCCCTCAACTCTGTTCTAAATGGCCTACCCCTTATTTTTAAACTGTGTCCTCTGGCACCCATTAATATAAACAAGGATTCTGCCCTACAGCGCTCCTGCAAGAAGTCCCAAATCACTTTATATTGTAACTGAATGCTATTTTACATAAAGAAATCTTGATACTAATTTTGAGTGCAATTTAAATAAGGTACTAAGGAACTATGCATTATGATTATAACAACAGAGATGTGTTAGTGGCTCTTTTCACACTACAATGGTCCGGATTTTGTTGAAAATCCAACAGAATTTAAATTAAGCACCTCCCAGTGAGCAACTCGCGATGTGAAGGAGGTATCCTTGTGAAATGTGAATCCCAATAAGTTGCTGGATGATATGCTACATTCCTCAGTCAGTTTAATAGATTTTTAATGCAAATTTAGACATGCAATTGCAGCGTGGCACAATATATGCCCATTAAACACAATGCAAAAAAAGCAAATCTGGCAAGTAACAATGTAAGAATTTATTTTTAAATTGCTGTGATAATTAAGAATATGTGCCAAGTAACAGCTCTTGTGCAGAAAGGATAAATTTTAGTGTGGAGTCTTATTTCGTCAGGTTATGAACTGCTTTTGGAGATTAAGTGTTATGTTTACAACAAAAATGATATTTTACCTGGTTTTTATTTATTGTCCTTTCTCTTAGTCCAACCTTTCTTTACTTCTCTGTGTCTCATTATACCTGATTTAACATTGAGTTCACCCATTCTTATTTTCCTTTCTCGTCAGTCCATCCTCAACTTAATTTTTGATGTTTTACTCACCTTGGAGGAGAAGAGAGATCCTTTTGTTTTTATTTGTCCCTTTGTTCACTACAGCACCATATATCCTTTTGCTCTTGCTGCGTCATTACCAGCTCAATTACTGAAATCACACTGGCAAAAGAAAACATAAATCAGTTGGACACACTGTAATAAAATCCATGACTTCGTCTTACAAATGGGATGGGTGTCACAGTTGTATTCAGCATTAAATACGGAGCCTTGCTTTAGACAAAGCCAACAGCTTAAACCAGTGCAGTCAAAAACCTTAAGCAGGACCAAGTTCAAGGAAAACATCATGCAGAATCATTTAACTTGATTTTTAATTTTCAACACAAGTAAAACAGAATACAACATTGCCTTCTGATTTTGTCTCAGCACTGGAAGTGTGCGGTAAGCCATTCAGCTGGCAGTATCGAAGTAGTCTTCTGTCAGTTGATATGTTTTGGAGCATGCTTTGTAAAGGGATTTCAGTCGTTTTGAAAGAGGAAGTATTTGAATAATTTATTATTAAATATCCTGGTTCTTTCTGATGATCCTAAGTAGTGTTATTGTTGCTTGTGTGTGTAAGCAGCCTACAGGGACTCGAGTGCTATTTTCAGAGGGATATTTTTATGTAATGCTTCTATTCTAGAAAGAAAATGATAGTGATTACCTTTTATTGCAACACTTGCTAATTCCATTCTCCTTTTGTACCAAAGGAATTGACAGGTTTATCATTTTTAGCATTTAAACGTTTATTTATGCATATCAGTAAGCCATGAGCTTTAAGTAATGCATTTATCAAAAAAAATTGCGAATAGAACTCCATAAATGATAAACTGTATTTTACACACCACCAGTAGTAGGCAGGTGGATATAGGGATTGGAGAGGAGAGACAAGTTAATGTTCTACATATTTGATGCCATCTATATGGATTTTAGTATTGCCTTTTGATAAGATCTCACAAGACAAACTGGTTATCAAACTAAAAACGTATTGAATCCAAAGTAGTAAGTTTAATCCATAATTAACTCCAAGGCTAGAGACAAAGTATAATCTATTACCTTCTTCAGTGGCTGGGACGTTATTTCCACTGAGGCTCCAAGGGATCAATGATCAGTCACTGATTGAAGGTGCATGTGCAACATTGCTGAAGAGTGACACCAAATGCAAGTATGAGAAAGGAGGATAAAGCCATCTAAGTGTGACATTACAGGAAAATTGAGTTTTTAAACCAACACATGACCAGGAACAGTTTATCGGCAAGGGAAAGGGAGCTAATTTGTAAATCATGGTGAGGAATTTCTATTTTGTTCTAACTTTCAGTTTATAATTAAAAAGACAAGACTAAGAGTAAATTAAGTTTTAAAAAAAAAATTACTAGAGTTGAGCTAAGTAAAGTGCCATAAGCATGTGAGGTTAAGGTATGATAGGTCAGCCCAGCTAAATTGAATTTCTGTCTTGTGACATGGCGAGCCATGTACGCTCCTTGGTCTGGATGAGCCTGTGAAGGAAGTATCACTAGTTCCACAAGCTTGAGCTCTGGATATTAGATCTTGAGGAGCGGTAAGGATCACTAAGGTGTACCTGGTGTGACAGAGAACTGCATGCATGGCACATTCAGAGAGCCATTCTCTCTGCACATTATGGGCAAGCAGACAGAGGAATGGGTGATCACCAGGCAGTCCAACTGAAGTAGCTGATAGTGCAGGAGTATGCAGACATCCCATCCTCACATAGACAGCTGGAAGATATTAATGGACAAGTCAGGTGGGCAGATTAATTGGAAATGAGGTTCAGCCCAGAGAAGTGTATACTAATTAATTTGAGGGGCAAACACAACACACAGATATACACGCAAAACAAAAAAACAAATGGCAGGATGGTCTGAAATACAGAGAAACCAGAGAGACAGTATGATTTGAGTGTATATGCAGATTCCTTACTGTGGCAAGATTGGCAACAAAAGAATGCAGATGGGATACTTGCCTTTCTAAGATAAACGTCGACTATAAGTTAATAAACAAAGAATAACAGATAATGGGGATATGAAACAAACAAAAACAGAAATTGCTGGAGAAACTCGAGTTTCGGGAGAGAAACAGTTAAAGTTTTGAAAGTGGTGACCCTTCTTCATAATCTCCTGATTGGCAAGTGGACTAATCAGTCAACATTTTTGATTTCATGCAGTATATATGTTGGTTTTCACCTCAAATTTGAATTCTTCTGAAATACCCTGATCTAAGTGAGCATCAAGACAAAAAGCTTGAACAGAATCTGCATTTTTTTAAAACAATAGATTCTGGGAGGACAAGTTATGGGAGCCTATGGAAAGCAGGGATTCAATACCTTCTATAGCCATTTGTACAATCTGGATGGAAAATTTAAGTACCCCAATTTAGTGACTGCTTTGTCAAAAGAACAGAAAATTGTACAGAAAATAAATTCAGTAAAATAAATGAGATAAACCAAGAAAGATAATATGCTGTATAGCGTAAATTCTAAAGAGCGTACAGGAGCAGAGGACATGTTTGCAATAGGACCTAATCGTAGTAGGAGGTGGAGACCAGGGGTAAGAAGACTCAAATGTTCTAGGCTTTGTCACTACAGGCCCTATAGTACAAGTGCTTAACCTCTAAGAACTGTCTTCAACTGGGGCATAACATTCAGTTCTGAGCAGCTGACATCAGAATGGATGTGAAGGCATTAAACAGGATGTTGAAGACTATCAAAGAATGCTTTTAGGGATGATGAACTTCAGTAATGCAGACCAACTAGAGAAATAATGGCAGTGACCCTTGGAAGGGTCAAAATCATGAGGTCAGGACAGAATCGACAAGACAAACTGTTCACATTGGAAGGATCGAGAATCAGAAGGCATGGATTTAATGTGTTTTGCATTTAATGCCAGCATGAAGAGAAACTGAGGATGTGATGGGGGCAGATTCAGTCAAGAAATTCAAGAGAGCATATATTTATTACTTACAGATAAACAATGGAAAGAATTATTGGAAAAGACAGGAGTATCCCAACTTTAATTGCTTCCTTGATCATCCAGCATTGTGTCAATGTGGTAAGAGGACGCACATGATCCCAATTCATGCAGCAGATCACAGAAGCCTTTTAAACAAACCATAACTCTGGCAATATTTATTATTTGATTGTACTATTTCACAGTGTATATTCTGTGTCTTTATCCACTTTCAAATGATCTTCCAATACATGTTATGTTCACCAGTGAATTTTCCTTTTAGAAAGAAGCAGCTCGACGGTTTTAATGTGGAGCCATTGGTCTGATGACAAAGATCTTGTTTTAAAACAAAAAAAAGTAAAATTCCCTGAAGCTCTAAAGGTTATAGGCTGCTCTGTCATTAGACGGAGGTGACTGGTGATGAGTCTAAAGTAAGGGTTTTGGTGCCTCAGGCAAAGAGACGAAGTTGAGAAGGTGGGAATTTCATAGTGAACTCAACTGGTACATGAAATCCTTTCTGACTGTGCTGTTTCCACAAAACACTTACCAGATCTTGAAAACCGATGAGGCAGTTGCTAAAAATGACGTGCAGAAACTCTTGGAGATCAACCAGAAGCAAACGTGAGTATATTTTGTTTTATCGTTCACTACTTTGTTAATAAAACTGTTACTAATCCAGTTAAACGAATTCCCCCACGGCATCCCAAAACTAGCCCAGCTCATCCCCTCCCCCCACTACATCCCAAAACCAGCCTGTCCCCGCCTCCCTAACCTGTTGTTCCTCTCACCTATCCCTTCCTCCCACCTCAGGCCGCACATCCATTTCATACCTACTAACCTCATCCGGCCTCCTTGACCTGTCCGTCTTCCCTGGACTGACCTATCCCTTCCCTACCTACACTCTTCTTTTCTCTCCATCTTCGGTCCGCCTCCCCCTCTCTCCCTATTTATTCCAGAACCCTCTCCCCATCCCCCTCTCTGATGAAGGGTCTAGGCCCGAAACGTCAGCTTTTGTGCTCCTGAGATGCTGCTTGGCCTGCTGTGTTCATCCAGCTTCACACTTTGTTATCTTAAACATATTGTACATGTTTTTCTTTCTTACTGATCATGTGATTTAAATATATGATGCATAGTGAATATTTACCTTTTATTGGAAATCCATGAGCTATGGAAGATTTCAGAACAAGTCTCGATTGACCAAAAAGTGAACTTTTGAGCCTGTTGGCTGAATCATATGCCTGATAGATGTGCTAATCATTTAAAGAAATTCTGAAAGCTTGTGGAATATGTTCTGTTTAATGCCAACAGGTCCTCAAATTGAACCTAGATTAATCATTTCCTTCCCAATTGCATTGACCTTTTTGGTACAACCCATGAATATAATGACCAGAATAAAAAGTCATGATATGGAGGTGCCGGTGTTGGACTGCACTGGGCAAAATCAGAAATTACACAACACCAGGTTGTTGTCTGACCTGGTTTATTTGAAATCACAAGCTTTTGGACCGTAGCCCCTTTGTCAGCTGAAGTGTGAGAGAAGAGCACACAGACACAGAATTTATAGGCTAAGAGATCAAAAGATTATGCAAATACTGTGAGTGGTGGGAGCTGAATAATAAGTAAAAGAATGACCTATAATCTGATTAAATCAAACAGAGAAATAACTACAAAAAATTAAAAATAAGGTGGTGCTGGAGGCAAACCCCATGACTGGAATAACATGATAGGTATAAGAGTTGAATGCCGAGGGTCTAACAAAAGTAATAAATAATCCAAAACTGTGCAAACTAATTCTAGTGGAGCGACCATAACAATTTATCGGGTGATCGTGTCAACAGGATAGTCAGGAAGATTTTACAGATACAGAACAGTATAGTGGGGTCACATATAGTGTGACATGAACCCAAAATCGCGGTTGAGGCTGTCAGTCTCTGCTGGGCAGTTCTGTGTTGTTGTGTATCCCATGTCTGTCTTGGTGGATGCTTACCCAAAGATTGGAGGCTGAATGTCCCTGACCGCTGAAGTGTTCCCCAACTAGGAGGGAACAATCCTGTCTGCTGATTATTGCATGATGTCCATTCTTCTGTGTCATCACATCTGTATGGTCTCACCAATGCACCATGGCTTTGGGTATCCTTTCATGCAGCATATAAGATAGACAATGTTGGCCAAGTCACATGAGCATCTGCCATGCATGCGGTGGGTGATATTCCCACATGTGAAGGTATTGTCCATGTCGATGATCTGACATACCTTGCAGAGGTTTTTGTGGCAGGGTTGTGTGGTGTCATGGTCAATGTTATCCTGAAGGCTGGAGATTTTGCAGCGAACGATAGTCTGCCTAAGGGTTGGCAGATGTTTGAAGCTGAGAAGTGGAAGTGTAGGCAAGATGCACGTTATCATCGATGACATGTCGAAGGCTACAAAGAACATGGAATAGTTTTTCCACTCCAGAGAAGTGCTAGACAACGAAGGGAACTCTCAGTTGTATCTTGTGTTTGGCTTCTGAGGAGGTCATTGCAGTTTTTTGCTGTGGCATGTCTGAACTTGTGACTGGTAAGTTGAGCATTGTATCCTGTTCTCATGAGGATGACCTTTTAAAGTCTTTAGGTGTCTATTGCATTCCTCCTCATCTGAGCAGATCCTGTGTATTTGTGGGGCTTGTCCATAGGGAATAGCTTTTTTAATATGTTTAGGTTGGAAGCTAGACATGAGCAGCACTGTGTTAGGTTATCCATTGACTTTTGGAAGAGTGACATATTAAGGTGTCTGTCCTTGATGGAAATGTGTGTCCAAGAATGAGATGGAGTCTAAAGAGTAGTCCATGATAGATCTGATGAAACTTGTTGATGTCACTATGTAATTGTTTCAGTGAATCTTCACCATAAGTCCAAAGGGAGAAAATGTCATTGATGTGTCTGACGTATAGCATTGGTTGGAGGTCCTGCACAGCAAAGAAGTATTGTTTGAACTTGTGTATGAAAATGTCGACGTATTGAGGTGCAAATTTGGTCCCCGAGGCTGCTCTGTGTCTGGATAAAGAACTGGTTGTTGAAGATAAAGAAGTTGTCGTCGAGGATGAAGCGGATGAGTTGTAGAAAGTAGGTTCATGTCACATTACATGTAAGCCCACCACACTGTTCTGTATCTGTAAAATCTTCCTTACTGTCCTGTTTTGACACTATCACATTGATAAATTGTTGTGATTGGTCTACCCTAATTTAGTTTGTACAGTTTTGGTTTACTTATTACTTTAGTTAGACCCTCAGCATGGAACTCTCTCTTATACATAATTCTGCTTTCCAATCATTCGTCTCCAGCACTGGCTTATTTTTAATTTTTTTGTAATTATTTCTCTGCCTCATTTAATCGGATTATAGGTCATCCCTTCACTTGTTGTTCAGCTGTTGACACTTTAAATCAGACTTTTTAACACTTTTTGGACACCTACAGAGACATTATACGACCCTCCACTCTCAGCATCTTTGTTCTTTTTGATCTCTCTGCCTATAAATTCTGGATCTGTGTGCTCTTCTCTCGCACTTCACCTGATGAAGGGGCTGCGCTTCGAAAGCTTGTGATTTTAAAATAAACCTGTTGGACTATAACCTGGTGTCATGCGACTTCTGACAGAATAAAAAAGAAACGTATCCTGTTAGACTGACCTTTTTATGCCCAAAATGCCTCAGAATGTTTTGTCATACTATTGGTAACATTATAAACAAATTAAATGCAGAGCTTCGAGGTCTCAACTCAACAGAACAAATGTGTCTTTATGCCACTTATAGTTAAGCCATTTCCTTTTTGGCCTCAGGCTCCCAGTTGTATAAACTGTTAGATAAAAAAGCCTCTTTGTATATAACTGGTGAGGGGCAATAAAATGTAATGTTTGATATTGTCCATTCATTTGCAGATTCTGCATAATGAGATAAATATATCAATCTAACTGTAATTGATGCGACATTGGGATACTGAACACTCATTCAGGGCCTTTCCTTTGGATTTCTAATACTGTATCAGAATAATTTAAGTTACAATGTTGCTAGTGTTTAAGTTGGGTCTCTATCACAAGAATTTGTACCTTGCAGACTTCCCTGTTTAATGGTTTAAATGTTATACATATTCTTCAACCTGCTCAGAGATATTATTTCTGAAAGAAATAGAACTTGAACCAGAACCTTCTGGCCCAGAGATAGAGACAATACCACCCATGTCTGAAGAACCTCTGAATTATTTCAACACAGCTGGCACTTAGATTTTTAAATCTATCTGTTTAGACATGCGATGACACATATCTGGAGCATATAGACCTGGGACTTATATCAACTGGCCAAGAAGTAGGAACTTTACCATTGTATTCTTCTAAATGTTATATCTTGTTGTTTTAGACAGTGTTTTGACACAAAGCTTGGGAACAGGAAACAGATGTGTCAATAATATTTTATCCTTCCAGGCCAGGTGAAATTATTGTGAAGTTGGGTAAAATATTTGTGGATTGGAAGGCAGGAAGTTACAATTTGATGTTTCTAAAATGATAGGTGGGGAGAGAGTGTGTGGTCTCTTTTTTTAAAGAGCTGATGATGTGTTTTTCTAGGCTTGGAGACTTAAAAAAAAGTCTGCAAGAAGCAGCAGGCACACAGCTTCTCAAATTGAGACATTTGTATCAGGAGTGGTTGATTTTTCGGCAACCAGTTTGGATATTAACTGATTAATTTTAAACCAGGCATTTAGACTAAACACAAATTAAATTTAAATCTGATGGTTTTTGACAACCTAGAACCAATAATATTGAAATAAATTTATAGATCAAGGATATAAAAGAATTGGGGTTTTGAAAATTGTTGTGTGAGCAGCTGCCTTCTGTTATTGTTGACATCCAGTAGCCTTAAAGAGAAAATCATTGGCTCTCTCAGAATTCTCTAAGCTCTCAAGAAAAAGATCATCTGACTAAGGGTGTAGCAACACTCTAGCTAATATTCCGGACACAAGGATTCGATTGAGAAAGGTATTCCTGACGGGGGAGAAAAAAAAAGTGGAGAAGGCCCCAAATGTTCTGGAAAATGTATCCAGGCTGTAATTTTGAGGGACTAAATTTTAAGATTCTTTATTTTTATTAATTTGCTTTGTGTAAGTGGGACTTGTATTTATTGGGACAGCATACTATTAGAATTTTCCTTTTTATTCAGGGAAAAGTAAATAGTTTAAGGAAGGAATTGTTCGTTTTGTTTGTAGTTCTGTTAATTTGATCAATGTTAGAGTTAGATAAATAATTTTGTATTGGTTGACGATAGAGTGAGTGAAAAGATTTCACTTAACCACACCTCTGTAACAGATTAGGAGTGTGAGAGGCAGGTTATACCACTTTTCACACTTCTTTTAACAGATTATAAAGCGAGGTTAGCCTCTCTGGGTGTTTCAGTTTTAGTTATCAGAGAGGGGGATTGTACTCTGGTTTGTAACAATATGGTAGTAAGATTTGGAACCATAATAGTGTACCGTATTGTTACAAATATAAGGAAGAGGAAATGGAATAGACCATAATGGCCCTTTTGAGCCAGTAAAGGTGGTATTGGGTGATAATTTGTGTCAACTGCTCACTCTACCTGTTTGTCATGTATGTTACTTTCACCATAACATCAAAAACCTGTTTATGTCAGCCCTTATATATTTGATGGAGAAGGTAGGGTGCAGAATTTCAAAGATTCACAAGGCTTTCAATCTCTCCTTATCTCAATCTTACTGTGGGTGGTGGGGGGAGCGGGGTAGCAGTGGTGTGCTAGCAAAATCTCCATGTGTCTACTTTGCAGGTCTCCTTCTGAATCTTGTACATTTCAATGGTATCACCTCTCTTTTTCTGCTAAATCCCTGGAATTACAGGAACAATTTGCTCAGCTTTTCATTAAAGCATAAGCCTGTGATCCCAAGAACCAAGGTGGTGGAGGCTCACTGTAATGCCCCCATGGTAAACATTCCCTTCATTAGAGATGCAGACTTAAACTATCTACAGTATTTTGATCCTCTAACCAAAACCCTTCTCAATGATGGAAAGACTTCTTTTTGCCTTTTTAAAAAGTCACCCGATGTTTCATTCTTTTTGCCACACTTACTAACATCATACTCATCTGTCACCTTGTTGCCCATTCACCTAACCTGTCTGTGTCTCTTTGTCACCTCCTTTGCATCACCTTAAGACCAGCATTCACACCTAATTTTGTATCACCAGCAAACTTAAATGCCTGACTCTTTCTAATCTTAAATCATTAATATGGATCGTAAATTGCTGAGATTCCAGTACTGCCATGGAATATTACCAATTTCAGCAAGCCAACTTAAAAACACCTTCGGAGACAGTAAGGAGTGCAGATACTGGAAGCTAGAGCCAATAAATAGGGAATAAAAATCAAAAGAATTGTGGAAGTTGTAAATAAGTAACAAACAAAGTTGCTGGAAAAGCTCAGCAGATCTGGCAGCATCTGTGAAAGATAAAGCAGAGTTAACACTTTGGGTCATTCCTCAGAACCCAAAATGTTAACTCTGTTTTCTCCTTCACAGATGCTGCCAGACCCACTGAGCTTTTTGAACAACATTTCCAGGTTTATTGAACAAAAACACTGGAAAAACACACCAGGTCAGACAGCATGCAAGGAGCACGGAACTCAACATTTCGGGCTGGACAAAGGGTTTCGGCCTGAAACATCTACTTTCCTGCTCCTCAGATTCTGTCTGACCTACTGTGCTTTTCCAGCTCCACACTTATTGACTTAAAAATAGCCTATGATGTTATCCAAACCCTGCTGTCTGTCCCTTAGCCAGTCCTCCATTCATGCAAATAAATGATCCCAAACTAATGTGACCTGTCTTTGTCTTTGAAGTGAGATTCTAATCAAGTATGTTTTGCAAATCCTGGTGTATTACATCTACTGGTTCCCCTTCGTCTACTCTACTCATTACATCTGCAAAAAAAAAAAACTGCAAGAACTTAGTAGAACTGGATTTCCCTTTCACACCAGAAAGACAATGCTCTAAAGGAACTCTCTTGGTGCCATAAATATTTTAATGATTTTGTGAAACCAGATTGACTGACTCTATCCAATGACACGATGATTTTCAAAATCACTTGTTACAGTTTTCTGAGTAATACATTCCAACTTTGTTTGATGACTTCCCTCAAAGCTAAACATCCTGCAATTCACTGTTTATCTCTTTCCCCCTCCTTCCTTGAAGAGGCACTTTAAATGTCCCAATTTTCAATCCTTTGGGATCATTGTAGAATTTAGGCAATTTTTGAAAGTCATAACTATCACACCCATTATTGGCCTAGATATTGCAAGGCACAAACAGTATCATACAGCAGCTTCTTTGGAAGCTGAAATGGTGAATGAGATGGTCGAGGGGAGGACCATTCTCCACGTAGTAGACTACCAGAAGAGGGCAAGGAGCAGCTGGCCTGGACAGTAATAGCAGCCAGGTCAATGTTGTCACCAGGATCAGTTGGAATAGGTGCCAATGTAGGAAAATCCAGTGATCTTTTGCACTCTACGATCTCACGCTTACACTAACACTGCCACTGTGCGTATGTTGTGGATCTTTTTATTTATTCATCTCTGGCTGGCCAGCATTTGTAGCCTTCCCCATTTACCCTTTAGAAGGCGGTGATTCATATTCATTGTGTTCACTGAAATTATGAGAGTAGATCTCATTATGACGTAAAAAACTCTGATAGGGCTGGACGGAGTGAATGCAAAGATGATGATGCCCCTAGTTTTGAAAAACAAGGGGCTGTGGGCTCAAGATACATGGGTCTGCCATTTGGACTGAGATCAGGAGATATTTGTTCAGAATGTGATGAACTTATGGAATTCTATACAATCAAAGGCCGTAGAGGCCAAGTCTCTGAATAAAGTTCAAACACAAATAGATTTCTAGACACTAAAATTATCAAGGGGCATAAAGAGGGAATGAGAGTGGGCTAGATAACAAAGTGTGAAGCTGGATGAACACAGCAGGCCAAGCAGCATCTCAGGAGCACAAAGGCTGAGGTTTTGGGCCTAGACCCTTCATCAGAGAGGGGGATGGAGAGAGGGTTCTGGAATAAATAGGGAGAGAGGGGGAGGCGGACAAAAGATGGAGAGAAAAGAAGAGAGGTAGGGAGGGGATAGGTCAGTCCAGGGAAGACAGACAGGTCAAGGAGATGGGATTAGGTTAGTAGGTAGGAAATGGAGGTGCGGCTTGAGGTGGGAGGAAGGGATGGGTGAGAGGAAGAACAGATTAGGGAGGCAGAGACAAGCTGGGCTGGTTTTGGGATGCAGTGAGGGGAGGGGAGATTTTGAAGCTGGTGAAGTCCACATTGATACCATTGGGCTGCAGGGTTCCCAAGCGGAATATGAGTTGCTATTCCTGCAACCTTCGGGTGGCATCATTGTGGCACTGCAGGAGGCCCGTGATGTACATGTCGTCTAAAGAATGGGAGGGGGAGTTAAAATGGTTCGCGACTGGGAGGTGCAGTTATTTATTGCGAACCAAGCGGAGGTGTTCTGCAAAGCGGTCCCCAAGCCTCTGCTTGGTTTCGCCAATATAGAGGAAGCCACACCGTGCACAATGGATACAGTATTCCATATTGGCAGATGTGCAGGTGAACCTCTGCTTAATATGGAAAGTCATCTTGGGGCCTGGGATGGGGGTGAGGGAGGAGGTGTGGGGGCAAGTGTAGAACTTCCTGCAGTTGCAGGGGAATGTGCCGGGTGTGGTGGGGTTGGAGGGCAGTGTGGAGCGAACAAGGGAGTCACGGAGAGAGTGGTCTCGCTGGAAGGCAGACAAGGATGGGGATGGAAAAATGTCTTGGGTGGTGGGGTCGGATTGTAGATGGCGGAGGTGTTGGAGGATGATGCGTTGTATCCAGAGGTTGGTGGGGTGGTGTGTGAGAACGAGGGGGATCCTGTTGGGGCGGTTGTGGCAGGGGCAGATTGGCGCACTGACCTCTACATCGCCGAGGCCAAATGCCAACTCTCTGACACCTCCTCCTACCGCCCCCTTGATCATGACACCACCCCCGAGCACCAAATCATCATTTCCAATACTATCCGTGACCTCATCACCTCAGGGGACCTCCCATCCACAGCCTCCAACCTTATTACTCCCCAACCCCGCACGGCGCGTTTCTATCTCCTTCCCAAAAACCACAAACCTGCCTGCCCTGGTCGACCCATTGTCTCAACCTGTTCCTGCCCCACCAAACTCATCTCCACCTATCTGGACTCCATTTTCTCCCCTTTGGTCCAGGAACTCCTGACCTGCGTCCTTGACACCACCCACGCCCTCCACCTCCTCCAGAACCTCCAATTCCCTGGCCCCCAACGCATCATTTTCACCATGGACGTCCAGTCCCTATACACCTGTATTCCTCATGCAGATGGCCTCAAGGCCCTCCACTTCTTCCTGTCCCGTAGGCCCAACCAGTCCCTCTCCATCGACACCCTCATCCGCCTAGCCAAACTCGTCCTCACCCTCAACAACATCTCTTTCGATTCCTCCCACTTCCTACAGACAAAGGGTGTGGCCATGGGCACCCACATGGGCCCAACCTATGCCTGCCTCTTTGTAGGTTACGTGGAACAGTCCCTCTTCTGCACCTACACAGGCTCCAAACCCCACCTCTTCATCCGTTACATTGTTGACTGTATCGGCGCCGCCTCTTGCTCCCCGGAGGAGCTCAAACAGTTCATCCACTTCAACACCTTCCACCCCAACCTCAAGTCCACCTGGGCCATTTCCAACACATCTGCTTCCTGGACCTCTCAGTCTCCAACTCAGGTAACCAGCTTATAACTGATGTCCATTTCAAGCCCGCTGACTCCCACAGCTACCTAGAATACACCTCCTCCCACCCACCCCACCCTCCTGCAAAAATTCCATCCCGTATTCCCAATTCCTCCGCCTCCGCCGCATCTGCTCCCAGGATGAGGCATTCCACTCCCGCACATCCCAGATGTCCAAGTTCTTCAAGGACCGTAACTTTCCCCCCACAGTGGTCGAGAACGCCCTTGACCGCATTTCCCGCATTTCCCACAATTCCCGCAACACATCCCTCACACCCCGCCCCCGCCACAACTGCCCAAAGAGGATACCCCTCGTTCTCACACACCACCCCACCAACCTCCGGATACAACGCATCATCCTCTGACACTTCCGCCATCTAGAATCCGATCCCACCACCCAAGACATTTTTCCATCGACACCCTTGTCTGCCTTCCGGAGAGACCACTCTCTCCGTGACTCCCTTGTTCGCTCCACACTGCCCTCCAACCCCACCACACCTGGCACCTTCCCCTGCAACCCCAGGAAGGGCTACACTTGGCCCCAGACCTCCTCCCTCACCCCTATCCCAGGCCCCAAGATGACTTTCCATATTAAGCAGAGGTTCAGCTGCCCATCTGCCAATGTGGTATACTGTATCCATTGTACCTGGTGTGACTTCCTTTACATTGGGGAAAGGAAACGGACGTTTGGGGACCGCTTTGCAGAACACCTCCGCTCGGTTCGCAATAAATAACTGCATCTCCCAGTCGCAAACCATTTCAACTTCCCCTCCCATTCTTTAGTTGACATGTCCATCATGGGCCTCCTGCAGTGCCACAATGATGCCACCCGAAGGTTGCAGGAACAGCAAGTCATATTCCGCTTGGGAACGTTGCAGCCCAGTGGTATCAATGTGGACTTCACCAGCTTCAAAATCTCCCCTTCCCCCACCCCATCCCAAAACCAGCCCAGTTCGTCCCCTCCCCCCACTGTATCCCAAAACCAGCCCAGCTTGTCTCTGCCTCCCTAACTTGTTCTTCCTCTCACCCATCCCTTCCTCCCACCTCAAGCCGCACCTCCATTTCCTACCTACTGACCTCATCCCACCTCCTTGATCTGTCTGTCTCCCCTGGACTGACCTATCCCCTCCCTATCTCCCCACCTATACTCTCCTCTCCACCTATCTTCTTTTCTCTCCATCTTTTGTCCGCCTCCCCCTCTCTCCCTATTTATTTCAGAACCCTCTCCCCACCCCCCTCTGATGAAGGGTCTAGGCCTGAAACGTCAGCCTTTGTACTCCTGAGATGCTGCTTGGCCTGCTGTGTTCATCCAGCTTCACACTTTCTTATATCGGATTCTCCAGCATCTGCTGTTCCCATTATCAAAGAGTACCCTGTTGAGATGATAGATGGTTGACGTGAGTCTGCCATTGAATGTAATGGGCTGAATAGCATATTCCTGTTCCAATTTTCTATATTTTTGTGAATTGCCATGAATCCCCCAAATTTATTAGCATGTTGGGTACCTTCGGTTTCTGGTATATAGTTTATATTTTTCCATTGTGAAGAGGGGGACAAATTGGTATTTGTTTTTTGTATTTTTAGCTTGGGGAATGAGAAGATGGTTAATTCTCTTTGATTCTGCCTTCTAAGAACCAATGTTTAGCAATTCGCTCTATTTGCATGCCAGTAAAAGCTCTGATGGTCATTTTTTAAATATTCCTTGCTCGTTTATTTTAAAATTCTTTTCTATAATGTCAATTTTCTGATCACCTTTGCTGATATCTGTAATTCTCCTAATCCTTGGGGCTATAGACCAATTCTTCATTTTTCATTTTGTTCTAAGCCTCTTAATCTAATACTATCCAAAACTTCTCTAGTGAGCTACAGATGAAGATGAAGTTTCTTATGGAGGTTTGACTTTTTAATAATAAAAATCCAATGAAAATTTGGAATAATTTCTTTAACTTGTTCCCCAACATTTATTCACAGCTAAAGCTTTCAATCAATTTGCCTGATCAACCTTAAGTAACTTTTCCCCTATATGATTGGCACCGTTTCAATTTAGGGTTTTAGATATCAGTTCCAACTATTTTGTCCTTTAAAATTTGGATGGAGTTTGTCGTGATCAAATGGTTATCATAAATTAGAGAGATCTTGATCAGATTCGGAAGTGGGCTGTGGATTGGCAAATGCAATTCAAGACAAATAAGTGTGATGTGTCGCACTTTGAAAAGTCAAATCAAAGGTAGGACTTAAACAGTAAATGGAAATGTCGAGGAGGATTGTGGAACAGAGGAACCTAGGAGTACAAACACAGTTAGTCGAAAGCGGCGTCCACGTGGACAGGGTGGTGAAGAAGGCATTTAGCATGTCGGCCTCCTTTAGTCGAGGCATTGAGTATAGGAGTTGGGATATTATATTACAGTTGCATAAGTCATTGGTGAAGCCACACCTGCTGTATTGTGCGCCGTTTTAGCCACCCTGTTATTGGGAAGACATGGTTAAACCGGAAAGTGTGCAAAGAAGGTTTACGAGGATGTTGCCAGGACTAGTAGGCCTGAGTTATAGGGAACAATTGGATAGGGATAGGACCTTATTCCTTGGAACGTAGGAGAATAAGGGTTGACCTTATCAAGGTGTATAAAAGTCATGAGGGGCACAGATGGAATGAATGCATTTAGCCTTTTTCCTAGCAGTGGGATTTAAGGTGAGAGGGGAAAGATTTAAGAAGGACATGAGGGGCAACTGCTTCATACAGAGAGTGGTGTGTATATGCCAGAGCAAGTAGATGAAGCAAGCACAATTGCACCATTTTAGAAAAAAACTCATTTGGACAGGTACGTGGATGGGAAAGGTTGCGAGGGATATGGAACTAGCCGAGTTGGCACCATTGTTAGCATGGATCACTTTGGCCTGAAGGGCCTGTTTCCATGCTCTATTACTCTATGACTCAATGACCCTATTGTAACAACGTCAGCTAGCTGGGCATCTGAATGAGTCCATGGTTGGGTTTCTAATCTAGATTAATCGGGGAGCCCTGGCTGACACAAAACGTTTGACTGTCAGGGATACTGCGACAATGGTGCCTGACCTTATATGGGACAGTTCTACTGTCAAGAGCTGTTCACAAGTAAATAAAGGGTGACTTGGTGATTGAATACTGGCCTCTGAAGTGTTATTTCAACAGCAACAAGGATAAGTATGATCCTTAAGAAACCTGCTCACAAGCCATCTTTAAGCAGGGGTAAGTATTTTCTTACTTCATGCTGTTGTCAGGGAAATATGACTTGACACTGCATCAACTCCTTTAAAAAAGGTTCACCTTGGAAATGGTCTCATTGCTAAGCCCTGTCCTTCAATGAAATCAAAATAAGCTACCACCCTCTGAGGTGTTGGCATACTGATCCCAAGCGAGAGCTAGCATTGGCATGTGATGCCTCCCCACATGGCATCAGTGTGGCATTAGCTCATAGGTGACTGAATGGAGAGGATAGCCTATGCATCCAGGACTTTGACTCATACAGAGTGTAAATATGCCCAGAAGGAGAAAGAAGGATTGGCGGGCATATTTGAAGTCAGGAAATTTCACTAATTTCAAAAAATTTGTGAACCCTCTGAATAGCATCCCACCCAGACCCACTCTCCTACCCTACCCTTCTCGCCCTGCATTTCCCATGGCTAATCCATCTTTGGACTGTAGGAGGAAACTAGAACACTCTGCAGAAACACACGCAGGCACGGAGAGAATGTGCAAACTCCACGCAAATGGCCACCCAAGCGCAGAACCTAATCTGGGTTGCTGTCGGTGTGAGGCAGCAGCGCTAGCCACTGTGCCACCCAATGGAATTTGTTTAATCACTGAGTTGGTTCCACTTCGGGGCTGCTGTTGTCAGGAGGGCCCCACAGATTGCTACCACCCCATCACCAGTACAGCCTCTGCTCCCATTGCTGCCAGGAGGACCAATTCGGGCATAACGCATTGCTACAGCTGAAGCCCAACATCTCTGTATAATGAGAGAGCAGCCTGAAGAGTCTCTGGGACTATTGTCAACTTTCCCTTTTTACTTTGTGGATGGTGATAAACTCCGGGAGTAGATGCCCCTGCAAACATTTTGGCACTCTATAATGCTTTAACCGTGAAGAAATCCTGAAACCATCTCAATGCCCAGTGATAATGGGAACTGCAGATGCTGGAGATTCCAAGATAATAAAATGTGAGGCTGGATGAACACAGCAGGCCAAGCAGCATCTCAGGAGCACAAAAGCTGACGTTTCGGGCCTAGACCCTTCATCAGAGCTTTTTTATTTAATCCTCGGGCCCTCTGATGAAGGGTCTAGGCCCGAAACGTCAGCTTTTGTGCTCCTGAGATGCTGCTTGGCCTGCTGTGTTCATCCAGCCTCACATTTTATTATCAATGCCCAGTGCCTTCTCTTGTACCTGGGTGTCCACAGGGAAAAGGATGAGTGTAGCATAGCGAACAAGTCAGTTACCTGCTTTATACTTTGCATGAACTGCTGCTTGTCAGGTGTGATTGATATCCCTTTGTAGAAACCTGTAAGGTGTCAGACATAAATGTTCAGAGATGCAGCGTTTTTAGAACAACTGCCTCAGTGCTGTTTGTCTTGGAATCTGGTTATTGATGACTTGGCTGACACCAATCCCCTAATGAGCAGCTCTTCAGGAATATCCTGTTTTACCTGAATATGAAGTTAGGAGGTTGAGAGGGGTCACACCCTGTCCCCCTCTAATTATTTCCCTCCCAGTGACAATCTGACCTGCTACGTATATCTCAGAGCAGTGCTCCAGTACGACCAGTATATTTTGTCTCCAAGTTGTACCATTTTTTTTGTGGGTTTTCCCACCTGGTTTGGGATTTGTCCAAAATTGTGGTACTCATTTTCATCCACTTTCTGCAAGGAGGATACAGCAAATTAGCCTTCCAAGTGGTACAAAAAGACAAGGAAAATTGGCTGGCCCAAAATCCTTACCACAGTAGCCTCTACCAGACACGGATTGTCGAACAGCCTTATCCAATCATTGCCAACAGCAAAGGAAGACTACTTGCTCAATTACATGGCTAAAGCTTTTGAGGAGCTGCATTTGAGTTGCTGCCAGTCTTCTGATAACATGCATCATGTTCAGGGCTTTTGAGGGGCCTGGCTCAAGTAGGACAAAGGCATTTTGATTTCTGCATGTCACTTTGCTGAAAAGTGATTTTTGAATTCCTGCCTGTTTTTGTATCGCTTGGCCCAAGCCCCAAAGCAACATTCACTGCAGCTTCAAATGTTCAGGTTCTGAGGTTGCTCTTTACCCAAATTCTCTGCTCTACTATTAAGAACTGGCAGGGAAGTTCAATGGAGGCGGAATGTTTTTATGATCTTATGTTGGCTGTATTGGCTTTACCTGCTCACATTTCTTTGTTCTTAAATCCTACGTACAAGAAGATCAGGTTTTGTCACTTTATTGCATTTGGCTCTCGATATCAAAGTGACTAATGAAATAAACTTTTTAGATTTTAGGCTTTGTCACCGGTACAAATGCACTGGGGTACAATGTCACCACACATGATGCCATCTTAGGTACAGTGTGTCTAGGTACAAAATTTTAGTTACAGAAATAGAAAAATAAATAAATAAGTTCAGAAGTTGAGCACAGTCCTCTTAGAATAAATGTAGAGAAATGAAGAAATAGAGTTAAAATGTCAAACATCACAGTCCTTTCTTGAGCCATAGACCTGCAGATGCTCCAAGCTGGGCTTTCCTGAAGACTGCTCACTCTCTCCCACACTGGCATACTTCCACCCACTCTGGACTAAAACCTGCCCAGGCACCTCAGGCTTTGCCACTGCGCTCAAGACTTTGGCATGACCACTGCATTGTTGCTGACTGTCGATCGCTGTCGCTGAACTTGTTTCACAAAAGTTAAATGTTTCCTTTTAAAAAGTTTTCATTGAAGAACAAAATTGCCCAGTTTAGCATCAACGCACTAAACGCAATATATGCTGATAATGTTTTCTTGATAGCAATTAGTATTTGGCCAAAATTTGTCAAATATTGAACTGCCTGTAACTTGTAATTCGCTCCATCTTTATGTGCTGTTACTGTTGCAAATGATCAGGCCAGCTTCACAACATTCAAATGGACCAAATGAAGCCCTCTCTATTGTTATACTACTGCAATATTCATACGATAAATTGACAGACCATGTAGTTGATACATCAGTTTGGTACAAAACTACTGAAAGGCCATGTGCAAATTTGACACACAAAGGATTACGGATCAAACAAAAGGATGTTTTCCTGGATCTGAGATCACTTGGAAAAAGTTGGAACTCTTGCTGCCATGTTAAGAATCTTTCTTAGAATCACTACAGTGTGGTAACAGGTCATTGAGTCCACACTGACTATCCAAAGAGCATCCCGCCCAGACCCATACCCCGCCCTATACCTGTAACCTTGCATATTAGCATGGCCAATCCACCTAACCTATATATCTTTGTACTATGGAAGCACCTGGAAGGAACCCACAAAGACTTTGGGAGAATGTCAGTGTGGAGTTTGTACAGTCGCCTGAGGCTGGAATTGAACCCAGGCCCCTGGCCCTGTGAGGTAGCAGCGCGAACCATTGTGCCACCTGATATTTCAATACTTTGGTGCCTTCAAGCAGTCCACTAATTCATCAGATATCCAGCAAAATCTGATTGTTTCCTACATCAAAACAAATGTAATTTGTTTTACAATGCTGTTTATTTAATTTTACGGTTTGTATATATTTACAGCAAAGAATTCAAGCTTTCAGCTTTGCTGTAATGTTTAATTGTTCTGTTATTGATTCTGTGAATCTGCTTATTATTGATGCTCACTGTGCTTGATTAGCTAAGACAGGGTTTACACTGGGTGGGGATGGAGGTGTTGAAAGAGAAGCAAACTAACTGTAGAAATTACCAGATCCATAAGCGTGAAACTGAAATTTTAAAGCTCTGTGGCTAAAACCCATTGCAAGT
This sequence comes from Stegostoma tigrinum, assembly GCF_030684315.1. NCBI lineage: Eukaryota > Metazoa > Chordata > Chondrichthyes > Orectolobiformes > Stegostomatidae > Stegostoma > Stegostoma tigrinum. The sequence goes on along the minus strand of NC_081370.1, from coordinate 56,000,535 downwards.
ACAGAAGCTGTAACTTATCCTTCTTTTCACAACCCTCTTTTTTGCCAATCTCCAACTTCTGTTTTCAATCTCCTGCAGCTTGCATTCAATACATGTCCTTCGATTTTGCTCTGTTGAGTCAATTGTATACAATTGTCTCTTGTTATTTCATTATCATTGATATCACACGCCTGTATCAGAAAACAGCTTCCATAACCTGTGCTTGGCACACATTCCCTCCCGATGCAAACGCAGTGTCCCAAAACGTTCAAGAAAAGCTATGAACATTCACGCAAAACATATTGAATGATGTGTGATTCAGTTGGAGGAAGGGGTAGTGACCCAGTAGTGTTATAACTGGACTGTTAATTTAGAGAACCAGATAATGTTTGGGGGACCCAGGTTTGAATCCTGCCATGGCAGATTTGAATTCAATAAAAATCTGGAATTAAGAGTTTAATGATGACCGTGAAACTATTGTCAATTTTCAGAAAAAGCCCATTTGGTTCGATCCTGTCCTCTGGTGAAAGAAGCTACCATTCCTCCCTGGTTTGTCTTTGACTCCAGGCCCACAGCAATATGATTAACTCTTAACTGCCCTCTGGCCAATTAGGGTTGGGCAATAAATGCTGCCTAGCCAGTGATGCCTTCATCCCATGAATAAAAAAAACTGTTACCAATTTGTTTGAAATGATAGCTTGAAGTTGAAAAAAAGTGCTTAGTATGCAAAAAGAAACCTAAAATTTTTCATGTTGCCAACAGTGTTTAGAAACATTACTTGTTTGTTTTTAATCAGAGATGAAATGAAATCTCTTCAGGAAACCCTTCAAAAGCAGATCAATGAGGCTGCAGTGAAAGCAGAAAAGCAGCAGGCTGGGGTAAGCTCTCTCTTAGACCTAACACTGCGATTTTTTTTTTGTTTTATACTAAAAATATCAGAAGAATGCTGCATACCAAATGAAAGAAATGTGCTTGTTCTATGCAGTATTGTAGTTTTTGGTGCTCTGTAGCTTAATATGACAGACCTGCTGCCGTTGCAGATTAACTTCCTAAAGGCTGAAGTGGAAAGGAAGAGCAAACTGATAAGAGATTTACAGCAAGAGGTAAGAATCTGTTTATTCATGCGTGTCTTCCTGGGGTACAAGCTTGAGGAGAAGGAAGAAAACTTGACAGAATGATCTTTGCAATGCCGTAACTGAATACTGAATTTCCACCCTGCTGGCTAGTAGTATGGTAATTGCATTGTGTTGCAGTTCCTCTGTATGGCCTTATCCTAACTGTTAAAGATGTGCAACCTAATGAGTATCATTAACCCATAAGAGATATTTTTGATACTCTGTTCAATAAAAAAAATCATAAGCCACTTATCATAAAAGGGTCACTAACATTTGGTTTGTGAAAATCTATATTCCATTTAATTAATTTGTCAATATAACTGACAGTTTGGGATTTCAGTGTCCCCATTTTTAATGGATTCTAATATGTTTTGTCCTTAAACATAGAGAGTCAAATATTTAGTTCTGGAAGAGTTTAATTTCACGCTTCATGTTTTTCTCTCATTTGTTTCACATTAGTATAAAGTTTGGGCTTGAGTAATTTTCACGCTTGGTGGCATACCAACAATATGCAACTTCAAGCCCGCCAGTTTGTACAGTCAAATAATAAGAAATCTTGCCCTATTTGTTTGGAGAACAAGTTTAAGAATATTTATTCTATATGTGATAGCAGCCAGCAATGTGGCAAATGATAGTTTACTGCCTGGATGCTGCTTTGTCCCAAACTGAGCATCTGAGTGGCCCTCAGGCTTAACAAGTTCACGTTATTGTAGTAGCTGTTGGCAGCATTATTGCTTGTTTAAGCAGTAAAATGTCAAAGGTAATCAAAGTTTAAGCACGTCAAATTATAACTTATTTCACTGCACTTTGTAAAGTCCCATTATCATCAGTGTAAGTCGAGTATTATGGTTGGGACATAGTCTTGTCTGGCAAGATTCCAAACAGGAACTGTTTTATTTGGCAGGTTTTGACTGCCCTCATTCTTATCCAGTAATCAGGCCCACTGTCACTGACTGAATGGAACTAGGGGAGTAGGGAGAGATTCAGGCTGCCAGAGAATTGGAGGAAAACTTCCTCAAATCAAGATGTACATTTTGGGTGGAGGGGAAAACAAGAGATTTGCGTTCACCTAGAACTTTTCATACTCTTGAACCAATTAAATACTTTTCAATGTTTAGTCACCTTTACATGGAGGAAACACGGCAGCCAATTTGTGCACAGCAAGCTCCCACAAACAGCTGTGCAATAATGACAAGGTAAGCTTGTTTGGTTTGTGACATCAAATGATGGATAAATATTGACCAGGACACTGGGGAACAAAGTCTCATGTTATTCTTCAGAGTAGTGTCATGGAATCATTTTCTGTCCAATCAGGAGTTAAGCAGAGATATAAGAATTGTCGATGCTGGAGCCTGAGATGAACATGTGGAGCTGGAGGAACACAATAGGCCAGGCAGCATCAGAGGAGCAGGAAAGCCGAAGTTTTGGGTCGGGACCCTTCTTCAGAAATAAGCAGGTTGTCTGTGGTATTGGCACAGTAGCACGGTGGTTAACACTGCTGCCTTACAGCACCAGGGACCTGACCTTAGGTGACCGACTGTGTGAGGTTTGCACATTCTACCCTTTTTCTGAAGGAGTATCCATTGGGTTCTCCAGTTTCCTTTCTCAGTCCAAAGATGTGCAAGCTAGGTGGAATGGCCATGCTAAAATTCTAACATTGCACTCCCTATAACACAGCATTTCCTTTACACAGGATTAGACAGATGGCCTTTGGTTTTGTGCAGGACTTGAATCCAGACCTCTCTGACTCAGTGTTACCACCTGAACTACAGCTGGCATTGATCTGGAAGCTGAAGTGTGATCAGGCTTGTAAAGTGTGCAATACTGCCTTTGGTGCTCCTCTGTAGTGGTGAGTCGTGTTGTACTGGTATCTCTCGAAGCACTGTGGTGGAAAGGAACAGGCCTTTTAAAATAGGGATCGCAAAATGTAGAGCTGAATGAACACAGCAGGCCAAGTAGCATCTTAGGAACACAAAAGCTGGCGTTTCGGGCCTTGACCCCGAAGATGCTGCTTGGGCTGCTGTGTTCATCCAGCTCCACACTTTGCTATCTCGGATTACATAGAACATTACAGCACAGTACAGGCCCTTAGGCCCTCGATGTTGTGCCGACCTGTCATACCGATCTCAAGCCCATCTAACCTACACTATTCCATGTACGTCCATATGCTTGTCCAATGACAACTTAAATGTGCTCACCGTCACCATCCTAGGAAAGAGGCTCTCCTATCCACCCTATCTAACCCTCTGATTATTTTATGTTTCAATTAAGTCACCTCTCAACCTTCTTCTCTCTAATGAAAACAGCCTCAAGTCCCTCAGCCTTTCCTTGTAAGGCCTTCCCTCCATACCAGGCAACATCCTAGTAAATCTCCTCTGCACCCTTTCCAAAGCTTCCACATCCTTCTTATAATGCGGTGACCAGAACTGTACACAATACTCCAAGTGCGGCCGCACCAGAGTTTTGTACAGCTTCACCATAACCTCTTGGTTCTGGAACTCGATCCCTCTATTAATAAAAGCTAAAACACTGTATGCCTTCTTAACAGCCCTGTCAACCTGGGTGGCAACTTTCAAGGATCTGTGTACATGGACACCGAGATCTCTCTGCTCATCTACACTACTAAGAATCTTACCATTAGCCCAGTACTTTGCCTTCCGGTTACTCCTACCAAAGTACATCACCTCACACTTGTCTGCATTAAACTCCATTTTCCACCTCTCAGCCCATCTCTGCGGCTTATCTATGTCTCTCTGCAACCTACAGCATCCTTCGTCACTACCCACAACTCCACCGACCTTAGTGTCGTCTGCAAATTTACTATCCCATCCTTCTACGCTCTCATCCAGGTCATTTATAAAAATGACAAACAGCAGTGGACCAAACACCGACCCTTGCGGTACACCACTAGTAACTGGTCTCCAGGATGAACATTTCCCATCAACGACCACCCTCTGTCTTCTTTCAGCAAACCAATTTCCGATCCAAACTGCTATATCTCCCACAATTCCATTCCTCCGCATTTTGTACAATAGCCTATTGTGGGGAACCTTATCGAATGCCTTGCTGAAATACATATACACCACATCAACCGGTTTACTCTCATCTACCTGTTTGGTCACCTTCTCAAAGAACTCAATAAGGTTTGTGAGGCACGACCTTCCCTTCACAAAACCGTGCTGTCTATCCCTAATCAATTTATCCTTTTCGATGATTATAAATCCTATCCCTTATAACCTTTTCCAACACTTTGCAAACAACTGAGGTAAGGCTCACTTGTCTATAATTACCAGGGTTGTCTCTACTCCCCTTCTTGAACAGGGGAACCACATTTGCCATCCTCTAGTCATCTGACACTATTCCTGTAGACAATGATGAGTTAAAGATCAATGCCAAAGGCTCAGCAATCTCCTCCCTGGCTTCCCAGAGGATCCTAGGATAAATCCCATCCGGTCCAGGGGACTTATCTATCTTCACCTTCTGAAGGATTTCTAATAACTCTTCCTTGTGGACCTCAATCCCACCTGGTCTAGTAGCCTGTATCTCAGTATTCTCCTCGACAACATTGTCGTTTTCTAGAGTGAATACTGTTGAAAAATATTCATTTAGCGCTTCCCCTATCTCATCTGACTCCACACACAACTTAACACTACTATCCTTGATTGGGCCTAATCTTACTTTCATCATTCTTTTATTCCTTAAATACCTATAGAAAGCCTTAGGCTTTACCCTGATCCTATCCGCCAACAACTTCTCATGTCTCCTCCTGGCTCTGAGCTCTCTCTTTAGGTCTTTCCTGGCTAGCTCGTAGCCCTCAAGTGCCCTAACTGAGCCTTCACGTCTCATCCTAACATAAGCCTTCTTCTTCCTCTTGAAGAGAGATTCCACTTCCTTCGTAAACCACGGCTCCCGCACTCCACAGCTTCTTCCCTGCCTGACAGGTACATACTTATCTAGGACACACAGGAGCTTTTCCTTGAATAAGCTCCACATTTCTAATGTGCCCATCCCCTGCAGTTTCCTTCCCCATCCTATGCTCCCTAAATCTTGCTTAATCTCATCGAAATTGCCTTTCCCCCAGCTATAACTCTTGCCCAGTGGTATACACCTATCCCTTCCCATCACTAAAGTAAACATTACAGAATTGTGATCGCTATCACCAAAGTGCTCACCTACTTCCAAATCTAACACCTGGCTGGGTTCATTACCCAGGACCAAATCTAATGTGGCTTCGCCCCCTTGTTGGCCTATCTACATACAGTGTCAGGAAGCCCTCCTGCACACACTGGAGAAAACTGACCCATCTATAGTACTCAAACTATAGTGTTCCCAGTCAATATTTGGAAAGTTGAAGTCCCCCATGACAACTACCCTGTCTCTCTCACTCCTATCGAGAATCATCTTTGCTACCCTTTCCTCCATATCTCCAGAACTATTTGGAGGCCTATAGAAAACTCCCAACAGGGTGACCTCTCCTTTCCTGTTTATAACCTCAGCCCATACTACCTCAGTTGACGAGTCCCCAAACATCCTTTCTGCAACTGTAATACTGTCCTTGACCAACAATGCCACACCTCCTCCCCCCCCTCCCACTTTTACCATCTTCTCTGTTCTTACTGAAACATCTATATCCCCGAACCTACAACAACCATTCCTGTCCCTGCTCTCTCCATGTCTCCAAAATGGCAACAACAGCGAAGTCCCAGGTACTAATCCATGCTGCAAGTTCACCCACCTTATTCTGGACGCTCCTGGCATTGAAGTAGACACAGTTCAAACCAACTTCTTGCTTGCCGGTGCCATCTTGCTTCCCTGAAACTTTATTTCGGACCACCCTACTCTCAACGTTTTCTGTAGTCGAACTACAATTTTGGTGCCCATCCCCCTGCTGACTGTTCTTGTGGAAGCGAGGGGACACAAAACGGATAAATCTGATTACTTGTCTATATTGAAGAAAAGAGTCTTGGTTACGTGAACATCACAGAATGCATATGGACGTACATGGAATAGTGTAGGTTAGATGGGCTTGAGATCGGTATGACAGGTCGGCACAACATAGAGGGCCGAAGGGCCTGTACTGTGCTGTAATGTTCTATGTGATATGTTGAAATTAAAGGCGACAAAGGGAAATTGAGGTAATCAACTGATTACAGAAAGACTTTATGGTAAAATTATGCATTGGTTAGTCTGGCTGCAGGGCACTTACTGAGTCACTCGTATGTTTGACAGCAATTGGTTCCTGATCTTATAAGAAACTGCATGCAGCTCTGCATGACTAACTTTTACAGTGCCAAATCCTTGATCATTCTTCCACTACATCTGTCATCTGTTCACATGCTGACTACACCTTTACAAATCCTAATACAGCAAGCTGCACGGAGAGAATATGAACAACAAATAATTAGTGAGAGTTGTTGGAACTGATGGAGACTACAATTATCAGATATCGAAGACCTAACAGTTTAGCTGAATGGCAATGGCGAAAGTAATTCTCCTTAATAAATTAATAATTCAGGTTGTCCAGTAAACGTGGAGTTCTTGGTGACTGTGCTTAAGGTCAGACACAGTTTGGCTAAATTCTTTTAAGGTTGTTAAAAGGCTCACGTAGAATTCTGAAAATTAAAAGGAGATTTCTTAATTCCAAAACACAGGCTCAGTTCTTTCAGATCTTTAGAAGTAGAAAGTATATAGTTGCTTGGTCACATAGAAATTGAACATTGTTGAAAGTTGAGGTGAGATGTTAAAGATTTCTATCAGGACAAATGCAAGAATGCCAAATTTCAAACACCCACAATAATTTATACCACAGAAGTGGAAGGTTGAGAAATCAACTCTGATCAACTGATATCCTACTATTGAGAAAGTAATGCTCTGTTTCCCAAACTCCTAGGTTGAACAAATAAACATAGAAAATAGGAGCAGTAGGCCATTCAGCCCTTTGACCCTACTCCACAATTCAATAAAATCACTGGTTGATCTCTTTGTGTTTCAAATTCACATTATCATCTACTGCTGGTATCTCTGCTGAACAAGAATCTATCCACCTTTGCCTTATCATTATTCAGCGATCCCTCCCTCCCAACTCCTGTCACCACCTCCACCTTCTGAGGTGGACAGTTCCAAAGTTTTGCAGCCCACTGAGAGAAAACAAGTTTTGCTTATTATTTGTATCTGAGAAGAGCAAAACCACATTTTCAGCGTTTCCTCTTTCTGGACTGAGCCACAAGACAAAATATGTATCCTACAGCAATCTTATTCAGATTATTCATGATCTCAGATATCCTTCAAATAAAGAGGCCAAAACTCTACACAATATTCAAGATGTGCTCTGACCAATGCTTTGTCTAACTGAGGTATAATATCCATACTTGTATATTCAATTCTTTTAATTATTAAGGGAAGCATTGCATTAAGCTTGATTGCATGCTGTACCTCCATACTAACTCATGTATTGGAATACCTACAATCCCCCAGCACCTTGGAACTCCATCATTGTCCATTTAAATAATCTGCTTTTTTTAATTCTTCCTGCCCAAATGAATAATTTCACATTTTCCCACATTGTACTCCATCAGCCAAACCTTCTCTCACTCAACCCATCAATACGCATCTGAAAGCGCCTTGTATTTTCCTCACAAGGTACTTTGCGACCTATCTTGGTGTTGTCTGTGATTTAGTTATGTGCCTTTCCTCCCCTTGTCTGAATCATTGTAGTTTATATATCTTAAAAAGAAAAGCAGGTCCGAGCACTGACCCCTACAGAGCTCGCTTGCCACATCCTGACAATCAGGCACAGACCACTTGTGTATACCAACTGTTTTCTGCCAGTCAGCCAATTTATATCCATATTTATGTCACCACCCCATATGCTTTTATTTCCTGCAACCTTTTGTGTTGCGCCTTTGGAGATCTAAGTCTGATATGCTTACAGCCTCCCATTTAAGCACGGTGCATGTTATTTCTTGAATTACCTGTCGTAAATTGGTTAAACATGACTTCCCATTGACAAGACAGTGCTGACTCTTCCAAATTAACTTGCGATTTAGCAACAGCCCTATTTGTAACCTCCTTCATGATTGATTCAAACACTTTTCCCATGACAGATGTTCAACTAACCGACCTCGAGCTTCCTGTTTCCTGCCTCCCTTGAATAAAGGGGTGATATTGGTTGCTTTCCGTTCTGATAGAATCTTTTTTAGAATCTAGCCGATTTTGGAAATGTAACAATTCATTTACAAAGGTTGTTGAGAATATCAGGAATCGGGAACACGTCAGTCCACAGCTCCATTGAGTTGCCAAGTACTGTTTCACTAGCCATTGTAATTTCTCCAAGTTCCCTGGCGCGCCCTCCCCCCCCCCCCCCCCACCACTTCATCTATTACTGGATTTGCTTTTGTAACTTCTGAAGTGAAGGCAGAAGAAAAATTACTTGTTATTTCCTTCCATGATTGCCTTATTATTGGCCATTAACTCCTCCTCCCTCACTGGAGGAACACTGCATACTTTACTTGCCATTTACTTTTTAAGCACCTCTAGAATCTCTTGCAATCCATTTATTTTGAACTTTTATACCTTGCTTCTTACAATTTTTCTATGGATTAATATTAAAATTATTCTTTGCCACTATATCTACTGCTCAGTCTGAACTGCCCTTCAGTTTTGCGTTAATGATATGCTTTTTTCTTAATTTTGATGATTTCCCTAACTTGTTATCTAATGGGTCATCTTTTTAGAATTTTTATTTATGGTTGGAATACATATATATTCTCAGTATTTTTAAATAAATTCTCTTAAATGCCGGCCTTTGCTTCTCTATTTGTCTATCCTCCAAGCCTAGTACTCAGAGCTTTCTTGTCACCATATTTGTGCTTATTTAAGTATTTGGTCCTATTCCTCCCTTTTCAATTAAATGAAAAGCAGATCCCTGTAAATGTCAACTAGAATATCTCCAGAAGTTAACTGAGAGCACATCTTCGATCATTCAACTTTGTACTTAAGAGCTGGGCTCTTTCCGAGTGAGGTCTTGGCTTCTGTTTGTTTACAAAATTAATGCCCCATAGAAAGCATCCAGCCGGATGCATCACAGCTTGGTATGGCATCTGCTTCACCCAAGCCGGCAAGAAATTACAGAGTTGTGAACACAGCCCATTCCATCACAAAACCAACCTCTGATTCACTGACTCCATCCATATTTCCTACTGCCTCAGGCAGGCAACCAACATCATAAAAGATCCCTCCCACCCCTGTTATAACCTCTTTTACTCTCTTCCATTGGGCAGAAGTTACAAATACTTGAAAACACATAACAACAGATTCAAGAACAACTTTTCCCCTGCTGTTATTAGATGTGTGAATGGACAGCACATATTAGAGCTGATCTTTCTCAGCACATTCTTTGTAGTTGTAACACTATATTCTGCATCCTGTTCTATTACCCTGATGTACCTAAGTAAGGTGTGATTTGTCTGGTTAGCGTGCAAAGCAATAGTGTTTACTGTATCTCAGTACGTGTGACAATAAAAAATCAAATCAAACCAAAAGTCTTTTGCAGCCTAATTCAACAAATGGATGTGTTTTAAAAAAAGTGGTTAAACATAGAATTCAATTGTATTGTTATTGCCGCTCCCTAGAGATACCTTTTACTCTGAGGTAACTATTTACCCCTGAAACATTACATAACACCAAATCTAATATAACCTGCTCCCTGGCTCTAGGATGTGCTGCTTTATGAAACTGTTTCTATAAAGCCCTTATCCTCATTGCCATTGATCATCTGGTTTTCCAGTTAATATGTAGATTAAAACATGAATGGTAACACCCATTATTTTTTTTACATGTCGTTCTATACTTGGTTACTGTTTCAGAACCCGTAGACCATGCCCACTTTTCTCCTACTATCTCCATCTGAGCCAAACCTTCATCTTGAATTCCCACTGAATTATGTTTTATTTAATTCAGTGTGAGCTATCAATTTATTCATGTTATTTTGCATGCTGAGGGGGTTTGGACAAAGAGCCTTCAGTTTTGTCTATTTGTCACCTATTGTAACTGTCTCTTCTCAGGTTTATTTTCAGTGTCCCTTCCTGCCATTTCCTTACCTCCATCTTCATATCACTAGTTTACTTCCCTGTCTTGATTTCATTTGCTGCATCTCACCAAACTTGATCATTCATCCCCATTGTCTAGTTTCAAGTCCTCTCTATTTCCCTGGTTATAGAGTTTCCTGGTCCGAGGTACAGACTGTCCCAAGTGGTACAACACTCCCATCTTCTCGCTATGCTGATGGCAGTGCCCCACAAATTGGTACTCACTTCTCCAATTTTATGTCCTGTCTTTATTTCTTTAATCTTTGGTTTCATCTGTCATATGGTATTTGGCTCAGGTAATAAAAAAGATTATTTCTGTTGAGGTTCTATTTTTCAATTTGACATCCAACTCCTCATACTGTATAATTATCACAATGGTCTCACTAATTATATAGAGTCCTCATAAGAAGAGGTATAGTTGCTTCAGACATAGTGAAACAAGGTTCACTAGACTGTGCCCTGGAATTGGTGTTGGAGAAGGCCTGGGTAGGTCTCTCCCTTGAAGAAATTAATTAGCCCATACCTATACACCCGAGAGAAGATATAATTTAGAGATGATCTAAATGAAGCAGCTAGTGGTCTCCAATCCAAGAATGAAAGAAAATGTACTTCCTCAAAACACTGAACTTTTAGAATTCACAACCCCAGACACCTCAGGATGTTCATTTGTTGAATATACTCGGATAGACTTGCTCACTGAGCTGGCTTGTTTTCGTTCAGACATTTCGTCACCATGCTACGTAACATCATCAGTGGAGCCTCTGATGAAGCGATGTTATTCTACTCTGCTTGGAATTTATACTGTCCGGTCTGTTATGGCTATCCATCTGTAATGCAATCAATAAACACACAGAATTGGACTCCATATACAAACCCATACAGACCAAAACCACAAATGGCACAACTCACCATAACGGACCAGACAGTATAAATTCCATGCAGCGTAGAACAACACTGCTTCAGCAGAGGCCTTGCTGGTGACGTCACCTAACATGGCAATGAAATGTCCGAACAAAAATGAGCCAGCTTGGCAAGCACAAACTTATATCCTGCATCTGTTGTGGTTCAGTACCTTTCTAAAAACAAAATCAAGGAAGTTACTGAAAAGGTACAGCAGGAAAGTATTCAGGTGTATTTTATCAAATTTGTTTCCATCATGGAGCCTCACCTGATAAATGCAATGTGAGAGCCACACCATGCTTTTCCTTTACAAGCAATAGGGAGAAAACCGTGGGAACCCAGATTGTTTGTGGCTAATTTGCAAGGATGCATGCTGGGAATACAATTTTGTCAGTATCTCTTAGTAGTTATTAGAAATTTGTTGTTAGAAGCTTGTACAATGTGGGTGTCAAAAGGAAAACAGAAACATTATGCTTCAGGAGGTTCTGTATGCAGAAATGAAATCTCAGCAGGTGGAAAAGAATTAAAAAGTTGTTGTGAGATTATATTGTTAATGTTTTGCTAAATACAGACTACTCAATTTAAATGTCAGAAATAACAAATTGTGGAGCTGGATGAATACAGCAGGCCAAGCAGCATCTTAGGAGCGCAAATGTCATCATCTTTATTTTTACACTCAAGAATTTTACAAAAATATTTTGAAAATGAAAAAACACGGATCTAAAATGGTTGCACTGGTTAATTGAGCTTAGTTTGAGGCATTCTTTGTTGAGCCATCTGGAATATTTGAGACAGTTTCAATGGAGACAATCATTTCATCGAAAGACATCAAAGCAAGCATATGAACTAAAGTCAAGAAACTCATCTCTAATTTACACATGTCTGATAATGTCAGAACTTGGAATGTGAAGGGCCTTACCTGTTCATTAGCCAGCTTGAAAGTTAGAGCCAGAATATACACTGAACTATACTTCAAAGGCTGCTTTTCAACAGCCAGATGGAAGAGAAGTAGAAACGTATTTGTGACAACAACAGCCAGAACATCCTGTCTCTCTGCCTATTTTTCCCTTCATCTTGGGCTAGAGCACTCAGTCACAAACCAAATTTGGAAAACCACTGACCAAATACACAGATATCTGCAAATTCTACTACTGCAGAGGACATAACTCAACTCTTAAATAACTGTATGGTCTCCGGTTAAAAATCTGTAGTGATTGGGGGAAAAGAGCCAGCTGGTTCTTATTGACAATGAGATCCTTAATTGAGGTTAGTAATCTGGGCCAATCAGGGAGCCCTGGCTGACAGATATAAACAGGTGGTTTAGAGAGCCTCCTCATTCTGGGGACTGCTTTGAGCTGGTTGGTGAGAGTTCATGTGCTTTGTGCATGCACATATAAAGGTAACTTGTGACAGGCTATTGGCCTCTGCAGTTATTTCAAGAGTCCAACATCTGAAGGATTTTGAAATAAAAACCATGACTTCCATTTGCCTATTTGTACTAGACACACTCCCTATTAAATGTATTGCATGTGTCTGTGCTTAACATCATTTAAGTAAATTTTAATTTTCTCCTTTTCAGATGCACACAGGCTGGGGGAATCTGGAACTCACTGCTTGTAAGGGTGGCGAAGGCAGACAAACTCCACACCCCCAACCCCGAACATGACTTGATAGAGGTGTACAAAATGATCAGAGGTAGAGATAGAGTGGATAGTCAGAGGTGTTTTTCCTAGGGTGGAGGTAGCTCTTATGAGAGGACATAGTTTTAAGGTGAGTGGAGGTAGATATAGGGGAGAGGTCAGAGGTAGGTTCTTTGCTCAGTGGTCGGGACTGGAATGCATTGTTGGAGAGGGTAGTGGAGTTGGCCTCATTAGGGGCATTGAAGCAGTTATTAGACAGGCATATAGATGATAGTATAAGGTAGGGGCAGAGGTTTAGGTGTGCCTTAGGTCTAGAGTAAAAGTTTGGCACAACATCGTGGGCCTGTACTGTGCTATACAGTTCTATGTTCTATTGAAGAAGCATTTATTTATGCACTTACAATGCCAAGGCTGTGGATCAAGTGCAGAAAAATGGGATTAGAATAGTTGTGTGGACGATATAGGCTGTTTTCTTTACTGCAGATCTGTATGACTCTGTTGTTGGTTCCTTCATTTCTCCAAAAAAAAATTGTAATTGAAGCTTAAAGTTGTGTCCTTTAAAAGTTGTTGTGGCCAAGAAAGGATTAAAAAGGGGGGAGTCAATTCGACCCAACTACCCCCCCCCCCAATTAAAGTAAATCTGATTTCAAAAACCATTACTTTATTTGTGAGACTGGTGGGAATTAATTTTCCATATTTACTCATGTTGTTCAAAGTTTCTGTGAATATTAAAATCTAATTGGAAAGTTAGCATGAACTGCCAATGCAAATTGTTATTTGTAAGTCCCACAAGGGCCAACTGAAGAAGCAGAGAAAGTAATGGCAAGGCTGAGCAGCTGTTAACTGCATTTCAAGGAAATCTATTGCCTGAATTTATGAAACCCCACATCAATTCCTAGTTTTCTTGACAGCTTGACCCATTGCCTTTCACTTTTGTGGATGATAGAATTTCTACAGGGTGCAAACAGATCATTCAGCCCAACAAGCCTGCACTGACTCTCTGAAGAGCATCCCATCCAGACTGACCTCTCTTCCGCATGTAACCCTGCATTTCCCGTGACTAATCCACTTTACCTACAAATCCCTGGGCACTATGGGGGACTTTAGCATGGCCAATCCACCTAACCTGTACATTTTTGGACTGCGGGGAAACCAGAGCACAGAAAGTGGAATTTAACCTGGCCCCTGGCACTGAGGGAGCACTGCTAATCACTGAGCTACCACACCTTTACCTGAGCCCTTAGGTTTCACTGCTTCCCTGCATTGCAAAACAGCTGCATTCAAAGTGATTTCATTGTCTCTAAAGTGCTTTGGGGTGTCCAGAGGAATAGAACATAGAACAGTACAGGCCCTTCAGCCCAAGATGTTGTGCTGACCTGTGATGCTACTCTAAGATCAAACCACCCTGCATACCCTACAGATTACTATCCTTCACTTTCTCTGCTTCATCAATTGGCCACTGTGTGACTTTCCATTGCATTTTGTTCATTATAAGTTAGCATGGACTGCCAGTCAGATTTTAATATTCTCAGGAACTTTGAACAACCTGTGAGTAATATGGAAAGTTAATTCCCACCAGTCTCATAGATAAAATTTTTTTTAAAATCAGGTTTACTTTTATGGGAAGGGGGTTGGGGTTGGATGGAATTGACAGCCCCTTTTTAACCCTGTCTTGGCCACAATAACTTTTCTTAAGGACACAGCTATTAAACTTCAATTTTGTTCTTTTTGAAAATTGAAGAAGCCAATAACACCAGTTTTAGAGTCAGTCATGCAAATCTGCAGGCAATAAAACAGCCCTTCAGCCCATATCATCCACACTTAACTATTTAATCCCATTTTTCTGCATTTGATCCACAGCCTTGGCATTTTAAGTGCATAAATAAATATTTCAGTGTTCAGGAGGGTTTCTGCCTTAGCCACCCTTTCAGGCAGTGAGTTACAGGCAGATTCCCACCACATTCGGTGACTGAAAGGAAGACAATTAAAATTTACTAAAATGATAACAGCAAGCACAGACACGCATGTAATACATTTAATATGGGGAGTGTCTAGTACAAATAGGCACTTAAAGGTTGTGCATTCTGTTTGTTTTTAATCCTTTAAGATGTTAGATTCTTGAAATAACTGCACAGAGGCTGCTATCCTGTCACAAAGCCACCCTTTTATTTGTATGTGCGCAGCACATGAACTCTCACCAGTCAGCTCAAAGCAGCTCTCTAAATCCTCTGTTTATATCTGTCAGCCAGGGCTCCCTGATTGGCCCAGGTTAACAATCTCATTGTCAATAAGAACCACCTGGCCCTTGTTCCAATCACTACATATTCTTAACCGGCGACTATATTTATTTAATAGTTGAGTTCTATCCTCAGCAGTAGTGGAGTTTGCAGATATCTTTGAGGACTTGATCAATGGTTTTCTGAATTTGGTTTGTGACTGAGTGTGATAGTCAAGATGATGAGGAAAAAACAGCATGGAGATAAGGGTGTTCTGGCTCTTGCTGTCACAAATACTTGCCAATCGAAACCCTTTCCACTTTTTTTTTGAAGCTTTAACGTTTATCTACATTATTTTTCCTTTTAAATAGTGGGAGTGTTACACGAATCATCGGGGCACTGATGAAGAAATTCCCTCTGTTGCTGACAGAGGGAAATTAGTGTATTCTGCTCATGGAAACTAATATCGTTTCTGTCTCTTCTGTGATGTGCCAACGCACCAGGTGTGATGTGAGGGGAGAGAAAAGCTTTTTCAGAAAAAGAGTAGTTGGATCTAGAGTACAGCGCCTAGAGGCAGGTTCAACTTAACCACATAAAGATAATTGGTTGTTGCCTTTGGATAGAAATGGTGTGCAGGGATATGGGGGGGGGGTGTGGAGGGATGGCAGTAGAGGGAGGCAAGAAACTGACACTAGATAAAGTAGAGCTGGTACAGGCACAATGGGCCAAATGGCCTCGTTCTGCAACATAAACATCAATCTAGGTCTGGCTGACATAGACTTCAGCCCTGCATTTTATGTTGTGTCTCAGAGCCCCTCAAAAAATCGAGGAGGTTACGTGAAGTAGAACAGCAGAAGAGCTCTAGTCAAACTTCACCTCTGCCCTGCCATGGTCTGCTCCCCACGGGGCCCCCCTGTCCACTTAGTCTCTCCATCAAGGCCACTGTAACCTCTCTCTCCATCATTCCAGGCCCCACTCACCCTGTACCCCTGCTCTGACATGAAAGATACCCACCACCCCCCTCCTCCTTTTTCCCCTTTCCTTCACCTTCCCTATCCCTTCATCCTCACCCTCACCCACCTCCGTCACCTAGCCACCTCCGCCAGCCCCTCTTCCTCACCTTCACTCCCTCCTCCTCCTCATCACACTCTTCCCTCACCTGCCATCCCTTCCCCCTCACCCTCCCCTACCCCTCCTCTCCGTGTGATTGGCAGGGGTGTACTCAGTCATACAAAACAGAAGCAAGCCCTTCAAGCCAATTTCTCCAACCTCTCCTTAACCTCAGTGTCCATACCTGTCAACACTGAGATGATCCCCAGTATGGAGGGATTGTCTTTATAAGCAAAGATTAAACAGGGTGGAACTGTACTCATTGGAATTTACAAGAATGAAAGGCGATCCTCAGTGAATCATACAGGATTTTTAGGGGGCTTGACCAGGTAAATGCTGAGAGGATATTTACCCCCCTCACGGGAGAGTCGAGGACTAAAGCGCATAGTTCAGAATTAAGGGACACCAATTTAAGACTCTCAAATGAGGAATTTGTTCTCTCAGGTGGTTGTGTGTTTTATGTAAATCTTTGCCACAGGGAACTGTGTGGGCATGTGTATTTTAGGCTGAGATAGATTCAAGGGTTATTGGGAAACAGTAGGAAAGTGTACATCAGATGTCTGATCAGTCTTAAGCCAGTGAATGGCAGAGCAGGCTCAAGGGGCCAAATGGCCTACTTCTGTTCCTATTTCGTATTACCCAGAGTTTTTTTTTATTAATAAAGGCAGTTCATTGTAGCTTAATGAATAATTGCCTTGGACGTGCATTTGGGCCGAGAACAGATGGCATTGAAGACATTGAACAAAACCTACCAGCTGAAAAATCCAGGCTCTGAGAAGTTAATGCAATTTATAAATTTTCTATAAAGCCTGTCATCAAGACCTTTCTAAATGAAGTTATTTGATTAGTAATGAATTACAGACAGTTTTGGGACTTGCTGATATCAACATTGGGAACTGGCAGAATTGTGATTATCTGAAGTATTTTCACTCAGGATCCTTAAGTTATTGGAGGGACTGGAGGCTCTCTATCTTGACTGGATTTGTATATAATGACCATATGGATTCCAACTTTTTAAATTGCCTACAATAATAGCAAAGAACATGTCTAGAAATATAATATTTAGGATGCTTGATCGTAGCTGACTTTTTGTTATTGGGGTGACTTGACTGTATGTTTACTTATACTCTGCACATCATTGAAAAAAATCAAAAGACATTTTGGAAAATGCACTTTCTGAATGCTCAGAAGAGGTATTTTGACATCTGCTAAATATGTCACAAATAATACCTTTGGATTAATGTTAGAAGTCTGCATGGTAATTTTCTGATAGCATCAAGACTTATAAAAGTGGAAATGCTTCAGTGTAAAGTTGAGGCTGAATTACATTTTACTGTGGATGAGAAAATCAGAACCAAGCAAGATCATCGCAGTGCAAAGGAAACTAAGTTGATTAAAAACATTAAATGAATTCACACCCTCTGTGTTTGCATCACACAATTAGGAATTGTCCTGGGTGCAGAAGCAATATAATAATTATTTGCTTTAATTAAGGGCAAGTTCCATATCCAACACATTTATGCAACGTGAGGCAGCTATCCAGCTGCTTGAGTTTATTCTCATTCTAAATTAACACGGTGTATAAGTACTGCAATGTCGTGCTGTGGATTATACGTCTCTAGTGCTTTTCTCTTCTGAAAGGGAGTTTTACCACTAAGCTTTGCGTATTAGTGTTCCAACTTGTCCTTCATCTGAGGCCAGTTTCGTGTTGGCAACACAGGATTACTGTATTTACCCTTTTCATGAAATTTCAGCACCTAGATTCTAGAGGGCCGAGAGCCCAAAATCATTGGGTAGAACGGGAATACCTCTCTCAATCCGATGAATTTCAGGTTGACAAGATTGAAATGCATAATCATTGAAATCTGCAAATGAGACTTAAATTCAGATGCCGTTTAGTTAGCAATCCTGATACTTACATTTATTTGGGTCCCGATAATAATTAAGCCAAGAGAGGGAGAAGGATCCTTGCAGCTGCTTCTGGTTTTGGCTTTTCTCCTTATTTTCCAGGAGAATCCAAGTTTTGCTTTCCAGCTAGACATCTCCTTCAATTGACATACACAGATGCATTTGGAGAAAAAAAAACCCAATAACTTCAATCCAGAGATTGTTGCTAGATGACGCTGAGCAAAGTGCCTTCCTGAAAACAGTTTGTCCAACAATAAAAGCCATAAACTCGCCTCTTATCTCACTGGAAAGATTTGCTTGCCTTCTCTCCATGAAGTCACATGACTTTTTGTAACCAATAGGTAAATCACAGAATACTGTCTTTTAGAGATTTAATTTCTTTGAGGGCACATAGTAATCCCACATCAATCCAGAAATTGCCCAGATCATCTCATCTCTTGCAATGTTGTTTACACAGTTATTTTTAAGAACTATCTATTTCCAACATAGGCTTAATGCACCTTGTTTCCAAGTATCAGATCTGCACAACAAATACCTCGTCATTGTACTTTATTCCCCAGTTAAGCTCTGACACGTTCTATTAACCACAAGCTGGAAGTGTTGGTGAGACTATGTTATGAGCACAATTTAGGAAAATTCCATCATCTCATATGTTTAGCACAAGCCAAACTAATTTCACTAAACTGTGATGTAGCTTACCTTCCAAACATGGCCCCAGCTATTGTTGACTTTTGACTTTTCACGTCACTCTCAGGATCAATGCTCAGGTAAAAGGGCTGCATCAAGACAGCCATGGCAGAAGAAGAAGAGAACAGCAAATGGGGAAACAAACTATTGGATCCCTTCTGCTCGGAGTGTCATTTGGAATTGTTTCTCTCCACGAGGAAATCCTGAATCCTGAATCTTGACTCCCCTATTTTCTTTTAAAGCATGATAGGAACAGGAGTGCAGGTAACCAGGTGGCTCGCAGCTTAAACATTGGCAACTCTAGCTACTTGGCAGCAGCATTATTTCATAGGTCAGTATAATGTTCATTGAAGGCCCTTTTGCAGGGCAAGACCCCTTTAGTGGCCATTCTCTCTATCTTCCCCCTCATCCCCTCTTCTCTCATGCGCACTCTCTCTGTATCTTTTCTCTCAAACACTGTGTCACATCAGGGAGGGGGAAGAGTTGCGTGGGTGCTGTGTTTCAGGAGGCAGTCACACCCCTTAGATTACCCACTTCAAATTCAGTCAGGGACAGGAGGGTGTGAACAAGTCAGGTGGAGCGATCCAGGAAGCAGTGCTGAAGGAGCATCAGCCTTTGAGTTTGGCTAACAGGTTTGCGATTCTTGCTCCCTGTGTGGATAAGAGTGGCGCTTGTAGGGAGGATGAGCAAACTGACCACTGCACTGTGGTGCAAAAGATGGGGGTGGGGTGGGGAAAGAAAAACATATTTGCAATCAGGGATAGTACAGTGAGGGAAATAGACACTGTCTTCTGTGGCCAGGACCTGACCTGAAACGTCAACTTTCCTGCTCTGCAGATGCTGCCTGGCCTACTGTATTCCTCCAGCTCCACACTGTGCATATAGAAACTTGTTTTGACATTGTGAGTCATTATGATCACAAGCGTAGCTTTGAAGGAGTAATGCCAGCCACTTTGGAACTTGCAAGAATAAATACTTGATGGGGGAATAAAACAATACAGTGCTGTGGAGAGAATGAAGGGAAATGGACCCAATAAAGTAAATCCTTGAAGCAACTGACAGAGACGTAATGCGCTGAGTGGCTTTCGATGGAGTTGTGTTAATGGGGTATGTTGATGGAGTGGTATGTCAGAAGCCCAAGTTATTGCTCTAGAAATAGGGGTTCAAATTCCTCTATGTCAGCTGGTAGAATATTAATACAATTAATAAATCTGGAATATACATCTGGATTATGAGAAAGGGCAGGAAAATGCATGTGAGGGCAGTTTTAATATGGAAGGGTAAAATGTGTCAGCATAGGCTCGGAGGGCCGAAGGGCCATTCCTGTGTTGTATTGTTCTTTGTTCTTTGCCAATCAGCCACGATCCTATTGAAAGGCAGAGCAGCCTCGAGGGGCTGAATTACCTACTCCAGTATTTCGCAGAGTCTTATTTTGTACAAAGTGTCAGTCAAGGTGACCATCGCAGCTAAATTCAGTTGTTGTTAAAATTTCTTTCAGGAGCCAAATCTGTGAGAAACTCAGTGAGTCTGGCAGCATCTGTGGAGAGGGAAAGAGAGTTAGTATTTAGTGTGTGATATTACTCTTCATCAGAACGCTTAGCAGCTAGGGAACAGTGGCATTTACGCTGAAGATGAGGCTGTTGGGGTGTGGTGGGAGGAGAAGGAAACAGTGAGGTGAAGGTGGAGTCTAGGGAGAAAGCAATATGTAAGGAGTAGGCAAACAAGGGGATTATTGATAGGCCAGGATAGAAGAGAAGCTAAATAAGTGATAACAAAAGCTGAGAGTTGGGGGGGGGGAAATGGGTAGCCTGTGCTAAAACCAAAACCAGCCATGTGGTAATAGGCCTGAGGGTGGATGAGACTGAGAAATCAGTCATCCTTAGCTGGTCTAGCTTAAATATCATGGAAATATGTATTTGGCTCTAGACTACCCTGTGAAATGGCCACACAAGCCATTCTGGTTTTGCAACAAACACTGGCCTTGACAGAGACCCCAACATCCCATAAAAGGATAAAGAAAAATGATCATTTCTGTGTAACATAATGCTGTTCCACACCACTTTATTTGTTAGATTTTGAATGATTTAGGTTTTACAGAAATGATCTTGAGTAAATGACAATGAGCATATGCACGATTACAAATGAGGAGTACTGTTCATCCAATCTTCCTTAGGAACTTATTCTTCCACATTACAGCACCCAGAGGCATTTTTAAGGGTTTTTGCCTCCTTCACTGCCTGTATCTTTATAATTGAGGTAATACTTTTTATATTCATTCATGGGAATGAATGGCTAGACCAGAATTTATTGTGCATCTCTTATTGCCAAAGGGACATTTAAAAGTAAACAACATTGCAGTTGGAGATAGTAGGAACTGCAGATGCTGGAGAATCTGAGATAACACAGTGTGAAGCTGGATAAACACAACAGGCCAAGCAGCATCAGAGGAGCAGGAAATTTTTGAAGAATGGTCTAGGCCCGAAACGTCAGCTTTCCTGCTCTGCTGTTGCTGCTTGGCCTGCTGTGTTCATCCAGCTCTGCACTTTATTAACTCACATTGCAGTTGGCCTGGAGTCCCATGTAGGCCAGACCAGGAAAGGACAACAGATTTCCTTCCCTCAACGACACTAGTAAACCAATTAACTTGGTATAAAAAGAATCAATATTAGTTACATGGTCATCATTGGACTCATTTTTATTTATTTCTTTATTTGTTTTAATTACTTTTCCCAATGTTTCCTGTTTTTATTTTGGATGTGCAGGATTTTGGTAGGTTTGTGTGCCTGGTGTTGTGTCTGGGGCTTCCTTTAAGTCTAAAGCAGATGAGGAAAGGCACCTTTTCTGGTTTAATGAAAGAGCTCCATTGAGCAAACAATAGGAAGTTGAGTAAATAGTTGCAATAATTCAAAGATTTCATGAATATGAATTACATTCACAAAGACTATTAGGAGTGCAGTGGCGTCAGATCTGTCTCCCACCAGTTCTTTGTTGAGTCACCCTATCTTCACAGTGGGCAATACTTGTTGCAGTCAATCACATTTTAACATTTTCAGACTCTTTTTCAAATGGATTTACAACACTGAGTCCAGGAATTGATCCATTTTAAAATAGTTCTTTAGCTTGTAAATTTGTACCTCTATTTATATGGACAACCCTCAAGTCCAACACTTTGGCCTTTATCAGCTGAGGCACAGATTACAAGAACAGGGAGGCTATGTTGGAACTGTGCAGGACTTTGGTTAGTCCACAGCTGGCAGTTGGTATGCAGTTCTAGTCTCCACATTTATCGGAAGGATGTGATGGCACCAGAAGGGATGCAGAGGAGGTATACTGGGATGTTGCCTGGGACATAACACCTGAGCTAAAAAGAGAAGCTGGGTAAGTTCATCGGACCGGAAACGTTAACTCTGTCTCTGTTCTTCACAGATGCTGCCAGAGCTTTTCCAGCAACTTCTGTTTTTGTTCTTGGATAAACTTGGGTTGTTTTCTTTGGAGCAGAGAAGGTTAAAGGGGGGAACCTGATAGAGGTTTTTACCCATTGCTCTAATCAACCTGTTCAGTTGTGTTCTTACACACCTCTGGACCAGGTGTGACTTGAACCCAGGCTTCCCAGTTCAAGGGTAGGGACACCATCTCTGAGCCACATGAGGGCACATACAGGTGTTTAAGATTGAGGACCAAGGCCAGAGTAGGTAGAAAGTAGCTGTTCTCCTTCGTTGAAGTGTCACTAACAAGGAGACACATGTTTATGCTGAAAGGGAAGAGGTTGTGAGGGGATTTGAGGAAACCTTTTCCACCCAGATGGTACCGGGGAGTTAAGAATGCACGGCCTGGGAGGGTAATTGAGGCAGGAAACCTCACAACGTTTGTAAAAAGTACTTGGACGAACACTTGAATTTTTCATAACATTTAAGACTATGGGTCGAAGTGCAGAAAAGTGGGATGAGTGTAGATTTAGAGATAATGGGAACTGCAGATGCTGGAGATTCCAAGATAATAAAATGTGAGGCTGGATGAACACAGCAGGCCAAGCAGCATCTCAGGAGCACAAAAGCTGACGTTTCAGGTCTAGACCCTTCATCAGAGAGGGGGATGGGGGGAGGGAACTGGAATAAATAGGGAGAGAGGGGGAGGCGGACCGAAGATGGAGAGTAAAGAAGATAGGTGGAGAGGGTGTAGGTGGGGAGGTAGGGAGGGGATAGGTCAGTCCAGGGAAGACGGACAGGTCAAGGAGGTGGGATGAGGTTAGTAGGTAGCTGGGGGTGCGGCTTGGGGTGGGAGGAAGGGATGGGTGAGAGGAAGAACCGGTTAGGGAGGCAGAGACAGGTTGGACTGGTTTTGGGATGCAGTGGGTGGGGGGGAAGAGCTGGGCTGGTTGTGTGGTGCAGTGGGGGGAGGGGATGAACTGGGCTGGTTTAGGGATGCAGTGGGGGAAGGGGAGATTTTGAAACTGGTGAAGTCCACATTGATACGGCACCTTCCCCTGCAACCGCAGGAAACAACGCATTATCCTCCGACACTTCTGCCATTTACAATCCGACCCCACCACCCAAGACATTTTTCCATCCCCACCCCTGTCTGCTTTCCGGAGAGACCACTCTCTCCGTGACTCCCTTGTTCGCTCCACACTGCCCTCCAACCCCACCACACCCGGCACCTTCCCCTGCAACCGCAGGAAATGCTACACTTGTCCCCACACCTCCTCCCTCACCCCCATCCCAGGCCCCAAGACGACATTCCACATTAAGCAGAGGTTCACCTGCACATCTGCCAATGTGGTATACTGCATCCACTGTACCCGGTGCGGCTTTCTCTACATTGGGGAAACCAAGCGGAGGCTTGGGGACCGCTTTGCAGAACACCTCCGCTCAGTTCGCAACAAACAACTGCACCTCCCAGTCGCAAACCATTTCCACTCCCCCTCCCATTCTCTTGATGACATGTCCATCATGGGCCTCCTGCACTGCCACAATGATGCCACCCGAAGGTTGCAGGAACAGCAACTCATATTCCGCCTGGGAACCCTGCAGCCATATGGTATCAATGTGGACTTCACCAGTTTCAAAATCTCCCCTTCCCCCACTGCATCCCTAAACCAGCCCAGTTCATCCCCTCCCCCCACTGCACCACACAACCAGCCCAGCTCTTCCCCCCCCACCCACTGCATCCCAAAACCAGTCCAACCTGTCTCTGCCTCCCTAACCGGTTCTTCCTCTCACCCATCCCTTCCTCCCACCCCAAGCCGCACCCCCAGCTACCTACTAACCTCATCCCACCTCCTTGACCTGTCTGTCTTCCCTGGACTGACCTATCCCCTCCCTACCTCCCCACCTACACCCTCTCCACCTATCTTCTTTACTCTCCATCTTCGGTCCGCCTCCCCCTCTCTCCCTATTTATTCCAGTTCCCTCCCCCCATCCCCCTCTCTGATGAAGGGTCTAGACCCGAAACGTCAGCTTTTGTGCTCCTGAGATGCTGCTTGGCCTGCTGTGTTCATCCAGCCTCACATTTTATTATCTATGAGTGTAGATTTAGTGTATTTTTGGGTCTAGAGGCTGAAGGGTCCATTTCACACTATATGCTTCTATGATTCTTGGACTCTTGGCTCGCTCATTGACAGTACATTTCAATTGTTGAGGATGAAAGCTTGTTCATGGGATATGGGTGCCATTGGCCAGGCCAGCATTTATTGCCCCTCCCTAATTGCCCAGAGGGCAGTTAAAAGTCAACCACATTGCTGTGGGCCTGGAGCCACACGTAGGCCATTCCCAGGTAAGGTCAGCAGTTTCCTGCCCAAAAGGACATGAATAAAGTTTTTTTTGGGATTCAGCAATGGTTCTGTGGTCATGTTAGACTCTTAATTCCAGATTTTTGTTGAATTTATACTTTGCCAACTGTCATAGTGGGATTTCAACCTAATACCCAGCACATTGCCTGGGTGTCTGGTCAAGCAATAATACCATGAG
Organism: Stegostoma tigrinum; assembly: GCF_030684315.1. Classification (NCBI taxonomy): domain Eukaryota; kingdom Metazoa; phylum Chordata; class Chondrichthyes; order Orectolobiformes; family Stegostomatidae; genus Stegostoma; species Stegostoma tigrinum. The sequence goes on along the minus strand of NC_081370.1, from coordinate 55,975,928 downwards.
GCCAACACCTCTCCATTAGAATTAGCATTTATACCTTAGTCATGTGTGTTATAAACAAGTGTTCAGAGATGCTTTATTTCATTCATGTAGACATTGCTGCCAAGATTTCTTCCTGTAAAAGTATAATTTATTCATAAAAAATGAAATAAATTTAGTTGTAATAACCGAAGGTATTTCTTTCTTATTCAGGGGAATATTTACATACACTGAGGCAATGAGAGGGTCTGATAACTGAATAGGCCCTCATTAAATTCAGCAGGAATGGTCTTGACCCACAGCTGTTTGGCAGCAGCTGCCTCAACACGTAGACCTGGACCTTGGAATGTGCACACTGCAACACCGGGTCAAAGTCAACACTTCGCATGGAAGACTAACTAGTTTCAGGCAGACCAAGGGGTGTCTTTCACTGGGTTGATGGTCTTCCAGGCGCAGTCGATGTTTGGCTCTCTGTGCGCCCTGGGAAGCAAGCCGTAGTGTGGAGGCTTGCATCACGGAGTAGCTCAGGATGAACCTCAGCAAGAACCTCTGCATCTCTCTCCAGGCCTTCGTTTAAAAGGACAGATTTCAAAAGGAGATGTGTGACAGCCCCTTCACTGGTGCAGCTGCTTCAAGGGCAGAATGCGGTGGGATAGACACTGAGTGTACATGCATTTGACAGACATTGCTGGCAAGATCAACCCTTACTATCCACCCCTAATTATCTTGAACTGAGCTGCTTGCTGGGTCATTTTGGAGGGCAATTAAAAATAAACCATATTACTGTGAGTCTGAAATCACTTCTAAGTTGGATTATATAAGAATGACAGTCTCCCCTCCTGAAATGATTTAGTGAGAGATAATGGGAACTGCAGATGCTGGAGAATCAAGATAATAAAATGTGAGACTGGATGAACACAGCAGGCCCAGCAGCATCTCAGGAGCTCAAAAGCTGACATTTCGGGCCTAGACCCTTCATCAGAGACGGGGATGGGGTGAGGGTTCTGGAATAAATAGGGAGAGAGGGGGAGGCGGACAGAAGATGGAGAGAAAAGAAGATAGGTGGAGAGAGTATAGGTGGGGAGGTAGGGAGGGGATAGGTCAGTCCAGGGAAGACGGACAGGTCAAGGAGGTGGGATGAGGTTAGTAGGTAGCTGGGGGTGCGGCTTGGGGTGGGAGGAAGGGATGGGTGAGAGGAAGAACAGGTTAGGGAGGCAGAGACAGGTTGGACTGGTTTTGGGATGCAGTGGGTGGAGGGGAAGAGCTGGGCTGGTTGTGTGGTGCAGTGGGGGGAGGGGACGAACTGGGCTGGTTTTGGGATGCGGTGGGGGAAGGGGAGATTTTGAAACTGGTGAAGTCCACATTGATACCATATGGCTGCAGGGTTCCCAGGCGGAATATGAGTTGCTGTTCCTGCAACCTTCGGGTGGCATCATTGTGGCAGTGCAGGAGGCCCATGATGGACATGTCATCTAAAGAATGGGAGGGGGAGTGGAAATGGTTTGCGATTGGGAGGTGCAGTTGTTTGTTGCGAACTGAGCGGAGGTGTTCTGCAAAGCGGTCCCCAAGCCTCCGCTTGGTTTTCCCAATGTAGAGGGAGCCACACTGGGTACAGTGGATGCAGTATACCACATTGGCAGATGTGCAGGTGAACCTCTGCTTAATGTGGAATGTCATCTTGGGGCCTGGGATAGGGGTGACGGAGGAGGTGTGGGGGCAAGTGTAGCACTTCCTGCGGTTGCAGGGGAAGGTGCCGGGTGTGGTGGGGTTGGAGGGCAGTGTGGAGCGAACAAGGGAGTCATGGAGAGAGTGGTCTCTCCGGAAAGCAGACAGGGGTGGGGATGGAAAAATGTCTTGGGTGGTGGGGTCGGATTGTAGATAGCAGAAGTGTCGGAGGATGATGCGTTGTATCCGGAGGTTGGTGGGGTGGTGTGTGAGAACGAGGGGGATCCTCTTGGGGCGGTTGTGGCGGGGGCGGGGTGTGAGGGATGTGTTGCAGGAAATACGGGAGACGCGGTCAAGGGCGTTCTCGATCACTGTGGGGGGAAAGTTGCAGTCCTTAAAGAACTTGGACATCTGGGATGTGCAGGAGTGGAATGTCTTATCGTGGGAGCAGATGCGGCGGAGGCGGAGGAACTGGGAATAGGGGATGGAATTTTTGCCGGAGGGTGGGTGGGAGGAGGTGTATTCTAGGTAGCTGTGGGAGTCGGTGGGCTTGAAATGGACATCAGTTACAAGCTGGTTGCTTGAGATGGAGACTGAGAGGTCCAGGAAGGTGAGGGATGTGCTGGAGATGGCCCAGGTGAACTGAAGGTTGGGGTGGAAGGTGTTGGTGAAGTGGATGAACTGTTCGAGCTCCTCTGGGGAGCAAGAGGCGGCGCCGATACAGTCATCAATGTGCCGGAGGAAGAGGTGGGGTTTGGGGCCTGTGTAGGTGCGGAAGAGGGACTGTTCCACGTAACCTACAAAGAGGCAGGCATAGCTGGGGCCCATGCGGGTGCCCATGGCCACCCCCTTAGTCTGTAGGAAGTGGGACTGGTTTTTTATGGCAACCTGATCATGATGCTAGCTTTGTGTTTCAAGCTTGACCTTTAGTGAATCTGGTTTTTTATGGCAACCTGATCATGATGCTAGCTTTGTGGTTCAGTTTTCTCTCTGTTATCAGTGCTCCCCAAGACTTATCCCACTGTAAAACCGTCTAAAGATATAAAAATTGTCACCCCTCAGTGAGAACTTTCAGAGATCTGCAGAAACCCACCTGGTTTACTAATGTCTTTTTGGGAAGGAAATATACCATCCTCACCTGGTCTAGCCTAAATGTGACTCCAGATCTGTGGAAATATAGTTGGACTTCTGACCATTCTTGACATGGTCAAGCAAGCCACTCAGTTGTATCTGAGGGCAACTAGGGGTGAGCAATAAATTTTGGCCCAGATCACATCCAATGTGAGAATTACATTTTAAAATAAAACTGTGTGTTCTGTGAGAACAGGGGACAGTTAGTGTGGAAGTTCAGTTATTATAGTTTGGTTGGGACATGAGGGCAGCCATTGTGCCTTACAGCTCATGACCCAGTATGGGTCCTGATCTCCGCTTTGGAAAGCCCTGTATTATTGAGTGGGGCAGGGTGGGACGCTCTTCAGAGAGTCAGTATGGACTTGATGGGCTGAATGGCCTGCTTCTGCACCATAGGGATTCTGTGGTTCTATGAACTGAAATTCACTGGGTGGTCATGAGTGAATCTCGAACTCATCCCTTCCAGTCGCTAGGCAAGTTGTCTGGATTGCTGGCCTGCTATTCTTGTTCCATGAAGCCCTTTAATTCCTGATTAAGTTTTCATTTCCCCGGGGATCATTGCCATGGATTCTATCAGCTCATTTGTTTGAGGCATCTATCAGTTATCCATTAAACACATGTCGCAAAACCTCACTGCCTTTTCCTCACCAATTTTCAATATATTTATAATCGCAAAATTAATTTAAAAGCAGTCACCTTGAGGGAAGCCCTATCGTTTTACACTTCCACCTGCCTATTACAGTACTGTATAAACTGATGCTCATAATAATCTGTACTTTCAGAATTCAGACCTTGATGTTTTTAACCTTAATTGCTTATGTACTTGATGTAAATGACCCATTTAAATAAGGTTAAATGTTAAAACTTAAAAATAAAATTCTGAAAAGTGATTAGAATGTGAAGTAATATTCTTGTTGGCAATTAAAAACTAAATAATTGTTACGTCTCATGAAAATTGTAGGGTACCTTTTCGTTTTTTCAAAATGTTAAGCTGTTTCTCCCTGTGCCCGTTCTTTTCTGATGCATTAAATAAATGATCAGATCCAGATGGATAATCTAATCAAATAACTCTCGAATTGTTTTTCAAATCAACACTTGAGCACCTCTTTATAACTAAAGCTCTCCTGAGCCAGATGGCTTTCTGCCACCTGAATGTAACTAATTAATCAGAATTACATCTCAGAGTAACTGTAGTCAAGCTGTCTTAAAAAGTCCTGTCACATTACAAAACATGACCCAAAATAAATAGTGACATTTGCAAATTGAAAGCTCCTGTTGTTGACTTGCTCTACATATTTTCTAACCCTTCGTGTTCCATGTAGATTATTGCCCATTTCCAAATGATCTACAGAGGTGGGGAGCTGCCCTCTTGAATCGTTATATTCAGTGGTATAGGGCCAGCTGCAGTGCTGTTCAGGATTGTATTCCAGGATTTGGGCAGGGTGAAAGACCAGCCATATAGTTCCAAGCCCAGCTTGTGTGTGATGTCGAAGGGAGTGTTTACCATGGTAGTGTTCCAATGCATTGGCTGCTATTATCCTTCCAGGTGGTTAATGTTGTGGGCTTGGAAGATGCTGTTGAAGGTACTTTAGAGAGCTGCGTCTTGCGTGCAATCTCTGTACTTCTGAATGGAGGCAATTATTGTTTAAGCTGGTGGATAGGTTCAAATGAAACATGGACTCTTAATCTTAATGAGTGTTATTGGAGCTGCAGATATATGGAGTATTCTTGATGGTTGACTATCCAGTGTATCAGTGAGGGATGCTGTGTGATTGGAAATAACAGCCTGATGAGCATATATTACAGAGAGATCTCGCCCACCAGCTTAAGTGCACGCTGGAGATTGTGTAGTGCATTTGGAATGAGAAACCGGGAAGGCTCTCATCCATTGAAGTAAAAGGCAAACTCTCACCAGGAGAATTAGTGAATTTATCACAAATCACTGTAATCTCATCTTTTAGGGAAAGTAACTTGTGCCAGGAACATTCTGAAATCCTTGATGTGTATTCCCAATGAGCAAAACTCCAAGTTGGAAGAACACATTAGAATGTCATCCCAACAGAATCAATAAAATAAAATTAATCTCCTTCTGTATAGTGGGACAGTGAAACCCATTTACACTTTCCTTCAAAAATCATTTGTTTGTTGCTATTTCTACTTGGTGGTGCAATTCTTTTAGAATTAAGCCTATCCAAAGCATATCAGGATACGTTCATATTTGGAAATGAATATGGCTGGTCCGGTTTTGAAGATCAGCACAGTCGCTTTGTTTTGGAGGCACATTTACCCTTAGGCAACATCTTCAGGGAAGGCTCTCCCTTCTTGCATTGTTTGCATTGGTTTTTCACTGACATTGAGTTTCCTCACTTGCAGCATACGTGTTTGCTGAAAACACAAAAAACAGTAGATGCTGTAAATCAGGAACAAAACAGAAGTTGTTGGTAAAACTCAGCAGATCTGGCAACATCTGTGAAGGAAACATCAGAGCTAACGTTTTGGGCCTGTGACCCTTCCTCTGAATATTAGGAGGAACTTAAACATTAACTCTAACTCTATTTTTTCTTCACAGATGCTGCTAGACGTACTGAGCTTTTCTGACAACTTCTGTTTTTGTTCTAGTTGTTGGATGAACTACCTAATGTTATCACTTTTAAATTATAAGTAGCTTCACAGTGCATTCATTTTTTTCTGTGGGCCCACTTTCTGGTTTACATTCAACACTTTGTTTTGCATGTTTGTCTGCTCATTTCTTCGCAACATGGTCCCTATTTCTGCTTAATCTCATCAAAGACTCCCTCCCACCCTGGTACGACTCTTTTCCAACCTCTCTTGTCAGGCAGAAGATACAGAAGCTTGAACACACGAACCAATGGGTTAGAACAGCTGTTATTAGACGGCTGAATAAACCTCTCTAACTTTATTTAAAGTTGATCTTGTTTTGTGAACTTCCTATGCAGTGTAACCTGAGTGCCTCATTCTGTCTAAGTGTCCTGTCACCTTTATGTCCTTGTATGCTACAATCTGTCTGTACTCCTTGCTAAACAAAACTGTACTTAGCTGCATGTGACTACAATAAAGCAAATCAAATGCATCAACTGACAGATTACGGTAAGTAAAAGATGCTTCTCTCGAATGAAAAATTGAGGTTGACTACACGTGGGTAAAACATTTTACATCTGATAGAGGGTTGACCTGTATGTGAGTACGTGCAGGAGCATGACCTTTGGCACCATGAAAGTGGGTTTGTCACATACTCCTGTTTGACCTATACAGTGCAATCTATGGTCATTTAGTGAAATGCAAACAATGTTGTTAATAAATGGTTTCATTTGCATTTGAAAGTTGGTCAAGTCAACTAATTAACAGCAGTCTTGAAGTTTTACGATTCATTGTTTGATATAGCAGCTCTCATCTCTGCTAATTTGTTGTTTGCTTATGCAAAATACATATGTTTGGTGGCAAAATAGAACAAAAAAGCTTTTTTTTGCATCATTTTAATTACATGAGTTTGCTCTTCAAAGTCACCTAGTCATGAAGGAATATCACTGCAAGAGCACATTCACAGCTGAAACAAAATGAGAATCAACTGAGCACTTCTTCTGGAATAATGTGTTTTTGTTACCATAGTAATAGTTTCGTAAGCACATGTGAGAAACAACAATATGATTATGTAGGAGAGGAGGAATTTTGAAGAATGTCAGAGTAGGAGATGTAGAGTGTCATCACAGCATAATCAAGGTGTTTTCACTGAATTCAGTTTGGACTATGTCAGGCTGAAGTTAGCAATTGTAAGCTGTGACTAAATATGCACCAGAGAGAACAGCATGATGAAGTTTTGGATTTGAATTCAAATAATTCAATATAGACCTCTCTTTCTGCCACAGAGATTCTTTAATAATCCATCCTCTGCTTATAGCAATTCAAAATGAGCGACTCTTACTCCTCATCACTTTAAATTGATCGTAATGTTAGATTCCAGGCAATTGGGAAGCTAAGCATTTCTCATTGATAATTCTATTTAAAAATCATTCAAAGGTGAACCATCCTGAAACATTCACTTATGGTATGGTGAGAACATTTAGATTCAGAAATACTTTCAAATGATTAATATTAACTCTAATCAGACAAGAGAGACACCTTTAGGACAATCAAACAGATGAATAAAATATGTATTTTTTCCATAGAATTTAGAAAAAAAGTGCAGATACACTTACTTTGTGAAACTGTTAAGGACACATTAATGAAACAACCATAAGTTACTGCTTTATTTGTAAAGCACAGGATGTACAGTGTATGACGCACAAAGGGATGGTGAAGCATTTATCCCACTTGCAAAGTTTAATAATTTAAGAAATTTGAAATAATAAAATAATTCTCTTACACAGAATAAAAGTCTGAAAAACAAACTTCTGTCTGGAAGCAAGCAGTGTGGCATTCATGCAGAGCAGGTAGGTTCAATTCATAACGATTTGGCAAGCACATTTGAATGAGCTAAAAGCATTTTTTTTTCAGCATTTAAATTATAGCTGATATTTTCCATCCATTCTTATCTTGCTTCTGCAGTCCAAAAGAATCCAGTCACAGCTTAAGGAGCTACGCTATGGGAAGAAAGATTTGATTTTTAAGGTGAGGCAATGATTATTTGAGACAGCGTGTTTTTACGTAGGTAATGTGCAACATTTTGATAAGGGCTTATGATGTTGTGCTCACCTCAGAGAAGGTACTGAAGTTGCAGCATTCAAATGTTTTGAGCAAGGTTTATAGTAAGTGAAAGCTTGTCAGTGAGATTGGCAAAATCACTGCTGGTCATAAGGAACATGGTTTCCTTCAGAGAAGATTTTGTTGGGTTGTTAACATTCGACGCAGCGGTTATTTCAAATTGAAATTTCTTTCAGTTTAAACTCTGTGTGAATGCATTAATCGAAATTAAAGCATTATAAATTTTGTTAGGTTCAGTTTATTTTCAAGTGTATTGAATAATTGATTAAATAGAAAGCACAGCAGGGGACAGCCAATTCTCATGTGATGGAAAACAAATACTGGTGAGGTCAAATAAATGACTTTTGATTTTTTTTATTTCTTAGTTTTATTGTCATGTGTGCTCAAGTATTAAAACACAGGCACCGTCTTGGGTACAAGTACCCAGGTACAGAATCTTAAGAACATTACAGTGTGTGTGACTGTGTGTGCATGATAGCGTAATTCAGAATGGAATTTTTTATGCGTCCTACTACATGTCGGCATTTGGTCTGGTTGCCTTCATCAGGCAGAGCACTGTGTAGAGGAGTATAGGGGACATTGTGTTCCAGTTGTACAAAACATTGGCTGTGCAACATTTGGAATACTGTGTACAATTCTGGTCACCCTGCAATCGCAAGGGTGTTATTAACCTGGAAAGGGTGCAGAAGAGATTTACAAAGATGTTACTGAGACTGAAAGGTTCGAGTTATAAGGAGTGGAGAGGCTGGTGCACCGCGCCCCCCCCCCCCCCCCCCCACCCCTCCACCACCGCCCCAGAGTGTAGGAGGCTGAGGGGCGACCTTTTATAGAGGTTTATAAAATCCCAAGAGGCACAGATCTTGTGCATAGCTAAGGTCTTTTCCCCAGGGTCAGGGAGTCCAAAACTAGACAGTAAAGGTTTAGGGTGAGAGGGAAATGATTTTAAAGGGGTCTGAGGAGTAACGTTTTCACATAGAGGGTGGTACATGTATGGAATGAGCTGTCAGAGGGAGTGGTAGAAGCTGCTACAATTACAACATTGAAAAGACATTTTGATCAGTGCATGGTTTGGAGACGTTTAGAGGGAAATGTTCCAAGCACAAGCAAGTGAGACCAGTTTGGTTCAGGAAACCTGATTGTCGTGAATGAGTTGGGCCAAAGGGCCAGTTTCAATTCTGCATGACTCCATAACTCTGCTCAAGGTGTTGTATCCAAATATATATCTTATATTTTAACGGACTTAAGGTGTTAAAATTTGGAACTGATGCCTTGAGAATGTGACTTAGAGGGAGACAGAGAGATTCATCATGGCTTTAAAAAAAAGTATAGCCATCCTTCTGTTTAGTTGCTTGTGATTGTTTATAAATAATCACAGGAACAGGAATTGGCCATTCAGCCCCTTGTCCTATCATTCAATGAGTTTGTGGCTGATCCGTGGCCTAAGTCCATATACCTACATTTGTCCCATATCCCGTAATGCCTTCAAATAATAAAAAAAATCACAGGTTTAAAATGAAAAACTGATCCAGCATCCACTGCCATCTGTGGAAGAGAATTCCAAATCTCTACCACCCTTTGTGTGAAAATGTTTCCTAACATCTCTCCTGAATGGTCTGGCCCGAATCCTCAGACTATGTCCCCTAGTTCTACAATACCCAACCAGTGGAAATGGTTTCTCCTTCATCGGCCCTGCCTGTTCCTCTTTATACTTAGCAGTCTTCAATCAGATCGCCTTCTAAATTCTAAATTAAACAGGCCTACCTTGTTTTATCCCAGCTCATAGCTTAACCCCTGAAGCCCAGGTTTCAGTTTTGCAAACCTACGTTGTACTCTATCCTTCTTAAGGTGCACTTTCCCCTGCAACCGCAGGAAGTGCTACACCTGTCTCTACACCACCCCCGTCACCTCCATCCCAGGCCCCAAGAAAATCTTCCACATTAAACAGACATTCACCTGCACATCTGCTAATGTAGTATATTGTATCTGCTGTTTCTGATGTGGCCTCCTCCACATCGGGGAAACCAAGTGGAGGCTTGGAGACCGCTTTGTGGAGCACCTATGCTCGGTTCGTGACAAACGACACACCTCCCAGTCGTGAACCATTTCAACATCCCCTCCCACTCCCTGGGCAATGTCCATCCTGGGCCTCCTCCAGATCACAATGATGCCAGCCAAAAACTGAAGGAACAGCACCTCATATTCCGCCTTGGAAGCCTACAGCCCAATGGTGTCAATGTGGACTTTATGAGCTTCAAAATCTCCCCACCCCCGACCTCATCTCAAGACCAGCCCATCTTGTCCCCACCTCTGTGATCTGTCCGTCTGCTCTCCCACCTATCCGCTCCTCCCACCTCACTGACCAACCCCCACTTCCTACCTACACTCACCTATTAGTTTCATCCCTCCCTCCTTGACCTGTCTGTCTTCTCCCCATCTATCTGCTCCACTACCCATCTTCTATCACTGCCTTCCCCTCTATTTATTTCAGAGCCCTCTACCCCTTCCCCATTTCTGAAGAAGTGCCTAGATCCAAAATGTCAGCTTTCCTGCTCCTCTGATGCTGCCTGGTCTGCTGTGTTCATCCAGCTCCACATATTATTGTCTCTTCTTAAGGTGTGGTGCTCAGATTTGCTTGTAGTACTCCTCATATGGTCTAACCATTGTTTTGTTAACCGCAGCACAGTTTCTTCATCCTTGTGTTCCACCCCCCTGGATATAAGGACCAGCGTTCCATTAGCTTTCTTGATTCATTTTCTGCACCTGTTTGTGCTATTATAATAACACAGTTACTGTTCAAACATCTCAAAGACAATAATTTCTCGACTAACTAAGCATATACCACATGAATTTAATTGTTTTGGATTCAAAATGTTAATAATGATAATATTAGTAGTAGCAACAAAAGGCCAGAGAATTTTTTGACAAAATGTTTTGGCCCGACCTGTTGAATATTATCAGCACTTTGTTTTTATTTCAGAATTCCATCGTTCCCAGTGTTTTGTTTCTGTTTTGATAAAATGCTGTGTTTGTTTCCCAATAATTCATATGAAAGTTCAAAATCTGAACCACTGAGTAAGACTATTAATTTTTCTACATTAAAGATGTATGGACAATCAGGAAATGATTAACGAAGTGTTTTTTTGACTTTGATTTCACAGTTTTAGCTAAGTAGCAGTTATGCTTGCACTCAAGTTAGTACAAGAATGTTTAACAAACTTGAAGGTCAATAAAACAGGTCTCATTAAAACCTTAACTAAATAACTATTGATGAGATATTAAGAGCAGATGGGGCCATATCTGAATCCTTACAGCGCATGAGAAAATGTAGCATCGAAATAACTAATGTTTCTAAGAGAAGTACAATTAAATGATTTTTATTCAAAGGCTGCAAGTTTGGTACATTACACTTTTGATCATTGAGATATGATGACTGGTTAACTGAAAATATGGTGCTCTGAAGAGATCATACCAGACTCAACAAAATAGCTCTATTTGTCTCCGTAGATGGTAACAAACCTGTTGAGTTTCTCCAACATTCTGTCTTTGCTTCAGATTTCCAGCATCTACAATATTTTTGTTTTAACTGTAAATTTAATGTGAGAAAAGCATATTGGAGGGCATTTTTAAGGATGACACCAGTGATCATTTAGAAGAGAATAGAATAGGGGCAGAGATAACAAAGTGTGAAGCTGGATGAACACAGCAGGCCAAGCAGCATCTCAGGAGCACAAAAGCTGACGTTTCAGGCCTAGAGCCTTCATCAGGGAGCCTCTAAATAGGGGAAGACTCTTTTTGTTTTACTGTACGAATTTAACCCAGACTGATGTATTATTCTTTTCTCTGCTACAAGTTATTCTAAATTATCTCAGTCCAGTTACTTTTGATGTGGAGGTGCACTGTTGGACTGGAGTGAACAAAAGTCAGAAGTCATACGACATCAGGTTATAGTCCAACAGGCTTATTTGAAGTCACAAGCTTTTGGAGCATTGCCCCTTCATCAGGTCAAGAAACTTACTGTTCGCCTGATGAAGCAGCAGCGCTCCAAAAGCTTGTGATTTCAAATAAACCTGTTGGACTATAACCTGGTGTCATGTGACTTCTGACTTGGTTTCTTCTGGGCAAGGGGCACAAAAATGCCTTAAAATTCATTGAATGAAACATCACTGAGATAACTGTTCGATCTGCAAAATGGACAACCGGATATAATGGATAATTTTCTGTTGTACATGTCATATGTCTTGGGTTGGACTATTTAGGAGCTTTATTTGTGTCTCGTTAGTATTATAATTCCCAAACTACAGACTGAGTATGATAGAAATTGCTGACCAGATTTCTTTCTATAACAAGGATCACCTATTATTACAAATTATCATACTCCAGCTATATGTAAACAAGCTAAATTATATAAACTCTATAAACAAACTCTAAACGTCTTTTAAACTCCCTTTACTCACAGACAGACATACATAAGCCATCATCTCCAACACCATTCATGACCTCATCACCTCAGGAGACCTCCCACCCACAGCCTCCAACCTCATTGTTCCCCAACCCCGCACGGCCTGTTTCTATCTCCTTCCCAAAATCCACAAACCTGCCTGCCCTGGTCGACCCATTGTCTCAGCCTGTCCCTGCCCCACCAAACACATCTCCACCTATCTGGACTCCATTTTCTCCCCTTTGGTCCAGGAACTCCCGACCTACGTCCGCGACACCACCCACGCCCTCCACCTCCTCCAGGACTTCCAATTCCCTGGCACCCAACACCTCATTTTCACCATGGACGTCCAGTCCCTATACACCTGTATTCCGCATGCAGATGGCCTTAAGCCCCTCCGCTTCTTCCTGTCCCGCAGGCCTGACCAGTCCCCATCCACTGACACCCTCATCCGCCTAGCCGAACTCGTCCTCACCCTCAACAACTTCTCTTTCGATTCATTGCACCTCCTACAGACAAAGGGGGTGGCCATGGGCACCCACATGTGCCCCAGCTATGCCTGCCTCTTTGTAGGTTACGTGGAACAGTCCCTCTTCCGCACCTACACAGGCCCCAAACCCCACCTCTTCCTCCGTTACATTCATGACTGTATCGGTGCCGCCTCTTGCTCCCCAGAGGAGCTTGAACAGTTCATCCACTTCACCAACACCTTCCACCCCAACCTTCAGTTCACTTGGGCCATCTCCAGCACATCCCTCACCTTCCTGGACCTCTCATTCTCCATCTCAGGCAACCAGCTTGTAACTGATGTCCATTTCAAGCCCACCGACTCCCACAGCTACCTAGAATACACCTCCTCCCACCCACCCTCCTCCAAAAATCCATCCCCTATTCCCAATTCCTCCGCCTCCGCCGCATCTGCTCCCACGATGAGGCATTCCACTCCGACACATCCCAGATGTCCAAGTTCTTCAAGGACCGCAACTTTCCCCCCACAGTGATCGAGAACGCCCTTGATCACATCTCCCGTATTTCCCGCAACACATCCCTCACACCCCGCCCCCGCCACAACCGCCCAAAGGGGATCCCCCTCGTTCTCACACACCACCCCACCAACCTCCGGATACAATGCATCATCCTCCGACATTTCCGCCATCTACAATCCGACCCCACCACCCAAGACATTTTTCCATCCCCACCCTTGTCTGCTTTCTGGAGAGACCACTCTCTCCGTGACTCCCTTGTTCACTCCACACTGCCCTCCAACCCCACCACACCCGGCACCTTCCCCTGCAACTGCAGGAAATGCTACACTTGCCCCCACACCTCCTCCCTCACCCCTATCCCAGGCCCCAAGATGACTTTCCATATTAAGCAGAGTTTCACCTGCACATCTGCGAATGTGGTATACTGCATCCATTGTACCCGGTGTGACTTCCTCTACATTGGGGAAACCAAGCGGAGGCTTGGGGACCACTTTGCAGAACACCTCCGCTCGGTTCGCAATAAACAACTGCACCTCCCAGTCGCAAACCATTTCCACTCCCTCTCCCATTCTTTAGATGACATGTCCATCATGGGCCTCCTGCAGTGCCACAAGGATGCCACCCGAAGGTTGCAGGAACAGCAACTCATATTCCGCTTGGGAACCCTGCAGCCCAATGGTATCAATGTGGACTTCACCAGCTTCAAAATCTCCCCTTCCTCCACCGCATCCCAAAACCAGCCCAGTTCGTCCCCTCCCCCCTCTGCACCACACAACCAGCCCAGCTCTTCCCCTCCACCCAGTGCATCCCAAAACCAGTCTAACCTGTCTCTGCTTCCCTAACCTGTTCTTCCTCTCACCCATCCCTTCCTCCCACCCCAAGCCGAACCTCCATCTCCTACCTACTAACCTCATCCCACCTCCTTGACCTGTCCGTCTTCCCTGGACTGGCTTATCCCCTCCCTACCTCCCCCCACCTATACTCTCCTCTCCACCTATCTTCTTTTCTCTCCATCTTCAGTCCGCCTCCCCCTCTCTCCCTATTTATTCCAGAACTTTCACCCCATCCCCCTCTCTGATGAAGAGTCTCGGCCCGAAACGTCAGCTTTTGTGCTTCTGAGATGCTGCTGGGCCTGCTGTGTTCATCCAGCCTCACATTTTATTATCCTACATAAATGACACATGGGCAAAGGGAGCACAGTTCTGTAGTCTGCATTCGGAAAACATGTGGGTTCTTACTGATCTGAAGGGTCCTCCTGGCTCTTTGTTTTGCCGAATGCTCCCATTGATTTTTCATGAGGCATAGGGCGGCTGATCCACTGATGGAAGGTCTCTGATTTATTCAGTTCAGAGTCACAAGTTGCAGGATGTGTTGAACGAACGAGCAACTGATTTTCTTCTGGTTTAAAGTGACTTCCTGAAAGAGCTGCTGCTGACCTATTTCTGGTTTGACAAGCTCATTTCTGTCCTGCTCACAGCCCAAGATGTTCAGCAAACTGACAAACAACCACTGTACTATTGGTGGGTGGTAGAACTTTACTTTTTTTTAAAACACATTCAGGGAACGAGGGTGTTGCTGGTGAGCCCAGCATTTCCTGTCCATGCCTAATTGCCCAGAGGGCAGTTAAGAGTCAAACTAAGTTGTGTCTGAAGTCACATGTAGGCCAGACCAGTTAAGGACAGTAGTTTCCTTCCTTTAAGGGCATTAGTGAACCAGTTGGGATTTTTTTACCCTAATAATTGGCAATGGACTCATGATCATCATTAAACTCTTAATTCTAGATACTTTTATTGAATTCAAATTCCACCATCTGCCATGGCAGGATTCAAACCCACATCCCCCAATATGTTTTGAGTCTCTGGATTAACAGTCCAGTGATAATACCACAAGGCCATTGCCTTCCCCTAACCAGTTATCACTGATAATTGATCTCTAGTTCACAAATTAATCAGCTTCACCTGTAAACAAGCCCTCTGCTACAGTGAGTAAAAAGGTATATGGGCCAAATGCAGGCAAATGGGACTAGTTCTGTTTAAGAAATCTGGATAGCATGGAATAGTTGGGCCAAAGGGTTTGCCTCTGTGCTGTGTGAATCTTTGACTTTGATTCTGAGCCTGCATGTTGCTGGAGGAGTTCACAGTAGGTTTCAAATTCTCTATTTTCAGAGCGTGTAGCTGTGCTTGTTCATCCTTGGTTAAAAATAGTTCTTCATTGCAGGCCCCTTTTTTTTTGTTAAGCACCAAAAAAAAGGGAGACATTTTGCATTAATGAACATTCAAATAAATCACATGTTTAATGACCACATAGATGTGTCAGTATTAGTAGTTTTAGTTATCATCAATGTTATCACATATCAAATGAAAGCAAAATTTTGCAGATGCTGGATAAGATGCTGAAGCAGAAACAAAATCACCATTTTATAATGATGAACAGAGAGAGGGCAGAAATTGGGCCATATTATTGCAATGCCAATTTTCTGCTGATGTCTCGTTCAAAGAACAAAGGTCCTGCAAAATGATTCAATTTACCGTAACTTGCTCTCAGAAATACTTATGTTCTTTGGGAAGTAATGGAATGAATGGATAAATGATACTCGATGAGGAATCAGTAGGGTGAGTTGACGGAGTTTAGAGTGCAACACTGTATTCAGTATTCATCAGGTCAGCATACTGGAAGTGATTCTGAGAAAATCCAAAAGACTGTCAGATCATTATTTAGGAGGTAAACCAGTAAGTCTTTAACCTTGAAGTGACTGAAGGGAGAGTTCAACTGACATTCATAAGATAGTTTATAGCATGGAAATACTGGACACATATTCAAGGTTAGTGATGAACATCGGACAAAATGACACAGGTTAAAACTGAGGGAAAGCAAAACCAGAACCAATATCAATAATTTATTCCTGACGTTAAGTGTGATTAATGCCTTAAAAAGTTATGTTAGCAAGAGCTAATGGATTTTGAAGACAAATAAGCTAAAATGGGACAAATGATTCGTTTGTAACGTAATCCTATGACTTACACTAAGTTGTAAAAGACATATTGTAAAATTCAGCAGCTGATATGTATGTGATTAATCACTTTTCAATTGAAATTTTGTATGTGTGTGTTAGATCTAATCTGTAGCTGCTGCTTAATCAAATTATAGAATCCCTACAGTGTGGAAACAGGCCATTTAGCTCATCGAGTCCACACCAACTCTCCGAAGAGCATCCCATCCATACCCATTTTCCCCCAGCCCCATCTCTGTAACCCTCATTTCCCATGGCTAATTCACCTAATTGTGCATCCCTGGACACTACAGACAATTTAGCATGGTCAATCCACCTAAACTGCACTCTCTGGGCTATGGGAGGAAACCAGAACACCCAGAGGAAACCCCCACAGACAGGGGGAGAATGTGCAAACTCCACACAGTCACCCGAGGGTGGAATCGAACCCGGGTCCCTGGTGCTATGAGACAGTGGTGCTAATTGCTAAAACACCATGCTGCCTCATCAATTCCCACCTTGTCCGACTTCAAATTGGGCATTACGGCCGATTGGGCATCTTGGATCTTCTTACAAAATTAAGGACACTTTATAATTGCAAAAATGTGTTTTGCTTTGTAATAGTCCATACTTCCTAAATTAAAAAAAATTGCTCTTTACTGATGTTAAAAGTTACAGGATTTTTTTTCACAGGTATCCCTTCCGCGGGTTGCGGATATCACTGAGATGCCAGCATCCCTAACTGCCCTCTCTAAGCTGTTTCAGAAGGCAGTTAAGCCTTGACCATATTGCTGTGTGTGTGGAGTCACATGCACGCTGAACCAGGCCAGCAGATTCCCTTCCCTACAACGTATTAGTCCTGTTCTCTAAAGACAATTGTTTACAGTCTCATGCTCATCATTACTGAGACAAGTTTAACGAGAAGATTCGTGAATTGAGTTCAAATTCTACCAGCTACCATTGAAGAATCGCAACCAGCTTAAACTCTGGGTTAACAATAACAGAAGTTGCTGGAAATATTCTGGGTTACTAGTCCAGTGACTTTGTCGGTACATTACCATCTCCCCACTCTGGATTTATTAGTTTTTTTGTTGACGTTGCCCTTTTGCTGTAGAAGAATTGTTAAAATATATTGTGGCCTGAAATTATTTCTTACTAAATGATTTTATTCATTTGTATAGAATTGTATGATTTTCTTTCAGCTGGTAATGTCATCAATGTTGCTAACAGTCTATGTTTTAGCCTGAATAAGTAAGAAAAACAGCAGGCGAAAACAGATCAAGCAAAAGTTTAAATAATGCAGTAGACTTGCTTTGTTGATATATGTTGGTTTCAAATGAACAGTTTAGTTGGTTGGATTCATTTGAGCTGACGGTTCAGAAATGATAGTTTTTCTTACTTTTCATAGTTCAGTGAATTCTGAAAGATAACAGAGGCTGATTGTTTTAATTCTGCATGAGTGTGCTTCTTTGAAATGTGAAGCACCCTCTTAGAAATAACGGACACTGAGGCAGGGTAAGAGAATAGAAAAGGGGAGATTTTAGTTTTGGAAAAGTGACTGAGGTACTTTTCTGGAATGTTATAAGACATTGCGGTTTTCTGGAGAAATTGGAGAAACTTGGATTGGTCTTCAGAAAGTAGAGAAGTATAAGGAAGGGTTTAAAATAGATAAAATAGTCAAAAATATTCAATTGTTTCTTGATAGTTCTAGCAGTGACATAATGGCCACCTCCTCCAGTGTGTCGTGATTCCACGGCCTGAATTTAATGCAGGGAAGTGTTAGGCAGATTATAAAAGCCAAGGGACAGTCCATTGCATTTGGCTACCTCACACCACCGCTATCGTCTGTGATCATTTATCAGTTGTCACCACACCATTGATCATTTGGTTTTTGAAGCAAAATCTCACATTGAGGTTTGACAGCTCCTTAGTCTCAGCAACACTACTGGGAGTGGTGGCCGCTGGAACTACAGGGTCCCCTGATGAAGAGGAAGGCAGGTAGGCCCTGACAAATGGGTTTGAGGCCAGAGATGGGGAGAAATTTCCTCACACAGAGAATAGTGAGCCTGTGGAATTCACCATCTCAGAAAGAATTTTAGACCAAAACACTATGATTTCAAGTAGGTGTTGGTTGTAAAGTTTGGGCCCAAAAGAATCAAAGGATGTTGGAGAAAGGCGGGAAGAGGCTACAGAGTTGAATGATCAGCAAGACAGACTCAAAGTGCCAAATGGCTTATTCCTGCTTCTGTCTTCTATGTTCTTTGTTTTGATGAGACGAATGGATGGAAGAAATCACTTTGGAGTGGGATATCAAACCCTATCACACATACTAGCATGCCTACTACTCAAGGCTCACCAACTTTAACTGGATGGCTCAGACATTGGTCACTGCCGTCCAATGTTGCTGGTACAGTCATGTGGCAGGCATGGAAAGAGGTGATGAAGTGACCATGAAGTGGTTAATTAAGGACCTCAATTATCCCGTAGATAAAAGGACCACCTGATGCCCTTCCTGCTGTAGAAGGGGAGTGGTTCAAGTAGACATAGGCCACTGATCTCCCTGAATAAAATTTTACATGCCACCAAACCCCAGAATCCTCACTGAACATACCTTGACTCCTGACATGTCAACACCCAGGGGAGTGCAAAATTGTAACATATGATTCTAGAAATGAAACATTCCCTGTAATGGGAGTAGCCAGCTGAAGAGTTGTACAAATAACCATGAGCTTTTACTGTTACTGTTTGCACTATTCAGAAATAATTCACTAGAAACAAACGCTAAAGATAATGGGAGCATTTCCACTGTTTGTTCCAAAGTTGGGGGTGTGGGGTGTGGGGCTGCATAATTGCTTGCACTTTTCTTCCTGCCAAGTTGCCAAAACTGTCAAGCAATCAGTGTGTGGTAAAACACAGCCAGTGAATATTCCTGATGACGCCGCTAAGCTATGTACAATTGTTAGCCTGATTGATATTCGAAAGAAGTTGGCAAAACTAAGTGACAACAATACAAACTTGAATTAGATAACTCCTCTTTGTGTGTTGTGTATATAATCATGAAGGAAAGTATAGTGAAAAATGATAGTACATGGCTTCAGCTGATCACTGGTTTTTTCACTGATGTTGGGAAGTGCCAATTCACTTAATTTGTAGACAAACCTTTCATCAACATTGTCTGACTGACTTACTTGAAACTGAACACTGCCTAAATAATAGTCTGCACCAGGCTGCCAACTGATGCATGATTATCAAAGGAACGCCTGTATCAACAGGAGTTTGTTGACAGTCAGTGAAAGAGAGTGTAACAGAGTCTTTCAAATTGTTTTTATCTGTCAGCATCGTGGAGGCATAAATGGAAAGTGCATATACCTATATTATAATGCTAAATATTGCTTTTGCAGACCAAGCATTTTCACTCAATTGCATATTTTAATTTTGAGATAGGTGAGTGGATGTGTTATATACATCTGGACAGTATTTTGCAGTAGAAGTGAATTTGCATCTTAATATGTGCATTTATATTTCATTTCAAAGCATTGATACACAGATATGGATGTGTAACAATTGCTAAGTGAAAATGCAGGAAGGAAAATGATGCCCTACCCATGTAAGAAACTATACATTATTTTAGACTTGTGCTTGATCCCTTTGAAAAAAAATGAAATTCTAAGCATGAGACTAACTCAATATGTGTTGGCCTCATTTAATGGTACAATACCAGGAACATTGGCATGAAGCCCAGTAGCTCTCATTCATGTTCATCATCAGTTGTAAATAGTCAATTCAGCACTAATTAGAAGTCTTGAAATGCTATCTCCTTTTTAAGTTTAAGAAACAAAATCATATTTATAGATTCTGAGTTACAAATATTCATCCGTGCAAGATGGGGAAAAATAATGCCACGCAGAGTAAAAGTTGTCCACTTGCACAGAATTTCCTGCACACATCCCAGGTGACTGCGAGCTTATCTAGAATCTCCATTTTTAAATCACCTTTCTTGAAAAAAGAAATCAGGAATTCAATGGATACTTCAACGTTCATCATTTCAAGCTTGGTTTGCAAACTGCACAAAAATTTTAGAACAGTTCGAGAAATTGTATAGAAGGAGGGGTGATGGCCCGTTGGTATTATCGCTGGATTGTTAATGAGAGATCCAGCAAATGTTCTAGTACCTGAGTTTGTATCCCACCATGACAGATGGTGGAATCTCATGATGACCATTAATCCATTGTCAGAAAAACCTGTCTGGTTCACTACTGGTTTTTTTTGTGAAAGAAACTGCCATCCTTACCTGCCTGGCCTATAAATGACTCCAGACCCACATCAATGTGGTTGACTCTTAACTGTCCACTGGGCAGTAAGAGATGAACCCTAAATGCTGTCCTGGCTAGCGACACCACCCTCCTGTGAATGAATTTTTTTAAAAAACCCAACTAATTGTTGCAGAGATAGTCGGAACTCCGATGCTGGAGAACCTGAGATAACACGGCGTGAAGCTAGTTGAACACAGCAAGCCAAGCAGCATCAGCTCCACTGATGATGTTGCTAAGCTATGTACAATTGTTAGCCTGATTGATATTCGAAAGGAGTTGGCAAAACTAAGTGGCAACAATACCAACTTATCCCAACTAATTATTGGATTGGTTTAACACAAGCTTGTCACTAAAATAGAATTATTTCAGCACAGATGTGGGCCATTTGGCTAGTTGATCCATGATATCTTTCTCCAATATATCTTGCCTTGCTTCCTGTAATGTCCTTTCTCTTCAAGTGCTTTTTCACAAGTGAATCTCACTCCATCACCCACTCAGGCAATGTATTCCAGATCCTAATCTAAACAGGATCTACACGTGGCAACAGAGGCCGTGACTTCTCTTTTTCAAAGAGTACTTTGCGTCCTCCCTCAACAACAAAATATTTTTCCTTAATGAGTATTAGGTATTAGAACAAATAGTTGCTGTCAAATATTGAGACATCACCAGGATCAAATGAAATATATCCAAAGCTGCTCAAGGAAGTAACAGCAATCTACAGCAGTATTGACCAAAATCTCCATCTTTAAGCACACACACAATGATTCATATCTATCTCCTTAAACCTCTATTACAATACAATCCAACTTCCCCCTCCACTCCTTTCCTTTCCCCCACAAAAATCCAAAGCTTGGATTTAAAAATAAAATCTACAATTAAGAATTCAAATCATTTCAATTCAATTAATATCACCATGAAACTATTGTCAATTGTTGCGGGGTGGTGGGGGGGGGGTGGTGGAACCCATTGGGCTCGGCTATCCTTTACAGCAGGAAGCTGCCATCCTTACCTGGTCTGGCCTACATGTGACTCCAGACCCACAGCACTGTTGTTGACTTCTAACTTCCCTCTGGGCAATTAGGGATGGGCAATAAATGCTGACCTGACCAGAAATGCCCACATCCCATGAATGACTATGAAAGTAAAATGTTCGGGCCCAAATTTCAGATTGCAACCAAGCAAGATGAGCCAGACTGTCCGATACGCTGGCCATCTAGTGAGTTGAAATGATACTCCAAGTAAATATAGTCGTTTCTCAGCCAGAAATGAAGGGTGATCAGTGTGATCAAATGGTTAAAAATCTACCCCAGTGGATGTCTTTTTATACGAATGTCACTGTTGGGTCCTTCAGTTGCAAAAGATTATTGCTAATTATATGAACACATAGAACAAAGGAGCAGAAGCAGGCCATTCAGTCTATTAAGCCCACTACTTCCCCATTCAACGAGAGCAGGGCTGATCTGATAATCCTCAACTCCATTTTCCTGCCTTTTCTCCATAATCCTTGATTCATTAAATAAAGGTAAAATACATTCTGTGCAAGAGTCATGCCAGACTCAAAACCTTGTTTCTCTCCACAGATGCTGCCAAACCTGCTGAGATTTTTATTTAGCATTCTTTTTTCATACTCCTTATTTCTTTACTGATTAAAAATCTGTCTGTCTCGGCTTCTAATATTCTTAATATCACAACCTCAACAGACATCTGCAGTAAAGAGTTCCACGGATTCACAACCCAATGAGAGAATAAATTCCTTCTCATTTCCATATTAAATGTGTGATTCCTTATTCTGCAATGATTCTCTCTGGTCCTAGCCTCTGTCTTAGGGGGAAACAACCTTTCCACATCTATCCTGTCACATCCCCTAAGAATCTTGATAATAACCAAAAGAGCTGCAGATGCTATAAATCAGAAACAAAAACAAAAATGGCTGGAAAAGCTCAGTAATTCTGGCAGCATCTGTAAAGCGGAATTAGAGTTAATGTTTCAGCGACCCTTCCTCAGAACCGCTAAGAATCTTGTGCCTCTCATTTTTCCATATTCAAATAAATACCTACTCAACCTCTCCTCATAGGACATTCACTTACCACCGCCCCCCCCCCCCCCACCCCAGTGATAGTGTCTCTACCTCTGAATCAGGAGACCTAGTTCAAATCTCACCTGCTCCAGAGCTGTGCAATGACATGTTTGAACAGGTTGGTTAGAAAATATCTCAAGCAGTCCCCCGTGCCTGATATCAGCTTAGCGAACCTTCTGTGAACTGCCTCCAATGCCAGTATACCTTTCTTTAGATAAGGCACCCAAAAACAGTTTACAGTATTCCAGTTTGGGCTGCCCTGCAAAAGCCTATTACTAAATTAGGTGAAAAATGAGAAGGTTAGGCTTCTGAGATAATGGGAACTGCAGATGCTGGAGATTCCAAGATAATAAAATGTGAGGCTGGATGAACACAGCAGGCCAAGCAGCTCTGATGAAGGGTCTAGGCCCGAAACGTCAGCTTTTGTGCTCCTGAGATGCTGCTTGGCCTGCTGTGTTCATCCAGCCTCACATTTTATTATCAAGGTTAGGCTTCTAATGGTTTATAATGGCAAATAATGCTTTCGTCTCCTGATGCCTAGAATGAGCGAATACCAAATAATATAATGAGGAGACTTCGATAATGGGGGAGGATCTAAAGCAGGTTACCTCTAATGTAGCCAAAATCACTAGCTGCCACCTTTAACTAACCAAATATAAGATGGTTATTTGCATCAAGTATTAAATTAAGATCAACAGTGTGTTTGGAAATTTGTTATCACCAAACTTGCTTACGAAATTACTTTACAGCTGATCTTAGCACTTTCACAATGTTACCACAAAACGCTCAATGGTTTTTCTCCCCTCACATTTACTGCTTAAATCTCTGACATCAACAGCTGCTGTAATCACCTGTCCTGAAGGTTCTTGAAGCTGTTTAGTTTTACTTTTTGAACAAAGGGATCGGAAAGTAACATGTTATTTTCAAGAAAGGCGCTATCTCCCCAGCAGTCGATGAACATTTGGTGAAACAAACAACAGCAAAGCTGCCAGCGTCCAGGCTGTCGTTTGAGCTTAAAATAACAATAAGTTCAAAATGTATAATTGTGTCTTAAAATTTAAATTAGCCCGTTTGTCTAATGGCAAAGCAGCAAGTCTTAAAATCAGTGTGTGACGAAACTTTGCACAAAGAAAAGAACTCTGAGCGGAAATTCAATGATCTCTTGAAAACTTAAATGTTATCCCAGCTGCCGTGGAACCATTCAGTGTGCTGCATGTTACTTTACATCATTAATCTCTGCATAAGCAATACCCTTTGCCTGAATAATAATTATCTTTCTATTTTTGATATTTCAAACAATGGATGATTTGGATGGTGAAGTAAGTTAGTCCATTACCTCTCTATTTTTGCAATGAGTCGAGACGGAGTGGGAAAAGTATAAACCTCTGGACCCAACGGTATTTTTAAAAATATATCTTTCATTTGATGTGGGCATTGCTGGCTGGACTGCATTTATTGCCTATCCCTAGTTGCCCAGGAGAAGATGGTATGGAGCTGCCTTCCTCAGCCACTGCAGTCCGTATGGGTTTGTGTAGTTGTGCAATGCTGTGACTTGTCATCAGTTGTAGTCGCCATGATGTGGAGGTGCTGGTGTCAGACTGGGGTGAACAAATTCAGAAGTTACGAGACACCAGCTTGTACTCCTACAGGTTTATTTAGAATCAGAAGCTTGCAGAGCGCTGTTCCTTTGTCGGGGTGAAAACCTGACCAAGGAGCAGCGTTCCAAAATCATGTTATTTTCAAATAAACCTGTTGGACTATAACCTGATTTGTGTGACCTCTGATTTCATTTAGAGTACGGAGTGCAATTTTAATTGTGAACTAAAGCAGAAGTAGCTGGAAAAGCTCGGCAGGTCTGGCAGCATCTGCGAAGAGAAAAATCAACGTTAATGTTTTAGGTCTGGTGACTCTTCACCAGAACTGAGCAATTTTAATTGTCTCAATTTAAAAGGATAAGCACAAGAGAGAGTGCAGAAAGTTTGATAATAAAGATACCAGCACTGCCTATCAATCACATTCGGAGTAATCTTCCAACTTCAAAATTGTATCATTGAAGTAAAGTCTAATGCTTGTTTTTTTTTAACTGCGTTACAAATCCGTAACTTCGTTTTTAATGATTGATGTATTTGTACTGAGATTCCTTCGGCCCTCTATCCACTAAGACTTGCGCCTTCCAAATAATAAATTACCAGCCTATTTTTTTCTGAATTAAATCTACACCTTCGCATTTATCTGCATTAAGCTGAATTTGTCAACTACTTGCCCATTCTGAAAGTTATTAATGTCCTCTTGCAAATGAAATATTGGCCCTTTGTTTCAAGGCGTTTTCAGTATAAAAGGATAGATTCTTTATCAGTATACAAGTCTCCAAAGTGATGGGAAAAATGCAGGAAAGTGGATATGAGGAGCATGGGATCAACCATGATCCTATTCAATGGCAGAGCAGGGTCAAGGGGCCAAATGACCTACTCCTGTTCTATGTGTTGTTGCAGTCCTCTTTGCATTGTCACTCCTTTTCATTTATATCACCTACAAATTTAGAGGTGTATAAGATGATGAGAGACCTGGATAGAGTGGATAGTCAGAGACGTTTTCCCACATTGGAAATAACTATCATGAGGGGGTGTAATTTTACGGTAATTGGAGGAAGGTATAGGGGAGATGTCAGTGGTAGGTTCTTCACACAGAGAGTGGTGGGCACATGGAATGTGCTGCCGGCAGTGGTAGTGGATTCAGACACTTTAGAGATATTTAAACGTCTCTTGGATAGACATGTGGATGATAGTGAATTGTAATTTATGCAGGGTAGTTTGATCTTAGTGGGATAATAGGTCGGCACAACATCATGGGTTGAAGGCTCTGGACTGTGCTGTACTGTTTATGTTTTTAATTCAAAAGCTCGAATTGTTAATGGAAATTGTGAACAGCGATGATCCTGACACTGATCCACTTCCCACCTACTCTCATTAATGCCACTCCCTGCTTTGTACCTTGAAGCCACCAAGCAATCCATTCTGCCATTTGTCCCCGATGGCACATTCCCTGCCCTTATTTATTAACCTGATAACAGGAATGTTATTCATATCTTTTGGAAAAATTTAAATAAATTATATCTATGGCTACACCATTGTGCACCCCCATTATTACCACCTCAAAAATTAGTTAAGCCAGTTTACTAACTTTCTCATTTCTAGAAGTTTTTTTTTCTGTTCTCTCCTTTAGTAAGGAATCCGTAATTTTTCCTACTGTAGAAATTGACCTGTCCCCCCTGATATGCTGTGTATCCCTTCTGAAGGACATCATTGAAATCAATTATCTATCACTCCTCTGGACTTCTAGACACATTGATTTCAGCACAGAAGGAGGCCATTCAACCCATCAACAAAGTTCTGACTGCATGAATTCCATTTTCCCCCCCCCCCCTCCCCCCCCCACCCCCGGAGTGGAAAAAGTCCAATGATGCAGTTCCCTCTACACCAATCTAATTCTTCGATAATGTGAATAATTAGTTCTCTTGACTGTCATCTGTAAATTAAAGTCACTGTCAGAAGATTTTTGTAAACAATATGTACCCACATTAGGCAGTCAGCAATAAACCCATGGGAATCTGTCATGGAATACTCTAAGGGATAACCTAAAACCCCCATGTGCTCAATGAATATTTACAACATTAAATTATTTTATTGCATTTTACCTGATTGCCTTTTAAAATGTTTAAAGCTGAAACAAGTAATGATTGTAAGTGAAGTGATCAACATGCCACGGCTATGGACTGCACCAACATGGATGGCACCCCAAATCTGCCCTTTCTTGTGAGGGGAAAATCTGAAAAGCAGCATTGCTCAGTGAATGTCACTACCCATAGACAATGAGGCTAACAAAAGCACCCAGGTAATCACCAGCACTTTTGCTGCCAAAATCAAGGAAGCAGAGAAGATGGACCAAGTGAAGAAAAGGAAGATTATCACCTTGTTGACCCAGGAATGCAGAATTCTTATGGTGCAGAAGGAAGCTATTTGGCCCAATATGCCTGAACCGGCTCAGTAATTGAGCATCATCCCCAATGTAAATCCCCTGCTTTGGTCCTGTACCCTCGCACATCATTATTTTTACAATTCCTATCATCCAGTGCCCTCTTGAATGCCTCGAGAGGACCCCAAGGATTCAGATGAATGTCCACCTACCCGTCCTTCCCCTTCCTCAGCTGAAGTTACAAAGGGTGTAGAGATGCAGTCAGATTCCACACTGCAGCATGAAACATAGAGAATGTGTTTGACTTCATTGGTGACATGGAACATTCATCATTTGGGGCAGCACAGTAGCTCATGGTTTAGCACTGCTGCCTCACAGCACCAGGGACCCAGATTCAATTCTGCATTTGCGTGACTGTCTGTGTAGAGTTTGCACATTCTCCCCGTGTCTGCATGGGTTTCCTCCAGGTGCTCCGGTTTCCTCCCACAATCCAAAAATGTGCGGGCTAGATGGATTGGCCATGCTACATTGCCCGTAGTGTTCAGGTATGGGTCTGGGTGGGATGCTGTGTGAGTCAGTGTGGACTTGTTGGGCTGGAGGGTGTGTTTCCACACTAGTGATTCTACGATTCAAGAACACCCCACACAAAGCAAAAAAAAAGCACTGTGTTTTTCCAGATTTAACTCCTGATGTTTTTCAATGCCTTCTACTTCTCAAGATCACCTCACTGTCAGGCATGAGCAAATGGAAAGAATTAAGATATTTTACTGCATCACTAAGTTTTAATTTCAAGTCATAAATTCATAGACTTATAAAGTACAGAAAGAAACCGTTCAGTCTAACTCATCCAAGCTGACCAAATATCCAAACCTGACTCTATAAGTTCACACCTGAACTAACATTAACTCTGATTTTTTTTCTTCCCAGATGTTGCCAGGACCTGTTGAGCTTTTCCAATAACTCCTGTTTTAGTTCACCCCTCAATTTCCCATGCTGTAGAGAAAAAGTCTCAGCCTATCCAACCTCTCTTTTATAACACAAACGTCCTCATCTTGGTAATATCTTTGTAAATCCTTTTTGCATCCTCTGCATTTAGAAACATCCTTCCTATGCTTTTACAGGAATTGTACCTTTATAAACGGTGCACTTTTTTTAGACAGCACTGTTTCCCCCAGAGTGTGCAAACGATGCCAGAAGCAAAGTAGAGACCAGGGCTCACCACCCAGAGCTATGCAACTATCAAGGACAGGTGATGCATTTGTGAATTTTGGGTCTGGTCCCCAGTGGGTACAGGCAAGCCTGAAATCACAGACTCTCTTCAACAAAATCCGAGGCGAATGTAATTTTCTGCTCAAAATGTTTAAGAGCTGCCTTCTGCAGATTTCTGGTGTATCATAAAACCAAATTGAGTTTATTGAGATCTTTGAGGGAATGAAGTCTGTCATTTGTGCTCCTAAGATGCTGCTTGGCCTGCCGTGTTCATCCAGCTCCACACTTTGTTATCTCTGTCATTTTTACCAGCTCTGATTTGCATGCCACTCCTGACCGACAGCTTTGCGGTTAATTCTTAAATGCTCTCAGTTGTACTAAACCAGCTACAATATAAAAGAGAAAGCAGAGAATCAGGAGAGTGCTCTGAAACATCTTTTCAGTGCAATGATGATGGTCACTTCATTACTAACAATTATACAATGGATCGTTTGAAATAATCCCCTTGTGAACTTGTCAAGCATTTAATGTATGATCACAGCGCTAAATATACAGAATAAATGAATTATCTGGAATTCAGCCCCTAAACAATTAATAATGGAATTCTGTAGGTTTGATGTACTACAAAACAAATATTAAATAGAACGTCATGGCCTCTATGTGTGGTTTAGACCATAAGACCATAAGACATAGGAGTGGAAGTAAGGCCATTCGGCCCATCGGGTCCATGCCGCCATTTAGTCATGGCTGATGGGCATTTCAACTCCACTTCCCTGCACTCTCCCTGTAGACCTTGATTCCTTGTGAGATCAAGAATTTATCAATCTCTGCCTTGAAGACATTTAACGTACCGGCCTCCACTGCGCTCTGTGGCAATGAATTCCATTAGCCCACCACTCTGTGGCTGAAGAAATGTATCCTCATTTCCATTTTAAATTTGCCCCCTCTAATTCTAAGGCTGTGCCCACGGGTCCTAGTCTCCCCACCTAACGGAAACAACTTCCCAGCATCCACCCTTTCTAACCCATACATTATCTTGTAAGTTTCTGTTAGATTTCCCCTCAACCTTCTAAACTCTAAGGAATACAATCCCAGGATCCTCAGCCATTCACCGTACGTTAAAGCTACCATTCCAGGGATCATCCGTGTGACTCTCTGCTGGAATTGCTCCAGCGCCAGTATGCCCTTCATAAGGTGTGGGGCCCAAAATTGGACACAGTATTCTAAATGGGGCCTAACTAGAGCTTTGTAAAGTCTCAGAAGCACATTGCTGCTTTTATATTCCAATCCTCTTGAGATAAACGACAACATTACATTCGCTTTCTTAATCACAGACTCTACCTGCAAGTTAACCTTTAGAAAATCCTGGACCAACACTCCCAGATCCCTTTGTACTTCTGCTTTATGCTTTAATGCTTTTATGTTTGAAACAGTTCATACAGGGATTTGTACTTTTGCACTTATTTTGGAAACTGGAAGTTTTGATGTTGATGGTAGAGATGGTACAACTTTCTTTTCCATCAGATGACTGACCAGGAATCTTTCCCATTCTTAGCACCTGCCCTTAGCATGCTTGGATGGATTTGCAAGATGTTTCACTTGACCCGTCATAAGATTATGTCTGGAATTTTGATGGGAGGTGGAATATAGCCAGACTAATGACTCTGATGAAGGGTCTAGGCCCAAAACATCAGCTTTCCTGCTGTAAGATGCTGCTTGGCCTGCTGTGTTCATCCAGCTCCACACTTTGTTATATTGGATTCTCCAGCATCTACAGTTCCCAATATCTCTAATGACTGTTGTAAAAACTGGGTGTGTTTTTGATTGCAGAATGACATAGCAAAGGGATTATTTTATTGTCAAGCACTGGAAGGAATTGCTGGATATTTAAAAACAAGTTACGTGAAAGCATTGTGAGTTGTGTTTACACTGTTGCTTTGTAAACAGTTAGACAGGAGAGAGAACACAATGGCGAGTGGGTGGGGCTTGGGGTGATGTCTGCAGAGTGAGATTCAGTCACAACAGATGCATTGTTTTCTGTTGTGACAACACTCAGACTATTACCTGAGCAGCTCAGAAGCCGGTATGTATGAAGGATACAGAGACAGAAGATCTTCAGATTGGAAAAAAATTCTGTCTCTTTGTCTGCAACAAAGTAACTCCAGTCCCAAGTAGGAAGTCACATGATACCAGGTTATAGTCCAGCAGGTTTAATTAAGTTCACTAGCTTTCAGAGTGCTGCTCCTTTGTCAGGTGACATATGGTACAACACTGGCATCTCCATGTCAAGTCCAAAAATAATGAGTCATTTTAACCCTAAATTTGTTATAAGCTGTTGGTTGTTATCAGTTGCTGTGAAATTGAAGTGTAAGTCCCCTCTGTCTGCAGTGGAGAACCAAAAGAACCTGGAAGGAATGAGCAGAAGATTTTCGGGAATAAAAACGAAGAGCAAATTGATGTCTGAGGACTGATGCTGTTGAACTATGACTCCCCATTATTTCCGTCCTCTAATAATTGAGCCAATCATTTTACTACCCGCTAGTGCCTGTCTCAATGTATCTGCAGGTATTTTAAAAGGAGAGCTACAACTTGGCTGGTTGTAACTGGATGATGATCATCCATAGTTTTGTTTACCTGTAGTCAGAACCTATTTGTTTGGAATAAACTGTAGTTCTTGTTCAGTATAGGAACCAGATCAGTGTTTTCTGTGAACCTATATCCACCAGACAAACAAACTGGAGACTTTTCATCAAAGTTCTCAAGCATTAACTTTAGCGATGCTCCCAAGAATAATTGACTATCAGTGAGCATCCGTGTACTTTCCTAAGTTAGTCATGACCAACTCTTCTTTTTTAGTATTCATTAACGGGATGAAGGCAGTGCTGGCCAGGCAGCATTTATTACCCATCCCTAATTGCCCACAGTGCACTTCAGAGTCAACCATATTGCTGTGGGTCTGGAGTCACATGTAGTCCTTCCCAGGTATGGATGGCACTTTCCTTCCCTGAGGGACATTAGTGACCCAGTTGGATTTTTTCAGACCATTGACAACAGATTCATGTTCATCATTGGATTCTGAATTCCAGATATTTATTGAATTCAAATTCCACCATGTGTCATGGCAGGATTCGAACCCAGGGCCCCTACATTACCTGGGTCTCTGGATTAACAGTCAAGTGATAATACCATGGGGCCCTCCCCTTGCTTCCAATTAATTATATATATATATAGAAGGGATGGTAAGAGAGGACATATCTAGAAATAAACTTACTCAGATCCCCATTCCATCTGATCTGGTATCATGGTGACATAGCTGAATGTGCACATGCTCAGTAACTGTTTTTACGAGTAAAGGCATAACTAATCCTTTGGGCCACATCGTGGTCGGCTACAATATAACCATAAACCCATCGATGGCCCTTATTTCGATTTAAAACACTCTCCTCCCTCAAACTGAATGTAAAATTCAACTGTTCTGTAGTCACTACTATCCATAGTTGTTTTCCTTGATCATGTGCTGGGGTTTGAGCCCAGAGCCTCTGGTTCAGAGGGTGGGTCTCTGCCCACTGTGCCTAAAGACATCCTTGAGATCACAGTGAAGGCATTTTAATTTTCTGCTGCTATCCATACATGAATATAATAGGAGTGCTACCATTTACAGCAGCCACTTAATCTATAAAAAAAGCTCTAATTCTCCTGAATCTGAATTTTAAATTTTTAAACTAGCTTGCTTTGATTTCCTTTTAAAATGAAAGTGAAGTATAATGTTCATGGATAAATAAATATGTTTAATTGAATGTTGCTATTTCAAAAAGTCCTTTCAGTACATAAATAAATAATGCCAACATCCAAGTAATTGACAAATTCTGACTGCAACTGACTGCTAATTAATCAATCTGTTGGTTTGCATGTAAATACCATATAAAAAGTAGACTGATGTATTAATCAGCATTACTAATTACATTTTTAATTAAAGTTTAATTAAAATACAGTATTAGACAATTTGATCTGCAACTTTTAAATAAATATTCAGCTATAGCATTTAATCAAAATTCAGTCTTATGTATTCTGGTTAATGTTAGCCTTCGCAATAATATGTTGGATACCACATGACATAATGACCCTACTTGTGAAAACAGCTTCATACTATTCAAACGAACCTCACCAAAATAAAGCAAGTAATGTCTCATGCCTGTAATAAGCGCAAAATAGAATCAAGGCAGGAATTCATTCAGTGCTGTTGGATCATAATCCTAGAATTCCTTCCCTCGTGGGCATATGGATCTACCTTCCTGACTTGAAAATATATTGCTGTTCCAAGGGCTTTGCTGGGTCAAAATCCTGGAATTCCTTCTCTGAGGGCATTGTGGGTCTATCTGCAGACTGTGGACAGCATTAGTTCAAAAAACCAGCTCACTGTCACCTTCCCAAGGTCAGTCAGGGTCAGGCAATAAATGCTGGTGCAGTCAGTATGCCTACATCTCACAAATTAATTTTAAAAACAATTATGTTATGACTTTATACAAAACATCTACTTAAAAAAAATCTTCCTTTTCTCTCCCATCACCTATTGCTGTCACCTTGAAGATTTTAACTTATTCTGGTTGTAGTAACTTTCCATTTTTTCATGCAAATTAGCATTCTTTATGTCCTAGTGTTCTTCAGGTCACATGGCAAAACTCATTGAAGAGTAAATTCTCCCCTTGGAATTTTTCCTTCCCCTTGGACTGCCTTTATTTCGTACTTTCTAAAATCTCCCCTGATCACTGCATCTGTCTCAGCCCATACCTTAAACTAATTTTTAACTTCACACCAGTAAGTTCTACTTTCATGCCTTCATAATTACCCTTTTTTTTAAGTTTAAAGTGCCAGTTTTGGACCCACCCTTCTCTCCTTCAGTCAATGTAAAAGTAAACCAAACTACAGTCATTACTACATATGGGCACTTCCACTCTGAGGTCGTTAATATGCCTCATTGAGTAATACCAGGTCCAATATGATCTGCTCTTTAGTTTGCTCAAGAACATGCTGTATTAAGAAGTGTGCAATTTAAATGCTCAATGATCTCCTAATCTGAGCTACCTCTGCCCAATTGAATTTTTGAGGCTACATATATATTAAGATCTACCAAGATCATCACTACTTTCTGACAGGCTTTATTTATTTCTTCTTTTATTCTCCAGCCTATTTGGAAGTTATTGCTGGGCAATGGTGGTAGAAGTGGAGGGAGCTGGAGGTCAGAGATACCTGATAGATAGGGTCTGAAGTCAAGGCACTCCAGATGACTCTTAGGAGCACGGATGTTAGTCATAATATTTGGAGGAGGTACTAAGGACTGGGATCTAGAATTTGATGTCTAATAATGACCTTGAATGCGTTGTCATCAAAACCCATCTGGTTCACTAATGTGAACTGGGATGAGGTTATAATAAAGGTCCTGTTTTATCAACCTCACCCCTCAATGGTGGGGTTCTGACCCTTCGTTGTGCTCAAGTCATATTTTCTCACGTCTCTCTCTCGCACTCCACACTCCCCGCACTCGCAGTCCCTGCACTCCACTCTCTGTCTAATGAAAGAACAGGGTTATGGTCCTCTGGGACCATGGCATCTTTCTTTTACCTTTACTAATCTGGAAGAACATCAGTTGTCCTGACCTCGTCTGTCCTACACTTGACTCCAGATGTGCAGTAGTGCTTAACTTTTAACTGCCTCTGAAGTGGCCTAGCAAGCCAATCAGTTATATCAAGCTGCTAAATGCCTCAAAAAAAATTTGAAACTGGACGCCACTTGAAGCACAGAGAGCAAAATTGTGATAGCTAGCTCACAGACTGGTCAAGAAACACCCTGCGATAATCATCCTCATAGAATAATAGCTTATGCACAATGTCCTCAACAACACCATCACCATCCCACTGGCAGAGATGGAGGTGCTTTCCTGGGTCCCCTCGACGTTGTCTCTGGACCCAAAGAAATCATAGCTTCAGGCTGAACAAGTAAACCTCCTGCTGATTACCACGTACTGTCCTCCCTCAGCTGATGAATCAGTACTCCTCCATATTGAACAACAGTTAGAGGAAGCATTGAGGGTGGCAAGGACACAGAATGTATTCTTGGTTGGGGATTTCATGGCCATCACCACGAGTGGTAAGACCACCACTGAATGAGCTGGTAAACCCTAAAGATGTAGCTGCTAGACTGAATCTCTGACAGATGTTGAAGGAACTGACAAGAGGATAAAATGCACTTGATCTCATCCTTACCACAATGCCAGCTGCAAATGCATGTGCCCATGACAATATCAGTAGGAGTGACCATCACTCAGCCATGTGGAGATCAAGTTTTGTCTTCAAATTGAATACCTTTTATTTTGTTGTGTGGCACTGTCACCATGCTAAGTGGGAATAGACATCAAACAGATCTACCATCTCAAAACTAGGAATCCATGAGGAGCTATCAGCTATTAGCTATTTGTTTCAGCTGAATTATACTCCGACATAATCTACAAACTCATGGCCTGGCATACCCCCACTCTACCACTACTAGCAGCCAGAGGATCAACCCTAGTTCAATGGAGAATGCAAGAGACTGTGCCGGGACCAGCACCAGGCATACCTGAAAATGAGGTGTCAACCTTGTGAAGCTACGGAGCAGGACTACTTCTGTGCCAAACATCATAAGCAGCAAGTGATAGACAGGGCTAAGTTATCTCACAGCCAGCGGCTCTGATCTAAGCTCTGCAGTGCTACCACATCTAGTCTGAATAGATAATTTAACATCCACATGGAGGAAGCAGATCCTCAAATATCTCTATCCTCAACAGTAGCGACGTTCAACATATCAGAGCAAAAGAAAAGGCTGAAGCATTTGCAACAATCTGTGTGGAAGATCCAACTCAGCCTCCTCTAGAGGTCCCCAGTGTTACTGAGGACACTTTTTTAGCCAATTCAGTTCACACCATGTGATTTCTAGAAATGTCTGAATGGGCTATAGGCCCTGACAGTGTTCTGGAAATAGTGCTCAGTACCCTGGAGCTGTGTTCCAGAACATACGTGCATCCCCAAATTAAGCTGTTCCAGGTCAGCTGCAACATTTGTAATTTTCCACATTGTTGCATAAATGCCGAGGAATGTCGTAAGATACACACAACGGTGGACAAATGCAAACCAGCCCATCAATACACTTTGGATGATCACTAAAGTGATGGAAGTGGTAAAGAGGAGCATTAGGGTCACCAGATGCACGTTTGCTGCATTGATTGAGGATCTGAATCATTAAAAGTGCATTCCAGTGAGTTGCATAATTAATAAGATACAAATTCCTGCGTATGAGGTTCCTAATCTCTGATGCCAGGAGACCAACTCATATTCAGAAGATGAAGTGCTTAACTCTCAAAATCAGAGAATTGCAGAACAGTTAAGGCACAGAAAGAGGCCATTCAGCCCCTTGTGTCTGCATTTGCTCAGATTTATTTTGAAGTCGAGAATCTGATTTTGGATTCTTCTTCCCAATTAATTTCTCATATTCATTGTTGTTCTCAAATCATCTGGGAGCAGAAATTTGTGCTATAAGGAATAATCTATTAAATCTTAATTCCATTTCATTTGTGTATCTGTCCAAACAACTGAAACATCTTCGCAAGTCGTAAGTTAGAAAGTTTGTGACAGACACCAAAATTGGTGGTACAGTGGACAGTGAAGAAGGTTATCTCAGGTTGCAAGGAGATCTTAATCAACTGGGTCAATAGGCTGAGGAGTGGCAGTTTAATTTGGATAAATGTGAGGTATTGCATTTTGGTGAAACAAACAAGGACAGGACTTAAACAATTAAAAGTAGGACCTTGGGTGATGTTGTAGAATAGAGAGACCTGGGGAATCAGGTATATAATTTTTTTTTGAAGCTTGCATCACAAGTAGGCAGGGTGGTTAAGAAGGTGTTTAGCACACATTCTTCATTGCTGAGACCTTTGAAAAGGGAGTTGGGACGTTATGTTGAGTACATGATGTTGGTGAGACTGCTCCTCGAGTACTCTGTCAAGTTGTGGTCACCCTCCTTTTGGAATGATATTATTAAGCTGGAGAGGGTTCAGAAAAGATTTACCAGGAACTACTCGCCAGGAGTGACTTTCAAGGGTGGGCTAGATGGGCTGGAAC
Organism: Stegostoma tigrinum; assembly: GCF_030684315.1. Lineage (NCBI taxonomy): Eukaryota > Metazoa > Chordata > Chondrichthyes > Orectolobiformes > Stegostomatidae > Stegostoma > Stegostoma tigrinum. The sequence goes on along the minus strand of NC_081370.1, from coordinate 55,940,303 downwards.
TTTTCTTCACTGGAGCGTAGGATGTTGAGGGTAATATTATAGAGGTTTATAAAATCATAAGGGGTATAAATAAGGTGAATCGCAGATGTCTTTTCCCTTTGATGGGGGTTGTCAAGGCTAGAGGGCAGTTTTTAAGGTGAGAGGAGAAAAATATTAAAAAGACATGACGGGCAATTTTGTTTTTACACAGTGGTTCGTGTGTGGAATGAACTTCCAGAGGAAGTAGTGGATGTGGGTACAGTTAAAACGTTTTTTTAATAACAAGCTCATGAATAAGAAATGTTTGGAGAGATATGGGCCGAGCACAGGCAGGTCGGAATGGTATTAATGTCAGCATGGACTGTTCGGACCGAAGGATCTGTTTCAGTTCTGTACAACTCTATGGCTTCATATACTGCTATCAAAATTTCTAATTCTGAGCAATACCTTCAGGTCTTTAGTTTGCCTGATATAGAGAAGGCTTGAGGCAAGTGCATATATATTTTAGGCAACTGTCTACCTTCATTAAATTGAAGAATCTGTGCTGGCAGAATGCAATACCTTTGCACTATGTATCAGTCCCAAGTCAGGCATGTGTCATATAGATTCAGTGGAAGAAAGAGCATAGTGAAAGATTTAACCGACGTCTCTTTATTTTACAAATATAGAACGTGCAAGAAAAAAACTTTACATACTTTGCAAAATATTGGCTATTATGCCACGTGATCGATTAACTGTGTTTTAATTAAATTTATGCCGCATTTGGGCAACATATGATACTTTCTCAATGCTATCTTGAATTCCAGTCCCTGATTATTGTCATCTGAGGTCCAATTAACATAACATTAAATTCAGTTTGCTGCATGGATTAATGCCTAAAAGTCAATCCAGAATGATGCCAAATGAATTCATGTGAAACAGTTGCAGTCAGCAAAAAGGCGAAGGTTTAATGCCACTAATTTTAGCTAGACTCAGATGGAGGTACTCTAAGCAAGGACATTGTGCTGCACAGCTTCCCTTTAGTTTCTTACAGTCAATTATTTTTTAATAAGTTTATTCCTGATTTAGTTGTCAAACCTGCAAATAAGCAGCATTTTAAGCAAGAATGCTTCAAAATCTTATTAGAAAAGATCCAAACTGAGCTGCTCTTATTTCTGAATTTATTCATCAGTTTAGAAGATACATCATTTATAAAATGTGATTATATTTACAGTCTGTTTTAGGTTAATTAGCAAGCTTTCTCAATTGATTAATTTTAATTAATGTGATTGCAACCAAATCACAAATCTTGAAACCTTTACTCAATTTTTGTTTTTTTTAACAATTCCTTCTTATAAATATTCGTCAAAAAATTATTGTATAGCCTGAGGTAGTGAGGAGATAATTGGGGATGGTAAGGTTGGAAGTGGGGAGGTGAGATGCATTTAGCAAAAATAGGTGGAGCAGAAACACCAACTAGTCCTTTTCGGCTTGGCTATTTTGCAAGTAGATGTGATAATTCTAAGTCCAAACAATAATGGAATGTTATATACAATGGTGTTTATTCAAGAAAATAGTTTGCAACCTGAATGCTAAATTGCAAAGTTATTAACATTAAAAAAATTCTACTCGCTCTAAGTGGCAATGATTGTGAATTAAAGTTCACTCAGGAATGTTGAGCTACAGTGGCCACAGACACTTTCTACATGCATGTTGTAGCCTGGATCTATGGATAGTAATGTTGATACCTCTAACATGCTTCCCATCACATGGCTGACCAGGAATTTCTCCTGCTTTTACCATGTGCTATCAATGTCTTTTAAAAGAAAGTTCCAGGATGTTACACACTTTGCTCCGATGTGTTATGGACACATCTTCCCTGGTCATCAAGTTCTGTGTCAGGATTCGATCTCGGAGCTCCTAGCTCTGGGGGCGTGCTATACAACAAGTTCTACTAGTAGATGTGTAACATTACTGTGTACTGCCTGGGGCATGAGGGGAACCACACACTGGTGTAAACCCCAGTGCTCTCTCATTCTGGATGCTAGTGTTGATTGTGAAGATTATACACTAGCTTCCTAGCGCAAGAGAACAATGGTGAGATGCAACTGGGCTTCAAGGACCTTCGAGATGTAAACTTAAAATGTCTGGATTGACCTTCCTCATCAGAGCCTATCATGACATTTTCTGAGGATAGATCTATATTCACTCCAGTCCATAAGATCAGTCAATTTTTGTTTTGCTTAAATCATGCTGTTTGGATACTAATCGCACAGCAGACCTGAAAATTTGGTGAGATTTAAACCTGGACCTTTTGACTCAGAGATTGGGGTGCTATGACTGTTTCATAAGAGCCCATTTTTTACAAACATTATTTTGAATCAATCTGATTCACACGTGTTATGACGCATACTTCCAGGAAACAGGTGGAATTTGAACCTAGCCCAAAATTAAGGCCACACGAGTGGACCTGTAACTGTTTAGTACCAGCTAGCAATGTTTATTAATCAACATGTGGCCTTTCAATGATTTGGTGAGATAATGCTATTATTTAAAAGTAGGGAAGCCTTACTCCAACTGTACAAGGTGCAGTGAGACCACATATGGAGACTGTGAGCAGTTTTGGTCTCCTGATTTAAGAAAATTATTTTATTGAAGGCAGATTGAGAAGGTCCCCTAAGATGACACCCTGATTTGGAGCGATTGTGTGATGAATAAAGGTTAAACTCATCGGACCTTCAAGAAATGAGCAGTGATTTCATTAAAACATATAAGATTCTTAAGGAGCTTGACAGGGTAGATGCTAAGAGGATGGTTCCCCTTATGGGACAGTCTTGGACCAAAGGGCATAGTCTCAGAATGAAGAGGTACCAATTTAAGACTGAGAATTTAAGAATTTCTTCTCTGAGGGCTGTGAATTTTTGGGACCCCTTGCCAGAGAGCAGTAGGGGCAGAGTCCTTGTGTATATTTAGTGCTGAGGTAGATAGGTCCTTGATCAGTAGAGTAATAGAGTCAAAGGATCATAGAGTTATACAACATGGAAACAAACCTTTCAGTTTAACGCATCCATGCCAGGCAGGTTTCCCAAATGAAACTAGTCCCATTTGTCTGCATTTGGTTCATGTCCTTTTAAAACTTTGCAATTCATGTATCTGCCCAAATGTATTTTAAATGTTGTAGCTGTGCTTGTACCTACCACTTCCTCTGATAGTTCATTCCACACATGCACCACTCTCTGTGTGAAAAAGTTGCCCCTCAGGCCCCTTTTAAAATTTTCTCCCTCTCCTTAAAATTACACCCTCTATTTTTAAACTCCCCAAGCTAGGGGAAAGACTTTTGCTATTCACCTTATCTATGGCCCTCATGATTTTATAAACCTTTTCAAGGTCATCTGTCAACCTCCTATGGTCCGGTGAAAAGATTCCCAGCCTATCCAGCTATTCCATTTATAACCTCCACTTCTGGTAACATCCCTGTAAATCTTTTCAGCACCCTCTCCAATTTACTAGTATCCTTCCTTTGGCAGAATGACCAGAACTGTACGCAGTACTCCAAAGTTGCCTCACCAACATCCTGTACAGCCACAATATGATTTGCCAACTCCTATGCTCAATGGACTGAGCAATGAAGGCAAGTGTGCTAAATGCTGCCTTAACCACCTTGTCTATGTGTGATGCAATTTTCAAGGAACAGTGTATCTGAATCCCTGAGTCTCCCAGTTCAACAACATTCCCCGGAGTCCTACCATTACCATTAACTATGTAAGTCCTGCCCTTGTTTACCAACACCCCTCATTTAGTTGAACAAAATTCCAGGAATCCAGGGTTACGGGGAAAGAGCAGGAAAGTGGACATGAGGAGTGTCGGTTCAGCCATGGTTCTCTTGAATGGTGGAGACGGCTCAAAGGACTGAACCTGCTGCTCCTGTTTCTATTTCTTGTGGTTGTATGGTCTTATTCTGTATTATGCTCAGGCAGATTTTAAATGCACATTTATGTTGTTCTGCTTTGTACATTACTATTTCTTGTGCCTTTCTCTCCCTAGGCACAGCAGCTGACTGATCTGGAACGCAAACTATTAGCAGCTAAACAGGCATTGGAAAAGACAGCAGGTGATAAGGTGACAAGAATTTTATAAATCAGGGCATTGGATTTTCTTTTCAATATCGAGCCCCTGTGAACATTATTATTTCTCTGACACAGAACTGCAACATTTCTGCTCACTTTGAGATGTAATTGCAATATCGGATTGTTTGAGTCTGTTTTCCTTGCATCTGTGAAGATGCCAACAGTCGGGTCAGGCTGGAGAAGAGAGGAAGTTTGCCAACAAAATGTTGTAGTAAAGCCTCAGATTTTCAACAACTGTTCAGAGGGAAAAGGACTGAATTCTGTTCCTGCCTTGCAGAGCTCTTGTCTCTGTAGTCAGTAGGTTGAGAGCCCAAATTGCTATACCAGGATTTCACCACATCTTCCAGACACTTCAGTGCAGTACTGAACAAGTACCACACTGCCAGATGTCCGTAATTCAGTTGTATAAATTTTTAAAAAGTAGATATAGCACAATGTTGAATAAGAGAAGGAGAATACATTCTCCTCAACCTGCTGGCCAACAAATTATCAGGCTACCATATCATTCTAGCAGATTAGCTGGTCATTATTTCATGGCTGCTTGCACATTATGTCTGTATATCAATAGATATATTTCTTAGGGCAAAGGGGATCAAAGGATACGGAGAGAAAATGAAAACAGGGTTTTGAGTTGCATAATCAGCTATGACACAGCAGGCTTGAAGGGCCAATCGGCCTACTACTGCTCCTATTTTCTATTTCTTAGTTATTGCATTGTCTGAATTTTAACAAGTTTAAAAAGTACTTAATTAGCTGTAAAAAGCAGTCTCAGAAATGTTGTTAACTAACTACAAGTAATAAATCTGTAATTGTTTGAAAATGGATGTTATCTTTTTTCTTCCTGCATCATTTCCCCACCACTCCTTTTCTCTATACTGCCTAGTTTGAGTGGCTTACTGGTATAGGTAGTGTCATCCTAGTCCCAGAGGATTTTGGGGCTGCTCTCTCATTGGAGAGAGATGCTTGTGTTAAATCTGAGTGCCCGTGGCTCTCCAGCAAGGGGTGAGGTTGTGAAGGCAAGGTCATCATGATAACGTCAGCTCATGAGGGAATTGAACCCACGCTGTTGGCATCGCTCCACATCACACAACAGCCATCCAACCAACTGAAATAACCAAATCCACCTCAGAAGTATGATTATCAGTGTTTAGACAACTGTATTATCTACACTGTAAAAGTATGGAGGCTGCTTCAAGAGCCCAGACCCAAACGTTAACATTCCTGCTCCTCTGGTACTGCCTGGCCTGCTGCGTTCCTCCAGCTCAGCACTGTGTTATCTCAAAATCCAACATCCACAGTTCTTCCTATCTCTGCTTCAGACTGCTCCCCACTTTCCTTTTAATTTTACAATTATTCAGTATCAAACACAAATAATCTTGTACAGAGCAGAAAACCATGCATCGTGGGGCAAAAACAGCTGGATCACACTTACTGTTTGATCTGACTTTCTGTGCTCTTTCTTGCAATTATTGGTTATCTACAGAATGGTCTGCCGTAGCACTTTTAAACTCGAGCTGTAATCATTTGGAATCATGCCAAGGCAGAGGTGTGTGTTGATGTTGTTTATAGAAACTCATTATGGCTCAAAAAAGCTGCTGCCAAGCCAAAGTATTTCACACCCCAACACCAACTTTATTGCTTTCAATCTTCTCTGACAGTAATTGCATTGAAAGAAAGCATCACCAGTTTTTATTTTGACAAAATAGCATATAATGAATGTGTTTGTTTAATCACAATGGTAGGCTGATATTGATGAAATTTTTGACTGCAACCCATACACAAGTATAAATTAACTATTGGACTTGTACCTAAATAGAGACAGAAAGCAACAGTTTTTCTTTTCATCAGAGATAATGAGAACTGCAGATGCTGGAGAATCCAAGATAACAAGGTGTGAAGCTGGATGAACACAGCAGGCCAAGCAGCATCTCAGGAGCACAAAAGCTGACGTTTCAGGCCTAGACCCTTCTTCAGAGACACTCTGATGAAGGGTCTAGCCCCGAAACGTCAGCTTTTGTGCTCCTGAGATGCTGCTTGGCCTGCTGTGTTCATCCAGCCTCACATGTTGTTATTTTTTTCATTATTGTTTATTAATGGCATATGGGCACCACAGGCTGGGCCCCATTTATTTCCCACCCCTTATTGCCCCATGTACAAGGTGGTGGTGAGCTGCTTTCTTGAACTGTAGCATTTCGTATGGAGCTGAAAGACTTACTGTGGTATTAGAAAGGGAGTTACAAGAACTTCACCTAATGACAGGAAAGGAATGGTTCCAAGTCAGGGCAGTGAGAGTCTTGGAGGCAATCTTGCTGATGCTGGTACTTCCACATGTGAGCTGTCCCTGACTATCTACCTGCTAATGGGTGCATGCAGTTGGAACGTGTTGGTGGAGTCTTGATGAATTTCTGCTGTACATCTTGTACCGGTTCCACAATGTGCCATCAGTGATGAGGGAGTGAATGTTGAAGGTGGCAGACTGGGTGCCAGTCAAGTGATTATGTTAACTTGGATGATGTGAAGCTGATTGAACATTATTGGATCTGTACTCATCAAGTTCTCTGGAGAACTAACACTATCAACATTGTTTCAGACATCCTGGCCTCAAACCCATTAATCAGCCAGAACTTTTCAAATGTAATAGGAATGCATTACAAGTAACTAAAATGGAATAAAACAAGATCATCCACTGAGGATAAATGTCTATAATTTGTTGGAGGACAACAGAGTGCTACTCCAGGATCACATTTCAGTTGTTACAAAAATTATCACATCAGCTATTCAAAATAAGAGGCTTATACACTCAATGTGCATTAGTTCAACCAGATATTTGACTGTGACATATGTTATGAGCTTGAATGTTCTCAACTGGTCAGAGTGTATTCTGGCTGGGATTTGTAAAGGATGGACCATGCCTGGCAAAACTGATTGAGAAGTGACTAAAACTAGCAGAGATGGAAAAGCCTATTGAAGTTATTTATTTGGACAGTGAAGGAATTTGACAGTCACATGTAAGAGATGATATTATTAGCTAAATTTGAGGCATATGGACTTGAAGGCACATTGTTGATCTGGTTAGAAGTCTAGCTGTGTGACAGTTGAGATAACAGGGCTCCAGAATGTGAACAGTTGTGTACAGAAAGGCTTGAAGTATTCATCATATTTACAAATGACCTTTCAAAAGGTCACTGCAGATGTGAACACAATGCGACCAAACAAATGTTAACGTTCGGTAAGGCAAATCAGATAGTGTCCTGGGGAATGTTGCTGAACAAGGAGACCTTGGGGTGCAGGTTCATAGTCCCTTGAAGGGGAAGTTGCAGGTAAGGTCGTGAAGAATACATTTGGAACACGTCTTTATTGTCCATGCATTCAGTACAGCAGTTGAAATATAGGAATATTTTCATGTTGCGGCTGTACAGGACATTGGTGAGGCCACTTTTGGAATACTGCATTCAGTTCTGTTCTGCCTGCTGTAGTAAACATGTTCTTAAGCTTGAAAGGGTGCTTAAAAAATTTACATGGACGTTGCTGGGATTGGAGAGCTTGAGCTATGGGGTGAGGCTGAATAGGCTGAGGCTACTTTCCCTGGAGCATCGGAGGCTGGAGGGGTGACCTTAAAACAGGTTTATAAAACCAAAAGGGACATGGACAGGGAGAATAGCCAGGATCTTTTTCCTGGTTAAGCGAGTCCAAAACTAGAGGGCATAGGTTTAACGTGAGAGTGGAAAAATATAAAAGGGACCTGAGGGCTAACTTTTTCACACAGGGAATGGTGTGTGTGTGTGGAATCAGCTGCAAAGGAAGTGGTGGAGGCTGGTACAACTATAACGTTTAAAAGACATCTGGATGGGTATGTGAAATGGAAGGGTTTGTAGGGATGTGGGCCAAATTTTTGGCAAATGGGACTAGATTAATTTAGAATATCTGGTCAGCATGGATGAGTTGGACAGAAGGATCTGTTCCTGTGCTGTACATCTCTATGACTCTGTTAATTGAATGAGAACAATAATTGTAAATGGAGTTTGCTATTTGCAAGGTTGAATTAATCTACTTTCAATCTGAAAGAGTCTGAAAAAGTAGAGCAATGAGGATCCAAGAGACTTATAGGTCCATGAGTGCAGATCATTAAAATGAACTGGTGTAAAAGATATTCAAAAATTTAATTTGAATGTTGGTCTTACACCTGGAGGACAAGAATGCGAAGGGTGGACGTTTGCAACAGTTATACAAAGCTTCGTTTTCATTGTACCATTTGTGTTCTGTGCAGTTCTGGGAACCAAACTTTAGGGAGGATTTATTTGCCTGGAAGGGAGTGTAGCAAAAGACGAACCAGAATGATGCCTGAGTTCCAGAGTCCATGGACAAGGAGAGATGACACAAACCAAGGTTGTACTCTCTGGAATACAGAATTGTAGGTGGTGATTTGATCAAAGTTTTAGAGATATTAAGGTGACCTGATAGGTTAAATGAGGAGCAGCTCTCTCTTTTGTCTGTGGAGTCTGGAGTCAGGTCAAAATCTTCAACTAATTAGGTTGAAAAACTAAAGTCAGAATTTTCAGGAATGAAGCTATGAAGGACTTCAACACTCAATGGGTACTGGAAATTTGGAACCTCTCTTTCACAAATGACGGTTGATGCTCGGTAAATTATTTGTTGTAATTCTATATTTTATACCAAAGGTTTGAAAAAAATGAGACAAAGCTGAATATGTGGAGTTTGATCGTAGATCAATGTGATCTCACTGAACAGTCGAATAGTCTTGAGAGACTGAATGGCTTTCTCCTGTTCCAATGTTCTTTATGTTCTTGTATGTGAAAAATTAAGTCAGCAAGCTGGTTTCCAACCGAAGTCAATCTGATATTGTAAGCTGAGTGGAATTCTTGAGTCGTTCAAATATGGCAAACAATTATTTTGAAAAGTTCTTTGTTAACCCACTCAAGTTTTGCCGATGCAGTTATCATTACACTGCATCTTTGGGGACGTTGAAATCTTGATCAATGTCAATAGAGACTGTTGACACTCAGCTGTTTGCAAATTTGCCGCTTGTAAAATATTCTTGTACATCAGGGTAACGTGAGGCTTGACACGAAACCATCTTTCTCTTTACTGTCTGTTGCTATGTGATCATTTGCATTACTGATGATGCAGAATACATCTAGTGTTAACCCCTTACATGGCAAGAGCTAAGGTAATCAATACCTTAATTTCACTGAAAGCTAGAAACCTACGGGATAAAGTGATATGGCACAATTGACATTAGCTTTGCTCAGGCCATTCGAGAGATATTTGTTTGGCAGTTGGAAGAGATCCCAAGGCACTTTTTCCAAGGCCAAGCAAAATGTACACTTTCCTCAAACAAAGTTTAATATCCAATCCCAAAGAGAGCAAAATCCCAATCATTCTATCATTTTTGCCAAACACGAAGTATGACTTAGGTTTTATTTTATTCACGGGATGAGGGCATCACTGATGTAGGCCAGCATTTATTGCCCATCCTAGGGGGCAGTTAGGAGTCAACTACAATGCTGTGGGTCTGGAGTCTCATGTCGGCCAGACTAGGTAAGCATGGCAGTTTTCTTTTCTGAAGGACGTTAGTGAACCAGACGGGTTTTTTTTCCCAGCAATCGACAATGGTTTCATGGTTATCATTCGACTCTTAATTCCAGATTTTTATTGAAATCAAATGCCACATCTACCATGACAGGATTTGAACCCATTATCCTGGATGTCTGGATTAACAGTCCAGCGTTAATACCACTAGGCCATCACCTCCCAGATAGATTGCCTTTTACCTAAATAATCATTTTCTAAATGTTTTGCACATTCATAAAACACATTTGAACAATTTCTTGCTTCAATAGATTTTTTTTGTGTTCTTTACTGTATAAATCAAGAAGCAAACTGACTCCTAATGTGTTATGATCTTGTTGCGATAAATATCATGACATCGCTTTCAAGTGTCAGACTACAGCTAAGTACTTTGAAAATCAGTTTTGCTGTTGTTGTGAGCTTATAACAATTCTCTAAAGTATCTGCAACATTGGAAAGCGTTTGTTCAGCCAGGTGATGAACTACAATGCTAATGTTATCTGGAGGTAGGCACTTCTGTTCTATTGTTTACTTCAAGCACAAGGCTGACGTCACCTGTTTTCAGGTTTTGTTTTAAGCATACAAAAACAACATTAAGCCAAACAAAGCAAGATAAAACAAAATGACACATCAACTAAGGTATGGCCTGCAGACTTGAAACATTTCCATATTCACTTTGAGCTGGCCAGCGTTTTGGCAGATAATTCATTCCTGTCTTTTTGATCATCTATCCTGTTATGAAGTAATTAATACTGCCTGTCCCTAGGCTGTGAAACAAAAACACAAGAACATTACACTAAACACAATTATGTTTAAAATGAAATTGCCAACTGTGATTTCAGAATGGCAATGAAAGCACAATTTGTAACATTGGATTTTGAGGAGCAAGAGTAAGACATTCGGACCCATGGGCCTGGTCTTCAATATAACTATGTCTTGGCAAATTTGCACCTCAGGTCTATTTGTTTGTCCTTGCACCATATCCTTTGATGTTTCCTAACTAAAGTCTATCAATTTTGCTCTTGGCTACTCCAATTATACTGACACTTAAAGTTTTTTTGCAACACAACACTAATAACTCAGTCCACTCTTGTTTGAGAAAGAGCACCCCAATGTCTCTCCAGAATGGCAAGGTAATGATTGTAAGATTATGCAATGCAATACTTTTTAGTACAACACAGGAACAGGCCCTCCAGCCCACAAAGCCTGCACCAATTCATAGAATCCCTACAGTGTAGCCCAACAAGTCCACACTGACCTTCTGCAGAGCATCCCACCCAGACCTAATCCCCTACCTCTGATTTTGCACATCTAACCTAACCTAACCACCTCTGGGCACTGTTAGCATGGCCAATCCACCTACCCTACACGTCTTTGGACTGTGGGAGGAAACCAGAGCAAGCCCATGTAGACACAGGGAGAATATGCAAACTCAACACAGACAGTCACCCAGGGCTGGAATTGAACCCGGGTCCCTGGTGCTGTGTGGCAGCAGCGCTAACCACTGAGCCACCGTGCTGCCCCGATTCTAATCCTTATTTAGACCCGCTACTTATTGCTCTTGTGCAGTTTCTGTCCCTCTGTTCAGAACACAGAAAAAAAAATCTACTGGTGAGAAATTGTTCAAATATGTTTTAAGAATGTGCAAAACATTTAGAAAATGTAGAAAATAATTATTTGGGTAAAATAATTAATAGATATCTTGTATCTATCAATATATGCATTAAATGTTGCTAACATGCCTGACTCCACCACCTCCAGCGGTAGTGAATGCCAGGCACCCACCACCCTTTCTCAAACATTTTCCCCACACTCCTCCCCCAAACATCCCCCTCACACCTTCTTTTAGTTGACCTTTTCACCTTGGGGAAAAAGCCTCTGACTATCCTCCCTATCTATGCCTGTCATAACGTTTGTAGATCTCTCTATCAGTTCGCCCCTCAGCCTCTGTTTTTCCAATGAAAACCTTTCCTCATCACTTAAACCCTCCAGACCAGGCAACATTCTCGTTAACCTACTCTACGTCCTCTCCAAAGCATCCATGTCCTTCTGGTAATGGGTGACAAGAATTGCATGCAATATTCCAAATGGGGCCAACTGAAGTTTTTTTTACATCGGTGTAACATGATTCACCAGGAGGATGGTTCTGACTATTGAAGGTCAATCATCTCAGCCACTAGAGATCCCTGGAGGAGTTCCTCAGAGTAGTATCCTAAGCCCAAACGTCTTCAGCTACTTTTATCAAAGATCTTCCATCCATCATAAGGTCAGAAATGGAGTTGTTTGTCAGTGATTGGCATTGAAAAATGTGCATTCATAACTCCTCAGGCATTGAATCAGCCCCTGTCCCAATATCCAGGCTTCGGCTAATAAGTAGAAAGTTGAATTGTCATAACACATCCCTTAAAAAATGACCATCTCCAACAAGAGATAATCCAACCGTCATCCCATAATGTTGCTATCAATGAATCTCCAAATATCAGCATCCACTGACCAGAGGCTGAAGTAGACCAGCCACATAAGTACAGTTGCTACAAGATACGAAACAGAGAGTAGGAATAAATGAGTCATTGTTGGCAGGTTGTGACTAAAGGGTAAGCACAATGCTCAGTGCTTGGTCCCCAACTGTTCACAATATATGTTACCGATTTGGAATTAATGTAAAATTATCAAAGTTGTGGATGATACAAAACTACATGCAAAGTTTTGTTGTGGGGAAGATGTAAAGTGGATTCAGGAGGATTTGAGCAGATTTATTCAATGGGCAAGCACATTGCAGATGGGATATAATGTGGAAAGATGTGAGGTTACCCACTTGGGAGGAGATCTGCAGAATGGTTCTTCAGTGGTACAAGGTTGGAAGTGGATATGCACAAAGGACAATTGCCATTGACGGAGTTCAATGAAGATTACAAGTCTCATTCTGACTATAGTGAAATAGTTTTGAGAAGAGAGATCGTGCAAACTGGACCAGCATTCTCTAGAGTTTCAAAGAATCAGAAATGATCTCATTGAAACTTTCAAAATTCTTAATGGGATAGACAGGGTAGGTGCAGATAAGATGTTTCTGCTCGTTAAGGAGCCTAGGACAAGGGGTCATCATTTTAAGACAAGGGAGTTGCCAACTTTATCCAAGGTGAGGAGTTTTCTTTTTCCCCTGTGAGGGTTGCAGGCCTCCAAATTCTCTCCCATACAAGCTGTGAAAGTCCAGTGTCGGAGCATGTTTAAGCTAGGTAGTTTTATATTTCTGATTAGCAGGGTTATATGAATTTATAGGTAAAGGACATTGAATTGTTCAATCACCCATGATCATATTGAGTGGCAGGGCAGGGTTGATTAGTTGAATTGTTTACTCTCATTCCGCTGTTCCTAAGGTCAGAGATAGGGGATTCTGTTGCAGCCACTAGAGATCCCTGGAGGAGTTCCTCAGAGTAGTATCCTAGGCCCAAACGTCTTCAGCTACTTTTATCAAAGACCTTCCATCCATCATAAGGTCATAAGATATCTTGTATCTATCAATATATGCATTAAATGTTGCTAACATGCCTGACTCCAACACCTCCAGCGGTAGTGAATGCCAGGCACCCACCACCCTTTCTCAAACATTTTCCCCACACTCCTCCCAAAACTGCCAGTATTTTTCTTCATTCAATGGGCATGGATACCGTTGGTTATTGGTCTTCTCTAGCTGCATTGAATAAGGTGGTGGTGAACTGTTTTCTTGAACTGCTACAGTCTGTATGTTGTGGGTCAACCACAGTGCTGCTTCAAAGGGAGTTTCATGATGTTGACCCAGTACCAGTGAAGGAATGGTGATCCATCTCAAGTGTTGATTCCACAAATCCAACATTGATAAAACACAAGTAAGGCATATAATGGAATAGTTTCCACTTATATGAATGAATGCAGCTTCAACAACACTGAAGATACTCTTTACCATCACAGCAAAGAAATCTGCTTGATTGGCACCCCATGCATGATCTTCATCATCCCCTCTCTACAACAACAATAAACAGTAGAACCAGTAGTGTTCATCCACAAAACAAACTGCAACAGTTCATCAGAGCTCCTTCAACAGCTCTTTCCAAACCCACAAACTCGACCATCTAAAAAGACAAGGGCAGCAGATACATGGAAGCAACAACACCTGAAAGTTCCCATCTAAGCAGCCACCAAATTGTTTCTGAGATGGATCACCATTCCTTCACTGGTACTGGGTCAACATCATGAAACTCCCTTTGAAGCAGCACTGTGGTTGACCCACAACATATAGACTGTAACAGTTCAAGAAAACAGTTCACCACCACCTTATTCAATGCAGCTAGAGAAGACCAATAACCAACGGTATCCATGCCCATTGAATGAAGAAAAATACTGGCAGTTTTATTCCTTCAGAAGCCATGGGCCTCTCAGTGATGCTGACTGATATGTTTTCCAAGTGGCCTTCTGGAGAACGGGCAGTATGTGTCTCTCTCTCCAACTCTCTGGTCAACAGTTCACCCCTCAGCAAGATTTTGCCATGGATTTTATCTCCTATTCTTCTGAACTGACAGTGACGCTACTAAACCTCAAGTCCAACAATACATTTCCCAAAGGAGGAGATCTATGAATGAAACATAGTGATCTTGTTTCTGAGAAGTTCTTCTGTAATATTCTTATTGAAGTCCTGCAGTTCATTTTAGTCCCATTATTTTAAGTCCTATTAATTTCTCCATTACCATTTTGTTTTTCATATTGAATTCAATAAGCTCCTCCCCTGGATTTCTTATTTGTTTCCTTCCATATTCAAAATATGTGGAAAGAGTGCAGTTAAATCAATTTCTTATGACTATGTTGTCTGTTGCAACAAACCCTTACAACATACGAACAAAAAATATACAACACTGATGTATTTTGTTGCTGATTAAATCTAGTTGGTTTGCTTGGAATATGAGATTATTTGCCTGCCAAATTATTATTTTGAACATGTTGGGGTAGAGACATTTCCTGATGAATTTAAAATACTCCTGGTTGCCAACCAAAAGAATTTGATCTCCACGATGTCTTTATGATACGTGCATGTAAAGCCAGTCTGCAGCAGCAAATTCAAAATTTTAACTGTTGCTGCATTGACAAGCACATACTTTTTAAAATTCATTCATGGAAATGGGCATTGCTAGCATTTGTTGGCCATCCTTAATTACCTTGGAACTGAGTGGCATTCTGGGCCATTTCAGATGGCATAGAAGAGACAATTACATTACAGTGGGGTCTGGAATCAGCATGTATAGCAGATTTCCTTTTCTAACAAGGGAAAACATCCCTTCAGAAAGACCAGGTGGCTTCTGATGACAATTGATAGTAGTTAGCCATTAGGATAGCTTTAAATTCAAGATCTTTCTGAATTCAGATTCCACCATCTGCTATGGTGAGATTCCAACCCGCAGCCCCAGAACTTTGACCTGGGGCTCAGTGTTACTAGTCCAGTGACAGTACCATAGTAGCTTCATCTCCCTTCAGGATAACATCCAAATATGATTCCCTGCTGCCTCCCAGTGTCCACTTACCAATCTCTCAAAGTCATTTGTGTCCTTGGAAAGAGGCCACCCATTTCGCCACAAGGTGGAGGAACCAAAATTAAAATGAAGTATTCCCTTCACTTGACCCTTATGTACACGAGGAGGCACATGACCAAGGATGACATCGGTGGTGACAAGCAGCTGCCACACCTTCCTGGCACAGGATCCAAAGCTATCTGATTGGGAACCTCTGGTGAATGATGTCGGTACCACTGAGATGCCCCGCTCTATTCACAGGCTGCAGGTGGCATTCTGGTTTCAGGATTTCTCACATAGCCAGGTCAGGTTCCCCACTGAATAGCTGTACAATGCTGCAGCTTGATGACTGTGGTCCGATTCAGTGGCTGCAGCGGGAGAAGGGCATGTTAAACTGCCTCCCGATTTCTGTAGGGCACTCTAAACCCTGCATACAGTCATACTCACAAGAGAATTGTACACACCCCTCTCAAATTGAATTCACAGTCCCATTTCCCTCAGCCCACAGTCGTTGGGAGCTGAAAGCCCAAACCGGTCCCAGCATCCAGCTTTTAAATGGGGCTAACACCGGGTGGAGAATGGAAATCACTTTCCCTTAATATTGTGTGTACCCACCTGCTTCACTAGATTAGTGAAGGTAAAGTCACGAGTCCTAGGGAGGGAAATGATGACTAGTGAGTTTAGCCAGAGGGTCTCAACACCTCATGAGGGGCAGGGTTGAGAAAATGTGACTTCCGTGGACTTGAACCCATACAATTGTCACTCTGCATACCAGCCATCCAATTAACTGAGCTAACTGACCCTCAGACTGGGGAAATGGAGGACCAAAAAGCACATGCAACTCATCATATTTCTGGTGCTATCTGCCTAAGTGAGACAGAGTGGCATGCAGTGGCCAAAATGGGTACACCCCAGCAGGAGAAAATCCCACGCCGTTAACTACCACATTCTAGATTTTTCTTTTTCATTATTTCCTTTAAGGGCGGCACGGTAGCTCAGTGGTTAGCACTGCTGCCTCACAGCGCCAGGGACCTGGGTTCGATTCCACCTTCAGGTAGCTGTCTATATCGAGTTTGCACATTCTCCCTGTATCTGCGTGGGTTTCCTCTGGGGGCTCCGGTTTCTTCCCACAGTCCAAAGACATGCAGGATAAGCAGATTGGCCATGCTAAATTGCCCGTAGTGTTCAGGGGTATGTGTGGGTTATAGGGGGATGGGTCTGGGTGGGATGCTGCAAGGGGCGGTGTGGACTTGTTGGGCCGAAGGGCCTGCTTCCATACTGTAGGGAATCTAATCTATCTTCATTGTCTCAGGAATCCCAAATGAAAGCTTTGAAGGAGGTGGCACAGCTCTGTGTATCTGGAGTTCTAAAGAACCAACCTCCGTTTTTTGGCATGAACCCTCCCAGAACTACAGAGAATGGAATGCCATCAACTAAGAACAGCTCCCGAGCTCCACTTCACCAGACCAACAGAAAGGTAACTTCAAAGTGTACTTGTGACTGAAACAATTGGCAGAGTTTGAAACAATTGATCTATGTGAAGCAATCACTTTATCTCACTGTACTGTTAATGGACGGCTGTGCCATTGGCTCGCATTAGCTCTTCGTAATGATTCAGGTTATTTAAAATGGATTTGTCAGTAAGCTTTGCAAAAAAGTAGCCTTTTAGGTCTTAAGTAAAAATTGCTGATCACGCAGAATGCAATTTAATATACAATTCAGTACAGCACAGGAACAGGCCCTGAGGCCCACCAAGCTGATTCTAATCCTTATTTAACGCAACATAGACCTTCTACTTAAGATAATAAAGTGTGAAGCTGGATGAACACAGCAGGCCAAGCAGCATCTCAGGAGCACAAAAGCTGACGTTTTGGGCCTAGACCCTTCACCGGTTCTGAGATGCTGCTTGGCCTGCTGTGTTCATCCAGCTTCACACTTTATTATCTTGGATTCTCCAGCATCTGCAGTTCCCATTATCACTCATAGACCTTCTACTTATTCCCCATGCACTGTTTCTACCCCTCTGTTTGCCTCCCATCCATGTACCTGCCGAGATGTGCCTTAAAAGTTGCTAATGTGTCTGCTTCCACTACCCCACTGGCAGGATATTCCAGAACCCCCCCCCCGCCCCCACCACCACCCACTGTGTGAAAAATGTTCTCTGCACTTCTCCCCTAAACGTTCCCCCTCTCACCGTCAATCTGTTCCCACAGGGAAAAGCTTTTGTCTATCCACCCAATCTATGCCTTTCATCATTTTGTAGACCTCTATCATGTAACCCCTCAGCCACTGTCTTTCCAGTGAAAACCATCCCAGTTTATCCCACCCCTCCTCATAATTAAAACCCTCCAGACCAGGCAACATGCTGGTAAACCTTCCTTGCACCCTCTCCAAAGCATCCTCCTGGCATTGGAGCAACAACAACTGCATGCAGTATTCCAAATATGGCTGAACTAAAGATTTGTACAGCTGTCAATATGTTCCATTTTTTAATGTAGTCAAAATAATCACTCCTGCTAATTAGTATCATAGACTATGTGTTCTCTGTCCCTGCAATGACTAGGTACAGCATTACGTCACTCTCAAGTTGGATTTGTATTATACCCATCACATAATAAGTCACCCCAAAATGTGTGCATTAAAAATCAAAATTTGACAGCACCTCATATAAGGAGTGATTAGAATAAATGAGCAAACGTGTGGTCGAAGTGTTTCACGTAAGCTGGGCCCATATCCTGCTGAGATTGAAAGAATGGGAGGTGATCTCATTGAAACGTACAAAATATCTAAGGGTAGAAGCAGGTAAGTTATCATTCCTTAGTTAAGGAGTCTAGAACCAGGAGAAACTATTTAAAAATACAGAGAATGCTACTTAGATCTGAGAATTTTCGTTTACTAAGAACGCTGTCAACCTTTGGAATTCTGTACAGAGAGTTCTGTAGAAGCTTGTTCTATGATTATGTTTAAGGTAGGGATTGACTGGTTCATGTTTGCCACTGGCGTTATGGGGTTGGGGTGGGTAAAAAACACTGAAGTTTTTGACCAGCTATGGACATATTGAATGGTGGGGCAGTTTCAGTGTTTGAATGGCGTACTCCTGTTTCTATATTCCTAAGAAATAACTATTAGGGAATGTTTTAAAGAAGGAAAATGATGTAGTGAGGTGTAAAAAATGATCTGCAAATTGCAGAATCTAGGTAAGTGAAGACATAGCCATTAAGGACAGATCAATTCAAATCAGGGATGTTCTTGGGCAGAATTAGAGGAGCTCATTATGTTGTGAGTCTCATGGAGATTACACAGATGGGGATGAGTACTCGGGGAATATTCTTGTGTTCTTTGACTTTACAAACATACAAATGAATGCCAGTAATGAAACAGATCTCATCTTAAATGGGGTCAGCTGATTTTCAGAGGCAGCACTGGAAGTGTTTAGGTTGGTTAGAGTTCCCCCTAAGCTGCATGGCTGTGGGGTTCTCTGAGATTCCTCCGAGGTTCTGTGCGGGCCATTGGTGCTGACACATTGACTTTGAAAGTTACAATCATGCACAGGTCTCAGAGGGCCGCACGCTGAAGACAAAATTAGAGGATGTGCTGCTTGTTGATATCCTTCAGATATTGTTGAAGTGAAGTTAGAGTAATGGAGATGTACACCATGGTAACACACTCTTAAATCCAACTCGTACTCACCGAGCAGATACCCTAAATTAATCTGGTTCCATTTGCTAGTATTTGGCCCCTAACACTGTAAGCCCTTCCTGTTCATGTCCTCATCCAGATGCCTTTTAAATGTTGTAATTGTACCAGCCTTCTTCATTTTCTCTGTCAGCTCAATCCATACGCACATCATCCTCTGCATGAAAAAGCTGCCCATTAGGTCTCTTTTAAATCTTACCCCCTTCACCTTAAATTTGTGCCCTCTAGTTTTGGACTCCTCTACCCTGGGGGAAAAGACCTTGACTATTCACCCTATCCATGCCCCTTATGATTTTATAAGCTTCTATAAGGTCACCCATCAGCCTCGGAAACTCCAGAGAAAATAGCCCCAGCCACTTAGCCGCTTTCTGTAGCTCAGACTCTCTGACCCTTGTAATATCCTTTTATAAATCTTTTCTGAACCTTTTCATGTTTCACAGCATCTTTCCTAATCACAGGGAGAGCAGAACTGAATGCAGTATTCCAAAACTGCAGTCCAAAATTTGCAGAGTAAATTGTGCTGTATTTAGCTGGCTCTTTCTTGGGATAGTTCCATTTAGTTTTTATTTGTATGTCAATCTTTACAGCATTGTGGCCAAGATAGGAAGAGAGTACTGTTTCCCTCCAGGCTCACTACCCCTTGGGTCACAACATAAATTTAATTGTTTTGCCCAAATCCTGAGTTGGCCAACTCCGTACTTTTCCCATATGGGAGTTTAAAAAAAAATCCATCCATATTTAATCAACACCAAAGTATTGATTGATTGAGAAACAAAACTTATGAATGAAGATGCAAAACCAGTTAATATACTTTTAGTTTGTAATGTGAAAATGTAACTTCTTACCCCTGTACATAATCTAAAACTCCCATACATAGTGAAGGAAAAGAAGGATTATTTGTCTCTGCAGTGATTCACTATGGGGGAGGAAAAGAGCAGATTTGCCCATTAAATCTTGGCTGTAGACAAAAAAACTGGACGTGCCTATGTTCAGATGTCTATCGGTCGAGCAGTCTGGCATGTCATTAACAGGTGTCACCCAGACTGGCAGATGTCTAAAAGCTTGGAAGACACAGCTTGCTCGGGAGAAAGCTGGCGGTTGCTCATCAAGCAGGCCATTGGGATTCTCACTAAATCCACCAAAGTGCACATCCAAACATGAACTCCTGCCTGTAAACAAGAAAAAAGACAAAGAACTATGGATGCTGGAAATCAGAAACAAACACAGAAATTTCTGGAAAAACTCAGCAGGCCTGGTAACGTCTGTGGAGAGAAAGCAGAATTAATCTTTCGGGTTCTACAAATCTAGCTATAACTAGTAAAAATAAAATTAGTATATATGCTGAATATCGGGTTGGGGAAGTGGGTAGGAGTAAATAATGGGTGGAGATGGAACCCAGAGAGAGAAAGAGAGGACAACTGTTGGACAGCCATCTGGATGGGTAGAGGTCAACCTGGGAAAATCAGTTGGTGCTTAATGGTGACCATTAGTGGCTGACAATGGGCTGTTTGTGGTAGCAGCTAATGTGATGCTCAGGCCGGGTGGGGGTTGGGGTAAGGACATGGGAGAAGGTGCGCAGGCCCTAAAATTATTGCACTTGATATTAAGTGTGAAGGGTCCTGTAGCTTGCACTTCAACACTGCACTGTGATCCCTGGCCAGCATCTCTGTCTTGAGCTTGGTGCAGTGCTCCAGTGAGGCTCGGTGCAGGCTGGAAGAACAACACGTCATTTTCCGCCTGCGGTCCCTGAAGCCTTCATGATTCAATATCAAATTCAATAATAATAATCTGAAACATCTGCAGAATATGAATGACTGATCATAAATTAATGGATTGCTGGGATAGTTAAGAAGACTTTAAGAAATAACTTGAGGACAAACTGTACTTAGTCTGTAGGCATGATAGAAATTGAAACTTTGTTGTGGTGGAATTGAATTGTCACAGCCTTTATGATCTTTTTTGTGCATCTCACCCAAAGAAACCTCTGAATGGAAATTTCTTGAAGGAAGAGCCATTTTGTTTAGCAAGTTAATTGAGGTTAAATATGTCCTGTTTGGGAGGCCAGTCTGATATGTGTCACTGTGAAACAAGTTCTGGGTAAATGATTACATATGATGGCGGGCAGGACTGGTGGAATGAATAAGAAGCAAAACCAGCCAAAAGATTTAAGAATGGAAGGATGTGTGATTTCTGAGTAGCCTCACAGCAGAAATTTACGGGGTTATGGAGAAAGGTCACCAGGTGAGTAGTTCTTGAATTAAAAATAGGAAAGACACAATAGGGTCAAATGGTAACCCTCTGCACTGTAGCAATTCTGTGACTCCATGTTGTGTCCTTCAGCTGTATGTCTGATGCAATTTTCAATTGGGGTTCATGGTTGGAGGCTCTTCTAAGTGGTTAAAAACATTGAAATGAATGGCGGAAGTTCTAAATTACTGCTCCTGCCTCACTCCACATCATGACATTTTGTGTTGCATGTGGGTGTCTTTGGAGACAGGCCAAGATGCAGGCATGGATGCTTTGCAAAGTCACCTGGCCATGTAAACCAGTAACTGCCTCTGTCGCATTTTGACATCCCTTTAGTATGAAACTCAGAGTGTGCAGATTAGGCGCACTCAGAGCAGGCCTGAACTCTGTGAATTCACTTGAAAAATCAAGGTATTCCTTTGGAGGGGAGAGGTGCCTTTTAGATCTAGCCCCTGGGCCAGATTGGATACCATTTATGCAGGTAAGCTACCCCCTGGGAGAGTTTAGGTCAACTTCTGGATTGCTAAAAGTAGATATAAGTATGTGTAGGAAGTTCATGAACTCAATAACGTCAAACTTATTGGAACACTCAACAAACTTGTCAAAATCAACTGCCAAACCAGCCAGAAGGATCTGTCAAAGAGAGCTATTGAAAGGATTACAGATGGCACTCATAGGCAGCTGGAGAAAGGTTAAAGAGACCTGTGAACTGCCAAAACTAACAAGGTGTTTATACCTTTAAATCTTTGGAAAAAATGACTGGAATGCTTAAAAAAACAAAATTACTGGCTGTTTTACTCAGACTGTTGACATAAGCCCGGGAATTTTCTTGTTAACAGATTACCTCTGTACAAAAGCCCAGCACCACAGTAATGTTGCTTCCATTTTTGAGTTTGAATGGCAACCAAATGGGCTTTTGACTCCTTGATGTCGAGCAATGGATTTCAAACCTTGATGCAATTGCATTAAATATTATGATGGAGAGTCACTGGACTTGAAATGTTTTCTTTCTTTGCTTTCTTCACACAGATGCTGCCTGGCCTGCTGAGTTTCACCAGCAATTTCTGTTTCTGCATTCAATGTTTGTTGTTTCCAAGGATTTCTGTTGTTGAAGGAATGCAAGTGCATCAAATGAGCATTTTTGACAGAGTGTTTTTCTCAATATGGCGAGATCTTTATCTTCTCTCTGCACTAGTCCTGAGGTCTGTCTGTGGTAGATACCAGGTAAATTTGCTTCATAAGTATAAAGAGTAATGGATGGAGGCATTCATTGAGATGATTTGACATTAAGTTGACATTTAGTACTCAAAGGGATATGAGGGCCGTGCCGAGGGTCATAGCTTGGCATGAGGGTTTGAGGGGCAACGGCAGATATGAATAGAACCCATGAGGTGGCATGAAAGGGACAAGTGAAGTGTTTGAAATGATCAACCATAAGGGTAAAAAGGGTCTTTCATCTTTTATTCTTATTTCTTAAATGTTGGACACAATTCCAGGGTCCTAGGGCAGTCCTGAAGTCTAGGCCGACTCAGTGCCAGGCAGCATCTCAGTTTGTAATCCCGCCTCTGCCCCACACCCAACCCCACACCCATTCCACTCTGACCTCCAGAGAGCAATTTCGAAAGAGTTCACTTGATTACGTTGGGCCAGCAGATGTTTCAGATTTGACACTCAGCTGTGCACAGCTCAGTTAAAAAAAAATAGAGACTTCTGACCATAAGGTCATATACCACAAGGTATAGGAGCCGAGTTAAGCCATTTGGCCCTCAAGTCAGCTCTCATTTAATTTTAGGCTGCTATGTTTCTCAACCCCATTCTCCTGCCTTCTGCCCATAAGCCTTGATCCCCTTACTAAGCAAGAGCCTAGCTGTCTCTGTTGTAAAGACATTGACTATCCTCCACAGCCCTGTGCAGAAATGAATTCCACAGAATAACCACCTGCTGGCTGAAGAAATTCCTCCGCATCTCAATTCTAAACGGTCATCCCTTTATGCTGAGGCTGTAACCTTGTGTCCTGGTGACAATAAAGCTTCTTCTAATTCTAGTCTCTGCTACTAAGGGAAACATCTTCTCCAAGCTCTCAGTACGCTGTGAGTTTCAATCAGATCCCCTCGTCCTCCTGAACTCCACTGGGTACAGAATCCAAGTTCTCAACCACTCCTCATTTGACCAGCCTTGCTTCCTGGGTTCATTCTTGTAAACCTCTTCTGGACTCCTTCCAAAGCACATCTTTCCTTTGATACAAGGCGCAAAGCTTCTTAGAACATTCCAAATGTCGTCTGACCACAGCCTTATACAGCCTGTCCCTTCATCAAGAGATAATGGGATCTGCAGATGCTGGAGAATCCAAGATAACAAAATGTGAGGCTGGATGAACACAGCAGGCCAAGCAGCATCTTAAGAGCACAAAAGCTGACGTTTTGGGCCTAGACCCTTCATCAGAAAAGATGATGTTTCACGTCAGCCTTCCCGCTCCCCTGATGCTGCTTGGCCTGCTGTGTTCATCCAGCTCTACACCTTGTTATCTAGGTTTCTGTATGATGTAGCTTTGCATTATCTCACTCGATGATCTAACTTGCTGTATTTCAGTGAAATATTAACCTTACCACCATACAATATCATCCTCCTTATCCACCTTTGAATTCAGTGATGAGGGAAATTTGGTATGACCAATACCCAACCCAATTTTGATGGCTTCCTGAAAGGACTGCAGATGCTGGAGATCAGAAACAAAAACAGAACTGGACTCTATTTCCATTCATTATTTACTCCTAACCCCCTCACCCCCACCCTGTCTTCTGCATAACAACCAACATTTTCGTAGCTACCATCAGCTCTGAGGAAGGGCCACTGGACTCTGATTTCTCTCCATAGATAGAGTTGATAGCCAGAGACTCTTTCCCAGGGCAGAAATGGCTAGCACGAGGGGTCATAGTTTTAAGCTGGTTGGTGGAAAGTATAGAGGGGATGTCAGAGGCAGGTTCTTTACGCAGAGAGTTGTGAGAGCATGGAATGCGTTGCCAGCAGCAGTTGTGGAAGCAAGGTCATTGGGGTCATTTAAGAGACTGCTGGACATGTATATGGTCACAGAAATTTGAGGGTGCATACATGAGGATCAATGGTCGGCACAACATTGTGGGCTGAAGGGCCTGTTCTGTGCTGTACTGTTCTATGTTCTATGTTCTATGCTGTCAGACCTGCTGAGCCTTTCCATCAATTTTTGCCTTTGTTTCTGATGGTTTCCCAATGGGCTGGATAGATTAAAATCGCACCATCTCCTTCTGCGGCTTGCTCATCTCAGTGAGAACATTTTGTGGTGAGCTGTGTTTGGGTCTGGATAAACTCATCAGTGGGCATTGAGTGAAAACACCTTTAGGGAAAGACAAAAATCAATAACCGTCATGCGCAGCACTTCTCTTGTTTGTACAAGTAATGTTGTTTATAAGGCCATGATTTCTGGGAAGTAAGAGGTTTAGCATCAGTCTAATCAGTTATTAGGAATATTCAATATGATTTGCACTAATTACACAGAGTTCAATGCAATTGTTTTTGAGAGTTTAAGTAGGTCAATTATTGGGTATGGTTAGAACTCCCCCAGTACAAACAGTTAGCATTATTTAACAAGTCTTTTGTAAGACGGACACCTATTATTATCAGAAACATCACAGTAAATTCCTGAATGCAAGCAGATGGTCTGGCACGCTGTTAAATTTGCTTCACAGCAAAGTGACTAATCTTTGAGACTGATCAAAACATTTTTTTACATAACATGTAGTTTCTTGTGCTCAGTGGGTTACATTTACATTACACAGCAGCTAGAATTTATTTCCACTCCTGCTTTTAATTTTCTCAGTTAAGTACATGTTTTTGAACTTCTAACCTGCGGGATATCCTCGCCTCAATGTGCGATTTTGGATCAATTTCTGGGAAAGAGATATTTGCCCTGTGAGGAGAAATTAAAGAAATAGGATTGTAGAATTGAAGGTGATCTCATTGAAATACTTAGGTCTTTCAGAAGGATTGTTTTCCTTATTATCTACAACTAGACTCGGGGTAAGAATTGATTAGTTGCAACTGAGATGAACAAACATTTCTTCAATCAGAGGTTTGGATATCTTGCGAATTTCCAACGCCAGAGAACTGAAGACAGCTAATCGTTCAGCAGTGTTCAAGACTGAATCAGATAGGGTTTTATACATTTAGGGCATTTAAGGAAATATTGAAAGGCCTGGACAGCACGGTAGCTCAGGGACCTGTGTTCAATTCCAGCCTCGGGTGACTGTCTGCGTGGAATTTGCATGTTCTCTCCATGTCTGCGTGGGTTTCCTCCAGGTGCTCCGGCTTCCTCCCACAGTCCAAAAATGTACAGGTTAGGTGGATGAGCCATGCTAAACAATGTTGCCCCACAGTGCCCAGGGATGGGCAGGTTAGGTGGACTAACCACGGTAAAAACTACATGTGGGGTTACAGGAATGTGTCGGGTTTAGGTGGGGTGCTCTTCCGAGGGTCGGTGCAGACTACTTGAGCTGAATGGCCTCTTTCTGCACTGTAGTAATTCTAAATAGATCTGAAACAAAACATCAGAAACGAGTTTGAGTTGTAGAACTGACTTGATGGGCTAAATGACCGACTCCATCCCTTATTACTTATGTTCAATTCCTTAGAATTGGAAACATAAGTAGTAACTTTCAGATTATGTAAGGAAAAATAGGAAGAATCAAGACTGTGACCATACTGAATGATGAGGCTAAAAATGAAGTAAAACTCAAGAAGCATTATTTTCAGAGATGAGTGCCTTGATCATATACCACATTGAATAGAATGTTTATGCATTTCAGATAACAACAGAATAAATCTGGGGGTCAAACTTGTAAGGTAATGTGTACTCCATACCACTGTGTACATTTTTATTCTCATAGCAGTTGTTGAAAGAAGATTTTATAGTTAGCAGAGTTCAACGGGCTGAATGGTCTCGAAGCTCTGACCATCCCACTCCAAGATGTGGAAACAGTAAGGACTGCAGATGCTGGAAGCCAGAATCAATAAATGTGGAGTTGGAAAAGCACAGCAGGTCAGACAGTTTCCAAGAAGCAGAGAAGCCAACATTTTGGACCGAAACCCTTCTTCAGGACTGGGGAAGGGGAGGGGAACCCAGAAATAAAAGGGGGTTGGGGGTTCAGAGGGGTGATGCTGGGGGAAGGGTAGGTAGGTTGGAGATAGGTGGAATGTAGGCCAGGGTTATTTCAGTTGCCCAGTGAGAAGGAAGGAGTGGATAGCTGAGTCAGAAGATGGACAAGTTGGGGGTGGAGAGATTTTGTAGCTGGTGAAGTCAGTATTCAGACCATTGGGCTGGAAGCTCCACAGATGAAATATCAAGTATTGTTCCTCCATTGGGTATCTAGTGTATGGTGCTTTGACCTCTACATCGCTGAGGCCAGTCGTCGACACTCTGACACCTCCTTTTACCTCTGATCACCTCACCAAGCCATCATCTCCAAGACCATCAACCAACTCATCACCTCAAGAGATCTCCCATCCATGCCTGATAGCTCCCCAACCCCACAAAGCCCATTTCTATCTCCTACTCAAAATCCACAACTCCAACTACCCTGGTCATCTCATGGCACCAAAAAGATATTCCCCTCCCAACACCGTCTGCTTTCCGCAGGGACCGTTCATTCTGCGACTCACATCATCAGCTCCACACTTCCCACCAACCTCTCCAACACGCCCAGTACCTTTCCCTGCAATCACAGGAGGTGCTACACCTGCCCCTACACCGCCTCCCTCATCTCGTCCAAGGCCCCAAGCTATCCTTCCAAATCCATCAGAGATGCACCTGCGCTTCATCCAACCTCATCTACTGTATCCATTGCTCCCGATGTGGTCCTCTCTATTTCGAGGAGACCAAATGCTGACTTGAGACCAGTTCACAGAGCACCTGCACTCCGCACGCACCAGCCAATGGGACCTTCTGGCTGCCAACCACTTTAACTCCCCCTCCCACTCCCCTGGATGTCCATCCTCGGCCTCCTCCACTGTCAGAGTGAGGCCAGGTGTAAACTGGAGGAACAGCACCTCATATTTCATCTTGGGAACTTATAGCCCAACGGCTTGAATATTTCCTGCACTAGCTTCAAAATCTCTCCACCCCCCAACCCATCCATCTTCTGACTCACCTAACTGCTCCACCCTTCCCACTGACCATCCATAATAATCCCCTACCTGCATCCAACCATTTCCATCCCACCTGCCCTCCCCCCAGCCCCACCCCCTCTCTCTAATTATTATTGGGCTCCCTTCCCCACCCCACCCCTAGTATTGAAGGGTTTCAGCCCAAAATATTGTCTTCCCTGCTCCTCAGATGCTGTCTGACCTGCTGTGCTTTCCCAGATCTACATTTATCTGCTCCAAGATCTGATGGCCAAGGAAGAGGTGTTCCTAGCGCAGCAATGCAGGTTCACTGTTGACTTGCAAATCCTTCCAACATGTGGCAAAGCAGGTGGTTAAGACAGGGAGATATTTCTGGTTAGCCATGCGATGGAAAGACATCGGAGCTTCTTCTAGCACATTCCATCGAACTCGGCTGTAACATGCATATAACACCCGCTTGGGCGAAGGGTTGGTTCATTTCACTTGGCTGCATCTCCAATGTGAAACAGATTAGTGCTAATCTTATGGAGTTGACCACTGTTCTGGCTAGTGTGGATTCAGAACCTCCATTCTAGTCCAACCCATGGCAGAGATCATAGTGATGTGGAACAAAAATAAAGTTGCTGGAAAAGCTCAGCAGGTCTGGCAGCATCTGGAGGGAGAAAACAGAGTTAACATTTCGGGTCCGGTGGCCCTTCACAGTGCTGTGGGTCGGATCGGCTTTTCAGCAGAGAACTCAAGAAGAAGAAGAAGAATGGTTAATGAAAGAATGCATTGATTTCAAATGATGTCAGTGGTTAGCACTGCAGCCTCATGGCACCAGGGACCTGGGTTTGATTCCAGCCTCTGGTGACTGTGTGGAATTTGTACATTCTCCCCGTGTCTGCGTGAGTTTCCTCCGGGTGCTCCGGTTTCCTCCCACAGTCCAAAGATGTGCAGGTTAGGTAGATTGGCCATGCTAAATTACCCATAGTGCTCGGGGATATGTAGATTAGGTGGGTTATGGGGGGGAATGGGTCTGGGTGGGATGCTCTGAGGGATGGTGTGGACTTGTTGGGCTGAAGAGTTTGTTTCCACTCTGTGGGGGGTTCTATGACGTGAAAGTGCTGGTATTAGACTGGGGTCAGAAATCAGACAATGCCAGGTTATAAATGCAAAGTACTGTGGATGCTGTAAATCAGGAACAAAAACAGAAGTAGCTGTGAAAATATCAGCACGTCTGGCAACATCTTTGAAGAAAAATCGAGAGTTAACATTTCGGGTTCAGTGACCCTTCCTCAGAACTGATAGTAGCTAGGAAAATGGCAGTTTATATGCAAAAGAGAGGGCATAGGAGTAAACAATATCTGGGGATAGAGCCCAAAGAGAGAGAACAGGCGTTGGACAGACAAAGGAGTTGATAATGATCTGGTTAGGAGGGTGAATAGCTGTTTGTGGCTAACAATAGGTAGTGTGTAATGGTAGACTATGTGATAACAAGAACAAAAACAAAAGTTGCTAGAAAAGGCCAACAGGTCTGGCAGCATATGTGAAGGAAAAGTCAGAGTTAACTTTTCAGGTCCAGTGACCCTCCCTCAGGGTTAACTGATGAAGGGACTGCAATCAGAAAGCTTGTGAATTCAAATAAACCTGTTAAGCCTATAACTGGTGATAACAAGGTGTAGAGCTGGGTGAACACAGCAGGCCAAGCAGCATCAGAGGAGCAGGAAGGCTGACGTTTTGGGTCTAGACCCTTCTTCAGAAAATCCCGAAACATCAGCCTTCCTGCTCCTCTGATGCTGCTTGGCCTGCTGTGTTCATCCAACTCTACACCTTGTTATCTCAGATTCTCCAGCGTCTGCAGTTCCTGCTATGTCAAAAACCGGTAGTCATCTGATTTCTGACCTTCATTTCAAACGCATCAGAAGATTAATGATGACAATGCAGACCAGAAATTGTTTTCATCTGCTGTTAGCTCTGCAATACTTAGGGATTTCCACAAGATATGCGGATCACCAGAATGTCACAGTTTAGATGTTTTTCAGCTGAAATGGCGATTGCGATGCCATAATTGGCTTTTGTTCTTTTGGTCTAGGGAGAAAAAAAATGTCTAATTAAATTGTGAAAGATCACAATTCACTATCCTCAGTTTGTAAGTTTGTTTGCTTAGATAGTGGTTACGGTAAGGTTAGGCTCAGCTTTAAATCACCCAATATTTCAGTAACCTACTACCATAAGACTAGCAATAAGCCGTTCAACCCTTTGATTTTGTGATATACATTGCAGCGTACCATTACTAATTTCTAACTCGGGTGAATGGTAATATGATAATTGTGGTAACATCACTACACCAATCCAGAGCCCCAGACTAATGTTCTGGTGATATGGGTTCAAACTCCACCAGAGTCTTACCAAGCTAGCACCAGGGGATCAGGTAAAGCCCCTAGGAAATGTTTCCCTCGTCATATTTGTCAGGCAGCATCCCTGTAAACCATTGTGCTAGATTGGCATCCTGGTGTATTTGATTAACTCCTGAAAACGGGGAAACTTCAAAAGGTTTTTATCTTCGAGGCAGAACCATCTGTGGTTATTGCTTGAATTGATTATATTTCTGTGCAAATTGTGTATATCCCAATGGGGTGACATGAGCCAAGTATCTTTTTCATAAGCATCACTCTTCTATGTTTATTTGGTTTCATGTTAATAACCTGACATCTCGAAATAATGTAAATCTTTGTATCGATTGTGGATCAATTTACAAAATGTAAACTTTACTCTGTATATCATAACGTCTCACTAATTCCAATGTAGGGAATCAAACTAAAATCAAAATTTCAATAAAAATAAATGTTGGCTATTATACTGCATCAAGAAAAATAAAGAATTCACAAACTATCTGGAAGATAAAAATCTAAATGGAGCAGAGGTACAAAGGGATCTGAATATGACAATACACAAGTTTCTGCAAGTTGTGATGAATGTCAGTAAGACCAAAACAAAACCCATCCATGTATCAGAACTCTTGCTAACATTTCTAGAAATGTAGAACTGAAAGGTAAAGGAATTAATTCACAGAACCTGTATTACATTTTGGTTTGAGTGGAGTACACTTGAACTATTCTGTGCAATTCTGCTTGCCATATTAAGAAAATTTATAAGGATTGTGTTATAACTGTGAGATTAAAGCTAGTTTAAAATCAACCTGTTCAGACATGTTAGGACACCTCTTCAGCAGATAGGACTTCAACCTAAGTATCCTGGTGGGGAGATAAGCACATTACCCCTGCATCGCAAACGTCCGAACTGTCACAGTATGTCTATCGGGGGAAATGACTAGTTGGTTCATGGGGAACTTTGGAGAAGTGCTCAAAAGAATGAAATGTTTTGGTACTACACTGTAACTGGTGAAGAAAAGCAAAAGTAGAAGCCACCAATAAAGAATTAGTCAAGAAATCAAATTGAAAATGTAGCAGAAGCATCCTTGCTCAGAAAGTATGGAACTCATTACTGCGAGAAGTGGTTAAGAATGAGGAGCAGGAATAGGCCATCTGGCCCCTCGAGCCTGCCCCACCATTTAATAAGACCATGGCTGATCTTTTTGAGACTCAGCTTCACTTACCCGCCCACTCACCATAACCCTTAATTCCTTTACTGTTCAAAAATTTATCTAGCCTTGCCTTAAAAACATTCAGCGAGGTAGCTTCAACCGCTTCACTGGGCAGGGAATTCCACAGATTCACAACCCTTTGGGTGAAGAAGTTCCTCCTGACCTCAGTCCTACATCTGCTTCCCTTTGTTTTGAGGCAATGCCCTCTGGCCATAGTTACCTGCTAATGGAAACAACCTCCCTGCCTCCATCTTATCTATTCCCTTCTTAATCTTTATATGTTTCTATAAGATCTCCCCTCATTCTTCTGAATTCCAATGAGTATAATCCCAGTCTACTCAGTATCTCCTTACAATCCATTCCTCTCAACTCTGGAATCAATCGAGTAAATCTCCTCTGCACCCCCTCCAGTACTGGTATATCTCTTCTCAAGTAAGGAGACCAAAACTGCACACAGTACTCCAGGTGTGGCCTCACCAGGACCCGATACTGCTGCAGCAAAACCTCCTGTTTTTAAACTCCATCCCACGAGCAATAGCAGACAAAATTGCATTTGTCTTTTTAATAACCTGCTGCACCTGCAATCCCACCTTCAGCGATTTATGCACAAGGACACCCAATTTCCTTGTCAAAGCAGCGTGCTGCCATTTTTTACCATTTAAAACTTAGTCCATTTCGCTGTTATTCCTACCAAAGTGGATGACCTCACACTTATCAACATTGTACTCCATCTGCCAGACCTTTGCCCACTCACTTAGACTATCTATGTCCCTTTGCAGACTTTCAGCGTCTTCTGCACACTTTGCTCTTACCTTAGTGTCATTTGCAATTTTTGACACACCACACTTAGTCCCCAACTCCAAATTCTCTATGTAAGTTGTAAACAATTGCAGTCCCAACACTGATCCCTGAGGGACACCACTAGCCACTGACCACCAACCAGAAAAACACCCATTCCCCGCTACTCTTTGCTTTCTACTGGTTAACCAATCCTCTATATCCTGCCAATACATTATCTGTAATACTATAGCAGCCTTTGGTGTGGCACCTTGTTAAATGCCTTCTGGAAATCCAGATGCACCACATCCACAGGTTCCCCATTGTCTACCATGCAAGTAATGTCCTCAGTGGTTGAGTTAAATAGTTTATAACTTATACATACATTTAAGGGGAAGCTAAATAAGCATATAAGGGATATTCAATTTGTGTGAATTAACAGAGAAACGATAAGTTCATGTGACACAATGGCCATGCCCATGCCTCTGAGCCAGGAGGTTATCGTTTAACTACAATGCCAGGATTTGTTGACTATGGAAGGACCATGGCTAAACAAATCCATTGTTAGCTTGTTAACTTTGATTTGATTTATTATTGTCATATGTATCTAGGTACAGCAAAAGGTTTTGTTTCACATACAGTGCAGGCAGATTAGATTAGATTCCCTACAGTGTGGAAACAACCCCTTTGGCACAACAAGTCCACACTGCCCCTTGGTATATCCCACCCAGACCCATCCCCCTATAATCCTCACATCCCTGAACACTACAGGCAATTTAGCATGGCCAATCCACCTAGCCTGCACATCTTTGGACTGTGGGAGGAAACTGGAGCACCCGGAGGAAACCCACACAGACATGGGGAGAACATGCAAACTCCACACAGACAGTCGCCCGAGGCTAGAATTGAACCCAGGTCCCTGGTGCTGTGAGGTTGCCACTGTGTCGCCACAGATCATACCGTACAAAGTGCATTAAGTTAATGGAATAAAATAGAACAATGTTACACCCACAGAGAAGGTGCACAAAGAGCAAGGTCAACATAAAATTTGAAATTTGGGTGGTCCATTCAGAAGTCTATTAACTCTTCTAATATTCCTGAAGACAGGGAGTAAGCGTATGTCAAATTCTACCAGAATAACACAGTCTGCATCGACTCACTAGGATTTTCTCATGAACAGAACATGGCAAAGATGAATATGCTAAGTTTGATGGAAACAAGGAGAGTCTTTATCAAGGGTCACCAGACCCAAAATATTAATTCTGATTTTCTCTTCACAGATACCTGCTGAGCTTTTCCAGCAACTTCTGTTTTTCTGCATTGAGTATAGAAGTTGGGAGGTTATGTTGCAGTTGTACAGGAGGTTGGTGAGGGCGCACTTGGATTATTGTGTTCAGTTTTGGTTACTTTGCTACAGGAAGGATGTTATTAAACTGGAAACAATGCAGAAGAAATTGACAAGGATGTTGCCAGGACTCAAGGGACTTAGTTACAGGGAGAGATTGGATAAGCTAGGACATTTTTCTTTAGAGCATAGGAGTCTGGAGAGGGGGTGATCTTGTAGAAGCGTGGACAGGGTGAATAAACTCAGTCTTTTTCCCAGGACTGGGGAATCGAGATCAAGAGGACCTCAGTTTAAGGTAGGTGGGAAAAGAATAAATGGGAACCCGTGGGACAATGTTTTTACATGGAGGGTGGTACACATATGGAATGAGCTGCCAGCAGAAGTGGTTGAGGCAACATTAACAGCACTTAAAATGTATTTGGACAAATACATGGATATGAAAGGTTTCCAAGGATATGAGCCAGGGAAATGCGGTTAATGTGGATGGACATTTTGGTCGGCATGGACCAGTTTGAGCTGAAGGCCCTGTCTCCGTGCTGTATGATTCTATTACTCAATAACTCTAATTCTAGAGATGAAAAGCTTGACTAACGATTGGGCAGATTATGTCTATCATCATTAGAGTTAGAAGAATCTAAGATCTAATTATGGTCAATAAGATGCTAAAGAGAATTGATAAAGTTGACGTAGAATGGATGGTTCCACTTGTGGAACAATCTAGGATGAGAGATCATAGTTTTAGCGTAAAGGGTGGCAGGTTTAAAACAGAGATAAGGAAGAATTACTTCTCTCAAATGGTCATGGTTCTGTAGAATTCACTCTCCCAGATTGCAGTGGATTCTAAACACCACCGTCTTAATTATGAATGTTCCGCAGAACACCTTCAATTAAACC
Organism: Stegostoma tigrinum; assembly: GCF_030684315.1. NCBI lineage: Eukaryota > Metazoa > Chordata > Chondrichthyes > Orectolobiformes > Stegostomatidae > Stegostoma > Stegostoma tigrinum. The sequence continues at coordinate 55,906,397 of NC_081370.1, read as the reverse complement.
ATTTTAAAAATAATTTGCCTTGCTTCACATTTTGACATAATCCTGACTGAAATGCTGAATAGATTTAAGGAGGAGATACTAATCAAAAATCTGCCTAATGGGAGCGAGCAGGAAAGTGGATGAGGCTGAGATGAAATCAGCCATGATTGTATTAAATGGCAGAGCAGTCTTCATGGACTGAATTACATCATCCTGCTGTTAGTTTGTACGTTTCTGGACAGAATTTACAAGTTGTGGCAAATAATGTCCAAATGGCAGCTGCAGCTAAAATGCACCTCACCTTTAAGAGGTGCATGCTGCCTTTAAGTTGTGCAGGCTCGCTGTAAGTGGTGCAAACCTTGCATAAAATTTGGCTTCCTGCTGAGCATGCATTCACTCAACAGCACAGTTAATGGTGCCATCTTTTTAAATGAACAGGCAGCGCATTTACTGGTTGGCTGCATTCGTAGGAAAGGATGCAGATAAGTTGAGAATCATGATTCTCCTGCCACCACCCCCCACCTTATTTTCCAGCCTTTGCTAACCTGTTCTGTTTTAGCATCCGCACAGATCAAATATCTCAAAAGGCCGTTATACAGAACATAGTTTCTTGCACCCAATAATCCTGGTTTCTCAGCTATAGCTTTATTTCTGTATTGAGTCTCCCAAGGAGACTTTCCAGAATTTGACGGAGACGGTTTTGTTTCGACATTTGGCCTTCTCTGCGAATTGGTAGTGCTGATGGTTGGGAAAGGTGCTGCACAATATTGTACTGGGAAATGGGATCAGTATAGATTGGCCAATGCTCATCTTCTTTGTCCTTTTATCCTTTGCCCTTTACGAGTTTAGTCACTAATTCTGTGGCTCAGAACATTTGCTGGTTGTGTACTGAGGATCCAGAGGGATGCTGGTCTGAATGACATGGGAGTGGTGATAATTGAGTAGAGAGTTGAGAGACAGTTCAGAGAGAGGTACTTTTAATGGGTTCTGTTTGTACAGGATTTTTACAGATGTTTGAAGGATTCTGCAGGTCATTGACTGAAGGTGGGGAAACTGTGCCAGCACACACAGCGTGTACAGGAAGGATCAGAGGTTGAATCACATTTTCCCAGTTGTATGTTGAGAGAAGTTATTATCCCCCCAGCTATTTTACTCTTAATGGGGTTAGTGCCTTTCAAGCTGTGTATTTGTTAGCACTTAGCCTTGTCACCTATGAGGTGTTGTCTCAGTGATATGCCACATGGTAGTATGTAATGTGAATAACTAATTAATAAGATTTATGTCCCCTGTGTGGTAGAGTATTGAAAACTTGCACATATATGATTTTAAACTGGCCTTGAGGGAATTGACAGGCTTAACTCGAAGTGGAGCGTTTTACGCAGCTGCTTTTTGATATTTCAAACTTGAAAATAGGCTTGACAAGCAAAAGACATGTCAACAACCAGGAATTTTCCAGAGATAGTAGAAACTGCCAATGCTGGGAGTCTGAGGTAACAAGGTGTCGAGCTGGATGAACACAGCAGGCCAAGCAGCATCAGAGGAGCAGGAAAGCTGCTGTTTTGGATCTGGACCCTCCTTCAGAAATGGGGAAGAAGAAGGGGATTCTGTAATAAATAAAGAGAAGAGGGGGAGGCCCACTCCTTGGATGACATGCCCATCCTGGGCCTCCTGCAGTGCCACAACAATGTCACCTGGAGGTTGCAGGAACAGCAATTCATATTCCGCTTGGGAACCCTGCAGCCCAATGATATCAATGTGGATTTCACAAGCTTCAAAATCTCCCCTCCCCCCTATTGCATCCCAAAACCAGCCCAGCTCGCCCCTGCTTCCCTAACCTGCCCATCCTTTGTCCCACCTATCCACTCCTCCCACCTCAGCCCCCATGCCCACCTCCTACCTACCAGCCTCATCCCCGCCTCCTTGACTGGCCAAACCCCAACCTAACTCCCCACCTACACTCACCTCTACTGGCTCCAACCCCGCCTCTTTGATCTGTCTGTCTCCTCTCCACCTATCTGTACCTTTATCCATCTTCCATCTGCCTCTTCCCCCCTCTCTATTTATTTCAGAATCCTCTTCCCCTCCCCCACTTCTGAAGAAATGTCCAGACCCAAAACGTCAGCTTTCCTGCTCCTCTGATGCTGCTTGGCCCGCTGTGTTCATCCAGCTCTACACCTTGTTATCTCAGAAACTTTCCAGTATCTTTTATCCATTAAAGATCTCCCAGTTTTACTGTGGACCAATGTGAGATAAACTTTGTTATCATAATGTACCAAGTGGTAAGTGGCTCCAATCCCCCACTGTCAACATCCTGAGGTTTATGATTGATTAGAAACTCAGCTGGGCTCACCACATAAAGGCAGTGGCTACAAGAGCAAGTCAGAGGTTCGGAATAGTGTAGCAAGTAACTCACCTCCTGACTCCCCAAAGCCAGATGGATTTAGTTTACAGCAATCAAAAATAATGTTCATGGCCACCATTACCGAGACTCACTGTCAGTTCCAGCTATTATGTAGTGAATTTAAATTTCATCAGCCACCAGAGTGGGTCATGAACCTCCGTCCTTAGCACATTAGCTTGGGCCTCATAATTCGTGGTCAGGTGACATTACCACTACATCATGGTGGCTCAGTGGCTAACACTGCAGCCTCACAGCGCCAGCGATCTGGGTTCAATCCCACCCTCAGGCGACTGTCTGTGTGGAGTTTGCACATGCTGCCCATGTTTGTGTGGGTTTCCTCCAGGTGCTCCGGTTTCCTCCCACAGTTCAAAGATGTGCAGGCTAGGTGAATTGACCGTGTTAAATTTTCCATCGTGTCCGGGGATGTTTAGGTTAGACATGTTAGACATGGGAAATGCAGGGGTAGGGGAATGGGTCTGGATGGGCTGCTGACTGCAAGTGCAGTATGGACCTCTTGAGCTGAATGGCCTGTTTCTATACTGTAGGGATTCTCTGATTCATTGCTGTCTATCCATCATTCCCCTCCCCTACCACCCTGCCCTTACAAATTATTGCAAACAGACGCTTTGCATTAATTTCACTCTAATATTATTCACTATCTTTCTGCAACAGGACAATTGCTTTATAAAAATATACTTTGAGACAGCTCTGAGTGTTCGATTTTGATGTATCATTGGAATTTGCATATTCTGAGCTTATATTTTCATTTCCTTTATCAGTCATCCATGTGAATTTTTTTAAATTACGAAAAGAGAATTCATTATTAAATCCATGTACGTATTTTGAAGATAGAAACTCAGTGAAGATTCCTCCCAGCGGCAGTAACAATGCGGAAAGTATTGACTGAAGAAGTTAAGCCAAATTTTGGTGCATGACTCGCCTAAAGTTTAATCGTTTTGGCTGAGGATTCTTGCAAGGAACCAAAATTTCATGAAAGCAAAGTCCACATACCTTATAAAGGCTGAAGGCTAACCAAGATTTCATCTGTCCTGTTGGCAATATTACTGACTCAGTCTGGCCTCTAGTTTTACAAGATAAGGTTCCTACAGTTCAAATTAACACAAATTTTCAGCAGTGATCTTTCCCACAGTGCAGAATAGTTTCACATTTCTCCTAAAAATGTCTGTGCACCTCAAGAATGAGTCTAGTAATGGAGCTGACGAGAAATCACTGTTGAGTTCTTTGATCGAGTATCATTTTGTCATTTTCAAACCACAATGTAACCAGTAATTCTTCAACACTGTGTAAAATGGAATCTTTATAAATACTATGGCCCCTTTTACTCAGTTGAATTGGTTTCTCAATCAGTGAAGCTTGCTTTTCTCTCTACCTCCTTGAAAACTGTGATAGTGATGGCATGTATCAAGAGCTCAAGCAATGGATTTTCATTGTATTCCTTATAAAGTATCAAAGGTAGTTACTTGTATTCCAGTTCGATGGGAATTGAGATGGCTGATGAATATGACATCAACCTGCAGACTCTGCTGCATCTAGAGGAGCCCTTTACTTGAAGGGTATATGTTTTAATTCCTACGTTCCATGATGCATTAACTTTAATGTGGATGACAGTCCCAACAATGGGATATAGACATTTGTTCTTTATTGAAGCAAGGTACGAGGTAAATTGCTGTAAAAATAGTAAGATTACTCGTACAATGCCTATAATCACAAATGGTTGAAGCAGACTTGCCCAAAACTGGGTGAAACCTTACTACATCCCAAACTCTGTTGCTGATCGGATGACTGCTGTTGTTGAGCTAGCTAACTGTTGCTTTGAGGCACATTCTCTTAAATGCCTCTCCATGCAAGCAGCCTGTGTAATCAAACCTTGACACTGCCCTGTCTTCAGTGATTGATCAGTTTGACCACTGGCACACATTACCAATGTGTTATTGCCACAGTCAGTTTGATCGTTCACCCATTAAGGAAAGTACCTGTTTTCTCTGGAAAGAGACTTGTTTCTCTGTTTTAACAAACCTTGACTCCAGGCCAGCTTGCTCAGGCTGCTCATACAGGCCATTACTTTTGTAGCTTTTGTGTCATCCAATTCACGTTACAATATTTACACAGCATAAATGTGTTCAACTTTACACTCTGTTTTGATGACAGTGATGCATCACGTCTAGTGCACTGTTTCTGTTTTACATCAGAACTTCAGCCAACACGCAGTGTCATCAGTGCAGTCCGTCTTATACTTTTCAGAAAACACAGTCAATACTTAAGTCACCATGCAACCAATAGAATAAGCTTCAAAGTTTTGGTTTCTCATTTTGGCTACCCCACCAAATTTAGGGTTACTACTTGCTAGGGTGAGGTGGATGAATTGTTTGGAGATTGGTGCTCCTTCGCTGATACTTCAATGTTTAATCTGCGAGTAGTCATCGATATCTGTTAATGAGTTTGGTGCCTTCCTGAATGACCTGCAATGAGATGCCAGCTGGAGGCTTGATTCTTCTTTGAGGCTTTGAGAACATATCTAAAGGATTTGTGCCGTTCTCCAGGCAGGCTCCTGCCATGAGCAATTATCAGTTAGAGCTAAATAAAAACCGAAAGAACTGTGGATGCTGTAAATCGGGAGCAAAAAACAAAGTTGCTGGAAAAGCACAGCAAGTCTGGCAGCATCTGTGAAGGAAAAAACAGAGTTAACATTTCAGGTGACCCTTCTTCAGAACTCAACTCAGCTAGAGCTGTTGGTTCAGAGGTTTAGTGCCAGGCATACAATTGACCAATCCTGTCCAGCACAACAGATTTTGAGTATTTAATTGGTTAACTTGGCTTGGGAAAGGAACCTGGACAATCTTCCTTGCCACTGGATTTGGAGGATCTTGCAAAGGAACTGCTGGTGATCATCCTGTAGTACTTTGATATTCTGGATGTGAGTTTGCTCGCTGAGCTGGAAGGTTAGTTTTCAGACGTTTCGTCACCATTCTCGGTAACATCATCAGTGAGCCTCCGACGAAGCGCTGGTATTATGTCCCGCTTTCTATTTATCTATTTAGGTTTCCTTGGGTTGGTGATGTCATTTCCTGCATTGGTGATGTCATTTCCTGTTCTTTTTCTCAGAGGATGGTAGATTGGCTCCAAATCAATGTGTTTGTTGATGGAGTTCCGGTTGGAATGCCATGCTTCTAGGAATTCTCGTGCGTGTCTCTGTTTGGCTTGTCCTAGGATGGATGTGTAGTCCCAATCAAAGTGGTGTCCTTCCTCATCTGTATGTAAGGATACGAGTGATAGTGGGTCATGTCGTTTTGTGGCTAGTTGATGTTCATGTATCCTGGTGGCTAGCTTCCTGCCTGTTTGTCCAATGTAGTGTTTGTGACAGTTTTTGCAAGGTATTTTGTAGATGACTTTCATTTTGCTTGTTGTCTGTATAGGGTCTTTTAAGTTCATTAGCTGCTGTTTTAGTGTGTTGGTGGGTTTGTGGGCTACCCTGATGCCAAGTGGTCCGAGTAGTCTGGCAGTCATTTCGGAAATGTCTTTGATGTAGGGGAGAGTGGTTATGGTTTCTGGGCCTGTTTTGTCTGTTTGTTTGGGTTTGTTGCTGAACCTGAGCTACAAATCTTCTCAAAACTCGCTAGTACTTTGATATTATACTGTGGGCTGTCCAAGTTTCTGAAATGTATATATGCAAAGTACTTCCCACTAAATTATTACCTGAGTCTTGGATTTGAGAACGTAGTCTTCAAATACCCTTCTCCTCAATCAGTTTCTTGCCAACCTCTAGAGATAGTAAGAACTGCCAGTGCTGGAGTCAGACATAACACAGTGTGGAGCTGAAGAAACACAGCAAACCAGGCAGCATCAGAGGGGCAGGGAATTTGATACTTCGGGTCGGGAAGACTGCTCCCTGGCTTGCTGTGTTCCTCCAGCTCCACACTGTCATGTATCACCTATCCCTAACTTCCCACTGAACAATCAAGACTCAGCCACATTGCTGTGGGTCTGGAGTCAGGTCTAAACCAGTCCAGGTCAGGATAGCAATGTCTTTCCCTAAAGGATATTTGTGAAGCAGATGGGTTTTTCCAACAATAAACAATGGTAATCATTAGACTTTTAATTCCAGATTTGATATTGTTGAATTTAAATTCCACTATGGTGGGATTCAAATCCAGGCTCCTGGAACATTACCATGGTCTCTGGATTAATAGTCTAGTGGTAAAACAGCTAGGTCTTTGCCTCCCAAGATAAGCCCAAGACAAAGTAAGGATGTAGGTGGCAACGAATTATTTCAAATAATCCTTACCCTGTATCATCAGTTGGTGGAGGTGGCAAATACTACTAGATCCTAGAAGTCGTTATCTGAGAAAATCTGACAATGCTGTCAGTGCATCTCTGTCATTGCCAGCTGAGCCAAATGGAGCCCAAATGTAGTCTTTTAAGAAGCTCCAACTCGTTATAAGCTAAAATAAGCAATCTGATCTGAGACTCATTACCTTATTCTGTGGGAAACAAGGAATCTCCCAGATGCAGAGATGTTTTTGGGGGCCAGGAAGACTTACCAGCATATTAGACACAAATCTGGCCACCTTCCAGTCAGCATCTTGGAGTGGGGTCTGCTGAATTTCCCTCATCATCGACACTGTCTCCTCACACCCCGCATTTGCCTTTAGGCAGACCACATTTGTCCCAGCAGAATGGAGCCACATTAGTTTTTGGAGCATCGATTATTATCCAAGCCAGGCCTGGCAGCAACAGGACTACAGTGTAGTGGTGTTGGAAACAGAGCTTGGTTCTTATATGCTTGAAAAACCAAGGGTTGAATCTGTCCCATAGGTATCAAGTGCTCACTTATTTGACTACATGTCTGAAACTATAAGGTTAAGTTCATAGTCTACTTTGAACAGCTCACTGATAAGATTTCAATTTTTTAAAGGCTATCCCTCTGGTAATGTGAGTATAAAATTGCATCTGCCAAGTTACAAGCTGGCTGCAGCATTAGGCAGCTTTATATTCGTTAGTGAAACTTGTTATCCCTCTGGGATATGTTTCACATGAATCCAACTCTATAGTCGTCATTGTCTCTCATCGATCTCTACCTAACTTTCGTTGACATTTCAGCTGTTGTATTTTCCTAATTGCCCATTATATGTACTTTCTTATTCCACTTAAATAACTTAACTATTAACATTTGGAAGATGCATTGTATTATTTGTTGTGAGGCTGGATGAACACAGCAGGCCAAGCAGCACCCCAGGAGCACAAAAGCTGACGTTTCGGGCCTAGACCCTTCACCTCTGATGAAGGGTCTAGGCCCGAAACGTCAGCTTTTGTGCTCCTGGGGTGCTGCTTGGCCTGCTGTGTTCATCCAGCCTCACATTTTATTGTCTTGGAATCTCCAGCATCTGCAGTTCCCATTATCTCTTGTATTATTTGTTGCTACTTTTGTCCAAAATGACTTGACCTTCCAACATTACATTGTTAAATATCCACCAATGCTTGAAAATTTTCCTGGGTCTTCTAATTACCTCAAAAACATCCTTGTTTTCGTGATAATGCTTGACCTTGAATATTTTACGCTGATAAAGAGAAGTTTGTTGACTTGATTTAATTAGAACAACATAATTGAAGTAAACAGATATAGCTCAAAAACCAGAATTACCAAATTTTAATTAGAGTTTTAAAATCTTCACGTCCAATTATTTTACATGTTTCTCAATAAAGAAACAACCAGGAAAGGATTCAGTACAGAAACAAGCTTCCAAAGCATTCTTCCTATGTTGTCAGTTAGAGACACTTGTCTGGTGGTGCAGTGTTGATGTCCTTTCCTCTGAGCCAGGAGGCCTGGGCTCAAGATGCACCTACTCCAGAGATGTGTTATGATATACCTCAACAGGTTGATTGGAAAACATCTAAACCTAGTTCCTGTTTTATCAGTCTTGCCTGGTTGTGCTGCTTTTGGTGTAAGAAAGCCTTCTGTCGGACGAGAGAGGCAGGAAACCAGTCGTCGCGTCAATGATAACATTAGCATCCAGAGTGTATACTTAAAGAAGGGTTTCACTGATCTCTAACAGAGGCGCCCCTCTGACTTGATTACTAGAGCACATAAATACACCGTCGGCTAGTTGCTACAAACAGCTTTCTGCATACATGCCTGAAACAGACATTCGGTTGCTTGTGCCGTGTGCAAAGAGAATACTATGTCACTTGACGTCCACTCAGAAGCTCTTATTAATATAATAGATGGTGCAATTCTAGTATACGATGTGCGTATGTATCATCTGCCATGTTGTATGATTATGGCCCATTTCATCCCAATTAAACTCAAGGCTATGATTTAGAAAAGTTGAACAATATTGAATCATAATACCTGGAATATAGAGAACTACAGCACAGAAAAAAGGCCCTTCACCTGCTGCGTCTGCACTGGTCAAGAACAACTAGATAACTATTCTAATCCCACTTTCCAGCAATTGGTCCCTAGATTTGTATGCTTTGACGTTGCAATATTCCTTAAATATTATGAGGATTTCTGTCTCTACCACCCTTATAAGCAGTGAGTTCCAGATTCTTACCACCCTCTCTATGAAAAGGTTTTTCCTCGCAGCCCCCTAAATCTCCTGCCCCTTACCTTTAAATCTATCCCTCTACCAAGGGGAAAAGTTCCATCCTATCTACCATGTCTGTGCTCCTCATAATTGCATGCACCTCAATCATGTCCCCCATCAGTCTCCAAGGAAATTAACCCCAGTCTGTCTAACCTCTTTTTATCACTAACACTCCAGTCAATTTAACATTCTAGCCAATTCCCTTTGCACCTCATCTCTAAAACAGTCCAACGGAAAACCACTGAAAGGGTAAATGCACATTATGTGGAGTTTTCAGTCAGATCAGTAATTTTAGCTATAATTTTAGACATCCGTGACTTTAAATGCTAGGAAGGTTGTCAAAATCATACCAATCTATCAACAAATTTCTGACAAACAAATGTTCAAATAAGTAGAATTGGTAACTGTGAAGGGATATAAAATGTTACTGGACTATGGGCGAGCCATTCACTCAGACACAGGGGCACAATTGTTCATTTATTTTTCCAGCTCTCAAGTATATGAAGCCAACTATCTCTGCACAATTATTTTGACTAAACAGTTTTGGTGCAGAAATTACTCTTAATTGGCCGAGACTCGCTACAATGCCATCTGTGAAGAACCATATGTGAAATGAAAATGAAGCAGTTTCAGTTGAATCAGCGTTGTCATTGTGTGAGAGTCCACAGCTTAAACCCACTCCGCTGTAGCAACATAGTAGTGGGAGTGGGCCTGTTCCACCATCAAATGAGATCATAGCTGATCTGTGGCCAAATCCATATGCCTACCTTTGGCTCATATTGCCTTAATACCTATGCTTAACAAAAATCCATGTACCTCAGATTCAAAGTTAGCAATTTAAAATTAACCAGCATCAGCTGCCATTGGTAGAGGAGAGTTCAAACCTCTACCATTCTTCTGCATGTGGGAGTACTTCCAAACACCTCTCATAGAATCCCTACAGTGTGGAAGCAGGGCATTTGTCCATTGAGCCCAGACTAACCCTCTGAAGAGCATCCCAGCTATCCCATCCTTGAAACCCTGCATTCCCGTGGCTAATCCAGTAGCCATGGACACTGCAGGCATGGCCAGTCCACCAATCTGCATATCCTTGGACTGTGGGAGGAAACCAGAGCACCCGGAGGAAACCCTGCAGACATGGGGAGAATATGCAAAGTCGCCCAAGGCCAGAATTGAATCCGGGTTCCTAGTGCTGTGAGGCAGCAGTGCTAACCAGTGAGCCACCATTCCTCCCGGAATGGTCGGACTCTAATTTTTAGAAGATGCCCCCCATACCAGCTCAAGTCTAATTCAACTTCACTCAATGTGAAGTGAAATGAGCATTGCTCCAGGCTTAGGAATATGACCTGTTGGATCGACTCTTATAAAAAGATGAGCAATAATAATTCACCAAGATACATAATTCTCTTGTTCCCAGTTAGAACTGGGTCTGAGATTATTATTAGCAAATTCAGAGAATGCTGGAAAAGCTCAGCAGGCCTGGCAGCATCTGTAGAGATAGAAACAGAGTTAATGTGTCATCTATCCTGACTATGCATCCTTCTACAATGGGGCCTCAAAAATTTCCACCTTTTCCCTCAGCCAAGGATTCCCACCATTCTCAGCGACAGGGGTCTTAGCTGTATTTCGGCCCTCATCTCTTGCCTTCATTCCCACAATGATAATACAGTTCCTCTGGTCCTCACTTATCATTCCCCCCAACCATTGCATCCAGTTTCCACCAATGCCGGTGGGATGTCATAACCAGACACACATTCCCCACCCCTCCCATGTTAGCCTTTCGCAGGGACTACTCCCTTTGGGATACCTTGGCCCTCTCCTGTTCAATTCCCAACATCCTTCAAGATCTCCCATGGTATCTTCCCCTGCAACTGCATAAGGGGTAACATTTACCGGTTTATCTCCTCCCTCCTCAGTATCCAGGGGTCCAGGCACACCTTCCAAGTGAAGCATCGCCTCCCCTGCACTTCACTCAATCCAGTCTACTGTATTCACGCTCACAATGTGCTCTCCTCTACGTTGGAGAGGCAAAATGCCAACTGGGAAACTGCTTTGCAGAACAAAACTCCTGTCCGCACAAAAGAAACTGAGTTTCAAGTTGCCTGCCAGTTCAATGCACCACTGCGTCCTCTGACTCAGGCTTGCTGCTGTGCTGTGGCACAGCTCAGCGCAAGCTGGAAGAATGGCACCCCATTTTCCACTTGGGGATCTTGCGCCTCTAGGACTCAACATTGAATTCAATAACTTGAGAGCCTGATTTCATCCTCCCACGCTTTTTACTCACCCCCATATCCAGCCATATCTTGGATTCTCCAGTATCTGCAGTTCCCGTTATCAATGTTATGGCATGGGTTGCTTTTAACTCAGTCACCTAATCCCACATACTCTTAGGCCCGTTATCACATTCAGTACATCTCACCCATTTCTCCTACACTTATTATCGCCTGTTCAGCTTTTCTTCTGTTCTGGCCTGGTGTCCATAATCATCTGGTTACCCTTCCTCTCTCATATCTCTTGGCCTCTGGGCTCCATCTCCACCTATCTGCTCATACCCGGTGCCTTTGCCCCTCAATCACTCCAAACTTCAACTTGAGCACAAGTACCACATTTTCCTAGCTGCTAGCAGTTCTGATGAAGAGCCACCAGTCTCGAAACATCAACTCTGCTTTCTTCCCACAGCTGCCATCAGACCTGCTGAGTGTCTCCAGCAATTTCCGTTTTTGTTTCAGAGCTCAAGCATCTGCAGCTGCCTGTCTTATTTGAATGTTTCAAGTCTAGCATGACTCTTCTTCAGAGATTATTATTGCCTGTCAAAATTGTACCCATGCATAAAAACGTCACAATACTTCCAGAAGAAGATTGCTCAATAGACGGCAGGGTGAAGATTCAAGCCTATGATTTCCTAAATGATGAGCCCTCCGCTCTGCTATGTCATCTCAGAGCAGATTCAGAATGAGTTGAACCAAGTGGAAGAATAATCGCCTTATATTCATGCATTTTCAAAAAGCTCATTAAGGAGTCCTAATAATGAATTTCATATTCATATTGGCTGAAGACTAGACAACAGAGGATACAAAGTACAATGCAGATTAATGCCAAGAATGGGGTTATTTCATATATTGTATCTCACAGTACTGTGTCTGGTTGGGATATTGCACAGTATTTCTTTTCCTCTCCATAAATCAGTGGACTGACAGATGAAGATAAAGACATAGAGAAGTCTTGAAATAAATCAACTCTATATCAAAAACTGTCATGGAAAAATGTGGGGTATATTTATGTGCCTTTCTTTTTTACATTCCTCTCCGTACATATCAAGTTTTAAAGGCGTTGATAAAAGCAGCTATCTAACAGACACAAATCACATATCGTGGGAAAGTGTACCAAGAGATTATCACAGGTGAAACAGACACCTTCAGCCAAATAAAAATGTTATTAAGCTTAAAAGGAAATACACTTTTATTTAAAAAATATCTTTGGCTTAATGTGCACTTGAAATGTTATTTAAACACATAATTGAATCTGTTCTGAAATAAATATTAAATGAGACATGTTAAATTGAAATTTGAAAATTTGGCAACTACAGTTACTGTGTCTCCCTGAAATTTAAACTACACCTAATTCCTGGATATAATTCTACTAAGACACCTGGTTTTATGAAATAAAGCATATTTTAATTTGCAATGCACTCCAATTTTTTTCCTCGCTTTTCAGTTCTCTCACCAAGTTCGACATGTCACTGAGCCACATTCAGTTTGGTTCAATCCTATTCCTACTAAACTGCTGGCAGCAGAAACTTCATCAGCATTCCCTCGTCTTCTGTTGCACTGAGCCGCTCTCTTTCTGAACTGCTGTAAGAATTGTCGTTCTGCTCGTTCATTTTTCAAACATTACGTAAGGAGCAAATTTCTTACACAGAGAGTCATCTGCATGCGGAATGAACGTCCTGAGGGAGTGATGGATGTGGGCACAGTTACAATGTTGAAAAGACACATAGATGAGTAAATGAATAGGAAAGGTTTGAAGGGATATGACCCAGGATCAGTCAGGAGGGGATAGATTATTTGGGGATTATGTTCACCGTGGCCTGGTTGGCTGCAATGGTCTATTTCCATGTTGTGTGACTCTATGTGATTGTCTGACTTTTAATTCAAGTCACATTCAAAACATAATGTCCAGATGATGCAATTAATTCAGACTCTCAATGCTGCTGAAAGCACAGAACTTTCTCTGCTAGATGAAGTACTCCAAGGAAGGTGAAAGCTCAAATAATTCTGATCAATATCCTGTGGTGACAGAACCTTGTGAACAGCCACTGAATTTAAACAAAAGCAAGACTCCTCAAACATCATCTAGTTATGACATTTCGAATGGCAGGATACTTTAGGGATTTCTCCCAAGATTCACAAACTGACATGCACATCTCACACAGCTCCTGTAGGCTCAACATGTCAATGAAGATGTCAATGTCAAGGAGAATGAAATGTAATCCCGTTTACTTTATTGGTTTGGAAGAGACAACTCAGCACCTTTGTCTCAAAACCTCTTGTCAAAAAAAGGACAAAGTATGCTTCTTAAAGCCATAGTATTGTTACAACAGCACACTTTGTACTAACCAGCACCTTATGAAGCAGCACTCTTGATAAACCAGCAGAAGTTATACAGCGAATACCGCAAAGTTAACTGGATTATTCTGTCCAATTATTATAGTTCTTAAAAATTATTTTCCTCAATGTAAATAACCTTGTCAAATCAAATGGTCACACAAAATATGAACAGGCAAGTCAGTTTAAGTGAATTTCTCCTCAATTAATGTGATCTCCATGATGTCTGAGCAGTCAGTTGAGGATGCAAGTGAGAAGGCTCTCACCTGGTAGGTTTTACTTAAAGCAAAGTACATTATTACTTAAGAGATTTATGCACCAACTAAAGTAAAGCAGTGGTGGATATACCACCTGTATTATGTTTCCATTACTTTGTATGTGTTTTTACACTGATTATGAGGATGTCTTGACTATCCGAAATATTTGATCAGCTACCACTCCCTGTTGCCATAGATGCCAGTTAATAAAATGCTTGCTGTACTAATATGTACTAGAACACCTAGATCCCTCTTCACCTCAGAATTCTGAAGTGAGACTCTGTTTAATTAACACTTCTTGCCAATTTGAGCAACTTCACATTTCATCACATTATAAATCTGCCAGATTTATGCCCAAGCACATAAACTATCCATATTCATCTGCACCCTCCATATATCGATGTCACGTCACACATTCCTATTTAACTTTGTGTCATCTTCAAAATTAACCAACACACCTTCAATTAAGTCATTGACATAAATTTGTCAAAAAATGAAGCCCCAGCACAGATACCTATGGGACTCTACGTGTCATAGTTTACCAATCAGTAAAAAAACCTCATTTCTCTTTACATGCCTCAGTGCCCAATTTTGGTTCGAAATACTCGAGTGAACAAGGTTCGACATCTTATTACAGTAAAGATGCTGAAAATGTATGGTCCATGTTGAGAAAACTGCTTCAAGACTGCACTTAAAAAAAACTCCAAAAAGTTGTTTGAACATATCTTCGTGAAACAAACGCAGAAGACAGACAGAAATTGCACTCGTGAATCTTGGGTATGATTCATACATGGAATACAGTTCCAGTATAGTTCACAAATTTCAATAATCTGCATGTTTGAACGGCTTTTATTTTATCAGCCAAAAAGCAGCTTCCAATCTTTCAGAAAGCTGCTTGGCTGCAGTTTACAAATCATTGCATGTGCCTTATACTCTGATGCATGGTATCCTTGCGAAAGTAAATGGAAGGAACTTGCACTTATCGAGAGCTTTTCACAGCAACAGACTGTTGCAAAACTCAGTCATCTTAGTCAACATTGATTGTAATGTAGTCAAATCTAGTTGGTATTTTATACACATCAAAAAGCCCGCACACAAACAGAAACATAGAAAAACAGGAGCAGGATTTGGCTAGTCAGCCAATTATCCCAGCTCCACCATTCAATATGATCATGACTGATCACCCAACTCAGTTTCTGCTTCTTCAAATACTCTTTGACCCCTTTGGCCCTTAGAAACTTATTTCACTCCTTGAAGAAAACATTCTGTGTTTTGCCCTCATACGCTATCTGTTGCAGGGAATTCCACAGGCTCACCACTTTGTGGGAATTCTCCTCATCACAGTTCTAAATAGCCTGCTCATATCTTTAAACAGTGACCCCTGGTTTTGGACTCTCCAGTCACTGGCAACATCCTTCCTCTGTTTACCGTATCTAGTTCTGTTTTCTACCTTCATTCTTCTTATCTGCAGTGAATATAGCCCTGACCAATCTAATATATCTTCATGCCAGTCCTGCCTTCCCAGGGACCAGTCTGACAAATCTTCATCACACTCCTTCCAGAGCCAAAATATCTTTCCTCAGGTATGGAAACCAAAACTGCACGTAATATTTCAGTTGTGATTTCACTGAGGACACTGCTCAGTGGTTAGCGCTGCTGCCTCACAACACCAGGAATCTGGGTTTGATTCCACCGTTGGACGACTGTCTGTGTGGAGTTTGCACATTCTCCCTGTGTCTGCGTGGGTTTCCTCTTGGTGCTCCAGTTTCCTCCCACAGTCCAAAGATGGATTGGCCATGTTAAATTGCCCATCGTGTTCAGGGATGTGTAGATTAGGTAGACTATATTGGGTGGATCTAGTTGGGATGCTCTGAGGGTTGGTGTGGACCTGTTGGGCCAAAGGACCTGTTTCTGCACTGTAGGGATCCTCTCTCCTGCACTTGAACTGTCTCACTGTGAAGGCCAATACACCAGTTACCTTCCTCACCACCTTCTGCAATGCCTGGTAATTTAACAGGATAATTTGGTTTCAGTACAGTTTGTTAAGGGATACATGTTGGTGAGTGCTTTAACCAAACTTGTTTATTATCCTTAAAGTGGGCTGATTGGAGGTTTGCATCCATGGAGAAGGCAGGGCAGGGATTCATTCCAATGGAGCAGTGCACCAACACAGTCCAACGCGGTGGCTAAGAACTGCACTGAAGGACTGCATGTTTCAGTTCTGATGGTGGCAGGAATCGAGGTAGAAGTGTGATAGAGGATCCCACTGAAATAACAGGAAGCCTCTTTGGGACACATCCTGAATCTATTCCAGTGCTGGGGAAGTTTCTGAACAACAGAGCAACTGGAAACCGGATTAGCAACCATCATTTGGACTCATTTGGAGTTTTTGGGCCCTTCAGTATTTTGCCAATAGGAGAGTGATCCTTAGAGATGCGTCCCCTTGGTGGTGGCCTGGAGATGGAGGGGTCCACATGATGTAAAGGCAAATCTCCCATAATCTGAACACTTGTCCTGGAGTACAGCAATTTATGTTTGAAGTTCCGAGAGGTCTGGCCAGGGTAGATTGGAAGAAGGTTAAACCATTCATGGAAGCATCTGGAGAACAAAATTGGGACTGTTCTCCTTGCAAAGAAGAAGGCTAAAGGGAGAATGGCTAGAGATTTTCAATACCATGAGCAAGCTGATAGAATAGTTAGGGAGAAGATGTTCCTGCTTGGAACGGAACAAGACAGCAGAGATTTAAAGTGATGCACAAAAGAAGCAAGGGTGATGTGAGAAAAGACGTTTTCACACAGTAGTTTGTTAGGATATGGAATACATCACCTGGAAATGTGATGGAGGCAGACTAAGTTGAGGTATCCAAAACAACATTGGATGATTATTTAGACAGTATTGGCTTGCAGGGTTACAGGGAGAGAGGTAGGTGACTGGCACCACGTGATAATGTTCATCTGAAGAGCCAATGTGAGCATGATGGGCTGAATAGTCTAAGTCTGCACTGCCACAGTTCCGCAAATCTGTGAGCGTTGATTTAAAGTGACTGGGAAAACAGCCAAAGACAGCATTTCGATAAAGTATTTTTGATAAGCGAGGGATTAAGGTTTTTCTGAAATATATGTTGCAGCTCTCTCTAGGTTTGGAAAATGCTGGCTAAGAGTGTGTTGGTACCAGGTTCAATCATTGCTTTCGAAATATTACCAGATAATTAGATTCTCAGAGATGTATAGTACGGAAACAGACCATTCGGTCTAACTTGTCCATGCCAACCAGATATCCTAAATAAATCCATTCCCATTTGCCAGCCTTTGGTTGATATCCCACTAACCTCTTCCTATTCATTTACCCAGTCAAATGCCTCTTAAATGTTACAATGATACCAGCTTCCACCACTTCCTCTGGCAGTTCAATTCATACCTGCACCACCCTCTGCATGAAAATGTTGCCGCTTAGGTCCATTTTAAAATGTTTCCCCTCTCACGTTAAACATATGCCCTCTAGTTTAGGATTCCCCCACCCTGGGGATAAGACCTTGTCTATTTAGCCTATCTATGCCTCTCATGATTTTGTAAACATCTAAAAGGCTACCCCTCACCCTTTGTTGCTCCAGAGAAAATGGCCCCAGCCTATTCGGCCTTTCCCTACAGCTCAAATCCTCCAATGCTGACAATATCCTTATAAATCTTTTCTGAACCCTTTCAAGTTTCACAACGTCTTTCCTATAGCAGGAAGAACGGAATTGCATGCAGTTTTCTAAAAGGGGCCTAACCAATGTCCTGCACAGCCACAACACAACTTCCCAACACCTATACTCAATATGCTGACCAGTAAAGGTAGGCATATCTTCACTGACCTGTCTACCTGTGACTCCACTTTCAAGGAACCATGAAACTGCACACCAAAATCTCTTTGTTCAGCAACACTCCCCAGGATCTTACCGTTAAGTGTATAAGTCCTGCCCTGATCTGTCTTTCCAAAATTCTCTGAAGGAAATACATTTGTAAGACATTGGGCCAAATGCCGGGTACTGGGACTGAGTTAGTTTTGTAAGGTAGGGAAATGCACACAATGGATTGAACGGTCATCTTTTGTGTTACAACTATTCCACAATTCTCCTGTTGGATTCTATCGGACATGTACTTTGAGCTGAACATCCAGCAGATCTACAATCTCAAAATAAAAATCCTAATAGCTCAATAAAAATGGAAAAAAAACTGTGGATGCTGTATAAATCACAAACAAAAACAGAAGTTGCTGGAAAAGCTCAGCAGGTCTGGCAGCGTCTGTGAAGAGAAATCAGAGTTAACGTTTTAGGTCCGATGACCCAGAGTTCTGAGGAAGGGTCATCGGACCTGAAACGTTAACTCTGATTTCTCTCCACAGACGCCGCCAGACCTGCTGAGCTTTTCCAGCAACTTCTGTTCTTGTTTCGCCCGAGCAGTTACTTGTGCTGCCAGAAGTGAGCACTCACCCTTCCCATCAGCTCTCCACCTGCGTAAGGAATGACATTACACTGAGCTGTGCTTTGTGCACGCTTCTGAAAACATGTGTATTACCTCATTGATACTAATGATCATTGTAAGGTAAATGAGGTGTTGCAAAATATCTTGCCAAATCATTTATTCCCTTAAAATAAGGCTATTAAACAAGGTAGAGCATTCTGGTCATGGCACTTGTCCCAGTTTATTGGTGTCAGCATCATTATTTTTCATTCATACCTTTTTTTGAGTGTTATAACCAGGTGAGGAGGAATAAACTACACCCCCTTCTAATTCTCCCACTCTTTGTTCAACCACGACAAGTTTTTACTTTACAATGTAGAGAGGATATTGGCAATTCTGTCAGTGTCCCACTGTTAACATGTTGAGGCCGTGAAGAATTTACACCAACTGGTTACCTTAGGTTAAGCAAAAAATGATTGTTGAAACCATGCTTTCCAGAGCTCAGAAAGACCAAGCAATCAAACCTGGTTTATATAGTGACATATGATTGCCTAGACCCACACACAGACTCACTCTCAATTAGTCACTCACACACTCACTGTGGGATAAGAGGCTAGACATATTAGATTTTTGTAATCCAAAGAAGTTAGAGCAAAGGTACATTGGGTTATTTGTTCCTTATCTGTTCTTGATGCACTGAGTTCAATGTTAATATCGTGTAGATCAGTTGAGGAGATAGCAGTGTAATAGCACTATCACCGAGCTATTAATTTGAAACCCAAGGCTAATATTCTGAAGTAAAAAAGAACAAAGAACTGCAGATGCTGGAAATCAGAAAAATAAACAGAAATTGCTGGAAAAAACTCAGATCACTAGCCTCAAAATGTTAACTCTGTGTTATGTCCACAGATGATGCCAGACCTGCTGAGTTTTTCCAGCAATTTCTGTTTCTGTTTCTAGTATTCTGTGAACATGGGTTAGAATCCCACCCTGGATAGATGGATCTAGGCATTATAGTGTGTGAGTCAGAGAGGTTTAGTTTGCAGGTGCAGCAAGTAATTAGGAAAGCAAATAGTTTATTGCTTTTCATAATATATTTTTACATTATAGCGTTTTGTTTATGGTGAGGAAATTTTAAAATAAAAATCAGGAGTTATATTTCAATTGTGCATGGCATTGGTGAAATCACATCTGGAGAACTGATCTGGAGTACATCTGGAATACTGGAGTTCTGAGGAAGGGTCACTGGACCTGAAATGTTGACTCTGATTTGTAACACATGCCAGACATGCTGTGTTTTTCCAGCAATTTCTGTTTTTGTTTCTGGAGTATTAGGTACATAATTGGTCTCCTTATTTTAAAAAAGGTGAATGCATTGGATGCTGTTCAAAGAAGGTTTGCCAGACTAACAGCTGGAATGTGTGGGTGGTCAAAACATGAGGATGTTTTCTTTTATGGGAAATGCAAGAGCTAGGGTTATTTTTAAATAAGGGATGATCCATTTAATATAGATATAAGGCAAATTTGTTTCTCACAGATGTGTGATCAGTCTTGGAAAGCGGTGGAAGCAGAGTGTTTGAATCTCTTTGTGGCCGAGTTCAATAAATTCTCAATAAATGAGGAAATGCGAGTTACCGTGGGCAGATGGAAGTGTCGAACAATTAGATCAGCAATGATAATAAAATGTGAGGCTGGATGAACACAGCAGGCCAAGCAGCATCTCAGGAGCACAAAAGCTGACGTTTCGGGCCTAGACCCTTGAAGGGTCTAGGCCCGAAACGTCAGCTTTTGTGCTCCTGAGATGCTGCTTGGCCTGCTGTGTTCATCCAGCCCCACATTTTATTATCTTGGAATTCTCCAGCATCTGCAGTTCCCATTATCTCTAGATCAGCAATGATTTGGCTCAAGGGTTGAATGATTTACTCCTGCTCTTACTTTGTACCTCATTTGAGTCAGCCATTCAGTTCCTCAGCCTTGTTCCATCATTCTAGGTAGTGATTAATCATTTATCTCAACACCATTTTCCTACACTATCCTCATTTTTTTTTTCTAAGACTGTTATCCTTGGCTCTAAGTGGCCTTAACCAATGGAAACATCCTTTTTTTCACCAACCTTGTTTAGTTTCAATTAGATTATCTCTCTTTCAATGTTCTGGAGAATCTGGGGCTAGCTTCCTTACTCACGCTTCATGGGGCAGTCTTGCCATCTCAGAAATCAGTCCGTCAGATGTTACTCACTGGAAAGTATAACCTTCCTAAACTGCACAAAGTTTTTCAGGCGCACTCTCACTAAAGTTCAACACAAAATGTAAACCATCTTTACTCCTGTGCTCGTTACTTGGTGATAAATACTACTTAAAATTTCAGAGAACAAGGACACCTAAATCCTTTTAGACATGAATACTTACCAATCTCTTGCTATTTAAGAAACATTCTGTACCTCTGTTCCATCCACCAAACTGGATTACCCTTATCCATGTACTCTTCCATCTGCCATGTTTCACTAAGCCTTCCTAAATCTCCTAGAAGCTTCTTTGCACCATCCTCACAACTCATATTCCCACCCATCTTTATTTTATCTGTAAATTTGGAAATGCTACAATTGACCTCCGCATTGAAATAATTGATTTGATTGTGAAGAGCTGAGTCGCAAGCATTGACCCTTGTTATAACTGACTGCTGCAAGCTGCTGACCAGAGAATGGAGGAGAGTGAGAATGAGGAGATTTTATTAATTTTGAAATGCACATAAACCCCACTATTCTTCCTGTCAGAGGAACCAGGCCTCTAGGTTAATCTATTCGGCCAGTCCACAATTTGGAACAAAATACAAAGATCTAAAGCTGTGTCATAGCTGTCCACTCAGTCAGAGCGCAGGTAGGGGGTGGTAGGGATTATTCAGTGGGAAGGGTGGGGCAGACAGGTGGGAGAGGAGATGGACAGGTTATGTCAGGTCAAGGAGGCAGGAGGGAGAATGAAAGGGGCTGAGGAAAGGTAGGTGGGGTGGTGATAAGTGGATGCAGGTAGGGGATAGTTGGGATTGGTCAGTGGGAAGGGTAGGGCAGATTAAGCGGGGAAGAAGATAGACAGGTTGCGTCCGGTCAAGGAGGCAGGGATGAGAGGGAGGTTTGTATGTGGCTTGAGGCTGGGATAGGGAGATTTTAAAACTAGTGAATTCTCTGTTCAGGCCATCAGGCTGGATGCTCCTGACGTAAAATATGCGATGTTTCTCCTCCAGTTTGCGGGTGGTGTCATTGTGGCACTGGAGGAGGTCGAGAAAGGACATGTCCTCAAGGGATTGGGAGGGGTTGTTAAAATGGCTGGTGACTGGAAGGTTTTGTTTGTCGTGCACAGAGCGCAGATGTTCTACAAAGCGGTCTCCGAGCCTCCGCTTGGTCTTACCGATGTAGAGGAGGCCACATCGGGAAAAGCGGATACAATAGACCAAGTTGACAGATGTGCAGGTGAACATCTGTCTGATATGGAAGGTTTTCTTGGGGCCTGGGATGGAGGTGAAGGGGGAGGTTTAGGGGCAGATGCAGCACCTCCTGTGGTTGCAGGGAAAGGTTCTGGGGATAGTGGGGAGTGTGGAGAGGACGAGAGAGTCGCAGAGAGACCGGTCCCTATGAAAGGCAGACCGGGGGTTGGGGAGGGAAATATCTCTTTGGTTATGAGGTTGAATTGTAAGTGGTAGAAGTTAGGAACGATGATGCGCTGGACGAGGAGATTGGTGGGGTGATATGTGAGGGCAAGGGTGATTCTGTCTTTGTTTTTGGTGGGGGGAGGTTGTTTGATGGGAGAAATGCAGGAAATGCAAGAGATGTGGTTGAGGGCATTTTTGATCACAGGAGGGGGCAAGTTATGTTCTCGAAATAAGAGGACTTCTGGGGTGCGCAGGAAGTGGAACACCCCATCTTTGGAGCAGATGTGCAGAGATAGAGGACTTGGGAATAGGGGATCACATTCGTGCAGGAAGGTGGGTGAGAAGAGGTAGCCTCGGTAGCTGTGGGAGTCGGTGGGTTTGAAATAGATGACAGTGTGAGGTGGTTACCAGAGATGGAGATGGAGAGGTCCAGGAAGGGGAGGGAGATATCGGAGATGGTCCAGGTGAATTTGAGATAATGGGAACTTCAGATGCTGGAGAATCCAAGATAACAAAGTGTGGAGCTGGATGAACACAGCAGGCCAAGCAGCATCTCAGGGGCACAAAAGCTGACATTTCGGGCCGAGACCCTTCATCAGAGAGGGGGATGGGGAGCGGGAACTGGAATAAATAGGGAGAGAGGGGGAGGCGGACCGAAGATGGAGAGAAAATAAGATAGGTAGAGAGGAGAGTATAGGTGAGGAGGTAGGGAGGGAATAGGTCAACCCAGGGAAGATGGACAGGTCAAGGAGGTGGGATGAGGTGGTAGGTAGGAAATGGAGGTGCTGCTTGAGGTGGGAGGAAGGGATGGGTGAGAGGAAGAACAGGTTAGGGAGGCAGAGACAGGCTGGGCTGGTTTTGGGATGCAGTGGGGGGAGGAGGGGAAGAACTGGGCTGGTTTTGGGATGCAGTGGGGGAAGGGGAGATTTTGAAGCTGGTGAAGTCCTCATTGATACCATTGGGCTGCAGCGTTCCCAAGCGGAATATGAGTTGCTGTTCCTGCAACCTTCGGGTGGCATCATTGTGGCACTGCAGGAGGCCCATGATGGACATATCATCTAAAGAATAGGAGGGGGAGTTGAAATGGTTTGCGACTGGGAGGTGCAGTTGTTTGTTGCGAACCGAGCGGAGGTGTTCTGCAAAGCGGTCCCCAAGCCTCCGCTTGGTTTCCCCAATGTAGAGGAAGCCACACCGGGTGCAATGGATACAATATACCACATTGGCAGATGTGCAGGAGAACATCTGCTTGATATGGAAGGTCATCTTGGGGCCTGGGATAGGGTTGAGGGAGGAGGTGTGGGGGCAAGTGTAGCACTTCCTGCGGTTGCAGGGGAAGGTGCCAGGTGTGGTGGGGTTGGAGGGCAGTGTGGAGCGGACAAGGGAGTCACGGAGAGACTGGTCTCTCCGGAAGGCAGACAAGGGTGGGGATGGAAAAATGTCTTGGGTGGTGGGGTCGGATTGTAGATGGCGGAAGTGTTAGAGGATGATACGTTGTATCCGGAGGTTGGTGGGGTGGTGTATGAGGACGAGGGGGATCCTCTGGGGGTGGTTGTGGCGGGGGCAGGGTGTGAGGGATATGTTGCGGGAAATGTGGGAGACGTGGTCAAGGGCGTTCTCGACCACTGTGGGGGGAAAGTTGCAGCCCTTGAAGAACGAGGACATCTGGGATGTGCGGGAGTGGAATGCCTCATCCTGGGAGCAGATGCGGCAGAGGTGGAGGAATTGGGAATAGGGGATGGAATTTTTGCAGGAGGGTGGGTGGGAGGAGGTGTATTTTAGGTAGCTGTGGGAGTCAGTGGGCATCTGTTTCTAGCTGGTTACCTGAGATGGAGACTGAGAGGTCCAGGGAGGTGAGGGATGTGCTGGAGATGGCCCAGGTGAACTGAAGGTTGGGGTGGAAGGTGTTGGTGAAGTGGATGAACTGTTCAAGCTCCTCTGGGGAGCAAGAGGCGGCGCCGATACAGTCATCAATGTAACGGAGGAAGAGGTGGGGTTTGGGCCCTGTGTAGGTGCGGAGGAGGGACTGTTCCACGTAACCTACAAAGAGGCAGGCATAGCTTGGGCCCATGCAGGTGCCCATGGCCACCCCCTTTGTCTGTAGGAAGTGGGAGGAATCGAAAGAGAAGTTGTTGAGGGTGAGGACGAGTTTGGCAAGGCGGATGAGGGTGTCAGTGGAGGGGGCTTGTGAATCCTCCTAGTGGAGGTGAATTTGAGGTTGGAGTGAAGTGTGTTAGTAAAGTTAATGAACTGTTCAAACTGCTCATGGGAGCATGAGGCAGTGCTGATCCAGTCATCAATATTGCGGAGGAAGAGGTACAGGATGGTGCAGGTGTAACAGCAGAAAAGGGACCGTTCCACATATCCTACAAAGAGACAGATGTAGCCCAGACCCATATGGGTGCCCATAACCACTCCCTTAGTTTGTAAGAAGTAGGAAGAGTTAAAGGAGAAGTTGTTAATGGTAAGGACAAGCTCCATTAACTAGATCAGGGTGTCAGTGCAGGGGTATTGGTCAGGCCTGTGGGAGAGGAAGAAGCGGGGGGCTTTTAGGTCATCTGTGTGGGGCATGCAAGTGCACAGGGATTGGACGTCCGTAGTGAAGATGCGGCCTTAGAAGCCAATGAATTGGAGGAGGTGGAGGCATGAGTAGTATGTAGGTGGGAAGTTCCTGGACCGGGGGCACAAGACAGTGTTGAGGGAAGGGAAGATCAGTTCAGAGGGGCAGGAGCAGGCAGAGACAATGGGTCGGCCAGGGCAGTTGGGTTTGTGGATTTTGGGAGGGAGATAGAAACGGGCGATGTGGGGTTAGGAACGATGAGGTTGGAGGCTGTGGGTGGGAGGTTACCTGAGGTGATGAGGTAGTGAATGGTTTGAGAGATGATGATTTGGTGGTCAGGGGTAGGTCATGATTAAGGGGGCCGTAGAAGGAGGTGTCAGAGTGTTGGCACCTGGCCTCCGCGATATAGAGGCCATTGCTCAATATCAGTACTGTGTGCCCCCCCTGCACCAGTGGGTTTGATGGTGAGGTTGAGGCTGGAGTGGAGGGCTGCATGTTCTGCGGGGAGAGATTGGAGTGGGTGAGAGGGGTGGAGAGGTTGAGGTGATCAATGTCACGATGGCAGCTGGAGATGAAGAGGTCGACGGAGGTAGGTGGCCTTGGGGCAGCGTCCAGGAGGAGGGGGTGTATCGGAGGCATGAGAAACTGTCTTTAGAGGGTGGGTTAGACTCATGGTTAAAGAAGTAAGCACGGAGGGTGGAGGTGACGAGAAAAGTGTTTGATGTCCAGGCGTGAGCGGTATTCATTGATGAGTGGGTGGAAGCAGGTAGGGGATAATAGTTTTTTTCAACTAGCGATCTGTGTGGGACTTTATTAAAATATTCTGAAAATCCAAACACATCACACTCACTGATTCCCCTTATCTACTCTGCCAGTAACATTCTGAAAAAAAAATTGTAAAACATACTTCCCTATTCATAATTTCACGTTGACGCTGCCCGAACAGATTGTTATTTTCTAGGTGCTGTTATCACATCATTTCTAGCAGATTCTAATATTTTCCCTAATACCCCTGCCAGGCTAACAGGTATATAGTACTCCGTTTTCCTTCACCCTCCTACCGTAAATAAATGTGTTAGATTGGTCAGCTTCCGATTTGCAGATGCCACTCCATAATCTGTGGAATTTTGAAAGTTGACCGCAAATGAATGCACCCACTACCTCAATCAACCCCTCTTTCCAAACTTATCAGGTCCCAGGGATTTGTTAATTTTTAGTCTCAATTCGTCCAATATTACTTTGATTTTATACTACTTCCCTTCAGATCATCATTCTCACCAGTTCCTCGAATTGCTAACTTGACCCAAACAGATTCTGCACCTCTGATAATGGGAATTATTCCATCCCCACCCTTGTCTGCTTTCCGGAGAGACCACTCTCTCCGTGACTCCCTTGTTCGCTCCACACTGCCCTCCAACCCCACCACACCCGGCACCTTCCCCTGCAACCGCAGGAAATGCTACACTTGCCCCCACACCTCCTCCCTCACCCCTATCCCAGGCCCCAAGATGACTTTCCATATCAAGCAGAGGTTCACCTGCACATCTGCCAATGTGGTATACTGCATCCATTGTACCCGGTGTGGCTTCCTCTACATTGGGGAAACCAAGCGGAGGCTTGGGGACCGCTTTGCGGAACACCTCCGCTCAGTTCGCAATAAACAACTGCACCTCCCAGTCGCAAACCATTTCCACTCCTCCTCCCATTCTTTAGATGACATGTCCATCATGGGCCTCCTGCAGTGCCACAATGATGCCACCCGAAGGTTGCAGGAACAGCAATTCATATTCCGCTTGGGAACTCTGCAGCCCAATGGTATCAATGTGGACTTCGCCAGCTTCAAAATCTCCCCTTCCCTCACCGCATCCCAAAACCAGCCCAGTTCATCCCCTCCCCCCACTGCACCACACAACCAGCCCAGCTCTTCCCCTCCACCCACTGCATCCCAAAACCAGTCCAACCTGTCTCTGCCTCCCTAACCTGTTCTTCCTCTCACCCATCCCTTCCTCCCACCCCAAGCCACACCTCCATCTCCTACCTACTAACCTCATCCCACCTCCTTGACCTGTCCGTCTTCCCTGGACTGACGTATCCCCTCCCTACCTCCCCACCTATACTCTCCTCTCCATCTATCTTCTTTTCTCTCCATCTTCGGTCCGCCTCCCCCTCTCTCCCTATTTATTCCAGAACCCTCACCCCATCCCCCTCTCTGATGAAGGGTCTAGGCCCGAAACATCAGCTTTTGTGCTCCTGAGATGCTGCTGGGCCTGCTGTGTTCATCCAGCCTCACATTTTATTATCTCAGATTCTGCACCTCATTCTTTTAGTGTATAATCCTCTCTTACGAATGTGATGACCTCATCTCTTATTAACAGAAGCATCCCTCTATCTTTTTTTTAAAAAATCTTGTTCATGGGTTGCGGGTGTCTCTGACTGGGCCAGCATTTCCTCCACATTCCAATTGCCCAGAGGGCAGTTAGGAATCAGCCACATCACTGTAGGTCTGGAGCCACAAGTATGCCAGGTAAAGATGGCAGATTTCCTACATTTATTCAACAAACAGAAACCCCTGCTGTTTAAAATATATATTAAAGCTGTGTGTGCCTTTTTTAAAAAGTTACAGCTACAACTACTTGCCTTATATAGTATCTACAACAAAATAAACTGTCCCAAGGTATTGGTTAAATTTGAGATGCTAAGGAGATTTCAGTTAATATAGCACCGATATTGTGAAAAGCTGTAGGGCTGGAGGAGATTACATAAATAGGGAGGAATGAGACTATGGAGAGTCGCATGGTGAGACTCAAGGATAAGAATTTTACAACCAAAATTTTAAAATTAAATTTTAAAATTAAAATTTAAAATTGGCTTAACCAGGAGCCAATCAAACAGCAAAGAGAGGGACGATGGACGAATGGGACTCCATGTGAGTTAAGACCTCGTGGTTTGGAAGAATTCAGGAAGAACACTTTTTTAAAAAACCCCAATGTTTTTGATTAAGTACCTTTGTATGATCACCAGATATTTAGAATTAGAACATCAATTATTTAATGGCATTATATCATAGAGTTGGCAAAATTCCTGAATAACCAGGAAGGACAAGTTAAAAATAAACAAGATTTACAGATTCAGTGAAAGTGAAACGTGGGCGTCGTTAGAAAATGCTACGTGTAAACCTGGCATTCGTAGACTTACGTAAGGAAGTGAGTGAATTAGGCTATTTCACTTATCAAACTTTACTCTTTTCACACTCAGTGCAGAACAGCATCAATTATGGATTGTTCCAGCTGAGCAAAAATCTCTTCATCCTCTGCCTAACTCACACGTGGAACTAGATCTATTAGCATTTCAATTACTTTCAATCTGCTTGGTCAACAGTTATCAAAGCTGTTCCATGTCATCAAGTGACCCAGAGCTTTAAACCTTTCTAACATTCGACTTCATTTAAACTGTATCTTTTGTAGAGGGAAGAATTAAATTGAAAACTAAATCAAGCCTGGTTGGATGTTGAAACTGTAAATGCTCATTGCCCTGCCTAAATAATCTGCTAGCCTCAGTCTTATGTATCACCTCAATTTTAGCGAAATAAGCTTTGTCTCAATCTATCTTTTTCTTGCAAAAATAAGCTGAATTGCCATTCTGTATATCCATGACTCGCTTCACTAACACCTGCAATCACCCGCTTTTTCTTTTAATTCTTTGCAAGATAGGAGATAGAGTTAGTAACATTGGAATCAGATTTATTTCCTTACATTTCTCAGAATGTTCCAGTAGCTATGAAAACTACTTATTAATCTCAAGAAGAGCATTGTTAATTTCTTCCTTCACTTCTTCCTTCTCCAATGCAATCCTTCTGATGTAGAACCCTTGAGGTTTTTGCAGGCTGATGGGCCAAATAGCCTTCTTCCATGCTGGATATTCTGTGATTCTATATGTGCCACCAGTGGTGGAAAATTAAATAGGCAAGTAAAGCAGCAAAGACTGTAAATTTCATTAATTTCATGCTGTTAGGTTGATTCCCAGGGGTAGGTTGCTACTTCGTATTGATGGCAGTGAGCAACAAGACAGACAGGCAGGTAGCAGTATGCAGTGACAAAACAAAAACCAAAAGAACTGCGGATTCTCTGAATCAGGAACAAAAAATAAAATTACCAGAAAAGCATTAGGTCTGGCAGCAACTGTGAAGTTAGAAACAGAGTTATCGTTTCAGGCTACCCTTCCCAAAGGAAGGTGACTCTTCCTCAGAATGTGTAGTGTGCAGCATTGTTTTCCCTGGGAATTCCACATCCATGTCATGGCTTTAAGGCAGTGGTATGTACTTGGAATTCTCCCTATGTACCCTTCCAACTGTATTTCATACAAAGTTAGGCTAGTATGAAGGTATTGATAAAAAAGAAATGGCACCTTATCTGCAACATTGTAAATAGCAATAATTGTAACCAACTTCATCCACCTTGTCACCTGAACTACAGCCAAGAACTTCTCATTTAAACATGCAAATTCATGCAGTCAGTATATGCGCATTATGCTGAAATTAATTAAATCTACTTTTAATCAAAATCCACATAATCATATGTGCAAACCCGTCACAATGCTCTATTATGTCAATGGATATTAGCCTGTGTGTTCCTGTCAGCATCTATGTGCAAAAGAAGCGTTGCCTGCCTTCGATTGTTTTATCTCTCGGGATGTCTAAGGGTAGATAGGCATAATGTAATGAAGTGGCTCAAATGCTGAGCTTCAATAGGAAGAATATGCCTTGTGTCTATGATTATATGATTGTATTTTCCTGTATATTACTCAGGTAAGCAGAAAGGAAGACTGTCATACTTATAGCAAAAAAATTAACCACACTCCCAGTCTCTTATTTTGAAATCTGTTTTAAACAGTACTGAGCATTTTATTAAAAAGTGATTTACTCACGGATATTGTGTGGCAACAACCGATAATATAATCTGGTTAGAGTTCATGATTTTAAAATTAAAATATCAGGGTTGACAATGCATTGCGTACAAGATCTGTAAACGTATTCTCCGGATCTCGCATTCAATGTGAGTTCCACTTCAATGGAATAAATCAACCTTGTGAAGTTACCTTGCTCTTTGTTTTTGTTCATTTTGCTGGTCCAAAGCAAGTGTTTTCTTGCTGATATCTTAAAAGTAAAATCACTAATTATATTTGTGAACATAGCGAAAAATGTGCTCATGTTTAAGAATAATAAATAAAATTATCTCCTGCCCTCTGTTCAGCATATTTTAATTTGTTCTTCCTCCACAAGCATTCAGGCAGCTTTGTGAGGATGAGAAAAAGATTTGTTTTCTTTCTCTCCTAGATCCCGGACACCTCCCAAATTGAAAATACCGGCTCACCAAGAAAAGGGATGTTTCCCAATGTGACCACAAACAGCAGTGATCAAGATTTAGTGGATTGCAGCTCTCACAATGTAAGTTCAACACAGATAACAAAGTGTGGGGTTGGATGAACACAGCAGGCCCAGCAGCATCTCAGGAGCACAAAAGCTGACGTTTCGGGCCTGGACCCTTCATCAGAGGTGCTCCTGAGATGCTGCTTGGCCTGCTGTGTTCATCCAGCCTCACATTTTATTATCTTGGAATTCTCCAGCATCTGCAGTTCCCATTATCTCTGTAAGTTCAACACAGTGTGGGATTAAAGGTTAATGTGTGATGAGCAACATAATTTAACAGATGCCCTTTGTTTCTGGTCATTCACTGAGTAGGTAAATAATGCCTCAGCAATGTGAAATTATTTCTTCCCATCTCAGCATTGTATAATAAATTCAAGTGCGTTTTCTGTGTGCACAGAATTGTGGACTGGGGATTGGTTTGTGTCAGGTACCTGTATATCAACATTGGATGGAGAAAGTGAATCTATATCAAGTCTATGGGTTTTCTTTCAATTACTTGTAAATAACCTTCATTCTGCAAATCCAAATTGTTCTCAAAAGATAAGCTGACTTCAGGTTTGACCTAAATAAAGATCAGTTCACAGATATGCAGAATTTCTAGGTGTAGAATAAAGCTATTCAGCCCAGCTTGCCGGATCTGGCTATCCATTGCACGCAATGCCATTCCCCCACCTTCTCAGCAGTGCCTTGCATATTCCTGCTTTCCCAATTAACATCCAATTCCCTCTTAAGTGCCTTGATTGAACCTGTCACCTCCACATTCTCAGGCAGTGCATTCCAGGTCCTAGCCATTTACTGCATTAAAAAAGGGTAAATGACGGCCAAGCGGAATTATGGTGGAACTGTTAAATCCAGAGACCCAGGTAAATTTGTTGGGACGCCAGCCCCAAACCTCCCACTGCAGATGGTGAAATTTGAAGTCAATAAAAATCTGGAATTAAGAATCGGATGATGACAATGAATCCATTGCTTTTTGTGGGGAGAAAAAAACCCATCTACGTTGCTGATGACCACAAGGGCTGGAAACTGCCATCCTTACCTGGTCTGGCCTGCATGTAACTCTAGACCCACAACAATGTGTTTGACTCTTAACTGCCCTCTGGGCAATAAGTGCTGACCCAGCTGACAATGCCTTCATCCCATGAATGAATAAAAAAAACATTTTCCTCAGATTACTTTTGCTTCTTTTACTAATTATATTAAATCTGTGCTCTCTCATTCTCAATCCCCTTGTGAATGATATCATTTTTCTCCCTTTTTACTCTGACCAGAACCCTCATGATTTTGAATATTTAAATCAGATCACCTCTCAGCCTCCTCCTCCAAGGAAAACAGTCACAGCTTCTCCAGTCTATCTTCAGACTGAAATTAATGAGGCTAATAAATATAACCATTACCAACAGATAAATGCAGTTATCATTTGAAGATGGAAAACTGTGTTCCCAACCATCTTTCCTGAAAATTGACAAACTTCTGCTTTTATACCATAGAGGCAAATGTTTTCCAATTCTGAACACACCAACTCTTTATTTTTTCAATCTCTCATTGTAAAAGCAAGAAATTAATCAGTGTCTTGTGGGCACAGTATTGAATAACCCCAGTTAACATTTTAAAACATTGCCCCAATTCTAACACAGAATCAAATTTTCCTCTCATTCTCTGAACCCTGTTCGCACCAGGCTTTCCCAAGCCTGCAAACAAACTGAAGATCCAACAAGCTTAGACAAAACACATACTACTGAATACTATGGTAGTGAAATAACTTCATAGAGACTGGTATCCTGTCACCAAATCACCCTTCATTTACCTGTGCACTGTACACAGGCTGTGGGTAGATAGCTCGGAGTTAGTTGCCTAAACTGAGAAGATTCTAAACTCCTGGTTATCTCCTTTTTACTATTTTTTGGAAGGTTAAGTCACAAGATAAGAACCCATGGTGTTGGAGGCAGTATATTAACATGGATAGGGAACTGACTAACAGGCGGGAAACAGAGAGTTGGGAGTTTGTGTTCTTTTTCAGGCTGTTGACCAGTAACAAGTGGAGTTGCACGGGGATCAGTGCTGGGACTGCAACTGTTTACAAAGTATTATTAGTGACCTGGAAGAAGGAAATGAATGTGCTGCAGCCACATTTGCCGAGGATCTTGTGGTTTAAGAGGTCAAACTGGTTCCAATCAGTACATCAGGTGAAATAATGCTCTACTGACAGGAGTTCTGATTGCTCAAACTATCTGTCATCAGCCATCACGTTGCTTATCTCCTTAATTGACAGAAAGTGGAGGATTTTATGACAACGTAACCTCTGTTTGCAACATAATAAGAAATATTTTGCAAGAAACTTGCTGCAAAGTAAGTCACTTTGGTTCTCATAACTGCTCAGTTTTGTAATAGATTTGGTAACTTTGTTAGTATTGCAGGAGCTGTGATCATTGCCAGCTGACTGTTCAAGCTGTGAAGAGTGGAGTGCCTGCAGAGTGACTTCACATACATTGTACAAAAGCAGGATCTACCAACGCAAATAGGAAAATGACATATTATCTGTCGTGCTTCCACCACATGATCTGTAGGCCACTGCTTTATATTTGTAACTGTCAACGAAAGACATGTCATTTGCTTCAAAGCAATTAGCATAATATACTCATCCGTCAATGATAGAATCATTGACTGAAATCTCACTTGCAGCTATCTTGTTCATCTCTCTTCACCTATAATTAGCATAAAATGAAAGAAAATAAGGTGCTTAGATATAATTGTGCCTGACAATGTCGTGTCAAATCAGTAGCGCGTAAGTGAAGAATATAACACTGTAAGATGTAGGAGCGTTCAGCCCATTAAGGCCAACCCTGTAACCCCCACCCTGTTTTGGGAAGTGATGGCTCAGTGGTATTATCATGAGCCTATGAATCCAGCAACCCATAATATGTTCTGGGGATCTGGTTTCGAAACCTGCTATGGCAGATAATGGAATTTGAATTTAGCACAAGGACTATAACAGTTCAAAAAGGCAGCTCACCACCAACTTCTCAACCAAGCACCAGATGGAAGTGGCAACACAAATGGATAGGGTGGTAAAGAAGGCGTACGGCATGCTTGCCTTCTTTGGTGCGGCCGTTGAGGATTAAAGTTGGCAAGTCAAATTGCAGTTGAATTCCACTTCAATTCGGCCACATTTGGAGTGTTATGTGCAGTTCTCATCAGCAAACTATAGGATGGAGCTGGGGGCTTTGGAGAGGGTGGAAAATAAATTGACTAGGATGTTGTCTGGATTGAAGTGTATTAGCTATAAGGAGAGTTTGGATACACTTGGATTGTTTTCACTGTAACGTCAGAGGCCAAGTAGAGACCTGATAGAAATATATGAAACTATGAGAGGTATGCATAGTCTGAATAGTCAGAGTTTGTTTTTCCAGGGTGGAAATGTCAAATACAAGAGGCCATAGGTTTAAAGTAAGAGTGGGAAAATTTAAAGAAGATATGCAAGATACATTTTTTACACAGAGTGCAGCAAATGCCTGGAATGCGCTTCGAGAGAAGTTGTGAAACAGATGCTTTAGCATCATTTAAGAGGCATTTCGACAGACACATGATCAGGCAGGGAACAGAGACAGATGGACCATGTGTAGGCAGATGAGATTTGTTTAGAATGGCATCATGGTCATGTGATAATGTTGTCACTTTAAAAAGGTTATTTTGTCCTTGTTTTTATTTTGAAGAGAATTTTTAAAAGCCGAGGG
Organism: Stegostoma tigrinum; assembly: GCF_030684315.1. Lineage (NCBI taxonomy): Eukaryota > Metazoa > Chordata > Chondrichthyes > Orectolobiformes > Stegostomatidae > Stegostoma > Stegostoma tigrinum. The sequence goes on along the minus strand of NC_081370.1, from coordinate 55,872,751 downwards.
ACAGAAGAGTCTGTGGAGTAACAGTTTAACAATAGAAGGTTGTTTTGCAAATCATCTCATACCCAAGCCATCATGTTCTGATGACATCTACAAGTGTGAACAAGGTAGTATTCAGATGCCGCAAGTATTCAGGAAAACTGGCAGAATTTTATGGCTTATTGTAAGGGGAATTGAATGCAAGAGTAGGGAAGTTATGCTTCAGTTATACAGGGCTTTTATGAGACTATATCTGAAGTACTGTATACTGTACTGATCACCATATTTACAGAAGGATCTTAATACATTGAAAGCAGCCTAAAAAAATGTTTATTAGGCTAATACCTGGAATGAGCAGATTGCCTTATGCAGACAGACTAGGTAGCCTAGGTCTGTATCCTCTGGAGTTTACAAGAGTCAGAAGAGATTTAATGCAAGATATAAGTTCCTGAGAGGACTCAACTGGTTAGATGTTGAAAAGATGTTACCTCTTGTGAAAGAATCCAAATGCGGTGTAAATAATTTAAAAATAAGGGACTGCCCATTTGAAACAAAGATGAGGAAACAATTTTTTACTCTCAGAGTCTTTGGAATTCCCTTCCTCAGAAGGCGGTGGATGCAGCATCTTTAAATATTTTTGAGGCAGAGATGGATAGATATTTGATTACCAAGGTGATGACATTTTTGGGGATACACAGGGCTCAGAGTTGAGATTAAAATCAGATTAGCCATGATCTTATTGAGTAGCAGAGTGTACTTGAAGGGATGAGTAGCCCATTTTTGTTCCTTGTTTTATATGTTCATATGTTCAGTAAATGCTGGTCAGCCAATGATGCCCGGATCCCATATTTGAATTAAAAATCAATTTTAATGAGATCGTGGCTGATTTGAAAATCTTTAATTCCATTTTCCTGTCTTTTCCCCACAACCCTTGATTCCCTTTCTGATTAAATATCTATCTAAACCGTGACTGTGCAGCCCCTGCGGTAAAGAATTCCACAGATTCACTGCCCTCTGAGAAAATAAATTCTCCCCTTAACTGTGAAGCACCTTATTTCAAGGTTATGCCCTCTGTTCTGAGACTCTCTGAAAAACGGAAACAAAATCTTTGCATCTATGATGTGGAAAGGTGCAATGCCAAAACAGTTTACAAAATGAATAAGTATTTACCAAAGAAATTTGGACTATAACCAGAGTGTGCTTCTATCAAAGAATCCACTGAACTATTCATAACCAATACCATTCAAATAATTTCAATGCCTATCTTCCTATCTGCCAATCAAATTTGCTCTCTTTACGCTGCTAGAGAAGATCAGAATATTAGTGCTAAGATCAAAACAATTGTATCCATGAAAAACAGAATACTCACAATTGTAGGAAATGAAACCACTTTGTGAGTCAGTGTTCCCTATCTCCAGAAACACATCAAAATGCTTTGTTTGTATTATTTAGCAGCATCGAGGCGGATCATGTCATTAAAATTAAGATCTGGTCACCTTTAAAATGGAGAATACTATGAAATTAGCTGGACATAAATAAAGATAACTAGCCTTTGTGCAGCTGTTTAGCATATACATTCAAGCTGCATTTTCAGAAAAGCTCTTGATGACACATTAAGTTGTGGGCATAAGTAATAAAAGAAACTGAACAATTTCAAATAAATGCAACCTATGTAATGAACCACAACAGAATATTTACAAATGTACAAGGTAGTAAAAGAATTACAGTTTGATATGCAAGCATTTATTAAAGTTGGAATAATAGATAGGCTGTTCTACAAGCATGATCTATCTGCATGCTTTGTGGTAAATACTGACATGAACATAAAATCTTTTCAGTTTTATTGCCATTGGCAATAATTTTAAGTGGTTTCAAATAAATCCTTGCATCAAATTGTCTTTTTTTCCAAAAAAACTTCATGCTGGTTGTCATATTTCTATATAATTTTCAACATCTTAACAAATGTAATTATTGCATTACCTAGCATTTGTCCAGATCATAAAGAAGAAAGCAATAATTTTGATTATTCTTTTAGCAGATTTTGTTTCACAGACACCTGGTGGTACTTCCGATGTATTTATATTCGTTCGCCGTGCTCTTGAGTGCTGGTGTTTAATTTGTGAGTCACACATAATGACCTAACAGTGTGGCTCTGTAAATTAGGTATGAAGTTTATACACACATTACACAAACTGTGTTCAATGCTCCAAGCTTCAACATGTTCCTAAGCTGCAATTTCCTCCCCACATCCATTTTGGTTTGCCCCCACTTCAAATTATCTTAAATTTGCCTCTCATGTATTGCTGCGAAGACGGTAATCTGAACAGCTGAATACTTATTTTAGTTTTCTCATTCACCCCCACCCTAGCCAAGATTCCTACTTAGATCCTCCATCAAGGTGCAACTATTTCAAAACTATATTCCAGCATTTGGTCTATGTTGCTTCAGCCCCATAAAGCCTCAGAGCCTTTAGCCCTTGACCTAGTCCCATTCTTTACTCATTATCTGTTTTGTTCTGTCATTAGCAACTGCAGTATTGGAGGCTGCGACTCTATGTTTGGGGCACCATATTCACTTTCCTCTGCCCTTTTCATATCATTTCCGGCTTTTTAGAATTCCTTCAGGAATTTTTATTGTCATCTGTACTTTTGGTACCACTTCCTCACGCTGTTCTGCCTGTCTTCCTTTTTCTTGGCTATCCAAATTCTTCCCCAAACTGTGGCCCTCATCAGCTTGCAGGGCACTCTGCAGATAGAGTTTGGCCTCATTACTTGGTTCCCATTGAGACCTGTCCATTGTATGGGTTTGACACTGATGTGCCAACCTCTTCTTTTTATTCGTTCACAGGGTGTGGGCATCTGTAGCAAGGCCAGCATTTATTGCCAATCCCTAATTGCCCAGGAGAGAGTTGAGAGTCAACCAGGTCTGGAGCCATATGTAGGCCAGACCAGGTGAGGGCATCAGTTTCCCATTAATGAGCCCGATGGGCTTTATCTCAGGTCGCCATCAGATGCCATTAATTCCAGATTTTTGTTGAATTCAAATTCCAGCGCCTGCCGTGGCTGGAGGATTAATAGTCTAGCAATAATACCACTAGGCCATCACCTCACCTTACTGTACTTCGTTAAGCTCTGGTACGTCTTATCAGAAGACACTGGAATTTTTATTTTCATTTCATTTGTGGGACGTGAGCATTACTAGCTGAGCCAATTTTTGATGTCCATCCCTGGGTGCCTTGTGAGCTTGCCTCTTGAACTGCTGCAGTCGATTTGGTGGAGATGGCACGATAATGCCATTCAGGAGGAATTTCCAGGATTTTGACCTGGCAACACTGAGAAACGATGATACATCTCCAGGTCAGGATGTGAGTGACCTGGGTGGGCACTCACAGGTGTTGAAATGTATCTGCTGCCCTTGTCTTTTGAATGTAAGTGAGGATGGGATTGGAAGGTGCTGCTTCAGGAGCCTCTATCCACATTTCAATGGCAGTCTAAAGCCAGTCTAAAGTCTTCATTGGGTGAATAGATTTACAATTGTAGCTTGATTCCAGTGAAATAGATCAATGAAATACATTGGAAATTCCTCTTTTCTTCAAACTCAGTTGAAAACATTTGCATAATAAAGTACTGTACTTCAATTTGGAGAAAATCGCAGGATTAGTGAATAAGATTAATGAACGGCTCGATTATGAAATGAAACTTGTGTGAATAATCTAGGTTGTAAAAAAATAGCTGTGGTGGAGAAGCATGTTTTGTAGAACCTCTTGTACACAAGAGCTCATTTAAAGTAGACTTTTAGATAGTAAGGTATATTTTCCAAGTCTTTGTCAGTCTCCAATGTGGTTGGGAATTTTTCAGTCAAGTTGAATGCACGAAGCAAGCAAAAGTTCGTCTTACTATTTCAAATAAAGCTGCTTGTATCAAAAGTATGTTTAATTCTGAAACAATCTTTCATGAAATATCATGTACCTTTTGAGAATGAGCCACAGTTCATTTGAGACTCTGAGGAGGCATTTTAGCTTGGGGAGCTTGAAAGAACAACAAGTAAAACTCCTAGGCTTAGATTTTGGGCAGCAATAGAGGAGGGGCAAAGATGATAAGTTAAAATAGAGAAGAACCAGAATAGATGGTGGGAGGAATTTACAGCTAAGAACCATATTAAAGCTCACAGCATTGCACACCATTAGGAAATAAGAGCATGAGTACAATGTGGTTAGAAACTTCATACCTAATTTACAGAACCAAAACTGTAAGGTCATTTGTGTGACTCAAGAATTTAATGCCAACTCTGAGAGCACAAAGAACAAGTAAAAACATCAGAAGTACCGTCAGATATCTGCGAAACAAAATCTAAAAGCATAAACAAAATCATTACTTTCTTCTTTATGATCTGGACAAATGAAAAAAACAGGAAACCTCTGCATTGAGTAACCAATAAAAAGAGTTTTAGAATATAGAACACAGAACATAGAAAAGCACAGCACAGTACAGGCCCTTCGGCCCACGATGTTGTGCCGTGGAATAATCCTAATCCAAAAATAAACTAACCTAACCTACATTCCCCTCAATTCACTGCTGTCCATGTGCACGTCCAGCAGTCGCTTAAATGTCACTAGTGACTCTGCTTCCATGACTACTACTGGCAAACAATTTCATGCGCTCACAACTCTCTGGGTGAAGAACCTCCCTCTGATGTCTCCTCTATACCTTCCTCCTAACACCTTAAAACTATGACCCCTCGTGGCAGTCAACCCTGCCCTGGGGAGAAGTCTCTGGCTATCAACTCTATCCATGCCTGTCATTACCTTGTACACCTCGATCAGGTCACCTCTCTTCCTCCTTCTCTCCAGTGAGAAAAGTCCGAGCTCAGTCAAACTCTCCTCTTAAGACAAGCCCTCCAGTCCAGGCAGCATCCTGATAAACCTCCTTTGCACCCTGTCCAAAGCCTCCACATCTTTCCTATAATAGGGTGACCAGAACTGGACACAATATTCCAGTGTGGTCTCACCAGGGTTTTGTAGAGCTGCAGCATAACCTCGCAGCTCTTAAACTCGAGCCCCCATTAATGAAAGCCAAAACACCATATGCTTTCTTAACAACCTTATCCACCTGGGTGGAAACTTTGAGGGAGCTATGCACTTGAACACCAAGATCCCGCTTTTCCTCCACACTGCCGAGAATCCTGCCTTTAAGCTGATATTCAGCATTTAAGTTTGACCTTCCAAAATGCATCACTTCGCATTTATCCAGGTTGAACTCCATCTGCCATTTCTCAGCCCAGCTCTGCATTCTGTCAATGTCTCGCTGAAGCCTGCAATAGCCCTCGATACTATCAACGGCAACTCCAACCTTTGCGTCATCAGCAAACATACTAATCCACCCCTCAACCTCCTCATCCGAGTCATTTATAAAAACTACAAAGAGCAGAGGCCCAAGAACAGAGCCCTGTGGGACACCACTCAGCACTGACCTCCAGGCAGAATACTTACCATCTACAACCACTCTCTGCCTCCTGTCAGCCAACCAATTCTGAATCCAGACAGCCAAGTCACAATGTATCCCATACTTCCTGACTTTATCAATGAGCCTGCCATGGGGAACCTTATCAAATGCCTTGCTGAAGTCAATGTACACCACATCCACTGCTCGACCCTCATCAACCTGTCTCGTGACTTCCTCAAAGGACTCAATAAGATTTGTAAGGCATGACCTGCCCCTCACAAAGCCATGCTGACTCCCTTTAATCACGCTATGCTTTTCCAAATAGTCATAAATCCTATCCCTCAGAATTTTTTCCAAAACCTTGCTAACCACAGACGTAAGACTGACTGGTCTGTAATTTCCAGGGATTTTCCTATTTCTTGAAAAGAGGAACAACATTTGCCTCCCTCCAATCTTCCGGTACATCTCCCATGGAGAATGAGGAAGCAAACATCTTTGCCAGTGGCTTAGCAACCTCCTTTCTCACTTCCCAGAGCAACCTAGGGTAAATCTGTTCTGGCCCTGCGGACTTATCAATCTCAATGTTTGTCAAAATTTCCAGCACATCAACTTCCTCAATCTCGATCTGTTCAAGCCTGTTTCCCTGCTCCTCAAAGTTTTCATTCACAACAAGGTCCCTTTCCTTCGTGAAAACCAAACCAAAAAACTCATTTAGGGCTTCCCCTATCTGCTCAGACTCCACACACAAGTTCCCTACGCTATCCCTGATTGGGCCTACCTTCTCCCTGATCATTCTCTTATTTCTTACGTATGAGTAAAATGCCTTCGGGTTCTCCCTAATCCTTCCTGCCAAGCCTTTTTCGTGCCCCGTCCGAGCCCTCCTCAGCCCACTTTTGAGCTCCGTCCAAGTATGCCTGTAATCCTCTAAAGCTGTGCTAGACCCTTGCTTCCTCCACCTCACGTAAGCTGCCTTTTTCTTTTTGACAAGAAGTACCTCTGTACCCATCATCCAAGGCTCCTTAATCTTACCCCTTCTTGCCTGTCAAAGAAAGGAACAAATTTATGCATCACTCACCACAATTGCTCCTTAAACAGCCGCCACATGTCCAAACCATCATCTCCAACACCATTCATGACCTCATCACCTCAGGGGACCTCTCACCCACCGCCTCCAACCCTATTATTGCCCAACCCCGCACGGCCCTTTTCTATCTCCTTCCCAAAATCCACAAACCTGCCTGCCCTGGTCGACCCATTGTCTCAGCCTGTTCCTGCCCCGCCGAATTCATCTCCACCTATCTGGACTCCATTTTCTCCCATTTGGTCCAGGAACTCCCTACCTACGTCCGTGACACTACCCACGCCCTCCACCTCCTCCAGAACTTCCAATTCCCTGGCCCCCAACGCCTCACTTTCACCATGGACGTCCAGTCCCTATACACCTGCATTCCGCATGCAGACGGCCTCAAGGGCCTCCGCTTCTTCCTGTCCCGCAGACCCGACCAGTCCCCCTCCACCGACACCCTCATGTGCCTAGCCGAACTTGTCCTCACCTTCAACAACGTCTCTTTTGATTCCTCCCACTTCCTACAGACAAAGGGGGTGGCCATGGGCACCCGCATGGGCCCCAGCTATGCCTGCTTCTTTGTAGGTTACGTGGAATAGTCCCTCTTCCGCACCTACACAGGCCCCAAACCCCACCTCTTCCTCCGTTACATTGATGACTGTATCGGCGCCGCCTCTTGCTCCCCAGAGGGGCTCGAACAGTTCATCCACTTCACCAACACCTTCCACCCCAACCTTCAAGTTCACCTGGGCCATCTCCAACATATCCCTCACCTCCCTGGACCTCTCAGTCTCCATCTCAGGTAACCAGCTAGAAACTGATGTCCATTTCAAGCCCACTGACTCCCACAGCTACCTAGAATACACCTCCTCCCACCCACCCTCCTGCAAAAATTCCATCCCCTATTCCCAGTTCCTCCGCCTCCGCCGCATCTGCTCCCACGATGAGGCATTCCACACCCGCACATCCCAGATGTCCAAGTTCTTCAAGGACCGCATCTTTCCCCCCACAGTAGTCGAGAACGCCCTTGACTGCGTCTCCTGCATTTCCCACAACACTTCCCTCACACCCCGCCCCCGCCACAACCGCCCAAAGAGGATCCCCCTCGTTCTCACACACCACCCCACCAACCTCCGGATACAACGCATCATCCTCTGACACTTCCGCGATCTACAATCCGACCCCACCACCCAAGACATTTTTCCATCCCCACCCTTGTCTGCTTTCCGGAGAGACCACTCTCTCCGTGACTCCCTCGTTCGCTCCACACTGCCCTCCAATCCCACCACACCTGGCACCTTCCCCTGCAACCGCAGGAAGTGCTACACTTGCCTCCACACCTCCTCCCTCAACCCTATCCCAGGCCCCAAGATGACTTTCCATATCAAGCAGAGGTTCACCTGCACATCTGCCAATGTGGTATACTGTATCCATTGTACCCGGTGTGGCTTCCTCTACATTGGGGAAACCAAACGGAGGCTTGGGGACCGCTTTGCAGAACACCTCCGCTCGGTTCGCAATAAACAACTGCACTTCCCAGTCGCGAACCATTTCAACTCCCCCTCCCATTCTTTAGATGACATGTCCGTCATGGGCTTCCTGCAGTGCCACAATGATGCCACCCGAAGGTTGCAGGAACAGCAACTCATATTCCACTTGGGAACCCTGCAGCCCAATGGTATCAATGTGGACTTCACCAGCTTCAAAATCTCCCCTTCCCCCACCGCATCACTAAACCAGCCCAGTTCGTCCCCTCCCCCCACTGCATCACACAACCAGCCCAGCCTGTCTCTGCCTCCCTAACCTGTTCTTCCTCTCACCCATCCCTTTCTCCCACCCCAAGCCACACCTCCATTTCCTACCTACTAACCTCATCCCACCTCCTTGACCTGTCTGTCATCCCTGGACTGACCTATCCCCTCCCTACCTCCCCACCTATACTCTCCTCTCCACCTATCTTCTTTTCTCTCCATCTTTGGTCCGCCTCCCCCTGTCTCCCTATTTATTCCAGAACCCTCACCCCATCCCCCTCTCTGATGAAGTGTCTAGGCCCAAAACATCAGCTTTTGTGCTCCTGAGATGCTGCTTGTCCTGCTGTGTTCATCCAGCTCCACACTTTATTATCTTGGATTCTCCAGCATCTGCAGTTCCCATTATCTCTCCACATGTCCGCGGTGCCCTTTCTGTGGAACAATTGCTCCCAATCTGTACTTCCAAACTCTTGCCTGGCAGCGTCATAGTTTCCTTTACCCCAGTTAAATATCTTCCCCTGGTAACTGCTCCTTTCCCTTTCCATGGCTATGGTAAATGTGAGGCTGTTGTGGTCTCTGTTGCCAAAGTTTCCTCCCACCACGAGATCTGACACCTGCCCTGGCTCATTGCCGAGCACCAAATCCAAAATGGCCTCCCCCCTCGTCGGCCTGTCCACATACTGAGTAAGGAAACCCTCCTGAACACACCTGACAAAACCGGCTCCATCCAAACCATCTGCACTAAGGATGTTCCAATCAATATTGGGAAAGTTGAAGTCACCCATAACAACAACCCTGCTACGTTTGCACTTTTCAACAATCTGCCGGCCAATGAGTTCTTCGATCTCCCTACTGCTATGTGGGGGCCTGTAGAAAACCCCCAATGCTATTCCTAACTTCCACCCAAACTGACTCAGTCAATAAACTTTCCTTGGCAACCTCAGCCCATACCACCTCAGTAGACGAGTCCTCATCAAAAGTTCTTGCAGTCACCATTATACTGTCCTTGACCAACAAAGCCACACCTTGTAACAAAGAACACTTGTAACAAAGTTCTCTTTACAAGACAGAGCTATTTGACTGGCAGTTCAATAACTATGGACATTGGAAAGTGAGGCTCTGACTGGGTCAGTACGACACTGGGACTTGCTCACTCCTTTCCATAAAATATAGGAGCAGAATTCGGCCAAAAAGGAATGGAATATTCAGACAGGAAAACCATTGAGATAAGGTAAGATTCAATGAGGGATAATTGGGTGGCACAATGGCTCAGTGGTTAGCACTGCTGCCTCATAGCACCAGGGACCCAGGTTTGATCCCACCCTTGTTGGAACAGTTTATACATTCTCCCTGTGTCTACTCGGGTTTCGGCTGAGTGCTCCAGTTTCCTCGCACAGCCCAAAAATATGCAGATTAAGTGAATTGGCCAGTGTCTGGGATGTGTAGATTTTCAGATGGTCGGTGCAGACTTGATGGGCTGAATAGCCTCTTTCACATTGTTTTCGTTCTAGGAGGACAGTCATGAGGGTGAGGTGATAAAAAGTGGGAAATTGAGAAGGAGACCAGTCAGGGAGGGAATTCAGGAAGAGGATGACTGGGAAAGAGGTACCAGGTGTCCGTGACTGAGTGTGGGATCACAGTGAAGTCAGAAAGATCAACCTTGCATCTCCTGTTTCCGTGTTCAAATAAGTATATTTTTTAAACTTCCCATTCTTGTGATGTGTTGCTGTTTATTTCTTACTTGGCTGTCCTGAGCGCTTTACACAGTCTCAGTACTGTGGGCAGGATTAATCCAACTAAAAATAACTCGTTTTTAATTGCCTGAGCCACTGATGACGTTGTTCTGTTTTCAGTGTCTGGTTTAATGTAAATTAACACATCTCAAGCAGAGTACAGATTGAAAAGGAACATTTAAAGGGCAAATATTTTATGAAATTGGATGGAACACAAAATCAACTCATCATGATCTGTGTATTATTTTTAGAGTAAAGGATGACCTGACTGTCTTGCTGAACAAAGGAGGTTGATTTATAATGAACTAATCATTGTGTTTATAATTATTGCACTGATCTTTCAACTTTGTATTCTGAATTGGAGTGAGCCAGGAGAAAAAAAATGCTGTCAATAATTTAAGTCAGATTTCAAGAGCAAGGAGGATGTAAAAATAAGTCACACGATAAAAATATGCAGTTGTCTCATTTTCCACATCATCAGTTTGTTTCAAAGTGTTTCACAGCCACAATTTTTTATTTGATTGTGGTCACTGTTGTAATGTGGCAAACAAAAGGTGGCCAATCTCGCACACAGCAAGATCCCAAGAGCAGTGTTTTGAATAAGTGACCAGATGGGGCTAGGTGCTGATTGAGAAACAAATGTTGATCAGGTAAACTCTGTTGCTCCTCTGCTGTGACAATCCCCTTGAAGACAGATGGGATCATGGTTTAATATAGCACTTAGAAGCCAGCATTGCAAACCGTACAGCATGCTCTCAATAATGCATTATGGTGTCTGTGCTCAGTTGTGGGAGTAAGGCTTGAACTCAGAGCCCTCTGACTTGAAGGCAAAGATTGCGTTGTTCAGCACCTTTAGCAGATATCATTTTCTAAATTTTGATTTTTTTAAGCATCACTGTCTGAATTATTTACATCCTAGAGACTAATCAGTCTGGTTACAAATCAATTTTTTAATTCAGGCATGGGATGTGGGCATTGCTGTGTGCTAGCATTTATTGCCCTTCCCTAGTTGCCCTTGAGAAGGTGATGGTGAGCTGCCTTCTTGAAGTGTTGCAGTCCATTGGGTGTATGTCCACCCACAATGCCCTTAGGAAGTGAATTCTAGGATTTTTACCCAGTAACAATGAATGAATAGCGATAACAAGGTGTGGAGCTGGATGAACATAGCAGGCCAGGTAGCATCAGAGGAGCAGGAAAGCTGACATTTCGGGTCTGGTCCCTTCTTTTCCAAGTCTGACTGGTGAGTGGCTTGGAGGGGAACTTGCAGCTGATATCATGTTCCCATGTATCTGCTATCCTTGTCATTCTAGATGGCAGTGGGTTGTGTGTTTGGAAAGGTGCTGTCTGAGGACCTTTGATGAATCTCTGTTGTGCATCTTGTAGAAAAATACAACAAAAAGACATTTTTTTGTAAAAATAAAGGCCATTTTAACTCATTCATACAGGAAATTAATGTTGTGCACCTCAAAAAAATTTATAAAATCATGACAGGTGTAGATAGGGTTAATAGTAGGCATCTTTCCCCTAGGATGGGGGATTTCAAGACTAGGGGACACATTTTTAAGTTGAGAGGAGAGAGAATCAAAAAAGTCATGATGGACCATTTTTGCTACACAGTGGAAGGTGGGCACAATTACATCATTTAACAGACCTCTGGATAAGTGCATGAAAAGGAAAGGTTTGGAGGGATATGGGCCAGGAGCATGCAGGTGGGACTAGTTTAGTTTGACATTATGTTTGGCATGGACTGGTTAGACCAAAGGGTCTGTTTTCACACTGTATGACTCTATGACTTTTGTATTTAAGTCTCCATTAACCTACAAAATACAGAAGAGGAGAGGGGATGAACTAAGTAACCAAAACATTTCAGTAAGATCCTGCCCTTTAGCTTTGGGGCTTGACGTGCAACACTACAGCCTGCATTCTGAGCCTGGATTGACAAAACTTATTTAGTGAACGCAGGAGGATCTGTCCATCATTCCTGAAAGGCAACAATCTTATCAACCCACTTGTCAACATTTTGACAAGATATTTTTCATGGTCACTAGTTCAGACTAAATAAGAAAAACGTCATGTTGTGAATCTAGTGCTCCTCGAAAATCCTTTGGCTGTGATTACAATGTCAGCCACTTGGGATGAGCAGAAGAAATTTTCTCCCAGAATTAAGACTAAAACCGTGCCTCTCAGATTTGCAGATACTCAACTGCTGGAGCTCGTTGTTTACAACGATGCTGCTTACCTTCATAAAGTTTCATGAAATAGCATTCAAAGACGCTGGCGTGAACACAGATGTGGTGAACAGATAATATAGGAGCAAATTACTGCAGATGCCAGAATTTCTACTGGAAACAAAAAGTGCTAGAAGTCAAAGCAGGAAAGACAGCATCCATGGAGAGAGAGCAGGCTAACTCGATATGACTCTTCATCAGAGCTGATGTGGTGTAGAGCAGACAGTGATGAGGGGGGAGGTGAACTGCTGGGGGAGAAAAGATGTTGATATTTCAGGTTACATGCTCAGAATGTGAGAATGGCAGAACAATGGTGTGTCTAACTGCCTGTTAGTGGAGCGGAAAGAGGACGCAGCAATGAAAAATGTAACAAATGAAGCTAAAAGAATGGGAAGGAATGAGAGTGGGTTCACAATCTGAAGGTGTTAATTCCACAGGTTTGTCAAGTGTCTAGTCTGAAGATAAAATGTTGTTCCTCCATTTTGCCCGTGATTTGCTTACACTGCACTATCAACACCCTTTCTCCCCCAGCAATTCAACCCCTCATCAGTGCATTAATGCTACCCTCCTTCCACACTTCACGTCAACTCAGATGAAGATTAGGATTATTTCACGGCACAACATCGTGGGCCGAAGGGCCCGTACTGTGCTGTACTTTTCTATGTTCTATGTTCTATGTTCTTAAGAGTCATCTAGAATTGAAACGTTAGCTTGCTTTCTCTCCGTGGTTACTGCCTACCCCATTGGCATTTCCAGAATTTTTTTTTCAGCTCTGGTCAGCAAATAAGCTACAAGATTTGATCAAGATGACACAATTTAGCTCAGGTTCCAAATGCTGAGAAGGCTGGTAAACATTCAGCTTGTCACCAGCATTTTACGAATACCCGACCCAATGCTCTAGTTTGATGGCCGTGTTCGATGGATATCTAAAATTAAACAAAAACCTGTGGATGCTGAATGTTTAGCAGAAATTGCTGGTGAAACTCAGCAGGTCTGGCAGCATCAGTGGAGAGAAAGCAGAGTTAATGTTTTGAGCCCAGTGACCATTCTTCAGAGCTGGATTCGAAACATTAGCTCAGCTTTCCCTCCACAGACGCTGCCAGGCCTGCTGAGTTTCTCTCTGAATTTCTGTTCACCTCTATTATATTTTAAAGTTATGCTACAAACCCAGTCAGCATTACAAAGAAAGATGGATTAAAAGCGGTCGATTTTGATAGTTCCTTCAATTTCTTCTGCACCATTGCCTTTACTGCCTTGAAGGAAATGCCACTATATGCAAGTTTCTCTCTGAGCCATTCACCATTCTTAGTGAGAACTGTGCTGACAATTCTTAAATGTCACTAGGCCAAGATTATTGGCATGATTTGGTAACAATGTTGCTCTTGTACAAGCGTCACATGAATAGCAGTAGTTCCAGAGGCCACCTTGGCATCCCATTCTGAGCAGCAATTAGGGATGGACACGAACCATTTATCTTGCCAGTGGCACTCACATGTCATTAAAAGAAACAAAAAGTTAAGTTAAAAACCTGTTCTCAAGATGTTAACATCAAAGATGCAATTGTGTGTCGCAATGTGAGGTATGAATCTGGACCAAAAGATTTCATTATTTCCTGGTATTACAATCACCTCCGAGGGATTGTTATAGAACCATCATGTTCCAGAGATCTACAGCAGAGAGAAAAGCACTTCAGCCCACCAAGTCTGTCCTGGTCAAAAGCAACCACCTAACAATTCTAATCGTGTCAGTGATAATGGGAACTGCAGATGCTGGAGAATCCAAGATAATGAAATGTGAGGCTGGATGAACACAACAGGCCCAGCAGCATCTCTGGAGCACAAAAGATGCTGCTGGGCCTGCTGTGTTCATCCAGCCTCACATTTCATTACCTAACTATTCTAATACCATTTTTCGTACTTGGCCCATAGCCTAGAAAGAAAGCATCTGGTTCACTAATATCCTTCAGGGAAGGAAACTGTCATCCTTATGTGGTCTGTCCTTCTGGGATGTGTATTAAATGCTAGCTAGGAACAGCCTCATACTGCAAGTGAATTCAAAAGGAAAGACCTTGTGTGCTTTGGCTATGTTAACAGTATTCCTGAAATACTTCCACAATTATCAATTATCATGTCTCATTTAAAATGCTTTGTCTGGGCTATGATCTCAAGCGAGACCATCAACATTTAAAAAGAAATTTGTAGTTCCAGCTATTAACTGAAATAAATTATGCCAAACAGTTTAATGTTTCAAGCAAACTCTTTTACTGAGATAACAAGGTGTAGAGCTGGATGAACACAGCAGGCCAAGCAGGATCAGAGGAGCAGGAAAGCTGACATTTCGGATCTGGACCCTTCTTCACAAAAATTTTTCTGAAGAAGGATCCAGACCTGAAACATCAGCTTTTCTGCTCCTCTGATGCTGCTTGTCCTGCTGTGTTCATCCAGCTGTACACTGTGTAACCTCAGATTCTCCAGCATCTGCAGTTCCTGCTTCTCTTTTACTGTGTCAGAATTAAACAAAGCAACCTCTGCTAATTTTACACAATTTTCCATAAACCCTTTTTTTTGAGCCCACAGATCGAAATGACTGCTTCCCATTCTGTGTTTTAATTCCCCTCAAGAATTCAATGCTCTGGCATATTTGTGCTCTCCCCCAGGAGCAAAAGCAAGGTTAAAATTGTGATCACAGATAATGGGAACTGCAGATGCTGGAGAATCCAAGATAACAGAGTGTGAAGCTGGATGAACACAGCAGGCCCAGCAGCATCTCAGGAGCACAAAAGCTGACGTTTCGGGCCTAGATCCTTCATCAGAGAGGGGGATGGGGAGAGGGTTCTAGAATAAATAAGGAGAGAGGGGGAGGCAGACCGAAGATAGATAGAGGAAAAGATAGGTGGAGAGGAGAGTGTAGGTGGGGAGGCGGGGAGGAGATAGGTCAGTCTGGGGAAGATGGACAGATCAAGGCAGGACATGGTCGAGCAGTTTCAAGGCCGAAGAGATTACAAGAGCGTTCCAGTGGGAGAGAGATTCACTTAGGTTGGTCCAGAGGGAGGAGGGTAACTTCTTCAGGTTAAGCATCCCTGGAAGAGGCTTCGCAGTGAGGTTAAAATTGTGACCACAGATAATGGGAACTGCAGATGCTGGAGAATCCAAGATAACAAAGTGTGGAGCTGGATGAACACAGCAGGCCAAGCAGCATCTCAGGAGCACAAAAGCTGACGTTTCGGGCCTAGACCCTTCATCAGAAAAGGGGGATGGGGAGAGGGTTCTGTAATAAATAGGGAGAGACGGGGAGTCGTACTGAAGATGGATAGAGGAGAAGATAGGTGGAGAGGAGAGTATGGGTGGGGAAGTAGGGAGGGAATAGGTCAGTCCGGGGAGGACAGACAGATCAAGAAGGTGGGATGAGGTTAGTAGGTAGGAAATGGAGGTGCGGCTTGAGGTGGGAGGAGGGGACAGGTGAAAGGAAGAACAGGTTAGGCAGGCGGGGACAAGCTGGGCTTGTTTTGGGATGTTGTGGGGGTGGGGAAATTTTGAAGCTGCTGAAATCCACATTGATACCATTAGGCCGCAGGGTTCCCAACCGGAATATGAGTTGCTGTTCCTGCAACCTTTGGGTGGCATCTTTATGGCACTACAGGACGCCCATGATGGACATGTCGTCTAAGGAATGGGAGGGGAAGTTAAAATGGTTCGCGACTGGGAGGTGCAGTTGTTCATTGCGAACTGAGCGTAGGTGTTTTGCAAAGCAGTCCCCAAGCCTCCGCTTGGTTTCCCCAATGTAGAGGAAGCTACACCAGGTACAGTAGATACAGTATACTACATTGGCGAATGTGCAGGTGAACATCTGCTTGATGTGAAAGGTCATCTTGGGGTCTGGGATGGGGATGAGGGAGGAGGTGTGGGGGCAGGAGTAGCACTTCCTGCGATTGCAGGGGAAAGTGCCGGGTGTGGTGGCGTTGGAGGGGAGTGTGGATCGGACAAGGGAGTCACGGAGAGAGTGGTCTTTTCAGATGGCAGACAAGGTTGGGGATGGAAAAATGTGTTTAGTGGTGGGGTTGGATTGTAGATGGTGGAAGTGTCGGAGGATGATGCGTTGTATCCGGAGTTTAGTGGGGTGGTATGTGAGGGCTAGGGGGATTCCCTTTCAGAATCCTCTCCCCATCCCCATTTTCTGATGAAGGGCCTAGGCCCAAAACCTCAGCTTTTATGCTCCTAAGATGCTGCACAAGCAAGGTGATTGTTTTTGAGGATTCACTTTAATTCCTCTTGGTGACACTGAGTTCTCCAAGGTATGAGATTCCTTGTGATCCTTCTACTAGTATTCAGCCAGATAATCCCCAAACTCACTTTAAGCCTCTAAGAAGTGTGACACAGAGGCTCAATCATGAGTTTCACAGTCTTCCTGCTTATGTCTACAGCTCTATCCAATTTGATAGATTGATTTATTGTTGCATGTACCGGAGTACATTGAAAAGTTGTGTTTATGAACAGTACAGGCAAATCATAATAAGCAAGGATGTACAGATCAGAGGTTGTGAAAAATTTAGATAGAGGCATTTCCAGTTACTCCAGCTCCAGATGCAAAGATGCCTGTGACTGTGAGAAAATACACAGATAAAAGCACCGCACCTGTACACCACATCTCCATGGTGATGTTATACACTTGTTGTTCTGTACTTGCAGGTCAGAAGGGTGGCCATGGGTGCCTGCATGGGCCCCAGGTATACCTGTCTCTTTGTGGGGTATGTGGAATGTTTGTTGTTCCAGTCCTATTTTAACCCCCATCTATAACTCGTTCTCCAGTTTATTGATGATTTCATTGGTGCTGCTTCCCTCCCTCATCCAGAATTGGAAAGGTTTATCAGTTTCACTTTGAAGTTCCATTCTGCTTTCAACTTCACATGGTCCATCTGTTCCAACGCTGACTCCTTCTTTTCCTTCCTCAACACCTCTGTTTCCCTTTCTGAGCATAGGCTAGCCACCAATATCCATCACATAGCCACCAACCTTCTTAGTTACCTTGACTATGCATCGTCACATCCTACTTCTTGTTCCATCTGTCCTGTTCCTCCATCTCAGTCACATCTGTTCTGAAGATGCCAACTTTGACAGGGGAGCCTCTGAAATGTCCAACTTCTTCCTCTACTGAGGGTTCCCCAGCACCATTGTTGACAGGACCCTTGGCTGGGTCTGACCCATCACCTGCATCCCCTCCCAACCTTCCCTCCCACAACAGCGATAGAATCGCCCTTGAACTTGCCTGCCATCCCACCAGCATCCACATCCAGCGGATCATTAGCTGCTATTTTCGCCACCTCCAGCAAGATGCCACCACCAGACACATATTCCCCTCCCTTCCCTTGTCAGCCTTCCACAGGGACCATTCCTTCTGGGACACCCTGGTCCACTCCCCCTTCACTCCCAGCACCCCTCCGCGCGCACACACACACACACACACACACACACACACACACACACACACACACCCACATATCCCATGGCACCTTCGCCTGCAATTGTAGAAGGTGTAACTCCTACCCATTTTCTCCTTCTTCCTCAGTATCCAAGGACATTACTTGCACTTCAGTGAATCTAGTCTACTGCGTTCATTGCTTACAAAGTGGTGTCCTCTACACTGGTGATGAAACGTAGATTGCTTTGCAGAACAATTGCATTCTGTCCATAAAAAAAAGACCCTGGGCTTCCATTAGCCTGCCACTTCAAAACGCCACTGTGTTCCCTGGTCGATATCTCTGTCATAGGCTTGCTCCAGTGCTCTAGCGAAGCTCACTGCAAGCTGGAAGAGCAGTACTTCATTTCCTGCTTGGGAACTCTACAGCGTCAGGGACCCGGGTTTGATTCCTGCCTCGGGTGACTGCCTCGGGTGACTGCCTCATTCTCCCCGTGTCTCTGTGGGTTTTTGCCGAGTACTCTGATTCCTTCTAAAGAGATGCCGGTTCGGTGGATTGGCCATGCTAAATTGCCCACAGTGTCCAGGGATGAGTAGGTTAGGTGGATTGTCTATGGTAAATTTCTCTGTGGCATCCAGGGATGGTAGGCTGGCTTGATTAGCCATGAGAAATTATCCATAGCCACCAGGGACATGTAGACTGGATGGATTCGCCATGAAAAATTATCCGTAGCAACCAGGGACATGTTGACTGGGTGGATTCGCCAGTAGAAATGCAGGGTTGCAGGGATAGTTTGGGAAATGAGTCTGGGTGGGGATGCTGTGTGAAAACCTGCTGGGCTAGATGGTCTGTTTCCACACTGTGTTGGATTCTAGAAAAACTCGCTGACTGGACAGCTAAGTAACAAATGAACTTTAACACTCATTAATGTGGGATGAAACACCTTTGTAAAAAAAAGAGCATCACCAAAATGTAGACAGAAAATGGGATAGAACATTAAGATCCAGAACCAGTGTAAATATGCCTTCATGATGAAGCCAATTAGCAGCAGAGACGGAGGGAAAAGGAAGAATATCCCATACTTGAGATCCACCACTTCATGGGGGTATCCTGCATTGTGTAAACAAAGACCTGTGAGGTGAGAACGAGCCTGTCCAGTCACACGAAGACTTTTGGCACAAACTTCTGATAATGAGGAGCTGTCATGCTTGAGAGACAGACACTGTCATGTAACAAATTATTATAAGCAGCATCACATGTGAGGAAAGCATCTGAGATGCTTACAATGAATTGGGATTTCATTTCATGATTCAAAGGTTGCAATTTTTTTTGTTCAACCATACTTATCAAATTTATTTTAATGTTCATGACCCTATTCAGGACGCATACACAATTGCACAAGTCTGAATTGTTGGAGAAAGTGTGGAAAGGATTTATCAGGGATGCAAAGATTTGGGAAAGATTAAACATCTGTGCATATCTGAAAGGGAAAATTGAAGACTACAGCTGGTATACTCAGGTGATTGCACACATGTGAGATTTAAGAAAGTTTGGCTTACTTGGACATTAGTTTAACCTGCTGGAATAATGGTTATTGTAAAGATTATAGATTTTTTGTTTGGAAATGCAAACCAGTAAATGGGAAGTCAGATTGTTGATTATTGTATATAATTCAAAGGAAGATAAAGCTGTGCAGTACGATAGATTCTATACTTTTGAGACGTGCTGTTTTCAAGTCTCCTGATTCATTTCCTTTGAAGTGGAGGTGCCAGTGTTGGACTAGAGTAGACAAATTCAGAAGTCACGCGATGGTTATAGTCCAACAGATTTATTTGAAATCGCAAGCTTTTGGAGCACAACACATTCATCAGGTGACGTCATTGGACCATAACTTGGCAGCATGTGACATCTGTCTTCATTTATTTTTTGAAAATTAACTGCTTAGTAACAGAGTTTGGAATGGTTTAAGTATAATTGATCCCAGACCTGAGGAGCAGCTGGGAGCAAACTTCCAAAAGCCAGTAAGCAAGCCATATTGTTCTCTCTCTCAGAGAAGGTAGGAACTACCGATGCTCGAGAATCTGAGATATGAACACAACAGGCCAAGCAGCATCAGAGGAGCAGGAAAGCTTGACGTTTCAGGTCAGTACCCTTTCTGAAGAAGGGTCCTGACCCGAAACGTCAAGCTTTCCTGCTCCTCTGATGCTGCTTGGCCTGCTGTGTTCATGCAGCTTCGCACCATGTTATCTCCTTCTCTCTCTCAGTCTTGATTGGAAAATAAATAGCATTCAAAGGCTTTGTAAAAAGAAAGAGAATATCTAAGTTGAGCCAAGATCTAAGTCCAACTGATTGGCTGCCAACGTGAGTATCGTTGCTGTTGACAACAGTGGGATATCATTGCTAGCAACCAAACATATTGTGAGAAAGTTGTGTCATTTCCTTCTTTGAATTGGACTCTGATTAGCAAACTTTGTGATTTTCATTACTTATATGCTTGAAAAGATTGTTTGATTTATCTGCCTGTCCGTCCGCTTCATGAGTAAATGGGTGTGTTTAGAGTTTAAAAGGGGTATAGTTTCAGTTTGCATCAGTAAGTAATAATCTATTTTTTGTCACATTTTAGGAGACAGGTTTGTATGGTAATGGAGCTTGATTTTCCAGTGCACTATTCCCACCAGGGTCATGAAAGTACGGAAAAAGTGACTTTGTTTAGGGAGCAAAGGTGAATGGAGTCTGTGAAGACTTAATATCAGTTTGAAGAGGGTGGGCACAAGGAGACAGCTACATTGTCCAAACATGATGGATCTATTGCCATCTTAAAACTTCAATGTTCTGGGTTAGTGCATCAATGAGTGGCAGTCATCTGATGATTTTCAATTTGGCTGGTTTAACAGCAAATGCCTGAAGATGCAAACTGAATAAATTGAATGATACAAGAGAAAAGAGAAGCTGATAGTTAAGTGGAAAGCAGAAATGCTTAATTTTAATTTTTCAATCAATATTGACTTGATCTTGACAATCAAGCATGGTCTACTTGAATGTTAGTAGGAAAGTAAAAGACCAAATGGCCTACAGCTGATATTATTTCTTTTAAAGATCATCACAACTCTCCTTTGATATACATCACAGATTTACTCATATTTTCTTGTAACCAGTGTACAACATATGCAAGAAAGACTGTACTATTGCTTGTAGAGTGTTGCTAGATGTATTAATCATTATTCCATTTGTACGTATGCATCTGCAGGCCAGCAACAATTGTTCGACGAGTCAAGACGATAATCCTCCACCTAAGTAGGAATTCAACTGATGCAAGTTGATCTCTGCAGGTATAATTTGTCACACCTCATGCAGAAAACAAACACCTAGAGAAGTGAGGCTGACATTGAATGATGGCTTGCTCACTTTGCTGACTGCTGAGAGTTGTTCGAGAGGTGACAATTGACATTGGGAATGAAAAGCATTTTTTTTATGTAGCAGCACTGTGCAGATTTGGTTTTATGTTTAAACATCTGGTTGTAGATGTTTAACTAAAATTTCGGTGCAGTATCATTTGGGGATTTCATTTTTTTTTCTTCAGCACGTCACATAAAGCCACGACACCAGCTCTGTCTGTCAAATGAAAGGTCATAAACTGTCATGATCTTCTGTGTTATGTGGCCAGTTAAGTAGTGATGTTGACACTCTGAAGTCCTCAAAACTCAAATGGGACGTGGAGATTGCTGCCTCTTGTCTGAGGTTGTTGACTGCGTCTATGAAACATACTGTGATTTTCCATAAGTTAGCAAGTTATTGAGGAGGAGTCAACAGTACTGTGATTTGAAAGGCAGGCAAAGTTGCAAGGAACGAATCTACATCATACGGTGCAGTCGACCCAGGATCTACAGGCATGCGGACAGAAGTTTGGTTTAATAGCCGTCAGGAGTCAGAGAATATGTGCACGCTTAAGAATTGATTTTGTGAGATATTGGCCCTCGTTACTAAAGTTCCTGACTGACCATGTATGGTGTAAAATCATCATTTCACAATACCACTTCAAATCAGGAAGAAGCTTCAACCTGTCAGACACCATTCAAAGATATGGGACGAATGCAGGAAATGGGGATGAGTGCACTTTGAGAAGCAGTTATGTCAGTGCAGGCTCAATGGGCTGAAGAGCCTTTTCTGTGCTTTATGGACTCTTTAGCCCATCAAGCCTGCACTGAGATAACTGCTACTAGAAGTGCACTAATCCCAATGAAGGGCCTTTTCTAAGAATCACCGTACAAAGAAACCACATCTCTCCAATGTTTTGTCAAGACTTTGATAAAGAATTCATTGAACAATCGGAGAGCTGTTTATTAATTATTCAATTTTGCCAAAGGTAAGAGGAAAAAGAAGATATTTAATAAGATCATGAGATTCAAGAGATTGACAGAGTGTCAAAAGTGATATGTTTAGCTCGTATAATTTCATAACTGTTCAGCACTGATTCTTGTCTCTGCTTAAATGACTAAAGGGATCACATCATAATGACCTAAAATTCCACGCAATGATGTTAGATCTGAATTAACAGTGTACTGTGGGTAGTAGGTAGGTTATTGTTTCCAGGCTCTCTAGAATGTTCCAATCATAAAAAAGTAAAGCACTAAAAGAGAAAGGTAACAATGTGCTCACTCCTTTCAGAGAATCTCTTAGCTCTCAGTCAGCGATATGTAAGGAAGAAACATGACTCATGTCAGATCACAGGGGCACGTTTACCTGAACATATCCAGCAGGAAACTGTCAATTTGCTCATTTTACTCCCTGCCTGGTTTTGTTTTTCCAGTAAAGTTTTGGTTAAAATGATCTTTCTTTATAAAAGTGGTTACTGCATTCAGTTGTAATCACTAAAAAAAAATTATTAAAGGGGTAGTTCAAGACAACAGAAGCACCGCTAGAACAGTAACTTCCATGACGTCAGCAGTGGGGTGCTAATGCATGTGTGGGTGAATGTTGCGTTAGCTGAGTGTGCGCGCAGAGTGGTTTGTGTTTGGTTGGGAGTTACCACATTTTTATGTAACACCATTAATGAAATAGAACACATCAAAGTGGGGAGTGTTATCAACCAAAGTTCAAAACCAAGCCACTTTTTAAAGTTTTCTCTTGTGGTATGGGTGTCACTAGCAAATCCAACGTCTGTTACCCCTTTAACTTCTTGGTCACCATTGTTGAGGCTAGCTTTATATTTATTCCAGATTTATGAATTGGATTTAAGTTCCACCAGCTACTGTGGTAGGATTTTGTACCCGTATGCTCAGAGCACTGGTCGGGATTTCTGGGTACCAGTCCATTGATGTTGCCACCACACCACCATTTTCAAAAGTAATGTCAGACAAGGAAGTTTTTAGGAGGCAGCTAAAGGAGGCAAAGTGAAGCTGAGAGGTTGGAGAGGTTTAGGGAAGGAACTCTAGTGTGCGGATATTAATTGTAGTGTCGGGGCACAATTAAAGGCGATTGCAGCAACAGTGATTAAAGTAGGAATTGTACTAAAGGTCAGAACTAATTTGTCATGGAATCCCTACACTGTGGAACCAAGCCCTTTGGCCCAAAAACGTCCACACTGACCCTCAGAGAATCCCACCCAGACCCATCCCCCTAATTTACGTGACCGTGGACACTCTATGGGCGATTTAGCATGGCCAATCCACCAAGCCTGCATATCTTTAGACTGCACCCGGAGGAACCCGACAGAGACATGGGGAGAATGTGCAAACTCCACGCAGACAGTTTCCTGAGGGTGGAATCATACCCAGGCCCCTGTGAGGCAGCAGTGCTAACCACTGAGCCTGTGCGGAGATCTTAAAGGAGGGTAGAGGAGATTCAGAGGGGACATGGATAAAAAAGAATGAGGATTTAATGCAGAATGCTATCTCTTCCTCCAGAATCAAGTCTGATGCTTCATCAAAACAAGGGACTGGGTCCGACTCCCAGCCAGGCATATACCAAGTGGAACCAATGGTGAAAGCCCTGATCTGTGGGAGAGGGAAGGGAACTGAAGGCACGTTGGTGCAGGCTGAGTTATCGGAAATACCACAACCTTTCCTGTCCCAAAAGAAAATGGTGGGATGGTCAGTTTTGGCATCCATTCTGGTCGGAGCTGCCTTGTGAAGTTGGTCAGGATGTGGTTGGGGTGCAGCTCCACTACATAGTGACTTACAGTGTCCTATATCTATGTGATAGGACACTGATTTGCTCTGACTCTACTGCTCACAGGGCCGCACTGTCCACCATCCAGTGGGAGGTCTGGGGACCTCCAAGGTCCCTAGACCTCCAATTGCCAGGGCCAATGTGGTAAGAGAGTAAGGGGAGCAGGTATTCGTCTATTATTTTCCCTATGCTACAACTTACTTCTGCTTGATGAGAGATCTGAAAATTCAGTTCTGTCCATTTACTAACAAATCATCCATGATAGATTTCGTTAGGCTCAGCTATGTCCAAATTAAACAGGAAATGTCCATCAAAAGGACATTAAAGGATTTTCAGAATTACTTAAAAGTGCATTCAAAGGATGCTAATAACTCTGCTTCCATTGACATCATTACTGCAAGAGATGGAATCAGTATTTTACATATAATAATGTAATCAGTCTAATTTAACCAGTTTTCTAAAAATGTTGGCAGCTTGTCTTGTCGAAATTCTGAACCAATTGCAACATATATTCAAGCAAATCTGGGCTCGTGATGCACTTCCAACCCAGAGTATATAGAGACCATCTCATTTTAAAATAGTGTGAAGTAGCACCAGCTATTTTAAATATTTGGACATTCAAAATGTTGTGATTGTGTTAAACTGCTAATCCTGAATAAACAGGCCCTGCTGCATTTTGTATCCATATTAACATGGCAACAAAGGAATTTCTCCACTGTTTGGAATTAACACTGGTCTATATCCGTTTTCCTGTTGTAAAACCGTGACAACTATTGTTGAGCCTCATTTTTTAATCCGTTCTTGTGCAGTGAGTCCATCGCTCCAATTAGTTTTCTTTCTTTTCTTGTCTCCCCTTAACTCCATTTGCAGCAAATTGTCAGTGCCAATTACTTTCCTTTTTTTATGCTCATATTTTCCGTGTAGATCAGAAGATGTCATTTAAATGTACATGATGTAGTCAGCCTTTGTACATAGAAAGCATTTTGCTTCACCAATTATGGCCACTAATAGGCTTACATGCCTGACCACTTTACAATTTTTATAGTAGACGCAGTTCTGGTAGTGTAGTCACTGTGCCAGACAAAATAATTTTGCTTTTCATCACAGCAATAAGCAAAGAAAAGTGGCTCAGGTCTTTGAGGGGAGACAATCCTAAAACCACTCAAAGAATGACTAGCGCAGCATTTTCTAATGATAAAATGTAACACAGCATTAGAAAGTGGACCCTGGTGTATCTCATCTGACCTTGTGAACATTGTTTCTGGGAACTATGTGCTTTGAGAGGGAATCTCACAACGAACATTCTGTCGAGTGCCTTTTATAGTGCACTTTCCATCCTATAGAAGAGGATGTGCAGCACAGAGGGAGCTGGTCAACACATCTACTCCAAACCAGTTCCTTTGAAAGGAAATTTGGTCTGTCCTACCAGCACCACTCCCCATCATTTTTGGTTTTTTTTCCTCCAAATATTTATCCAGCTTTCTTTTGAACACTATCATTTTTTGGTATCCACCACAATATCAGCCTACCAAATCCTAACCACTGTCTGTATCAATTTTTTTTTCACATGTTGCCTCAGTTTTTCTTGCCAACCGCTATACTTGAAGTGAAGTTGGACTGTGTGATTAACAATCCTTTAGCCAATGGAAACAGTTGCTATTTACAAACATACATAGGGGGCAAGTGTAGGCCATTCAGCCCCTCAGGCCTGTTCTGCCATTCAATACAACTATTGGCCTATCTGAGTGTAACCTCAAATCTGCAATCCCACCCATCCCCTGGTAATATTTCAGCCCCCTGCTTCACAGGAAGCTATATACCTCCATCTTAAAAAATAATCCAGGACTCTGCTTCCATCTTTTCAGGAAGAGATCGAGAAATACCCATGGCCTTCTGGGAGAAAGTACAATTCCACCCCAGCTTTCGATGGCTGACTGCTGATTGAGACACAGTGAGCCCTAGTTCTACAACCTCCTGTAACAGGGAACACCCTCTCCACAGTCAAGACTCTCAGGATGTTAAATGCTTTAATCTAAGTTACCTGTTACTCTTCTAAATTCTAACAGATACAAGTTGGGCAAATGTCCTCTAATTTGCTTCCAATGTGTTAACATGTGTTCTGTAAATAAGGTGACCGATACAGTACACTAGACATGGTCAGACTAGTGCCTGTAAAACATGGACATAACCTCCCTACTTTTATATTCAATCCCTGTTATAATAAATGACAGCATTCTATTAGATTTTCTCATCATTTGCTGTAAATGAGTTCTGAAGAAGGCCTGTACTAGACTTGAAACATTAACTCTCCCCACAGACCTACTGGGGTTTAGGCCCTTGCTTTTCTAGCTCTCCCTCCAAATCGATTGCTGGCTCTTTCTAGTCTGGTGGCAATGGTGAGAAGCAGCTTGTAGTTCGAGGAGCCCCTCTGCACAGATTCTGAGTTCCTCACTTGTGGAGGTGAAATTGCAGTGATTGACTGTCTCTTGAGACAGTGTTGTGTCTGCTAGAGTCTTGGCCACCCTGGCAGTGTGGCTCACGCGATAAGCAGCATTTTCCTCCCCAACTCCCTTAGGCTATCAGTGACCCAGAAATAGTGGAAGCACGAGGGCCGGCAATTTATCTTCCTGGCTCTGGTTAATGGAATATGAGCAGCACTGAACCTTATCATTATAAAATTAAATAATACTCAAGCACTAAATAGTAACAACTGTAAATATGAAAGGAAAATAATTCCAAAAAGTGAGACTAAAGCATAAGATACATTTGAAAACAGCAAAGAACACTTCAAATCTGTTTTTAACAGTGCACTGAAATAGCATGCCATATAATTTTTATATGAATATTAATACATGATGTATAAAGAAGCTCAAACTACCTGGTTTCAGATATGCAACAGGTAGGCTACTAATAGGGTTTCTGTCCCTGTCATTTGTTTCATATTTTAATTCTTTAGCGTGCTTTGAACTGGCGTTGCTCAAAATGGTACTGTTTGTGGCAAAGTCTATTTATGGACAGGATGCTCCATAAATAAATGTTGTTAAGTATTTCAACCTGCATTTGCCAAGATTAATCTCAGTGGTGAGGAATCAATACGAAGGAGATTAAGTGAGGAATGTCTTTGAAGACTGCATGTAATTTTTAAACCTAAAGTGCCAGCATTCACAAAGGACCGAAGGCATTTTTATCCTTTGGAGAAAGGCAATTAGTTATGTGCAGCTTGAGAAATACCAGGGTGTTGGTGCGGAGACAGACCTTCCGTGAATTTTGACAGGCTGAGCTGGGGAATGAGTGTGAACTCTAGTTATGAAATAGTTTCAAAATGCTCCCCTATTGTCACACTAGACAATGAAACTGTACATCATGGGGCTAAACTTGATTTATAGGTTAGCTATCTAGTCTCTACTGGGGTAGCTGAGCACAGTGTTGGGGGGAGATATACCAAACTTGTCTTTTGTACTGTTCAGCTGAGGACCAGAAGTAAAATACATCATGGTTCCATTAAGCATCAACATGCAGCGACTCGCACTGTAAAGTCTGTGCATGCAGATTGAGGACTCGCTCCACATCTGCAAATGACCAGCTCTTTTTCAGGATCATGTTTCGTGTTTTATTGGTGAAGAGAGCTCCTGATGCCTGCGCTCCCACATTGGCTAGCGCCGACAGAACAAAGAGGCAGGGCTGAGCATTAAGATGATAGATTGCATTGTGTTCCATTTGAAAAAACAATGTTCTGTATTTTGTAAGGTAACGGAAAACCGACTTGGTTTATGTGTTCTGTACAATCTCGAGAAGAGAACAGAATGACTGAAGGGACATGAAAATAACCCTTTGAGGCATGTTTTTCAGTCAAGGAGAAATAAAAGCGATGGAAGAGCTGTGAGACATTTCTCTTGCTCATACATAAGCAATGCAATGTCGTGACGGCCTGACTGACTGACATTGGCTTCTGATCTGGCAACATAACAAATTCAAAATTTTCAGTCTTGTTTTAAAATGCAACCATGTCACTCCCTCCTTTCCCATCTTTGTAGCATCCTCCAGACCAAAGCTTTAAGATATCCAGATCCTTCTAATTCTAACCTCTTGATGTATCATTGATATGAATTGCAATTTGAATTGCAGTTATATTTCAATGTAGGCCCTAAAACTCTCTCCAAGTGTCTGTTGCTCAAATTTCTCCCCTTTTAAGCCAGTCCATTGAACTTGCCTCCCTATCCAAGCTTCTATTAAACTGCCTCAGAATCTCCTCATATAGCTCAGCGTCAAATTTTGTCTGATACTGCTTTGTTTGAAGCAACCTGTGCAGTTTCATGAGGTTAAACGCACCATCTGAGTACACGTTCTCCTTTTGTTGGCTTCATTTCAGAGTGCAAAGCAAAAGAAAATGTTCTGACATGCCTTTTGTGAAGGTGGTGCCCTTTCATAAAGAACAACATCTAAATTCTCCACTATCTTTATTTTACAGGGGAATACCTACGAATCTTCAAGGTTGAGAAGCAGATCACAAAAACCAGAACAAAATGAAAAAAAAATTAGAGACTGTGGTTACTAGTCATGAAAATGCAAAAATTGTCTGTTGGGGAAGTGCAACACACAAGACAGTAGAACAGTTTTGCATTTAAAATGATTCCCTTGGCAATCACGTCAGCAATTTTTGTTCGAAGACAGTACAAACAATTTACTCTTTTTTTAGATAAACAGAATAAAACTAAGGTGGTTAGAAGTGCATAGAAGGCTAATTAGAGCTTGTTTTTCATTATAATTAATGGCAATAGTGGAAGAAAGCTGCAATAAACCATTTTTCTTCAGAGACTAGCTTGCACTAATGTCATCGACTTGACAATGAAGTACTTAGTATGTGTTGTATGCTGATGCTGTTGTGATTTTTGTGATCTCTAGTTCACTGGGAATAGTGGAAAAGCTGATTAGTCACTGAAGTCAACAAACAGGAATCTTGCTGTAGTTTGATAACAAGTTTAAAATTAGGAGCAGAAGTTCAACCATAAAACATTAAGTCATTAGTAAGAGAGTACATGATCATTCAAGGAGCTGATTGGAATCATTAAAAAAAAGCCTCCTCCTAATTAACTGTTCACCAAAAAGATACTTCTGCTACCAAAGTGATCTTTCCCGAGCAGATTTTTTACTTAAAAAAGAGCAATAATGTATCCAGAGGTTTTTTTTTAGAAATAAAGGAACAGTCACATTTTGCTTTATTTAAATGAAAATTCATTTCCTCTATGTTATGAGTGTATGTGATTCTTTATATGACCCACAGGTTTCCCTTATAACCGTGTCTCAGTTGGCCATACTGTTGCTGTGAGGAATGGGTTCAAGTCCCACTCCAGGATTTGCGCACGCACATCAAGGTCACCACTCCCAATTCACGATGGGGGAATGTGCCCACTCTACTGGGGTGCTGTCTTTCAGTTTTCATGTTAAATCAGGTCCTGCCTGTCCTTGCTGGTGGATTTAAGGACCCAAGGCATTATCTCCAAGAAGGCCATAGGAATTGCCACTGCTGTCCTAGAAAAATGACATCCCGCAATGAACATTAGGCATCAGGACATAATCACATTGCTGTATGTGGGAGATTACTGTGTGATAATTGGTTGTCATGTTTCTGACAGTACAACAGAGAATACACTTCAGTTACTTTAACTGGAAGGTGCATTGGGTATCCTGTAGTTGTAAAAGGCACAATATCTCAGTAAGAGTTTCTTTTCTGCCTGTCTGAAGCTAATACACCAATTGCCACACTCGAAAAGCAGTAACTAAATTTCCCCTGCTCTACAATATAGTATCTTCTATTGCTATATATTCAATGAAAAGTATTTGAGCATGTGCACACAATAGATCTCCTCAGAAAGTGCTCACTGATTTAAAAGGCACGTACAAGATAACCCCTCACACTGACACAAAGCCCCAACATGTTCTTAACAAGAGTTATATCAGACACAAAGGTTGAGCTCTGTTTCTCTCTCCAGAAGCGACAAGACCTGGTGAGCTTTACCCAGCAATTTCTGGTTTTATTTAAGATTTGCTACATTTGTAGTGTTTTACTGTCATCCCAATAAATAGAAGCCAGGCAAAAAGAATAGCTGAGATAACAAGATGTAGAGCTGGATGAACACAGCAGGCCGAGCAGCAATAGGAAGAGCAGGAAAGCTGATGTTTCAGGCCTAGATCCTTCTTCAGAAAATCCCGAAACATCAGCCTTCCTGCTCCTCTGATGCTGCCTGGCCTGCTGTGTCCATCCAGCTCTACACCTTGTTATCTCAGATCCTCCAGCGTCTGCAGTTCGTACTGTCTCCAAAAAGAACAGCTGTTTCTTTACGTTTAGCTCAGATTGATATTTTTAAATCATTCCTTAGATGTTTGTTCCTTTTTTTCTTTCCAGAACCCCTGGTTCACTCCCCTCCCCTTGTTTGCCTTTTGCCTTTTTCTCCCTTGCCCCAGTTTTCTTTCCTTCATATTTCAAGCTCCTTCAGCCATTAATTTGTACCACCTCAACTGACCTGTATCGTGTCCTGACAAAGTTTTTACACTCTCCATTCTGTTCCGATGTTCTTGCATGAGGCAAAGGAAGTGGGGGCATTAAACAGTTTTGGAAAATGGGCTGCTCATCATCATCACAGGGTCACAGAAAGTGCTGGAGTCAAGCAGCACCTGCAATAAGAGAAATAGAGTTAACAATTTGACATCAATACACAATTCTTCAGAACATGCTGGTGAGGCATATCACACTTGACAAGTCGTTTCTACTTTTAGTTCGGATCTCCAGAATCTGCAGTATTTTGTTTTTAACTAAGACATGCAACCAATTGATTTTTGACACCCAGTTATGTACACTGTGTTGCCCTGACTGTGCTGTACATCTGAGCAGAAGCTAGGATTACAGCAAAGCCTTAATGTATGTAGCGATCACCACTTTGTGGAGAGCACAAGGACTACTTCTCGAAATTTGAGTAATGAATCCGATCTTCTGGGATGGATTGAGTTATGTTATTCTCTTAGATGTAGATGTCGCAATCACACACAAGAATTAGGAAACAAATTATGTGGCTTTCTATTCAAAGATTAGACTATAAACAAACAATCCTCACTAGGGAGTCTGTGAAATAATGTCTGACCTAGTCCACTGCTGTTTCCACTGACTCAGAAAGCCATGGGACTAATGTGTCACATTCGAATCTGAAGACGGTAATAATTAACAGTAGATTAAAATACACTCCCTTAAAAGTATATATCACCACTTTACAACATTTCCCCTTTTTCTAACTATAAATTTACCCATAATGAGTCAGATTATTTACATCACTTTGTGACTGAATGTATTTTAACAGCAAGTAATAAATTTACATGTCTCTAAAAGTTATTAGCATTTTTCTTATCTATTCAGTCTTAGTGATGGTAGTTTTTGCTAAAGGCTGTGAGACATTTTTGGAATGCCAGGTAGGGGTATTTTTGTTAGACTGCATCTTAGACCATGTTCTAATTCCAAAGGATTATTTGGTGCTTCTGGTGTGATGTTGTTCTGATTTGTCTTCCGTTTCATTGCACTGTCATGCCTTTTGATGTTCTTACGTGATGTAGTCTTGCTTCTGATCATGTGCTGATGGTGTCTGTCGCAATCCAGGTGGGCTATCAATCAGAAGATGTACTCCAACCTCTGGTTGAATGTTTGACATTGGGTAGTTAACTACCCAGATCCTGCATGATATTCAGAGGCACCTTTCACCTTACCCTGTTTCTTGACTAATGCATCACACACTCCTGCGCATTTTGGTCAATGATAACAGGGGAAGGAGATGGTTAGTGGGCCTGGAGGGTGGAGGAGAGAGTGGGTGTATACACCCGGCAGCCCAGTAGTACTTTGTGTCCATCAATGAGATGAAGTGTGCAGGTATACCGGTTCTGTTCACAAGGTGTCATGTAGCCATTTGACTGGTGATCTACAGTATAGAGCTAAGTGATCTTCTCCCACTATAAGTGCTGCATTTCTAATGGTGCTCCTTGTGGGCTGTGGTCCATAACATTGTCTTGGAACTCTTGTCCAAGGACAAATCCCTGCGTGCTGGCACTCGTGATCATTGAACCCCTGGTGTCCACAGTATCACTTATCTAGGGTGATCATGGTGAGTTACTTAGAGATACTCAAGTTTAAAGATCCCAGGGATGGAATCTCTCAAGTCATAGCATTCAGTGAGTTTGGTGTCAACTTATCGAATGATTACTTGCCATTTCTGTGGATACTTACATGTCGGTGTGCAAAGTGGACAAATGTTTGCATCTGCACAAATATTGAACTTGTCAACGAATTGTGCCAACCCTGCATCAGTGGGCATATAACCAGGTACCGTATGATTCTTTGGCCTGAGGACAGGAGCAAAGGCTTCTGTTGGCAACACCATGCCAATACAGTTTTTTATTGTACATTCATTCTTGACAGATGTGGCCAACATTTATTGCCCATTGTTAATTGCCCAATAGGCAGTTAAGAGTAAACCACATTGCTGTGGATCTGGAGTCACATACAAGCCAAACCAGGCAAGAAAGGCAGTTTTCCTTCCCTAAAGTCCTTTAACCAACCAGATGAGATTTTGTAACAATCAACAGTGGTTGCGTGGTTGTCACAACATTAGCTTGTAATTACTTTTTTTATTGAATTCAAATTTCATCATCTAGCCATAGTGAGATTCAAACACTTTTCCCAGAACATAAAATGCAATTCTGAATTACTAGTCCAGTGACATTAACACTGTGGCCCCACTCCTCAGGCTGAATGTCATTCATTTTGTGCCCCAACGATCATGTTCATTCTTTTGAGCTGATTGTTTAGCTTGGTGAGACATTTTGTGAATCTTGTCTGAACACTGTTTGATACATGCTCTAAAATGCTGTATCTCTTCAGCTTTTGAATGTGGCTCCTCCTGGAGTTGAACCTTTCGTATTGATCTTTGTTTTCTGCGTGGAGGCTTTCAATGTCCTATGCTGCGAAGTGCTCTGTAAGGATTCTATAAAATATAAAATGGCTATTTCCTGATAATATTAACAGGGAGACTGTAGGTACATGCCTGAATCCATCTATTTCTGCTTCCAGCTAACATGTCATGGGACCAATACATTGCATTTTGTCTCAAATTGGTAGTTATAAAATTATACACCAAAGAAACCCGTCAGTCCAACATTTGCATGCCAACCAGATGCCCTGAAACTGTCCTATTTTCCAGCATAAAGCCCATATCACTCTAAACCCTTTCAATTCATGTACCCATTGGGATGCCTTTTAAAAGCTTTACTGTACCAGCCTCCAACACTTCCTCTGACAGTTCCTCATTTCATTCATGCACCACCCTCTGTGTGAAAAGTTGCCCAGAGGTCCCTTTAAAATCTTTCCCCTCTCACTTAAGCCTATGGCCTCTAGTTTTGGACTCTCCTACCCTGGGGAAGAAAAAAAACCTGAGCTCTTCACCCTATTCTTGCCCCTCATGATTTTATAAACTTCTATGAGGCCACCCCCTCAGCTTCTGATGCTCCAAGGAAAGAAGTCCCAGCCTATTTAGCCTCTCCACATAGCTGAAACCCTCCAACCCCGGCAACATCCTTGTAAATCTTTCCTGAAGTCTTTTAAATCTCACAACATCTTTCCCATAGCAGCGAGACCAGAAGTGAATGCAGTATTCTAAAAGTGGCCTCACCAATGTCTTGTACAGCCGCAACATAGCATCCTAACTCCTGTACTTGGTGCACTGACCAATGAAGGCACATTTGCCAAATGCCTTTTTCACCACCCAGAGTGCCTGTGACTCGACTTTCAAGGAATTATGCACCTGCTCCCCAGGTCTCTTTGCTCGGCACTGCTCCCCAGTGCCCTGCCATTAACTGTATAAGCCCTACCCTAATTTGCCTTACCAAAACGCAACATCTCACATTTATCTAAATTCTAAAGACCCATCTGCCACTCCTCAGCCCATTGTCCCACCTGATCAAGGTCACATTGTACTCTGAGATACTCTGTCCGCTACACCTCCAATTTTGCTGTCACCTGCAGAATTACTACTCATACCTCTTATGTTTGCATCCAAATCAGTTGTATAAATGATGATAAACAGTGGACCCAGCATTGATCCTTGTGGCACACTGCTGGTCACAGGCCTGCAGTTCAAAAACAAGCCATCACCACCCTCTGTCTCCCACCTTCAAGCGAATTTTGTATCCAATGGCTATCTCCCTCTGGATTCAGTGTGACCTCACCTTGTTAACCAGTCTGCCCTGTGGAACCTCATTGAAACCATTGACAGTAGTTTACAATTTGCCCCTTTCACCCCACACCCCCTCTCACCAACCACTCTTCAAAGTTTATGTCATCTAATTGAAGCATACTTGACTTGTCTGTGTGTGTAGAGGTGTGGGCTAATTCACACTTAATTGCCAGCAAGGAGGATGTCTTGAAATCAGCCCTGTTTATGTGAAAATGGATTTGCAAAATGATTTTTTTTTAACAACTGCCTAATGCAACAGACGTGGCATCTGGCAAAATTTTCATTTGTGTCTGAATTATTGTATGTTGTAATCCTGTAAAAAAATTAACTTTGGGGTAATAATGTGATAGTTGAAGAACTGTTATGATGGTTGTCTGTTGTGAAAATCTAGGCTTTAATTGCCAGAAAACAAAAAAAATTACAAACTCCTGATCATTTGAGCAGTAATGCAGCATACACAGAAAAAATGGGGAAGAAAGAAAGATGTAGACAGAGGTTAAGAGTAAAGGAGATGGTCTTTTTAGTGGAGAAAGAGGGGTAAATTATGAACATAGCTGGTGCAAGAGGTAGATATAGAGACAGGGAGATGGAAAAACATAGGACACATGAATCCTGGTCAGCTGGGTGATAGGGATGAAACAAGAGCTAGTGGCAGAGCCGGATTCACAAAAAAAAGAACAAAGAAGAGGTACCTTGTTGCAGGCAGCAGCAAGAAATGATCTATCATGGAATTAGTAGTGCTTCTGGGTAGGAAACAGTAATGTTGTTACACTGAGGGCAACACACAAGAACACACATTCACAAGAACACAAAGACATTTACATCTGAAATAGATAGACAGGAAATCTTATTGCCCACAGAACATGTTCTGTCAAGAAAATAAGAAGGGTGGTTGTCAGATATTTGCAGTTTTGGATCATAAACTGCTTTCATATTCAATGATGTCATGGGAGATTTACTGACCAATCATTGATTCATCCGGTGCTCTCCTATTCAGGCCAGTGTAATATCTGGATTACATTTTTGATGTAAAACCTTTACCTTGCTTAAAAAAAACGGTTTCAGAGTGATTCTAGGAATCTCTACAGTATTGTCCATTTACTCATTCCTGGCAAATTTCAAGCCTCACAGATATTCATAATGGGGTTGAACACTTTTGGATACTGAAGGGAAGCCTCAGAATTGGAATTATTGCAAATACCAAACATCAAGCAGCACCTCCAAACTCACAGGCGCTATCTTTGATTCAGCAAAATTTCAAACAGCAGGTGTGATTCCAGATTGAGTGATTGACCTGTGTTTGTGAAGGAGTCATTGTCATGCTGTGAATTAATCTGTGCTTTTGAATGAAGCAACTTTTTTTTACAACATTCAAAAACATTCTTTTTTCCCCAATATCCTGACAAATTACACAAAATTTAAGGAATTGCAGTCAAAATTCTTGTCTTTATATATGTTGTCAATAATAATCTGATGAATTTCAAGTGAAGATTCTAAAATGTGCAGGGAAATGATTAGAATGGATATTGATTACATTGAACACCTACAAAGCAGATACTTAAATATATATAAATTCTTCATTTTTCCTTTTCATCCATGTATTCTCTTGACTGTTTCTTAATACTGCCCAGGCTATGGGGCAAGACCAATTACTACACAAAGTTCTATGATAAAAATTTGAATATTTCATAGTTCATTTTAGGCATTGTTAATTATATGTCACATTCATTATAATCCAGTGAACTGAATGTAGTAAACAAGTGAAATGAATTCTCCTGATAAGCATTCCAATAATTTACATGTAAGGTTTTTATCTCCTTCAGAGAGTACATCAGTCTGGTGTGATGTTTGTCATGTTTCATTCAATTGCAACCCCAAAAACTCAGGGTCATTTATTAAGATGGGGAGGTGCCAGTGTGGGACTGGGGTGGACCAAGTCAGAAGTCACACGACACCAGGTTGTAGTCCAACAGGTTTATTGAAATCTCAAGCTTTCAGAGCACTCATTGCTCTGAAAGCTTGTGATTTCACATAAACCTGTTGGACCATAACCTGGTGTCGTGTGACATTTGACTCATTTACTAAGGACTAGACCTCTCTAGCTTAACATTTGTGACATCAGTAGCCTCTTCTTTCTAAAGCTGCAAATAGTTTAGCAAGCTGTTAGGGTTTTATGACAAAAGGATAACTTGCAAAAAATTGCAAATGCCTGAAACTGCAAAAATTTGACTTATATGATTTCACAACAAGTCATTGCTGCAGGTGCATACTGTTTAGTTTCATTCAGTTCAGTGCTCAAATCTGAACTTTCCATTTCTTGTGGTACATAGAAAATAAATAGCACAAATAAAAGTTAATGCCACCTAATTAATTTGTATGAAGACATGTTTTAGTTATGTTTAATTTTGGTAACTTTTCTGACAAAGATTCCTTTTGTATAAACTTGTCATCATTTAATTTTAACTTCAGTTGTATGAGAAGATCTTCAGCTGGAATGTATGTTTGTTGTATTGTAAACTGTTTCTTCTGTGTATCAAAACATAGTTTAGAAGTGTCCAGCAAATAAGCATTTATTATGCTATTAAATTAATTATTTAAGAAAGCATTTTGCAATGTTCTTTATATTGTTCTTTTTATTTAACCGTCAAATATTAACAGTGCCTTCAATGAAAGCAGAATGTATATCTTTCGTGCCTCAGGCACCCTAGTTACCTGGCAAAAATACAAAAGCTATGTCAAAAGAAAATGTTTTTATAGAAGTAGTTAATATTTTCACAATATTTTAGAAACAACAATAACTTATGTTTGCGTAGCGCCTTGAATGCAATGAAAAGTCACAAGACATTTCACAATAGGATAACAAAACTAAGTCTGGCACCAAGTTACACAGCATGATATTAGGTCAGATGGCCAAATGCTTCATCAGAGGTAGGCTTTAAGAAGCACCTTAAAAGAGGAAAGTCCCTTTAATGACACATAAGAACTAGGAGCAGGAGTAGGCCATCTGGCCCCTCGAGCCTGCCCTGCCATTTAATAAGATCACGGCTGATCTTTTTGAGACTCAGCTCCACTTACCTGCCCACTCACCATTACCCTTAATTCCTTTACTTCAGTGAGGTAGATTCAACCACTTCACTGGGCAGGGAATTCCACAGATTCACAACCCTTTGGGTGAAGAAGTTCCTCCTGACCTCAGTCCTACATCTGTTTCCCTTTATTTTGAGGTGATGCCCTCTAGTCCGAGTTTCACCTGCTAACGGAAACAACCTCCCTGCCTCCACCTTATCTATTCCCTTCATAATCCCATATGTTTCTATAAGATCTTCCCTCATTCTTCTGAATTCCAATGAGTATAATCCCAGCCTTCTCAGTCTGTCCTCATAATCCAACCCTCTCTACTGTAGAATCAACCGAGTGAATCTCGTCTGCACCCCCTCCAGTGCTAATATATCTCCTCAAGTAGGGAGATCAAAACCGCACACAGTACTCCAGGCGTGGCCTCACCAGGACCCTACACAGCCGCATCACAGCCTCCCTGTTTTTAAACTCCATCTCTCTAGCAATGGCAGACAAAATTCCATTCACCTTTTTAATTACCTGCTGCACCTGCAATCCTACCTTCAGAGTTTCATGCACAAGGACACCCTAGTCCCTCTGCACAGCAGTGTGCCGCAATTTTTTTACCATTT
Source organism: Stegostoma tigrinum (assembly GCF_030684315.1). NCBI lineage: Eukaryota > Metazoa > Chordata > Chondrichthyes > Orectolobiformes > Stegostomatidae > Stegostoma > Stegostoma tigrinum. Next base: position 55,835,018 of record NC_081370.1, on the reverse strand, counting down.
AAAACTTAGTCCATTTTGCTGTTATTCCTACCAAAGTGGATGACCTCACACTTATCAACATTGTACTCCATCTGCCACTCACTTAGACTATGTATGTCCCTCTGCAGACTTTCAGTGTCTTATGCACACTTTGCTCTACCACTCACCTTAGTGTCATCTGCAAAATTTGACACACTACACATAGCCCCAACTCCAAATTCTCTATGTAAACTGTAAACAATTGCAGTCCCAACACTGACCCCTGAGGCACACCACTAGCCACTGTCTGCCAACCAGAAAAACACCCATTCTCCGCTACTCTTTGCTTTCTACTGGTTAACCAATCCTCTATATCCTGCCAATACATTACCTGTAATACCGTGCAACTTTGTCATATGTAGCAGCCTTTGTTGTGGCACCTTGTCAAATGCCTTCTGGAAATCCAGATACACCACAACCACAGGTTCCGTTTTGTCCACCATCCAAGTAATGTCCTCAAAGAATTCTACCAAATTAGTTAAACATGACTTACCCTTCATGAATCCATGCTGACTGCTCCCAAAGGGACCATTTATATCCAGAGGTCTTGCTATTTCTTCCTTAATGATAGATTCAAGCATTTCCCCCACTACCGAAGTTAAGCTAACAGGCCCATAGTTGCCTGCTTTTTGTCTACTTCCTTTTTTAAACAGTGGTGTCACAGTGGCTGTTTTGTAATCTGTGGTAACAACACATCCCTCACACCCCGCCCCCGCCACAACCACCCAAAGAGGATCCCCCTCGTTCTCACACACCACCCCACCAACCTCCGGATACAACTCATCATCCTCCGACACTTCCGCCATCTACAATCCGACCCCACCACCCAAGACATTTTTCCATCCCCACCCCTGTCTGCTTTCCGGAGAGACCACTCTCTCCGTGACTCCCTTGTTCGCTCCACACCGACCTCCAACCCCACCACATCCGGCACCTTCCCCTGCAACCGCAGGAAATGCTACACTTGCCCCCACACCTCCTCCCTCACCCCTATCCCAGGCCCCAAGATGTCATTCCACATTAAGCAGAGTTTCACCTGCACATCTGCCAATGTGGTATACTGCATCCACTGTACCCGGTGTGGCTTCCTCTACATTGGGGAAACCAAGCGGAGGCTTGGAGACCGCTTTGCAGAACCTCCGCTCAGTTCGCAACAAACTACTGTACGTCCCAGTCGCAAACCATTTCCACTCCCCCTCCCATTCTTTAGATGACATGTCCATCATGGGCCTCCTGCAGTGCCACAATGATGCCACCCGTAGGTTGCAGGAACAGCAACTCATATTCCGCCTGGGAACCCTGCAGCCTAATGGTATCAATGTGGACTTCACCAGTTTCAAAATCTCCCCTTCCCCAACTGCATCCCTAAACCAGCCCAGTTCGTCCCCTCCCCCCACTGCACCACACAACCAGCCCAGCTCTTCCCCTCCACTCACTGCATCCCAAAACCAGTCCAACTCCCTAACCTGTTCTTTCTCTCACCCATCCCTTCCTCCCACCCCAAGCCACACCCCCATCTACCTACTAACCTCATCCCACCTCCTTGACCTGTCCGTCTTCCCTGGACTGACCTATCCCCTCCCTACCTCCCCACCTATACTCTCTCCACCTATCTTCTTTACTCTCCATCTTCGGTCCGCCTCCCCCTCTCTCCCTATTTATTCCAGAACCCTCACCCCATCCCCCTCTCTGATGAAGTGTCTAGGCCCGAAACGTCAGCTTTTGTGCTCCTGAGATGCTGCTTGGCCTGCTGTGTTCATCCAGCCTCACATTTTATTAACACAAAATAACTGTCCAATGTCTCAGCTATTTCATCATTCCCAGTTATTAAATTGGCCTTCTCATCCTCTAAAAGACCAATGTTTACCTTCACCGCTCTTTTACGATTTACATATTTATAGAAACCTTTGCTGCCTGTTTTTATATTCTGAGCTAGTTTACTCTCATAATCTATCTTACTTTCCTTTATAACTTTTTTTTGTGGCTTTCTGTTGGCCTTTAAAGATTACCCAGTCTACGAGTTTCCCACTACTCTTTGCTTTTTTGTATTTGTTTTATTTTCATGAGGTTTTCATGAGACCCATAAGAGGTTTGCCATCATCGAGCGGAAAGGAATCCACTTAAATAACATTCAACATTCATTTTCTTCACCACAGAGTTGATGCAGAGTCGTGACCCATCAAAACCCTTAAACAGAATTTTTCTGACACATGGCCTGTACAGTCCGAAAGGCCAAGGGTAGCAGATTCGTGGCAACATGACTACCTGCAAGTTCTCCTCTTAGCTGACTTGTAACGACATCACTGTTCCTTCATTGTCGGTGATTGCCAGAATTTCAAATTCAAATTGCTGGAACTCTGTTTCGAAGGGTTTACCAACCTCACATGGGTGCAGTGCTGAAGAAAATTCAGTCAGAATTTGAAATGTTAACTCTGTTTTCTTTTTGCAGATGCTGCCAGACCTGCTGAGATTCTCCAGAAATCTCTAAATTTGTTCTACTTGGACTGCGGTCATTTCAAGCAGGCAGCTTATCACCACATTCTCATGGGCAATTATGGATGGACATTTAATGCTAGCCTAACCAGCAATATCTATGTCCTGTGACAGAATAAAAACAAACAGTAGTGAGATATGAGAAGTGAATACTAGTGTTTGGTTCTTGAAAATAATTGCGAAGTGATTAAAATTGGGAATGAACAAGAGGAATTAGAGGAGTGCGGACAACTTGACATATTATGGGTTTGGAGGAGGTCTCAGAGATAGGGAGTAGTACTATTGCGGAGACATTTGGAAATAAAGATACAAATTTTAAAGTTAAGACATTTAGAGCCATAATGTTAAAGAGCTGTACAGCATGAAAAGAGAATCTTTGGTGCAGCTTGTCTATGCCAACCAGATATCTTAAATAAACCTAGTCCCATTTGACAGCATCTGCCCCATATCCCTCTAAACCTTTCCTACTCATATAGCCATTCAGATGCCTTTTAAGTGTTCACATTGTACCAGCCTCCACCCCTTCCTCTGGCAGCTCATTCCATACATGCACCGCCCGCTACATGAAATAAGTTGCCCCTTAGGTCCCTTTTGAATCTTTCCCCTCTCACCTTAAACCTCTGCCCTCTAGTTTTGGACTCTACTACCCTGGGGGGAAAAACCTTGGCCATTCACCCTACCTATGCTGCTCATGAGTTTGTAAACTTCTATGTGGTTACCGTTCAGCCTCTGATACTGCAGGTAGAATAGCCCCAACCTATTCAGCCTCTCCCTACAGTTCACACCTTCAACCCTATCAAAGTCCTTGTCAATCTTTTCTGAACCCTCTCAAGTTTCACAACATCCTTTCTTGCCATTTCTTGCCTAGAAGCCAATGTCAGAAGTTCAGCAAATGTAATGGAGATAGGGGACACAGGTTGCTTTTTAAGACATGTGTAACTCTATTTTGAACAACCTTTGGTTTACCATGGATAGAATGTAGGAGAACAACTATGTGGTGCTTTGGAATAGTTTAAGCTAGAGGTTACAAAGATATGAATGGGCATCAAGTAGCAGAAGACTCAAGACAGAGCTGATGCCTGGAAATATAACAGGGTCTAAAAGATGCCTTGGAGCAAACATAAGGGCAGGAACTCCCTTCAGAATCAAATGTAACACTGAAGTTGTAAACAGACTGGCTTAATCTCACACTGTTGCCAAGGAGATGGATGGAACTGAATATATTTCAATTGATAGAATGACTCAGATCTATTAGTTAGTGAATAGTGTCATGTTAAAGTCTCGCTTTAGGCAATTCATTTGAAATGTGAAAAAAGAAAGCAATCATTGTGCCTTGAAGCATTTACCAGCTTCTTATGCATGCTGTAACAATTTGAGACCATTATCTTTCAATTTTTTTGGAATATGTCTGCTACAAAAAGACAGTTACTACAAGCAGAGCAACACTTATAAAAATCAAAACTGTTACCCAGGAAGGATTAAATTTGCCACAGTACGAATATTGTCCTCGTGCAAGTAAATATAGGAACAAGGGGATAAGATGAATGAAAACATGGTTGGAAAGTTGGTGGAGGAGGGATAGCTTTGAACTTTTGTGACATTGAGATTAACTCCTGGGGAGATAGGACCTGTACAGATTGGATGTTCTGGACCTGAACAGATCTGGGACTGGATCCTTGCTACTTCCAGTGCTACTAATTTGATGGTGGTTTGGGAATGAGGAGATTAAATAAAAGCACACAAATACTATGAGAGGTAGATAGCACTACAGTGAAGAATTGTAAGTTAATAGGTGGGGTCAAACTAAGGAAGAAAGCTTTGAAGTCTGTATGAGGATGACTGTACATGTATATTGGTACATGAAGCATGGTACATAGATTGATAAGTTACAGACATTGATTGCTACCACAAAATAAAATGCTGTGATCATAACGGAGACCTGGCTCAAGGAAGCGCCTATAACTGGGTGTTAATTATTCCTGGGTGGAAAATGTTCAAGAAAAATGGATAAGGAGATAGGTTGGTGGTAAGATGATGTCTCAGAAGACCGAATCAATTTGGTTAGAGCTAATGCCGAAAAAAATATACAACTACATTCCATGGTGTTGCTTATAGACCACCAGCTGTAGAATCGCAGTGTAATACAGTAGGGAAACAGACGCTTTGATCCAAATCAACAGTGCTGACCAGATATACTAAACTGATCTTGTCCCATTTGACAGAATTTGGCCCATATCCCTCTAAACCCTTCCAATAATGGAAGGCTTTAAATTGCAGTAAACTGCGTAGTGGGAAGAATCTAGAAGAACAAATTGTGAGGAAATTTCAGTGATGCAAACTAATTCAGTAGTTATAATGGGACCGTTAGTTATTCAAATATAGACTGCTTGCGAGTGTGCTGTGGGCCAATTCAATTGAGACATTCCAAAGGAAATTATAAGGAAGAATGGGGAAAGTTGCATGAAGAAAGCAGAAAGATGTCATTCAGTGAGATACTTATTTGAAGAGCTGGTGCAGACATGATTGACTGAATGGCCTTCCCCTGTGCCATTATAATTTTGTAACAATTACTAGAAACTGACCAGCCATGAAATGCCAACCACAGAAACATATTCACTACAAAAGGCAATAATGCCAAAATTTTCATCAAGCATGTTCAATCTAAAACTAATTAATAACTAAACAGGAAAACACAATGGTATTCTGGCTTTTTAAAAATCTGAGGGTAAATCGACTGTTAAAAAAATGCATTCTTCAGCTTTTGGATTTTACATATTTTGACCCGACAGCTGGCAAAACTGTTGAAGTTTTTGAATTCACTCGCTAATGATGATATGCGACTAAGGTAGCATTCCTGACTACCACACATACAATCAGCTAGCAACCTTGATTCAACTCACATGAGTGTGAAGTAGATTAAAGGTGAAAATGAGCAATGGGAATCTTGGGCTGGTTCATGTTCAGGAGATGGCTCTTGGAAATTAGAAGTTTTCCCAACTCAACAGCCCAGTCTCGTCCTTTAGGACTGTACTTGCTCTGCTTCAACATGGGGGAAGTGGACGTAAGCTAGAAAGGCCAACATTTCGGAATCAGGTCCCTGGCAACCTCAGAGGTGTAGGGATGACCCGATCAACAGGTTAGAGAGGCTGCTTCCATTCACTGTGTCATCAGGTCAATTGTTATCATGTTTGTTCGGCCCTTTCACCCTCACTTATCACCTTATACGCTTATTCCCAAACATCTATTTCCGGGCAATGCTCTGTTATATCTATTGTACATTGATATTTACAAGAATGGTTCCAGAGACGAGAAGATAAATGGGAGAGGTTGGAATACTTCTGCTTGGAAAGAAGAATGAGCTGTGATACAAGTTTTTGGGAATTTTGAAGGAGCTGGATAAAGTAGACAGGGAAAGAATGTGATCACTCACAAAAGTATCAAGAACAAGAGAGGCACAAGGTTCAAGTGATTTAAAAACAGAGGAATTGTGATGTTAATGGGAAAAGTACTTTTCCACATAGTGAGTGGCTCGGGTCTCGATTGCTCTACCTGGAAATGTAGTGGAGGCAAATTCAATTGAGGCATGCAAAAGGGCATTGGATAATTAATTAACTTGAACAATGTGCAAAAATAGGTAGGGGAAATAGCTCTGAGTCATAATGCTTATTTAGAAAACTGATGTAGATGTGATGGGCCGAACAGCCTCCTTCTGCGTTGTAACACTTTTGTGATTCTGTAAATCCCTCTATATAAGGGCATGTGTAAGAAGTAGTAAGGACCTAGAATGCTCTGCCTGCAACAGTTGTAAACTCGCCAAGTTTAAGGGTATTTAAATGGTCATTGGATAAACATATGGACAATAATGGAATAGTGTAGGTTAGATTGGCTTCAGTTTGGTTTCATAGGTCGGTACAACATCGAGGCCGGAAGGGCTTGTACTGCGTTGTAGTGTTCTATGTTCTATGTTCTATGCCCTGCCATATCCAGCATTTGCCCACTTTTCTCCTATATCACATCCCATGAAGGAAGAAGAAAACAACTATTCAATATTCCCTTGAAAAATATTGCACACTTTCTCACTAAGCTACAATCAAAAACAGAAAGTCTTCACATCACTTTGTACATTTTAATCATATCCAAATAAGGGTTGACATTTTCAAACCTCTTCAAAGAAACAGATTTTCATAAAATAAATGTCAGTCACACAGAATTCAACCTCTTTGGAACTGAGTACATGAGTCTATCTTTTCTCTGATCCTACGAAGTTCGATTGGGTATCCCACATTGCCAACTGGAAATCCCAGGAGGTAGGTTGGTGGTAAGGTGATGTCCCAGAAAATAGAACAAGCCTGGACATGCTCCTTGATTGAATCAATTTGCCAATAATTGGATGCTGCCATTTTCTAGCAGATAGCCAATCCAACTTTGTCAGTGGCCTGTTATGAAAGTAGATTGTGGTGAGGGTTATGGAGGAGATTGTGTTTAACAATCACTGGCATCAAAGCATGGGCACAATGACTTCATATGAGGATTGAACAATATACAAACAAGGAACAAGACTAAGCGTACTGACCTCTACATCGCCGAGGCCAGACGCCAACTCTCCGACACCACCTCCTACCGCCTCCTCGATCATGACCCCACACCCGAGCACCAAACCATCATCTCCAACACCATTCATGACCTCATCACCTCAGGGGACCTCCCACCCACAGCCTCCAACCTCATTGTTCCCCAACCCCGCACGGCCCGTTTCTATCTCCTTCCCAAAATCCACAAACCTGCCTGCCCCGGTCGACCCATCGTCTCAGCCTGCTCCTGCCCCACCGAACTCATCTCCACCTATCTGGACTCCATTTTCTCCCCTTTGGTCCAGGAACTCCCCACCCATGTCCGTGACACCACCCACGCCCTCCACCTCCTCCAGGACTTCCAATTCCCTGGCCCCCAACACCTCATATTCACCATGGACGTCCAGTCCCTGCACACCTGCATTCCGCATGGAGATGGCCTCAAGGCCCTCCGCTTCTTCCTGTCCCGCAGGCCCGACCAGGCCCCCTCCACCGACACTCTCATCCGCCTAGCGGAACTCGTCCTCACACTCAACAACTTCTCTTTTGACTCCTCCCACTTCCTACAGACCAAGGGGGTGGCCATGGGCACCCGCATGGGCCCCAGCTATGCCTGCCTCTTTGTAGGTTACGTGGAACAGTCCATCTTCCGCACCTACACAGGCCCCAAACCCCACCTCTTCCTCCGGTACATTGATGACTGTATCGGCGCCGCCTCATGCTCCCCAGAGGAGCTCGAACAGTTCATCCACTTCACCAACACCTTCCACCCCAACCTTCAGTTCACCTGGGCCATCTCCAGCACATCCCTCACCTTCCTGGACCTCTCAGTCTCCATCTCAGGCAACCAGCTTGTAACTGATGTCCATTTCAAGCCCACCGACTCCCACAGCTATCTAGAATACACCTCCTCCCACCCACCCTCCTGCAAAAATTCCATCCCCTATTCCCAATTCCTCCGCCTCCGCCGCATCTGCTCCCACGATAAGACATTCCACTCCCGCACATCCCAGATGTCCAAGTTCTTTAAGGACCGCAACTTTCCCCCCACGGTGATTGAGAACGCCCTTGACCGCGTCTCCCGCATCTCCCGCGACACATCCCTCACACCCCGCCCCCGCCACAACCGCCCAAAGAGGATCCCCCTCGTTCTCACACACCACCCTACCAACCTCCGGATACAACGCATTATCCTCCGACACTTCCGCCATTTACAATCCGACCCCACCACCCAAGACATTTTTCCATCCCCTCCCCTGTCTGCTTTCCGGAGAGACCACTCTCTCCATGACTCCCTTGTTCGCTCCACACTGCCCTCCAACCCCACCACACCCGGCACCTTCCCCTGCAACCGCAGGAAATGCTACACTTGTCCCCACACCTCCTCCCTCACCCCCATCCCAGGCCCCAAGATGACATTCCACATTAAGCAGAGGTTCACCTGCACATCTGCCAATGTGGTATACTGCATCCACTGTACCCGGTGCGGCTTCCTCTACATTGGGGAAACCAAGCGGCGGCTTGGGGACCGCTTTGCAGAACACCTCCGCTCAGTTCGCAACAAACAACTGCACCTCCCAGTCGCAAACCATTTCCACTCCCCCTCCCATTCTCTTGATGACATGTCCATCATGGGCCTCCTGCACTGCCACAATGATGCCACCCGAAGGTTGCAGGAACAGCAACTCATATTCCGCCTGGGAACCCTGCAGCCATATGGTATCAATGTGGACTTCACCAGTTTCAAAATCTCCCCTTCCCCCACTGCATCCCTAAACCAGCCCAGTTCATCCCCTCCCCCCACTGCACCACACAACCAGCCCAGCTCTTCCCCCCCACCCACTGCATCCCAAAACCAGTCCAACCTGTCTCTGCCTCCCTAACCGGTTCTTCCTCTCACCCATCCCTTCCTCCCACCCCAAGCCGCACCCCCAGCTACCTACTAACCTCATCCCACCTCCTTGACCTGTCCGTCTTCCCTGGACTGACCTATCCCCTCCCTACCTCCCCACCTACACCCTCTCCACCTATCTTCTTTACTCTCCATCTTCGGTCCGCCTCCCCCTCTCTCCCTATTTATTCCAGTTCCCTCCCCCCATCCCCCTCTCTGATGAAGGGTCTAGGCCCGAAACGTCAGCTTTTGTGCTCCTGAGATGCTGCTTGGCCTGCTGTGTTCATCCAGCCTCACATTTTATTAACAAGACTAAGCCACTAGCTTTTCGCGCCTGCTCCACCATTTAATAAAAGCACGGTTGATCAGATTTTAGCCCTACATCCCTGCATCTTCCCGATAATCTTTCATCCTTTTGTCAATCACCTTAAAAATAATTAAAGATCTGCACCCACTCTTATTTGAAGAAGGGAATTCCAAAGGCTCTTAACCCTCTGAGAGAAAAACAAAGTTTGTCATCTCTGATTTAAAATACTAAGTTTTAAACCATCACCCCTAATTCTGGACTTCCCCACAAGATGGAAACATCCTTTCAATATTCACCTATTCATGTTCCCTCTGGGTCTTATGTGCTTCAATTAAATTACCTCTGACTCTTCTAAACTCCAGAGGATACAAACACAATTTTCCTAGCCTTTCCTCATTCACTCATTTGAGGTATTAGTCGAGTAAACCTTCTCTGATCTGCTACCAATACATTTACATCCGTCTGGAAATACAGTAACCAGTACTGTACACAGTATTAAGGAATGCAGTCTCACCAATGCCCTATTTGCCTGAGATGTAGACTCCTTCCTCTTGCATTCAATTCCCCTTGCAATAACCCATCTCATCCTATTAGCTTTCCCACTTACTGATGTGCTTGCAAACTAGCTTTCTGCGATTCATGCACCAGGACACCCAGATCTACCTGCATCTCAGAGTTCTGCAATCTGATTGAGATTGAATATTTGGACTGTGCAACCAGATAAAATGGGATGATCTATTATTCCTATTTATCTATACCTTTGGATGACTTTCCCAATAGTTTTTCTTACAGACAAATGAATAATGGAACGAAATTGCATTTGTAGTCATAGTCTGTCTAGATTGATGGAGCTGTCTCCAAATAATATCTGCTTACACAGTTAATGGGCACACATGTACTTATGTAATGTAGTGTAGCACAGTGAAATTGGCTACTTGCTGCGAAATATACTTTTAAAAATAAGTTTTCCCATCAGGAAATAGAAGATAAAAGTTTATCCTCCGTCAAGTAGCAAAAAGGGGGAAACACAGTCAGCGAGAATGTTAGATAACAAGGTGTAGAGCCGGATGAACCCAGCAGGCCAAGCAGCCTCAGAGGAGCAGGAAAGCTGACATTTCGGGTCGAGACCTTCTTCAGAAAACTTTCTTCAGGCCCTTCCTCTGATGCTGCTTGGCCTGCTATGTTCATTCAGCTTGACACCTTGTTATCTCAGATTCCCCAGCATCGGCAGTTCCTACTATCTCGGAGGGTTTTATCTCACCAGCACATTTTCCACTTTATGGTATTGAAATAAGAGGTTTGCTTTTCAGACTGACCCAAATATTCAGTAAAGATTCACAAAGATATTGCTGGGATTGGAGGGTTTGACCTGAATAGGCCGGAACTATTTTCCTTGGAGCGTGGGAGGCAGATGGGCGTTATAGAGGTTTGTAAAATCATGAGGGAGATAGATAGGGTGAATATCTGAGGTCTTTTTCCCAGGATAGAAGAGTCCAAAACTAGAGGGCATAGGTTTAAGATGAGAGGGGAAAGATTTAAAAGGGGCCTGAGGGGTAATGTTATCACGCAGAGGGTGGTGCATGTATGGAATGAGCTGCCAAAGGAAACGGTGGAGGCTGGCACAATAACAATATTTAAAAGACATCTGAATGGGGACATGAATAGGAATGGTTTGGAGGTATAAGGGCCAAATGCTGGAAAATGGGATGAGATTAATTTAGGATAACTGGCTATCATGGACGAGTTAGTCTGAAGGGTTTGTTTCCATGTATGACTATTTTCTCCACACAGTTGAAAGAGAGCTGGTTGTGGATTCCGAGATAACAAGGTGGAGAGCTGGATGAGCACAGCAGGCCAAGCAGCATCAGAGGATCAGGAACGCTGACGTATTGGGCCTGGACTGTTCTTCAGAAGAAGAGCCTGAAGAAGGGTCTAGACCCGAAATGTCAGCCTTGTTGCTCTTCTGATGCTGTTTGGCCTGCTGTGTTCATCCAGTTCTACACCTTGTTATCTCACATTCTCCAGCATCTGCAATTTCTCTGGTTGTGGAATTCCTCTTGATTTGATTACAAACATTGTAAAAACAAGCAAAGAGCAAATTTGACCCTGTACCTGTATATGCATAACACAGATATGTGCCTCTCTTGAACTATCACAGCTTGGTTATCTGACAGGTTGCAATGAAAGTAACTGCTGGACAGTTCAGAGTGCTGGGGGAATTAATGTTTTTGCTAACCTTGGCTACATTGGAATCAACAAGGAAACTATGGAATAGCCAAAGTGGCACTGAACAATAAAGACTTTAACACATGTCATAATCTGTATAGTCTGTTCTCAACTACTTTAAAAGATAATGTGGCCATCTCAAAGGGAGAAAATGTGCCAAACATGAGAGATAATTCCAGACAGGAAGAGCCTCTGCTTACTTGATCACTCTGTCAGAAGTCACACAACACCAGGTTATCTTCCAACAGATATATTTGAAATCATGTGCTTTCGGATCCCAACTCCTTCATCAGGTGAAGTGGAGGGAAGCACACAGACACAGAATATATAACTGGAGAAATCAAAAGATGGTGTGAGTGGAGTGTTGACAGGCTGGATAACAAGTCTTTGCAGGTGATCAAAAGTGTTAGATGGTGTGAGTAAAATGTCAACTGCTGAAGAGCAACTGAAGGGGTTACCTGTGGTCCAATTAATTGAGGCAGAGAGATAACAAAAAAAGACAATATAAGCTGGTGCTAAAGCAAAACTAAATGACTGGAATAACATGATGGGTATAAGAATCACATGCTGAGAGTCTAACCAAAATAACAAGGAACAAAACTATATGAACTGCCACGGCATTCTGAATTTTCTGAAAAACAAGCCAAATGCCTTTAAAGATAGCAAGAACTGTGGGTGCTTGAGTCAGAGATAATAAAGTGTGGAGCTGAAGCAGGCCTGTGTTCCTCCAGCTCCACATTTTGTTGTCTCAAATCTCTTTAGCTTTTGGAAAGTTGACACATGACATGGTTCCTCCTGAAAGGAAGATTTCTATTCAAATGAAAGCTGTAATTATTATAACCGCAGTATGGAATGCGATAAATAGTTGCACACACATAAACAAATCCAATTGTTTGCAATCAGAGCGCATCAGAGTGCTCAGAATATGTACCTGTGCTGATTGTGTGGAAAACTGCCATGTGAGTGCAAAACTACAAAAGAAGAACCTAAGAAAGAAAAAAAATATTTCAGGTGAATTATTTAAGATGTGAGGTGGACCATGCCTTTGATAACATCATAAGCAATGATCATCTCAAGCTGCTTGCTGCTAGATTTACAAACAGCCTCCCAAAGAGTGTTTCTATTACAGTGACTGATGTTCTTTACATTCCCAAATATTTCAATCTATTCTGGGATGGTTAATTCAACTTTTCCTTCCAACTCAGCTTCATAGTGCATCCTAAAGTTCCTTTATCTTGGAAGGAAACTTCTTTAACACCATGACTCCTCAAATCTGCACTAACACAACCTCCATTGTGGATAGAGCAGGGAGGCAAGCCCCAGTTGGAATGGAGTTCAAACCTCATGCTGTTGGCATGAATCTGATCGGCATCAACAACTTAAACAATTAAGCCCAAGTGTCCACAGCCTCCCAAGGATCCCAACATACTGTGGCACCATGGCATTTCCCTGCATTTTGTAGCTGTTGCATGCATCTTCAACTGCTTCATCAAAGATATTATCTCCATCACTAGGTCCGAGGTGGGGATGATTGCTAATGATTGCACAATATTCAGCACGGTTTGTGACTCCTCGGATAATGAAGTGGACCATGTTCAAATGCAACAATATCCAGGCTTGGGCTGACAAGTGGCAAATAACATTCATGCCACACAAGTGCCAGGCTATGACCATCACCAATAAGAGACAATCTAACCACAATCTCTTGATATTCAGTGGTGTTAACATCATTGAATCCCTACTATCAATATCCTGGAGGTTATCATTGACCAGAAACTCAACTGAACTCACCACATAAACACAATTGCTACAACAACCAAGTCAGTGGCGAGGAAAACACAGTGAGTAATTCACCTCCTAGCTCCCCAAAGCCTGTCCACCATCTACAAGGCACAAGTCAGGAGTGTGATGGATTACTCCCCACTTGCCTGGATGAGTGAAGCTCCAACACAATCAAGAAGCTTGATGCCTTCCAGAACAAAGTAGCCGCTTGATTGGCACCACATCCCAAAAATCCACTCACTCCACCCCTGGCACTATGTAGCAGCAGTGTGTACTATTTACAAGCTGCACTGCAGAAATTCACTAAAGATCTGTCAGACAGCACCTTCCAAACCAAAAACAATTTACGTCTAGAAGGACAAGAAAAGCATATACTTGAGGACAACACCACGGTCAAGTTCCCCTCCAAGCCAATCACCATCCTGATTTGGCAATATATCACCATTTCTTCACTGGCTCTGGGTCAAAAACTTGGAATTCCCTTCCTAAAGGCATTGTGGGTCAACCTACAACATGTGGACTGAAGATAACAAAGTGTGAAGTTGGATGAACACAGCATCCAGAGCCAACATGTGGACTGCAGTGGCTTAAGAAGTCATCTCACCACCTCCTTCTCTTTGGCAACTCGGTACAGGCAATGAATGCTGGTCCAGCCAGCAATGCCAAAATCCCATTAAATTAATTTTTTTGAAAAGCCAGAAGCCGTGGGTGTGAAGATAGAAGTTCTAATCTCCTTTTCTTCACATGAGCTGACCATGAATCTTTCTTTCTCTTACAGCCTGTTACTCATGTGATATTTGACTAGGATCTGGGTGGAGGAGGCAATGGCCTAGTGGTATTATCAATAGACTGCTTATCCTGAGACCCAGATAATGTTGTGGGGACCAGGTTCAAATCCTGACATGGCTGATGATGGAATTCGAATTCAATAAATATCTGGAATTAAGTGTCTAATGGTGACCATGAATCCATTGCTGATTGTTGGGAAAACCCAACTGGTTCACGAATGTCCTTTAGGGAAGGAAACTGCCATCCTTACCTGGCCTGGCCTCCATGTGACTCCAGGCCCACAACAATATAGTTGACTCTTAACTGCCCTCTGGGCAATTAGGGATGGGCAATAAATGCTGCTTAGCCAGTGACACCCTCACCCCATGAATGAATAAAGAAGAAAAATAAACTGCAAGATGATCAGGCCATGTATGAGCATCAAGACTAGGAGTTGGATTTGAAACAGGAACTATGGCTCAAAGGCAGAGAGACTACTCGTTGCACCTCACACCTTCCTAAAAACTTAAGAAAATTGAAGAAAAAAAGCATGAATTGTCAAAGCTATGAGACAATTCACAAATCTCCTCAATAAATGGCTTTGCTCAAATAGCACGATCAATCTCATTCTATGATTAATCAAGCAAGAGTTGTAACTTATGTGTAAATGTGGAACACAGACAAAAAAACAATTATTAGGAACCTCACACATCATCCAAAATGCGTCTTCCACTTGTGTCTCTGGACTACTCTATCTACACCAAAAATAAATAGTTAAATTATTGTTGTTGCGAGTGATGAGTAAATATGTCCCTCTGAGACAGGCAAGAAGGGGTAAGATAAAGGAACCTTGGATGACGAGAGCGGTGGAGCTTCTTGTGAAAAGGAAGAAGGTAGCTTACATAACGTGGAGGAAGCTAGGGTCAAGCTCAGCTTGAGAGGATTACACGCAGGCAAGGAAGGAGCTCAAAAAAGGTCTGAGGAGAGCCAGGAGGGGGCACGAGAAAGGCTTGGCAGAAGGAATCAGGGAAAACACAAAGGCATTTTACACTTACGTGAGGAATAAGAGAATGATCAAAGAAAGAGTAGGGCCGATCAGCGATAGCAAAGGGAACTTGTGTGTGGAGTCTGAGGAGGTAGGGGAAGCCCTTAATGAGTTTTTTGCTTCTGTCTTTACGAAAGAAACAAAATTTGTAGTGAATGAAAGCTTTGAAAAGCAGGTGTGCATGCTGGAATGGATAGAGACAGAGGAAGCTGATGTGCTGAAAATTTTGTCAAACATTAAGATTGACAAGTCGCCAGGCCCGGACCAGATTTGTCCTCGGCTGCTTTGGGAAGCGAGAAATGAAATTGCTTCGCCACTTGTGAAGATCTTTGCATCCTCGCTCTCTACTGAAGTCGTACCTGAGGACTGGAGAGAGGCAAATGTAATTCCTCTCTTCAAGAAAGGAAATAGGGAAATCCCCAGCAATTACAGACCAGTAGGTCTCACGTCTGTCGTCTGCAAGGTGTTAGAAAGGATTCTGAGGGATAGGATTTATGACCATCTGGAGGAGCATGGCTTGATCAAATACAGTCAACACGGCTTTGTGAGGGGTAGGTCATGCCTCACAAACCTTATCGAGTTTTTTGAGGATGTGACTAGAAAAGTTGATGAGGGTCGAGCTGTGGATGTGGTGTATGTGGACTTCAGCAAGGCATTTGATAAGGTTCGCCATGGTAGGCTCATTCAGAAGGTCAGGAGGAATGGGATACAGGGGAACTTAGCTGCTTGGATACAGAATTGGCTGGCCAACAGAAGACAGCGAGTGGTAGTAGAAGGAAAATATTCTGCCTGGAAGTCAGTGGTGAGTGGGGTTCCACAGGGCTCTGTCCTTGGGCCTCTACTGTTTGTAATTTTTATTAATGACTTGGATGAGGGGATTGAAGGATGGGTCAGCAAGTTTGCAGATGACACAAAGGTCGGAGGTGTCGTTGACAGTATAGAGGGCTGTTGTAGGCTGCAGCGGGACATTGACAGGATGCAGAGATGGGCTGAGAGGTGGCAGATGGAGTTCAACCTGGATAAATGCGAGGTGATGCATTTTGGAAAGTCGAATTTGAAAGCTGAGTACTGGATTAAGGATAGGATTCTTGGCAGTGTGGAGGAACAGAGGGATCTTGGTGTGCAGATGCATAGATCCCTTAAAATGGCCACCCAAGTGGACAGGGTTGTTAAGAAAGCATATGGTGTTTTGGCTTTCATTAACAGGGGGATTGAGTTTAGGAGTCGTGAGATCTTGTTGCAGCTCTATAAAGCTTTGGTTAGACCGCACTTGGAATACTGCGTCCAGTTCTGGTCGCCCTATTATAGGAAAGATGTGGATGCTTTGGAGAGGGTTCAGAGGAGGTTTACCAGGATGCTGCCTGGACTGGAGGGCTTATCTTATGAAGAGAGGTTGACTGAGCTTGGTCTCTTTTCATTGGAGAAAAGGAGGAGGAGAGGGGACCTAATACAAGCTAATGAGAGGCATAGATAGAGTTGATAGCCAGAGACTATCTCCCAGGGCAGAAATGGCTAGCACGAGGGGTCATAGTTTTAAGCTGGTTGGTGGAAAGTATAGAGGGGATGTCAGAGGCAGGTTCTTTACGCAGAGAGTTGTGAGAGCATGGAATGCGTTGCCAGCAGCAGTTGTGGAAGCAAGGTCATTGGGGTCATTTAAGAGACTGCTGGACATGCATATGGTCACAGAAATTTGAGGGTGCATACATGAGGATCAATGGTCGGCACAACATCGTGGGCTAAAGGGCCTGTTCTGTGCTGTACTGTTCTATGTTCTATCTATGTTCTTATAATGACATAGTGGCTTACTGTGGTGTTAAAATGCTAAAAAGGGCTTTGTACAAGAAATTACTTTAGAAATGCAGTGATCATTGTTGTGTTTGTTGGGTGATTGTAGCCAGTAGAAGGGCTTTACTTAATGAGAGTCATCTGGAAGAAACATTTGAAAAGGCATATCTTAGTTTACACACCAAAGGACTTGAACCCATACACCATCACAATGTGTGACAGTGTGGATATGGGGAATAAAAGCAAAATACAAAGTGTTGAAATCTCTCAGCGGATGTGACAGCAACTATGGAGAGAGAAACAGGGTTAACAGGGAAGTGTGGAACATAAGATGCAAACCAATATATGTCAATAAATCAGAACCAGAATGGGGTTAACCACTTTTGACCTCAACTTTGTATCCAAAAGGTTGGAAAGTGTATAATAGGAAGATGAAGACTTGTTTATCCATTCAATGCTGCAGGCTGGCCGGGGACAGAAATGACACCAAGGCAATGATTAACTTGAAGCTCGGGGATACAATTGTGGACTGATAGCCGTGTTCCACAATGTGATCAACAATTGTTTAATATCTCCAAGGTACAGGAGACCACATTGTGAGCAGCGAACACAGTAGCCTACATTGAAATAAAAAACAAGCAACAACAAATAAATACGAGTAAATCACTACTTCATCGAGAAGGAATGTGCAGGCATCAGTTGGTGTAGAGAGAGGTAGTAAATTGTGCAAACTTCAATGTAAACTTCACTTTTAGTATTGGTGTACATAAATATATTCAAACTCTATTGAAAAAATGGACAGAAGATTACAGTTTGAATTAATCACAATATAAACACTTTTTTTTGGATTACATTTTTTTAATAATTTAATGAGTTGAGTCAGTCTTTCAGCAGTAAGGATGGAAGGTCTTAGTCTCACATTACTTTTGTCATTAATTTTTAGGTTGTGGGCACGGGAGCATCTAGACCATTTGTTGCCCATATCTAGTGAGCTTCAAAAAAATGTTGGTTGCCATGTTCAATCATTCAACTCTCTTTATTGTTTTGAGGTAAATAAACTCTCACCGCTAAATTTGCTGGGCTAGCTTCATTGATTGCTGAAGTCTAACTGGGGTAGACACACCCACAGAGCTGCTGGGAGAGCATTGTGGGATTTAGATCTAGTGATAGTGGAGGAATGCCGATATATCTCCACATTGTCATGAAACTCTAAACAATTTGATACCATCTTTGCTGGAACCATGTTGACTGGCAGCAATTTAGAATGCCAAAAGCTTTGACAAATCGACTAAGTTTGGGATAACAAGGTGTAGAGCTGGATAAACACAGCAGGCCAAGCAACATCAGAGGAGCAGGAAGGCTGACATTTCAGGGGTTGCTATCTCAGATTCTCCAGCATCTGCAATTCCTGCTATCCTTGACCAAGTTTGGTGTTGCTTTTGATCGTGCAAAGTCTTAAGCCTATAACAGAAGAACAGCGCAAAACCAATGTCAATTATTCATTTAAAATCAATGCCTGTTTGAGCAAAGTAATCATTAGAATCCCAACAGTGCATAAGTCCAACAAGCCTACACCAACACTCCAACCCAAACCCACTCCCCTACCTTGCCCCTGTAACCCTGCATTAACCATGACTAATTCATCTAGCCTGCACAATTATAGAAACTACGGGACAATTTAGCATGGACAATCCACCCATCCTGCACATCATTGGGCTGTGGAAGGAAACCGGAGCACCCGGAGGAAACTCACACAGACACGGGGACAACTTGCAAACTCCACACGGACAATCGCCCGAGGATGGAATCAATCCCAGGTCACCAGCGTGTAATGTTGATAAATTATTCTGCCGGGGAATATGATCTGCATTGTGACTAATTATATTTGATTTCTTTAACATTTAGCTGGGTCAAAGGCTCTTGTTGTGATTCAAAGGTTTCTCACCATTTTTCCCCGTAGAAAGAATTTGAAAAGAAGTGGAGTGCTGGATTTAAAAGTAAATTAGATTAAAGGTTCACAAATAGGACCCGTGTTTAAATGCACAGCAATGTTAGAGAAGGATAGCCAGGAAAGTTAAAAAGCAGTGGAGATTTTATGTCATTGACAGGAATGCCCAACATATGTTCAGATTGTAGATGGATATTATGCACTTTTCTAGGTCCACGCTTAAGCTGCGTATGATGCTGGTTTCAATGAGGAGGAACAGTGTGGAAGAGTTGCTTAGCATGAAGTTCTGATAGCACTGGGGAGGGATTATGTTGGAGTGATATTTGAACAATCTGTGGGACAGGAATAGATCAGGCACGGCAGTCAATATTCTCAGCAAACACTATAAAGCCAGTGATTCTTTCAGTGGATTGTGCTACTGGGGTTTATGCAAAGTTTCTGCATAAGTGTGACATCCCCTTGGTGAAGCAATGGTATGGTAGTATTATCACTGTGCTGAAGATCCAGAGGCTGGCTAAAGTTCTGGGGCCTGGCTACAAATCCCACTTTGACAGATGACAGATTTATGTGCTATACAGTTCTATGTTCACTAATGCCTCCTATTGAAGGAATACATAGCTAGTGTGATTAATGCTCTTCCATTTTGAACAACCCTGGAAGGAAGGTTTGAGGGTGGAAATGGTGTCAAATGGATCTGGATGGGAGACTTCAAGGTCCATAATTAAGAATAGATCAGCAGCATCACTGCTGCCTGAGCTCATTGTGTCCTAAAGGATGCTGATTCTAGGCAAGGTGAAGCAGCTGGTGAGGGAACCAAAAAGAGGGAAAACATCTTTGATCTTACCCTTGCCAATCTGCTTGCTGCAGATGCATCTGACCATGATGGTATCTGTAAGAATCACCATTATACAGTCCTTGGGGAGATGACGTCATGCCTTCACATTGAGAGACCTTTCTATCGTATTGTGTGGCACTGTCACAGTGCTAAATAGGATAGATTTCAAACAGATCTTGCAACTGAAGGCTGAGCATCTTTGAGGGTACTGTGGACCATCAGCAGCAGCTTAATTATACTCACACACAATCTGTAACCTCATGGTCCGGTATATTTCCCACTCTACCAATACCAACAAACCAGGGATCAACCCTGCTTCAATGGCCAGTGCAGGAGGGCAAGCTGGGAGCAGCACCATGCAGACCTAAAAACGAGGCATCAACCTGGTGAAGTAGTCAATGAAACAACTCACAGGAGGATGAAGCTCCACAAATTTTCCCACGCCCACGTCAGTGCAAAAGCTATGGCTGAAGCTTTCGCAACAATCTTTGGCCAGAGTCCATAGTGATGATTCATCTCAGCCTCCTCCAGAGATCCCGACCTCACAGATACCACACTTCAGCCAAATCAATTCAGAGCATGTGTTAACAAGAAAAAGTTGAAGGCTCTGCATACTGCAAAGGCAATGTGGCCTGACTACATTCTGGCAATAGAACTAATGATGTGTCCTCCGAAAATTGCTTCACCCTCACCAGGCGGCTGCAGTGCACTTACAACACTGGCATTTTAATGAATGATTTATTGTCATGTGTATTTTACACTGAGGCAAAGAGAAAATAGAGTGAAAAGCTTTTCTACGGTCACCTTGATTCAGCACCATTTTAAGTAGTTTCAGAATGGGAAAAAAAAAGAAAAAAATTAGGAAAAAATGTTTATGGCAGCCCGGTGGCTCAGTGGTTCACACTGCTACCTCACAGCGCCAGGGACCTGTGTTCGATTTCACCCTCAGGCAACTGTCTGTGTGGAGTTTGCACATTCTCCCCTTGTCTGCATGGGTTTCCTCCCACAGTCCAAAGATGTGCGGGGTAAGTGGATTGGCCTTGCTAAATTGATCATAGTGCCCAGGGATGTTTAGTTTAGGTGGGTTAGACATGTGAAATGCAGGGGAATGGTCTAGGTGGGATGTTCTTCAGTGGGCCAGTCTGGACGTGTTGAGCCAAATGGCCTGTTTTCACACTACAGGGGTTCTATATCTATCTAGTTTAAGGAGAGGCAATAATTTCTGAGACAGCTCATCATTAGCAATGCCTGCAGCGCCATCCCTCGTCTACTGCCACTTCACCATCTGCACCAGACCCAACCAAGATTGAAACCACCATTCTGCAGTTGCTATCTTTTGCTGCTGGGTGATTCTTCTCTGCTACTGCTTTGCCGCCATTTTGTTCTGGACCCACAAATGCCAGAGTCGCTCCTGTTGCTGTGGGGTACACTTCGATGGCACCGTGATGCCCTTCTGCCTCCACTTTGCTACCTCCAGCGCTGGACCCAATCAACGATGAAGCCGTGGATCCTGTGGGGCGGCCACTGGGCCAACCTCGTTAATGCTGTCTCCACTGATGCAGCAGCTGCCGGTTCAGATGCCAAGTCTCTGTGCTCACTCCAGAGAGGGCAGTCGGAGATAGCTTGCATCCGCACCGGGGCCACTGACAACCTCCACCAAGCCTAGGCTGGGCCCACTTAAGTCGGCACGGGATCCCTCGCAGCTGCCGATGCCACCTAGGGCAACAGGTAGGTGAAGGAAAGGAGAAAAAGAAAGAAGAGAAATGTGTTTGGAGCTGACAAGTCCCGCTCAGAAAAATTCCCCAGGTATGTCCGAGTGAGGTCGAAAATAGGAGCAACAGTAAGCCTTTGAGGCTGCTTCGTAATTCAGTATGATCATGGCTGATCATCCAACTCAGTACCTGTTCCATTTTGTTCCCCTACTCTCAAATCCCTTTGGGCTGATAATTATACGTAGGTCCTTCTTGAAACCATTTAATGTCTTGACCTCAGCTACTTTCTGTAACAGAGAATTGCACAGGCTCACCCCTCTCCGGGTGAAGAAATTTCTCTTCATCTCAGTCCAAAATGATCTGTCCCACGTCCTTGGACTGTGATCCCTGGTTCTAATTCAACAAGAACATCCTTCCTGTGTTTATCCTTTCTAACCCCTGTGAGAATTTTATTGGTTTATATGAGATGCTCCCTTGATCTTTTAAAGTACAATGAATATAGTCCTAATCAATCCAGCCTCTCTCTGCACATCAGTCCTGCCATTTCTGGAATCAGTCTCTTAAATGCCATTGCACTGCTTCCATGGCCAGAACATCCTTCCTCAGGTAAGGAGACCAAAACTGCACATAAGACATCAGATGCGGTCTCACCAAGGGCCTGCACCTGTACTCATATCCTCTCACTATGAAGGTCAAGATACCATTTTTCTCCTTCCTGCAATGCTTACTTTCATTGACACTCAGGGTGTCATTGCAGCCCCCCTTTCCTAAACTATTGCCATCTAGATCAGCTTCCTCTTTTTTGCAGCCAAAATAGCTAAGCTCACACTTATCTAAATCATACTTAATCAGCCATGAATTTGCTCAGCTTTTCCAAACCACACTGGAGCATTGCTATGTCGTCCTTACCGCTCACTCTCCCGTACAACATCTATTGTGACTGCCGTAAGAGCTGGTAATTCAGAAATCGACTTGATTTATTGTTGTCATGTGTACATGAGTACAGTGAAAAGTTTTGTTTTGCATGCAGTGTAAGCAGATCATAACATGCAAGGACATACAGATTATAAGTATTTAAGCTGTAGTTGAAAGAGAAAGAGTTTATTAGCGTCACAAACAATAGTTTTTATTTAAGAAACTTATGGTAAAGGGGCAACGTTGTTTATTCAGCTGGGAAAAGTGGAAAATTGTCCATTTGATCAGAAAAACCATGGCAAACATCCAGTTTGATTGCCGAAATGGTGATACTTCAACGTTGATTAAAAAATGTTGGAAATTCTGGGAAGTAGGATAGAGATTTAGAATTGCTTTCTACAATTTATAACCCTTCAAGATTATGAAGATAAAACAGAATTCCTATATTCAAGAATTAAGAATAGACATGGGAAAGAGATTTAAACGGCATTGATATACTACAGAATTAACAACAAGCTAGCTGAGATATCATTATCATCAGCATCGGTTGTCCCTCACAAATGGGGATGACTCTCTTCCACTCTCAGGGTGAGTCTGTAGATGGCTGCACGGACTGACACGGCTACTATAGAATCTGTTACACTTGGGGCAAGTGATGGCCATGACAAGAAGTGGGTGGGGCTTCAGTTTGGCATCACACTCCTTTCACTGTTTTTGCCTGGCTTCTATTTTTTCCCAACCACAAGTCTCCAGGTGCTTGACGCCTTCCCGCATGCTCCTGCTCCACTTTGGATGGTCTCGAGTCAGTGATTTCCAGGTGTCTGTGGGAATGTCGCACTTTGCCAGTGAAGCCTTGAGGGTATCACTGAAGTACTTGCTGTGTCAATCTGGGGCCTACCTGCTGTTTCAAAGCTGGGGGTAGAACACCAGCTTGGGGAATCCGTATTGGTCATGTGGACAGCATGCCCAGTATATTGTAGCCAATCAAAGGGTGGGGGTGTTTGTGGTCGGTGCCTCGATCCTGTTGATGTTGGCTTGGCCAAGGATATTGGTGTTGGTGTATCTATCTTCCCGACAGATTCACTGGATCTTGCTCAGGCAGCACTGGTGGTACTGCTGCAGTGCCTTGAGGAGTCTGCAGTCGACAGTCCATAATCTATCAATCGTTGAATGGGGAGGCTGAATGCAGTATGCAGATGGTGAAGTCCCTTTTGAATAAAAATGCTGATTTTTACACACTGTTGATTAAATCACTGGTCCACTCCACTCCACTGTGGCTTATTGCCATTAAAATTGTTGATGTGAATAAAATCAAAGTCTCAACTCTCTGTCCAGCCAAAGAGGTTGACTCCTCAATTAGGTCCATGGGGTTATGGGAACATAGATAAGAAGGACCTGTCTCACCAGGAACAGTGTTTTTCCCACCATAATAGACATTACCATGCCAGATATATATGTTTACTTGGGTCAAGATATCAAGTATGTATCGGGCACCTCATCATGAAGGACACATTTTTTGCCAAGAGGTAGCAGACTGAAGGTGCCAATGTTGACAAATCCTGGGACATCTCCATCCCATCTCTGTAGCACTGCTCTGAGAGCTGTACTTTCTGGTGGGACAGGGCATAGCCAAGGATGAATTGTTTGCAGCAGTAGCGGGAGCGGTGAGAGCAAGGGCCAGGGGCCTACCGGGAGATAAGCTCTTCATTTCGGTAGCGGAGCTGAGTGCAAGCGGTCGAATTGTGCTCTGGGAATGTGAGTGAACTGATATATTTGGGCAGTGGCTAAACCTGAGACACCACACATGCAGTGTCTCCCACCTGCCCTCCTCCTCTGACCAAAGAAAATACTCTGGTGTGTTGATAAGGTAAGTGTTTTTGTTTTTGTTTTGTTTTTTTTAATCATGTGCTGGTAAGTACAGTGATTTGGTACAACTTTTTTTCATTTCATTACTCTAGTATTTGATATTTCAGTAGGGCTAAGTTAAGCTGAGGAGTGAAAATGACAGGAGATCCCAGGCCCATGTTAGGCTCCTCTCTCCACATCTCCCTCCAATGTGGGAGCTCAGGAACGTGGCTGATGTCCCTGACTCCTTCACGTGTGGAAGGGTGTCCAGCTGCAGCTCTTGTTAGACCATATGACGGCTTCGGAGCTGCAGATGGTCTCACTTTGGAGCATCCGCGATGCCGAGGAAGTCGTGGATAGCTTGTTCAGCAAATTGGTCACACTGCAGTTTAGAATTGCTGAGGGAGAAACGGAATGGGTGACAAAAAGGCAGAAAAAAAGGTAGGAAGGCAGTGCAGGTGTCCCCTGCGGTCATCTCCCCCTGAAACAGGTATACCGTTTTGGATACTGTTGGGGGAGATGGCTCACCAGGGGAAGGCAGCAGTAGCCAGGCTCATGGCACCGTGGCTGGCTCTGCTGTACAGAAGTGTGGGAAAAAGAGTGGAAAGGCTATAGCCATAGGGGATTCGATTGTAAGGGGAGTAGATAGGCAGTTCTGTGGTGGAATACAAGACTCCTGGACAGTATGTTTCCTCCCAGGTGCAGGACATTCTGAAGGGGGAGGGTGAACAGCCAGTTGTCATGGTGCATGTAGGCACCAATGATGTGGGTAAGCTTGGGATGAGGCCCCACAAGCAGAATTTAGGGAGTTTGAAGCCAAGTTAAAAAATAGGATCTCAGAGTTAGTAATCTCAGGATTGGTACAAGTGCCATGCGCGAGTCAGAGCAGAAATGAAAGAATAGGCAGGATAAATGAATGGCTTGAGAGATGGTGCAGGAGGGAGGGGTTCAGATTTTTGGGACATTGGGACTGGTTCTGGGGCAGGTGGGACTATTACAAATCGGATGGTTTATACCTGGGCAGGACTAGAACCAATGTTCTGGGGCTGCTTTTGCTAACGCTGTTGGGGAGGGTTTAAACTAATGTAGCCAGGGGATGGGAACCAAATGAGGAGGTTAGTGGACAATAAGGAGGTAGTAAGTAAAGCCTGTAAGGAACCAGGTCCTCATCCGCCTAGCCGAACTCATCCTCATCCTCAACAACTTCTCTTTCAATTCCTCCCACTTCCTACAGACAAACGGGGTGGCCATGGGTACTCACATAGGCCCAAGCTATGCCTGCCTCTTTATAGGTTACGTGGAACAGTCCCTCTTCCACACCTACACTGGCCCCAAACCCCACCTCTTCCTCCGTTACATTGATGACTGTATCGGCGCCGCCTCTTGCTCCCAAGAGGAGCTCGATCAGTTCATCCACTTCACAACACCTTCCACCCCAAACTTCAAGTTCACATGGGCCATCTCCAACACATCCCTCACCTTCCTGGACCTCTCTGTCTCCATCTCAGGCAACCACTTAGAAACCTACCCCCACAGCTACCTAGAATACACCACCTCCCACCCCTCCTCCTGCAAAAATTCCATTCGCTGTTCCCAATTCCTTCACCTCTGCCGCATCTGCTCCCAGGATGAGGCATTCCACTCCCGCACATCCCAGATGTCCCCATTCTTCCAGGACCACAACTTTCCTCCCGCAGTGGTCGAGAACGCCCTCTACCGTGTCTCCCGCATTTCCCGCAACACATCCCTCACACCCTCTCCCTGCAATAACCACCCAAAGAGAATCCCCCTCATCCTCACATACCACCCCACCAACCTCTGGATACAACGCATCATCCTCCAACACTTCTGTCGTCTACAATCCGACCCAACCACAATAGACATTTTTCCATCCCCACCCTTGTCTGCCTTCCAGAGAGATCACTCTCTCCGGGACTCCCTTGTCCGCTCCACACTGCCCTCCAACCCCACCACACCCGGCACTTTCCCCTGCAACTGCAGGAAGTGCTACATTTGCCCCCACACCTCCTCCCTCATCCCCATCCCAAGCCAGAAGAAGACTTTCCACATCAAGCAGATGTTTAACTGCACATCTGTTAATGTTGAATACTGCATCCACTGTACCCGTTGTGGCTCCCTCTACATTGGGGAAACCAAGCGGAAGCTTGGGGACCACTTTGCAGAACACATACGCTGGGTTCACAACAAACAACTGCACCTCCCAGTCGTGAACCATTTTAACTCCCCCTCCCATTCCTTAGACGATATGTCCATCCTGGGCCTCCTGCAGTGCCACAATGATGCCACCCGAAGGTTGCAGGGACAGCAACTCATATTCCGCTTGGGAACTCTGCAGCCCAATGGTATCAATGTGGATTTCACAAGCTTCAAAATCTCCCCTCCCCCCACCGCAACCTAAAACCAGCCCAGCTCATCCCCACCTCCCTAACTTGTTCTTCCTTTCACCTATCCCCTCATCCCACCTCAAGCCACATCTCCATTTCCTACCTACCAAACTCATCCCGCCTCCTTGACCTGTCCATCCGACCCGGACTGACCTATCCCCTCCCTACCTCCCCACCTATGCTCTCCTCTCCACCTACCTTCTCCTCTATCCATCTTTCGTCCGCCTCCCCCTCTCTCCCTATTTATTTTGAAAACCCTCTCCCCATTCCCCTTTTCTGATGAAGGGTCTAGGCCCGAAACGTCAGCTTTTGTGCTCCTGAGATGCTGCTTGGCCTGTTGTGTTCATCCAGCCTCACACATTGTTATCAAGGAACTAGATAATGAAGTCAGTGTGACTAAGGGGAAGAGTAGGCAGAGGGCAGATGATGAACGCAAAGGACAGGTGGTCTGAGGTGCATTTGTTTTAATGCAAGAAGTGTAGTAGGTAAAGCAGATGAACTTAGGGCTTAGTAGCTGGATTAGTGCCTGGGAGTAAGATGTTATTGCTATTACTGAGACTTGGGTGAGGGAAGGGCAAGATTCGCAAATAAATATCCCAGGATATAGATGCTTCAGGCGGGATAGAGAGGGAGGTAAAAGGGGTGGAGTAGTTGCATCACTGGTCATAGAGGATATCACAGCTGTGCTGAAGGAGGCCACTATGGAGGACTTGAGCAGTGAGGCAATATGGGCAGAGCTCAGAAGTGTGCGATAACAATGTTGGGGCTGTTCTGCAGGCCTTCGAACAGCCAGTGTGAGATAGAGGTACCAACATGTCGACAGATTATGCAAAGATGTAGGAGCAACAGGGTGGTGGTTTTGGGAGATTTTAAGTTTCCCAAC
The DNA here is from genome assembly GCF_030684315.1 of Stegostoma tigrinum. Taxonomy (NCBI): domain Eukaryota; kingdom Metazoa; phylum Chordata; class Chondrichthyes; order Orectolobiformes; family Stegostomatidae; genus Stegostoma; species Stegostoma tigrinum. The sequence goes on along the minus strand of NC_081370.1, from coordinate 55,807,589 downwards.
ATTGACTGGGATTAACTTAGTTTTAGGGGTCAAGATGGAGCAGAATTTGTAAGGAGCATCCAGGAGAATATTCTACAGCAGTATGTAAATAGTCGGGCAACTTTGGGGAAGGGCCATACTAGACCTGGTATTGGGGAATGAGCCCGCCCAGGTCGTTGAACTTTCAGGATAGGATTACTTTGGGAATAGTGATCATAATTCTCTAAGCTTTAGAATACTGATGGACAAAGATGAGAGTGGTCCTAAAGGAAGAGTGCTGAATGGGGGAAGGCCAACTATAGCAAAATTTGGCAAAAGCTGGGGGATGCAGATTGGGAGCAGCTGTCTGAGGGTAAATCCACATTTGATATGTGGGAGGCTTTAAAAGAGAGGTTGATTAGAGTGTAGGACAGACATGTCCCTGTGAAAATGAGGGATAGAAAGGACAAGATTAGGGAGCCATGGATGACAAGTGAAATTGTGAGACTAACAAAGAGGAGAAAAGAAACATAGATCAGGTCTAGGCGACTGAAGACAGACGAAGCTTTGGAAGGATATTGAGAAAGAAGGACCAATCTGAAATGAGGAATTAAGAGAGCTAAACGGGGTCATGAAATATCTTCAGGAAACAGGGTTAAGGAAAATGCCAAAGCCTTTTATTCATACATAAGGAACAAGAGGGTAACTAGAGAAAGGGTTAGCCCGCTCAAGGACAAAGGAGGGAAGTTATGCGAGGAGTCAGTAAAAATGAGTGAGATTCTTAATGAGTACTTTGCATCGGTATTCATAGAGGAAAGGGACATGACGGATGTTGCGGTTAGGAATAGATGTTTGATTACTCCAGGTCAAGTTGGTATAAGGAGGTGGGGTAGTGTTGGGTACTCTGAAAGGCATTAGGGTCGCCAAGTCCCCAGGTCCAGATGGGATCTGTCCCAGGTTACTGAGAGAAGCAAGAGAAGAAATAGCTGGAGCATTAACAGATATCTTTGCAGCATCCTTGAGCACAGGTGAGGTACTGAAGGACTGGAGAATTGTTAATGTAGTTCCCCTTTTAAGTAGGGTAGCAAGGACAATCCAGGTAATTATTGACTGGTGAGCCTGATGTCAGTGGTGGGGAAGCTGCTGGAGAAGATACTGAGGAATAGGATCTATTTATATTTGGAAGAAAATGGGCTTATTTGAGATAGGCAGCATGGTTTTGTGCAGGGAAGGTCATGTCTTGCTAACTTGATAGGATTCTTTGAGGAAGTGACAAAGTTGATAGATGAGGGAAGGGCTGTTGATGTCATACATATGGACTTCAGTAAGGCATTTGATAAGGTTCCCCATGGCAGGCTGACGGAGAAAGTGAAGTCGCATGGGGCCCAAGGTGTACTAGCTCGATGGATAGAAAACTTGCTTGGCAACAGGACACAGAGAGTTGTAGTGGAAGAGAGTTTCTCAAAATGGAGAACTGTGACCAGTAGTGCTCCACAGGGACCTGTGGTGGGACCACTGTTGTTTGTGATATACATAAATAGTCTGGAGGAAGGTGTAGATGGTTTGATTAGCAAGTTTGCAGATGACACTAAGATTGGTGGAGTAGCAGATAGTGAAGGGGACTGTCGGAGAATGCAGCAGAATATAGATAGATTGGAGAGTTGAGCGGAGAAATGGCAGATGGAGTTCAATACAGGCAAATGCAAGGTGATGCATTTTGGAAGATCCAATTCAAGAGCGAACTCTGCGGTAAATGGGAAAACCCTGGGGACAATTGCTACACCAAAAGATCTGGGTGTTCAGGTCCATTGTACCCTGAAGGTGGCAATGCAGATGGATAGAGTAGAAGGCATAAGGCATGCTTTCATTCATCGGACGGGGTATTGAACACAAGAGTTGGCAGGTCACGTTACAGCTGTATGGGATTTTGGTTCAACCACATTTGGAATACTGTGTACAGTTCTGGTCACCACATTACCGAAAGGATGTTGATGCTTTGGACAGGGTGCAGAGCAGGTTCACCAGGATGTTGCCTGGTATGGAGGACACTAGCTATGAAGAGATGTTGAGTAGACTAGATTATTTACATTCGTAAGATGGAAGTAGAGGGGGGGTCCTGCTTGAGGCCTCCAAAATTATGAGAAGTATAGACAGGGTGGATCGCAAGAAGCTTTTTCCCAGAATGGGGATCTCAGTTATTAGGGGTCATGATTTCAAGGTGAGAGGGGAAAATTTTAAGGGAGATATGAGTGGAATGTTCTTTACGCAGAGGGTGGTGGATGCCTGGAACGCATTGCCAGTGGAGGTGGTAGAGGTGGGCGCGATAGCGTCATTTAAGATGTATCTGGACAGATACATGGAGATACATGGAGGATACATGGCAGGGAGCAGAAGGATACAGATCCTTGGAAAAGGATTTAGGGCAGGTTTAAATAGAGGATCTGGATCGGCACATGCTTGGAGGGCCAAGGGCCTGTTCCTCTGCTGTAATTTTCTTTGTTCTTTGTTCTTTGATGTTGATGGTGGTGTCTGTAACATTATCTGTCATGTCAGGCTGGTTTACTGGTCCATAGAGAACTCTCCCAATTTTGGCACTAGTCCCAGGAATTGATAAGATGGACTTTGCAGAGTCAACAGGACTCAGTTTTCTGTTGTCGTTTCTAGTATCTGTGTCAATGTCAGGAGGTCAGATCTATGGCATTCATTTTCCGAAGTTTTTGAGTGGCTAGATACAGTTGAGTGGCTTTTTTAATCGCCTGGAATCACATAGAGGTCAGACCAGGTGTGGATGGCAGATTTCCTCTCCTTGAAGACATTAATGAGGCATATATAGAAGTTGCTAGAGAATCTCAACTGCTCTGACATTCCTCCCACAGTCCAAAGATGTGCAGGTTCAGTGGATTGGCCACGCTAAATTTCCCATAGAGTTCAGGGATGTGTAGATTAGGTGGGTTACAGGGGGATGTGTCTGGGTGGGATCCTCTGAGGTTCGGTGTGGACTTGTTGAACCGAATGGCCTGTTGCCACACTGTAGGGATTCTATGATTCTATGACATCATCTGTGCAGAGAAAGCAGATTTTATGGCTTGAGTTCAATGACCTTTCTTCAGAACTTCTAATTCTATTTCTATCTCCACAGGTGCTGAGTTTCTCTAACAATGTCTGTTTGGTTTCAAATTTTCAGAAACCGCAGTTCTTTATTTTGTTTGATTGAAGCAGATTTCTTTTTTGTATGACAATGGTGACACAGTCGCCTTTAGACTTCTTCAGTTCAAGATTTTGAAAATACAAATTTTGCCTCATCTGTTTTCATTACATGATCCCAGGGCAGTATTCGTGCCCCTGAATTACTCGTCCAGTGACAGTATAATTCAAGGAATGGTCACTGGGCCTGAAATGTTAACTCTGATCTCTCTCCACAGGTGCTGCCAGACCAGCTGAGCTTTTCCAGCAATTTCTGGGTTTTTTTATTTGTCCAGGACACAAATGCCTCATTGGACATTCAAATTAGCTGCTTTCCTCCTCAGGATAGGCAGCCAAACTAATCCCATGGCCAGGAAGTAGATTCATCACTGATCCCTGTTGCTGTTGTGAAAATAACCACCCCATGCAATTTATTCCCACCACATGCGGACCAGTGAAATTCTTCATCCATGTCTATCTGGTCACCTGCAGTAGGCATCAGTAAAACATTACATGTCTGGTACTGTTAGCAAATACTAATGAAGATGGTCTGCTTGATTCTACAGAGCATACTTGTCAAGTTGGCCTGGATCAAGTAGACAAGAAAAATTCATTCTTTTCATGGAGTCGTCAATGCCATACAGCATAGATTTGAAAGAAGGAATGGAGTGGATCTGGGGGAGATATTTTTATTAATCTAACGTCAGCGAGTCTCCCCCCAACAGGAAGTAGAGGCAGAAACAAATTGCATTTTGAAAAAAAAACACTTCTGTGATTACAGAGTTGTAACTATTTGGTGGTGGATCAGGAGCTAGAAAGTGAGAAGTGGATTGTATTCATTTTTCAGGCAGCATTGATTCCTTGAATGTTGGAAAACTTTATACATTTCTATGTTAGACCAAGTGATCTGATTTCTCATTGTGGAGAAAAATATTGATTGGTGGGATTGGGAAAATAGCAAATCTGTCATCTTGTTTTTTCTGGATGTAGGATGGTAATTTGATCATTTTGAGAAAGAGAATGAATTTCTTGTGTCAGAAATATGAAGTTAATAAAAGTTGACGAGGAGGTAAAAGTGTGACTGGGTCAGCTTTGAGTACCGTACATTAATCAGTAAACTATTAATCAGTAGACTGTGTTCAGCCAGCTTTTTTTAAAATAGATTGTTACAAATTAGTCTGAAAACTGTTAACCTATTCACTGAAGAATACCACATTGCTTAGTTCAGATGCCATTTGAATATGTAGTAGGATACCATGATTAATGTTATAAGGTAAAAAGTAATTAAACATAAAACCAGGCCACTTCTTCGTGCTGAATTTTATATTCCAAGTCAGCATCTTCCCATCCTAGTTCATATTACACTATCATAAAGTAACGTAAAATGATATAAAACATAATATATTAACTTGTATTCTTTTAAGATGAAAGAAAAATATTGTGGATGCTGGAAATCGAAAATAAACGCAGAGAATGCTGGGCCAGCTCGGCATTACCTGTGGTGGGAGAAACTGAGTTAATGTTTCAAGTCCGTTATGACATTTTCTCAGAGCTCCACCATAGTAGGCTCAAATGTTAACTCCATTTCTCTGTCCACGCGCACACACACACACACACCTATTGAGTTACTTCAGTATTTTCTGGTTTTATATCTTTTAATATCATTTTTCTGAATTCTTCCATGGAATGTGGTTTTGTTGGCAAGGCTGTCATTTATTGTCTGCCTCGACTGCTCCTTGAACTCAATGGTTTACTTGGCCATTTCAGAGGGCAGGAGTTAATCGTCACTCTCATTACTATGGGTCTGGAGTCATGTGTAGGCCAGAGCAGCTAAGGGAATAAGATTTTGCTTCTTCATAGGCATTGGTGAACCAGATGGATTTTTACAATAATCGATGATAGCTGTCATGAGCATGATATTTGAGGGTAGCTACACATCCCAGAACTAAGTTTAATTCCTCTAGCTGTTAAGGGAATATTTGAATACTAGTCCATTGATTGAACGTTATCTTCAGCCTCTGGATTATAGTCCAGTGACATTACTGATAGGGCACTATTTTCCTGCCATTTGTGATGTGTTGCAATAATGGAAGAATCACAAAATAGATGTGGTTTCTGTCAATTAGATTCTACTGCTGATGTACTTATTGATTCAGTGGCATGTGTCGTTCAGTAAGTAGTCTGGTTATCTCATTGTTCATTATTTTGACATTTTGTCTTTCCTCAGATAGTGATGGCTAGCATGAGGGGACATAGCTTTAAATTGAGGAGTGATAGATATAGGAAAGAAATCAGTGGCAGGTTCTTTACACAGAGAGTAGTAAGAGCGTGGAACGCCCTGCCTGCAACAGTAGCAGACTCACCAACTTTAAGGACATTTAAATGGTCATTGGATAAACATATGGATAATAATGGAATAGCGTAGGTTAGATGGGCTTCAGTTTGGTTTCACAGGTCGGCACAGCATTGAGGACCGAAAGGCCTGTACTGCGCTGTAATGTTCTATGTTCTATGTACTATTCAGGCTTTGAGTAATGCTGAACAAAATGGTCAAATTTTGGAGAAGATTTTCAGCTTGACCTCTATCAGGGCAATTCCCGATGCAAAGGGAAACAGTATATTTTACTGCATTGGAAGAAAATGCTGATTCATTGGCATATAGATTTGGATCACAAGGGGCATTACAATAAAGAAAGCATCAGGCCTGTAGATTGAATAAACTCTATGTCCCTTTGGCTGTTCATAACTGGAAAGATGTTCATTTGCTCGCAACAAGTCCATGCTGGCAAAACTCAAAACTGAATGTCCAACATGAGAAGTGATTCCACAGTCAGACAGCATTTGTTGAATAATCCTGAATACCAAACAATTTAAGATTATCACTTGGGCTCACAGTGTGGCACAGTTTTATACATACTGAAGGCCACCTATATTAATGCATAAGGCACTGCTCCTTACAGACAGAAAGAACATGTACAAACATTGACTTAAGAAAACAATCATATACCATTATATATCCCGGAAATAATTGCATCAGTTTATAATCTGGACACAATATATGTGCCTTTTGCATTTGCATTCTACTGTCTTTCAGTGAACATACAATGACACAACAATAAACAGATTAACTATTTTCCCATTCATACTGCTTGCTTGTATAATAATGTAAAATTACAAAAATGTGGTTGTCCAACGCTCAACATCTGTGGTTTATTTTAGAAACATCACTCATGGGATGTGCTCCTCCAGCTCCACGCCTTGTTATTCATGGGATGTGCTCCTCCAGCTGCACACTGTGTTATTCATCAGATGTGGGCGTTGCTGGATGCCAACATTTTATGCCCATCCCTTGTTGCCCTTGGGAAGGTAGTGGTGATCTGAATTCTTGAAACACTGCAGCCCATGCACTGCACGTAGACATACAAGACCCTCAGGGAGGGAATTCCCAGGATTTCAACTCAGTGACATTGACGGAATGGTGATATATTTCCAAATCAGGATAGTGGGCGCCTTAGAAAAGAACTTGAAGGTGGTGCTGTTCCTATCCTTCTGCCACTCTTGTCCATCTGGATAGCAATGATTGTGAGTTTGGAAGATTCTGCTTGAGATGCTTTGGTGCGTTTCTGCAGTGTATCTTGTAAATGGTACAGATTGCTGCTACTGAGTGGGATGGTGGAGGGAGGGATTATTTTTTGGATGTGGTGATAATCAAGCTGTTACTTTGTCCTGAACTGTGTCAGGTTTCTTTAGTGTTGCCAGAATTGCATACATCCAGGAAATTTGGGAGAACTGTGAAGTGTCACAGAGATCAGTGCTGGCTATCAACAATATTGTGTAGTATATACAATATCATAACTAAATTACTGACACTACAAAGATTGGTAGGAAAGCAAGATGTGAGAGGACACAAAGCATCTGCAGAGGATAAAGAGGTGAAGTGAGTGGGAACAAATTATTAGATGAAATATAATGCCACATTAGATTTGGTACTGAGTAATGAGCCTGACCAGGTGTTAGATTTGGAAGTAGGTGAGCACTTTGGTGATAGCGATAACAATTCTGTTATGTTTACCTTAGTGATGGAAATGGATAGGTGTATACCACTGGGCAAGAGTTATAGCTGGGGGAAAGGCAATTACGATGAGATTAGGCAAGATTTAGGGAGCAGAGGATGGGGAAGGAAACTGCAGGGGATGCGCACATTGGAAATGTGGAGCTTATTCAAGGAAAAGATCCTGTGTGTCCTAGATAAGTATGTACCTGTCAGGCAGGGAGGAAGCTGTAGAGTGCGGGAGCTGTGGTTTACGAAGGAGGTGGAATCTCTGGTCAAGAGGAAGAAGAAGGCGTATGTTAGGATGAGATGTGAAGGCTCAGTTAGGGCACTTGAGGGCTACGAGGTAGCCCGGAAAGACCTAAAGAGAGAGCTCAGAAGAGCCAGGAGAAGACATGAGAAGTTGTTGGCGGATAGGATCAGGGTAAACCCTAAGGCTTTCTAGAGGTATTTAAGGAATAAAAGAATGACGAAAGTAAGATTAGGCCCAATCAAGGATAGTAGTGGTAAGTTGTGTGTGTAGTCAGATGAGATAGGGGAAGCGCTAAATGAATATTTTTCAACAGTATTCACTCTAGAAAACGACTATGTTGTCGAGGAGAATACTGAGATACAGGCTATTAGACTAGGTGGGATTGAGGTTCACAAGGAAGAGGTATTAGAAATCCTACAGAGTGTGAAGATAGATAAGTCCCCTGGACCGGATGGGATTTATCCTCAGATCCTCTGGGAAGCCAGGGAGGAGATTGCCTAGCCTTTGGCATTGATCTTTAACTCGTCATTGTCTACAGGAATAGTGCCAGATGACTGGAGGATAGCAAATGTGGTTCCCCTGTCCCAGAAGGGGAGTAGAGACAACCCTGGTAATTATAGACCAGTAAGCCTTACCTCAGTTGTTGGTAAAGTGTTGGAAAAGGTTATAAGGGATAGGATTTATAATCATCTCAAAAAGAATAAATTGATCAGGGATAGTCAGCACAGTTTTGTGAAGGGAAGGTCGTGTCTCACAAACCTTATTGAGTTCTTTGACAAGGTGACCAAACAGGTACATGAGAGTAAACTGGTTGATGTGGTGTATATGGATTTGAGCAAGGTGTTCGATAAGGTTCCCCACAGTAGGCTACTGTACAAAATGCAGAGGAATGGGATTGTGGGAGACATAGCAGTTTGGATCGGAAATTGGCTTGCTGAAAGAAGACAGAGGGTGGTAGTTGATGGGAAATGTTCATCCTGGAGACCAGTTACTAGTGGTGTACCGCAACGGTCGGTGTTGGGTGTACTGCTGTTTGTCATTTTTATAAATGACCTGGATGAGAGCGTAGAAGGATGGGTTATTAAATTTGCAGACGACACTAAGGTCAGTGGAGTTGTGGATAGTGACGAAGGATGCTATAGGTTGCAGAGAGACATAGATAAGGTCCAGAGCTGGGCTGAGAGGTGGCAAATGGAGTTTAATGCAGACAAGTGTGAATTGATGCACTTTGGTAGGAGTAACTGGAAGGCAAAGTACAGGGCTAATGGTAAGATTCTTAGCAGTGTAGATGAGTAGAGCGATCTCGGTGTCCATGTACACAGATCCTTGAAAGTTGCCATCCAGGTTGACAGGGCTGTAAACAAGGCATACAGTGTTTTAGCTTTTATTAATAGAGGTATCGAGTTCCGGAACCAAGAGATTATGGTGAAGCTGTACAAAACTCTGATGCGGCCGCACTTGGAGTATTGTGTACAGTTCTGGTCACCGCATTATAAGAAGGGTGTGGAAGCTTTGGAAAGGGTGCAGAGGAGAGTTACTAAGATGTTGCCTGGTATAGAGGGAAGGTCTTACGAGGAAAGGCTGAGGGACTTGAGATTGTTTTCACTAGAGAGAAGAAGGTTGAGAGGTGACTTAATTGAAACATATAAAATAATCAGAGGGTTAGATAGAGTGGATAGGGAGAGCCTTTTTCCTAGAATGGTGATGGCGAGCACGAGGGGGCATAGCTTTAAATTGAGGGGTGAAAGATATAGGACAGATGTCAGAGGTAGTTTCTTTACTCAGAGGGTAGTGAGGGAATGGAACGCTTTGCGTGCAACGGCAGTAGATTCGCCAACTTTGGGTACATTTAGGGCATCATTGGATAAGCACATGGACGTACATGGAATAGTGTAGGTTAGATGGGCTTCAGATCAGTATGACAGGTCGGCACAACATCGAGGGCCGAAGGGCCTGTACTGTGCTGTAATGTTCTATGTTCTATGTTCTATGTAAAAGTGAGAGTCTAACTGCCTTACCTTGAAGAATAGAACATCAAAATTTCATGAACATAGAAAGCAATTATAGAATGCTTTGGAAAAGAGAATCTGGTAGGCATTGCATTTGCCAAGAAATGTGCCAGTAGAGCAAGGAATTAGGAAGGCAAATGCAATGCTGGCCTTATTGTTGGGGTGGGCCAGGGTGGAGTGTAGGTGCAGGGAAATATTATTGCAACTGTGTTGAGCATTGGCAAGTTATACTTGTTTGCCTTATTCAGTAAGGTTAATGCTTCTATTGGAGGCAGTTGAGAGAAGGTTCATTGAGTTAATTCTTGGTATGAAGAAAGGATGAGCATGTTGATCCTATATTCATTGGGGTTTAAAATGATAAGAGATCATGTTGAGATATCTAAGATTCTGATGGTTCTTGAAAAGATTAGGTGCTACCCCTCATGTGGGAATCCCAAATCAGGTTCAGAGTTTCAGAGTAAGGGGGCATCTATTTAAGAAGAAAGGAGGAATTCCTTCTCTCCAAGTGTTGCGAATTTTTTGGAATTCTCTACTTAAGAGCAATGGAGCTTGGGTCAATGGATATATTCAAGGCTGATATGGTCAGATGTTTGAACTATTGAGGAGTGACAAGCGATAGGAAAAAGTCTGGAAAGTGGAGTTGAGGCTACGTTTAGATCACCATCATCTTAGTGATTGACAGAGAAGTGTTAAGATTCTCTGTGGCCATTTCCTGCTTCTTATGAGGTGAAAATCTGTTAAACTATCTCCACAATCCAGAATATTAATCCATTCCATATGTTTAACAAAGACATGGCAGCAAACTTCGACTTGCATGTGTAATGCATGTAAAACAACAAAAGGAACTTCACAGAAATATTATAAAGTAAAATAAGGCAGTGAATTGTACAAAGTAATGTTAGAACCAATGAGTGACCAAAGGCACAGGTTGTAAGGAACAAAGATTCACTAACTTGGCATGCTAACTGTTTCACTTTCTGCAGATGTTGAGAATTTGAAACATTTTCCGCTCGTATTGTAGGTAGTTAATACTTTTATTTCTCCTTGATAAGAAAAAGAAACCTTACTCACACACTGTCTAGTTTATTCTGTTGTCCTTAATTTGTAAATGTATCAATTATTTTGTTAAAACAACCGCCATCCATATGGTGAAACTCACACAAATATTGCTTTGCTATGTTTGAAGGTCAGATCTTCAGTTGAATGATTAGGTGGTAGTCTGTTTCTCAGTAACTCAACCTTTTCAGGCACCAGTGTCAAAATGATTCCAAAACAGCACATCACAGTCTTATAACTGCCGTCGATGAAGCATTATGATATATAGCCTGAGGAATTACAAAAAAAATCATTAACCTGTAAATGTCTGTGAAGTATCCTGCTCTAAACCTTCGAACAAACTAGGCTGTTAACATCAAAGTGAAGCTGAAAATTACCTTATGCCCACATTATCCTTTTTTTTGAGTGTTGGGGAATGGCAGCATAGCAGTACTAAATAATTAGAGCATTGGATAAATGTTCTGAGAACATAAATTCAAATCCCACCATAGCAAATGGGGTAATTTAAATTCAATTGTTAACAAAGTTAAAATATAATATTAGTCTAATTAACAATAATTGTAAAATTATTGACAGAATATTTAGCTGATTACATTCTTTAAAGAAAAGTAAAAGATCATAGACCCATTTCAGGGAAGGAAATCTGCCATCCTTGCCCAATCTGGCCCACATGTGTATTCAGCCGAAGAACAGTGTGATTGACTATTAACTGCTCTCTGAAAATCTGCCTGTTACAGCAAACTTTACTGCAGAAAATTTGGATTAAAAAAAACTAGATTGGCATCAACTTGGGTACTGGAAATGATATAAACACACCTTGTCCAATTGACTTTGCAAAGTCCTCCTCACTAACATTTGGGAAATTGTGTCAAAATTGAACAAGTTGTCCAATAGACTAGTCAAGCAAAAGCCTGGCATATTCATTTTCATGGAACCATAAGTTGGAGTTAATGCCCAAGACAGCTTCATTACTGTTGTGTAAGGCCTTTGAACCCTGAAGCAGCCTTGTGATTATGTCACAAAGCTGCTCTACTCGGCATAAAAAGCACAGTATGGGTAGAGTTAATTAGATTGGAAGAAATGTGTGAGGGATTGATGGAGACATATTTGCATAAAATAGTCTTTCAACATTGTAACAGCAATATTACAAGCTGGTATATCTTGGATTATCATATAAAATGTTAACTTGCTTTAATATGCATTAAACAGAATTTTAAAGAAGGCTAAAACTCATGACAGTTCTTGACTTTGTCTTCTCAAATATGAAGTCATGATCCCAAATCTTAGATGAGGGAATAAACCTATATTTCAAAACAATAAGCATGCTTGGGTATAGAGGCATGAAAACATAGAAAACAGGAGCAGAGCTTGGCCTTTCAGCCCTTTGAGTCTGCTCTGCTATTCATTATGATTATGGCTGATCATCCAACTCAATAACCCTGTAAGAAGAGATAATAAGGTATAGAGCTCGATGAAAGCAGCAGGCCAAGCAGCATCAGAGGAGCAGGAAAACTGATGTTTCAGGCCTAGAACTTTCCTCAGAATGTTTTTTTTTTCTGAAGAAAGGTCTAAGCCCGAAACATCAGCTTTCCTGCTCCTCTGATGCTGCTTGGCCTGCTGTGTTCATCCAGCTCTACACCTTGTTATCTCAATAACCCTGTTCCCACTTGCCCCATACTCATGATCGCTTTAGCCTTGAGCACTAAGTCCTGCTCCACCAGCAGGGCAGACACACCAAAGTTGGCAATGTATTTGTATGCAGTCAGGAGAGCGTGGGTGTTGTTACAATCCTCAACATTGACCCCAAAAAAGGGAGTGCAGCATAAATTTACCAGAATGACAAGGATTGAAATAGATAGAGTCCCCATGAACTTGAATCATGCTCTCATAAATTTAGAAGATTGACAGATAGTTCACAATCTTCAAGAATACCAAATTTGGGGGAAAAATTGTCAGCATTTATATTATTAAGATCACTGCGCTAATTGGAATAAATGTTTCGATGGAGAATGTATCAATTAATTATGGTTTACCTATATATGCCAGGCTTTGTTTAAACTTTAACCTTATCAAGTTGACTTTGATTTGATCCAGGCATTGCCCTGAGAATTAGGACAGTGAATAGTTTTTTACCTGCTTTGTTGAATTGTGTGTGTACATTTCCTTGCTGTCCGCAAAGGGAGTGGCCCTGCAAATTAATAAATATATTGTCTAGCGTATGCAACTATACCACATCATGAGCGCAATCCTAAATTGACAGTCAGCATAATTCCTAGCACACTCAGGATTATTCAGCACATTACCCAAATGCAGAAGCACCTGTAAAGTTAAACACCATGTTATAAGTTCTTTAAGTGTGTGCTCATTAGAAATAATCAATACCGTGCTAGCTGTGAAGAACTGAGGAGATATGTTGCCGGTTATGATCTGCCAGCCTCTGGGACAGCTGATGAACTGTCAGTCATCAGTAATTGGTGAATTCTCAATGTTAATGCCTGTATCACTCAGAATACACTTCCAGATCAGTCAGCACTCTTTTCTCATACAGTTCAAATGTTGATGTTCCCTTTAAAATTGGTATTCTTGCAAATTGTCCTGATTCATGCAAGGTGAAATATTTCAAGAAAATGTGTCAAGTAACAGTCCCGGTCCCGTGCTTTCAATGGCCAGTCGAGCTTAACATTGTCCAGGAGGGTTTTCTAGAGCAATGTGTATGTAGTCCAACTCGGGAAAGGGCCATACTGGACCTGGTGATGGGGAATGAACCCGGCCAGGTGGTTGATATTACAGTAGGGGACTACTTTGGAAATAGCGACCACAATTCCGTAAGTTTTACAATACTCATGGACAAGGATAGACGTGGTCCTAAAGGAAGAGTACTAAACTGGGGGAAGGCCGGCTATACCAAGATTCGGCAGGATCTGAGGAACGTAGATTGGGAGAAACTGTTTGAAGGTAAATCCACATTTGATATGTGGGAGGCTTTTAAGGAGATGTTGATTAGCGTGCAGGAGAGACATGTTTCTGTGAAAATGAGGAATAGAAAAGGCAAGATTAGGGAGCCATGGATGACAGGTGAAATTGTGAGACTAGCCAAGAGAAAAAAGGAAGCATACATGAGGTCTAGGCGACTGAAGACAGACGAAGCTTTTCAAGAATATCGGGAATGTAGAGCGAATCTGAAAAAAGGAATTAAGAGGGCTAAGAGAGGACATGAGATATTGCTGGCAAACATGGTTAAGGAAAATCCCAAAGCCTTTTATTCATATACAAAGCGCAAGAGGGTAACTCGAGAAAGGATTGGCTCACTTAACGACAAATAAGGAAAGTTATGCGCTGAGTGAGAGAAAATTGGTGACATTCTTAACCAGTACTTTGCATTGGTATTCGCCATGGAGAGGGACATGATGGATGTTGAGGTTAGGGATAGATGTTTGCTTACGCTAGGTCAAGTTGACATAAGGAAGGAGGAAGTGTTAGGTATCCTAAAAGACATTAAGATGGACAAGTCCCCAGGTCCGGATGGGATCTATCCCAGGTTGCTGAGGGAAGCGAGAGAGGAAATAGCCAGGGTCCTAACAGATATCTTTGCACTGTCCTTAGACACGGGTGACTGGAGACTTGCTAATGTTGTCCCCTTGTTTAAAAAGGGCAGCAAGAATAATCCAGGTAATTATCGACCGGTGAACCTGACGTCAGTGGTAGGGAAGCTACTGGAGAAGATACTGAGGGGTAGGATCTATTCCCATTTGGAAGAAAATGGGCTTATCATTGATAGGCAACATGGTTTTGTACAGGGAAGGTCATGTCTTACCAACTTAATAGAATTCTTTGAGGACGTGACAAAGTTGATTGATGTGGGAAAGGCTGTAGATGTCATATACATGGACTTCAGTTAGGCGTTTGATAAGGTTCCCCATGGCAGGCTGTCGGAGAAAGTGAAGTCACATGGGGCCCAGTGTGTGCTAGCTAGATGGATTAAAAACTGGCTGGGCAACAGGAGGCAGAGGGTAGTAGTAGAAGACAGTTTCTCAAATTGGAGACCTGTCACCAGTGGTGTTCCACAGGGATCTGTGCTGGGACCACTGTTGTTTGTGATATATGTAAATGATCTGGAGGAAGGTGTAGGTGGTCTGATCAGCAAGTTTGCTGATGACACTAAGATTGGTGGAGTAGCTGATAGTGAAGGGGACTGTCAAAAATTACAGCAGAATATAGATAGACTGGAGAGTTGGGCAGATAAATGGCAGATGGAGTTCAATCCGGGCAAATGCAGTTTGGAAGATCAAATTCAAGGGCGAACTATACAGTAAATGGAAAAGTCCGAGGGAAAATTGATGAACAGAGAGATCTGGGTGTTCAGGTCCATTGTTCCCTGAAGGTGACAACGCAGGACAATAGGGTGGTCAAGAAGGCATATGGCATGCTTTCCTTCATTGGACGGGGTATTGAGTACAAGAGTTGGCAGGTCATGTTGCAGTTGTATAGGACTTTGGTTCAGCCACATTTGGAGTACTGTGTACAGTTCTGGTCGCCACATTACCAAAAGGATGTGGATGCTTTGGAGAGGGTGCAGAGGAGGTTCACCAGGATGTTGCCTGGTATGTAGGGTGCTAGCTATGAAGAGAGGTTGAGCAGATTAGGATTATTTTCATTAGAAAGACGGAAATTGAGGGGGGGACCTGATTGAGGTCTACAAAATCATGAGGGGTATAGACAGGGTGGATCGCAAAAAGCTTTTTCCCAGAGTGGGGGACTCAATTACTAGGGGTCATGAGTTCAAAGTGAGTGGAGGAAAGTTTAAGGGAGATATATGTGGAAAGTTCTTTACACAGAGGGTGGTGGGCGCCTGGAACGCGTTGCCAGTGGAGGTGGTAGACGCAGACATGTTAGCATCTTTTAAGATATATTTGGACAGGTGCATGGATGGGCAGGGAGCAAATGGACACAGACCGTTAGAAAATAGATGACAGGTTAGACAGAGGATCTTGATCGGCGCAGGCTTGGAGGGCCGAAGGGCCTGTTCCTGTGCTGTAGGTTTCTTTGTTTCTTCTTTGTTTCTTTGAAATTATATGTTTTTGGTTTATTCCAGTATTGACTATACAGAAGAATATGCAGTGGCTAAAGTAGACCTACTGTAGCATTCAAACCTATCTCTTGATGTGATTTGCCTTCTGATAAACAATTCATGCATGGATCGTGAAGTAATCATGTAGTCACGGTCTAATCCAATTAATAAACATGTTCTGAAACAGTTCTGTCCGTATATTGCTTTTGTCGTCAGACTCTAATTGATCCAGGACACCAAATAATCTTGCCTCACCATTCAGTTTGGAGTTATCAGCAAATTAAGAAATTGCTTAACCTATTCAAATTATATGTATAGGTTGTGGACCTATCATTGACTTGTGGTAACCCACTTGTAACAGCCTGCCACCCCAAGAATATCTCCATTGATTCCCACACTCTGCTTTCTGTCTATTAACCCATTCCTAATCTGTCCTAGCACATGTCCCTCAATCCCACCTGCTTTAATTTTATTTAACAATGTCCTGTGTAGGATTGTATCATAATCCTTCTGAAAATCCAAATGTACCACATCCACTGCTTCTCCTTGACTATGCTACAAGTAACCTCTTCAAAAAGCTCCAACAAGATTTTCAAACATGATTTCCCCTTCATAAATCCACATTGATTCTAGGACTTCTGCCAATATTTTCGAAATGGTCAGTTATCACATCCTTTACAATAAATTGTAACATTTTCTTCCAAACTAACCGTTAATTCTCCCCGTTCCTAAATAGTGATGGTTATATTTGACATCTTCCAGACAACAGCAGACTTTCCAGATTTAAAGAATTGTGAAAGATGGCCAATTATGCATTTGCCATATGTATTCACATTCATCCCTTTTTCTACATCGTCTCTGATAAATTGACCAATAAGTGTTCCCATTGCCACCTGGATGGCATGATTTTGCCTCTGTTAAACCTGATATTAATTTTAACGTTGTTTGGGTCTTCAAGCACTTTCCAGGTCTTTCCTGGATTATTCTGATTGTCAGAGGAAAGGCAAAAAGGACCATAAGGTGTGTAGGAACTGAGAGAGCTGATTCAGCCCAGTTAGAACTGGCATGGATTTGGTTCTGGGGAGAGATGTATCCCAAAAATCAGGTTGTCTCTGCTCCCAGGAGATGAGTGAAGGCTATAAGAGCATAAGATGGGGGAACAAAAGTAGGCCATTCAGCTCATCAAGCCTGCTCTGATAATTGTTAAGAACAAAAACAAAGTTGCTAGAAAAGCTCAGCAGGTCTGGCAACATCTGTGAAGGAGAAAACAGAGTTAACGTTTTGGGTCCAGTGACCCTTCCTCAGAATGGCTGATAATTGTTAATTCTACTTTCCCAAAGCCTTGATTTCCATAACAATTAAAAACTTGTATATCTCATCCTTGAATATTCATATCAACTCAACCTCTACAGTCTTATTTGGTAAAGAATTTCACAGATTAACTATCCTTTGAGAAAAAAAGAAGCCTCCTCATTTCTGTTTTATTATAGTCAAACTCTTAATCTGAGATATTACCCTCTGGTCCTAGACACCACAACAAAAGGACATCCCCACCTCTCTGTACCTATCGTATTAAATCCCCTAAGAATGCTGTATGTTTTAGTAAGATCATGGCTAATTCAACTGAAAAAACTGAGTGCAGCCCCACCCCATTCACCTTTTCGTCATAAAACAATCCCTCCATTCCTGGGATCAATTTAGTGAACCTTTTCTGGACTGCCTCCAATGCCAATGTATCTTTCTTTGGGTAAGGGTGGGCAAAAATATTCACAGTATTCCAGCTGTGATCTGACAGATTGGCAGGACTTCCCTAACCTAACCCTTGTCCTTGTGCTCTAGAAGTCCTGCCTTAACATTTCCTTCCCTAAAACTCTCTACCCTCGTTAAGGTTCATGAATATTGGCGAAAAAATATACATGTTGTGAAAACTTTTCAGCTTCACTTTCAACACCAGGACAAATAAAACAATGTCAAATTCAATTTAAGTTTATTAAATGTTATGTACATTCATAGGCAGGGAGCCGTTCTCTGCAAACACAAGTTGAACAAATGTTTGGTCCTTGTGAAAAAACAAAAGGACTGAGGATGCTGTAAATCAGGGCCAAAAACAGAAGTTGCTGGAAAAGCTCAGCAGGCCTGGTAGTAGTTCTGAGGAAGGGTCACTGGACCCGAAACATTAACTTTGATTTTTCTTCACAGGTGCTGCCTGACCTACTAACTTTTCCAGTTATGTCTGTTTTTGGTCAATCCTAGTGTCTTGTTTGAATTCCTTGGGTGTGAAATCTATTGTTCTCGATTGCTTTTTCTATGACAATGATTTGGTCAATCAGATTCAAGTTGTTGACCAATCAGCATCATTATTCCCTGTAGTATACATCCTGGCAATTATTTAAAATGTGGTATTCTTCCATTTTCCCTAATGGTTGCACAACGAAAACCCTGGGCAATATATCTCTCTTTTCAGAAATATTCAGGCTCTATATACAAAATGATCATTTTAAGATGGCCCTTAATTTGTTAATTAACTTTACCCTGTTAGTGCTATTAGTATCACTGCTGTCAAGAACGTTTTTGTGGGATGCTACTATGTTAAAGACACTATGCATTGAGATACAGTTAGTGATAGGGACTTCAGTGTCACTGTAACCTTCAGAGAGTTAGAGAGTGATAGAGTCATAGAGAAATACAGCACAGAACCAAACCTTTCTGTCCAACTTATACTGCTGACCAAATATCCTAAATTAATTGAGTTTCACTTAACAACATTTGGCCCATATTCCTCCAAACTTTCCTATTCATGAACCCACCCAGATGCCTTTTAAATATTGAAATGTATCAGCCTCCACCTTTGGCAGCTCATTCCATAAGAGGCATAACAATGTTGCCCTTCTTCATCCCTTTCACCTTAGACCTATGCCCTCTAGTTATGGGCTCCCCTACCCTGGGAAAAAGACCTTGGCGACTCACCCTACCTATGCCCCTCATGATTTTATAAAACCTCTATAAGGTCATCCCCAGCTTCTGATGAGCCAGGGAAAATAGCCCCAGCCTATTCAGCTTCTCCCCATAGGTGAAACCCTCCGACCCTGGCAAAATACTTATAGATCTTTTCTGCACCCTTTCAAGTTTAACAACATATTTCCTAGAGTTCTGAAGCTGCATCTTCAAAAATACATTTTGTAACATTTTAGTTTGGAGCTGTCAATGTTGGAGTGTTGGATATACATGCAACTAAACCATATCCCATTGCTGTACCTGACAAGGTTTCTTTGACAGTACCATCCAAACCAGAGACCTTTACGCTCAGATGTAACACAGCAACTGGGAGATGGGAACATGAAAATCTATTCAACAAAACAATATGACTACATGCAGTAATGTTAACCCTACAATAAATCTCTTATTAAAATTGTTCCAAAATTGTTTTTATTTTGCCAAATATTTTTGGGGGGTGAAGTTTCCTATCAGCTTCCTTGAAATTACACGATACAGCTAATTGTCACATACACTGTTTTATTAATTGATTGAACCAGGAAGAAAGGAACATTTCACTATGTCATGGGATGCCATTGTTTTAGCAAATGTGAGCAAACTGATTTTCGCACATTAGCAAGGAACAAAGAGCGGCTAACGTATTCATTTTAAGATGACTGAGCAAGGGAACAGCAAGTCTTATTTATGTTTGGGCCTGAAATGAAATAGCTCATGACAGAGTGCTCTGGGGAATGTTCTCCTGTGATGCATGTGTTCTTTTACAATTACTGCTTTAGTATCCTCATCGCCATTGTGAAAACCTGCAGAGCGAGACATTACAAAGGATTATACCTTCAACAGTGCACCTGCTACCACAGGGCTCAGCAATAAATTTTACATATTATTTCAAAGTCTACCTTTTCTAAGTGCCTGCTGTTGACCTTGCCAGCTGCTCAACTTTATTACAACACATTATCACAACTTTTTGGCACAGGAACCCAAACGTTTAACCCTATGCATGACCGCCAGTCCTCAATGCAGGTGTCGAACCCTTAACTTCCTCTTCTGGATAAAATCGTTAAGCTCTGTTTTATTTTCCTCATAGTGATTGGAATGAGGAGTAGGTGGATCTCACTGACTATGAGATCCTTGACTGAGGTTATTAACATGGGCCAGTCAAGGAGCCCTGGTTGACAGATATAAACAGGAGATTGAGGGAGTCTCCTCAGTCTAGGGACTAGCTTTGAGCTAGCTGGTCAGAGTCCATGTACTGCGCACATGTAAATAAAAGGTGATTTGGTGACATGATACCGCCTCTGAGTAGCTATTTCATCCCCAAACTTGAAACCAACCCTCTCTCTTTACAAAGCAAACGCTAGAGAAATTCAACTGTTCTGGTAGCATCTGTAGAGGGAGAGAGGGAGAGAGAAAAACAAGAGTTAAACTGAAATGAGATAACAAAGTGTGGA
Organism: Stegostoma tigrinum; assembly: GCF_030684315.1. NCBI lineage: Eukaryota > Metazoa > Chordata > Chondrichthyes > Orectolobiformes > Stegostomatidae > Stegostoma > Stegostoma tigrinum. Next base: position 55,787,569 of record NC_081370.1, on the reverse strand, counting down.
GTTGGATGAACACAGCAGGCCAAGCAGCATCAGAGGAGACGTTTTGGGCCTAGACCCTTCTTCAGGAAAAGCTTTTTCTGATGAAGGGTCAAGGCCCGAAACGTCAGCTTTTGTGCTCCTAAGATGCTGCTTGGCCTGCTGTGTTCATCCAGCTTCACACATTGTTATCTCAGAGTCTCCAGCATCTGCAGTTCCCATTATTTCTTAAACTGAAATAACTCTTCTTCTGAACTGTTTCAGATTTCTATTGTCTGCAGTGTTTTGCTTTTATCTGAGACCTCTTCTTTTCTGCCGATTGAGATATAACTCATTAAAATAATCTTTTAGCTCCTTGACCAACTGGTCACTATTGGCATGTCAAATCCTTTCAGTGACTGTCACTTTGCTATTTGACTATGAGGATCATCATACAGCTGAGCTTCATGTTAAATATGCACCTGATGTCTTCACCCACAGAATGCTGCAAAACAGGCAGGAATGAATGAAATCCCCTGGATGAATTCTCTTTCCTTCATCCTGAATAGTGGTTTGCTCTTCCCATTGCTACCTCATTCTAACCTGAAATTAATGAACACGGTATCGATTGAAGGAAGAAATTTGTATCCTTCTAGTTTACTGAATCAGATCACTGAGTCATCATGGAGCCTGTGTTTAAATGCAACAGTAAGGTAGTTGTGACACAGACATTTGTCCCTAACCTAAACCAAAGATATTTCACCATATTTCAACCTTTTTCAGTAAAGCCACGAAGAATTCAAACTGGCGTGAGACAGCAAAAAGATTAAAGAGTGCTGTCAAGCTCAATTCTGCACAAAGTAATGTTTCAGTGAAAAAAAACGACTCATCATGCCAGCAACAATAGCATAAAGGGGAACTTGAAGTCAGAGATGTTGGCCCATAATTTCCAACAGCCAGTTGTTATTCCAGTGTAGATGGGAGCTATGCATGTGAACCTTGTGGAATCCCCACCCTTCCCTGTAGGACTGGGCACCCACCTTCCTGTGACTCAATGGCCTCCAGGAACCTGACATCATCACCCCAAACCCGCATCCCAGGGTTCTTACATCCTCCTCAATCAGAGACTTAACACCCACACCCACAGACATGACATCACCCTGAATCCAGCACTGACACTACCCTGCCCATTCTTGCCCCCAACCCCTTTCACTGAGGTTCTTGACCCAATAGCCCATTCCCACTCTGTAACCAAACCACCTACTCCCCATGGAGATAACCTCCACCCCTTGTGCCATCATCAGACTGAGCATAACAAAACCTTCAATACACCGACCTACTCACCCAACTCAACATCGCCAACTCTGCCAATTACCAATCTGACAGCACCCCTGCCCCCGACAGGCCCACCAACCACTACTCAACGAGTCCTGACTCAACAACCCCTCCCCTAAACATAACACTACTTACCATCCTGAAGAAAAGCCCTGACCCGAAACGCCGTCTTTCCTGCTCCTCTGATGCTGCCTGGCATGCTGTGTTCCTCCACATTGTGTTATCTACTACTTACTTTGCCATCTTACACCCTGGATCTCTACTCAGTTGGCAGCCTACCTATCTCCTACTTGGAATTCTACCCACCTAATATCCTACCCAGCTGGCACTCTACTTACCTTGCACCCTAATCCCTACTCATCTACTTCCGTACTTATCTGGCTTTCAATTTCCTATCCATCTAGCATTGTGCTTCTGTCATACTGCACCCTTCTTCACTCACAATCTTCTTTGCTGACAATCTTCTTATCTGGCAACCTATTCACTCTACTCCTTATTCATCTGATTTCCTACTCCTGACTTTGTGCACTGTCTCCAGCTTGCACCAATCTGAGTTGGCATCCTACTTACTTGTACACAGACTGGTAGTAACATCTCCATATTTCCAAGGGAGATCGGAGCAGAATTGCCACTTGGAAATGCAGAGCTCCTTTCTTTCATAAAAATGAACGGCCAGAGTTGCATTCGTGTGACCTTACTACTCCTCTACAAAACTGGCCTCTCGTCTTATGCCACACAATCAGTGTGTCAAGACATAGTGAGGGTAAACTTGCAAGTAATATCAAGATAGGCAGCAAGATCTTCTTTTAGTATATAAAATAGTTGAGGGCAGAGTGAACATCAGCTCCTACTGCCTAAGGGAGTGTGAGAACAAGAATATAGTCATACTAATGGGTAACCAGGAAATGGCAGAGCTGTTGAATAATGTCAGTCTTTATAGTAGAAGATGCTAACAGCATTCCAAAAATACTAAGTAAGCAAGGAGGAAAAGGAGAAAAAGAAATACATTAACTACCTTTAAAGAAAGAAAGATTAGGAAGAGCTAAAGATAAGTCATTGGGGATCTCGCATAAAAATAGAGAAGCCTTGCTAAAAAATATACAAGGCACTAGTCAGGCCATAGCTACAATGCCAGGAACAGTTTGGGTCTCTCATCTAAGGAACAATATATTGGCATCGAGGCAGCCCAGAGAAGGTTCACTAGATTGACCTTTGGGTGTGGAGGGATTTTCTTTTGAGGAGAGTTGAGGACATTGGGTTTACATTTATTGGAGTGTGGAAGACTGACAGACAATCTTTATGAAACATATGTTAACAGTGGACTCTTTAGGGTAGATACTGAGAGGTTGTTTCCCCTTGTGGGGACAACGAGGACCAAACAGAATATTTTCCGAGAGAAAGTTGGCCTACTTAGGATAGAGATGAGGAGGAATTTCATCTTTCAGAAGGTCTGAATCTAAGGAATTCTTCATCACAGAGGGCTCTGTTGAATTGGATCATTAAGTATATTCAGGGGTGAAGCAGACAGATTCTTACGCAGTAAGGTAATTGAGCAGAATGGGAAAAGGTAAGATTGTGGAATGTCAAATCAATTTTGATCTCATTGGATGTGGCACAGCCTCAAAAGTTCAAATGAGACACTTCTACTCCTACATCTAATGGTTTTACAAAGTCACATTGTCTCAGAGGAATCTAGGGCTGCTCGCTCATTAGTGAGAGATAGTGGTGGTGAGTTAACCTGAGGGTCAACACACTTCAAGTGAGAGATGAGGTTGTGAATGTAGGTCCTTCAAGATCACTTCAATTAGTGCCAGAAATGAACCCACATGGTTGGTGTGACTCTGCATCAGCCATCAAACTAACCATCCAACAACCAATCATTAATGGTCTTGTAGATGCATGGAAACACTATCATCTGCTATGTCCCCTCTAAGCCACTCATTGTCCTTACTTGGAGTAATATCATCAAAACTTCACTGTAGCTGGGTTAAAATCCTGGAACTGCTTTCCTAACAGTTCCTTGGCTGTGGCCTATGAACTGCAATAGTTCAAGAACACAGCTCACCATCACCTTCTCCAGAGGACTTAGGAATGGGCAATGAATGCTGACATGGCCGGAGACATCCATGTTCAATGAATTAATAATAAAAAGAAAGCAAGGTAAAAGAAAGTGTGCACTGGCGAGGGAGGGCAATGGCAAGATTTGTGATTAGTTTCCATCTTTTTTGATGATGTTCTCCATGGTGTTGACAGGTCACTTCTCCTACTTAATACAACAGTCAAGTTTTGTTGTTTCAGATGTATGCACCAACTCTTGGGCAGTACATTTAGAGACACCTACAATATATTTGATGTCCTTCCTTGTTCCTTACTATCGCTTGATGAAATATACAGCACGTATTCTTGAGTGGAACGCACACCGCGCAGTATCTGTGGTCTTGAAAAGTTTGCAGTAATTAAATACTTCTAGATACCATTTCAAGAGCCGAAAAGGGAGAATCTTGCGTGCTGAATTTGTACAGAAACACAGTGGATGTGGCTGCAGCAGTCTGAGGGAATCTCAAGGTGGTGGCTCAGTGGTTAGCACTGCTGTCTCATAGCACCAGGGACCGGGTTTGATTCCACCCTCGCTTGACTATCTGTGTGGAGTTTGCACATTCTCCCCGTGTCTGCTTTGGGTGCTCTGGTTTCCTCCCACAGTCCAAAGATTGGCAGGCTAGGTGGATTGGCGAGGTTAAATTGCCCCTAGTGTTCAGGGATGTGTAGATTAGGTGGGTTAAAAGGTGATGGGTCTGGGTTGGATGGTCCGACGATCGGTGTGGACTTGTTGGGCTGAAGGGCCTGTTTCCACACTGTGGGGATTCTATGGTGATTTTATGACAGTGAAGGAGTTCCACATTTCACACTACTCTTTATTTTGCCAATGCTGACATTAGGATAAAAGCCTTCAAAAGCTGAAGTTAACATATATGAATTCTAATGTAGCATTTTTAGATGAAGTTTTCCTGTAATCACCACAAGGAATGTGATCCTGTGTCAGGCTCTGTAACCAATCTTATGGCCAAGCAATCTCTCGTTATCTTTCTTCAGCTACCTCCCACCATGTTTTAAGTCATTTGCTTCATGTTCTGCCAATTTATGCTCAAATGTATGCTCACAGACGGTAGCAGTGAGTGCTCAAGGAGAATATAGGTGCACATGTTTTACAGCGTGTGTCGGTACAACACCCACATTCCTTTTACTCCATAACTTACCTGCACGCTGTCAATCATCAGGGTTTCTTTTTCTATAGCTAGCATAACTAAGATTTCAGGGTAAACAATCCATCAACCCTGTTCTCATTGCCCACCTTTCTGTCTAAACCAAAGATTACACTCTAATTTAATAAACATTCTCACATATAAACATTAAACCATTCCTTTACATCTCTCACCAACTCCCACCTTCTACTGCTTAGTGTTATCTCAGCAAATTATTTACATTCTCACCGTCTACTCTTAAAGTCTTAACATCACACGTTAATGATAGTAGGAACTGCAGATGCTGGAGAATCTGAGGTAACAAGGTGTAGAGCTGGATGAACACAGCAGGCCAAACAGCATCAGAGGAGCAGGAAAGCTGACTTTTAGGGCCTAGACCCTTCGGCAGAAAATTTCTGAAAAAGGGCCTAGGCCTGAAACATCAGCTTTCCTGCTCCTCTGATGCTGCTTGGCCTGCTGTGATCATCCAGCTCTATATCTTGTTACATCACAAGTTGAGTCTGTTCATGCCTTCATGATACTTCCTGATCAACTTGTCACTATTTCTAGTTAAGGGATAATACTTTGCACCTAGATTGAGTGAATGGGTACAAAGATAGTTTCAACATCCCATGCGCTATAATACCTCTCTGATGAAGGGTCCAGGCCTGAAACGTCAGCTTTTGTGCTCCTGAGATGCTGCTGGGCCTGCTGTGTTCATCCAGCCTCACATTTTATTATCTTGGATTCTCCAGCATCTGTAATTCCCATTATCACCGCTATAATACTGTCATGAGTCTTTCCTTGTGACTGTAATAGCATCAGAGCCTTTATGTTTCTCCTGAAGACCTAATGAGAAAATACAGGCATGGTTATGTTTGCTCGATAATTTTGTTTTCAGCCTGGTGGCCTCTTATTCACATCTTTTGTCAAAGTAACAATGTGGTGGCATCTTTGCTCATTGTACCATCTGGAAGGTTGGTCTCTTTGAATTTTTTTCCGCTTTACCTCACCCAGTCACGATCTTTTAAGATTATGGTGAGTCTGAGCTGGTGCTGTAATTAATGAAATTGAGCATTTTACCCATTAGCAACTTTACCAGTGAAAGTCCATTGTTTAATAGTGATAAAACATATAGAACATAGAACATTACAGCACAGTACAGGCCCTTCGGCCCTCGATGTTGTGCCGACCTGTCATACCGTTCTCAAGCCCAACTAACCTACACTATTCCATGTACGTCCATATGCTTGTCCAATGACAACTTAAATATACCTAAAGTTAGCGAATCTACTACCGTTGCAGGCAAAGCGTTCCATTCCCTCACTACCCTCTGAGTAAAGAAACTACCTCTGACATCTGTCCTATATCTTTCACCCCTCAATTTAAAGCTATGCCCCCTCGTGCTCGCCGTCACCATTCTAGGAAAAATGCTCTCCCTATCCACCCTATCTAGCCCTCTGATTATTTTATATCTTTCAATTAAGTCACCTCTCAACCTTCTTCTCTCTAATGAAAACAGCCTCAAGTCCCTCAGCCTTTCCTTGTAATCCCTTCCCTCCATACCAGGCAACATCCTAGTAAATCTCCTTTGCACCCTTTCCAAAGCTTCCACATCCTTCTTATAATGCGGTGACCAGAACTGTACACAATATTCCAAGTGCGGCCGCACCAGAGTTTTGTACAGCTTCACCATAACCTCTTGGTTCCGGAACTCGATCCCTCTAAGAATAAAAGCTTAAACATTGTGTGCCTTCTTAACAGCCCTGTCAACCTGGGTGGCAACTTTCAAGGATCTGTGTACATGGACACCGAGATCTCTCTACTCATCTACACTACTAAGAATCTTACCATTATTCCTGTACTTTGCCTTCCAGTTACTCCTACCAAAGTGCACCACCTCACACTTGTCTGCATTAAACTCCATTTGCCACCTCTCAGCCCAGCTCTGCAGCTTATCTATGTCTCTCTGCAACCTAATTTACTAACCAATCCTTCTACGCCCTCATCCAGGTCATTTATAAAAATGACAAACAGCAGTAGACCCAACACCGACCCTTGCGGTACACCACTAGTAACTGGTCTCCAGGATGAACATTTCCCATCAACTACCACCCTCTGTCTTCTTACAGCAAGCCAATTTCTGATCCAAACTGCTATATCTCCCACAATTCCATTCCTCCGCAATTTGCACAATAGCCTATTGTGGGGAACCTTATCGAACGCCTTGCTGAAATACATATACACCACATCAGCCGGTTTACTCTCATCTACCTGTTTGGTCACCTTCCCAAAGAACTCAATAAGGTTTGTGAGGCTCAACTTTCCCTTCGCAAAACCGTGCTGACTATCCCTAGTCAATTTATTCTTTTTGAGATGATTATAAATCCTATCCCTTGTAACCTTTTCCAACACTTTACCAACAACTGAGGTAAGGCTCACTGGTCTATAATTACCAGGGTTGTCTCTACTCCCCTTCTTGAACAGGGGAACCACATTTGCTATCCCCCAGTCATCTGGCACTATTCCTGTAGACAATGACGAGTTAAAAATCAATGCCAAAGGTTCAGCAATCTCCTCCCTGGCTTCCCAGAGGATCCGAGGATAAAACCCATCTGGCCCAGGGGACATATCTATCTTCGTCTTCTGAAGGATTTCTAATAACTCTTCGGTGTGAACCTCCATCCCACCTAGTCTAGTAGCCTGTATCTCAGTATTCTCCTCGACAACATAGTTGTTTTCTAGAGTGAATACTGTTGAAAAATATTCATTTAGCGCTTCCCCTATCTCATCTGACTCCACACACAACTTACCACTACAATCCTTGATTGGGCCTAATGTTACTTTCGTCATTATTTTATTCCTTAAATACCTATAGAAAGCCTTAGGGTTTACCCTGATCCTATCCGCCAACAACTTCTCATGTCTCCTCCTGGCTCTTCTGAGCTCTCTCTTTAGGTCTTTCCGGGCTACCTCGTAGCCCTCAAGTGCCCTAACTGAGCCTTCACATCTCATCCTAACATAAGCATTCTTCTCCCTCTTGACCAGAGATTCCACCTCCTTTGTAAACCACAGCTCCCGCACTCTACAGCTTCCTCCCTGCCTGACAGGTACATGCTTATCTAGGACACACAGGAGCTTTTCCTTGAATAAGTTCCACATTTCTAATGTGTCCATCCCCTGCAGTTTCCTTCCCCATCCTATGCTCCCTAAATCTTGCCTAATCTCATCGTAATTGCCTTTCCCCCAGCTATAACTCTTGCCCAGTGGTATACACCTATCCCTTTCCATCACTAAAGTAAACATCACAGAATTGTGATCGCTATCACCAAAGTGCTCACCTACTTCCAAATCTAACACCTGGCCGGGCTCATTACCCAGTACCAAATCTAATGTGGCTTCGCCCCCTTTTTGGCCTGTCTACATACTGTGTAAGGAAGCCCTCCTGCACACTCTGGACAAAAACTGGCCCATCTATAGTACTCGAATTATAGTGTTCCCAGTCAATATCTGGAAAGTTGAAGTCCCCCATGACAACTACCCTGTCTCTCTCACTCCTATCGAGAATCATCTTTGCTATCCTTTCCTCTGACATCAAAGCTACATTTTTATTGTGTATTGTAAGCAGTTTCATAATTTTTAATAAATTTAACACACTGTGGAGCTGCGGGAGCACAGCAGGCCAGTTTTTCTTCGGAATAGTTTTTAAGCCTCTTTTCACTCCTCCATTAGCTTGTGGATGGATTGGCAAACTGATTACATGATGAAATTCACATTCTTGAGCAAATTGTCTGAAATGCTCATTCAGTGAGAGTATTATTCAATTCTGCTTTGGCTGGAATACAATGTGTGAAGAAAAATATATTCTCAAACCTTTCCCATAGCTTTTGCTGCATTGGTGTGGAGACTGCTAATCTCTAAGCAACAAGAGTAGGAGTAATCGCCTCCAACCTTGAGAAAAATATACTCCTTCTGAAAGCAGAGAGGTAAGCGTCAAATAGAAATGGAAATTGCTAAAAAAACTCAGCAGGACTGACAACATCTATGGAGACAAAGCAGAGTTAATCTTTCAGGTTTTGAAGAATAGTCGCTGGACTCAATCTCATTAACTCTTTTACTCACAGTTCTTCACTGAAGCTGCCAGACCTGCTGAATTTCTCCAGCAATTTCTGTTTGAGTTTCAGATTTCCAGCGTCTCCAGTTCTACGTTTTAATTTAGATGTTAATCTCATTTTGCATGCACCTGGACAGGAATGTTGATACTGACTGTTGTACTCATGCTCTGGCATTAGTTACGAGCAGATGACTATCATGGACCCCTTGGAGAGCTTCCCTCCTCTCTTCACTCATAGCTTTCGGGATCACTGGTCTGCTATTGAAGACCAGAAACTCATTCATCATTGAAGACTGGAAGCTTATCCATCATCAAAGGCCAGAGGCTAATCCAACATTGGAGACTGGAAACTTAATGACCAGTGATGACCTTGAAGACCAGATATTTATCCATCATTGAAAATTGGAAGCTTGTCCACCAATGAAGACCAGAATCTCATTCATCATTGAAGATCAGAAGCCATCGATTATCGTCAAGTGTGCATCATGTTGTTCAGCAACTGATCGCTTGGGAAATAAATAGGCCTGCCAAGGTGGCACTGTATCATGTCCTGAATACATACTGCACCTTTCAATTTCTTTGCTCTAGTCTCTTTGAATTTGGTCCTCAACCTGGTAGAGATTTTGTTCATGTTTAAGCAAGTGTCTCTACCTCAAAGAGGAGCATCAAACCTTGCTTTGCAAGCTATTCAGTGTTTGCTCCTGACAGAATTTTGGCACAATTGCCAACTTGCGTTATTGCATTGGCTTACTAAAGCTGTAGGTTACATCACATTTCCCTGCTGGCCTTTCTGGTTTCATTAATATGCTCTGTCTTTGGGTCTACAAGTTTTGTGATCTGGCCCATGACTTCAAGTTATATTTCTTATGGTCCTATTAATTTAAACTTGGATGCCTGAATTTCAACTTCTTTAAAATATGTGAAGTGTTTCTTAAAACTGTCAGTCCACCAACTTCTGTGTTGACCTTATATTCCATTCAGGACATCTTGTCTTCAAGACATATCAACCAGAAATCCCCATTGTAATTTTTATTTAGCTTAAGATTTCTTCAATATCAACTTTCAATTTCCTGTATTTTGTAATTATTGGAAATATGCTCCATCTTTCATAGATTTATAAGCCGTGGTTGTTACAGAACAAAAATAGGCCTTTCAGCTCATTGAGTCTATGCTAGCTGAAAACAACTACCTAGCTATTCTAATCCCAAATCTTTACATGGAAATTTGGATTTGCAAACTTGCTTAAACTGCCCTTAAACACCATAAAGAAAGTACTTATTTCACTGTAATGGACATGCAGCCAATTGATAAAGTTTTTTGGCACCACCGCCGGATGTTTCTTTGATGTTTCGCCTTACTATTATGTTATCTGCTATTGGCCCACTGGTGTCCCACATTGGCCTGTTGTTTTTGTGCCTGGACCTGTAAACCCAAAGCGCCCTTCAAACTGAGGCTTTCAGTGTTTAAATTGTTGCCCTTGATGTGGACCATTACTATTTCTCACTGACTGAGAAAGAGCTAGCAGCATGGGAGTCAATGCAGTTGCATTTGCCAGTTCATGTTCTAATTAGGCTATAAAAAATAGGAGCTGAAGTAGATCATTCAGCCCATCATGTCTGCTTGGCCATTCAGTGAGACTCAGGAAGTAAATCTTTCTTTTGCTTTTGACTACTTTGTGAAGATAAGCTTCATACACAAATCAAATATGCATGTTTTCTCCTGCATATTTCAAATATGTAGGAATCAGTTATCTAAACAGCTGCCACCATGTTTTGGATTTATTCTTGTCCTTTTCTATGTAAGTTGTGCTGAACTAGAGTTAGAGATAATGGGAACTGCAGATGCTGGAGAATCCGAGATAACAAAGTGTGGAGCTGGATGAACACAGCAGGCCAAGCAGCATCTTAGGAGCACAAAAGCTGACGTTTCGGGCCTAGACCCTTCCCCAAATGGAAAATGAGGTGCCACTTCAATGCACCACCTTGCTCCCTGGCCAACGTCTCTGTCTCTGGTTTGCTACAGTGATCCAATGAAACCCAGCGCACGCTGGAGGAACAACACCTCATTTTCTACTTGGGGACCCTGCAGCCCTCCGGACTCAATATTGAGCTCAATAATTTTAGGGCTTAAACTCTCCCATGTCCCAGCCCCCCCACCCCACACACCAGGCCTTGTTACCACATAGCCTGCCATTGCACACCCACTGTTGTTAGTCACTAACAGTCCCCATTAACAACTATCCACCCTCCCAGCCTGATCGTTAGCAACTCCTTTGTCTGTCCAACTGTCTTTCTTTCCTTTTGGGCTCTATCCTATCATTTACCCCCTCCCCCACCCACCTCCCTACTTTCTGCATTTAAACAGACGTTTTCGCAGCCACCACTAGTTCTGAGGGAGGGTCGCCGGACCCGAAGTATTAACTCTATTTTCTCCTTCACAGATGCTGCCAGACCCGCCGAGCTTTTCAAGCAGCTTTGTTTTTGTTCCTGATTTGCAGCATCCGCAGTTCTTTTGGTTTTTAGTACTTTACTCTCTGGGCAATTTGGACCATGTTCTGGAGTAAAACCTTCTTTAAGTATTTTCTATACACTTGGCACTGATAGCTCGTACCAGCAACATGTCCAGCCCATTCCTTGTATGTTATTATCCCCAACCATCCCTTACTCACAATCTCATTATCCCATTGACCCCACACCGCAACAATAAGAGTGAGAATCTGACTGCCATAATTTCAACAGAAAACTTTTTGAACCACAGGTCCACACCAACCTTCCTTCAAATGCGCAGAATGGAATGAGGACAGGAACAGTCTGCTCAATGTTCAACATCACCTCCTGCAATATCAATACTTCTGCTTTAACATTTTCATTCTCTTATTCAAACAAGGTCTCACATTCCTCTGTGACTCTTCATAGAACGTTACAGCGCAGTACAGGCCCTTCGGCCCTCGATGTTGTGCCGACCTGTCATACCGATCTCAAGCCCATCTAACCTACACTATTCCATGTACATCCATATGTTTGTCCAATGATGACTTAAATGTACCTAAAGTTGGCGAATCTACTACCGCTGCAGGCAAAGTGTTCCATTCTCTTACTACTCTCTGAGTAAAGAAACTACCTCTGGCATCTGTCCTACATCTTTCACCCCTCAATTTAAAGCTATGCCCCCTCGTGCTCGCCGTCACCATCCTAGGAAAAAGGCTCTCCCTATCCACCCTATCTAACCCTCTGATTATTTTTCTTCAGGCACACAATTCTCTAAAAATCTGTGTTTCTCAAGTTCTAGCCTCTGACAAATCCTTAGTTTACATCACTTCATAGTTGAGGCTAAAATGTCAGTTGCCTAAGCTTCTACATTTTGGTATTCCTTCACCAAATTGCAGCAATTCTTCATAGAACGTTACAGCGCAGTACAGGCCCTTCGGCCCTCGATGTTGTGCCGACCTGTCATACCGATCTCAAGCCCATCTAACCTACACTATTCCATGTACATCCATATGTTTGTCCAATGATGACTTAAATGTACCTAAAGTTGGCGAATCTACTACCGCTGCAGGCAAAGTGTTCCATTCTCTTACTACTCTCTGAGTAAAGAAACTACCTCTGGCATCTGTCCTACATCTTTCACCCCTCAATTTAAAGCTATGCCCCCTCGTGCTCGCCGTCACCATCCTAGGAAAAAGGCTCTCCCTATCCACCCTATCTAACCCTCTGATTATTTTTCTTCAGGCACACAATTCTCTAAAAATCTGTGTTTCTCAAGTTCTAGCCTCTGACAAATCCTTAGTTTACATCACTTCATAGTTGAGGCTAAAATGTCAGTTGCCTAAGCTTCTACATTTTGGTATTCCTTCACCAAATTGCAGCAATTCTTCATAGAACGTTACAGCGCAGTACAGGCCCTTCGGCCCTCGATGTTGTGCCGACCTGTCATACCGATCTCAAGCCCATCTAACCTACACTATTCCATGTACATCCATATGTTTGTCCAATGATGACTTAAATGTACCTAAAGTTGGCGAATCTACTACCGCTGCAGGCAAAGTGTTCCATTCTCTTACTACTCTCTGAGTAAAGAAACTACCTCTGGCATCTGTCCTACATCTTTCACCCCTCAATTTAAAGCTATGCCCCCTCGTGCTCGCCGTCACCATCCTAGGAAAAAGGCTCTCCCTATCCACCCTATCTAACCCTCTGATTATTTTTCTTCAGGCACACAATTCTCTAAAAATCTGTGTTTCTCAAGTTCTAGCCTCTGACAAATCCTTAGTTTACATCACTTCATAGTTGAGGCTAAAATGTCAGTTGCCTAAGCTTCTACATTTTGGTATTCCTTCACCAAATTGCAGCAATTCTCCTTCATTCCTCCTTCATGTAGAGAAAGGAGAGTGAGCATTTCATAAAGGTCATTGGACCTGAAACATTACCTCTGCCTTCTCTCCACAGATGCTGCCAGACCTGCTAGGCTTTCCAGCAGAGTCATAGAAATAAATAGGACTGATACAGACCCTTCCATCCAACTCATCCATTCACACCAGATATCCTAAATTAATCTAGTTCCATTTGCCAGCATTTGGTCCAAATCCCTCTTAACCCTTTCTATTCATGTATCCATCCAGACTACTTTTAAATGTTATAACTGTACCAGCATCCTTCACTTCCTCTGGCTGCACAGAAGATCACTCCTCAGCCTCCAATGCTCCAGACAAAATATCCCCAGCCTATTCAGCCTCTCCCTATTGCTTAAACCCTCCAACCCTGGCAACATCCTTGTTAATCTTTTCTGAATCCTTTCAACTTTAACAATATCTTGCTAAGTAATTGTTGTTTTTGTTTTAGATTTCCAGCATCTGCAGTCCTTTGTTTGTTTTTCTACCCTTCATTCTTTACCCCTTCAAGCCATTCCAATCTTTTGACCAAATTTCTGCTCACTTGTCCTAACATTCCTTGATATGGTCAGCACCAGAATTTGTTTGAAAATTCTTCAGGGCAGGATTTCGGAACACTTTACTTTGCGAAGCCTTTTTATTCAAAGCCCCTACATGAATTTCTACCAAACATGTTCATGGGTGCAGTTTGTAAATATTGTTGGGGATGGAAAAGAGGTGACCAATAATAAATTTTACAGCCTGCTCATGTTATTCACATTAAATGCCAGCAAACGGTCGTCATGGCTGAATTAGATTGAAGCATCTGTTTCTGTGTGCACATCTCTATGGCTCTATAAGAGCCCAAAACCAGCAGACTTCCTGATTGTCCATTAGCAAAATGTTTTCTTTCCTAGAGAAATTTTTGCTTATAAGTTGCTGGGAATGGCAGTCAATGAGACCTTCGAATGATATTTTGTCTTCAAGCATCAGAAGCAACGATCAAAAAAGTATTGTCTATAATAGTAGTGAAATAAAGTACCTCACTGTTGGTGCTGTCTGACATTTCTATCTTAAATTGCTGTCAACACTTTTTATTTCTTAATTGAAAATATACCTGGCAATTCACGCAGTGGCTCCCAAGAGCTAAATCCCACTAGTCTTCAACTGGCAGCATGTGGGGCTGCTGGTGACCTTCATTTCCCATGACAATTCAGCAACTTAACTTGTGTGAGTTGTATTAGAAGGACTACGTGATGAAAATTCAGTTGCGTCCACCTTCAGTGTACCCTGTCTGTGGCAGTCTGAACTTATTGTTATCTCGCTGAATGAGATATTTCCAAAAAGAAATGCACATTTACAAAGCTGCTTTTTGTTAACTCTGAAGAAATGTGTTCAATTACCTTCTTTGTTTTAATTTAAATTAAATACAAACTGATGATAGTTATATATTTTTCAAGCAGAGCGGGCATTGTAATTTGCTGAAGGCATTCAATTCAGAATAATAGAAGCCTGCATAACGCATAGAACTGGATCATTCTTTCCTCTATACATAATCTATTTCTTTTCAAGCCTTAAATTACAGATAAAAGCTTTCTGATGTATATTCTTTCCAGAAGCATTCTTCCCTGAGCTGTCATGAATGCTAACTGTTAATGAATGATTGGGCTATGCTAAAGAAAAGTGAAAAGAAGCAAATCCAGGCAATTGTTCTCTGCTTTATTGCTGATGGATAAAGTCAGAGCACAAGCCAATGCGTGATTGTACTGAGAATCATTAACCATTTGTTGCATCCAAGGCTAAAATCCTCATCCTTGCAAAACATGGCCACATGTGAAATATTTGCACACTGATTGTAACTAGCTCATGAGGACAAGGCTGTGCATAGCTTACAATTCCTGCAAAATATCCCATTCAAGACATCAAAGATATACCTTTCATATCCAAAGTGCAAGTGTATCTTTACTAATAAATCTTTACCCTGTCTCAAGTTGCCATTGAGTCATTGAACTTATTTGAATAGGCTTCAGTAATCTAATTTGAACAAGCCCTGAGGTTACAAGCCAAATGGAGCTCCAGTCTAGAGATAGTAAGAGCTGTAGATGCTGGAGTCTGAGATAACACAGTGTGGAGTTGGAGGAACACAGCAGGCCAGGCAGCATCAGATGAGCAGGAAAGCTGACGTTTCGGGTTGGGACCGTTGTTCAGAAATGGGGAAGGGGAAGCCAGCGCTGATGTAAATGGAGAGAGGAGGGGTGGGACTGGGGAAGGTAGGTGGGGTGGTGACAGGTGAGTGCAGGTAGGGATTAGTGGGGATTGGGCAATGAGGTGGGAGGAGCAGATATGTGGGAGAGAAGATGGGCAGGTTGTGCCAGGTCAAGGAGGTGGGGATGAGAGGGAAAAATAGTCATTGGATGAGGCCAGGGTTAAGGATACTTTAAAGCTGCTGAAATCCATGTCTAGACCATTGGGCTGAATATGTGGAATATGAGGTGCTACTCCTCCAGTTTCTGGAAGGCATCATTGTAGCACCAGAGGATGCCCAGGATGGCCATGGCACACAGAGAGTGGGAAGGGGAGTTAAAATGGTTGGCGACCGGAAGGTATTGTCATTTGTTGCAAACAGATCGCAGGCATTCTACAAAGCCACCTCCGAGCCTCTGCTTTGTCTCACCGATGCAGAGGAGGCCACATTGGGAGCAACGGATAAAGCAGATCAAGTTGATAGATGTGCAGATGAACCTCTATTTAATGTGGAATGTTTGTTTTGTGCCGTGAGTGAAGATGAGGGGGAGATGTAGGGACAGGTGTAGCACTTGCTGTGATTGCGAGGAAAGGTGCGGGGGCTGGTGAGCTTAGTGGGGAGTGTGGATCAGACGAGGTAGTTTATACAGAAGGTAGATAGGGAAGGAAATATGTCTCTGTTTGTGGGGTCGGTTTGGGGGTGGCGGAAGTAGTGGAGAACGATACGGAGGTTAGTGGAGTGATATGTGAGGACAAGGGGAATTCTGTCTTTGTTTTTGTTGGGCTGAGGGGGTTTTAGGGCAAAGGTGTTGGAAACGCATGAGATGTGGTTGAGGGAATTTTTGATCACAAGAGAGGGGGGTGGTTACGACCCTTGAAGTAGCAGGATGTCTGGGAATGGAATGCTCCAACTTGGGATCAGATGCGGTGGAGGCGGAGGAACTGGGAGTAGGGGATTGCATTCTTGTGGGATAGTGGATGAGAGTAGGTGTAGTCTAGGTAGCTGTGGGAGTCAGTGGGCTTGAAATAGATATCAGTGTGAGGCAGTTAACAGAGTTGGAGACAGAGAGGCCCAGGAAGGAGAGAGAGGTATCAGAGATGGTCCAGGTGAACTTGAGGTTGTGGTGGAAGGTGTTGGTGAAGTGGATGAACTGCTCGAGATCCTTGTGGGAGGACGAGGCAGTGCCGTTTTAGACATCGATATAACAGAGGAAGAGGTGAGGGATGGGGCCAGGTTAGCTACAGAAGACGGATTGTTCCACGTAACCTACAAAGAGGCAGGCATAGCTTGGGTCCATGCAGGTACCCATGGCCACTCCCGATGTCTGTACGAAGTGGGAGGAATTGAAAGAGAAGTTGTTAAGGGTGAGGACGAGTTTGGCTAAGTGGATAAGGGTATCGGTGAAGTGCGACTGGCTGGGCCTGCGGGACAGGAAGAAGCGGAGGGCTTTTAGGCCATCTGCATGGGTAATGCAGGTGTATAGGGACTGGATGTCCAGAGTGAAGATGCGGTATTGGAGACCAGGGAATTGGAAGCCTTGGAGGAGGTGGAGGGGGTGGGTGGGAAGTTCCTGGGCCAGGGAGGATAAAACAGAGATGAGTTTTGCTGGGGCAGGAGCAGGCAGAGGCAATGGATCGGCTGAGACAGCCAGGTTTGTGGGTTTTGGGAAGGAGATAGAGAGGGGCACTGCGGGGTTGGGGAACGATGAGGTTGGAGGCTGTGGGTGGGAGGTCACGTGAGGTGATGAAGTTATGGATGGTCTGAGAGGTGATGTTTTGGTTGCCAGGGATGTGGTCATGATCAAGGGGGTGGTATGAGGAGGTGTCAGAGAGTTGACGCCTGGCCTCAGCTATGTAAAGGTCAGTGCGCCATACTACAACTGTTCCTCCCTTGTCCACAGATTTTAGAGTGAGATTAGGGTTGGAGCGTAGGGAGCAGACAGCTACACGTTTTGTGGAGGAGAGGTTGGAGGGGTGAGAGGGTTTGAGAGGTTGAGGTGATCGATGTTGTGATGGCAGTTGGGGATGAAGAGGTCGAGGGAGGGTAAGATGTCTTGGGGTGGTGTCCAGGAGGAGGGAGTGTGTTGGAGGTGGGAGAAGGGGTCTGTAGAGGGTGGGTTAGACTCGCTATTAAAGAAATAGGTAGAGAAGCGGAGGCAGCGGAAAAACTGTTCGATGTCCAGGTGTGTATGGAATACACTGACGTGTGGGTGGAAGGGAGTGAAGGTGAGCTCCTTCCTGAGGGCTGACGGTTTTCCCTCAGTGAGGAGAAGGTCTGGGGGGATGGTGAATACCAGGCATGGCTTGGGACTGGGGCTGGGTGTAGAGTTGGAGCTGGCTGTTGGGGCAGTGTTAGTGACATTGTTGGCATCAGCAACATCGACTGTGTGAGCGGTGATGTCTAGTCTACCCATTTTTCAACAAGAGGGTTGCTAACTTCACCCAGTATGCATGGGAGCCCAGTCTTCTCCAATTTCCACCTCAATGGTGTTTTATACTGCACCAGGACGTCTAGAAGCAGGTGGTGATGGCGATAGCAGGCAATGAACAAAGGCATTAAGCAGTTTTCCAGCATCTCCTAGCTATACTAAGACCAGCAGCTATTGGAGATGATCATTGCCCAACATCTGTGTGACACAAATGTTATTTCACACCTATTCAGATTGCCTTCAGCGGCTGGGATGGCCTCTTGATGTCACAGAGAAACGCACAGGTCTGAAGAATTCATACAGAACTTGAGATGTTAACTCAGTTTCTCTCTCTATTGATGCTGCCAGACCCATTGTGTTTCTGCCGCAATCTCTGTGATTGTATCAGGTAACTAAACTTTTGCCTTCTGCCAAGTTATGTCCTCCTGGCTGCCTTTCTGAAAGTTCCAGGCCTGCAGGGAATATTCTGCCCACAGGGATTGCTTATGTTCGCGCGATAGAGGAAAAAAATGTCTTAATTGAGCGAGAACAGTCTCTTGTAGTTAACAAGATCTCATTTACCACATATTGGCAACTAGTTAGTTACATTGACATGGTAAATAGTATTTTGAATTAGCCATGATCCTATTCGATGATGGAGCAGATACAAGAGGCCAAACTACCCACTTCTGTTCCCAATTCTCACGGTCTTTTTGCAAAGGCTTGAGCTGCAGTGGTAATGTCCCTACCTCTGAGCCAGGAGGTCTGGGGCCAAGTCCCACCAGCTCCATACATACACAGTCTGTAAAGACTTTGGGGAGACAACATGTTATGTCTCATTCCTTTGAGATCCCAAGCTCCTCTATCCTCAGATTCATTTGACATCGTCTTTATGGGTGGTGCTAATGGATCTCCTCACAGTTAACCCCTTCAAAACTGTATGCAATAGATAATTCCTTCAGGACCTTTACTGCACTTGATGTTCTATAGTAGAGATATTGACAAAGAATGGAAGAGATGAACACGAAAGGTTAAACAAAAATTATAAAATGCTGCTGCCTCATAATACAAGTGATGACGGTATTTTGTGACAGTATTACATATCTTTCCAGTTAGTAAAGAAAAGAAACCGTGTAATTGTACCGGGAGTATATCAAAATCTTCTGACTTGGTGGTTCAGCGGTTAGCATTGCTACCTCAAGACGCTGGTGTCCCAGGTCCAATTCCACCCTTGGGTGACTGTGTGTGTGGAGTTTAGGACATTCTCCTCACGTCTAAATAGGTTTCCTCCCACAGTCCCAAGAGTGTGCAGATGAGGTGGCTTGGTCATGCTGGATTACCCATAGTGTCCAGGGATGTGTAGGTCAGGTTGACTGGCTATTGGAAATGCAGGGCTACAGGGATAAGGTATGAGGATGTGTCTGAGTGGGATGCTCTTTCGATGCATTCATGTGGACTTGGTGATCTGAAATGCCAATTCCACAATGTAGAGATTCTATAATTCTCTGCCTCACCAGCTCCAACTCCACTGCCCAAATGCATACCCATACTGATATATCCAGGGGCGACATGCCACATTTTAAAGAAGCTACATCTGAGAATTGAGAGGAGCTCTTAGGAAAATCTGGAATGAGATGTATTTTCCAGAAACTAATTTTGAGAAAATACACTTCGTCAACTTCGGGAAAATCAACGCCTTGCCGAATACCCTATCTCAGCCCTAACTTCCATTTCTGCGATCAACCACTGTCTAGCTGCCATCCATCTGAATCAATTAGCAAAGGAGAGATCTGTTTATTGTGTCAAAATGTGGTATTTTGTTGGGGTTTATTTTTTAAATCGATGAAATTTGGAATTGTCCAAATTTTGATCCATCATAATTCATGAGCAGGAACTGTGACCATATGAGACTGTCAAGTTCAAATTTAATTGCTTTTGGCTGCATTGAGTGTCATAGAGTCATTGAGTCAGAGAGGATTACAGCATGGAAACAGATCCTTTGGCCCTACATGCCGATACTGCCCAGTTTACACAATTAAACCAGTCCTGTTTGCCAGCATTTGGCCCAAATCCCTCCATACTCATCCCACCCATGTACCTGCCTAAATGTTTCTTAAACGACAAAATTGCACTCACTTCCACCACTACCTCTGGTATCCCATTCCAGACACTCACGACCCTCTGAGTGAAAAAAAAATCACCTCTGGTTTTAAATCCCCCTACCCTGGGGAAAAGCCGTTGGCTATCTACCTTATCTATGCCCCTTATAGGACTCTGTAAGGTCACCTTCTGTGCTTCCTTTTGGAAAAGGACCCCGCAAAATCACACTTGTATGAATTCTACGGCCCCGAGAAGTGTCGGCAATCAGCCATATCTGTCATGAACCAGACTGAGGATGAGCTTGCTACTCTTTGTTTTATGGATCAGACTTCCTGGTCTGATAACTGAACAGCACTGGCTTCTGAGTAATGAACAGATCAAACATCTAAAATGTCATAAGCAGCAAGAGAGAAAAATAGTGTCGTCATCCTCACTTCTGTTGGTTATTCTACAATCACACATGGTGTAGTCTGTAAAACTCCTGAAGGTGATTACAGAAATCGAATAACATTTGTCAATTTGACCTGTGCTTATCAATGGAACAGCTGGGGATACTGAGGGCAACTTTAATTTAGCACTCAGTGATAAATGAGGGAAACTGGATTGGCTGGCCATTTCTATGAAAAACAATGTCCACATAGAAATAAAGCATGCAGCTGACTCATGAATGTTTACTGTTCACCCAATTATACATGTTACAATGAATCCTTGTACACATCAGCTCCCCACAATGCTGTTTGCTCATTAAAACGCAACGGAAATAAACTCAAGCAACACTGTATTATCCCTTCATGTGCATTTCTAATTTTTTGGTCTCGATCTTCTTCTTTAAGTTAGGGTAATGAGAAAAAGACACCTCAACTATTTCAGTTTTGTCGAATATTGTCTCTTTTTTTAAAAATGCTGGCTGTGTTCGGTTTTCATGAGCTTCCAGTCAATTCTTATCAATGTCAACACATTACCTTTGAATTGGTGCTAAAAATTGCTTATGGTTATGTGATTCATTATTTCAGCTCTTTTCTTGCCATTAATGGGCAGAGGATGCCTGCTTTCAGACTTAAGCTTGGGGCAATGGTTCAGTGAAAAACAAATTTAAATTCAACACAAAAGTGCATGCGTATAGATGAGGAGCAATCCAGCTAATGTGCCCAGCAGAACATTGTGGCTGTCTTTTCCAGAAGACACCATAGAATCTCTACAGTACAGGTAGAGGCCAATTCAGTCCATTGAGACTGCTCTGCCGCTCCGAAAATCCCCCTCATCCTGTCCCCACATTTTCCATGGCTAATCCACATAGTCTGCAGAACCCTGGAAACTATGGGCAATTTAGCATGGCCACATCTTTGCCACGTGAAAGCCACGCAGACACGGACAGAATGTGTAAACTCCACTCAGATAGTCACCCAACGCTGGAATTGAACCCAGGGGACTGGCATTGCCAGGCAGCAGTGCTAACCGCTGTGCCATCAAATTCCTACATCATAGAAATAAAAACAGGTAGTGCCGTAAATATTAAATAGGTTGAGCAGCATAGCATCCCACTGTTCCATGCTGAATAAATCCCTAAACTAGTCCCACTTCCCAATCCTGGCCCATATCCCCCTCAACATTTCCTATTCATGTGCTCATCTAAGTGCGTCTTAAATGCTGTAACAATGCCGAGATCCACCACCTCCTCAGGAAGTTCATTCCACATGCTTCTACAAAGAGAGAATCAGAATTAATATTTTGAGCCCATTATGGCACCATGCATCAACCATCTTTCCTGGAAACAACAATTGCTGGAGATCATCACAGGCCAGGCAGCTTCCAGGGAAAGACAGCATGCTAAATTTTCGAGTCTGGATTACTGTTCATTAGACACAGATACTGCAAGGCCTGTGAGAAATTGATGGCACTTTCAGTTTTCATTTCAGATCCCCAGCATCTGTACTATCTTGCTACTAACTAAATTGCAGCATTTTTTTTTGGATTGTTTATTTTGTCCTTTTTCTGTGTGTTTGTAACAATGGCAAACAAACTCACTTAGTTGAGAAGGGCTATGAGGAATCTTGAGAGCTAGGCCAAAATAATAGTAAAATTGTAGATGTTAATGAGTCAGTGGTCTCTCCACTTGCTCAATAATATCAGCTCAAAGATGTTGTACTAACTGTGACATGGGTCAGTTCCCTGTTCTTGACATTGTTTTTCATTTTTAGACTTTCTTTTCATCCCATTTCCTTAGACTGTGGCTCCGTATTCTGGATTCCCCAGTCATTAGGAATATCCTTCTTGGTTTATCACTGTTTGGCCCTGTTAGAATTTTATAGATTTCTTTGCGATCCCCTCATTCTTCTAAACTCTGCCGACTGTAGTCCTAAACAATCTAGTTTGTCTTCATATGTTAGATTTAACCACCCCACAAAACAGGCTGGTGAACCCTTCTCAGACAGAATATTCATACTCAGATAAGGAGACCAATACTGCATATAATACACAATGTGTGGTGTCACCAAGATCCAGTACACTTGTAGCAAAACATCCCTGCCCCGTACCTAAATGAAGTACCAGTATGAAGTCAATGAACCTTTTGTCTTCTTTGGGCCTGCTAAACCTACATGTTCAAACTCATTCCTTATGTGCACATATGGGAGCGGCAAATCCACTAAATCACCAAGAAATCCACTGTACTATTTCAGTGCCGCTCTCTTTATTTTTCCTTTATTTTTTCACAGCTGCCAATGTTAGCATTTGTTGTCTGTCTCTGATTTCCCTTGAACTGATTGGCTTTCTCAGTGAATTCAACAGGCAGTTAACAGTAAAACCACATTTTTGGGGATCAGGATCACAATGAGTGAGCACAACAGATTTCCTTCCCTGTATCTGTTGACACTTAAGCCCATATCCCTGTGATATCAAGCAGCATCAGAGGAGCAGGAAAGCTGACATTTCGGGCCATGACCTTCTTTAGAAAATTTTCTGAAGAAGGGCCCAGACCCGAAAGGTCAGCTTTCTTGCTCCCCTAATGCTGCTGGGCCTGCTGTGTTCACCCAGCTCTGCACTTTGTTATCTCAGATTCTCCAGCATCAGTAGTTTCTACTATCTCTGTGATTTCAGCCTGGGTTTTTGGAATGGTCACTCAATGGCAGTAATGCTCTGCTACTACCTACATCCCCACACATGGCAAATTATAATTCACTGGGAAAATCCATATCTTTTCCCAAAATATGATGGAATAACAACATCAGTGATTCTTTATCTGAGTGCTGCCTCCAAGATGAAGATCCAATGTGTTCTCCAGGAAGCCTCAATGGAGCTGGTGTAAGCCCTACACATGGCACTACTGTTAAATAATGGGATTCTTATTCCTAAAGTTTTCATCTTCAGTTTCGAATTGGGGCAATCACTTCTTTTTTCTAATCATTTTAGTCAAAATTCTATTTAATTTTTTTTTACAAATAAAAGCCCTTAAACTAAATACAGCAGGCCAAGCAACATCTCAGGAGCAGGAAAGCTAATATTTTTGGCCTAGAACCTTCATCAGAAAGGGGGAGTGAACTAAATAGGGAGAGAGGGGGAGGCGGATCGAAGATGGATAAAGGATAAGACAGGTGGAGAGGAGACATCCCTAACACCTCTCCCGCCTTCCTGGACCTCTCTGTCTCCATCGCGGGCAACCATCCAGAAACCGATATCCATTTCAAGCCCACCGACTTCCACAGCTACCTAGAATATACCTCCTCCCACAAACCTTCCTGCAAAGATGCCACCTCCATTCCCAATTCCTTCGCCTCCGCCGCAACTGCTCCCAGGATGAGGCATCCCATTCCCGCACATCTCAGATGTCCTCATTTTTCAAGGACCGCAACTGCCCCCCCCCCAGATAGTTGTCGAGAGCACCCTCGACCATGTCTCCTGCATTTTCCGCAACTCCCTAACCTGCTCTCCCTCTCACCTATCCCCTCATCCTACCTCAAGCCACACCCCCATTTCCTACTTACTAACCTAATCCTGCCCCATTTACCTGTCCATGCTCCCGGGACTGACCTATCTCCTCTCTACCTCCCCATCTACACTCACCTTCACTGGCACCATCCCCGCCTCTTTGACCTGTCTTGTCTCCTCTCCACCTATCTTCTCTATCCATCTTCAATCTGCCCCCCCAGCCTATTTTTCTCAGAACCCCCTTCCCCTTTCCCATTTCTTAAGGAGGGTCTCGGCCTGAAATGTCAGCTTTCCTGCTCCTCTGACGCTGCTTGGCCTGCTGTGTTTGTCCAGGTCCACACCTTTTTACTTCGGATTCTCCATTATCTGCAGTTTCTATTACCCCTTAAACTAAATGCCAACTGTCCTTTCGGCTCCGAAACGTCAGCTTTTGTGCTCCTGAGATGCTGCTTGGCCTGCTGTGTTCACTCAGCTTCAACACTTCGTTGTCTTGGACTCTCCAGCATCTGCAGTTCCCATTATCTCTGATGCCAATTGTCCTTATTGCACCTCATTTGCAGAGACGTCCTGATAATATACATTCATAATTTATTTACTTTTCATAAGAACATTTTTCAGGACGTGCTTTTGCTCAATGACAAATAGGCTTAGTGCAAAATGGAACTGCCATTCCTTCCTAATCACCAGGTGAAAAGCTTGGACTCCTGTCTTAATATCATTGTGGGTATACCTCTAGCCTGAGAACTACATCAGTTCAAGAAGGCCACCTTCTCAAAAGCAATTAGGGATAAGCAATAAAGTTGGCCGACCAGCGATGTCCGCAGCCCCTGATGGGATAAATTTTATAAAGGGGCAGGCTGTAACTGGGACAGAAACAGAGCTGATATTTCAGGTCAATGTGATCTATCATCAGAATTCTAATGTAACAAAAGCCCTTTGTTTTTCCTGCAGAGATGCTACCTGACCTGCTGAGTATTTCTATCACATTTTGATTTTGTTTCAGATTTCCAGCATGTGCAGTTTTTTCTTTTCTGTTAGTTCCTAAATATAGGTAATTTGAAATTTCTTGTTAGCCTACATCAAAGTAATATCATTGTTTGCATGCTGTGAGCTGTCTCTGACAATGGCACTCATGGTTAGATTTTCATGGTGACTATGTGACTCAGATTTGGAAGTCTTGACCTCAAACTTAACAAATCCTAATTTGCCTGTAAAGGACATGTATAGCAATGAAGGAAAACATGAAGGCAGCAGGATCATCTGAATTCAATCCTGAACAGGCTTAATTTTGGCTTTTGAAACTGCGTTAACTGGCTGTGTGCAGATAATGCAAATGAATGAAATAAACATAAATACTCATTAGTGATGGATAACATTTGTTTAACAATCATAATTTACAATCATTTTTAATGTATTCTCCATCTATTAATTTCTAAAGTCTAGCTGAAGCAGTCAACTAGTTTTTAGGAAGGATCTTCTGATAGTCTCCTTTGATTAACAAGCCAGCTGGTGTAGCATCTGTTTGAGCAATTTTAATAGAATTAAATCTGGGTATTTCCCTTAGAACTCTTAATTTCGAATGCTTGATTGAGTTTCAAAAGCCACAATAAGCTCAGCAGATGGGTTGCTGAGTTTGAAGAGTTATAGACAATTAAAAGAGATTTTAAAGAATTGGCAATATGAATAGAAGCCTTTTTCATTTTGAGAAGTGAATGACTACTTAACATGATTTAAAAGCTTTTATATTTATATATATAGCTACTGGCTCACTATCAGTTTTCATAGAGTCATATAGCACAGAAGATGCCCTTCAGCTCATTGAGTGTCAAACTAGCTACATTAACCTTAGTTTCCAACATTTGAATGACATATTTCAAGCATTCATTGATGCACATTTAAAAAGTTATTGTATTTCCCATGTCTTCTACCTTCCCAGGCAATGCATTTCAGATGCTCACCACCCTCTGGTAGGAAACCATGCTCCTCAAAATTTTTCTAAATCTCTTGTATTCCACCTTAAAATGATCCCTCCCTAACGTGGACACTTCAACTAAGGGGAACAACTGTTTCTTTACAGTGAGAGTTGTATTAGATTCTAAGAAGTTTATGTTTCATCTCCTGGTGGCTACCATTTGAGTTCTCACCAGGTTGATGTGAAGTGTATGAGGGCCATAAGGCAGTGTGTAGGAAGCATGAGTCAGCATGGAGGATATGAGCAGTGATGGATGGGATGGATTGAGTTTGAGTGTGTGCGGACAGGAAGGGTT
The DNA here is from genome assembly GCF_030684315.1 of Stegostoma tigrinum. Classification (NCBI taxonomy): domain Eukaryota; kingdom Metazoa; phylum Chordata; class Chondrichthyes; order Orectolobiformes; family Stegostomatidae; genus Stegostoma; species Stegostoma tigrinum. The sequence continues at coordinate 55,761,614 of NC_081370.1, read as the reverse complement.
AGAGGTCTGAAACCCTCCAAACCACTGTGGTGACAGCCCAGAGAAGCAAAGCAGGCCTTCTAACCAACTGGGTTTGGTACTCACCAGGCTCCCAGCACTACCTACACTCTGTTTCCTAGGTGGGCACTAGGACAGTGAAAATCTCATGATTCAAGCAGTATAACAGGGACAAGTCATGAAATTTCCCAGCTTGAGTTATTGACCTCAGCAGCCAAAGCTTGTTCCTGAGACTTAGAAGCTGTAGAAACATTACAGCATAGAGAGAGGCCATTCAGTCCATTGTGTCTGCACTGTGCAAGCAAACTAGCCAACCGCTCTAATCCCACTGAACAGCACATGGCCTCACAGGTTACTGCTCGTGAGGTGGAGATCCAAGTTCCTTTTAGATGAGTTTGTGGTGGCTTCCACCTCAACCACCAAACTGGATAATGAATTCCAAACACCCACTGCCCTCTGTATGCAACAAGTTTTTGCCATGTCCTCTCTCACCCTTCTACCAATCACTTAAGTCATGAACGCCGAGAAGAAACGCCCCCTGGTGCTGTAGAAGAGATAAGCGGTACAGCCAATACATTTACCAGCCTGTTACTTCCAGCAATTTGGAAGCCTATTGAAACTCTTCAATCTTATCATCAGAGCATGTAGTCCCACTTTTTCTGTCTGAAAGGACCCAGTGTAAACATTTTACTGTCTGGTTTGACCCCTGTTAATGAAATGCTCGGCTCATTTGAAATAAAGTAAATGGTATTTGAACATTAACAAGAGCACTGTCATCATCTATCGAGGCAATATTCCTGAGTTACTTCTACTCACTTTGGAAAGAAATTGCAGTGAATGTTTCAATTCAAATTGTGCATTTCAGTTCACATTTTCCAACAATGGATCCCAAATGAGAACTGGCAATCGCCTGATTAGCTTCCAAGGAGGCAGTGAATAGAAATGGCAAACTGCACTCATCAAAGATGAGGATGTGTTTCATTGCTGTAACCCATTATGGCTTTACTGTTTTCTGGTAAATTACACAAACACCAATTCTCTCATTGTCCACGGTCCCATGCCTGTTCAGAATCTCATGTGTCGCATTGAGATCACATCTCATTCTGGCCTCTAGAGAATATAGGATCATTTTATTCACCCTATTATCATAGGGCAACCAATCTATTAAACTTTTGCTTTGTTACATTTTAATGTAACTGCCTTCTTCCCTGGATTTGGAGTCCAAAACGAAACGCTTCACTCCTGGTTTGATAGTGTCAAAGACGTGTACAGTTATAACAAGGTTTCTTTGTAGCCGTACTTTGATTCCCTCACATTATAGACTGAAATGCCATTGGCCTTCTTAGTTCATTGCCTGTCTCTGTTTTAGTTTCTACAGCCATTGTAAGAGTCTCACTGAACATCAATCTTTGGAAATTTCATGGTGCCAGCAACCTGTGCTGACGGGCTGACAGACAACAAACATTACTTTGATAGATTAGCAGCAGTAGGAGCACTATTGCTGTCAAACATGTAAGACAGGAACACAAGGTTTTGCTCCATGGAACCATTGCTGGTCTCCCCATACCGCCTCTCCCAAGTTGGCTCCTCAGCAACTCTCACACCCATTGGAGCACAGATTGTTGAACAACCAAGAACTTTTACATTTAGAGCTGTGATCGCAGCGTTCTGAGCCTACTGGCACTGAGCTAGATTTGAATGGCACTGTGCTGGGTTACATGGTACTGAGCTGGGTTGGCATGGCACTGTGTGGAGTTCGGATGGGACTACATTGGGTTAGGATGGTACTGAGATGAATTAATATGGCAATGTGCTGGGTTAGCATGGCACCAAGCTAGAATCTTAGGGTCTCTACACTTTCATTGACAGCACTGGCTTGTCCTAACCATCACTGTGGTGGACATTGTGCTATCAGCCATTGGATGTTGCTACCTCACTGCTTGACCTGCAGGTCTTCTCTTGCAATTGGTCATCAGGTCCACCCTAGAAATGGTGCATGACAAGCTCTGCCTGTAGTCCTGTACTAAATTACAGCCAGACTCCTCCTTGCTCATTGATAGTGCCAGTAGGGCCTGTGGCTGACCTGCCAAAGCATTAAGTATTCTGTTCTGAAAATCCAATGACCATTTATTATTTGCATCCTTAACAAGGTTCTCATCAAATTACTCTTCAGCAGGATACCACTCCAACCTCAGCCTCCTCATATCATAAACAGTCAGATTTGAGTTCTCCACTGTTCTCTGGGGTGCACATAGTGCTAATGTTCTAGCTGTGGGCATTGAAGGCCAGAATAAATGAGAATGCTTCTTCACAGATATGCTCTTCTTCTGGGCCTTCAATCATTGGTCAGGCAGGCAGAAGCTCTTGGGTATCAGAAAGCAGCAAATACACGCAAGGATGATTTGGGGTGAGGGGAGTCGGTAGAAAGCAGTCGCTGAAAGTTTGTACTATCATCAGGTTTACCACCTGGCTTCTAAACTCCAACTAGATTGTGGGATAATGGTGAAATGGGATTTCAAGAGATGCAAAAAGCAAGACCATCCTGGGTGACTTTAATAATTCTGGTTGCTGCAGCATCAATGACAACCTTGCTAAGAATATCCTGCACCTTCTCGTCCGAGGAAATGAACGGTCACTGACATTCCCACCTCCTGCCAGTTTGTTGGTCTTGTCTCCAGTTGTTGTTCACTGGGAGTGAAGATTATCAGTGAGTGTGTTGCAATGATTGGCTCACCATACCTGGATAGTCGAAGTAATGTGAAAGCTGTGAGATGTGGTTGTGAAACTTGCAATGGCTTGTGAAGGTAAAGTGAAGCACCTGAACATTAGGCGTAATTCCTGATTGCCAGAGGCTGTTGATTGATGAGTATCAAGGCTATGATGCATTGAGCAGTGCTTGAGTTCGGTGCTGTGATGGTTGGATATGGCCTTTGAAGATGTATTCATTGACTACTCATACAAAATCATTGTTACACACTGAATCAACCAAACCTTGCAACCAAATTCCTAGCATTGAGTTCCTTGATCATCTGCTGTCTTTGCTATTTGTACATGGACGGTTTTGTAGGTTGCTATGGCAGGATGATCCCGCTTCTCCTTTCTAATTCTGATCAGAAGGCCTCCAGGGCTACAGCTGAGAATCTAGGAGCCTTCCCTCACAGACCTGCTGCTCCACTCCAGGTTTATTCCTGGCCACTGCCTTCCCCAGCAACAGAGATAATGGGAACTGCAGATGCTGGAGAATCCAAGATAACAAAATGTGGGGCTGGATGAACACAGCAGGCCAAGCAGCATCTTTGTGCTCCTAAGATGCTGCTTGGCCTGCTGCGTTCATCCAGCCCCACACTTTATTACCTACTACAACCACCTCCTTTTAGAAGATTTATTGTAAGCAGTGATAATCTAGTCTGAAACTGGATCCCCACTGAGCTTTTAGAAAATTAATAACATATTTACTGTGGTATGGCACATCACGATTGTGGAGATGATCAGGCAGCATGAAGTTAGTATGGTATCTGCTTTACCTTCCCTGACTATTAATGAGCTGATGACAGGCTTCCCCAAACAGATAGTTTCAATTCTTTGTTTCACGACAATAGCCTATGCATTTTTGATGCCATAATTGCAGTAGGAAGCTGTACATAATATTATATAAACCATAACTTGCATACAAAGTTGTTTATTCATTCTTGCATGAGATGTAAGCAGTGTGAGCCAGGCCTGAATTTGTTGCCTATCCCTAATTGCCTTTACACAGATTGGCTGGGTCAGCCTCATTGGAGAGTAGTTTAAGAATCAAACACATTGTTGTTGGTCTGGAATTCAGGCCAGATTAGCTAAGGAATAAATTTCCTTCCAATAAAGACACCAGTGAACCAGATGGGATTTTAGAAAGAAAAGACATAAGAATGTTCAGGCCCAAACAACTCAACTTTACCTCGTCAGAACAGTTCCTCGAAACATAGCATTTCATGAGCACTTCCCATTACTGAACCTAGTTTTAATTCCAGATTTGATCATTGAATTTACATTTGATTGGCTATCATAACAGGATACACTTTCAGAGCATTCTCTATATTGCAGAGATTGCATTATCTCTAGATTACATTAACATTACCACTGCACCATCACCTCCCCTTATGGCTCATGTCTGATAGTAAGTAACAAATACTCTCTGAGCAAGGTCAGTGATTAGGGAAGGGTTCATGAAATATTGGCTATAGATAGTAGTTATGTTATCTATCAATACTGATCCATCAGCAATCAGGAATTATGGCTAACGTTCAGATGACCCACTCCATATTTGCACCCTGTTGCAAGTCTCATGCCCACGCCTTGCAGCTTTCACGTAATTCCAGCGATTCAGCTATGGTGAGCTGGTTGTTGCCCATACTCCTCGCTACCTCTTGCAGGAGAAAGTGAACCAAAATTGAAGGCAAGACTAACCAACTGACAGGAGATCGGCACATCAGCGACTATTCACTTCCTTGGACAAAGATGATGCAGGATATTTTTGGCGAAGTTCTCGTTGATTCTGTGGTAGTCAGCATTATTGAAGTCATCTAACGAGAAGGGGTTGAATGGATTGGATGTGTACTCACTGGAGTTTAGAAGAATGAGAGGCAACCTTATTGAAAATTGCAGATTCTTAAACCATAAGACGTAGCAGCTGTCCTCAGGAAGGATCACTGGATCCAAAACATCAACTTTAATTTCTCTCCATACATGCTGCCAGACCCAATGAGGTTTTCCAACAACTTCCGTTTTGGTGTATGATTTTCAGCACCCACAGCTCATTCAGTTTTTATTTAGATATAGGAGCAGAATTAGGCTATTCGGCCCATCAGGTCTGCCCTCCGTTCAACCATTGTACATACGTTTCCCAAACGCTTTTTCCCGCCTTCTCCCTGTAACTATCGATCCTTTTACTAATCATGGTGGGCGTGACCAAGGTAGATGCAGAAAGGTTGGTTCCCTTAATGGGAGAGTCTAGGGCCAAATAGCGTAATCTTAGAGTAAGACAGCGATGAGGAGGAATTTCTTTTCTTCGCCGATAGTGAATCTGCCAATTTCTGTAACACAGAAGACTGCTGAGAATGCAGCAGTCGATATATTTGAGGGCTGAGAAAGACAGATGTTTAATCAGTTAGGGAATCAATTATATGGAAAGTGGAGTTGAAGATTATCAGATTAACCACACTTTCAATAAATAGCAGAGCAGTCTCAATGGGCTGAATGGCCTACTTCCGCTCCTACATCTTATGGTATACTGGCTTTTGCCTTGTAACCAATGGTACAATATTTGACTTTTCTGTTGTTGTTTGAACAGGAATGTGTCATTTGCATTGCAGTATTTGAACATACTCTGGAACTGTTTTGAAAATCACAGATTGTGCAGTCATTGCGCTGTTAATAAAATTATATCTTCCCTAGAATTGCCACAGCCTTACCCCCTCCTCTGGGTCAAACAAAATATATCTGAAATAATTGAGGATGTCAGATCGTACAAAGCAGACAACTCCAAGGGACAATCAATATTAACGCTTGTTGTTCTTTCTAAATCACATGGCACTTTGAAAACTGTACGATTATGCCATAAGGTGTTGCAACCCTTCAATGAACAAATATTAAATGAAATTCTGGGATTTTTTTTACTGCACAGAATACTATATATCCTCTGTTTAGTTCATGGGTCATTATCTTTCTCATTTCATGTTTGTGCAGTATTATTAGAAATATTAAGGAAACCTGTAACATATATGGGACATGCTGAATTCCACTTTCAGAGATACATAAATCATAAAATAAGCATGTCATCCATAGAGATTAGGCTAAATTATATATTCAGCTCATCTCATACCCACAGGTTCACAATCACATTTTCATTCCATGAAATTTTATCCTATAAATATGATGTATATGAGAGTGACAGTTTTAATAGGTGTAGCACTCAAATAATAGAACATAGAACATAGAACATAGAACAGTACAGCACAGAACAGGCCCTTCAGCCCACAATGTTGTGCCGACCATTGATCCTCATGGATGCACCCTCAAATTTCTGTGACCATATGCATGTCCAGCAGTCTCTTAAATGACCCCAATGACCTTGCTTCCACAACTGCTGCTGGCAACGCATTCCATGCTCTCACAACTCTCTGCGTAAAGAACCTGCCTCTGACATCCCCTCTATACTTTCCACCAACCAGCTTAAAACTATGACCCCTCGTGCTAGCCATTTCTGCCCTGGGAAATAGTCTCTGGCTATCGACTCTATCCATGCCTCTCATTATCTTGTATACCTCAATTAGGTCCCCTCTCCTCCTCCTTTTCTCCAATGAAAAGAGACCGAGCTCAGTCAACCTCTCTTCATAAGATAAGCCCTCCAGTCCAGGCAGCATCCTGGTAAACCTCCTCTGAACCCTCTCCAAAGCATCCACATCTTTCCTATAATAGGGCGCCCAGAACTGGACGCAGTATTCCAAGTGCGGTCTAACCAAAGTTTTATAGAGCTGCAACAAGATCTCACGACTCTTAAACTCAATCCCCCTGTTAATGAAAGCCAAAACACCATATGCTTTCTTAACAACCCTGTCCACTTGGGTGGCCATTTTAAGGGATCTATGTATCTGCACACCAAGATCCCTCTGTTCCTCCACGCTGCCAAGAATCCTATCCTTAATCCTGTACTCAGCTTTCAAATTCGACCTTCCAAAATGCATCACCTCGCATTTATCCAGGTTGAACTCCATCTGCCACCTCTCAGCCCATCTCTGCATCCTGTCAATGTCCCGCTGCAGCCTACAACAGCCCTCTACACTGTCAACGACACCTCCGACCTTTGTGTCGTCTGCAAACTTGCTGACCCATCCTTCAATTCCCTCGTCCAAGTCATTAATAAAAATTACAAACAGTAGAGGCCCAAGGACAGAGCCCTGTGGAACCCCACTCACCACTGACTTCCAGGCAGAATATTTTCCTTCTACTACCACTCGCTGTCTTCTGTTGGCCAGCCAATTCTGTATCCAAGCAGCTAAGTTCCCCTGTATCCCATTCCTCCTGACCTTCTGAATGAGCCTTCCATGGGGAACCTTATCAAATGCCTTACTGAAGTCCATATACACCACATCCACAGCTTGACCCTCATCAACCTTACTAGTCACATCCTCAAAAAACTCGATAAGGTTTGTAAGGCATGACCTACCCCTCACAAAGCCGTGTTGACTGTATAAATGCTCTGAAAATGGGGGCCATTCACCATAAAAATGGTATCAGTTCTCTGCATTCATGATGCTTCCGAATAGCACCATGTCAGAATTCCCATTATGATTTTTTCAGGCAATCTAACTATGTCTGAAGAGGTCACATTTTTAAACATATTTGTGTCTCTTGATTCAGACTTCGAAGGAACCCCCTTCATGCATTGCGCTTTGGCCCTCTCATGACTTCTGCCTATACAAGGCCCAGAATTCCTTGCCACTAAATCTCTCATGACTATGCCCTCTTATCCCACCAGCCTCATTCCTACCTCTCAATTTCCTTGAGATTCTTGTTCATGTCATAGAAACATGAAAAAATAGGAGCAAGAACAGGCTATTTGGCCCTTTGAGCTTGTTTTGTCATTCAGTATGATCATGATTGGTCATCCAACTCAGTACCCTGTTCCTGCTTTCTCCTGACACCTCTTGATTCCTTTAGCCCTACGAACTGCATCTGATTAGCAATTGAAAACATTTCATGTTTTGATCCCAACTGCTTTCTGCGGCATAGAATTCCACAGGCTGAGCACTTTCTGGCTGAAGAAATTCCCTCGTCATCTCAAACCTAAACAGCCCACCTTATAAAGGGAAGATGAAGTCACCATTGTCCTAGAAGGCTGGTCTCTCATTAGAGAGAGACACATACTGTTGGTAGTTTCACCTAAGGGTCATCACACCTCAGGGAAAGGGAGAGGTTGAGACGGAGAGTACTTCCGGGTGATCTGAGCTCCTGGCAGGAATTAAACCCATGCTGTTGGTATCTCTCTACATTAGAGACTAGCCATTCAGCCAACTGAGGTAAGCAAACAACCTACCCTGTATCCTTAGACTGTTATGCCAGTTTCTGGACTTATCAGTCATCAGGAATATCATTTGCAGTCCAGTCCTGCTAGAATTCCTTTTGGTTTCTGTGAGATTCTCCTTCATTCTTCCTAAACCCCAGTGAAGAGAATCTTAACTGATCCAATCTCTCTTAGAGCATGGAGTCATAAAGCCATTCAGTCAAACTTATCCATACTGACCAAGTTTCCTGAACTAACTTCAACTCATTTGCCTGCGGTTGGCCCATTCCTTTCTAAACCTTTCCTAATCATGTACTTATCCAAATGACTGTTAGAAGTTGTGACTGTACCTGCTTCTACCACAACAACAAAAACAAAGTTGCTGGAAAAGCACAACAGGTCTGGCAGCATCTGTGGAGGAGAAAACAGAGCTAACGTTTCGGTTCTGGTGACCCTTCCTCAGAACTGATGGAGGCTGAGAAGACGTCAGTCTATTTGCAGAAAATAGGGAAGTGGATGGGGTAGAGAGTAAATGATAGGATAGAGCCCAAAGAGAGAGGAAGACAGTTGGACAGACAAAAGAGTTGCTAACGATCAGTCTGGGACGGTGAATAGTTGTTAATGGGGACTGCTAGTGACTAACAACGGGGGATGTGGAATGGCAGGCTATGTGGTAACAAGGCCTGGTGTGTGGGGTGGAGGCTGGGACATGGGGGAGTTTAGGCCCTGCATCTACCACTTCATCTGGCAGTTCATTCCACTGTCTGTGTAAAAAAATTGCCTCGCCAGTCCTTTTTAAATCTTTCTCCTCACATGATGGCTTCTAGCTTTGAACTCCCCTTCCCCAGGGAAAGGCCTTGGTTATTCACCTTATCAATGCCCCTCTTGATTTTATAAACCTGTATAATGTCATCTCTCAACCTCCTGCACTCCAGTGACAAACGTCCCAGCCTACCCAGCTTCTCCTTCTAACTCAAACCCTGCAGTCCCAGTAACATACTAGCCAATCTTTTCTGCACCTTTTCCATTTTAATAATATCCTTCCTATAAGGCCATAAAACCAAAAGACGTAGGAGCGGAAGTAAGGCCATTCGGCCCATCAAGTCCACTCTGCCATTTAAATCATGGCTGATGTGCATTTCAACTCCACTTCCCTGCACTCTCCCTGTAGCCCTTGATTCCTTATGAGATCAAGAAATTGTCGATCTCTGCCTTGAAGGCATCCAACGTCCCGGCATCCACTGCACTCTGCGGCAATGAATTCCACAAGCCCACCACTCTCTGGCTGAAGAAATGTCATCTCATTTCCGTTTTAAATTTACCCCCTCTAATTCTAAGGCTGTGTCCACGGGTCCTAGTCCCCCTGCCTAACGGAAACAACTTCCTAGTGTCCACCCCTTCTAAGCCATACATTATCTTGTAAGTTTCTATTAGATCTCCCCTCAACCTTCTAAACTCTAATGAGTACAATCCCAGGATCCTTAGCCGTTCATCATACGTTAAACCTACCATTCCAGGGATCATCCGTGTGAATCTCCGCTGGACATGCTCCAGGGCTAGTACGTCCTTCCTGAGGTGTGGGGCGCTATAGCAGGGTGACATGAACTGTACGCAGTGCTGCAAAAGTTGCCTCACCAACAGCCTGCACAACTGCAACATGACGACCCAACCACTAAAGTCAATGTTTGAGCTAGGAAGGAAAATAATCCAAACATCTTTACCACACAGTTTACCTGCAATGCTACTTTCAATGAACTGTGTACCTGAACCCCTAGGTCTCTGTTCTAGCACCCTCCAGGGCCCTGCAATACTTTGTGTTAGTTCTGCTCTTGTTTGTCTTACCAAAATGCAACACCTTAAAATTAAATTCCACCTGCATCTCCTCAGCCCATTAGCCCAATTGATCAAGATTCCTTTGTAATTGTAGATAAGATCATTTTAGGTCTCTCTTCATATTTCAGCCCTGCAACCATGGGAATCAGTTGCACTCCCTCCCGAGCCAGAACATATTTTCTCAGAAAGATGCCTCATTGGATAAATCTACCATTGTAGCCTAACAGGTAGAGAAGAACTAGGCAACTTTCAACTTTTCCCTTCATTCCTGGGCCTCCTCAGCCGCAGGATTTTGATTCAGAAGAGCACGACTGCTTAATATCCCTGAGTCATAAATTCCCTGCAGTGCCTTGAGTCTGAGATCATTTACGTTTTAGTACACACAGCATATACTGTTCTGAGTTATGTAACTTTGACATGTAAGATTAACGACAATTCCGAAAGGGCCTTTTTAATTACACTATTTATGTTCTTTATTTGATTTGAATTCAGCAAATCCCATCTGCTACCATCCCTTAGATGCTTCTTCAATGGTAAAGACTCATTGATGAAGGAAATACGAGACATGCAGACTATGAGCCAAGTGATGGAAAATAGGATTTGAATAGTTACATGCTTGTTTTTGACTGGGGTGGATATGATGGGCTGAAGGGCATTTCTCTGTGTTGTAGACCTCTGTGACTCTAAATCTTTGACTCTGTTAGATGGATGCTCTCTCTTGAAACTCTATTGCCTGTGCGCAGTTCGATAGGCAGTCCCACAGCTTAGACCCCCCAGATACAGTGAAGTTATGGAGCCATACAGCATTGAAACAAACCCTTCAGTCCAACTGACCAATTCAGCCAGGTTTGCCTGGACTTGGAGCATATCCCTCTGAACCTGCCCAAATATCTTTGTGCTGGTATCTGCCACTTATTCTGTCAGTCTATTCCATGTACACATCACTCTCTGCGCCTGAATGTAAATGCAAGCTGGGCTTGTGAAGAGGTTTTCAAAGTGGCAATATTCCCATGTGCCTTCTGGGAAGTAAAGGTGTCAGGTTTGGAAGGTGATGTCAAAGAAGCATTTCTGAAATAAGCATGTACTTGCCACAAACTACTGGTATATCTGTTATTCCAATATTTATATGACAAGGCAATCTAAAGCATACAATAATCTGTTTTGAAATTGCATATTTAGAATAAGAGAGTGAGGTTTAGTTCTGAGGCAAGCCACGCATAGCCTTAATCATTTTGGTATTCTCGCCGCAGCATTCGACAGTCCACCAATCTTGCATTGACTGACATAAACTAGTGATGTTTATTATTTTGAGCTCATAGAAATCACCATAGAATTCCTATAGTGTGGAAACAGGCTCTGCAGCCCAACAAGTCCATACCGACCCTCAGAGCATCCCACCCAGACCCATCCCCTCATAAGCCACCTAATCTACACATCCCTGGACAGTATAGGGCAATTTAGCATGGCCAACCCATCTAATCTGCACATCTTTGGACTGTGGGAGGAAACCGGAGCACCCAGAGGACACCCACACTAACAATGGGAGAATGTGCAAACTCCACACGGACAGTCACCAGAGGGTGGAATCGAACCCATGTCCCTGGCGCTATGAGGCAGCAGCACTCAGACTATATTTTATATCAGTTTGTCCAGTACGGCGTGGCATACGCCCTCTTGAGACAAAGCTGAAAGACAGTTCTGAGAAAGGCTCACTGGGCTCGAAAAGTTAACTCAGCTTTCTCGCTACAGATGCTATCAGACCTGCTGAGTTTCTCAAGTATTTTCTCTGGTTTTGCTACCTGCAAATGGTATGTCTCATGTATATTTGAAATGCTTCAAAAGTATTTCATTGGCTTTAAAGTAATTTGGAGCATCTTGTAGTTATGAAAGGCATTGTCTTTCTCTTTGAAGGTTTGAAATCTTTAAAGCAAGTGCATGCCACTTTAAGAGCTAGCGAGGGAGTTGTCTGATCACAGAGTCTCAACACATCCAGAAATCACTGTCACACCTCAGGGAAATCATAAAGGCATAGCTGAGCAGTGGAGAAGGTAAAAAATCCCACACAGTGTTTTGACTGGAAAAGTTGAACATGTGTACCAGCACCAATGAGATTCTCAGCTTGTCATTAAGACCTTCTTTTCTTGACCAAAATTAAACAAAAACTGCAGATGCCGGAAATCTAAAACAAAAGCAGAAATTGCTGGTGAAACTCAGCAGGTCTCACAGCATCTCGAGGAGCGAAAGCAGAGTCGAGTGACTCTTCTTCAGAACTGACAGTAGCTGGGGAAAAGGATGAGAAACATGAACTCCTTGAAGTGCTGATACTTGGCGTGTATGAATTCTAACATAACATTAGATAAAGTCACATAGAAAGAACATTGCATTGTAATTTCTGTTAAGGAATATGACAAGCTTCAAGCGCTGTGTGCTCTGACAATTTATTCTTATTTCCCCTCAGCTACCTCCTGCAATGTTTTCTATCATGGTTTAGTTCATCAGCTGATGAGCTGCAGCTGTCAATTCTTTAAAGCAATATAGAAGTACATTTTTTGCAGCCCAGAAACAAAGACCAACATATGATCATAAAGGGAAGTCCATTGCCATTCATTATATTAAATATGTACTGTCTACTGATTTGAACATGAAGCTCAAGTTATCTACAACATTCATTAGCTCCATGCCGTAGCAAGGGGCCCAGCATTGAGGGTGGCTCTCAGCTAAGGGACAGTCTGTGTGTCTTAAAGGGCAGGTGCAGTGCGGCAGTAGGAAGTGACGAAACCTGTTTGAAAATTGAATGTGTGCTGTGAAACTTTGCGAAATTACTGAACAATTTTTCAGACTGTGTACCCATTCAATGAAGAGGCCAGTGCAAAAGGAGAGAGGAAAGACATCCTGTATCTGCAGGAGTGGGTGCAGGAGAGGCATCCAGACTTAGGCTCAGGAGACAGTGGGAAGAACTAGTGGTGAAACTCATTACCTGCTTTGTAGCTCCCAGAAAATGGACATGGTGTAAGAAGGACTATAATGATCTAAAGTGAATTGTCAAAGGGAGGGAGTTCCGTCAAAGAGGAGCTGGCGTTAGAAGGTGGTCAGCTGCACATCCATCATCAAAACTTTCCTTTTTCCTTTATTGTTTCATGGGATGTGGGCATTCACTAGCCAACCCCAACAACCCTTGAACACTGATGTGTTGGTCTTTTGTAAGGGGCAGATATGGGTGAACCACATCACTGTAGGCCTGGAGTCACATGTGGGTGGCAGATTTCAGATTCCATTATACATTAGTGAACAAACAATTGACAATGATTTCTTTCATAGGCGAGCTTTTATTTAATCCTAGATTTATCTGTGCCTCACCTGAGTAGGTTTGTTGACCCAGTCACTTAGGAAGTTCATGCCTGAACCTCAGTTGCTGCCAATGGCAAATGTTGAGAGCCTTGTCTGAAGTTGTTGCTTGGATCAGTGCAGTGCTCACAGTCTGCAGAAATACTCCACAATGTTACAAGAATGTTAATAAACCGATGTGTTCTACAAGGGTAATAGGTAATATTTTCTCTCTGCTACCTCATACACATTGTAACTCAGCTATCAGCCTCAATATTGCAAGCAAACTCTTTCCTCAATAGTTCTTAACCACCTCACCCCACAGCCCCACTCCCGAAAATCTCCTGTCCTCTGCTCTCCTTACTCTCTCACCTGGTTCACTTCACCACCTTTCCTGACCAAGAAGGACCAGCTGACCAACTGACCACAGTGCACCTGTCTGTTCGTTGTTGCCAAACATGAAAAGTTGCCTGGATAACAGTCTACATGAAAAGGCAAGGCAAGGCAGAGATGCTGTGAGCATCCAAGCGGGCACAAAGTGATTGAGCGCAGTGTAAGCAAGCTGAAAGCCCTAAGATGCTGGATCTGATCAATGAGATGAATGCCTGTCCTTGCATGCAAATCAGCCTACTATCAGTAAACTCCAGGGAACAGCTTTGAATGCTGAATTGCATTAAAAATGAGTCCCAAATGCGCCTTGATGCCACTGGGGACCTTGGTACTTTGCCAAAGCAAACCTTGTGAATGACAGGCGGGATGATCACTATCTATGAAGCATCCGTGAGGTGCTGGGTAAAGATGGCCAAGATGGAGACCCAGAAAAGATGTTGGTGAGTTGCAGCCATCAGGCACCCAGTTAGATTTTCCTGTCAGCAATTGTCACCATCTAGTTTCCTTCCACTGCCTCGAAAAATAGCAAAATGCTTATAAATAAGGCAATAAGTCAGAAAATATTAAAAAAAGCCTTTTACTACCACTAAGGAGATCCTCATCTCACCATTAAGTCAAGAAAATGGAAAATAGACCTTCTTTTCTTGGCTAAAAGAAAACAGGGAACAGTGGATACAGTCATAGAGATATATGGCATAAAAACAGACTCTTTGAGCCAACCAGTCCATGCCGACCAATTATCGTAAACTACACTAGTCCCATTTGACTGCGTTTGGCTCATATCTGTCTTAACCTTTCCTATTCTTGTAACTGTTCAAATGTCTTTTAAATATTGTAATTGTACCCACCTCTAACTCTTCAAGTGGCAGATTTTTCCATATATGCATCACTGTGTGCACAAAAAGTTGCCCTTCATGTCCCTTTTAAAACAGTCACATCTCGCCTTAAACATATGCCCTCTAATTCTGGATTCCCCTACCCTTGGAAAAAGACCCTTTTGCCACTGACATTATCTATGCCCTTCATGATTTTATAAACCTCTATAACGTCACCCACAGCCCCCGACTCAATAGGGAAAAAGTCCCAGCCTTTCCATCTGAAACAAAGAAATTGCTAGAGAAACTCAGCAGGTCTGGCAGCACCTTTGGAGAGAGAGCAGAGTTAACATTTCGAATCCTGTGAGCCTTAATCGGAACTGATAGCAGTTGGAAAAAAATTGTGTAAATGCTGATGATAGGGGATGAGGGGGACACGTCGGGGGCAGGAGTGAGTAGATAGTTGGAGCGAGAGAAAGATAGTTAAGGATTGCTGATAGTAAGCCAGGGAAGGAGGAAAGCAGATAATGGGGAAAATGAGTTGGTAAAAATGAACTGGCAGTGCTGAAAGCAGCCCAGGTAATGAAGGCCTGGTTTGTAAAGGGCATGGAGCGAGGAGTTCAGGCCCTACAGGTATTGAACATAAAAACATAAGTATATAAGAACATAACCATGAGCAGGAGTTGTCCATTGGCCCTTCGGGCCCATGTCACCACTCAGTAGGATCATGGATGGTCTTTTCGTAGCCTCAGTTCCACTTACCCATCTTCTCACCTGAACCCCCACTCCTTTACTATTCAAAAAATTATCGATCTTAGCTTTAAAAACACTTAATGATGTAACCTCAACGACGTCACTGGGCAGAGAATTCCACAGATTTACAACCCTTTGGGTGAAGAAGTTCCTCCTCAATTCAATCTTAAATCTGCTCCCCCTGATTTTGAGGCTGTGCCATACCATTCTAGTTTCACCCATCATTGGAAACAACCTCCCTGCTTCTATCTTAACTATTCCCAAAATAATTTTATATGTTTCTATAAGAGCCCCCTCAGTCTTCTAAATTCCAACGAATATGATTGCAGTCTACTCAATCTCTCTTCATAATCCAACCCTCTCAACCACAGAATCAACCTCGTGAATCTCCTATGCACCCCCTCCAGTGCCAGTACATCCTTTCTCAAGTAAGGAGACCAAAACTGCACACAGTGCTCCAGGTGTGACCTCACTCACACCCTATACAGTTATAATATAACCTCGAGATAGCAAGGGCTGCAGATGCTAGAGTCAGAGATAACAAAGTGTAGAGCTGAAGGAACACAGTAAGCCAGGCAACAACAGAGGAGCAGGAAAGTTGATGTTTCGGGTTGGGACCCTTTTAAACAAAGCAAGGTCCCAATCCAAAACACCAGCTTCCCTATTCCTATGATGGAACCTAACCTGCTGTGTTCTCCCAGTTCCACACTGCGTTATCTGTAATATAACTTCCCTGCTCAATGCCTCTCGCACTGAAGGACAATATTCCTTTTACCTTCTAAGCTAGCTGGTGTACCTGCAAACCAACCTTCTGTGATTCATACACAAGGACACCCAGGTCCCTCTGCACCGCAGCATGCTGCAATTTTTTTGCTGTTCAAATAATAGTCCTTTTTACTGTTACTCCTACCAAAATGTGTGATTGAACATTTATCAACATTGTACTCCATCTGCCAGATCTTTGCCCACTCACTTAACCTATCTATATTCCTCAGCAAGCTTTCAGAGTCCTCTGTACACTTTGCTCTACCACTCATCTTAGTGTCGTCTGCAAGCTTTGGTACACTACACATGTTCCCAAAATGAAAATCGTCTATGTAAATTGTAAACAACTGTCGTCCCAACACTGATCCCTGAGGCACACCACTAGTCACTGATCACAAAGCAGAAAAACACTCATTTATCCTCACTGTTTGCTACCTGTTAGTTAACCGATCCTCTGTCCATGCTAATACATTGCCTGTAACACCATACACCTTTGTCTTATGCAGCAGCCTTTTGGGCGGCACCCTGGGAATCTAGATACACCACATTCACTGGGTCCCTGTCACCCACAGCGCTCATAATGTCTTAATAGGATTCTAGTAAATTAGTTAAACGTGACCTACCCTTCATGAGCCCAAGGTGCATCTGTCCGAAGGGACAATTTCTATCCAGACGCCTTGCTATTTCTTCGTTGATTATAGATTCAGGCATTTTCCCCACTACAGAAGATAAGCTGACTGGCCTACAATTCCCAATCTTTTGTCTACCTCCTTTTTTAAACAGTGGGTCACATTTGCTGTTTTCCAATCTGCTGGAACTTCCCCAGATTCCAGCAAATTTTGAAAAATTACCACAAACACATTTAGTATTTCTCTTCCCATTTCATTTCATACCTGGGATGCATTTCAGGAGGCTGGCCTACCTTTAGTTCCATTAGTTTGCCCAACACCACCTAATGATCATGTCTAGGCCCTCATCTACCTTAATCTTCTTGATAGCAATTACTGGCATGTTAATTATGTCCTCCACAATGTTCAATGCCTCAGCTATTCCCTCACTCCTCATCATTAATACCTCTTCCTATCCTATAAAGGACCAATGTTTATCTTAGCAACCTTTTTCATTTTATATATCTGTGGAAAATTTTGTTTTATCTGTCTTTAGATTGTGAGCTAGTTTACTCTCACAATATATCTTACTTTGTCGCTTTTTTGTGGCTTTCTATTGACCTTTAAAATTTTCCCCATCTTCTAGTTTCCCACTGGCCCTTGCCACTTTGTATGCTTTATCTTTCAATTTGATAGCCTCCCTTATTTCCTTGGACATCCATGGCTAATTAATCCTTTTTCTTAACAGTCTTTCTTTTTCACTGGTACATGCTTTTGCTGAGCACTTTGAAAAATTGCTTTGAAAGTTCTCCATTGTTCCTCATCTGTCCCTCCAGTCTATTTTAGCCACCTCCTCCCTCATCCTATTGTAATTTCCTTTATTTAAGCACAAGACCCTGGTATTGGATTTTATCTTCTCACTTTCCATCTGCATTCTAAATTCAGTCATACTATGATTGCTGCTTCCAAGGGGATCCCTAACTATGAGATAATTAATTATCCCTGTCTCATTACACAGGGCCAGATCTAGGATAACTTGCTCCCTTATTGGTTCCATTACATACTTTTCAAGAAAATTGTTGTGGATACATTCAACAAACTCCTCCCCAAGGCTGCCTTGACTGACTTGGTTTGACCAATCAACATGTAGATTAAAATCTTGACATTGAGAATCTCATTATTCACTCTTGGGGATTTTACAAATAGACTTTTCATGGCCTGCTTTGTTCAGGGGCTGGAGAGACTTCACTCCAGGAATTTCGTTTTTAGCTTCGTGCTGCAGCAATATAAATTCGTTTTTGCCTCAAGCAGCTTTTCCCTCCTGTTCTCCTTTGTGGCCAACCTTTGCGACTTTGTGTTAGAACGGCTTTCGACCAAGGGTCACTAGGTCACAAGGAGCAGTGTTTCTTATTAATCAATAAAATGACAATCATAAAACCGTAGAGTCATACAACACAGAAACAGCCCCTTCGGCCCATCATGTTGATGCTGACCAAAAAAACACCAAACTACACTAATCTATTTATCTACTCATAGTGCAATGGTAATCATGCTCTGGCCTTTTACGTTCCCATCCAGCTGCTTCTTAAATTTTCCACTGCCATTTCAGGCAGCACGTTCCATATTTCTAACACCCTCTGGGTGAAAACTTTCCTTTTCATATCTCCTCTAAAACTCCTACTCCTCACCTTCAATTTATGCCCTCTCATTTTAGACATAGAGAAAAGATTCTCACGATCTGCTGTCTCTGCCTCTCATAATTTTGTGTAGATCGCACCCATCCTCAGCTTCCCCTGCTCCAAGGGAAACAAACCCAGCCTATTCAGTCTCTCCTCATAGCTGAGATTTTTCATCCCAGGCAGCATCTTGGTTCATCTCCTCTGCACCTTCTCCAGCACAATCACATCCTCCTGACAAGTGTGGTGACCACAGCTACACATAGTATTACATGTGTGACCTAACTGACGTTTTACAAAGTTGTAACAAGGCTTCCTTGCCCTGATATTCCATGCCCCGACTAATGAAGGCAAATACCCCATACGCCTCCTTCACCAGCATGGCTATCATGCTGATGCCTTCGGGGATCTACGTACACCAAGGTCCCTCTGTTCCTGAATACTCCGTAGGGGGCCCACATTCCATTGTGCATGTCCATCCCTTTCTAGACCTTGCAATTGCACCCCCTCACACTTATCAGGATTAAATTCCATCCACTATTGCTCTGCCCAATTTACCAACTGATCAATAACAGTCTATAGCATGAGACCATCATCATCAATATCAACAGCACTAATTTTCATGTCATCTGCAGCTTTACTAATGGATTTCCTCCGGGTGCTCCGGTTTTCTCCCACTGTCCAAAGATGTGCAGGCTAAGTGGATTGGCCATGCTAAATTGCCCATAGTATTCAGGTGGGTTATAAGGGGATGGGTCTGGCCCAGGGTATGGCCTGATGGTCGGTGTGGACTTGTTGGGCTGAATGGCCTGTTTTCACACTGTTGGGGTTCTACTCTATTCTACCTTCTACATTCACATCCAACTCATTAATGCACATAATAAGCAGCAAGGATCCCAGTACCAATCCCTGTAGTAGACTGTTGGTCACAGACTTCAAATTGGAAAAATAATAGTTCACTATCGCCCTTTGCCCCCTATTTATAGCCAATTTTGGATCCAGATTGCAAACTTGCCTTGGGTCCCATGGGTTCATATATTTGTGGGTCAGTTTTCCAAGTGGAACCTTGTCAAAGTTCCATGTAAACCACATCAACTGTGCTACCCTCAACAGTATATTTTCAAAAAAACTCAATTAACTTATTCAGACAGGATTTCCAATGAACAAATCTATGCTGACGATTCATGATCAACCCCTGTTTTTTCTGAGCATCAACTAATTCTGCCCTTCTGTATATTTTCCCAGTAATTTCCATATCGTTGACGTCAGACTAACTGCTCTGTATTAACCTGGCCTATCCCTGCTGCCCTTCTTAATCAGAGAAACCACTTTAGCTCTCCTTCAATCATCTAGTACTTCACCTGTGGCTACTGAAGTAGTAAATATCTCAACCAGGATGCCAGTTTTCTCCTCCCTTGCCTCCCATGGCAGCCTGGGATACATCATCAGGCCCTGGAGATTTATGCATCTTTACACCTTTTAAAATGTCATTGGAACATCTAATACCTGCAATCAAGTCCTTTAGCATTGGTACAATGTTTTTAAAAGTCCTTTTTGAACATTTGTAAAACCAATTACAGATTCCACAAAAGTTTCTCAAAAATTAAAAACTTCCTTGCTGTACTGCTTGCGGGTCAAAGGCTGTCATAACATACTTCACAATGTTGAATATATTAATTTTTAGTTTGATAATGCCCCATGAATTTTGACTGCACAGAAGATGTTTGATCACTACATTTTTCTTTGTTGTTGCTGTCATTGAATGTCATTGGAAAATCTCAATGAGCCGCTAAAAGCTTTTCAATGATGCTAAGTAATATATAATGGGGTTGTTGCCAGACATTTTCAGTCACTAGGCAACCAATTTAACAAGTACTGGTACTTACAAATCCTGCTTTAATCCACCTCCCAACTTAATTTAATCAAGATGGATTGTTTGATTGGAAGTACATCTGACAATTCCTTTAATATTCTCTCTTTGACCAGGAACTCATATCGTGTGGATCTCCCATAGTCAGGAGCAGCATCGTCGTCAGGAAACCAAATATTTCGACCAAGAACAAAGAAAACCCATTTTTCACATGGTCTATCTGTGGTCTTTCTGGTGGTCAGTGAGTTTCAATAGGTTAAACATAAAAATGGCAGTGATATTGTACCATGATATCTAGTCAGGACAAATGTGTGATGCCTTGCATCGATGCAATGTCTTCAACATTGAAATGCCACACAGTAATTTATATCTGGGGTACGAAAGAAAGACCCTAGTCAACTCCACTTGGAGTATTGCGAGCAGATCTGGCTACTGAATCTTAAGGAGGATATATTGGCTGCGGACAGAGTACAATGTAAGTTTATTAGGCTTCAGGGGTTAAATTATATAGACAGCATACACAAATTATGTGTGTTTTCGCTACAGTTTATAAAATTAGAGGACGATTAGGTCAAAGTCTTCAAGATATTAGCTGGAAAAGATGTGGTCGATAATCCGATTCCACTGGTTGGGGATTCTGGAACTGGGGGACAAGGTCTGAGAATTAGGACCAGGCTATTCAGGAGAGATGGCAGGAAATACTTCTGCACACAAAGGGTGGTCAAGTTTGGGATCGTCTTCCACAAAGGCAGTGGATGCTAGATCAATGAGTAGTTTTAAATCTGAGACAGGTAATTCTTTGTTGAGGAAAAGTACTAAGGGTTATGAGCCAAAGGCAGATATATGGAAATAGTCTACAGATCAACCACGATGTCATTGAATGGTGGGCCAGGCTCCAGAGGCTGAATGGCATACTCCTATTCCTGCTTTCCTGTGACAAGTTAAGAAACGACACCAAGCCATGACCAGATAGATAAAGAAGGGCGGCTATTCATATGGATAGCTGAAAGAAAGCTGAATTTCTCCCAAACAAATCCAAGATTGAGAGGGAGAAATGGAGAGTCACAGGAGTTTAGTTAGGTCTGGGAGTGGGGGCTGTCCAGAAGCCAGGACCAAGTTGATTGAAGGCTGTCTCACAAATTGCAGAGAAAATGGTGGGGGCAACAAGAGAGCGAGGGTGGTTAAATTGCAAAGAAATTCCTTATGTATATCAGTAGATGAGCAAAGAATGTTAGAATTGATATAATGCCTGATTGATGCACCTAATTTTGTAATATTCAACTGATTTATAGAAATTATGGCTCCTCGGAGCAGTGCCGAATGCCAGAGTTCTGAGTTTGTTCTGTTTCTTTTGAGCCAGGCTGTATTGTTACAATGGTATGAGCTTCTGCTGTCTATTTGATTGTAGTACTGTTTGATTTGGCATTGCTTATCTAAGCAAACAAAGGGACTTCACAGCTTAATCATCGTAAGTCACTCATTGATGTCAATAATCTGTTTCCAGCAATGGAATATTGACTCTATTTTAAGCAGACAAGTTGACATCTAATGTCTAATCCATTGCATGAAATGTTGCATATAATAAACACATTGCTAACTGATATGCAGATGGTGTCTGATTTCTGTCATGTTGTTAAGATTTGTTTTTTGCTTTAAAGGGGAAAAGAAAATGTGCATTAACCACAGTGCAGCAAAATTCGTAGAGATTCTGATTCAGAAACAGCAGAGTGAACTGTTTATACACAGCTATTACATATATGCAACTTTAAAAAGATTACCTTTGTAGAAATAGATTTGGAAAACTAAGAATTAGTATAAAAGTCTCCTTTCCAACGTTAACACTCATTTAATTATTACCCTTGATGGAGACTCAATTCCATTCCGAGGCGTGGGTAACTCAAATTGTGTGTAACCCTGAGGATGTACAGGATTCAAACCTCTTGATGTGGAATGTTACCCAAAACATGTAAACTTGGTAGCCAAAAGGCTCTAGGTTACCACAGAAACGCAACAATACAAGTTATGTGGTGAAGTAGTTGTTTTATGAGGAAAGATTGTCCATTGAATTTCAGAAGAACTAATCTTGTTGAAACATTTAGGATTCTGAATGTTTCATAGGATAATGATAGGATAAATGCTGATGGATTTTCTTGGGGAAAGTCTTGTATTATTGGACACACAGTTTCAAAATAAGGAACTCTTGTTTAAGACAAAGGAAAAAAGACATTTCTTCTCTCAGAAGGTGGTTTTGTCTGGAACTCTCTTCCTCAGGCAGTGGATAAGACTTGGTCAAGGCTGAATTTGAGAGGTATTTTTGAAATTCTTTTTTTTCAAAGAATCAGGGTTTATGTGGGGCAAGCACAGCACTGGAATTAAAGCCACATTAAATCAATCATGTTTCAGAGATAGTAGGAACTGCAGATGATGGAGAATCTGAGACAACAAGGTGTAGAGCTGGATGAACACAGCAGGCCAAGCAGCACCAGAGGAGCAGGAAGGCTGACGTTTCCGGCCTAGACCCTTCTTCAGAATCATCAGCCTTCCTGCTCCTCTGATGCTGCTCGGCCTGTTGTGTTCATCCAGCTCCACACCTTGTTATCTTAGATCAACCATGATCTTATTGACAGCTAGAGTAGGCTCAAGGGGCCAAATGGACAGCTGCCAGGGCAGGTGGTAGAAGCAGATATGACAACAACATTTAAGGGGCATTTAGGAAGACACATGAACAAGCAGGAAATAGAGTGCTGTGGACTAAATGCAGGCAGATGGGAAGAACTTTTATGGAGAAGGGTCCCTGGACCTGAAGCAATAACTCTGATTTCTCTCCCAGATGCTGCCACTCCTGATGAGATTTTCCAGCAATTTCTGTTTCTGTTGCAGGCAGAGTTTAGAATTGTGGTTGACACAGACATAGTGGGCCAAAAGGTCTGTTCCTCTGCCGTACTATTCTATGTTCTATGGTCTACTCCCATTCCCATTTGTTATGTGAGATTATTATCACAAGAGAGAGCAAATCGAACACTGAACCTGAGAATGGTTAACTGTTTTGTTCTGTGTCTTTTAAAACACATTCTACCTAAACTCAAGTGTTAATCATATGTATAATATTTTTAATAAGCCTATAAGACTTCTGGATTTTCTATTTGAACATTTAAAAGAAAATTAATTGCCTTTTTAAATTTCCACACTGAAATAATAAAAAGAGATAGATCCCATCAGGGACCAATTCGATGACCCCATCATTCAAAAAGGATTTAAATCTATTAAATCTTGGAGCAGGAGCCTGTCGGGAAGCCGGTGAGTGACTGTTTTTGAATCATTAAAAAGCTTACCTCGTGAATTGGCGGAGGTACGCTGAGCAGGAGCCGACACGGGACTGGTGAGTGAGTGAGGTAATATATTTGTGTAGTTGCGTTCCCCGAATCACTACCCGGGTAGTGTCACCCACCCATCCTCCTCCTCGAACCAAAAAAAAAGGTTCTGTGTGCCTGATTGGTAAGGTAACAAGTTTATTTTTTATTCTTTTTTTTAAGTCTTTGGGAATTTAGAATAATGGGAATGGAGGTCAGGGCAGTTGAATGTCCCTCCTGCAGAATGTGGGAGGTAAGGGTCACCACTAGTGTCCCTGCTGACTATATCTGCGGGAAGTGCACCCAACTCCAGCTCCTCGAAAACCACGTTAGGGAACTGGAGCTGGAGCTGGATGAACTTCAGATCATTCAGGAGGCAGAGGGGGTTATTGAGAGGAGTTACAGGGAGGTAGTCACTCCTCAGGTACAAGAAAGAGGCAGTCAGGGAACGGAAAGGGAACCGGCAGGCAGTGCAGGGATCCCCTGTGGTCATTCCCCACAACAATAAGTATACTGTTTTGGATACTGTTGGGGGGGACAGCTTACCAGGGGAAAGCAGTGGGGCACAGGTCTCTGGCACAGAGTCGGTCCCTGCTGCTCAGAAGTGAAGGGGGAAGAGGAGCAGAGCAGTAGTCATTGGGGATTCCATAGTTAGGGGGACAGATAGGAGGTTCTGTGGGGACAAGAGAGACTCACGGTTGGTGTGTTGCCTCCCAGGTGCCAGGGTGCGTGATGTCTCTGATCGTGTTTTTGGGATCCTTAAGGGGGAGGGGGAGCAGCCCCAAGTCGTGGTCCACATTGGCACCAACGACATAGGTAGGAAAAGAGACGGGGATTTAAGGCAGAAATTCAGGGAGCTAGGATGGAAGCTGAGAGCTAGGACGAACAGAGTTGTTGTCTCTGGTTTGTTGCCTGTGCCACGTGCTAGTGAGGCGAGGAATAGGGAGAGAGAGGAGTTGAACACGTGGCTACAAGGATGGTGCAGGAGGGAGGGTATTGGATTCTTGGATAATTGGGGCTCTTTCTGGGGTAGGTGGGACCTCTACAAGCAAGATGGTCTTCACCTGAACCAGAGGGGTACCGATATCCTGGGGGGAAAATTTGCTAAAGCTGTTCGGGTGGGTTTAAACTAATTCAGCAGGGGGATGGGCACCAAAATTGTAGTTCGACAAAGAAAAGGTTGAGAGTAGGGTCGTCCGAAATAAAGTTTCAGGGAAGCAAGATGGCACCGGCAAGCAAGGAGTTGGATTGAAGTGTGTCTATTTCAATGGCAGGAGTGTCCGGAATAAGGTGGGTGAACTTGCAGCATGGGTTAGTACCTGGGACTTCGAAGTTGTGGCCATTTCGGAGACATGGATAGAGCAGGGACAGGAATGGTTGTTGCAGGTTCCAAGATTTAGATGTTTCAGTAAGAACAGAGAAGATGGTAAAAGGGGCGGAGGTGTGGCATTGTTGGTCAAGGACAGTATTACAGTTGCAGAAAGGATATTTGGGGACTCGTCAACTGAGTTAGTATGGGCTGAGGTTAGAAACAGGAAAGGAGAGGTCACCCTGATGGGAGTTTTCTATAGGCCTCCAAATAGTTCCAGAGATGTCGAGGAAAGGATAGCAAAGATGATTCTCAATAGGAGTGAGAGAGACAGGGTAGTTGTCATAGGGGACTTCAACTTTCCAAATATTGACTGGGAAAACTATAGTTTGAGTAGTATAGATGGGTCAGTTTTTGTCCAGTGTGTGCAGGAGGGCTTCCTGACACAGTATGTAGATAGGCCAACAAGGGGCGAAGTCACATTAGATTTGGTACTGGGTAATGAGCCTGGCTAGGTGTTAGATTTGGAAGTAGGTGAGCACTTTGGTGATAGCGATCACAATTCTGTAATGTTTACTTTAGTGATGGAAAGGGATAGGTATATACCACTGGGCAAGAGTTATAGCTGGGGGAAAGGCAATTACGATGAGATTAGGCAAGATTTAGGGAGCATAGGATGGTGAAGGAAACTGCAGGGGATGGGCACATTAGAAATGTGGAACTTATTTAAGGAAAAGCTCCTGTGTGTCCTAGATAAGTATGTACCTGTCAGGCAGGGAGGAAGCTGTAGAGTGCGGGAGCTGTGGTTTACGAAGGAGGTGGAATCTCTGGTCAAGAGGAAGAAGAAGGCTTATGTTAGGATGAGATGTGAAGGCTCAGTTAGGGCACTTGAGGGCTACGAGGTAGCCGGGAAAGACCTAAAGAGAGAGCTCAGAAGAGCCAGGAGGAGACATGAGAAGTTGTTGGCAGATAGGATCAGGGTAAACCCTAAGGCTTTCTATAGGTATTTAAGGAATAAAAGAATGGCAAAAGTAAGATTAGGCCCAATCAAGGATAGTAGTGGTAAGTTGTGTGTGGAGTCAGATGAGATAGGGGAAGCGCTAAATGAATATTTTTCAACAGTATTCACTCTAGAAAATGACAATGTTGTCGTGGAGATTACTGAGATACAGCCTACTAGACTAGGTGGGATTGAGTTTCACACGGAAGAGGTATTAGAAATCCTACAGAAGGTGAAGATAGATAAGTCCCCTGGGCCGGATGGGATTTATCCTCGGATTCTCTGGGAAGCCAGGGAGGAGATTGCTGAGCCTTTGGCATTGATCTTTAACTCATCATTGTCTACAGGACTAGTGCCAGATGACTCGGGGATAGCAAATGTGGTTCCCCTGTTCCAGAAGGGGAGTAGAGACAACCCTGGTAATTACAGACCAGTGAGCCTTACCTCAGTTGTTGGTAAAGTGTTGGAAAAGGTTATAAGGGATGGGATTTATAATCATCTAGAAAAGAATAAATTGATTAGGGATAGTCAGCGCAGTTTTGTGAAGGGAAGGTCGGGCCTCACAAACCTTACTGAGTTCTTTGAGAAGGTGACCAAACAGGTACATAAGAGTAAACTGGTTGATGTGGTGTATATGTATTTCAGCAAGGCGTTCGATAAGGTTCCTCACGATAGGCTATTGTACAAAATGCGGAGGAATGGAATTGTGGGAGATATAGCAGCTTGGATCGGAAATTAGCTTGCTGAAAGAAGACAGAGGGTGGTAGTTGATGGGAAATGTTCATCCTGGAGACCAGTTACAAGTGGTGTACCGCAAGGGTCGGTGTTGGGTCCACTGCTGTTTGTCATTTTTATAAATGACCTGGATGAGGGCGTAGAAGGATGGGTTAGTAAATTTGCAGACGACACTAAGGTCGGTGCAGTTGTGGATAGTGACAAAGGATGCTGTAGGTTGCAGAGAGACATAGATAAGCTGCAGAGCTGGGCTGAGAGGTGGCAAATTGAGTTTAATGCAGACAAGTGTGAGGTGATGCAGTTTGGTAGGAGTAACCGGAAGGCAAAGTACAGGGCTAATGGTAAGATTCTTAGTAGTGTAGATGAGCAGAGAGATCTCGGTGTCCACGGACACAGAACATTGAAAGTTGCCACCCAGGTTGACAGATCTGTTAAGAAGTCATACAGTGTTTTAGCTTTTATTAATAGAGGGATCGAGTTCCGGAACCAAGACATTATGGTGAAGCTGTACAAAACTCTGATGCGGCCGCACTTGGAGTATTGTGTACAGTTCTGGTCACCGCATTATAATAAGGATGTGGAAGCTTTGGAAAGGGTGCAGAGGAGATTTACGAGGATGTTGCCTGGTATGGAGGGAAGGTCTTACGAGGAAAGGCTGAGGGACTTGAGACTGTTTTTATTAGAGAGAAGAAGGTTGAGAGGTGACTTAATTGAAACATATAAAATAATCAGAGGGTTAGATAGGGTGGATAGGGAGAGCCTTTTTCCTAGGATGGTGACGGTGAGCACGAGGGGGCATAGCTTTAAATTGAGGGGTGAAAGATATAGGACAGATGTCAGAGGTAGTTTCTTTAGTCAGAGAGTAGTAAGGGAATGGAACACTTTGCCTGCAACGGTAGTAGATTCGCCAACTTTAGGTACATTTAAGTCGTCATTGGACAAGCATATGGACGTACATGGAATAGTGTAGGTTAGATGGACTTGAGATCGATATGACAGGTCGGCACAACATCGAGGGCCGAAGGGCCTGTACTGTGCTGTCATGTTCTATGTTCTATGTTCTATGTTTAAAGTAACATTTGTGACAGTGCGGTGCCTCAGTGGCTAACACTGCTGCCTCACACCGCCAGGGACCTGGATTTGATTCCACCCTCAGGCCATTGTCTGTGTGAAGCTTGCACGTTTTCCCTGTGTCTGTGTGGGTTCCAGCTGGATGATCCAGTTTCCTCCCACAATCCAAAAATGAGCAGGTGATGTGGATTGGCCATCCCAAATTTCCTGTGGTGTTCAGGGGTGTGTAAAGTTAGGTGGATTAGCCATGGAAAATGTAGGGTTACTGGGAAAGGATAGGGGGCTGGGTCTGGGTTGGACCTGTTGGGTGTGGGTCTGTTGGACCTGTTGGGTGTGTGTCTGTTGGGCCACATAGTCTGTTTCCAGCCTGGAGGGATTCTATGATTCTAACTCTGCAACTAAAAATGCAGGCTTGGAAATTCTCTTGTGTGTTGGCAGTTTTGGATCTTTGTGTGTTGGCGAGCAACTGTGGTGGAGGACGTTGCTTTTACCAGAAGACCATAACACTATACGAAACAGGAGCAGAATTAGACCATTCAGTCCGTCGAGCCTGCTCCACCATTCGATCATGTTTCTCAACCCCATTGTCCAGCTTTCTCCCCGTGATCCTTGACTCTTGGTTAATGAAGAACCTATCTATCTCTGTCTTATATACACTCAATTACTTGTTGTCCATAGTCCTCTTCGGCACTGAGTTCCACACATTCAACATTCTATGACTGAAGAAACATTCAGGTTTTCACCAAAGCAAACCAATGAATGAAGACATTCCAAATCATTTCAGCATCTACTTATTCAATTTTCCTGAAATATTCACCACTCTCCCATTGGAGCCACAGCAGGACGGGGCCGTGGTGCAATGTTATCACTGCTGAATTAGCATCCACAGACCAGCTAATATTCTGGAGGCCTGGATTTGAATTCCAAAACAGCAGATAATGCAATTTGCCTAAAGCAAAAGGAAAGGTTAGAACTAAAAATTACAAAACCATTATCGATTGTCAGAAAAATCTACATGGCTCACTAATGTCCTTTACGAAAGTAAATTTGTCATTTTGACCTGGGTTGGCCTACACGTGAATGCAGACCACCAGACCACCAGCAAACTGGTTAATTCTTAACTCTGAAATGGCCCTTGCAAATCATTCAGCTCAAGGGCAACTAGGAACAGGCAGCCAGCAACACACGTCCTATGGAAGCGAAAACACTCTAATTCCAACAGTATTTTTGAGCCTCAACTGGATAAATTTGTACCCAGGACACAAAGTAGTTTCAGTAAGAAATAAATGGTGATCAGGAACATTGCATAGAATGTAAAATGTGAGTAAGCGTGAAGTTATTTATTATGGAGGGAAAAGTAGAAAGGTAGGAGCTCTTTAAATGGTAAGAGATATCACAGGGATCACCATTTACAGGACACAGAAAATCAGCTTACAGATACAGAAAACAACCTCGAAAACAAACGCTATAGCACCTTTATTACAAAGGAATGGAGGAGAAGAGCTACTGGGATGCTCCAAGTTGTTTTGTATTCCTTTAACTTTCTTACATGGGGTATGGGTGTCGCTGGCAAGGGCACCATTTGTTGCCCACCCCTATTTGCCCTTGACCTCAGTGACTTACTAAGGCCAATTCAGAGCCAGCCCCATTGCTGGATGTCTGGAGTCACAGGAGACCCTAAACCATAATGTGGAGGTGCCAGTCTTGGACTGGGGTGGACAAATTCGGAAGTCACATCATGTCAGGTTATAGGCTAACAGGTTTATTTGAAATCACAAGCTTTTGGAGCATAACCTCTGCATCAGGTGACCCGATGAAAGAGCAGCGCTCCGAAAGCCCCGTTGGACTATAACCTGATGTCATATGGCTTCTGACTTTGACCAGGTGAGGACAGCAGATTTCCCTCACTAAAGGACATTCATAAACCAGATAGGTTTTAATAAGAATAATTATAATTTTTGTGGTGACGATCACTGGGGCAAGCCGTACATTTTTCTAGAGTTTTCTATTCAACCTGTTCTGAGATGTTATGAAACACGTCTGGAGCAGGTGAGACTTGTACCCAAGCCTCCTGTCTCAGAGGTAGGGATACTACCACAGTTCCCGTTGAACAGTAAATGCGTTCATTGGATTTCAAATTGCACCAGCCTCCAAGGATCAAATTAAAATATTAAATGAAATAGACGCCCAAATGTTGAGAATGCATTTGATTTTGAAATCAGTAACGGTAATAGATTCGCCAACTTTAAGTACATTTAAGTCATCATTGGATAAGCATATGGACGTACATGGAATAGTGTAGGTTAGATGGGCTTTGGATCGGTATGACAGGTCGGCACAACATCGAGGGCCAAAGGGCCTGTACTGTGCTGTAATGTTCTATGTTCTATGTAACAGATTTCCACATTGCCCTGGTGTTTCTTGCTCTACAAGAGCTTCCTGTACAAGGAAGATAATAATGTAATGGTAATGCAATCCAAAGACCCAGAATAATATGAAAAGGATGTCATAAAACCTAGCATGGCAACTGGCAAAATTTAAATTCAATTGAGTGAAATCTGGAATTGGAAGCTAATCTCAGTGGTGGTGACCATGAAACCTTCATTGCTTTTAAAAAAAATCGATCAGGTTTACTTAACATCCACAAACGAAAGAAATCTTCTGATCAACATTCCCATAAGGCGACAACACAGGTGGTCAAGGTGATTCAGAAGACATATGGCATGCTTGCCGTCATTGGTTGGAGTACAAGAGTTGGCAAACTATGTTCCAGCTGTATAAAACCCTTGTTAGACCGTATTTGGAGTTTTGTGTGCAGTTTTAGTTGCCACACTGCCAGAAGGA
Organism: Stegostoma tigrinum; assembly: GCF_030684315.1. Lineage (NCBI taxonomy): Eukaryota > Metazoa > Chordata > Chondrichthyes > Orectolobiformes > Stegostomatidae > Stegostoma > Stegostoma tigrinum. The sequence goes on along the minus strand of NC_081370.1, from coordinate 55,731,233 downwards.
TGTGGAAATTTTGAAGAAAGTGCAGAGAAGGTATACCAGGATGTTGCCCAGTCTCGAGGGCATTGGCCATGAGGAGAGGTTAAAAAGACTAGGATTGTTTTCACAGGAAAGATGGTGGCTGAGAGGAGGCCTGATAGAGGTCTGCAAAATTATTAGAGGCATAGATAGGGTGGATAGTTAGAGTTTTCTTCTCCGCTGGGTTGAACTTTCAATTACAAGGGGGCACTAGTTCAAGATGAGAGGGATAAGTTTAAGGGAGATGTGTGAGGGAAGTGTTTCATGCAGAGAATGGTAGTAGCCTGAAACACGTAGCCCAAAGAGGTGGTGGAAGCTGGCAGGTTGGTGATATTTAAGAGGCATTTGGATGGTTATATGAATAGGGAGGGAATATAAGGATATGGAATGAATAAGGGCAGAAGATTTGGCTTCCAGTTTAGTTCGGGAATGATGGTTGGCACATGCTTGGAGAACCAAAGGGCCCGTTCCTGTGCTGTACTTCTCTTTTGTACTTGTTCTTTATACTTTATTCCTCAACAATGCACAGCCGTGCCACTGTATAGTCACTCTGAGTGTTAGTGCCTTGTTTTTGAACTCTCTGCCACATAGAAACCTTGGAGCTGCTCAGGATTTGGAGGGAGTGTGGCTTTTGTCCTGACCTGGTTTGACCTACCAATGTGAATGACTCTCAGCTGCTCTCTGAAATGGTCTAGTTCCAAGGCAATTAGGGATAGGGAATAAATCCTGGACTTGTTCGTCATACCTGCACTCTGTGAATACATTTTAAATGAAATCTCCTCAAAAGTAGATATCTAGAAGTTAAGAGTTAATTTGTGATGCCAATGATTGTTTTATTTGGCATTTTGGAGAATGTTAACCAGGGTTTGCTGCTTCATATCACTTCAGTTTGTGTTTTATGGTTCAGGAGATGACTGCATTATATTTATGTATGCTGTGCTAGATATTCGGGAGAAGTGTGTTCACAAAATACAGTAACTCGAGTTAAAATAGGTGCTGTGTTTCAATATTAGAACTTTTAAATTCAGGCCAGAGAGCAGCTGATGCGCAATTATGAGCCACAGTTCTTTATCAAATTGTAGATCATTTGAAGAATGATAAATATTTTATTTTTTATTATCAACATAGCCGTTGGTTCAATTACTCGTAGGCGTCAAAGCAATAAGGAAAAACTTCCAGTTATATTGTTCTTATGATATCCTTGGGACATTCCAAAGTATTTCACAACAAATTAATTATTTCTGAATTGTAGCCATTTGTGTGCATGCTTGTTATGTGGGAAAATTGTTGAAGTGCATGATCTTGCATATGAATCCTAAATAGGATTTGTCATAGAAGACATCCACAATATGTGTTACTAAGCAACAAGAAATCCTGGTCTGGAAATGTTTGCTCATGGAATTTAACTGTCCTCTACGACTTGCTCTGAATTCATGAGAGAGACTCTTTAACCTCTCCAAAATGGTGCAGGAAGTCTGAATCCAGAAGTCTCACCCCTTGGTCAAAATTGGCAACAAACATTTTCATGGAGGTAGCTGTGGATGTAAAACTCCAGCAGTCTTCCATTAGACTGGATTTTCAAACGACAGGAGTGGGCAATAAAACCTCTGCTTTTTAAAGTTATCGCGAGATGGTGTAAACTCTGTGAATTCATTTGGACGGGTTGGACAATCATTTGGAAAGGTGAGGCATGCTTTTGTATAGGTTCAGGGATACCTTTGAGAGAGGTGGGGTGCCTTTTAAGAGAGATAAAGTGCCCCTTGGAAGAGATCAATTGCCCTTTCAGATTATTGAAAGGAGACATGCATGTTCAGAAAAGGTCGTGGTACCAAGAGATTTGATTCATTTGTACATGGAAGGTAAGCATTACTTGGCAGTGCCAGCATTTATTGCCCAACCACAATTATTTTTGAGAAGGTGATGATGAGGCACCTCTTGAGTCACTGCATTCCATGAGGCAAGGTATATTCACAGTGCTGTCGGGAAGGAGGTTCTAGGATTTTGCACAAATACAGTGAAGGGATAGACAGTGATATACAGCAAAATTTTTGTTAACCGGCACTTCTTGGACCAGGATTCTGGATAATCAAGAGGCCCACATAATCAATGTAAAAACACATTAAGTAATATAAGTGTCATTCAAGGAGTATACACATCACTGCTATACTTTATTTACAGCATAAACCAAATAAATAATAATGCAACTCTGCCTTAAATAAAACTTATCAGCAAAGAAACTTGTCACTCACACCCTCAAGTGAATACTCAAACATTACGGTCAATCGTGGTATTTAAGGAGAAATTAACTCGAAATAGAATCAACTGTTAAGATTTCATGTGGCCATTCGATTGAACAACAATTATATTCACATTGAGGTAAATACATTTTAAAACTATAATAAGTGGAAAGAATTATACAGTAAATGTCATGGTATTTGAGATAAAAATAACTTCCAGTTTATCAATACTCCTGGTTCATAGGTCACCTTGTTAAAACAAAATGTGCTGTGGTTTCAAGTCACAAAACTGCATTCCTTGGAGGTAAAGTTGGATTTGGCAGGGTTCCCATTCTTCTGTTGCTGCATTCCTTCTATTTGGTCGGGATTGTGGATATGGAAACATTTTTTGTCTGCCAAGTGAACTGCCAAGCTATCAAGGGAACTGTGAAGCTTATCGAAATTATCAGGCAATTTAAATTTCCTGACATTTGGATTTTTTTGAAAGCTAACGTGTTAAAAAATACATTGCTTGTTATTTCATGCTGTTTATTGACATATTATTGATATTACTGCTATCATTAAAAGTTGAGCTGCCTGTTTTATTTCACAGCCTATTATTATCACAGAGGAATACCTGCCTGTTTACAGTTTGATTGATATCTCCGAATGATTTCAAAGTCTTTGAAGTTGGACTATTCAATGAGACCATGTCTGATCTGGTAATCCTCAAATCCACTTTCCTGCCTTATCCATAAAACCCTTGATTCCCTTTGTGATTAAAAATCTGTTTATCTCAGCCCTGAATACACTTAATGGCCCATCCTCAAACTTTTTCCGCAGCAAGGAATTCCACGGATTTGCTACTGTCTAGGAGAAGAAATTTTTCCTCATCTCAGTTTTAAATATGCATCCCTTATTTTGAGATTATGTCCTCTGGCCTTAGACTGTTTTTCCAAGGGTAACACACTCTCCACTGTTACCCTGTCAAGAGCCCTAAGAATCTCATATGTTTCAGTAAGATTGCACCTCAGTCTCCTACATTGCATTATTCTGAATTCAGTTTCTGGAATTAGCATTTGATCTCAAATGGTCCAGTTTTGACAAACATTAGGCACAAGTAGCTTCTATTACTTCTTGGAAGGCAGAAGGAGAAGTGTATTATTTAGCCCAGACAATCCAGGTCTCACATTAATGTAACTTCGCACAATTTTTTGCCTGTACAGAAGATTTGCGTTCATGTTGGAGCAGAAAAGAACATTCATGAACTCCGGGTACTGGAAAGCTGAAACAAAAACAAAAATTGCTGAATAAATTCAGCCGGTCTGGCAGCATCTGTGGAAAGTAAGCGAAGTTCACATTTCAGGTCCCTGCTTCAGAGCTGAGTTTCTGCAACAATTTCAATTTGTTGTTATTCATGAGATTGACAGAAGCGCGATTCCAGGAGAACAATAAAATAGGAGGTCAAAATGTTTTCACAAATGTTCAAAATCCTCAAAAAGTGTTTCAGGCCAATGAAAGCCTTTATCAGAACTCAAGGAGAAGGGGCAAGAGTAAATGAAGGCAACTGGAAACCTGACAAGATGGAAATCCTGCATATTTTCTACATGAAGGATCAGGGTGATGTAAAATTAATGTACCTTTCAATATTATGTTCAACATTTTGGTCTGGCTCTGCATTGTTCAATAACTCAATAAAACCTAAGACAGAGCAGATAATTTTTCTGAATATAGACAAATGTGCTATGTAAGATAAATGTTCAGATTTCTGAGTGCTGTTCTGTAGTCTATAATATTAACAGGAGAGATAAAGGGAACTGTAGACGCTGGAGAATCCAAGATAACAAAGTGCGAAGCTGGATGAACACAGCAGGCCAAGCAGCATCTTAGGAGCACAAAAGCTGACGTTTCGGGCCTAGACCCATCCTCTCTGGTGAAGGGTTTAGGCCCGAAATGTCAGCTTTTGTGCTCCTAAGATGTTGCTTGGCCTGCTGTGCTCATCCAGCTTCACACTTTGTAATATTAACAGGAGCTTAGTTTCCGAATGAGGTTTGTTGAAATTGGGATCATTTCAATTGATTTATAAGAAGTTAATATTTTGAAATTGTAACGTTTTATGTAGGGTGACAACGTAGGATCATGCTGGCACCTGCCTGGCTGTAAGCCACAGTGGGTTAAATGCTAAAGATCTCAGCAAAACTCAAATACTTTTATTGTAAAAAATGCACAAGATATTTATTCATACGACAAGGATAGCAGTTTCTAAGTCTACAGTGTAATAATGTTCTTCCCATAATGGGAGACTAGAACTGGACACAGTACTCCAGAAGAGGTATCACCAATACCCTGTACAACCTCAACATAAATTCCAACTCCTATATTGAAAGGTCTGAGCAATGAAGACAAGCATGTTAAATGTCCTCTTACCACCCTATCTACATGTGATGCAAACTTCAAAGGATTAGGCACCTGAACTTCCAGGTCTAACTGTTCTACCACAAAACCTGAAGCCTTACTTGTAATTGTATAAGTCTTGCCTTTGTTTTACCAAAATGCCAATACGCGACGTCTATCAAAATTAAACACCATCTGTCACCCAATAATCCAGTTGATTAAGATTTCTTTGTAATCTTAGATAACCTTCTTCACTGCCCACTATCCCATAAATTCTAGTTAAATCCCAGTAATTTACTGCATATTGGGATAATATCCAGCCCTGGGTGAGGGAAAACAGAAAATAAAGTATACAAATTTCCATGCTTCGGAAATGTTTTCTGTGAATGAAGATATTGGGAAAACAATTGAAGTGAAAGGGAACTAAATTCCTGAATAGTAAGAATAGAAGATTAAAGTCCTATTTATTTATTAGCTTCTATAGAACAGATAAAGTATAGACAATATTAGAATTGGAATTATGTTTGTAGTCACATGTACTCTCATGAATACAGTGAAAAGTTTACGAAGTCACCACTTATAGTGCCATCTAGGTATGAAGATTCTGAGGTACGGGATTTTAGGACTAAATTCAAAAAATAAAGACGAAAATGTTCAGTATTGCAGTCCTTCAAGCAGACCATGCTGGGCCTCACTTCCAGCCAGCACTGACCTCATCTCCTGTGCCTACCAAGTTCTCAAGGTCAGGTTCCGGGCCTACCGAAACCAGGAGACCTCAACCCAGGCACCATCACCACTGCTGCCGACGATCCTCCAATACGACTCCAGCTTTCCCCAATGTGAGGAGACAAAAGAAAAGAAAAGCAAATGAGAAAGATGGAAAGGGAGGAAGAGAGAGAGAGAGAGAGAAGGAAATGGCTGGCCTTGAGCATATGTGCTCGGGAGATTTAATACTCTCTAACCTGCCGCTGCTGCCTGTTGAGTAATTCTTATATAATTCTTGGATAAATGTTTAATATTAGACATGCGTAAAGGACATATTAAAAGAATCAAATAAGAGTTAATAAAATCACTCCTTGCATCTGATAAGATCAAACTAATCCTAAGACTTTCCTTTGTCATTTACTAATGTTTTGATATTAAAGAGTTGATGGGCATGAGCTTAAGAAGTATGAACAGCTGCCTTTTTTTCAAATTAATAATGTTTAATAGAGCATTTGGCCTTTGAATAATTGCCTCCTCTGCAAACATTCATTTGATCTAAACTTTAGGATTGACTGCAGAATGTGATAAGAGCTGAAACAAGAAGAATGTCCCAGCTTATTGACAAATGACTTGTAGTCAATGGAACTGGATTGCAGTAAGATCAGGGAGGTAAAATTTTCATACTTTTGACAATATTTATTAAATATTAGAAAGTGTAATTGCCTCAGAAGACACCACAATATCGATTGAATTCACTGTAAAATTACATAATATGTAAATGTGGCTTCGCTGTCAACACATTTTCATTTCTACATGACAACAATCTCCATTAACTACATTAATTAGGGTTGATGTAAATTACCTGATACATGAATTCATTAAAAAAACCATTACTAGATAGGACTGCAATCCATAAATTGGTCAATAGTTTAGACTTGATTATTAGCTAACTGTTAACCTGATATCCATAACCAGAATAGTAAACAGAAGGTGATGGCCTCGTGACATAGACTGTTAATCCCAGGCTGAAAACCCACTGTGGTACATTGCGGAATTTGAATTGAATAAAAGTTCTGGAATTAAGAGTCTAGGGATGACCATGAAACAGTCGCTGATTGTCGGGGAAAGCACATCTGGTTGACAAATGTCTTTTAAGGAAGGAAACTGCTGGTCTGACCTACATGTGCCTCCAGACCCGCAGCAATGTTATTGACTCTTAACTGCCCTTTGGGCAATTAGGGATGGACATTAAATGCTGGCTTAGCAAGTAGCACCTGCATCTTTCATTTTTTATTGATTCACAGGAAAAGGTCAAGAAATGCTATGTAAATATAGATATTTAATAGTACTGTACTTGAGTATTGTTGAAAAGGGACACACCTTATTGAGCCTTTTATCAAGTAGTCATTAGGCCAATTCACAAAACAGATCTATATTAGTGGAAAGCTACACTTTTATATTATACAAGAAGGAATGTTGTCAAGAAGGCCCTGGTTTGAAGAGAAATTGTCAGGAAAATGTACCAGTTAGACTATGGCTGACAGTTAACTGCTAAGCTTTATAAGACAAATGGGATTACTTGGATTGGTCAAGGTATTGACAAGCGACACAAACCAGCGAATTACTGTCACCGGTTTTAGAACATAGAACATAGAACAGTACAGCACAGAACAGGCCCTTCAGCCCACAATGTTGTGCCGACCATTGATCCTCATGGATGCACCCTCAAATTTCTGTGACCATATGCATGTCCAGCAGTCTCTTAAATGACCCCAATGACCTTGCTTCCACAACTGCTGCTGGCAACGCATTCCATGCTCTCACAACTCTCTGCGTAAAGAACCTGCCTCTGACATCCCCTCTATACTTTCCACCAACCAGCTTAAAACTATGACCCCTCGTGCTAGCCATTTCTGCCCTGGGAAATAGTCTCTGGCTATCGACTCTATCTATGCCTCTCATTATCTTGTATACCTCAATTAGGTCCCCTCTCCTCCTCCTTTTCTCCAATGAAAAGAGACCGAGCTCAGTCAACCTCTCTTCATAAGATAAGCCCTCCAGTCCAGGCAGCATCCTGGTAAACCTCCTCTGAACCCTCTCCAAAGCATCCACATCTTTCCTATAATAGGGCGCCCAGAACTGGACGCAGTATTCCAAGTGCGGTCTAACCAAAGTTTTATAGAGCTGCAACAAGATCTCACGACTCTTAAACTCAATCCCCCTGTTAATGAAAGCCAAAACACCATATGCTTTCTTAACAACCCTGTCCACTTGGGTGGCCATTTTAAGGGATCTATGTATCTGCACACCAAGATCCCTCTGTTCCTCCACGCTGCCAAGAATCCTATCCTTAATCCTGTACTCAGCTTTCAAATTCGACCTTCCAAAATGCATGGTTTTGCTGAGTTAAACAGGTGCGACGTGTGTATGTTTGTTCTATTTACAAAGCATACAGAACTCTGTATCTCAATATATACAGCTTCAAATACACAAAAGAACACCAAACTGCAAGCCTACTACACAATCTTAACTGCCAGGGTAATTCTTAGCACACTTGGGAATATTTAGCAAATGCTAACCAATTGTAAAATAACATCTGAAGGTGGATACTGTGTTTTGAGCTTTGTAAGTACGGGCTGGTCAGGTACAGTCAATATTTTGCAAACAGCCAAATGGACAAGCTGTTTGATATAATCCCCCAGTATTTGGGATATATACCCTTTGGGATAAATACCTAACAGCAGCATGCCACTGAAATTCATATGCCTCATTACTTATTTGTGTGATAAGCGCTATGTTTTTCTCTTTGGCTGAACGGCAGCACCCTATTCAGATGTTCACAAATCAGGGACTGCCTGTTGTATGAATAGTATTTCCTGTGAATTGTCCTGATGGCACATGATGACATTCTTCAAGAAAATGTATCTACTTCAGCAATTCTCAAGGGCATAAATATTTATTTTAGTGAATCAATTGCCACATCATTTTATAGAGAACGGTTTTTCCTGCTTTTTTACATTCTAAATACCTTACTGCAATGTTACAGGAACCAACCCTTCAGACATAACATTTAAAATGGAAATTCTGTGAGAGGTTTATGGAGAAAATTAGACAAAATTGTTAACAGCTTGGATTTGAAGTCGGATATTGCAGAAATATGCAACATCCATGCTGCAGCTAAATATAAGTATATACATATGTAAATGTTCAGAATAAATAGCAGAGTTCCACTAACTGGTAGGTCTAATGGGTTGGAGAACATGTTTCTGTGTTTCTACTTAACAGCCTTGGGCTAATAATCCAGAATCACAGGTTCAAAGTTCATTGTTGCAATTTAAATTGAACAATTTACTTTGGTTAATTAAATAACTTGTGAAGTAAAATGCCAGTATCAGTAACAATGACCATAAAACTATTAGATTGTTGAAAAAGCCCAACTGATTAACTGATGTCCATTGTCAAGAAAATCTGCCGACGTGCAATTCCAGACCATCATCAAAATGTTTTTGTCCTGGTGCTTTAGGAAACCTCTCCGTTATGTTTATGAAGGCAGCCTACCATTACTTTCCCAAGGCCATTAGGGATGCGCAATAAATGCTAGATCCACCAGTGATACTCCCATCATGTGAATGATTATAAATTAATTATATCTGTGTCATTAATTATTAACTCTAGCTGCGCTTCAGCGGGAGTAGATAGATTTCACAGTAGTATGAAAAATTAATTTTCCAATGTGTCCTCATCAAGACAACAAAATTAAAGAACATGAAAAACTTATAGTTTTGACATCCTGCTACAACTGATCAGAAATATTGCTTGCTTCAGTTAATGAGAGCTTAAATTCATACTTCAAACAACAGAGTTAAATACTGTCATTACTTTTTCCCAGCTAGGAACCTTGATGGTTTGCACCTGCTAGCTTTAGGGATGGAAAAAATCAAGTATACAAGATTATGATTTGTCATTCAAATCTTCTGCCTCCTTACCCAAACACACATCTTGCAGCCTGAGAATGACAAGCTGCCCTTATCCCTACCTCAGCATACGCTCTCACTCATGATCTCAGCCTCTGGTCAATTATACATTGTAGGAAATATGAAGACAAGTTACAACTACCTTCCTCCAAAAGCAATCTATCGATGTGCCACGAGGCGGTAGGAAACCTCAGCGGAAAATGAACGCTGGAGTTTTCATTTGTGGAGTTCAATTTGATATTGAAATTCACTAGAACTGACCACATGGGGAAATTATCAAGTCTTGACAGTCACGCAGTGAGATGCAAAACACAATCCCTTGTCTCACATTGTAATTCTTCCATTTAATGAGCAGACAAAAATGAAAGCAAACCAGTACACAGAACATAATTAGGTAGAATTGATCAGACTTAATAGTAATTAGTTTTTCAGAAAATACACCATTAAAAATGCAATCCTAATTGTGAAATATCTTTTATGCATGTTACTGTTTATTAATTCTGGCCCTAATTCTAGCAAAGTCAGTTAATATTTTCCTCAGGTCTCCCTGCACCATGCACTGTGCAAGACAGAGAATCTGTTACATTGCCTCTGACTGTATTAATGCTGATGAATGATGAGTTGATCCGATGCATGCGACCACCAAACAATTCTCCTTCTTGCTCTTTCTTCCAGTGGGATTGTACATGGCTTGACCCAATGTTTGAACTAATAGCCAGAAAAAAATTCAATCTTTCATTGCTTAAAAGATAATGGATTTGAATCTACATCCTTACAGGCCAGTAGGTCTCACGTCTGTCGTGTGCAAGGTGTGAGAAAGGATTCTGAGGGATAGGATTTATGACCATCTGGAAGAGCATGGCTTGATCAAATGCAGTCAACACGGCTTTGTGAGTGGCAGGTCATGCCTCACAAACCTTATCGAGTTCTTTGAGAATGTGACTAGAAAATTTGATGAGGGTCGAGCTGTGGATGTGGTGTATATGGACTTCAGTAAGGCATTTGATAAGGTTCCCCATGGTAGGCTCATTCAGAAGGTCAGGAGGAATGGGATACAGGGGAACTTAGCTGTCTGGATACGGAATTGGCTGGCCAACAGAAGGCAGTGAGTGGTAGTAGAAGGAAAATATTCTGCCTGGAAGTCAGTGGTGAGTGGTGTTACACAGGGCTCTGTCCTTGGGCCTCTACAGTTTGTAATTTTTATTAATGACTTGGATGAGGGGATTGAAGGATGGGTCAGCAAGTTTGCAGACGACACAAAGGTTGGAGGTGTCGTTGACAATATAGAGGGCTGTTGTAGGCTGCAGCGGGACATTGACAGGATGCAGAGATGGGCTGAGAGGTGGCAGATGGAGTTCAACCTGGATAAATGCGAGGTGATGCATTTTGGAAGGTCGAATTTGAAAGCTGAGTACAGGATTAAGGATAGGATTCTTGGCAGTGTGGAGGAACTGAGGGGTCTTGGTGTGCAGATGCATAGATCTCTTAAAATGGCCACCCAAGTGGACAGGGTTGTTAAGAAAGCATATGGTGTTTTGGCTTTCATTAACAGGGGGATTGAGTTTAAGAGTCGTGAGATCTTGTTGCAGCTCTATAAAACTTTGGTTAGACCGCACTTGGAATACTGCATCCAGTTCTGGTCACCCTATTATAGGAAAGATGTGAATGCTTTGGAGAGGGTTCAGAGGAGGTTTACCAGGATGCTGCCTGGACTGGAGTGCTTATCTTATAAAGACAGGCTGACTGAGTTCGGACTTTTTTCATTGGAGAAAAGGAGGAGGAGAGGGGACCTAATTGAGGTATACAAGATAATGAGAGGCATAGATAGAGTTGATAGCCAGAGACTATTTCCCAGGGCAGAAACGGCTAACATGAGGGGTCATATTTTAAACTGATTGGAGGAAAGTATAGGGGGGATGTCAGAGGCGGGTTCTTTACACAGAGAGTTGTGAGAGCATGGAATACGTTGCCAGCAGCAGTTGTGGAAGCAAGGTCATTGGGGTCATTTAAGAGACTGCTGGATATGCATATGGTCACAGAAATTTGAGGGTGCATACATGAGGGTCAATGGTCGGCACAACATCGTGGGCTGAAGGGCCTGTTCTGTGCTGTACTGTTCTATGTCCTATGTTCTATCCTCTAATATACTGGCGTACCTAGCTGTACTATCACTTGTAACAATATTCTTTCATGGGGAGCTTTTCAATTATGCTTCAAGACTTTCACACAGATGTTAACTTTACCCCCTGTTAGGAACATAATATCAAAAGAATGTGAGCAGTCCATTCAGGCCCTCAGATCTGTTCCACCATTCCACATGATGTCTGAACATTTGCCTCAATGACATATTACTGCACTATCCCATGTTCCTTGATGTCATTAATATCTGGAAATCTACCAATCTCTGATTTGAGCCCCTTACTTAATGACCGAGATTCTACAGCTCATTGGAGAGAGAATTCCAAGGGCTCATCATCTTCTGAGTGAAATCATGTCACGAGCTTGCGTCTTATTCTTTTTAGTTCTGGACAATACAGGCATAGTCTCCTCAGTCTCTCTACAGAAAGCAGCCCTATTGTCACGAGATGCGTGTAGTGAACACCCATGGAATTCAATCAGTTATGCATCAGAGCAACCCCTCCCCTCAAAATATATCAAGAAGATAGCCAAGACCCTAACTTTTTCTTATTTTACAGGCAAGTGCCAGGCATTACATTTTGGGTGCAGTTCAGTTCGTCAACCTCCTGTCTTGAAGCAAAGTGCACTTTGCTCATAAACCATCATTAAAATATAAGAAAAGACAGAAGAAATTGGAATAAGGAAATAAAATGTGAGGCTGGATGAACACAGCAGGCCAAGCAGCATCTCAGGGACACAAAAGCTGACGTTTCGGGCCTAGACCCTTCATCAGAGAGGGGGATGAAGGGTCTAGGCCTGAAACGTCAGCTTTTGTGCTCCTGAGATGCTGCTTGGCCTGCTGTGTTCATCCAGCCTCACATTTTATTATCTTGGAATTCTCCAGCATCTGCAGTTCCCAATATCTCAGAAATTGGAATAACCTCACTTTATTGGAAAACTTCACAGAATAATAGATAATTTAACCACCAAACAGCAATTGTTCCAATTTAGTTACTTACCATAAACACACACAAGGCAAAGGCAAACTCAGTAAAATAAATTGTCTCAAATGCAATTCTCCAATCCAGGAGAAAAAACAAATTCAGAGAAAAAGCCAAGTGGGAGCGAGAGTAATAGGGGAGAGCACTCCAGCTTCGATCAGCTTCAGGCCCCTGAAGAAAGCTAAAACTAAAAAAACCCCAGTTCTGGGAGAGCTTGACCCCACCCATTCAGGCTGTTTCTATTGCTCTAAATTTCAAAGAAAAACTTTATTAGCTTTGAGCAGACCGCTCATCATCTCTGTCTCAATCTTTCTTCATAAAAAAGGGCAAAATACATGTGTTAAAGCCATAGAACCTTCACACCTCAATGTACTTAAATCCATTCTTGCGCATGAGGCCAGAACTGCAGACAATACTCCAAGTGCAATCTAACTAATGTGCTATACAACTGAAGCAAGATGTTTTTGCTCCTATCCTAAAGTCCTCTTGTAATGGTATACAATTTGCTTTCCATATTGCTTGCTCTCACATGCTAAGTTCCAGGGACTGATGCTCAGAGACTAGTCCATTTAGATATCAACACTCCTCAGCCACTGCCCATTAAAGAAACACCCTCCACCTCTGTTCCTCCTGTCAAACAGGATAATCTTTTACTTACCCACATTATATTCTGTCTGCTGTGCTCCTGCTCATTCACTCAGACTGTCAAAGTTTCCCTGAAGTATCTTTGTCTCCTCCATAAAACTCAGATTGCCACCAAGATTTTTAATCATCCACACACTCAAAAGTATTGCAACTGATGCCCATGTCCACCTCATTGATACAGAGCGTGAATTGCTGGGGCCCAAGCACTGAACCTTGTGATACACCACTGGCCAGAGCATGCTAATCTGAGAGTGACATTTTATTTTAATTCTCTGATTTCTGCCTATTCACCAACAATCATTTCATAATGTTATATTAACCCTAATTCTATGCACTTTAATATTGTTTTCTACCCTCCTGTGTGAGACTTTATCAGAAAGCCTCTATAAAATACAAATGCACAACATCCATGGGCCCCCCTTATTGACTCTATTTGTAACATCCACAACAATATCTTCTCAAACATGGTTTCCCTTCATAAGCCTACATCGGGTGATGACCTGGTGGTATTATCACTGGACTGTTAATCCAGTGACTCAGTCAATATTCTGGGACCTGGGTTTGTATCCTGCCATGGCAGATGGTGGAGTTTGAGTTCAATAAATATCTGGAACTAAGAATCTAATGATAACCATGTCTCCATTGTTGATTGTTGGAAAAATCTATCTGGTTCACTAATGCCTTTTAGGGAAGGAATCTGCCATCGTTACTTGGTCAGGCCTACAGGTGACTCCAGACCCACAGCAATGTGATTGACTTGTAACTGCCCTCTGGGCAATGAATGCTGTCTAGCCAGTGATGCCCTCATCCCATGAATGAATAAAGGGGAAAGAAAATTCAGTCCACTCAGACACTTATTTTCTAAATATCCAGTAATCACCTACTTAATGATTGTTCCAGTGTTCACCATCCTGATATCAGGCTAGTGGTTCTGTAGTTCCCTGATTTCTCTGTACATTTTGAACTTTTCCACGCTATGAATGATGTGGGCCATAATGAATCTGTTGGGAAAATATGTCAAGGTTGGAAAAGTTAGATTTTTCACTATCAAGGAAAAAGGTCTAAGATTCCACCAGAGTTTTTAGCAGGACCTGAGACGGTCATTGTGAGTGCTGAGCAGTTAGGGGCCTGTTTGCATGCATCATGTTGCTTCATTTAGTGGAGTGTGGAGAAACTGGACAGTGACAATTCCTGAGATAAAAGTCTGAGAGGCTGCAGCTCACTGGCATCTTTTCTGGGTCCCCATATCCATGGGCAGTGACTGGCTGTTTTCTTCGTCAATGGAGACGGTGTTGAATAATCAGCAATCTCACTTACACCATCATGGCCCATCACTGACTCACCTACAGTACAGTTCAGCACTTCATGGCAGCCCTTCGCAACTCACCAAGAGATTATGCCACAATGTTGTTGCAAGGCTGCTTTGTGCTCAAGGGCAGACATCTCTCTCAAGTACTTAGGATGAGCGCATCTCTAGGATTTTAGTTTGCTTCCTTAGAGCTCCCCGTTTTTTGCACCTGATAGGATGTTCACAGCATTGTTGTCTTGCGTTGTCATTTTATGCACTGTCAGCTTATTCAGAACTTACAAGTTGAGTACACTTCTGTCTTGCCTCACCTTTTAGCATGCTCAGAAAGTAAGGCAGCCTGTTCTGTTTGCTCGCAATGATCAGTCAAGGGGAAAGGCATTTAGACTTTAAAGTATAGAGGCAGAACTATGCCATTCAGCCCATTGATTCCACTCTGTCATTTGATCATGCCAGATATCATTCTCACCCCATTCTACTGCCTACTCCCTGTAATCCTTGATACCCTTTACCAATCTAGAACTGATCTATCACTGTCTCAGCTACATACAATAACTCAGCCTCCAGAGCCCTTTGCAGCAATGAGTTCCACTTATTCATCACTCTCTGGCTGAAGAAATTTCTCTTCATTTCAGTTCTAAAGAGCCATCCTCTCACCCTGAGGCTGTGCCCACCAGTCCTGGTCTCTCATTCTACAGGAACTAACTCCTCCATATCCACTCTATCCAGGCCTCTCTGTATCCTACAGTTACAATGAGATCCACCCATCCTCCTAAATTCTATTCAGTACAGTTCTCATCTGCTCCTTATATGGCAAGCCCTCCAATCCCAGAATCATTCATGTGGACCTCCTCTTTGACCCCCACCAATGTCAGCACATCTGTCCTTAGATACAAGGCCCAAAATTGTTCATAATATTTCAAATTCCGAAGACCAGAGCCTCATACAGGCTCAGAAGTACAGTTGCGCTCTTCTTTTCCATCCTTCTTGAAATGTATGCCAAAACTGCATTTGCTTTCATAACTGCCGACTGAACCTGCTTGGCCTTAACTTTAATCTTCTCTTCACCTTAAGAGAATCCTGAGCCAGGACTCCCAAGTCGCTTTGTACTTCAGATGTTCAAGGCCTTTTCCAAGTTGAAAATAGTCTATGCCTCCATTCTTCCTACCAAAATGTATAACTTCACACTTCCCCACATTGTATTCCATTTGCCACTTCTTTGGCCACTCTTCCAGCCTGCCCAAAGTCAGAAGTCACATGACACCAAGTTATAGTCCAACAGATTTGGAATCACGCAAGCTTTCAGAGTTTGTTGGTCTCTCACCTGTTGTTGTGTAACTTCTGACTTTGCCCACCCCAGTCCAACACTGGCTCCTCCCCATCACCCTGTCCAAGTCATTCTGCAGTGATCTCACTTCCTCAACACTAGCTGTCCCACCAAGCATCTGCAAACTTAGCAATGATTCCTTCGTAATAACAAAGTGTGGAGCTGGATGAACACAGCAGGCCAAGCAGCATCTCAGGAGCACAAAAGCTGACGTTTCGGGCCTAGGCCCTTAATCAGAGAGGGGGATGGAGAAAAGGTTCTGAAATAAATAGGGAGAGAGGGGGAGGTGGACAGAAGATGGATAGAGGAGAAGATAGGTGGAGAGGAGAGTATAGGTGGGGAGGTAGGGAGGGGATAGGTCAGTCCGCGGAGGACGGACAGGCCAACGGAGCGGGATGAGGTTAGTAGGTGGGAAATGGCAGTGCGGCTTGAGGTGGGAGGAGAGGATAGATGAGAGGAAGAACAGGTTAGGGAGGCGGGGATGAGCTGGGCTAGTTTTGGGATGCAGTTGGGGGAGGGCCACCACCCAAGACATTTTTCCATCCCCACCCTTGTCTGCTTTCCGGAGAGACCACTCTCTCCGGGACTCCCTTGTCCGCTCCACACTCCCCTCCAACCCCACCACACCCGGCACCTTCCCCTGCAACCGCAGGAAATGCTACACTTGTCTCCACACCTCCTCCCTCACCCCTATCTCCGGCCCCAAGATGACATTCCACATTAAGCAGAGGTTCACCTGCACATCTGCCAATGTGGTATACTGCATCCACTGTACCCGGTGCGGCTTCCTCTACATTGGGGAAACCAAGCGGAGGCTTGGGGACCGCTTTGCAGAACACATTCACTCGGTTCGCAATAAACAACTGCACCTCCCGGTCGCAAACCATTTTAACTCACCTTCCCATTCTTCAGATGACATGTCTATCCTGGGCCTCCTGCAGTGCCACAATGATGCCACCTGAAGGTTGCATGAACAGCAACTCATATTCCGCTTGGGAACCCTGCAGCCCAATTCTATCAATGTGGACTTCACAAGCTTCAAAATCTGCCCTTCCCCCACTGCATCGCAAAACCAGCCCAGCTTGTCCCCACCTCCCTAACCTGTTCTTCCTCTCACCAATCCCCTCCTCCCACCACAAACCGCACCTCCATTTCCTACCTACCAACCTCATTCTACCTCCTTGACCTGTCCATCCGCCATGGACTGACCTATTCCCTCCCTACCTCCCCACCTAAACTCTCCTCTCCACCTATCTTCTCCTCTATCCATCTTCGGTCTGCCTCCCCCTCGCTCCCTATTTATTTCAGAATCCCCTCCCCATCCCCCTCTCTGATGAGGGGCCTAGGCACGAAACATCAGCTTTTGTGCTCCTGAGATGCTGCTTGGCCTGCGGTGTTCATCCAGCTTCACACTTCATTATCTCTAGTCACTTGCGGTATCCAAGTTCAGGATTCCATATCAGTGCAGTTTGGAATGGATCCAAGGTCGGTCCTGAGGGTCTTGTACTATCAGCCTGGTGAATTTTGGTAGGTCAGCTGGGTAGCTACAGAGGAATCAATCAGGGATATGGGTCATTTATCAGTCAGGGTAGTCATTCCAAACCTGTCAGGGAGTTAGCCCACTGTGACATCTTCTGGCCTGCCCAAGGAAAGTCTCGCTGGAGGTTATCACGGCCCACTGCTGTACTGTGCAGTGCGGTCAGTGTGGGGAGTGGAGGCAGCATGCTGGGGTGTAATGGAGCAATAATTTTGAAGGGAGGAAAAAAAATCAGCTTGGGGAAAAAAAGAGCATTGGAAGGCATGTATTACCAAAGGAGAGGGTCATCAATACTCACCACCATCCTGACTTCAATGGAGGTGACAGTGGCTAACAATATAAATATGCCCCGAACTCACAGGGATGGAGTGGAGAGATGTCAGATACAGTTGGATGGAAAAATGTGGAGGCCCAAACCTAATGGAGTTGAACTAAGAAAGGCAGGGCAGAAGAGAACATAAATGTTTGGGGGAGGGACAGCACGCAGACTGACAGGTTGAGCCTGTGACACACTCTGTGAAGCATCACCATTTTCATCTGAGTTGCAAACGTGAACAATGGAGTTAAAAGCGGTTGTGAAAGCACCTGCAGTGGGTAGAATGTATTTTTCAGTTTGAGGGAACATGCCCTGGTTATAAGCATTATAAGGTCCTTCAGGGGGCAACTATATCGATTTGGTACATATGCAGTACAGTGTCAGATTCTGTGAACATAGAACTCTGCATGTGAAACACATGGAGTGAACCAGCTGGATGGAATACAAATCTTAGACACAAAGCAATCTTCCCATCTTGTTGGCCATTACAAATTAATCTCAACCATTTCTGTGAAGCAGAAATAATTGCAGCTGACCTCAAAAGCTTCAGCTGCAGGCCACAGTTCACAAAGACAATCCAAACTCTCACAGACTGCACGAGGACACAGAGGTGCTTTCCTCTCACATTGACTGTATTTGAGAATGGAAGTATTTGAGAATAGGCTGTTATATGCAAGGTTGCTCTTCTTGGGTGATGTGGGTGATAGGGTGGTAGGGAACCAGCTTCCAATGCACATACCACACTTACAACCTCCTATTGCAAGTGCGTGGCATGGCTTGGGCTGCTCACAGTGGAATAACTCCGCTGTATCAAGGCTTTTATGTATAGGCCTCCCATTGCTCACCATGTCTCACTGTATCGAGAATGATGGAAAACCCACAGTGCTGACTGCTCACATGAGTAAGAACCTGTTTCATTTCTGATACACCCCAAGGAGGCTCATTGGAAGTGTGAACACAGTGTGACATCCTCCTCTGTCAGAGTGAGAAAAAATATAACCTGGAGGAACAACACCTGATATTTCACCTTGGGAGCTTTCAGGCCTCAAATATTGACCACACCAGCTTCGAAATCCCTCCAACCCCGGCCTTATCTCAAATCCAGCTTTCCCCATCTTCCTTACCTCATTGACCTGACCTAACTGTCCATCTTCCTACTCATCTGGCAGCTCCACTCTTCCCATTTACCTATGATAACGTCCTACTTGCATCCACCTATCATCATTCCCCAGCCCCCCACCCACATCCCTCTGTTTATTTCTGAAACCCTCCCCCACCCCTCCCCAGTCCTTGCAAAAGGTTTTGACCCAAAATGTTGACTTTCCAGCTCCTCAGATCCTGTCTGACCTGCTGTGCTTTTCCAGCTTCATTTCCATCGATTCTGTCTTCCAGCATCTGCCGTCCTTACTGTCTCCAAGCACAGTTAATGTTTGAGTCGAGTGATTCTTCTTCAGAGCTTCTCCAACAATTCCTGTTTTCGTTTCAGGTCTTCAGCATCCACTGTTAGAACATAGAACATAGAACATTACAGCACAGTACAGGCCCTTCGGCCTTCGATGTTGTGCCAACCTGCCATACCAATCTGAAGCCCATCTAACCTACACTATTCCATGTACGTCCATATGCTTGTCCAATGACGACTTAAATGTACTTAAAGTTGGCGAATCTACTACTGTTGCAGGCAAAGCGTTCCATACCCTTACTACTCTCTGAGTAAAGAAACTACCTCTGACATCTGTCCTATATCTTTCACCCCTCAATTTAAAGCTATACTCCCTCGTGCTTGCCGTCACCATCCTAGGAAAAAGGCTCTCCCTATCCACCCTATCTAACCCTCTGATTATCTTATATGTCTCAATTAAGTCACCTCTCAACCTTCTTCTTTCTAACGAAAACAGCCTCAAGTCCCTCAGCCTTTCCTCGTAAGACCTTCCCTCCATACCAGGCAACATCCTAGTAAATCACCCTTTCCAGAGCTTCTACATCCTTCTTATAATGCGGTGACCAGAACTGTACGCAATACTCCAAGTGCAGCCGCATCAGAGTTTTGTACAGCTGCAGCATAACCTCTTGGTTCTGGAACTTGACCCCTCTATTAATAAAAGCTAAAACACTGTCTGCCTTCTTAACAGATCTGTCAACCTGGGTGGCAACTTTCAAGGATCAGTGTACATGGACACCGAGATCCCTCTGCTCATCTATACTGCTAAGAATCTTACCATTAGCCCTGTACTTTGCCTTCTGGTTACTCCTACCAAAGTGCATCACCTCACACTTGTCTGCATTAAACTCCATTTGCCACCTCTCAGCCCAGCTCTGCAGCTTATCTATGTACTAAACCTGTAGACAATGAGGACTCAAAGATCAAGGCCAAAGGCTCCACCACCACCTCCCTAGCTTACCAGACAATCCTCGGAAAAATCCCATTGGGCCCAGGGGTTTTATCTACCTTCACACGTTGTCAAATTGATAACACTTCCTCCTTACTGACCTGAACCCTTTCAATTCTAGAAGCCCGTAACTCATTCACCTCCTCTACAATATTCTCCTGTCCCTCAGTGAAAACAGATGAGAAATATTCATTTAGCACCTCTCCAATCTCCACACTTGTCTGCAATAAACTCCATTTGCCACCTCTCAGCCCAGCTCTGCAGCTTATCTATGTCTCTCTGTAACCTACAACATCCTTCGTCACTATCCACAACTCCACCGAACTTAGCGCCGTCTGCAAATTTACTAGCCCATCCTTCTACGCCCTCATCCAGGTCATTTATAAAAATGACAAACAGCAGTGGACCCAACACCGACCCTTGCGGTACACCACTAGTAACTGGACTCCAGGATGAACATTTCCCATCAACCACCACCCTCTGTCTTCTTTCAGCAAGCCAATTTCCGATCCAAACTGCTATATCTCCCACAATCCCATTCCTCTGCATTTTGTACAATAGCCTATTGTGGGGAACCTTATCGAAAGCCTTGCTGAAATCCATATACACCACATCAACAGGTTTACTCTCATCTACTTGTTTGGTCACCTTCTCAAAGAACTCAATAAGGTTTGTGAGGCACAACCTTCCCTTCACAAAACCGTGCTGACTATCCCTAATCAAATTATTCTTTTCTAGATGATTATAAATCCTAACTCTTATAACCTTATCCGACACTTTACCAACAACTGAAGTAAGGCTCACTGGTCTATAATTACCAGGGTTGTCTCTACTCCCCTTCTTGAACAGGGGAGCCACATTTGATATCCTTCAGTCTTCTGGCACTATTCCTGTAGACAATGACGAGTTAAAGATCAATGCCAAAGGCTCGGCAATCTCCTCCCTGGCTTCCCAGAGGATCCTAGGATAAATCCCACCCGGCCCAGGGGACTTATCTATTTTCACACTCTGTAGGATTTCTAATACCTCTTCCTTGTGAGCCTCAATCCCACCTAGTCTAGTAGCTTGTATCTCAGTATTCTCCTCGACAACATTGTTGTTTTCTGGAGTGAATATTGTTGAAAAATATTCATTTAGCACTTCCCCTGTCTCCTGTGACTCCACACACAACTTCCCACTACTGTCCTTGATTGGCCCTAATCTCACTCTCGTCATTCTTTTATTCCTTACATACTTATAGAAAGCCTTAGGGTTTACCCTGATCCTATCTGCCAACAACTTCTTATGTCTCTTCCTGGCTCTTCTGAGCTCTCTCTTTAGGTCTTTCCAGAGTACCTTGTAACCCTCAAGCACCCTAATTGAACCTTCACATCTCATCCTAACATAAGCCTTCTTCTTCCTCTTGACCAGAGATTCCACTTCCTTTGTAAACCACGGCTCCTGCACTCTACAGCTTCCTCCCTGCCTGACAGGTATATACTAGGACACACAGGAGCTTTTCCTTGAATAAGCTCCACATTTCTAATGTGCCCATCCCCTGCAGTTTCCTTCCCCATCCTATGCTCCCTAAATCTTGCCTAATCTCATCGTAATTGCCTTTCCCCCAGCTATAACTCTTGCCTAGTGGTATACACCTATCCCTTTCCATCACTGAAGTAAACATAACAGAATTGTGATCGCTATCACCAAAGTGCTCACCTACTTCCAAATCTAACACCTGGCCGGGCTCATTACCCAGTACCAAATCTAATGTGGCTTTGCCCCTTGTTGGCCTATCTACATACTGTGTCAGGAAGCCCTCCTGCATTGCAGACAATAGCCTGGTGTTCAATGATGTGAAGATAGGAGGTGGTGCTGGCACTCACCTCTGCAATGTAGATGTCAGTACACCAGCGTCACTCTGGTTGGCAGGCTTGGTTATAAAGTCAACATTCGATCTGGGAGCATAGAGTGCTGTTAGTTTGGAGGGAGATCGGTTTGAAAGGGTAATGGAGGAGCCGGGGCGGGGGGGTCGGGGGTAACAGACAAATTATAGGGCTCACACACCAGAACATTCTTTGTTTTTATTTCACCTGAAAGACAATGTTTACAACTGATGCCACAAAATGTCATTGAAACGATCGTCAAATGAATATGAAGCAAATATAAACATTTAATTAAACCAGCAAGCAGCAATTAAACTAATATGTGGGGATCTGACAGTACTGAGATAACTCGAATCAAAGGGGTCAAAACATTGAGCAATACAGAAGATAAATATGTGGGTGTCAGTGTTGGTTGTATATTAAGTAGGGGAGTTCTCAGTCTCAATTGTCAACTTGCCTCTACACGTTTCGAAATATCATTTGTTGCCACATACATATTAGAACATAGAACATAGAACATAGAACAGTACAGCACAGAACAGGCCCTTCAGCCCACAATGTTGTGCCGACCATTGATCCTCATGTATGCACCCTCAAATTTCTGTGACCATATACATGTCCAGCAGTCTCTTAAATGACCCCAATGACCTTGCTTACACAACTGCTGCTGGCAACGCATTCCATGCTCGCACAACTCTCTGCGTAAAGAACCTGCCTCTGACATCCCCTCTATACTTTCCACCAACCAGCTTAAAACTATGACCCCTCGTGCTAGCCATTTCTGCTCTGGGAAATAGTCTCTGGCTATCAACTCTATCTATGCCTCTCATTATCTTGTATACCTCAATTAGGTCCCCTCTCCTCTTCCTTTTCTCCAATGAAAAGAGACCGAGCTCAGTCAACCTCTCTTCATAAGATAAGCCCTCCAGTCCAGGCAGCATCCTGGTAAACCTCCTCTGAACCCTCTCCAAAGCATCCACATCTTTCCTATAATAGGGCAACCAGAACTGGACGCAGTATTCCAAGTGCGGTCTAACCAAAGTTTTATAGAGCTGCAACAAGATCTCACAACTCTTAAACTCAATCCCCCTGTTAATGAAAGCCAAAACACCATATGCTTTCTTAACAACCCTGTCCACTTGGGTGGCCATTTTAAGGGATCTATGTATCTGCACACCAAGATCCCTCTGTTCCTCCACGCTGCCAAGAATCCTATCCTTAATACTGTACTCAGCTTTCAAATTCGACCTTCCAAAATGCATCACCTCGCATTTATCCAGGTTGAACTCCATCTGCCACCTCTCAGCCCATCTCTGCATCCTGTCAATGTCCCGCTGCAGCCTACAACAGCCCTCTACACTGTCAACGACACCTCCAACCTTTGTGTCGTCTGCAAACTTGCTGACCCATCCTTCAATTCTCTCGTCCAAGTCATTAATAAAAATTACAAACAGTAGAGGCCCAAGGACAGAGCCCTGTGGAACTCCACTCACCACTGACTTCCAGGCAGAATATTTTCCTTCTACTACCACTCGCTGTCTTCTGTTGGCCAGCCAATTCTGTATCCAAGCAGCTAAGTTCCCCTGTATTCCATTCCTCCTGACCTTCTGAATGAGCCTACCATGGGGAACCTTATCAAATGCCTTACTGAAGTCCACATACACCACATCCACAGCTCGACCCTCATCAACTTTTCTAGTCACATCCTCAAAAAACTCGATAAGGTTTGTAAGGCATGACCTACCCCTCACAAAGCCGTGTTGACTGTATTTGATCAAGCCATGCTCTTCCAGATGGTCATAAATCTTATCCCTCAGAATCCTTTCTAACACCTTGCAGACGACAGACGTGAGACTTACCGGTCTATAATTGCCGGGGATTTCCCTATTTCCTTTCTTGAAGAGAGGAATTACATTTGCCTCTCTCCAGTCCTCAGGTACGACTCCAGTGGAGAGCGAGGATGCAAAGATCTTCGCAAGTGGCGAAGCAATTGCATTTCTCGCTTCCCAAAGCAGCCGAGGACAAATCTGATCCGGGCCTGGCGACTTGTCAATCTTAATGTTTGACAAAATTTTCAGCACATCAGCTTCCTCTATCTCTATCCATTCCAGCATGCACACCTGCTCTTCAAAGGTTTCATTCACTACAAAGTTGGTTTCTTTCGTAAAGACAGAAGCAAAAAACTCATTTAGGGCTTCCCCTACCTCCTCAGGCTCCACACACAAGTTTCCTATGCTATCCCTGATCGGCCCTACTCTTTCTTTGACCATTCTCTTATTCCTCACGTAAGTGTAAAATGCCTTTGTGTTTTCCCGGATTCCTTCTGCCAAGCCTTTCTCGTGCCCCCTCCTGGCTCTCCTCAGACCATTTTTGAGCTCCTTCCTTGCCTGCATGTAATCCTCTCTAGCTGAACTTGACCCTAGCTTCCTCCACCTTATGTAAGCTACCTTCTTCCTTTTCACTAGAAGCTCCACCGCTCTCGTCATCCAAGGTTCCTTAATCTTACCCCTTCTTGCCTGTCTCAGAGGGACATATTTACTCATCACTCCCAACAACTGTTCCTTAAACCGTCTCCACATGTCTATAGTTCCCTTACCATGGAACAACTGCTCCCAGTCCATGCTTCCTAACTCATGTCTAATCGAATCATAGTTTCCTCTTCCCCAATTAAATATCCTCCCATTCTGCCTAATCCTCTCCTTCTCCATAGCTACGTAGAACGTGAGGCAGTTATGGTCACTATCACCAAAATGCTCTCCCACCACAAGATCTGATACCTGCCCCGGCTCGTTTCCGAGCACCAAGTCTAGAATGGCCTCTCCCCTCGTCGGCCTGTCAACGTACTGCGTTAGGAAACCCTCCTGAACACACCTTACAAAAACAGCTCCATTCAAATCTTCTGCTCGAAGGAGGTTCCAATCAATATTAGGAAAGTTAAAGTCACCCATTACAACAACCCTACTGCGTGCACACTTTTCCAAAATCTGTCGACCTATGCTTTCTTCAATCTCCCTGCTGCTATTGGGGGGCCTGTAGTAAACCCCTAACGAGGTGACTACTCCCTTGCTGTTCCTAATTTCCACCCACACTGACTCAGTAGGCAGATCTTCCTCGACAATGGAAGCTTCTGTAGCTGTGATACCCTCTCTGATTAGTAGTGCTACACCCCCTCCTCTTTTTCCCCCCTCCCTATTCTTTTTAAATGTTCTAAACCCTGGAAGATCCAGCAACCATTCCTGCCCGTGAGAAACCCATGTCTCTGTTATGGCCACAACATCATAGCACCAGGTACTGATCCATGCTCTAAGTTCATCACTTTTATTCCTGATACTCCTTGCGTTAAAGCAAACACACTTTAACCGATCCCTTGGTTCCTTCCCAGGAAAATCCTTCCCACTAGCTGGTCTACCTCTTGCTACTGCCTCACCTGCATCAACGCTCACCTCTGGTATACAGCTCAGGTTCCCACCCCCCTGCCATACTAGTTTAAACCCTCTCGAACTACTCAAGCAAACCTTCCACCCAGGACATTGGTCCCCTTCCAGTTCAGATGCAACCCGTCCTTCTTGTACAGGTCCCACCTTCCCCAGAAGGCATCCCAATTATCAACATATCTGAAGCCCTCCCTCCTACACCAGCTGCGTAGCCACGTGTTCAGCTGCGCCCGCTCCCTGTTCCTCACCTCGCTATCTCGTGGCACCGGTAGTAAACCAGAGAACACTACTCTGTTCATGTCCGAAAGGTATTCATGTCTGAAAGGACAGTGGAACATGAATCAATAGTAATATCATTTAAATACAAAATAATTCTGCTGAAACCAATGAGTAGAAGAGAAATGACAATTACTCATTGCATTATATGTAAAAGTATTAATGTGACTTGTTTGCAGTGACAAATTCGTTGCTTGGATTCATCCCAGAGACATAATTAAATAATTGCATCAGGATGTAACTGTCGAGCATTTCCTCTTGTGAATGCTATTTTGACAACAAAAGAGCTTGGCAAGTACTTAATATCTACTACTGAGTCTGCCGGATGAGTACAGGGCCATTTATTTCAGCAAAGTTTAATTCATTGACTGCCAAAGAAGGGGAGAAAGTTTGTATAACACGCCACTTTTGAAGGGAGTAAAATGAACAGTGTGGTAGCTTCAAAGCCTGAATTCATCTCAACATTTGAAGGATCAGTGTATTCTATTGTTTTGTCAGTGCAAGTGTGGAAGGGCATTTTTATAATTAACAATAGACTGCTGTATTATTTGACAGGTTTTAAAATCATTAAAGAGTCTAAAATTGATACAGCACAGAAGGAGGCCATTCAACTATCATAGCAGTGCTGGATCTTTGAAGGAGCTGTCAACTTGTTTCGATTTCCCTGAGCATTCCCATAGCCCTGCATTTCTTTTTCTTTCAAATTCATCGAGTTACTTTTTTGAAATTAAACATTGATTGTGCCTACACTATCTTTTCATCCAGATAACTCGCTACAAGTTGTGTAATTCTCTTTTATTCACACTTGGCTCTTTTGTCAAAGACCTTGAACCCACATTTCCCAGTTATCAGTTTCTGCGAAATTCTAAACTAACTTCGTGGATTCACAAAAATGGACCTTTCAGCACAATTCCACATTTTCAACTTTTGGCATTTTTATTTGTGTTAGAAGAAATGATATAACTTGTAAAGTCACAGTCCTGAGATCAAATTTTGTGGTCATATGTATGAGTTGTATAAATAGTGAATGTTTCAAATTAGGTTATTTAAAAATAGTTTTGATAGGAATTAAAGAGTGTTTGCAGGCTTAAAAAATGTCCATCTCCTGCACAATTAAAAGCAACAGTCTTCAGAAAAGATTGAAACAGTTTTCCACCTACAGCTGAACTTTTCATTTTCAAAATTATTTTTTTTTTAACTTTGTGCAGCGTTATGAACGAAAATCATCTGATTCAAATGCAGTTCAAAGAAAGCCAGAATCAAATAATTATGGAAAGCATCTTAATGGCAAATAAATATGAATTTTGAATATTTGGATTGGCCAATTTATAGTGTCAAGTATTCATAAACAGGATGAGCCATTGATCCATAATGTTCAGAGATCGTTTTTGCATTACAATTGACCACAGATTGCAACAGCCTAGAACTGAGACTGTAATTCAGATGAGGCTATGATCCCTGTCATTTGTCTGATGAAGCCAGCAGAAGAATCATACGGAATCTATCCACTGGGCTCATTATTAGTGCATTAGAGAGCTGGAGACTCTCTTTGTGACTCCAGAGGCAGTTCACCTGCTGTTAGGGTGCTCTAAGCCGACAAGGTCAAAGCCATGAAAGCAAGGTTCAAGTCCTATCCCTGACTCGATTCCAATACAGCAATTTTCTTCTGCCTTTATGACACAAGCTCTTTTGACTGAGCTTCTTCCATGTTATAACTGCGCAATGTTGTTATTTATCTTGTCTGTTCAAACATTACATATCGAATGTTCTATATTTTCTCCATAGAGATGACTTTCCAGTGACTTTCTCTGAATTCACCACTCATACTTCCACTATTTATCTTTTTAAAGAATATGATTTTTGCCTTGAATCCTATCAGTGCTGATGCCAGGTAATCTTAAATGTAATCACATTATGGTCACAGGCCACTAGAGATGCCACTATTTCTCTGTAATTGATGCTACCCCACCAGGTCCAAATGAAAGTTACTTTTAGTGGGGCACTTGACAAATTGAGTCATAAAACAACATTGTAACACAATTTCGGAGATAGTGGGAACTGCCAATGCTGGAGAGATTTTCTGAGGAAGGGCCCAGACTCGAAACATCAGCTTTCCTGCTCCTCTGATGCTGCTTGGCCTGCTGCATTCATCTAGATCTACACCTTGTTATCTCTCATAACACGATTTCACTGGTTCTCATTCACTTGGCAAACTTCTATTAAGGTATTTCCAATTGTTAACAGGTTAATAATTCAAGTCTGCCGTGATTAGAGTATTATTGCTTTTACATACCCTTAGCATCTTATATATACCATCATCAGTTTTACCCTGTCTTAAAATCAGAATTATACTTGTGTTGTTTTCTGCTGTCTCCTGGGTTGACAATTTTCCCTGTTTAATTTCCAAATCCTCTTCAAACGTAAGTGCTAACTTATTCTCCTCTCAGCCCTTTCACTCCTCAGAGATGGAACAATTTGTTTCAGCGATGAGTGCTCACAAACATTCACACAGACACTGTGAGCTGTCAAAAGATGTGGAAGGATTGCAAACATTCAAGAAGGCAGCTCACCACCACCTTCTCAAGGGCAGCCAGGGATTGGTAATCAATGCTGGCCCAGCCAATGATGTCCATATCCCCTGAATGAGTTTACAAAACAGGGAACTAAAAGCAGATCGATACGATTAAAAATAAAGTATATCTGACTGGGAGGGGTGTCATTCTGTGTAGAAATCAGGAAAGGAAGCGAGAAGCTGACAGAGACCAAGGCTGGAGGATCAAATTACTGCAGACACTGGAATCTGTACTGAAAACAAAAAAAATGCTGTGTTCTCCATCAATTTTTGTTTTCCGAGACAACGCTGCTTGTGAAAGAAAATGTTAACACAAAAATAAGTCAAAGCCACTGGTAAAGCAAAAAGCAAACCAAAAAAATAGATGGGGTAATATGTAAATATGAGGGAAGGTGATGGCTAAGAGGTATTATCAATGGACTGTGAATGAAGAGACCCAATGAATATTCTGGGCACCTAGATTTGAATCCTGCTGAAACACACATTGGATTTCAATTCAATAAAAATCTGGAATTTAGTGTCTTATGGTGACCATGAATTCTTTGATGAATGCCAGAAAAACCCATCTGGTTCACTAATGGCTTTTCGGGGAGGAAATTGCCATCCTTACCTGTTCTGGCCTGCATGTGACTCCAGACCCACAGCAATATGATTGATTCTTAACTGCCCACTGGACAATTAATGATGAACAGTAAATGCTGCCCAGCCAGCGATGCCTTCATTCCATGAATGAATTAAAAACAAGTTTGCTCCAGCCAAAGTGTAGTCATATTGCAAAGAGATGTTCCCCGTGTTTGGCATGTGCCTCCGTTCAATCTACAATTTAATAAAAACTGTAGATTCGCTGAAAATGGTTTGAATTTTTCCCATTTTTGGGCTATGTGTTATTTATGGGCTATTTCATATAGTAGTGGCAATTGATGCCATCAGTGGAAGGTCACATTTTGTTGCTGAATGATGTAGTTGCAGCATGAGCAGTAAAATTTGGATGCTGGCAGTCCCTAAGTGCACTATGCCATTGACACACACACACACACACACACACACACAATTCCGACAGGGCCATTTCACAATGGTCTTCAACAGTAGTGACCTGTGTGCCCTTGAGCGTGATAATTGCTACAACTCCTGGTCTACTGTTGTTACCAGAATACCTCAAAAGATTCATTACAGATTTACAAACCAAATGGGTACTGGGGAGGGAATTCACAACTGGATCCGACTTCTGTACACCAGCACCATTAGCGCACTCTCATTGAACGGATGGGAATCAGAAATCTTCCTGATCATGAGTCAGGCAGGGCTGCCAGCTCTCTCCTGCCTTGCTTGTGGGTTCTATGGAGTTTTTTTTGCTGAGCCCATCGTGAAGGATAAAAGCCTAAAGTGGCGTGATTATTCGAGACAGCCTTGGCCTGCAGGTCAAAGCTTCCCCTCACATGGACAACGTTGTTGTTTTCTACTGAGATCCGCTGTCAGTGGGCAGACTTGGGAGCCAAGGTAAATCAAGTGAGGCCATGTTCTTCAGGAATTGGGTCGACTGATCCTTTATCTTCTTCACTATCGGTGCTGATTACCTGAAGGTGCTGGGAATATGGTCCAGAGGAGCTGGGCTTACACAAAATCTTGGGAGGAGCACATTACCAAGGTGAGGCAGAAACTGGGCTTTGGGGAGCGCCGGTCTCTCTCCATTGAAGGTAAAAACCTGGTCATAGAACATAGAACAGAACATAGAACAGTACAGCACAGAACAGGCCCTTCAGCCCACAATGTTGTGCCGACCATTGATCCTCATGTATGCACCCTCAAATTTCTGTGACCATATGCATGTCCAGCAGTCTCTTAAATGGCCCCAATGACCTTGCTTCCACAACTGCTGCTGACAACGCATTCCATACTCTCACAACTCTCTGTGTAAAGAACCCGCCTCTGACATCCCCTCTATACTTTCCACCAACCAGCTTAAAACTATGACCCCTCGTGTTAGCCATTTCTGCCCTGGGAGATAGTCTCTGGCTATCAGCTCTATCTATGCCTCTCATTATCTTGTATACCTCAATTAGGTCCCCTCTCCTCCTCCTTTTCTCCAATGAAAAAAAGTCCGAGCTCAGTCAGCCTCTCTTCATAAGATAAGTCCTCCAATCCAGGCAGCATCTTGGTAAACCTCCTCTGAACCCTCTCCAAAGCATCCACATCTTTCCTATAATAGGGCGCCCAGAACTGGACGCAGTATGCCAAGTGCGGCCTAACCAAAGTTTTATAGAGCTGCAACAAGATCTCACGACTCTTAAACTCAATCCCCCTGTTAATGAAAGCCAAAACACCACATGCTTTCTTAACAACCCTGTCCACTTGGGTGGCCATTTTAAGGGATCTATGTATCTGCACACCAAGATCCCTCTGTTCCTCCACACTGCCAAGAATCCTATCCTTAATCCTGTACTCAGCTTTCAAATTCGACCTTCCAAAATGCATCACCTCGCATTTATCCAGGTTGAACTCCATCTGCCACCTCTCAGCCCATCTCTGCATCCTGTCAATGTCCCGCTGCAGCCTACAACAGCCCGCTATACTGTCAACGACACCTCCAAACTTTGTGTCGTCTGCAAACTTGCTGACCCATCCTTCAATCCCCTCATCCAAGTCATTAATAAAAATTACAAACAGTAGAGGCCCAAGGACAGAGCCCTGTGGAACTCCACTCACCACTGACTTCCAGGCAGAATATTTTCCTTCTACTACCACTCACTGTCTTCTGTTGGCCAGCCAATTCTGCATCCAGACAGCTAAGTTCCCTGTATCCCATTCCTCCTGACCTTCTGAATGAGCCTACCATGGGGAACCTTATCAAATGCCTTACTGAAGTCCACATACACCACATCCACAGCTCGACCTTCATCAACCTTTCTCGTCATATCGTCAAAGAACTCGATAAGGTTTGTGAGGCATGACCTGCCCCTCACAAAGCCGTGAGGTGCTGTCTCTTTGTTATAGGTGGTGCAGGAATGACTTATTCCCCAAAACCGTGCTGTTTTAGGCACCCGAGCCATCTTCCATTTCAGCTGCAGATCTAAGATGGACCATGTGTGCAGGGACTCCATGTACAGAACTCTGGATAAGGGGGGATGAATGTGTCCAAAGTCACCCTCGTCCTGATGGTCATCTTTGTGTTTGGCTGCATCAAGCTGTGTGCAGACCTCAGTACAGAAATACCAAGTGTCATTCCGTACTGAGGTTCTACCTGTTCCCGGGTGTTACAAAGGATTGGACAGGCCTCATTGCTGTGGGATGCTCCAAGTAGTTACACCGTTTCATGTCGCCTGACATTTGTGGATAAATTTGCAAAGGGAAGCACCTCTGACCACGAGTCCATCAGGATCTCGGGATCCTAAGGAAAAAGGAGAGGGTGGATCCTATTGCATGACTCCCTGAGTGGACTGTCTAAGTCATTCAGAAAAATACCTCATGACCAGAACTTTCGAACAAGCATCTAGACATTGTTCGACTAGAGTTGAGACGTGCACTTCCTGTGAGATCCTTCTTGTATGCCCAGCCTGTCTGCCCCATTACATGCTGCACTCAAAGCAGCTGTGGGGGAGCTGAGACTGTCACACATTCCCCACTGGAAATGTGATGATGGGAACTGCAGATGCTGGAGAATCCAAGATAACAAAGTGTGGAGCTGGATGAACCTGTCTCTGCTTCCCTAACCTGTTCTTCCTCTCACCCATCCCTTCCTCCCGCCTCAAGCCGCACCTCCATTTCTTACCTACCACCTCATCCCATCTCCTTGACCTGCCCATCTTCCCTGGACTGACCTACCCCCTCCCTACCTCCTCACCTATACTCTCCTCTCTACCTATCTTGTTTTCTCTCCATCTTCGGTCCGCCTCTCCCTCTATCCCTATTTA
Organism: Stegostoma tigrinum; assembly: GCF_030684315.1. Classification (NCBI taxonomy): domain Eukaryota; kingdom Metazoa; phylum Chordata; class Chondrichthyes; order Orectolobiformes; family Stegostomatidae; genus Stegostoma; species Stegostoma tigrinum. Next base: position 55,699,234 of record NC_081370.1, on the reverse strand, counting down.
TTCCAGTTTCCTCTCCCCATCCCCTGACTGATGAAGGGTCTAGGCCCGAAACGTCAGCTTTTGTGCTCCTGAGATGCTGCTTGGCCTGCTGTGTTCATCCAGCTCTACACTTTGTTACCCCACTGGAATGTGTCTTTTTCAAAGGAAGCTTGGAGAACGATCCTGTGATTTTGTCGAGGTGGGCCGAGCAGCTGTGTGACACAGGACTCTTGTGCTTTCTGGGCTCTTCCCTGGGGCACACACTGAGACAAACCATCGATAGTGCCTGGTGGACCATCAGCTCAGTGAAAGATGCTTTTGGGCTGCCTGAACAGTGTTGGTCGTCTAGAATAAAGAGTTGACCCTGACCGACTGTTATAGACTGGCACATTCCAGGGCCCAGGACTACATGCTGAGGGACACATTAAAGCTTAGGGCAGCTGCTGCCCAGGCACAGTAGGGAAAGACCAACGTCTGAAAGTAAATGGGGCTTTGTTCAGTTATCGGATCCTCCTGACGCCTCAAAAGCATGTAAATAAAATTTATATGTGACTGTGTTTATTAAATATAAAGAAGACATTTATTCATAAATAAAGTACATTATTGAAATAATAAAAGTGTTTACAAGACTGGTTACTGGCAGAAGGGGAGGCAATGGTCCAGTGGTATTATCACTGGACTGTTAATCCAGAGGCTCAGATAATGTGCTGGGGACCTGAGTTCAAATCCTGCCATGGCAGTTGGTGGAATTTGAATTCAATAAATATCTGGAACCAAGAGTTATTATTAGACCATGAATCCATTGTCAATTGTTGGGGGAAAATCCATTTGGTTCACTAATGTCCTTTAGGGAAGGAAACTGCCATCCTTACCTGGTCTGGCCTACATGTGACTCCAGGCACACAGGAACGTGGGTTACTCGTACCCGCCTTCTGGGCAATTAGGGATGGGCAATAAATACTGCCTACTCAGCGATACCCTCATCCCGTGAATGAATAAATAGGGCAAAAATGACAAGGGCTACCCACTGCAATCGTGGCTCCATATTTCGACCCCCTGAAGCAAACCACTGATACCTCCTGCTCATACTGTAACCAGGTTCCTCATGAAACAGACAATGGGGAAGCTAAAGCCATGGTTCCGCTGCTAGGGCCAATGCAGGATGGTAAAGTCTCTCTTAGAATAATATGGGCAGAGTGTGTGCTCACCAACCTGGTGAGCTGTACTCTGCAGAGTTGTAGCAAGTATTGTGGTGATGTGCTGGATTCTGATGACCCGGGAGAAGAGGAATCATCTTGCAGAGAGGAGGACAAAGATGATGGTGTGGAAGGAACTCTCCCTGTCTATGGCAGAGCTGAGTTACTTTGGGTAACTCGACCAAACAGGACTTGGTTGACACCCAGTTCCAGCAGATGGCAGCTGGGCAGAGCAGACAATTGTGGACCGTAAGGTAGTCATTGACCTTGATATCAGCATTTGTTTGCAGTGCTGGGGTGAACTTCAGCCTGTGTTGGTTTTGTTAGTACGCACTTGTAAATGCATGTTGTAAATGAGAGCTCATGCTTGGCATTTTCTGGTTGTATCCATATAGGTAATGTTCCCCACTGCACAATGACAGAATGAGGGACTGCAGCCAGCATTGAGGACACAGGAGTAATGATTCAGAGGGGATGTTTAGACAGGATGTAGATACAGGTATGTAAACTGTGTTCTGGCAGGTAAACAGTGACAGGGGTGAGAGAGTGGAGTTGTATGTGCAAGGCAGTTTCGGTTATGTTGACTCTGAGCAGCAAGGATTTGGGACTGCTGTGCCGTTAAAGTACCAGTAGAGGATAACACTGGATCACCATCGCTTCTGAGGGTGCACAGTGACTTTCAAAGGATGGTGCATGTGCAAAGGATGCCTATCTTTTAACTGGCATCCATGAAGAGGAAACTTGTCCCAGGAATGACTTGCGGTAAGATAGGGAGAGGATTGATCAAATGTATGCGGTAAGTAGCTAATAAACTGCACTTCATTTGGTCTCGCAAGAAATCTCACATAGCTTCACAGCATCAATTCCTCCAAAATACTCAACACAACTCACACTGAACCAAAAAATCCATAACATTCAGTCCGTTGTCTGTGTACTTTCTAATGAAACAGTCTCATTCTCATATGTTATTGAAAACTGCTGCACAATTGAATGTCTATAAACTAAATTCATTAATTATTTTGTGATGCAATATTTCATAGTGCACTATATCGACAATTTTATATGGAATTCAACATTGCATGATGAGTTCATATGAAAGAGTTAATTTCAATAAAAAGCCATTTTCTTTGCTTGTATTCAGGATACAAGTCAATATTTGGGAGCTAATAAAATATATTTTCTCATTGTAACGGTGTCTATTTTCTCCCTTGTCCATGTTAGAGTCTTCAAGCGGACATAGGGGCACACATTATTCATCAGAATTAAAGGGACCAATTACGAAAAAGCAATTAATAATATTCAATGTATAATACACATCAGATTGAGGAACAGGAATAGGTCATTTAGCCCCTTGAGGCCCCTGTAGTATTCAATGAGGCAGCTCACTATCTTACCTTATGAAGAAAGGTTGACCAGGTAGGGCCAATACTGACTGATGTGTAAGAAAATTTGGGGCGGCACGGTGGCTCGGTAGGTAATAGTACTGACTCACAGGGCCACCTTCGGGCGACTGTCTGCGTGGAGATTGCACATTCTCCCCAGGTATGTTTGGGCTTCTTCCGGGTGCTCCGGTTTCCTCCCACAGTCCAAAAATGTGCAGGCTAGGTGGATTGGCCATGCTAAATTGCCCACAGTAATCAGGGATGTGCAGATTAGGTGGGATATAGGGGGTTGGGTCTGGGTCGGCTGCTCTGAGAGTCAGTGTGGATTTGTTGGGCCGAAGGGTCACCGGACACGAAACGTTAACTCTGATTTCTCCTCACAGATGCTGCCAGAGCTGCTGACCTTTCCCAGTGACTTCTGTTTTTGTTTGTGAGTAAATGAGGGGACCTAGTTGAAGCATAACTGAGATAATGGGGACTGCAGATGCTGGAGAATCCAAGATAACAAAGTGTGAAGGGTATGGGTCTGGGACTGAAACGTCAGCCTTTGTGCTCCTGAGATGCTGCTTGGCCTGCTGTGTTCATCCAGCTTCACACTTTGTTATCTTGAAGCATAACTGAGCTCTCTTTAAAGATGAAGAAGAGCAGTTTTTATTCTCTCTCTAAAGGTGAATTGTGTGGGGAATTCTTTTTTGTTAAAAAAAACAATAGCGCCTGGGCCATTAAGTTTATTCAAGGTAGAGTCAGACAGATATTTTGACAGATGTGGGGAATTAAGGCTTAAGGTAAGTAATTGTAATTGAGATCACATCCATCTGCCGCGATCTTTTGAAATATTAAAAGGGCCGAATGGCTTACTTCTGCTCTTGGTCTGATGTGCGTATTATAAATTAACTTCCAATGTCATGTAAGCTATCTAATCACAGTGTGTACATTACTTGTATTACATTAATTCTGTTAAGATGATGTTTTGGTCTTTTGCTGAGTTAGACAACTTTGGTCAGAAAGGGCACTGCACCTTTTCACAGTGCTTCTGATGAGTTGAGAAGAAACAACATGATTTCATTTCTGATGAAGGGTCCAGGCCCGAAACGTCGGTTTTGTGCTCCTAAGGTGCTGCTTGGCCTGCTGTGTTCATCCAGCTTCACACTTTGTTATCCATGATTTCAATTCGCTTATTTTTAGAAAAGGGTAGAATATGATTGTGAATAGTAGCACAATAGAGTTTTGTTGTGCTGGCTGAGTACCTTAGCAGCACAATTTTGAGGTTTAAAGATGCAGTGTCAATATAACTCAGCCTAGGTCATAAAGTTTTATGTTAATGAGACTATGTTTGGATTAATTTGATGTTATTTGATGCTCACTGTCATAAGCTCAGAAGGGAAAAACTCAATTTTGTTCTGTGGCAATTTGAAGCCATTTCGCATTCTTTTACTTGAATGTGTTAATTAGGTTTATTAAGTAGTTAGCAACCAGTCAGAAATATATGATTGATCAAGCAATGTTTCATCAATTATGTTTTAATTCAGAAAATGATAAAAAAATAATCAGTTATAATCTTGAGGTCAGGATATTTATTTTAGAAGTTTGTATTTGAAAATGTTTACCTATTTCAGTAAGATTCTGTTCTGCTGGAGGATCTATCATATAAAACATTTAAAACACACCTTTATTCTTGCAACAAATACCTGAACAATAAAACCAAACAACAGAAAAATTACGCAACGTCAGATAACTGGAGAGTCATAAAGGTAACAGCCTTCCTTGGAATGACATACACCAAATTCCAATTGAAACAAGCTTGTAAACAAATTGACCAATTCTAAAATTACACAAATAAGCTAAGATGTGCTATTGATCGTGAGAGGAATAAAATAAAGCCTGCGAGTGACACCGTTTCAAACTGGTCATGTTCTGGATGCTTCAGAGGTAGAATCTGAAATGAGTAATATCATGACCACAACTTGAGGAACTTTCAAACTTTTAACAGCCTGATTACCTGTTGAAACTGCCAAAGACTGTTTGGCATCTAAAAAATTTGAAAAAGAACTGTTTCCTTTAATTTACAATACGAGAATTTGCCTTTGTGTTATGCTTATATCTTTTACAAGCCAAAGATTCTTTCGATTTTATAGGGCGAATTTACAATACTTAGTCAAATGCATTGCTGTCTAACAGCACCAGGGACCCAGGTTCGATTCTGGCCTCGGGTAACTGTCTGTGTGGAGTTTTCACATTCTCCCTGTGTCTGCCTGGGTTTCCTCTGGGTGCTCCAGTTTCCTCCCACAGTCCAAAGATGTGCAGACTAGGTGGATTGGCCATGCTACATTGCCCATAGCGTTCAGGGATGTGTAGCTTAGATGGATTAGCCATGGGAAATGCAATATCACAGGGAAAATGCATGGGGGTAAGTCTGGATGGCTTGATCTTTGGAGAGTTGTCGCGGACTTGTTGGGCTGAATGGCCTGATTTCACACTGTAAGGATTCTATGAAAAATTAAATTAAAATACTCAATCGGTTAAGGAAAATGATAGCACTGAAAGGCTGAAATTGTGAAACTGTACCCAGTGTCAAGCAATACCTTCAGGTGGACAAGGCAGAAATAGGAAAAATATTTCCAATATTTTAGCAAGTTGAGATGTTGCCAGAATATAATAACTTAAGGAAGTGCTATTGATATGAACTGACTATGATTTCCAGATGTTTCAAAAGTTGGGAGTAAACTTTAACTCTCATTTTTTTCCCCAAATGTCCTGTCCCTTAGATTACAACAAAGTTATTTTAAAATCTTTTTGGCATTCCAGAGTCTCATCATCAACTACTTTAGATGCGCAGCAAGCCTAAAGATTTGATCCTCTTCACGTGGGAAGATGAATTCTACATCTATAACTGCTTCAGAATCCTAATATGACACTCTACTCACTGATTATACTGACCGTGACTGACATACAATGAGGCAGTTTTAATGAAGCATATCACCTTCTGAATCTGGACTGTAATTCTTACTCGCGTGTGACTAATTGAGAACACAGATGAGGCTAATTGCATTTTTGACCAATGAATTAAACATCATGTTGGAATTCAGGGTAACAGAGGGAATGAACCCTTGAACCCCTTCACTCTCAACTTCTGAAATGACTTGAAGTGATAATCATTACTGCTGATACACATTACATTTTACTTGGTGTAAGTAAGATTGATGTATGTTAATGCCCTGGTTAGGAGCACAATCTCCACGTAACTACTTGCTGCTCCTGAGCAAGACATTGTCACAAAAGTAATGCAGGAATTTTCAGCAACAGGTAATACTTCCACAATCTGTTTGGGAATTTTTTAATACCTTTTTAGTGCAACAAAACCTTTGAAGATCAACTTAATCTCACTATTGTTTGAATAGCCCAGTTATTAAATATGTCAGTCAGGGGGTTATGCAATGGTCACATTGTGCCCCAGTCACCAGCCTTGTAAGGCACCTGGACCATCGACTACACCAGGATGTAGGAATTATATTGGTCACCCAACCACTCAAACCTGGCCAGACACCTTGGGCCTCTGCCTTAACAGCTTCCCCCCTTACTGTCACCAACCCCAAAACCCTGTCACCACTCGCCCTGCTCACCCTCTGTGCTGCCCACTCACTTGGGTCTCCTCCCCTTCTGCACCAATATTAACAGTTGTGCCACCCACGTTCCATAAGACCCATATTTCTTTCATTCCATCAGGAAAACAGTCAACAATAGGTCAGAAAGACTTAGGACGGGTACTGGGTTGCCTGTCATTAGGTTCTTCAACCCTTTATCATGGGAGCATCCTGACTCTGACCAGCTCTGAGCAGGACCTGGACAGGTACCAGATGCTGCCCATGAATTATTGTGCCAGGCTCCCCTGAGTGAAGGCTATCCTCATTGACTTAATTGTAACCTGTCAACAGATATGGCAAACTTCTTGGTTTTATGCCAGTGGAAAATGACATGGTAGTACAGCAATAATATGAAAAACAAAACAATGGTAGATGCTGAAAATCAGAAACAAAAGCAGAAATTGCTGGAGAAACTCAGCAGGCTTGTCAGCATCTGTGGAGAGAAAGAGGAGCCAGCATTTTGGGTCCAGTGATCCTTGTTCAGAACATTTTCTCCACATTTGCTGCTGGACTTTCCAAGTTTTCCTCGCAATTTCTATTCCTGCAGCAGTAACCTGAGCTTAGTATCGCTGGCTGAGGGATCAAAGCACAAAAAGGCAAGGCAAGGCAATGCTGTGAGCATGCTGTAACAGTGAGTGAACAGCTATGAGATACAGTCTGGTCCAGTCCATGAGCTGGGTACATGTCCCTGAGTGCACAGTGTCCTTGTTGCATCTTTGCAATGAGATTGTCTGGTGCAGACTCAGGTGCAGCACTGAAGCACCCTGTAAGTAGCTTGGAGGTGTGGCATGAGGGTATTTCTAGGCTGGCACATATCAGATGCCAATATCCAGGGACATGGCATGTACGTGGCAGTGCCCATGGAGCATGCCCTGAGATGTTTTGTACCCATCTTCCAACATGGAGGTTGCTCAGAACAAGTGACAATCTGGTTCCACTTCTTCTAGTTTCCTGATTGAGTTTTCCACTTGTCTACCTTGTTCAGCAAATTATCCCGGATGGGTATTTGAATATTAATGAAGAGTGTTGTACCATTAACATGGTGTCAACAAGATGTAATCCCCAATAATTGGCATCTTGCTGCAACTTAGTCAAAATCGCGTCATGCCATTTGTGAAAATAATAAATGAAGTTGTGAGTTGCTCTCAAAGTTAAGACGGTCTCATTGCACACAAAACCCAATTCTGTCACATATCTCGTCATAGCCATGTCATCCAGACCACTGTAAGGTTCCACCCTTTGTTTCAACATAAGATGGTGAGTGGCTTTGAGTGGAGCTTGCAGATAATGGTATCTCCAAGTTCCTATTGATCATAATTGCCCTTTGAGGTGGTAAAGAGGTGGTTTAGAATGTGGTGTTAAAGGAACATTGGTACATTGCTGAAGAGTCTCTTATAGGTGGTACACACTGCTGTCACCGCAGGGTAGAACGTGGATGTTCAAACCACTGAGCTGCTAACTGGGAGGGTTTACTGCGCCCTGAATGTTTTGAGACACTTGGGTGTCATTGGAGCGGCACACAACCAGGCAGAGTGTTCCATCACACTCCTGACATCTTTGCCTGTATGGGCAAGCTCTGGGGAGTTCAGCAGTGAGTCAATGATTAAAATGATGACAGATGTTTATTCAGTAAAACGCACGTTATGCTGACGTAAATGTATCCAAGAATTTTCCATTAAAATGAATGCTTGTGGCTAAGCTAGTGTCATTGTATGAAAACTTCAGCACATCAATTTTCTTCAACCAAACTTATGAGCAGAATGAATGTCAGGCATTTCTATAAATTGGATGGATATACAAAAAGCTACAGCTCCTCACCCGAGTCAAAATTAGCTGAACTCTGGAACAATAAAGCAAACATGTTTTGTACAACTTAAAAGAGAACAAGTGACGATTCTTTTAGTTATCTGTTGTTGAGCAGAATTCTTAAAATAATGTACATTGCCATCTAATGGATAACAAAGGAATTATTCCCTCAGCCTTACATAAATTATGTATTGAAACCTATGTTCTCTGCTTACTGTGAGATTTCAGCTAGCAATTTGTTAATTTATAAATGTAAAGGAACAATCTAAATATAGCTATGAAATACTAATGTACCCATTACAGTAGCAATTATCTGCCTTCTACTACAATGACTTGTAGATAGATCACCCTGACTCTGCCATAGCCACTTCCACACTCACTACAGCATTAGACACTGCACTGAGGAGCTGCATGGTTTGCAGGTCTCAGTTTCTTCTTGATTCTTTTCTCATCCAGATAGCTCTTCATTTTGACTCACCCTTCTACGCCATTGCCTTTTCAAATGGTCAGCTCTGCGGGGGCCATTCCTGATGGGGGGCTGTCTCCCCAGCATCAGTGTTAACAGCCACAATAATCACATCTCTCCTTTTAGTGGAGGTTCAGGATTTTTGTCCATTCCAGTATAGCTCAGTTAGTCATAACCCAGTGGCAGGAAGGTCTGTGTGGCATCAGATGGATGGCTTAGCAATGAGTGTTAGCCAAAAGAATGAGCACGTGCTGGGATCTCCTGAGCTGGTAACATTGCCCTGTCGATTGATGGCACGCTTACTTACAAATAACCTTATGGTTAAAGAGTAGGTGTAGACCACGCTCCTACCAACTCCCGGTTAAGCTATGACCCCCTTGACTATCAGGAGTCTAACTGCCTCTGCCCTAAAAATATCCAAAGATTCTGTCTCCAGTGCCATTCATGGAAGACCACAGAGGCCTAGCATTTGTTATCGAGTGCAGGTGGTGGTCTCATGGTATTATCACTAGACCAATAATCCAGAGAGTCAGCTAACATTCTGGGCACCTGGGCTCAACTTACACCTTTGCAGATGATAGAGTTTGAATTAAATAAATATCTGGAATCATGGAATCCCGTTAGTGTGGAAACAGGCCCTTCAACCTAACAAGTCCACACTGACCCTCAGAACATCCCACCCAGAACCATCCTCCTAATCTACACACCCCTGAACACTATAGGCAGTTTATCATGGCCAAACCACCTAACCTGCACGTCTTTGGACAGTGGGAAGAAGCTGGAGCACCTGGAGGGAATCCACACGGACACGGGAGAACATGCAAACTCTACACAGGCAGTCGCCTGAGCGTGGATTTGAATCCGGGTCCCTGGCGTTGTAAGGCAGAAGTGCTAACCACTGAGCCACTGTGCTGCCTCTAGCCTACTGCACCTGTAGTCTCAGGCGGTCCCCCATCCAAAACCTGAGTCTGCTTAGCATCTGAAATCAGACAAGTTTGGATGTTTTAGTATGACTAGTATGACCATAGGCCAAGAGTCTAACGATGATCATCACACCACAGGTGATTGTTGGGAAAAACCCACCTGGTTCTCTAAGGTCCTTGAGGGAAGTTAATTGCTGTCCTTACCTGATCTGGCCTACATGTTACTCCAGAGCCATAGCAACGTGGTTGATCCTCAAGCGCCATGTGAGCAATTTGTGATAGGCAGTAAACAGTGACACCCACACCCTGTAAATGAATTAAGGTGGCTGGGGGCAGAAACTATCGCTATGCTCAGTGAAAATTCTAGTTCTGTGTACATTGAAACTAACGGCTCAGAAATTTTATTTCTATTTTCAAATGTTAGGCATCCATGACCTTTTGACTCAGAGGAGGTAAAGATGATAGAAGGAATGGAAACACAGTCATTAATAGAGATTGTCCAAAGAGTCTCAAACTGCAGTTCAGAAGCATATTTTATTCAGGATGTAACTTCTGAAACAAAATGATCATCTATTCTCAAAAATACATCCTCCTGGAATCTCAGAGAAAGATGGCTGTGGCACTTTATTGGCAGAAAGAGAGGGATAACGGTGATCGAATATGCCACAGCTCACTTTCTGCAGGAACTTGACTCCTGACATTAATGTTCTTCCTGCTGCTTTGTATAAAGTGGCTGATACCTGGATTGAAACTTCAATTTCAGAAGATTCCCCAATGAAGTATAAACTACTCAATGGACACTGAATCAGTGCCAGTGATACTTACCTCACCACCACTCAAAGATCCTGCGTATTGTGAAAATTTAAACCCGCTGCATAGTTAAAAATAAATTAACACTTCTTACCTTCCTTGTTTGCCAGGAATCTTCACTGTGGTGATGTATATTTAAAACAGAAATCATATTTTCAGCTGAATCCGTCTATGTATCCTCCCAAAATTGGGCGGCTTGGAAAGCAAATTCGATTCTCTATTGGCTGTATTTTCTATTTAAATGTGAACCACATTTGATTTTGTGACAGGGAAGAACTCGCGTAGGCCGTTGAGATTTTTGTTTCTATAAATAGATTTTTAGGCTTGGTTGTTATCCCATTCTTTGGTTGGCTGAATGAACTGTCACTGTTGTAGAATTGTTGTTGTTAAACTTGTTGTTAGGCAAAGGCACTGTGAAACTTGAAAGGGTTCAGAAAAGATTTACAAGGATGTTGGCAGGGTTGGGGGTTATGAGCTTTAGGGAGAGGCTGGGGCTATTTTCCCTGTAGCATTGGAGGCTGAGGGGTGACTTTATAAAAGTTTGTAAAATCATGAGGGGCATGGACGGGGTGAATAGCCAAGATCTTTCTCCCAGTGTAGAGGAGCCCAAAACCAGAGGGCACAGGTTTGAGGTAAGAGGGGAAAGATTTAAAATGAACCCAAGGGGCAACATTTTCACACAGAGTGTGGTGGACATATGGAATGAGCTGCCAGAGGAAGTGGTGGAGGCTGGTATGATTACAACAATTAAAAGTCATCCGGATGGGTGCATGAACAGGAAACGTTTGGAGGGATAGGGGCCAAAAACTGGCAAGTGGGTTCAGATTAATTGAGGATATCTGGTCAGTATGGATAAGTTGGACCAAAGGATCTGTTTCTGTGCTGTCCAGCTCTATGACTCTATAATCAATATAGTGAGGAAGGAGATGAATGAGTAATTGTGTCTGCATGGGTTTTCTGAATCAGCATATGCCTTGCTGCCAAACTCCTCCCAAACATTTTGCCAAAGTCCTTATATTACTTCTGTTTAAGTGACTACCTACAAGCTTGAGTGATGATGTGGATGAGCTTACAGCATTGATCAGCCCGTGGGATATGGTATTATTACGATTCGTGAGACATGGTTGAAGGAGGGAAAAAACAGGAAGTTCAATATTCAGGCAGGATGGGAGTGGCTATTACATTATTGGTAAAGGAAACCATTACTGCAGCAATAGGGGAGCTTCTACCAGAGGTATTCAAGAGGAAATTGGACAAGTATTTTGGCTGAAATGACGTGCACAAGTATGAAGGTAAAAACTGGAGATTGGCAGTAGATCTCATTTAATGAGCTGGTCCAGGCACAATGGGCTGAATGGCCTCCTTCGGCCTTGTAGTAGTTCTTTGACTCTGTGATTCTAGTTATAGATAAGGCATTTAGCCAACAACTTTTCCCCATGATTGGGGAGTCTAAATGCTAGAGGACGTGGTTTAAGGTGAGAGGGGAGAGAAACAAAAGGGTCCAGTGGGGCAATTTTTTTCACATAGAGAGTTGTGAATGTCTGGAATGAGCTGTAGATGTAATGGAGGAAGTGTGTACAATTTTGTCATTTAAGAAACATTTAGACGCACACACGGACAGGATAGAAATTGAGGAATATGGACCAAATGCAGGTAAATGGGATGAAATTAACTGGGTTGGAGGATACATGAGCAGGTTGGGCAAAAGGGCCTGTCTCCACGCTGTAGACCTCCACGACTAAGCCCTCCTGAATGCCTCGACTAAATCTGCCTCTGCCACATTTCCAGGCAGTGTGTTCCAGACCCAGACTCTACACCATGTGTTAAAGTAAATTTTTACACCTCGTTTTCTTTCTTTTGGCAAAACACTTTCATCTGTGCCCTCTGATACTTGACACTTATTTTAAATAAAGAGGGGGAGCAGATTCTCCCCATCCAACCTGCTCATGATTTTGAAAACTTCTCTCAAATCTCTGCCTTAGCCTTCCTCCCTCCAGGGAGAACAGCATTATAGTTGCCATTTGCAAAAAGAAATGTGTGAACTCTTCAGAAGCAACTTATTTCTGAATGCCAGCACATTCTGGAATGTTCAGTAACATCTGGCTGCCTGAATGCACATGTGGACTGTGAAACGCTGTAAATATAGGTATTGATCGAAAAGTAAAACAGTGAGAAAATGATATCAAGCAAAAATAAAGAGATAACAAAGTGTGGAGCTGGATAAACACAGCAGGCCAAGCAGCGTCTTAGGAGCACAAAAGATGTTGCTTGGCCTGCTGAGTTCATTCTGCTCCACACTTTGTTATCTCAGATTCTCCAGCATCTGCAGTTCCCATTATCTCTCAAGCAAAAATAAAAAATTGTTTTGCCTGTCCAAATACTGTGTTTTCAATGTTGCCCCCCCCCCCACAATAACTCCATCTCACCTCAAATTGGTGTCAATGGCATTGAGGGAATGGATCATTCTTCACAAAAACAATATTTTGAGACAACTGTTATTTCCCAGTTATATATTTCCACACTGGAGACGCTACAGAGAAATTGTAACAATCTTGATTATGCTTTTGTTTCAGTTTTAAGATTGATGTGTGAAGTTTGAAATTTCATACTGATGAAGAGAGCACTACCTTTCTCTTCATAATGATTCCAACCCAATGATTTATCCATCAGCTGAGTTGCTACTTCTTGCAGACTTCAAAGTTAACTTTGATTTTTGTTGTGGCCGCTCGATATTAATAGCTTTCAAACTGGCTCCTGACAATTAATTTTCACACAACTGGTATCAATTTGTTTTCAACTTCTGTTAAAAATGTTTCTGTTGAGACACTGATAACACAGTGTGGAGCTGGAGGAACACAGCAGGCCAGGCAGCATCAGAGGAGCAGGAAAGCTGACATTCGGGTCGGGACCCTTCTTCAGAAAATGTTCTTATTATCCCTGTTGACACACTCTGCTTATCTCTTTACAACAATTAACAGATTTGAGATGATGCAAATTATTTTAAACTTTGAACATTTGTAATTCTTTGCTGCAGAGCTCAGCCTTGAAATATGTTTAAGGTAGAGACTGATAGATTTCTGATTACCAATGTTGTGCAGGATTATGGGGATTGAGTGGTTAAAGACATTGAACTATTCAATCAACGTCTGAAACCCAACAGAATGCACTCCCTCCCTGTGAGGCTGTGTCTGTCATAATGAATGTGCAGTTCAGTTCTGGCAAAGACAGCATCAGTGACCAACCAGATCACTAATGTCCTTTAGGGAAGGAAACTGCCATCCTTACTTAGTTTGGCCGAAATTTGACTCCAGACCCACAGCAACGCGGTTGACTCTTAACTGCCCCTCTGGGCAATTAGGGATGGGCAACAAATGCTGTCTAGCCAGTGATGCCCTCATCCCGTGAATGAATAAAGAAGGTCAAGTGTTGTGCAGCCATATTTGAGATATCACTAAGATTTGCTGCTGATCCTTAGAAGTGCCAGAAGCAAATAAGGTCAAGATCATAATAGCTCTTATGGGCACTGGCAGGGCATAGTGACTATTGCTTCAAAGGGCAAACATTTGACCATGAGGGCACAGCTGTCTGTGACCATCTGCCTGGAGAGATCAAGTCTCCTGAGGTGTTGGTTCATGTTCACTTCCAGTTAGATCCTTCACTGCTTTCTTGCCCATCCTCACTCTCCTGAAGCACAATGTTTTGCCCATCTGACAAAAGATGATACCGCTCATTGCCACTAGGCTTAATGACTGTCATGCCCCCATTACCAACTAGAGTATCCCTCCTGGGCAAGTCGCTGCCCAGCTGTGTTTGGGAAGCCTTGGCCCCTGCTCTTCTGACCCTTGGTTTATGGTGGGGGAGTGGGAGCTCCATGGAAAGAATGGCCAATGAAGTTTCACTCTTCTTAAAATCTTACACACCTTGTGTACCAAGCACCAAGCTCCACCTTTGCCCTTCTCATCCTCTAATAGACTTGAAAGTGATGCCCTCTGCCAGCTCTTAATTTCCAACCATTAACCCACCTCTACCGCACCACCAAGTGAGGAGGCAATGGCCCAGTGGCATTATTGTTGGACTGTTAATCCAGAGACTCAGATAACATTCTGGGGACCCAGGTTCGAATCATGCCATGCTACAACCTGTAAATACTCCACCTATGTTGTGGCACGGCGGGACCTTGGAGATCAGGTGCATGGTTCTCTGAAAGTAGAGTCACAGATAGACAGGGCAGTGAAGAAGACTCTTAGCACACTGGCCTTCATCAGTCAGGGCATTAAGTATAGATGTTGGGAAGTAATGTTACAGTTGTACAGGACGTTGGTGAGGCTGCACTTGAGACATTGTGCTCAGCTTTGGACACCTTGCTAGTGAAAGGCTGTTATTAAACTGGAAAAAGTGCAGAAGAATGTTGCCAGGACTCAAGGGTCTGAGTTACAGGGAGAGGTTGGACAAGCTAAGATTTCTTTCTTTAGAGCATAGGAGGCTAAGGGGGAAGTCTTTTGGAAGTGTATAATATCATGAGAGGAGTGGATAGGGTAAATGCACTCAGGCTTTTTCCACAGGGTTGGGAAATTGAGGGCTAGAGGGCATCAGTTTAAGGTAAGAGGGGAATGAATACATGGGAACCTGAAAGGCAATTTTTTTTACACAGAGGGTCGCATGTATATGGAATGAGCTGCCAGTGAAAGTGTTTGAGGTGGGTACATTGACAATGTTTAAATAAACATTTGGACGAAGACATGAATAGGAAATATATAGCAGTATTTGGGCCAAGTGCAGGGAAATGGGTTTTAGAGTGGATGGATATTTTGGTTGGCCGGGACCAGTTTTGGCCAAAGGGCCTGTCTCCATACTATAGGACTCTGTGACTCTATGACTCTAATTGAGGTCCCTATAGTCAAAATCACAAAGGTGGTAATGATGCCCCATGGCCCCAGCAGTCCCCACAGGGTGTGGAAGGCTTGATGTGTGTTAGGTAGCAGCACATACTCCCTCTCCAGGGAGAAGCTGCTATGGATGTAACAACAGAAGAGGGCCAAGCTATTAAGTGCAACAACCAATCTTCAGCCCCTGTTTCAACCTGTTAATGGCCACCTTGGTTAGGTCCAGGAGCAAATCCATGATGTATTCCTTCAATCTGCCTGGCCCTCTCCACGTTCTGGGAGGCCAACAAGTACTACAAATTGTAAAATAAACACATCAAACATAAGTGGGATAGACAACCATTAAAGGACACCTATACAAAAATCAAAGCTACATGAATTTAAATTATAGTCTCATTTCATAAGGCCCCTAGCCCCTGTTGTGCCCACTGATCATGAAGTGCATGAAATATACTAATGAATGCTGAAAGCTCCCCTTCTAAGGGAGCCTGGGCACACACATAAGCATCCAACAGGGAAGCAGGGTGGAATGACCCATCCACAGTTCACCATCTGAATCTCTCAAGAACCATTTTGATCAGGGCCAGGAGCAGGCCCACAAGGAGATACTTCAGCCTACAGCCCTGTCTTCACTGGGCAATTTCTAATTGAGCTTTGTGATGGCCTCAGTCAGCTGGAATTGGAGGAGGAGTCATAAACTTGCCCGTCCCCTTGCTCTGATCACTGTTGCCCTCCTTGAAATCCATGAGTGTGGCATTTCCAGGGTCTGATGAGTCTTCAGGAGCCATTGAGGTTTATGCTTACTGACTTCAGAGATTGAATCCAGATTGAAATCGCAGTGGCTATTGGTGAGGACGATTCAGCTGGGAGTTTTTTTTTATTTGAGGGATTTTTGGCATAATGTGATGCATGTAGATCATGATGCTCTAACTGATGACAAGACCTTGACATCAGTAAGAGAAAAGACACAGGTTTGGAATGAGCATGTGGAGGAAGAGGTCTTAAGCATTACACTAGAGAGCTGCATTTAAGAACCTCCTACGTACAGATGCAAATAAAGGAGAGTTGCAGCACATAATGTGTCAAGAGCCTTACTCAAAAGATAAGAGACAAGCAGGCACAGCATCTCTTACAGCTCAGAGGTACTTCAGACTGGGATCTGAATGTTCAGATACCAGTATTGGTTAAAGCATAAGATAAATAGAAACTGATATTAGTGAATTTGAGAGCAAGAGCTGAGGAAAGGGACCTTGTCAATGGGATCAGATTGGGAGAATCAAGTCTAGTTGCATTTTTAAAAATTTATTCACTGAATCTGCGTGACACTGGCAAAGCTATTGGCATTTATTGCTCATTCACCATTGTCCTTGGGTAGGTGTTGGGTGGCCCGAAAGAAAGAAACTGAATGTCTTCATCAGAGCGTAGCTTTATTGGTTATATTATCCTGAACTTTGATTTGTTGCTCTTTCCTGTCTCATCTCGACCCACGTATCTGTGTGATTCTGGAGTCACATATATGTTAGATCTAGCATATTTCCCATCCTAAAGAGCACAGTGAACAAGATGAGTTTCCATGTGATAATGGGAACTGCAGATGCTGGAGAATCCAAGATAATAAAATGTGAGGCTGGATGAACACAGCAGGCCCAGCAGCATCCCAGGGGCATAAAAGCTGACGTTTCAGGCCTAGACCCTTCATCAGAGAGGAGGATGGGGTGAGGGTTCTGGAATAAATAGGGAGAGAGGGGGAGGCGGACCGAAGATGGAGAGAAAAGAAGATAGGTGGAGAGGAGAGTATAGGTGGGGAGGTAGGGAGAGGATAGGTCAGTCCAGGGAAGGCGGACAGGTCAAGGAGGTGGGATGAGGTTAGTAGGTAGGAGATGGAGGTGCGGCTTGGGGTGGGAGGAAGGGATGGGTGAGAGGAAGAACAGGTTAGGGAAGCAGAGACAGGTTGGACTGGTTTTGGGATGCAGTGGGTGGAGGGGAAGAGTTGGACTGGTTGTGTGGGACTGGTTTTGGCTCTTCCCCTCCACCCACTGCATCCCAAAACCAATCCAACCTGTCTCTGCCTCCCTAACCTGTTCTTCCTCTCACCCATCCCTTCCTCCCACCCCAAGCCGCACCTCCATCTCCTACCTCCTAACCTCATCCCGCCTCCTTGACCGGTCCATCCTCCCTGGACTGACCTATCCCCTCCCTACCTCCCCACCTATACTCTCCTCTCCACCTATCTTCTTTTCTCTCCATCTTCGGTCCGCCTCCCCCTCTCTCCCTATTTATTCCAGAACCCTCTCCCCATCCCCCTCTCTGATGAAGGGTCTAGGCCCGAAACGTCGGCTTTTGTGCTCCTGAGATGCTGCTGGGCCTGCTGTGTTCATCCAGCCTCACATTTTATTAATTAAGATGAGTTTCCATGACTGTTTTCATGACCATTACTAATACTAGCTTCTACTTACAGTTGAAGAAGTAGGAATTGCTTCTCATGGGGTAGAAAGAGTTTGGGGCGAGATTTTAAGAAGAAAAGATAAAGGAAAGGGATCAGTTCCAGCACAGGAAGATGCCACGGGGAGGTCAGCCCGTTGAGCAAGAAGAAAGGACAAGGAAGCTGGAGTCATTGAAGAGAACAGCACAATCTTGGTACCAATTAAATTCGTGAACGTCTCTCGTCATCTCGAAAGATTAGGATGGAAAAGACAGCTTAGGGATGTAAGGAGATGGATGGGAGTAGCAGAGAAAGAAATCAGGCTCCTGTTTGCTCAGGCCATCATCCAGAAGTGGGTTACTTCTCAGGAACGAGTGGGACATATTGAGTTTGATCTGATTCAAGCAGACCTGGTGAAGTATGGTTATGTCAACTGCTGGAACCAGGAGCATTGCAACGATTGGAAATAGTCTCCATTTTGTAAACTGGATGAAGAGATTGAGTGTTCTTGGTGTTTCGAAATCAGTAATGTTGTTTATTTAGGACATGATGTCCCAAACTTGCTTGCTTTTAAACTCATTTTCGTCTGGAGCTTTCCCAACATAATTTCCTCCAACTATTCCTTTCTGAAATCCCATGCTGATCACTCTCAAGTATTGAAATTCCCTTTCATGACAATCCTATTCATCAATAACTTCTCACTTGCATTGATTAATGTTGATTTTCTTCTGCAGTCATACTTTCACAGCTCACATTGATCAACTACACCATACTAAAGAGAAAGTTAATTTTAGTTATCTTCCTGTGGCTTTGAGCTGATTCAAATAAAATTACTGCATTTTTTTCATACTGATAAGCTGAAAATATCAAGAATGTCATTTCAAAGAATCTTGGTTTCTGATTTCATCTTTCAGCTCAGGCATTCTTCTTTTCTCCTGACAGGTTTTAACTCCACTCAAAACCCGAATCAAGCCAAGATTAAATGTTAATCATCTGGAGACCATTTGAACCATCCTCCTCATACATTCCTCATCAGAGGCGATAAAAATCCTGAAATCTGACAGGCAGTATAATTCTGAGATAATAGGGACTGCAGATCCTGGAGAATCTGAGATAACAAGGTGTGGAGCTGGATGAACACAGCAGACCAAGCAGCATCTTAGGAGCAGGAAAATTGACACTTCAGGCCTGAAATGTCAGTTTTCCTGCTCCTAGGATGCTGCTTGGCCAGCAACATAACTCTCTTTTTTGGGGGGGGCTCCAACTACCTTCTCATTATTGCATCCTTTCCAGTTCTACAAAGTTTGCTTTGTGGTTGCCATTAATGCAAGACCAACATGCTCTGCTCTCCATTTTTATGACCTGAAAATTAAGACTTGACTTCAACAACTTGCATTTATATAGTGACCTCAATATCATGAAACTTTATAAAAATATCAAGCTGTACGAAACATTAGAAAGGCCACATTTGGAGTATGGCATGCAATTTCGGCTGTCCTGCTACAGGAGGGATGTTATTAACCTGGAAAGGGTGCATAAAAGATTTTGAAGGATGGTTTGAGGTATAAGGAGTGGCCGGGGCCTTTTTTCCCGAGAGCAGAGGAGGCTGAGTTTTATAAAATCATGAGAGGCACAGATAAGGTGAATAGCTCAGGTCTTTTCCCCAGGGTAGTGGAGACCAAAACTACAGAGGAAAGATTTAATTTAAATTAACCTGAGTGGCATTTTCTTTCACACAGAGGGTGGTGTGTGTATGGATTGAGATGCCAGAGGGAGTGGTAGAGGCAGGCACAATTAAAACATTTAAAAGACATTTGGGCAGCTACATAGTGGGAGAGGTTTAGAGGGATGTGGTCCAAATGCAGGCAAATGAGACTAATTCCATTTAGGATATCTGGTCAGAACGGACGAGTTGGACTGAAGGGCTTGTATGACTCTATGACTCTAACTCCCCAAGTGATTTCAAGAAACTGTTATAAAGCTGCAAAAATATTGGACCAAATACCCAAAAGACTTAGCCGTAGGTTTTTAAAGGAAGAATGAGTAGCAGAGATAACACAGCATAGAGCTGGAGGAACACAGCAGGTCAGACAGCATCACAGGAGCAGGAACGTTGACATTTCGGGCTGGGACCCTTCCTCAGAAATGAGAAGTAGAGAGCTTTCTGGAGTAAATTCCAAGCACGGCCACCTGTGATGCGGTATGAAGGATCATAAGGATGGCTGAAGGGAATTTGGTCACTCAGATGGGGCATGGAGAGAAGTCCAGAGTGATAGCTCACATCTTATCCTTTCGCTTTAACATTTGAGCACAGTAGAGGGGCCCTGAGGCAGGCTACCCTCCCCGTCCACCCTCAGTAACCTGCAGTCACCTCAGCTATTCCCAGGTAACTTGGTCTTCCTTCCAATTCAGACCTCTCCTTCCACCAACTCCAAACCAGAAATAGGGAGTGTGGGCACCCATTTTTAACTGGCAGTGTTCTCCCACTTATGTCATGGGGATGAAACTCTGGGGGGGCCGGGTGGGGGCTAAATTTAAATTTTTTTCTGATTAATTGAGCTGTGATTTGAGCCCATGGTCCTGGGGTACCGGCCTGAGTTTTCCTCACATCTAGCACAGTGACATTATCACAGAAGCAGCCTTTCCTTTGGCTGCAATTGGCCTCTTCATTCCTGAGCCATTATGCAACATGTGCCTGTTGGAGTACTCAGTGGAAATAAATGTGAAATATACAACTCCATAAAAATGGCATGTAATCTCCACATGAGCGCCAAACACCACACTTTCAAACAGGCCAAGCTTATCTGTATTGCACAGATGCTGACTGATCTGCTGAGCTTCTCCTGCATTCTCTGTCGTAGTTTCAGATTTCCAACATCCGCTGTGTTTTGCTTTAATTTGGCCTCAAAAGATACGCTTTATTTTGCAGAAATGTTGAGATTTAGATTTGGAATAAAAAGTATTGCTTAATTTGTGGCCTGGAAAAGGACCCATCATATTCTGATTATCATCTGTTTATTACAATTATTTTCCAATTTCAATTTAATTAGGTCTCAGTGCAGCATTTGCTTTCCTAATAGAATAGAACATTAACCACGGTAAATCAGAATTTGTTCTATTATTCAGGCAGGATTAGACGGTCTCAACAGAGAACTTCTTCTTATCAAATTTTCCAAATTGTCAATGGATAAATTTAAATACCTTTGAATGGGATTTTATCCTGGCAATGTAGAGATTACAGCCAAATAAATGCATTCACAATTTCAAAAAACAATTCCCGAGTTACTATTCATTGTGCTGAGAAATGGAATTATCAAAAAGGAGTATCAGAGATAATGGGAACTGCAGATGCTGGAGAATTCCAAGATAATAAAATATGAGGCTGGATGAACACAGCAGGCCAAGCAGCATCTCAGGAGCACAAAAGCTGATGTTTCGGGCCTAGACCCTTCTGATGAAGGGTCTAGGCCCGAAACGTCAGCTTTTGTGCTCCTGAGATGCTGCTTGGCCTGCTGCGTTCATCCAGTCTCACAATTTATTATCTATTATCAAAAAGGAGATTGTTTCTCAGACTGACTTAAGTTAAATAAATGGCTTTCAGAGGTGCAAGAGTTTGTTTGAGCACACCAAGCAGATTACATTGATTTGGATCATTTTTTAAGAATGGAAACTCCACCTTTGAATATTTCCTGGTTATAATTTGATCCACAGGTGATCTTTCAGTGGTCCATTCCTGTGAGTAACTTTGAATGGAACAAAGTAAATGTGGAACTAATTATTCTAGCTAAAAAGAAAGGCTTGGATGTCATTTTCCTATGCAACAGGAAAGGAAAGTGGTGACACACGGCACTGAATCTCTTCCTCCTCCATTTTGTTTTATTCACTCAATAAGATGTAAACCCCAGCAACTGGCCTGGAGGAAGTGATGGTGAGCTGCTATCTTGAAACGCTGCACCTATTTGTGATGTGGGTGCACCCATAATGTCAAGAAAATCATCAGAAGTGAATGGCTCCACCCCAGTAAGGGATGAGGATATTAAGAGGTTGAGCTACAATCCCTTTCAGTTTTTGCATTACTGTTAGAGTTTTAGATCTTTGTCTCATCTTGCAAAATTAATACTAGTTTCACGAGCAAATATATACAGCGTCTGTTCTGCTCTTGTATTTGTGATTTTGAAATGGCTGTGGTGCACAAGCTCTTTTTCACTGATGGTCACACTGGACTTGCCTTGGTTTCCTTGCATCAGGTGTGCTGATCGTGGAGTCCACCCAACACAACTGGTTGACTGTAACCAAAATTTCTGAGCTCAGGATGCATTCTGAGAGAGGACTCTGATATTGGGGATCAGAGCCAGTGCATTTGCAGCATTTTGTAGACCATCACTGGTAAAACTGGAAAAACTATTGCCTTGTCAACTAGTGGCTTTCACCAGTGTGACAGGGGATGCAGCTGAACCATGCTAATGTGGGAAATGTGCCACATAAATATCAGGAGACCTCACCATTTGATGCAAGGGTCAAGACCGCATCTGTGCTTCAGATCTGCTCGACAGCCTCCGTGTCTGTTATTGAATGCAGTATCTGCTGACACCAGGGACCCTGATGACTGCACATTAACAAGAGTCCAGAGCTGCTCAAATATAGACGTCCAAAAACGGTCATGAGCAGGCTTCCGACACTGCGTGTGTGTAGACCTGCAATACTGTGGATGCAATGTGGAAAATGTGGGTGAGCCATGGAATTGTTTGTCTCAGTGAAGTGTGCCTGAAAAAGTTGGGATCCCCTGCTGTTGACCGTGAGTTGGATGCCAGGTTTCAGGGCTTGATCATCAAACATTCAGTTCCTCAAGTGGTTGAATGCTGCACTGTCACAATGGGCAATGTAAACACTTCAGGACCCAAGTGGAGGAAAGTCATCTTTGAGCCCAAGGGTCCACTGACGAAGAAGATCCCACAAATACTGGGCACCTTCGTGATGATGAGCCAAGTGAAATTCATGACAATATGGCTGGGCTTTTATTTGGTCAAGACGGTTATTGCCAGGAATGATCAATATCTATGTGAATATGGCCATGTGGCATGATATCTGTGAAGACAAGTAACTTCTTTTTGAAATCCAAAACCTCAGGTACTTGTTAAATGAATCAAGCCACAGGGCTTACAGCAAAAGTATATCACAGTACATAAATCCAAAAATATGAATGTCAGCAATTACAGTCTATCTGAGATAATCTGTTATGTTAAAGTTAGTAAAAGCTTTTTTTTTCTGATGAAGGGTCTAGTCCCAGAAACGTCAGCTTTTGTGCTCCTAAGATGCTGCTTGGCCTGCTGTGTCCATCCAGCTCCACGCTTTGTTATCTCAAAAATACAATAAAGACAGTTACCTTGTACTCTAGACCAAGCTTTCCAACTCAGTTTCCTTCAAAGCCCATTTAACTTACACACTCAAGTTGGTAATTATCAGAAATTGGAGAGTAACCACTTTATTTGAGGATTGTTTCCACAGGTTCCTACAGGGTTGATATTTCTTGGACCTTCCAGTGACACCCAGATAAGTTGTCCCTTCAAATATGATCCAACGGCCCCACAGGCGTAGACCTCCTTTTGATACAGACATCATTAGTATTTTACACGTACCCACCACTGCCAAAATTCCCTTGGTAAATATACTATTTAACTCTTGAGCCTTGAATTTAAGACACGTGCTCCTTTTTCGCAGCTTGGCTATCCCAGAAGTTCAACTTTTGTCAACAACGGCAACGTTTACTTAAAATAGAATTGGCTAGCTGCACTTAATGACATCATCTTGTAACAACAGACTATGAATCATGCAAACACTTCTAAAACTAACTGATACGGATCGAAGGTGAGGCAGCCTGCATATGTGCTATAACAAGGTGTGGACCTGGATGAATACAGCAGGCCAGGTAGCATCAGAGGAGCAGGAAAGTTGACATTTCTGGTCTGGACCCTTCTTCAGAAATGGTGAAGGGGAAGGGTGCTCTGAAATAAATAGAGAGAGAGGGTGAGGTGATGATAGAAGGTGGATAGTGGAGCAGTTAGGCCAGTAAAGCAGATGAAGCTAGTAATGGTGAGTGTAGGTAAGGAGTTGGGATGGGGATTGGTCAGTGAGGTGGGAGGACCAAACCCCATCGCCACATCTTACCTATACTCACCTAGTAGGCTCATCCCTGCCTCCTTGACCCACCTGTCTTCCCTCGCACCTATCTGTCCCTCCCTCCCAACTGACCAATCCTCATCCCAACTCCCTACCTACACTCACCTTTACTGGTTTCATCTGCTTTACAGACCTAACTGCTCCACTACCCACCTTCTATTATCACCTCCTCCCCTCTCTATTTATTTCCCAGCCCTCCTCCCCCTCCCCCATTTATGAAAAAGGATCCAGGCCTGAAACAGCAGCTTCCTCAGATTCTCCAGCATCTGCAGTTCCTACTATCTCTGTTTGTTATCCAGACTGGTATGGGCCGCTTCATTATCAGAAAAGTTGCAAATAGAAGTGTACACTTTGAATTCCCAATCTCAGTCTTATAACAGAGCAAAGATTATTGATCCGGCAGCTGAAGATGGTTGGATTGAGAATGCTTTTTGCTGAAAATTTCTTTCAGTAATACCTTGTGTTTACAATGACTGACTGATCTCTAACAACCACAACTATCTCTCTTTGTGTGAGTTGTGAATCCAACTAATTGGGGATTTTTCATTCTCATCTCTGCTGACCTCAGTGTTTCCAAGGCTACCTATTGTCATGATCATTTGGATGTTCCTTTGATGTCAAGGGCAACTATTCCCACCTTTCCTTTGCAACCTATTTCTGCATCCAGGCCTGGTTTATAACTGGAAAGTAGTTGGGAAATTATGGGTTATATGACTTGTCATTACTACAGTATTTTCTGGGGTGACGAAGGTGGTAAAATTATACTGGATCTGTACTATAAACAATAAGGGACTTCATACTGTTATGAGCTAATGAGCTAAGATTTCATTCATTCATGAAACCTGGATCTAGTTCCTGCTCAGATGTAAAAGAAGGCTGTAAGGATTTAATTTGATTTTTTTTCCTCTGAACCTAGCCCTAATAAATCAAACTGTGTGAAAACTGTAACATAAGCAAACCACTGTGGATTCTAGAGATCTGAAAAAGAAACAGGCATTGCTGCAGAAGATATTGTTGGGCTCAAAATATTAACTCTGTTTCATTCTCCAAGAAAGCTGTCACGCCAGTTTCTCTAGCATTTATTTTGTTTTTGTTCCATATAATGTGATGAAAAATATGTCAAAACTATAGATATATTAACTTTTTTTAATATTTGGATTTAAAACCAGTGACATCTGGGTGTTTCAGTGATAATGGGGACTGCAGATGCTAGAGAATCCAAGATAATAAAATGTGAGGCTGGATGAACACAGCAGGCCCAGCAGCATCTCAGGAGCACAGAAGCTGACGTTTCGGGCCTAGTTTAGCTGCTGGGCCTGCTGTGTTCATCCAGCCTCACATTTGATTCTGGCATATGGATGTTGGTTACTTTTGTCAGGAGTTAATAATTCCTTACCTAGAAAGGAGTAGAAGGCAGCTCAGCAAAAGTTCAGTTACCCTGTTGTGAAAGCTTAGCTTGTGAAGTTTTCATGAGAAATTGGCTGATGATTAAAAACTGCAAAAGTCTCAGCTTTTCAGCTTTGTATGTTTTCATGTAAGAAGATTTCACAGCTCGCAGACTGGAGAGAAGCAGTTAAGTCAAAGCTAAAGATTTGATATAGATAGATGATTTCTTGGGATTTGAAACTTTGTAAAGTGATGGTGCTGGAATATAGATGAGACACTGCTTTGCTGTCTGTTTCAAACTAAATTCTATATTTAGGTAGCTTGGTCCATTTGTTTTTTCCGTATTTCTCATTTTCTGTTAAGAAAACTGAATCCTTGTGCACCTCTGTTTCAGAGAATGATCATAATGTTAATTTAAACAAGATCTATCGAGCCAGACTTCATACTGGGACTCGACATTTTCCATAGTAACATAAGCTGGGATCAAAACTGAGTGAATTATGATTGTCAGTCACAGTAACCCCAGATTGAAATAAATAATTCTTAAAATCACTTTGGAAAAGTATGAAAGAATTCATTTCCGGTGGTGCTACATCGTTGAAGTATTGTAGAAGTTCACGTGAATCATGCTGTACAAGGCATACCCCCAGGACTGTCCAATACTGAGATAATAAAATGTGAGGCTGGATGAACACAGCAGGCCCAGCAGCATCCCAGGAGCACAAACGCTGACGTTTACTGAGATCCAGCCTCACATTTTATTATCTTGGATTCTCCAGCATCTGCAGTTCCCATTATCACTGTCCAATACTGAACCTGCTGTCAGCAACACTAACAGGATGCTATTTATTACCAACACAGACGGTAATTACCAATATATGTGACTCAGCTTCCAGTCGATTATTAGTGACCATCCCCACGTTTACTGTAATAGCAGAGTCCCTGAGGTGATTCGTTGGTGATTTTGTACGGCATAAACAGAGCAATAGACTGAATGTTTCCGCCTTGAATTATTTCCCAGTTTTGCAAAACTGACTCAGGGGAACATTCCTTGACTCTTCTAAATCTTTGTGAATGAGTGGGCATTGGGTGTTAGTGAGAGTCTAAACTGCTGCCCAGTCCCCCTGAAACAGTGCAGATACATCCGCAGGAGCCTGCCAGGTGCCCACATGGGCTGTGTCGAGGCAATAGCTCTATACACCAGTACTTGCCAGGCAAAAAAAAACACAGAAAGCCCTTTGTTCCTCATCCCTCACAGCTTCTCACCTCCTAGCACAGACTTCCTTTGCCCTTTCCATGCCAGCTTATGCTCCCTTGACCTCTGCATGATGACCCACACCATCGATGCCAACCAATGCACCTACCCGCATCTTTGTGTCAGCACAGCCCATGGACAATTTAGTGCCAACTTCTGCCTGCCTATGCCCATCAACCACCATCCTTTGTCTTTATATCTTACTTGTCAATTCACCCATTATCCCAATAGGGAGATAAACTTGCTCGGCTATAACCTGGGGCCGTGTGAATTTTGACTTTGTCCATTATTAACAGCACTCATTCAACAAGTATTCTGAGTTTAGAGATAATGGGAGCAGCAGATGCTGGAGAATCTGAGACAACAAAGTGTGGACCTGGATGAACACAGCAGGCCAAGCAGCATCTTACGAGCACAAAAGCTGACATTAGTTTACACCAGCAGCTGCAAATAATCATCGATCATCCAAGCACATCACTGCAGGAGGTTCTCAGGGTAGGACACCTGGTCCAAAAATTGATTATTACCTAACCAATGGCTTTCCTTCCATCTTATGGTTAAGGATGGGCATGTCCATTGATGATTGCACAATGCTCAGTACCATTCATGTCTCTTTAGAAACTGAAGCAGTCTACTTCTAGATTTGGACAACATCCAGACAGCAGCTGCTAACAGGCTAGTAACATTGTGCCTCACAAATGTCAGAAATTTTAGGCCATTTCAGAAAAGGGAGAATTCAAACAACTTTCTTTGTTATTCAGAGGTATTACCATCACTGAATTCCTCAGTATCAGCATCTGGTGGTCACCATTCACCAGAAACTGAACTAGACTACCCCCTAAATGCTAGAGAAGCAAGATTGAGGGAATGGCGTTGTGGCAATGTCACTAGGTTTGTAACTCAGAGAACCAGGCCAATGATCTGGAACATGATTCAAATTCAACTGTAGGTCATGGTGACATTTGGCATTAAAACCTGGAAAAGTGGTTTTGATCATTGTCAGGACATATCTGACATGTTCAATCATGCCTTTGAGGGGAACTCCTCCTTTAGGGAAGGAAATATAACCAGCAATGTCTTACAAAGACATTCCGTTGAATGGGCAATTAATGCTGGCTCAGTCAGTGAAACACAAATCTTCTGAATTCATGATTGAAAAGGAACAGGTCAGACACTGGGGATTCCAAGGTTAGTAACTCACCTCCTGACTCTCCAAAATATTTCCACCATCTGAAAGTCAGGAGCGTGATGGAATACTCCCCACTTGTCTGGACGAGTGCAGCTGCAACAACACTCAAGAAACTTGACTCCATCAGGGACAAAGTAGCCCACTTGATTAGCATCACATCCACACACTTAAACACTGGCTCCCTCCAAGTATGAAGCACAGCAGCATGTAAGATCTAGAAGATGGACAGCACCAACTCACAAAAGCTCCTGCAACTACATGTTGCAAACCTGTGATCCCTAGACACCATTGAGATAGACAATTGCAGCAGATATATGGGAACACCACCACCTGCACATTCCCCTCCAAGCCATTCAGCATCCCGACTCGGAAATATATTGCTATTCCTTCACTGTTATTGAATCAAAATCCTGGAATTCCGTCCTTAATGGCACTGCTACAAATGCAGTGCAATAATTCAAGAAAACAGCTCCTGACCACCTTTTCAAAGGAAATTGGGGATGGGCAATAAGTGTTGCCCATGTCATCAAAAGAATAAAGAAAGGCATACTATTGAATGCAATTATTACAATTCTTCTAACATATTCAGATACATGTTCCAGATGCTTTATTAAGGAAATACTTGAGGCTTCATAATATTCTAATAGTAGCTGATTTTTCTCCACGATATTATGTAACGTGAAAATGATTGCACCTGTATCTTTGTGAGTCTCCAAGCATACTCGTAGTTCAGTGAATGCTTGTCACGTAAAATTGTCAGATACATGCTTCATAAGCAGGTGATCTATTCATCTACATTAAAAAAGCACATAAAAATATAATCAAAACTGGCCATGCAGCACAGTGTTTGTACTGATAACCAACCAAATATATTCAATACAGATGGTGTGGTGAATGCGCCATTTTACGTCGTGACAAGTAGTGACAAGTAAGGCAATGAATAAACCAATTCTGCTAGTGACATTCATAATTTGAATAAATGCACACTCAAAATCATTCATTATGAAGTGGAATTCAGTAGAGTTCATGTGGAAAACTCTGGGCATCATGGTAAATCCACATGTTTATGGAAGAATGTGAACTCAAAAACAAAACCTACCTCATACATATTCAAATTGTGTCACTATGTAGCGGAGGCAGTGTTGTAAACATAAGAACATAAGAAAAAGGAGCAGGAGTTGGCTATCCAGCCCCTCGAGCCTGCTGTCATTCAGTAAGTTCATGTCTGATCTTTTTGCAGACTCAGGTCCACTCACCTGCCCGCTCACCATAGCCCACAATTCCTTTCCTGTTCAAAAATCTATCCACCTTTTCCTTAAAAATGTTCCATGAGGAAGCCTCAACTGCTCATTAGGCAGGGAATTCCACAGATTCACAACCCTTTGGGTGAAGAAGTTCCTCGCCAACTCAGTCCAAAATCTGCTCCTCTTATTTTAGGTTTGTGCCCTCCAGATCTAGCTTCACCCACCAGTGGAAACAACCTTCCTGCTTCCATCTTCTCTATTCCCTTCATAAATGCTAACACACATCGACATCCCTCAGTTCCAATGTTAGGAGCTCATTTTGCAACTTGGACCCTTCAGCTTTTAATTTAAAGACATATTAACAGAAGGAAGCCATTTAGCCCAGCAATACTGCCTCATCATTTAGTTACATTATGACTTACCTGCACTCCAAGCCAGACACAATCTCAATTCTTAGATAGCTTGCCAGCTTCAATTTTATCTAGTTTGAAGTTGTGGGTCTTGAGTCGACTAAACAGTCCGATGCTGGATCCACAGATGGTGCCTCTGAAGGCATGCTCAGGTTTTCACACAATCCTTCTGATACACGAATTTTGCCTTCTCCAAGGGTTTATGGATTTGCTCAAGATGATTGGTAACTTGGAAGATACTTCTTCTGCAGTTTGGCTGACCATAAGAAAGAGTTTCCCATGAGTCATTGGGGATGTTGCATTTATTTTTTCAGGGTGATATTTAGGATATTCTTGAAGCATTCCCATTGATGTCCTGGTGACCTCTTGCCAAGACAAAGTTTGAATTGGAGTGTTTTTTTGAGTCTTGTGTTAGGCATGCAGGTGAAGCAGTCAGCCTGGTTTTAGAGCAATATCAAGCTTCTGCTTGAAGGACAGATGATTCAAATCCTCCGTGCCACGGTCGAATGCAGGAAGTACCTGTCATTCTCACCCTTCTGTTGATAGAAAATATAGATGGTCTCCCAGAGTAGGAGTAGGATCCCAATTTAAACAATTCAACAAATTGATTCCTGTTTCGGGCAGAAATGTTTATTTTCAAGGCACACTGGAAAATTGAGTTGAACAAGCAGAGAGAAAACCAACCACCGACTTGCCTGAGAACTTGGGGTAAGAGAAGTCCAAATTTATCAACCTTCAGATTTTAGCCAGCTTGCCACCGGTTAAAGATATATTATGATTTAACCATTTCCACTCCCCCTCCCATTCTCTAGATGACATGTCCATCATGGGCCTCCTGCACTGCCACAATGATGCCACCCGAAGGTTGCAGGAACAGCAACTCATATTCCGCCTGGGAACCCTGCAGCCATATGGTATCAATGTGGACTTCACCAGTTTCAAAATCTCCCCTTCCCCTACTGCATCCCTCAACCAGCCCAGTTCGTCCCCTCCCCCCACTGCACCACACAACCAGCCCAGCTCTTCCCCCCCACCCACTGCATCCCAAAACCAGTCCAACCTGTCTCTGCCTCCCTAACTGGTTCTTCCTCTCACCCATCCCTTCCTCCCACCCCAAGCCGCACCCCCATCTACCTACTAACCTCATCCCACCTCCTTGACCTGTCCGTCTTCCCTGGACTGACCTATCCCCTCCCTACCTCCCCACCTATACTCTCTCCATCTATCTTCTTTACTCTCCATCTTCGGTCCGCCTCCCCCTCTCTCCCTATTTATTCCAGTTCCCTCTCCCCATCCCCCTCTCTGATGAAGGGTCTAGGCCCGAAGCGTCAGCTTTTGTGCTCCTGAGATGCTGCTTGGCCTGCTGTGTTCATCCAGCCTCACATTTTATTATCTTGTAATTCTCCAGCATCTGCAGTTCCCATTATCTCCTCTTATGATTTTGCTTTGCTGTTAGTTAGATGTATCAACATGTAATGTCTTAAATTCAGTTCATATAGCAGGTCTGTCACTCATGGTAGGTATGTGTTCATCTTGTAGGTAGCATTGCAATAGGTATTTTTAATACTAAAAGGTACCATGTTGTTTGATATGTTAACAGTTACTCCTGTATAGACGTAGAACCACATTTACAAAGTCTGCACAATCTAGCCATTGGATTCTTACAACTCAGTCTATGTTTTGTCTTCACAGGCCATTTTATCTCTCAATGGCTGAAGTCAACAAATTTTTTTTAAAAAAATGTTAAAAAATGATACATCATTCACAGCAACATGATTTAATTTAGAAACCAGAACAGAAATTGATGGCAATGCTCAGCAGGTCTGGCAGCATCTGTGAAAAGAAATCAGAGTTAACGTTTCAAATCTGGTGACCCTTCCTCAGAACTGATGGTACTGGGAAAATGCCATTATGCATGCAGAAGGTGGGGGGTGGGAGGTTGGGGGCAGGGAGCGCTGTGTGTGAGAAGCAGCAAACAATCAGTGGAGATAAAGCCCAAAGAGAGAGAAAAGTAGTTGAATGGACAAAGGAGTATTTAACAATCTGGATCCAAGTGTGAATAGCTGTCAATGGAGACGGTTAGTGACTGTACAATGACAGGCTATGTGATAACAAGGCCTCGTGCGTGGACATATCCTAACCCCTACCCCACACCCAAAACATTAACTCTGATTTCTCTTCATAGATGCTGCCAGACCTGCTGAGCTTTTCCAGCAACTTCTGTTTTTGTGTCTGATTTACAGCATCCCGCAGTTCTTTCGTGTTTTATGATTTAATTTAGGCTGTGTTTCCTGTCAATACAACTGCAGGGAGTGCACTCACCTGCCATGCATAGACCCTGTGGCAACACACCTTGTGTCAAAGAACAGGAGTAATTTATTTTCAAAAGTTTTCAAGTCAATTCAATTAAAAACCTGACTTTGACATTCACACAGACCCACTTCCAGCATTCGCCTGCACACACACATCTCAAACCTGGAGCAGGATGCGGACTGGAGCACAGAGAGAGATGGGGCCTAAAGCACACAGATAGAGACGAAAGCTGTAGCTGAGAGATTTCATCCAGGCTGGCAAGTTGGGCTCCATCTCCTACAGAATCCTCCCAACTTCAGGTAAACAGTCTAAGGGTGGGAGAGAGTCCAGAAACTGGCACATGGTGCAATTTCTTATTGCCGGCTCACCTCCAATCCTAACATCAAAATGGCTTAAAGTTGAATGTTTAATTCCATACATTGGATTTTCACTTGGGCATTTCTCCCAGGTTATGAAATTTGTTACGGTCCCAAGTTATTTAAGAGTTTGTAAGTTAAATAAAACATTGTGATTTATCCACTGCACATTATTATCCAATCTTCTATAAACCTAATGTCTTCATAATTTGCAGCCTGGGACAAATAGCCTGTCTGAATTTTATAGGATTGTCAGTCAAAGAGACTGAAAGTTATTATTTCCAGTGAATGCATAAACGACATAAAAGTTTATTGTTCACCCTGGCCACGTTGCGGGATTAGATTTATTGTAGAAAAGGTCATGGGATGGAATTTTCAAAAGGATGTTATGATCTCCAACAGTAATTTCAGCAGGAGAGTGGTAGAATTCCCAAAGAAAGTGAAAACATATTATTCCTCTGGGGATTTCATTGCAGTGAAGGCAGAAGGGGATGAAAGACCCCATGGAAATTCCAATCAGATTATTTCAATCAACTGAGAGTGGAAGCTAAGCATTGTAACTGAAGAACGAAATGGATCTGGTACTTTTTCATATAGGAACAATCCTCAAAGGCTGTAGCCAGGCCATCTGTGTCAACCACACATACAGCATTGCAAAACAGCATATTTGAAGGGAAAAATGCTGTAAGATATTGTCTTTTATTTATTTACTTTTCTTTCAAGGGACATGGGAGTCATTGCCAAGGGCAGCATTTGCCACCCACCACCTAATTGCCCTGCTGGCCCATATCAGAGGGCAATTATGGGTCAATCAGATTGTTACTGCTCAGGATTCACATGTGGTCCAGACCGGGTAAGAATGGCAGATTGCTTTCCCTGAATGGAGATTAGTGAACCAGATGGGATATTTGAAATTGATGGAAGGTTGTTTGTGACGCAGAACATTGCCAACAGTGTGGGTCCAGTTCCTGCACTGGCTAAAGTTAGCATAAAGAACTCTCCTTTTTCAACCTTTCCCTGCACCTGAGGTGTGATGACCTCAGATTGAACTCACTGTCAGTCATCTCCTTCTACTAAGAGAAGAGCCTGTGGTCTAGCAAGAATGTGAAAGCTTTATTTAATGACAATAAAACCAAAGTACTATGGATGCTGAAAATCTGAAACAAACAGAAAATGTTGGAGAAACTCAGCAGATTTAGCAGCATCTGTTGAGAAACAAAATGTTTCACTGATAATGAGAACTGCAGATGCTGGAGAATACCAGATAACAAAGCGTTTAGCTGGATGAACACAGCAGGATAAGCAGCAGCTTAGGACGATAAAAGCTGACATTTCGGGCCTAGACCCTTCTGATTATGGATCTAGGCCCGAAACGTCAGCTTTTCTGCTCCTAAGATGCAACTAGGCCTGCTGTGTTCATCCAGCTCTAAACTTTGTTAAAATGTTTCACTGATTTTTTTTCCTCTCACAGATGTTGCCAGATCAACTGATGATAATTTTCGTGCTCACCATTACTGCACCCTCACGTTCTATTCCACATATTGGAAATTGAATTTAAATTTTACCACAATGTGATTTGAAACCATTTCCCCAGAGATTAGAATCGTAGAATTACCATAACAACAGTTTCCTCATAAGTAAGTCATTATAGTTGTTCTAGAACTGGTCCTAAACCTGGCAGTATGAAACACTGAAAATGTACCAATTTTGCTCGCTCTGTATTCTTAAAGACACATAGTGAGGTCCAGGCACTAACTGTGTCCTTCTTGGGCAGCCCGCTTCCTTCAGGAGGGCAGTTAACTCTAATTGTTTTTCTAATTCGTGTGTGAGGTATGGGATTTGTGGACAAGGATTAGCATTTTCGGTCCATCATTAATTACAATTGAACTTGATACTTCATGAGTCAGTTAAGAATCAATTACTTTGCAGCCGGTCTGGAGTTACATGTATGGAAGACCAGGTCAGGATGACATATTTTCTGTTCCAAAGGACAGGTGTGAAAAACATGTTTCTCTTTCGTAACAATCAAAAATAGCCCCATGGTCATCATCAGACTAGTTTTGGACTAAATTTTATTGAATTCATAGTACACCATCTGCTGCGGTGGAATTTGAACTCAAGTTGCAAAGCCTCAGTTTAGATGTTTGAATAGTTAGTCGACATGATGGAACAGCGTCTTCTGGCCCCACCTGAAATGATTAAGGTAACCATTTCGCGTCTGTAACAATATACTTTGTCTTAAACTTAAACTTAACAAACTAAACCTACAAATTTAAGGACTCTTTATTAGGGGTTTGGAAACCTTGAACCCAGTTTCATGATCCTGGAGGAAGGTGACTCAGGCTCGATCAGATTACCTTCGCAGTGAATACCATCTCAAACTGAAGTAATGATGACAGAATTCTGTTCCACACATTAAAGCACAGAATGCCTTCAGGGTCTTTACTCCAAAAGGAAAGATCCTGGACCTAAAGTCAAAGATATATCATCTCAATTCTCCAGGGATTCGATAGCAAATCAGCCACTATAACAGAAACAAGATGCGAAGATTGATAGTGCTCCTGAGTAGAAGCCTGGGAGATTTGAACTATGGAACGCTTGCCACTGCAACAGTTTATTGCTGATGGAATTTATGCAGAATAATTCACAGAAACTTAAGAGGAAACCTTCAAGAAGGAGATTTTAAACCCCTTTCCAATGAAAATGATGGTGAAGAACTCATTTCCTGCTGGGAACTAAATTGAGTTTAGAGGCCTGGGCTTGCTTGAGCAGTGAGTTTGAGGCAGATTAAGATCGTCTTTTATGAGCTGTGCCTGCAGGATGCTGACAGCTGGAATGAGTCAGTTATTGCTTTGCATGGGTAGTGCAAAGTTCTTGCAGATTGCTGAGTGGTCAATGTATAATTTCCCACTGGGATCCACGACTCAAGAAGTATGAATGGGCTTGTTCTCAGTTCTCCACCCAACCTCTTAGCCCAACATTTGAATCTAAGAATCACACAATCATTTTGGTACAGATAGAGGCCATTTGGCCTGTTGAGTTTTCACTGACCCACCAAAGAGCATGCACCGAGGCTCACTCCCCTTCCTTCACCCTATCCTCTGCATTCCCCCATGGCTAACCCACCTAGCCTGCACATCCCTGGACACTATGGGCAGTTTAGCACCACCAATCCACCTTAACCTGCACACCTTTGGACTGTGAGAGAAAACCAGCGCACCTGGAGGAAATCCACACAGGCATGCAGAGGAGAAAGTGCAAACTCCACACATTTGGGGATGATAAAAAAATCGCAAACACAGGTCCGAGTGAAAAGGACCTACAGGCTAAACAGTGCATCTTCAGATTACTCTGCTTGTAGTAAATGTTCTGATTATTCTCCTTTGTCTCTTTCATAACATAAAGGACAACAATATATGAAGAAAATCCTTATTTCCTGCGGACTACGATAATAGTTTAAATGGAAAAGTTGATGTTAACCTCATTAATTCATTATACTTTAAAATAATTGTATGGATCATGTATTTCAGAAATTCAATGTGAAGGAACAAATTGCCATGTTTGCCTCAAATCTTTTCCTTCAAATATACATTGCTGGGCTGGCTACCAAATTACATTGGGTATTTGATTTACAAAGCAGTGAATTTGATCCGGGTCTAATTTCTACTAAAAATGATATTGAGCTGTAAGTCAAATCAGAGGATAGTGATTCTTGGGCACTTGCGAACAAAGAAAAATACAAACTCCTGCCACCTTGTGTTTTAAAGTGAAGGTTTAAAGTGAAATGCATTGAACATTTCCAGCCTACAGGATCACAAGAAAATTAAAACACATCGAAAAGTTAATTTATATATGTAGAAGCAGGCACACATCAGTGCAAAAGAAAAGGCTCAATCTTTTGCAAGCATCTTCAGCCAGAAGTGGCAAGAGGATGTTCCATCTTGACCTTGACCTGAGGGTACTCAGTGTCACAAATGTCAATTTTCAGCCACTTAGTTTCACTTAACATGATATCAAGAAATGGCTGAAGGCACTAAGCACAAAGATTAACGAGCCCTGACGATATTCAGGCAATAGAACTGAAGACTGGTGCTCCTGAACAAGATGTACCAATAGCCAAGCTTTTCCAGTGCAGAACAAGGAATGAGGATATCGGAATAAATTCAAAAGGTACATAATCAAGAAATTGGTTTCCATCAAAACTGATAGTGCATCAGCAAAAAGTGCAGCCTTCGTTCCATTTAGAGAAATGGTCCTGATTTCCCCTCTTTTTGTCAATTACCATTTGATA
Organism: Stegostoma tigrinum; assembly: GCF_030684315.1. Lineage (NCBI taxonomy): Eukaryota > Metazoa > Chordata > Chondrichthyes > Orectolobiformes > Stegostomatidae > Stegostoma > Stegostoma tigrinum. The sequence goes on along the minus strand of NC_081370.1, from coordinate 55,663,105 downwards.
ATTGCTGGTAAGCATGAACAAGTGTCCTGCAACAAAAATTTTGGTTAAGATTCTAAACTCGATTTGATCAATCCGTGCTTCACCATTTTGATGCAGACTGAGGTGAACTTATGCTCCATGTTGATATGAGGTGTTAAAATGAGGGAAGACTATGCAAAGATTTTTCAGTTTGGTGCCTGAACTCGCCCCTTTTCTTGGATGAAGGAATGAAATGTGCAGTGAGCTGGCAATCAACATGTTGTTACTTGGTTCTGTGATCTGTACAGACAGAATGCCAAAACAGAATGAGCACAACAGGACAGAGACTTAGCAATATAAAATCAATGCTGTGAATATATTCACACTGAACCCAGAGCTGTTGTCCTCACAGTTACAAAATAAAATACTGTAAAACTTAGACAGTTTGAAGAAAAAACTCAAAACGAAATCAAAGAAAAAGAGAAAGGGTTCCACCCATAAACCTTTGTATACACCTGCAGAGGTTAGCACAGCCATTCAACGGGAACTTTCAGGAATTAGATATGATGGAATAAATCATCATATTTATCTAAAATACATTCCTGCATGTACACGTTGGTAGGTTGGCTACCAAATTCTATTTGTTATATGAAGCAGAGGATTTAATAAATAATTATTATGTAAAATGATATTGAATAGAAAGCCAGATCTAGGGACTGTGAATTCTGGTGCCCCATGTTAGCTATCACTCACTATCCGTGAGATAGTATTCTCCTGTTTGAAGATAATCAAGTCCTAGTCTCAACGCTTCTCACAAACAGCCATTTGGTTGACTACTTGTAAGGAACAGGCTCAGACTATAACCCAGGCTTCAAGATACTGGGAGATAACAAGCAGTCTTAGAATCACACTGAGACATGATGCGTAATGAACAAAATGAATAATCATATATATTTTGTTCCAGATTTACATAGCATTAAAAATAAACTGGTTGTTTTGTATTTTCATTGAGGTAGGTCTTAACTTACACTTATATTCAGAGACTTTATGCTTGAAAAGGTTTGTGCCTACAGTTTTAATACACCAGCCCTTGAAGTGGAACAAGAACATGCGTTATCAAAGATCTAAGCATCAAGATACCTCAGTGTAGCCTCCTAAACTATGATACTGATGATCACAGGTGATTTGTGCATTGATGGAATGGAGTCCTTTTCGATCGGATAAGTCAGCTGTGTTATGATATGGATATGTCAAACAAGTGTGTGTACAATCTACAGCACCTTACCCAGTGTTCTGAGATCCCCACATGTCCCCAGTGGATCCTTGGAAGCACCCAGTGTATAAACATTTAATGCAGTTGTCATTCTGACAGCTGCAGCTCACAGGTACCCCACTTGTAGATGACACAGTTCTGTGAGCCTCAACAGTGACACCACACTGTGCCCGTCCGAAGGATGTGAACAATAGACGCTGGGCCTTCTGTACCTCCTGAGTGGGCCTTCAGCTGCGATTTCTTTATGAGGAAGTCTGCTCAGAGCTACTAGAGGATGCTGCAGATCCACGGCTTGCTGGCATCTCTGGTGTTCCTCTGTTTTACTGCACTGTGGACACAGCAACAGTGCTTTGCTATTAGCTGGATCCAATTTCTCTAACAAATTTATGCAGAAAACGTCAGAAACGCAGCCTTATGAATGTGAGCAGTCAACATTTACATCACTCACAAATAATGAATTAGCAAGTCCTTGATACAGTGTGAAATGCAGAGCCCCATAAAGGAAGATCATAGAATAAGTTGAGCTGGACCTTGGACATAGTGGACCTTATGCTGCACAGTGCAAGCCATGCTGTATAAATATAGCAGGCCTTTGTAAATGTTGTGTAGTCACTGTAACCTTGACTTCCCCCCATCTCATTCAACACCACCCAACACAAGCAGAGTATTTTTGCACACTAGAACATACTGGTGAATACCTACTGTTCAAGGTGAGAGGAAATCATCTCACTGTCCTTCTGTAGTCTGTGAGACTAGGGATTGCCTGTGGATTGCGCTGTCGAGGTGACACTTTTAAGATGGCCAGTGATTAGTTCTGCTTCACAGAGATGACAATGATAAATCTGCGATGATATGGTAAAGATTGCTTGTGGCCAGGATTTATACCCTGTTCAGTCAGACACTGCATGCATTGCCAATGCAGGGTACTAGGATTACAGATGCCAGTGCTGTGTAAGTGCCTGATTAATGTAATTGCCCCTCATTAACTGCCTCGCATAGCAAACAGTTAGAGCTCACATGTTCAGAAGGAAAAGCTTACCTCTTCCACCGTGAGCCCAGTTACAGTCATTTTTAAAATTTCCATTGCACATCACAGTTCACATGAGTATGAAAGTCAACAGAAGTTATGCTTGGAAATGTAAGTCACAGGTTCACCCTGATTATCTAGGGTCTCTCCTGATTATTCCTTCCTCGCCACTGGCAAGGTCAAAACTTTTTTCTAATATTCATTCACGGGATGAGGGTGTCGCTGTCCAGGCAGCATTTATTGCCCAGATAATGCTCTGGGGACCTAGATTCAAATCCTGCTATGGCAGATCGTGGTATTTGGATTCAATAAGGCATCTAGAAGTAAGAACCTAATGATGACTGTGAATTCATTGTCGGAAAAACCCACCGGGGTTCAAAAATATCCTCTAGGGAAGGAACCTGCTATCTTTACCTGGTCTGACCTACATGTGACTCCAGACCCACAGCAATGTGGTTGACTCTGAACTTCCCTCTGGGCAATTAGGCATGGGCAATAAATACAGTTTTGACAGTGATGCCCTCATTCATTGAATAAAGAATGAAGGAGCTGCTGGCACATGTTACAGATATAATATGCTGCAATGCATCTGTAGTTCCACCTCTTAACTGATCACTTTGGTCAACCATGCTGCTTGGGTCTGCATTTGCAGTGAAAGGGAAGACAAAGCAAGTGTATTTAAGATTTTTTTAAGACATCCTTTACGATCTGAAATGAGGTGAGAAAGTGCCAAAAGACAAGGCAAAGCAAGGCAGGGACACTGTGAGCATACGAGGAAGAGCCTGCTAAGAGAGAAAACAATAAGCCCTGATATGATTGTGGCCCAATTCCTGCTGTGGGTTCCCATCCCTATGTGTAAACTCTGGCAGTAGCATTACAAAGAATGGTGCTGACGCTTCCAAAATACAGCAGTGAAGCAGAGGACAGTGTTTTATAGGAGTCATGGATGTGCAACAATGATTGTGGAGAGACTGGTGCATGTCCTATGCCAACCAACATTGATTGGCAGTGCAGCCATGGAGTGTACCCTGAGATATTGGAGATGACAGTCCATGGTGCAGGCTCAGAAATGCTCAGTCTTTCACATCAGGAATTTCTTTTATCTTGTTTCACTTTAGCATTTCGGGAATAGGAGACTGCAAGTTAATGAGGTTGTGACATAAATACGTGCAAATAAGCCCACTACAATTTATTACTGAAATCTTTGTCTTGTCATTCAAAGCCTGGCTGTAGATTCTGACTTTTCACCCTCATTGTCAAGAATCCCATTTTCCCAAACTTGCCATGTTTTCCCCACTGACTCGCCGTTGCCCACATTGTTCAGAAACTGTGGATGTTTAGCCCCAAATATTATTGACTCCGCAAGACTGTTCCCTTTACACCAGAAGTTGCTACTCTCACATCCATTCGACTGTGTCAGCACTTGAAGAGCCCACGCACTTAGAAGACACAACAATGTTTCCCCTCCGCCAGTTGTTTGCTCCTGAGGTCCCTTGGGAAGCCTCACTTACCAGAGCAGTTCAAACAAGAATAAACAGCCTCTCCTGAATATTTTGATAGAAATTCACTGGAAGGATGTGCCAAATCTGAGATGTCCACAAATACCTTGGGGGTGGCACGGTGGCTCAGTGGTTGGCACTGCTGCCTTTCAGCACCAGGGTCCTGGGTGCAATTCTAGCCTCGGGTGACTGTCTGTGTGGAGTTTGCACATTCTCCCCATGTCTGCGCGCGTTTCCTCCGGGTGCTCCGGTTTCCTCCCACAGCCCAAACACATGCAGGTTAGGTGGATTGGCCATGCTAAACTGCCCGTAGTGTCCAAGGATGTTTGGGTTAGACATGGGAAATGCACGGATAGGGGAACAGGCCTGGGTGGGATGCTCTTTGGAGGGGCGACGTGGACCTGTTGGGACAAATGGCCTGTTTCCACACTGTAGGGATTCTATGAACTATGGCCTATGACCTTGCATTATCATATACCTGCCAGCCCAGAGTTTCTGTGGGCTTCTGAAGGAAGGTCAACATCAACAATTCACGTAGTGATCTTGAAACCCAGACAACCCTTCCCAGCAAGATTTACACCATTTAGGGTTTCCACATGGCAGTGCTCGAATTTTCAACCTGTTTTATTGGTACAACACTTACTCCCCATTGTACTCACCTTTCAGGAAATCTGCACCCACTGGTACACAGAGCATCCATACTGGCAGCCCTGCCCTATACTACCCCACAAAATTTTTGATGTTTATTTATTTGTGAAGTTTGCGACAATCAACAATTACAAATGATAAGAAATAGAATGCAAAGTAATGGGTATAAAAGAAGTTTCCATTCTTCGACTCACTTATTAGAGAGAGAGAGAGACAGAGAGACACGCTTGAGGATCACCACACCTTAGGCGAGGGGAAAGGTTGAAAAGGAGAGTCCTTCATGATAAATAAAAACTGAAAGAACTACAGGTGCTGTAAATCAGAAACTAAAACAGAAATTGCTGGTAAAGCTCAGCAGGTCTAGCAGCATCTGTAGAGGGAAATCAGAGTTAATGTTTTGGGTTGAGCAACCCTTCCTCAGAGGAACACCCCATGCTGTTAGCATCATTACCTAGTGGTCCAGCCAACTGGGCTAACCAACAAGCAGAAAATACCAAAGAAGAATCATTGGACTCAAAACTTCAACTCCATTTCTGTCTCTCTCGACAGATTCTTGAGGCCTACTGAGTTTCTACTCTGCTTGCGGCTCAGAAATCTTGTATCTGCAGTATTTTGTTTTTACGTTCATGGCAGAAAACAGTCCAACATTAATTTTATTATTCCATGCTTCTGTAAAGCGTGTTAATGTGCTTGAAGTCAGAAATTGCACTTTCCCGTACATTGATACAAAAATGTGTTCATCGTTCTTTTTGGACCAATTTTAGTTCTGCGGTGTATAATGCAGATCTGATCACCATGGCTGACAAGGCCAAACATTTTGAATGAAATTTGAGATTGTGCATTCCTGAGCGCAGTGTTACACATCCAAAATAAATTCTGAACAAATAAAATGTTATTGCTGTCAGCATCCTAGACCAGGAGCAAGTGCCATCTTGTGGATGTTTAAAAGGACTACGAAATATTTCACAAAAAAACATCAGGGTATTATAATTCACTCCGCGGAGTGGAACTTTAAAGGTCATAATGTTAATTTAGAGGCAGATAATTAAATTTAATTTGTTTATTATAGTAAGGAATGTTTGCATTCAGAGTTTTTGCAACATTTCAGATTTTTAAGAGGCTTCATAGGAAGAATGCTGAGAGGATGTTCCCCTCAAGGGAGAGTCTAGGACCAAGGGGCATAGTTTTAGCATAAAATGATGTCAATTTAAGACTGGGACGAGGAGAATTTCTTCTCTCAGATGGTTGTCAGCCTTTGGAACTCCTTGCCATACAGAGCTGTGGGGCAGAGTCCTTGTGTATATTTAAGGTTGAGGTAGAATCCTGATCAGTCGAGAATTCAAGGGCTATGATGGAGGTACAAGAAAGTGGACATGTTGAGTGTCAGGTTAGCCATAATCCTGTTGAATACAGCCAGACAACCTATATTTATTTTTAAAAAAAGAGCTCTGGATGCAGTAAATCAAGAGCAAAAACAAAGTTGCTGGAAAAGCTCAGCAGGTCTGGCAGCATCTGTGAAGGAGAAAATGTATCGGGTCTGGTGATCCTTCCTGAGAACTGATGGTGGCCAGGAAAACGTCAGTTTATATGCAGAAAATAGGGAGGTGGGTGGGATAGGAAATAACTGATGGGATAGAGCCCAAAGAGAGATAAAGACAGTTGGACAGACAAAGGAGTTGCTAATGATTAGACTGGGAGGGTGGATAGTTGTTAATGGGGACTGTTGGTGACTACAGCAGGGGGTGTGTAATGGCAGGCTATGTGGTAACAAGGCCTGGTGTGTTTATTTCTTATGGTCTTATTGTTCATTATTATCAGTTACTCCCAAAGCAATTTGGATCATCACATTAGTTTAACATTAAGAAGACGGGATCTTGATCTCAGAACAAACAAGACCTAAAAATGCTTGACAAAGTACCTGTGGAAAAGATGGATCCTCTTGTGGAAGAATCTAGAACCAGAGGTTACTGTTCAGAATCAGGTGCTTCCTATTTAAGGCACAGATAAGGAGAAATTTTGTTCTCACAAAGGGCTGAGAATCTTTGGAACGCTCTTCCTCAAAATTTAAAGGAAGCAGTGTCTTGAGTATTTTCAAGACAAAAGTAGATGGATTCCTGGTATGTGAAGGTTGAAGGTTATCGGGGGGTAGGCAGGAATGAGCTTTTAATCAGATCACCTACGATTCTAATAAATGGTATAGCAGGTTTGATGGGCAGAATGTGTTACTTTTGTTCCAAATTTATATGATTGTAAACAGAGTGTCAAACAGCATTGAACTCTGGTTTCACAATCAATATTAGATCACTAACTGACGTTGTAGTCAGGCTACAAAGTAGATTAATACAATTCTGACAATACTATACTGCCCTCTGATACTTTCTTCCATTCCACATGAAATTAAAATAGAATTCCATCGCTTCAATTTGTCTTTTGTTCACCAAATGCAAACATTCTTTCATTGGTTATTTAAAATCCGTGAGATGAATAACATCAGAGATAGTAGGAACTGCAGATCCTGGAGAATCTGAGATAACAAGGTGTAGAGCTGGATGAACACAGCAGGCCAAGCAGCATCAGAGGAGCAGGAAAGCTGACGTTTCGGGTCTAGGTCCTTCTTCAGAAATGGGGGAGGAGAAGGGGGTTCTGAAATAAATAGGGAGAGAGGGGGAGGCGGATAGAAGATGAATAGAGGAGAAGATAGGTGGAGAGGAAACAGACAGATCAAAGAGGCGGGGATGGTGCCTGTAGAGGTGAGTGTAGGTGGTGAGTTAGGGAGGGGATAGGTCAGTCCAGGCAGGATGGACAGGTCAGGAGGTTGGGATGAGACTATTAGTCAGAAATGGGGGTGAGACCTGAGGTGGGACGAAGGGATAGGTGGGAGGAAGAACAGGTTAGAGAGGCAGGGACAAGCTGGGCTGGTTTTGGGATGCGGTAGGGGGAGGGGAGATTTTGAAGCTGGTGAAGTCCCAATTGATAACATTGGGCTGCAGGGTTCCCAAGCGGAATATGAGTTGCTGTTCCTGCAACCTTCGAGTGACATTGTTGTGATACTGCAGGAGGCCCAGGATGGACATGTCGTCTGAGGAATGGGAGGGAGGAGTTGAAATCGTTCACGACTGGGAGGTGCAATTGTTTAGTGCGAACCGAGCGTAAATGTTCCACAAAGTGGTCCCCAAGCCTCTGCTTGGTTTCCCCGATGTAGCAGAGAGCACAATGGGAACAACAGATGTGGTATACAACATTAGCAGATGTGCAGGTGAACATCTGTTTGATGTGGAAGGTCTCCTTGTGGCCTGGGATGGGGGAGAGGGAGGAGGTGTAGGGGCAGGTGTAGCAATTCCTGCGGTTGCAGGGAAAACTGCTGGATGTGGTGGGGCTGAAGGGGAGTGTGGAGCGGTCAAGGGAGTCCCGGAGTGAGTTGTCCTTCCAGAAAGCAGATAAGGAACTTCATTGCAATCCACACGGACAAAGAGAGCCACGACTTTGACTGGGGCAACACCAAGATCCTGGGAGAGGCTAGGCAGTGACAAGCTCAAGAATTCCTGGAAGCATGGCACTCCATGAAGCAGGCTATTAATAAACACATTGAACTCGACCCTATATGCATTCCACCACGGAGGAAACTCGGAAGTGAGGCAATCCATCGCAACGGACCCCAGAGTTTAAAAACCAGGCAAGAAAATGCACTGAATCTTCATCAGAGGCTGCATTGAGGATGTTACCAAGCGCGGTAACAAAACATCTGTGGAACAACAAACCAGCTCGGCGAGCCAACCAGCCTCAACTGTATTTACTACTCAAGCTCAATTTCCCTGAAGGTGTGCTGCATTTCTGAATCAGTTTGTGTTCTGAAGGTGCTTCCACAGTACTTTCTGTTTGGCAGCTTCAAGGATGGAACTCAGTGAAGATGAAGGAATGGTGATGGGCATCCAAGTCAAGATGGTGGATGACTGGGGGGGAATTTTCGAGGTAACATGTTCAAATACACCTCCTATCCTTATCATTTTAGATGGCAGTGAGCATAAGTCTTAGAGGTCACCAGCAAAGGAACCTTAGAAATTTTTTTACGTGTTATATTCTCAATGTACTGATGTTAGCTTTTGTAGTTCACACTTGATAATAATTTCACGAGAATAGTAATCCAGGAGCTCAAGCTAATGTTCTGGGTTAATGGGCTGAACTCCACGGCAGCAAGTGGTGAAACTGAATTCAATATAATATTTGGAATAACAATCTAGCCAAATGGTAACCATGGTTGATTGTTGCAAAAGATCTGGTTCATTTATGTTTTTTAGAGAAGGAAATCAACGATCCTTAGCTGGCCTCTCTTCATAACTGCTCTCTAAGCAGTTAGAGCTCCTCAATAAATGCCAGCCCAGTCAATGATACCCTTAATTTCATGAACAAATTTCAGTTATTACATAATATGGAATATGGAATGAAGATCTGTAGTCATTCCAATTGTAAAATGAAAGGCATCTTGTCTAAACAGTGTAGGTACTACCCAATTGACATGGCGCTAATAGAGTCATAGAATCACACAGGACAGAAAAAGATCCTTCAGCCCAATTTGACCATGATGACTCGTACCATTTACTTGCATTTGGGCCCATATCCCTCGAAACCTTTCCTATTCATGTACTTGTCCAAATGCCTTTTAAATGTTGCAATTGCATTTGCCTCTACCATTTCCTCTCACAGTTTGTTCCATATAGGTACCACCCTGTTTGTGGAAAAATTTGCCCCACGGATCCCTTTTAAATCTGTCCCCTCCCACCTTAACCTCTGCCCTCTAATTTTGGATTCCCCTACCCTAGGGAAAAGACCTTGGCTCTTCGCCTTATCTATGCCTCGCATGATTTTCTCAGGCCACCCTTTTGCAAGGTCCACCCCTCAGCCTCTGATGCTCCAGGGAGAAAAACATGTCCATGTTACATAAATCTATGATCCAGTTTAAAAAACAAGTTGATAAAAGAATTGTTAGATTGGTTTCAGAAAATTCTTATCACTGTTTGTTGGAATTATGTACTTGCTTTGCTATGTTGATTTATTGTCATTCTGTACTTATTTCCAAAGACATTAATACAATCCACTCTACTGATGACCATGTTTAACTTAGAGATCTTAGAATATGTTTGGTAACCAGGGTGGCATGGTGGCTCAGTGGTTCGTACTGCTGTCTCACAGCACCTGGGACCTGGGTTCGATACCAGCCTCAGGCGACTGTGTGGCGCTTACATGTTGTCCACATGTCTGCCGGCTGGCCCGGTTTCCTCCCACAGCCCAAAGATGCACAGTTTAGGTTGGATTGGCCATGCTAAATTACCCGTAGAGCTCAAGGATGCGTAGGTTAGGTGGGTTAGCCATGGACAATGTGCAGTTACATGGATAGGGTAGGAGGATGGGTCTGGGTGGGATGCTCTTTGACAGGTTGGCTGTTGGGCTGAATGGCCTCTTTCCATGCTCTGGAGATTCAATTTTTAAAAAAATCAAGCAGTTGAGACAGGATTGATTAATTAGTGAGCAGGTGATTGGTCAATAATTACTCAAGGGAGATGACGGCCTAGTGGTATTATTGCTGGACTGTTGACCCAGATAATTTTCTGGGAACCTGGGTTCAAATCCTACCATGGCAGTAGGTGGAATTTGAATTCAATAAATATCTGGAATTAAGAATCTAATGACGACCATGAAAACAAAAGGGGGCTGTACGTTGGCTCAGTGGTTAACACTGCTGCCTCATAGCCATGGACACGGGTTTGATTCCAGCCTTGGGTGACTGTCTGTGTGGAGTTTGCACATTCTCCCCATATCTCCATGGGTTTCCTCTGGGTGCTCCAGTTTCCTTGCACAGCCAAGATATGTGCAGGCTAGATGGACTGGCCATGCTAAATTTCCCGTAGTGTTCGGCAATGTGTAGATTAGGTGGGTCACAGGACCATGGGTCTGGATGGGATGTTCTGAAGGCCATTGTGAACTTGTTGGGCTGAAGGGCCTGTTTCCACACTGTAGGGATTCTATGATGTGTCTTGTTTCGAGAACTCATCCTTTATAATGCTACTTAAAACTTGTATCTTTTGCTTCAGAGATAGCAGGAACTGCAGATGCTGGAGAATCTGAGATAACAAGGTGTAGAACTGGATGAGCACAGCAGGCCCAACAGCATCAGAGGATCAGGAAGGCTGACGTTTCGGGCCTAGACCCCTCTTCAGATATGCTGAAGAAATTCCCGGAGAATGGTCTAGGCCTGAAACATCAGCCATCCTGCTCCTTTGATCCTGCTTGGCCTGCTGTGTTCATGCAGCTCTACAACTTGTTATCTCATGTATCTTTTGCCCAGCTTTTTGAGCATAAACCTTTGTTCTCTAGTTGACCTTAAAGCTTTGTTCTCTAGTTTGGTCTCAAATATTGACTAATCAAGCTACTGTGAAGCAGGATGGGACATTTGAATGGTGCTATCTAAATGCATGTTGCTGACATTTTTCAGATCCAAAACGCAAATTTATTTGTCACAAATATTGCAGCTCACAGCAAGACACATACAGGGCAACAATAGAAAGGCTAGAAAATAGTAAATCTTCAAAACAAAATAAATCAAGGGATCAAATTGAAATGCAAGAACAATCGTGAACAATTCTTAAGCATATCCAGATAATGACAGCACTTCCCCTACTCAGAAAACATGAAAACTCCAGGGCATACGTTTTCAACCAATTAGGACATAATTGGCACTTAACCTTAGCCTGCTAATCTATGTAATTAAATAGATGAGGTTTATAAACATTTGTGTTATTTTTGTGTTAATCAAGGGCATTTGTTCTTTCTTTTACAACGAACAGTAAGATTTTGCAGGACAAAAAAGAGGGCAATCAATCCTTTGTCCAAAAGTTGGCCAGTGGTGTTTTTTTTTCTAAACAAAGAGGCTGTCATTCATACAGAGATAGTAGGAACTGCCGATGTTGGAGAATCTGAGATAACACGGTGTGAAGCTGGATGAACACAGCAGGCCAAGCAGCATGAAAGGAGCAGGAAAGCTTTCGGGTCGGGACCCTTCTTCAGAAATGGGGGAGGGGAAAGGGATTCTGAAATAAATAGGGAGACATGGGGAGGCAGATAGATGATGGATAAAGGAGAAAATAGGGTCAGAGGAGACAGACAGGTTAAAGAGGTGGGGTTAGAGCCAGTGAAGGTGAATGGCGATTGACCATAGTCATAGTGTCACAGAGTCTCAGAGTCATAGAGTCACAGAGTTTTACAGCACATAAACAGACCCTTCGGTCTGACCAGTCCATGCTAACCATATTCCTAAAGTAAACTAGCCCCAACTGCCTGTGATTGGCCCATATCCCTCCAAACCTTTCCTATTCATGTACTTACCCAAACGTCTTTTTATCATTATAGCTGTAGCGGCATCTACTTTCTCTGGTAGCTCATTCCACACACGAACCACTCTATGTCAGAAAGCTACCCCTCATGTCCCTGTTAAAAACTTTCTCCTCTCACCTTAAAAGTATGCCCCCTAGTTTTGAACTCCCCCCCCCCGCCCGGGTGAAAATAATCCCTTGTCATTCAACTTTTCAGTACCCCTCATGATTTCATAAACCTCAATAAGGTCACCCTTAGGCCTCATACACTCCAGTGAAAGAAGTCCCATTCTTTCCATTTTATTTTTCAATCTCAAATTCTCCATTCCAGGCAACATCCTGGTGCTGCCTTGAAGATAGGCAGCAAATAAACAGAGATAATGGGAACTGCAGATGCTGGAGAATTCCAAGATAATAAAATGTGAGGCTGGATGAACACAGCAGGCCAAGCAGCATCTCAGGAGCACAAAAGCTGACGTTTCGGGCCTAGACCCTTCATCAGAGAGGGGGATGGGGAGAGGGAACTGGAATAAATAGGGAGAGAGGGGGAGGCGGACCGAAGATGGAGAGTAAAGAAGATAGGTGGAGAGAGTATAGGTGGGGAGGTAGGGAGGGGATAGGTCAGTCCAGGGAAGACGGACAGGTCAAGGAGGTGGGATGAGGTTAGTAGGTAGATGGGGGTGCGGCTTGGGGTGGAAGGAAGGGATGGGTGAGAGGAAGAACCGGTTAGGGAGGCAGAGACAGATTGGACTGGTTTTGGGATGCAGTGGGTCGGGGGGAAGAGCTGGGCTGGTTGTGTGGTGCAGTGGGGGGAGAGGACGAACTGGGCTGGTTTAGGGGTGCAGTAGGGGAAGGGGAGATTTTGAAACTGGTGAAGTCCACATTGATACCATATGGCTGCAGGGTTCCCAGGCGGAATATGAGTTGCTGTTCCTGCAACCTTCGGGTGGCATCATTGTGGCAGTGCAGGAGGCCCATGATGGACATGCCATTTAGAGAATGGGAGGGGGAGTGGAAATGGTTTGCGACTGGGAGGTGCAGTTGTTTGTTGCGAACTGAGCGGAGGTGTTCTGCAAAGCGGTCTCCAAGCCTCCGCTTGGTTTCCCCAATGTAGAGGAAGCCGCACCGGGTACAGTGGATGCAGTATACCACATTGGCAGATGTGCAGGTGAACCTCTGCTTAATGTGGAATGTCATCTTGGGGCCTGGGATGGGGGTGAGGGAGGAGGTGTGGGGACAAGTGTAGCATTTCCTGCGGTTGCAGGGGAAGGTGCCGGGTGTGGTGGGGTTGGAGGGCAGTGTGGAGCGAACAAGGGAGTCACGGAGAGAGTGGTCTTTCCGGAAAGCAGATAAGGGTGGGGATGGAAAAATGTCTTGGGTGGTGGGGTCGGATTGTAAATGGCGAAAGTGTCAGAGGATGATGCGTTGTATAGTTGGTAGGGTGGTGTGTGAGAATGAGGGGGATCCTCTTAGAGCGGTTGTGGCGGGGGCGGGGTGTGAGGAATGTGTTGCGGGAAATACGGGAGACGCGGTCAAGGGCGTTCTCGATCACTGTGGGGGGAAAGTTGCGGTCCTTAAAGAACTTGGACATCTGGGATGTGCGGGAGTGGAATGTCTTATCGTGGGAGCAGATGCGGCGGAGGCGGAGGAATTGGGAATAGGGGTTGGAATTTTTGCTGGAGGGTGGGTGGGAGGAGGTGTATTCTAGGTAGCTGTGGGAGTTGGTGGGCTTGAAATGGACATCAGTTACAAGCTGGTTGCCTGAGATGGAGACTGAGAGGTCCAGGAAGGTGAGGGATGTGCTGGAGATGGCCCAGGTGAACTGAAGGTTGGGGTGGAAGGTGTTGGTGAAGTGGATGAACTGTTCGAGCTCCTCTGGGGAGCAAGAGGCGGCGCCGATACAGTCATCAATGTACCGGAGGAAGAGGTGGGGTTTGGGGCCTGTGTAGGTGCAGAAGAGGGACTGTTCCATGTAACCTACAAAGAGACAGACATAGCTGGGGCCCAGGCAGGTGCCCATGGCCACCCCCTTAGTCTGTAGGAAGTGGGACAAATAACAAGTAGCAAATAAACATATCGCTGTCTCCTCATTGACTTGGTTGTGGTGTTAGTCTAGACAGGGGCAGCATTACCTGATGCCTGACAGCTCAGAAGGAAACCAAGTCTGATTAACATGGAGTACATGTTGAACATAGACTGCTCTACTTTAAGGCAACAGCTGCTAGATTCCTCTACTATCCCTGGCATCCAGGAGCTGTATGAATAGAGCACTGAGGAAGGGATTGTGGTTCAAGATAAGACATTTGTCACGCTGCAGGCTCAGTGATGGAGAGAGACAGGAGGAGGGTGGTAATGTCCCAAGTTGGTGGAAGATGCTGGCAGTCCCTCAAGCCCATTCTCCAAAGGGAATAAATAAAGGCAATCAGAGAGGTAAGTACCTAGGGTCTGCCCCCAAGGACATGGCAGCAATTGAAGGAGAACCTAAAACGATCTTCCTCACCTGGTCAAATTGCCTGTACCAACACTTAGGGCCAATGTCTAGCAATGGACTCCTCCCCCACTCTCCCAGATCCTGCGGTTAAGTACACACCTCAGCAAATTAACTGCAGATTCATCAGTAAGACATAATCGCTAACGTCTGCTCTGTCTTAAAGACAAGGTTACCCAGAGCCAACTGGAACAGAACAAAACAGAACCGGTGGGGTCAAGGATTCCTCCATGTGCTGAGGAGATGACTCTGCACAGTAGGGGGTGGGCTGCACCAAAGCCCATCACCTCCAGATTTATTCAGAATATTGAGGATTGTATTATGCTATAGCCCTTCTCATCTCCTGGTGCCCCTTCATCCTGCTAACTAGTTTGATGAGCAAGCTGCAAATGGTTTAGTGCTTTGCTTTCCATCCTGTTTTACTTCTTACATAACACTGAGTTTGCTGGAGGAACCTAACAGGTTTGTGGAGAGAAATAGAGATAATATTTCAAGTCTGGTATCACTCTTCTTCTCATCTGAACAGTGTTAGAAAGTAAGGGCTCTGTTATAGTTTACAGAGGCAGATGGTGTAGAGGAACGATGCAAAAGACAAAGGGGTTGTGAATAGTGGAGAAAGGAATAAAAGAGGAAAGATAGTGTAAATTAAGGTGTGAACAGGATAATTGAGACCTTTCCACTCAGTGCAAAGTATCTTTTCCACATCTTCTTTGAGATGTCTAGATTTCAGATATTCAAGAATCTTCAATACAGCCACATTATCCCAGGAGGAAGAGTGAAAACAAGAAGGAAACATTTATGAATAGGTTAATCTGATACTCAGCCTGCAGCTCAGATACTGTTACTGCACAGGGCTTAGTGGAGAGTTAGAATCTGCATGTGGTAAGTTACCAGTGAAAAGTGTATTCCATCATGACCAAGGGGAAAGGATACTTTGTGCGCAAGCTCAGCAGACAGCAAGGACACAGCAGTGATCAGCAGCAGAAGGCTCAAATCAATGATAATAGGAACTGCAGATGCTGGAGAATCCAAGGCTCAAATCAATGATTGCTTTTGCTGTTTGATTTCAGGGCAGCATGTGTTTAGGTGGTTTGATTAAGCAGCTTGGGTGTGTGTGCTTTGTGGCTTAGATATCCTGTGGAGATGGAGAACAAAGTGTCTGAAAAAATTGCATTTCCAAATCAAATCTCCATTAACACTTGCCCCAGTTTCAAGCATTGTGATGTATCCAATCTCCACAGCCCTCTGCTGCCTCCTGCTTGATTTGGCTGTGTTTGGTACCTCCCATGAATTCAGTCCATAATGAGGTGGTAGCACTGATGATCTTATTAAGCTGTGACTTTTCCACATAAGGTAAACGCCCGAATCTGACGAATTCAGTCTTCCATCATGAACCAGAAGTAAACCAGTGACTAAAAAAGAAAACATGCAGACAAGCAGTAGTGGCACCAGGTGAATACATAGGTCAAAGATTATAGAATCCCTACAGTGTGGAAACAGGTCTTCTGCCCCAACAAGTCCACACTGACCCTCAGAACATCCCAACCACACCCATCCCCCTATAACACACCTAACCTACACATCCCTGAACATTACTGGCAATTTAGCATGACCAATCCACCTAGCCTGCACATCTTTGGACTGTGAAAGTATATTGGAGCACCCAAAGGAAACCCACACAGACACTGGGAGAATGTGCAAACTCCACACAGACAGTCGCCGGAGGGTGGAATTGAACGTGGCTGTTGACCTTGCCGAAGGCCTATATAGATATGACAGACAAAATGACCTTCTGATATGCTGTAACTATTCCATTTTGAATTTGTGACACCAGTTACTATCTTGCCGATGACTGGACACCATCCCTTACTCTTAGCCCTGCCAAATCTCTTCATCAGTTTTAAAGAAGGGTCACTGCACTCAAAGCTTTAACTCTGTCTTTTTCTCCACAGATGTCAGGCCTGTTGTGCTTCTCCAACAATTTCTGTTTGTGTTTCATAACTCTTCATCATTCAGTGCCAAAGCTGAATCTCTTCAAATGAGACATATTTCTTTAATAAATCTCCTTTTTGTACCTTGTATAATGTGTGGCATCTTTGCTTCAGGAAAAAATGATTTGCAATGTGGATAAATATTGTTTTGTAAGAAGCCAATTAAACGTTACTGTTCTGTTCACGCCTATGGATGAGTGAGAAATAAATAGTAGAATACATTTGCCATCACTAGCATCTTGTTTCCTTGTTTGTGCATTATTCATAAGAAAAATAATTTAATTTCAACTTAGGTAAGTCTTGAACTTGAACAGGAAAGGCAATGTTTGCTATCAGTCACTCACATTTGCCTATGATTTTGCCAAATTAAATCACATTCGCTCAATGTTTACATTCATGTTGCCCAATCTGTACCTCATTAACCTGTTGGATGGTTCAATCTTATCTTACCAGAACAGATCTTGAAATTTTGTCTCTGGAGCCACTTGCAGATATTATATTAAACACTTGTTTAATTGAAATAAAAGGTTCTGTAGAAAGATAGTTCCAGAGATATTACAAATGACATGATTACAGCCGAGTCAATAGAAACTTTGCAGAAGAAGAGAGAGTGAAATTTAAGATAAAACCGCAAGACGTAAATTCTTCAATGGTGCGAGAAACATGACTCAGCTTAATTAGATGTTAAATAAGAGCTGTAGGAACAAGAGCAGGCCATTTGTCTCCTTACATCTGTTCTGCCATTCAGTTGAATATTGACAGAACTGTAGTTCAACTCCATTTAATTGATTTTGTTCTATACATTTAGTTGCCCATAACAAACAGAAGACTATTGAACCCTGGTCCCATCTATGTACCTTACAGTGCCTCCTAAAATAGTGTCACCTGTAAATGTGGATATATATCTCTCTATTCTTTTATCCAAGTCAGTAAAATATACGCTACAGATTGATGATTCCCGGGGAGCGCCAGTTGTCACATCATGTTTAAAGGAAATCATTATCTTTCCAAATATTTAAGATATAAAGTTAACCCTAGGAGTTTTGTAAATAAATTAAACTTTGTCTGTCCATTTTAGTGATGTCAGTTTATGCCCAAATTTCCTACAACTGGAGCAATGTAAAATAATCAGATCTGCAAAAAGATGAGTACTCGCACCGTAAATACAAAGGTTGGGTTTTCAAACCATCTAACAGTCACTAATCCACATTAGAAACTTATGTTTGCCCAGAGACTTGAACAATGTTTGGCATGGGTATGATAAAGCCAAACCTGCAGTTAATTTCAAACTCTGGCCTTTCATTTAGACTAAACCCTATCATGAAACTGAGAGAGAATTTTGATACGCTAGCATTGGAGCATTAGAAACAATCTTTGGATTGTTTTCAATCTTAATTTGAGAAACAGAGAAGGTATCTAAACTAGCAATGCATCCAGTTGAAATCATAGAATCCCTAGAATGCGGATAGAGGCCATTTGGCTAGTTGAATCTGCACCAACCCTTCAAAAACAAATCCCACTCGGACACAAGTCCGTAACTCCACATTCACCATTACAACTTAAAAAAAACTGCGGATCCTGTAAATCATAGACAATAATAGAAATTGCTGGATAAGCTCAGCAGGTCAAGCAGCATCTATGGAGAGAAATGCCTTTGGTGCCTTCCTCAGTTCTGAGGAAGCGTCACTTGACCCAAAACATTAACTCTGATTTCTCGCCATAGATGCTGGCTGACCTGCTGGGCTTTTCCAGCAATTTCTATTTTTGTCTCCACATTTACCACGGCTGATAGACTAAGTCTAGACGTCCTTGGACATTGCAGGCAATTTACCATGGCCACTTCACCTAACCTGCATATCTTTGGACTGAGGGAGGAAACCAGTGTATCCAGTGGAAACCCACACAGACATAGGTAGAACATGCAAATCCCACACATTACAGTCACCCAAGGCTTGCATTTGAACAAGGGTCCTTAGTGCTGTGAGGTAGCAGTGCTAATCACTGAGCTGCTATGCCAGCCAATTTAATTACCTTGTTTGGAAATGTATTATGGTTGATCAATTTTTCATCATTTTACAAAGGTGCAAACTTTTGGTCTACATGGTAATGCCTTCAGTCAGAGGGGATTCATTAGCTCAGGTGGCTGGGTTGTGATATGGAGTAATGCTAACACGGATTCAATTTTTGCACCAGCTGAGGTTATCAGAAATGACTCTCCTTCTCAACATCTCATTCACCTGAAGTGTTGTGCCTCCCAGGTTCAACTACCGCTCGTCACCTCCCTCTCTCTCTCTCATGACAGGACAGCCCTTAAGCATGAAGCACAAATAAGGTCATTAACAAGTGAAAATATTGCAATTTTACTGAAAATTTTCATAATTTGCTATTTAAATTTATAAGTGAAATCGCTGTATCAGATACTATAACCGGACAAGTAAAAAAGAACATATTAGACTAGAATTTCTTGTATCTCACTTATGTTGAAATTTGCATTGCATTCTGCATCGACTTGCCAACGGGAACTTGGGCCAAGATGTTGGCAACATTCTGAAATGTAGCAACTGACATTAAGACAATGCAGCACTATCAATCCTAATGTAGTGCACTGTCATCTTTTTCATGGCATCTTATTTTTGGTACGTTCTCCCTCTGCCTCTGCTCCTTCTCTTCCCTTACAATGATGACTGTGGACTAAATTCTGTCTCAATCACTATTTATTAATTAACTCTAGCTTGCTCTTACAGAAATGCAATTCTCTTGGTACAAACTGAGTTTTTTGAAGAAAAGCAAATGGTTTCAGCTAAACGCATCTAACAAGTGGCATGCCGAATGATGAAAGTACACTTTTCGCAACAGCTACATCGTTGCTCATTCTATGTTTCATGGTCCCTGTCCCAACCATCTTGCCCTGCTTCTTCTCTCCTTGAGCTCTAGGATTCCGTCTCCATTATAAGTCCCCAAGATCTACCTTTCGGTGGCAGCCATGACCCTTTGAGTCCCTTCCTGCAGAAAAGGCAGTTTCCACCACAGAGTTCCAACACAGATGGGATGCAGCAAAATTGACAGATAGCACCTGAACCTGGGATGTCCCCACAATTCACCAGTTTAACGCTTTACAGATAGTGGGGGAAAGAAGAGGGACCTTCCAATGGATGAGTCAGCCTCTAGCTAAATTCACTCCATCTCCCAGCCAATGTTTGCCCATTTAGGCTGGTTTAAACTCAATTTTAGGTAATGGCTTATTCAGTATGGAGTCAGATCTGCGGCAGATGTTTCCAGTTGAAGATCCAGTTACCATTTACTGAAAAATCATCCTGTGTTCCTGTTCCTTCCTCTGCAACACATTGTATGCCATATTGGTTTGCGTGTAGTCCAGTCTCGGGCAGTTTATCAATAAATAACAACAAAAACATGCCTAGGTGTACTTGGCACCAAACTGAAATTCATACAATTAAAGTAAACAAGATCATTGCAGGCAAAGATCTTCCATAATGTTATTCAACTAAGCGGGTAGAATTTGATCTTACTCCAGGTCTGCACCCAACTCTGCTGTAAGTGCTGATGGTGGACCCATTGCAAGGCATGTGGCTCTGCAAGCATTTAATCATCTGAGGAGTCTGTCCCATCTTCTAGAGCTGTCACTGACTCACTTATTTAGCAGCCTTCTGGTCCAAAAACTGCCACATGGCAGTTGTGATCAGGTTTGGCATCTTTCTATACTATATACTGGATTCTATGGTGTCTTTAATGGATTGACCGACTTGCCAATATCTGACATTTTTTTAAGTACTCTTCCAATAAAATGCCTTTGATTTTTTTTGAGCCTATTGCCACTGTTGATCGACATTTTCCAATAATTATCGCTCTAATTTATTCCCTGGGGCTCTCCGAATTCCCCTCAGTCCAATGACATGCAGGTTAGGTGGATTGGTTATGCTAAATTTCCCAGAATGTCCAGGAATGTGTAAGCTAGGTGGGTAACCCATGGAAAATGTGGGGTTGCATGGATAGGGTAGGGAGTGGTTCCAGGGCTGGGATGCTTTTTGGAGGGTCAATATGGACTCAATGGACTGAGTGTCCTGTTTCCATGCTGTAGGATTCTATTGTTCTGATTTATTTTCCCAATTTCTATTCCAAATTTATCTTTCAATGGTTTTACTTAAGTTCCCTGATTTAATTATACCCACTTACTTAATTTTTATCCCACCTTTTAGTAACAATTAGTATTATTTTCCCCAAATCATTTTATACTTTATAGCTTGCAGCTGGAAACTTCATTAAGTGCCTTATTTTGCAACATAAACACAAATTAAAGCATGCTGATATCAAATAAAATGTCCCAAGATGGTTTCTGGTAATGCCAAGAAAAACATAATGTTGAACAACATCAAGAGAACTTGAGGCAAGATGTGATCAGTGGCTAACATTACACAGAATCTTGAAAGAGTGGAGAGGCTTAGCTGTGTAGGAAGAGAATATCACCAACTTTAGGGCCTAAGCAGTTAGGTTGCCAAGCATACAGAAACTATAGAAATATAAGATGATTAAAGCATGTGCAGGCCATTCAGCCCATCAAGTCTGCCCCTTCATTCAAAATGATCAATCATCATCAAACATTTCAATGCCTTGCAACCACCATATTACCATTACCCTGTGTACCACTGGTGATCAGAAACCTATCAATCTCTATCTTAAAGCCAACTATATCCTTCCCCAAAGGGACATAGCAAATATGATGTGGTTTTCCCCTATTACTATCAACAGTTTCATGGGTATCATTAGAGTTATACTTCAAGATTTAATGTTGAATTCAAATCCGACCATCAGTTATAGTAGGGCTTGGACCCAAGGCCCCAGATTATCACCTGAGTGTCTTCATTAATCAGCTATCACCTTCCCAACTAGCAGAGCCATCTCACCTGCAGCTATTCCATCAATCCCTTTAAGTATTTCCTAAGTTTCATTTAGATCATCCCTCATTTATCAAAACTCTAAACAATACAGTTTGCCTAATTTCTCTGCATATAGGAGTTTTGCTCTTTGGGGAACAAGTCTGGTGAACTTTCATTACACTCCCTCTTTTGCAATAGCATCTTTCCTGAGATAATAAGACCAAAACTACACAGAGTACTCCAGACGAAGTCTAACCAAGCCCCTGCACAATTGAAGCAAGATTTCACTACTCTTATTTTCAAAAGCCTCTTGTAATGAAGATTAACAATCCATCAGCCTTCCTATTAGAGAATATGCAAGATGCTAGAATTGGAGAAACTTCGCAATCTCATATAGTTGCAGAGTTGAAAAATGTTAAATGCAATGAGGTTGTGGATGAATTTGAAAACAAGGATCAGAGTCTTAATGTTGAGTGAGTAAATTACACTGCAAAGCTTAAGCATCTCCAATTTTACTTCAATAAAAATTCATTGAGTCTGGAGTTATTTAGTTGACTTCTGTGCAACCTTTCTAATACATCTACGCTATTTTATGACATGGTCACTAAAATTGAAAACAACATTATATTTTTAGACTGAGAAGTGAATTATAAAGCCCCAGAATATCTTCTGTCACTTCACAGCCCAAGCCAGCTCCATTTCCTTGTATCTAATTTGCATTTTTAGCAGTTTGATTCAAAAGGATGAATGGCGTAATCCTGCACCTTTGCTTCTACATTTACCTCTGTCTGAATAAAATCATAGTAATACAGTATGTAAAAAGACTCTTTCGTCGAGCCAGTCTACACTGACGATGTTCCCAAACTAAAGTAATCCCACTTACTTAGGCTTTGCCCATATCCCTCCCAATCTTTCCTATTCATGAACTTATCCAAATGTCTTTTAAAAGTTTTAACTGTACATGCATCCATCACTTTCTCTGGTAGTTCATTTCAAAAGCGAACAGTCTCTGTGTAAAAGATGTGCCCCTCATGTACTGTTTCAATCTTTCTCCATTCAGCTTAAAAATATGTCCCCTGGTTTTGAATTCCCCTCCCTAGGAAAAACACCCTTGTCATTCACCTCATCTATGCCCCTCATGATTTTATAAACCTTATTCAGGTCACCCCTCAACCTACAACGCTCCAATGAAAAAGTGTCAGCCTTTCCACTCTATTTTTATATCTGAAGCCCTTCATTCCCAGTAACATCCTACCAAATCTTTTTTGAACCCTCTCCAATTTCATAATATCCTTCCCATAACAAGGTGACCAGAACTGCACACAGTTCTTCAGGAGAGGTCTCACAAACATCTTGCAGAACATCGATATGACATTCCAACTTTGATACTCGTAGGGTCTCAACAATAAAGGGAGGCATTTTCTTAAGCACCCTGTCTACCTCATGCAAGTTTCAAAGAATTATGTACCTGGATCTCAAGGTCTCTCTGTTCTACAACACTACCCAGGGCCCTACCATTGATTGTATAACTCCTGCCCTTGTTTGTTTTACCAAAATGCAATACCTCATGTTTATCCAGATTGAACTCTATCTGCCATTTTCAGCCCATTAACCCATTTGATCAAAATCCCTACGTAACCATACTGTCCACTATGTCACTGATTTTGGTGTCATCTGCAAATTTACGAACAATGCCTCCTATATTCTCATCCAAAATCATTTATATAAAAGATAAACAAGTTCTGATGAATATATTGTTATTGCAGGCATTTCCTACGTAAGAACAGTGTGTACACATGAGAAATATTTCATTGGCTCATGAGTGGTTGTGCAAAGCACAATACAAATGCAAGTTTATTTTTATGGATTCCTCCCTCATTGGTTTCCATATGCTGTATTCCTTTTGTCAAATTAGCACAAGATTGAAGCCTGCTGTATAGATATTTCTAATGACAACGCCTGTGGAAAAAAGCCAGATGCAATTCTTTGCAACAATTGCAACAACAATAATGCTGTAGTTGGCCCAGTGAGGTCATTGCTGGATTGTTAGTTCTGAGGCTGTGGTAATGTTCTGATGACTCTGGGTTCAAATCCTAACATAGCAGTTGGCAGGGTTTGAATGTAATAAAAATTTGGAGTTAAGGCTCTTAATGATTTTGAAGAATGTCAATTGTTATTTTAAGAACCCACCTGGTTCACTAACGTCCTTTAGGGAAGGAATCTACCATCCTTACCTGGTCTGGCCTACATGTAACTCCAGGCCAACAAGAATGTCGTTCACTCTTGACCTGGGTAATTAGCGATGAGCATTAAATGCTGGCCTAGCTGGCGTTGCTAGCATCTCATGAATGGATTTTTAAAAATGCAAATTTTGAGCATTACACCAACCGAACCTGAACCCAGAATTTCTGATTTCAAATTCCCTTTTCTCCAGCGATGCGTCATAACTTGTTTCAACAGTTTGACTTAGCATCTTTAATTTATAATTCAATATATGTTACTCTCCCTGCAGATGTGGCCAGACCTGCTGAGTTTCTCCAGCGTTCTCTGTGTTTGCTTCAGATTTCTAGCATCTGCAGTAATTATTTCTATATTCATTTTTGGGATGACGGTGTCTCTGGCTAGGCCAATATTTATTGCCCATTCCAAATTGTCCAGAGAGTGGTTAACAGTCAACCCCATTTCTGTGGGTCTGGAGTCTGAACTGCCTTTAGATAACTCTCATAACTCTTACTGTCCTACTGCCAGTTGTAATACACAGCCTTTTACTGCTTATCAATGAGATACCACTCACTTGCTAAAATGTCTTGAAGGTAAGACAACTTACAGAAACATATTCCAGAAGTCCGCACGCAGTTTCTTACTGGTTCTTTGGCCTACTTTGTTCTCAGATAAATTTCTAAAGCTGTAGCTATTAACCAGGCACAAAGTGAAACAAATCATGCTGAATTGGCCTATGCATAAATATAGGAAAATAGTTTCTATACATGATCTGCCCTTCTTCCTTTGTCTAATGTTTTGGCTTTGCTGTTTGAAAATTATTCTGGGAGTGATTTGTAGAGGATTGCCCCTGCAGAATCCAAACTTATTTTCTCCAGCGATACCATGAATGCAGCCTGTAAGGTTTTATACTTAGCCATTTATAACTTCAATGAAATGGAATGTTATATCGGGGGAGTATACAAGATGTCTGGTGCCTCTAAGTATCATCAACTCCAAGATCGGAGGCAACTTACGAGATCCAATGTGTCACAATTCCTGTATAATTGCTAATGGATGATTAAAAATAGTCCATATATTCCATGAATGATGAATCACTACTTTATGCTTAAAGGCTAAGGAAGTACATAACGTTGAGAGTGATGAAGGTTTCAATTTAATTAAGATATATCTCTGTGAGTGAAACTCGAGAAATGTGTTTAGTCTTCAGAATCCTTTGGGCTAAAATAGAGGGGATAATGTTATGTGTTTAGACGGGAGTTCATATCAAATATGATGGTGCCCAGGATTTTTGGATCATTAATCTTGATCAAGTTCTCTCTCAACGTCCACGTTTCAAGGAAATAAGTCCCAGGGTAGATAATTTTTCTTCATTACTCAGTGCAATAAGTTAATGAATCAGCCTTGGAGCCGTTTGCTGGATTCTGTTCAATAATTCTTTCTTCTAATATGGAAAGTAACTGTGAACCACAGAAGCAGAATTTCACTAAGGCTCAGTACAGCATCAACATCACCTTCTCAGCAATGTTCCCTCCATTTTTCTTTTGTTATGCTTGGTCATTTCCTTTCGATGTTTGAAGTATTTAGATTTTTTTAGCGCAGTGGCATGTGAGAATTATCTTATAAACAGGACAACTTGAGTGGACCTCTACAGTACATTCTAAATCACTGCACATCTACTAACCTTATCCTTGGTTGCAATA
Source organism: Stegostoma tigrinum (assembly GCF_030684315.1). Lineage (NCBI taxonomy): Eukaryota > Metazoa > Chordata > Chondrichthyes > Orectolobiformes > Stegostomatidae > Stegostoma > Stegostoma tigrinum. Next base: position 55,638,042 of record NC_081370.1, on the reverse strand, counting down.
ATTTATCAGCCAAACCCTTCTGTTGTATTGTTGGTTTGGTGGCACAAGCAGATTGCAAATTAATCTTTAAACTCTATTCTCGCTTTAAATAATACTGAAAATGAGATGGGGGAGACCACAATTTGCTACTATTATTACTAGATCTTTTAATCCAGAAACCCAGGTTCAATTCCTGTGATAGTAGATGGGCAACTGGAACTCAATTTAAAAATAAAAAGAGGAAGTTAAGAATCTAATGATGACTATGAAAAGATTGTTGTGGAAAAAAACCTTTAGGGAAGAAAATGTTCTGATCTGCATTTGACTCCAGACCCACTGAAATGTTATTGAATCTTACCTCCCCTCAGGGCAATTAGGGGCAGTCCATAAATGCTTGTCCAGCCAGTGGCACCCACAACCCTTGAATAAATGTTACAAAAAATGTTGCTGATGTATTTTGTTTTGCACCTATCAGGACAAACACAAGGGTGCCAAATTGTAACCAATCATAATAGAATGGTCTGATGGGTAGAAAAGTGACAAATGGAGCCCAACACAGAGAAGTGTGAGTCGGACTATTTGGAAAAGTCAAGCAAAGCAAAGAAATTCACATTGAGGATACACCGAGGTTTAGAGGAAATGAGGAAGCATAGGCCTCAGTCTAGTGATTTCTGAAAGGTATCGTGTAAGCTGATGAGGTAGTTAAGAAGGCTTACGGAATCTAAAGGAGGGTAAGAGGGATAGGAGAGTTTAAAAAGTGAGAAATGACGGAAAAATAAACATAATACTGCAACACGTGGCAAAGATTAGAAAATAAGCTCAGGTAAGCAGGAGAGAGAAAAGAGAAAGATATCTCCATATATGAAAATGTTCAGTACAGTTTAGACATTTAACTAGTTAACTGAAGAAGGAGCGAAGTCAGCGTTTCGCAAAGTTCAGAGAACTTGCGGCAAATGTCATTACTCACATGATGCCACCCGGTACTAAGAGTTCTAGGATCCAGGTCACAGATCGTGCAAACAGATTGTAAGAAGCGCACAAAAGCAGATATTCAGAGAACTCAAAGCAACTGCAAGGATCACATGGATTGTGACATCCTTGAGATACAGGATGCAAAACCGCAACTCGTTTTTGCAAGATATAGCTGACCTGCAGTTTTATTGTTTTTTTCAGAGTTGCATGTAACCATTGTGACATGAAAATGTTCAAATCGGCTATGTCGAGTTTTACCGGCCAGAGTGTCTCCAAGTTTGAGTTGGAGGCGTCTCCCTCGTGCATGTGGTACAATCTCGAATGCATTCACCTTGTTATGATTCACTTTGGTCTGAAGACTCAATTGTTACAAGACCCTCTATCAGCTGGTACTGCCAGCACCACTGTCCACACTGGGCAGTTACGAGCTATATGGTTCCTAATTTGGTGAGTGCATTTATTTTACTGTCCGTGGTTAGACAGAGATAACCATGTTGTTGGGGAACTGGACCTCAGCTGTGGTACTAGAGAACATTTGGAGGCTGACTGTAGCAAAATGAGGAATTTGCTCTGATGTCAGTGCCAGTGCAATGGACAGACTCTTGTACTTTACAGAGTAGGCTAACGTTGACCACACAAATGTTAATAAAGTGAACAGGGAGGCCGCACAATGGCTTGCTGACAGCCGCTGGAAAAAATGGGTACCAATGTTGGCTATCGAAACGAAGAATGATATCAAATGCAGCCCAGAAGAATCCACACACAATAGTCAATCATAATAAGAAGCAAATTGGAACGCCTTAGACCCACTAAAAGATTAAGGGCATAAACAAATGGGAAACAAAGAAGGCAAGGCTTAAATATTAGTACTTTAAGCTCATGTAGAATTAACAAAATATGTTAATCAATTAAACAGAGTAACACATGATGTCCAAAGTTCTGAGGAAGGGTCACCAGACCCAAAACGTTAACACTGTTTTTCCATTCACGGATGCTGCCAGACCCTGATGAGTTTTTCCAGAAGATTTGTTTTTGATCCTGATTTACAGCATCGATAGTTCTTTCAGTTTTTATGTCCAAAGTAATGCCGACCAGGCCAGTACTAGTGGCCCTTGAACCAAGCCTAAGTAATTAGAAGAGAAATTCTTCAAGCAGTCGGTGACCATATGGAGTTGGAGGATCACAGCAGGCTAGGCTGCATCAGAGGAGCAGTAATGTTGACGTTTTGGGTTAAGACTCTTCCTCAGAAATGGGGTCGGGGAAAAGGGAGCTCCAAAATGAATAGAGACAGGAGGGGTGGGGTTGGGGAAGGTAGGTGGGGTAGTGATAGATGAGTGCAGGTAGGGAGTGGTGGGGATTGGTCAGTGAGGTGGGAGGAGCGGATAGGTGGGAGAAAAGATGGATATGTTGTGTCAGGTCTAGGAGGAAGGGAAGATGGTGATGGGATGAGGCCAGGGGGTGGGATGATTCTCACAGCCGAGATGTACAGAGGTAACTCCTGTATCCTAACTGTATACTATAGCCACTGGTTCTGGGATGTGATTCCTTAGACGTGAAACTACTTGTACATCTCACTCTCACTATGAGCAAAGGTAAGCAGAAAGTTAACAACTGAGATCGGAAGAGAGAGTGAGGAAGCTGCAGAAGAGACAGACCAGTTTTTTTTGTGTGTTTGATCGAGGGAATAAGCCTTTCATATTTGAATGGGAATTCAAGTGTCTAAAGTCCTTGAGCTAATTGTTAACTCTTTGTAGTCTGGTTTGTATGCATTCTCATTCATCCATTGTTAAATGCGGTCATGTGCAATTTGTGTGTTTTTGTTCTCTGGAGCTTGAGGTGTGGAGATACTTAGAGTTCAGTTTATATTTCAGAGATGTATGGCAACATGAAAGCATGTTGTATGTTTGCATCGGTTTGAGAAGTGGTTTGTTGCAGTGAGGTCAGTTTAAGGAGCTACTGTTGATCACGTAAAAGAAAAGCCCGCTACAAAATATTGATTTTGAAGTTGTTTCTCAAAAGGTTCATAAAAATTTCCTGCTTCAATTTGGTTGAATAAAGCCCATTGAAGAAGGATAAAAGTCACGTCAACTGGCGTAACTTATTCAGAGATAGTAGGAACTGCCAATGCTGGAGTCTGAGATAACACGGTGTAGAGCTGGACGAACACAGCAGGCCAAGCGGCATCAGAAGAACAGGAAAGCTGACGTTTCAGGTCTGGACCCTTCTTCAGAAATGGGGGAGGGGAAGGGGGTTCTGAAATGAATAGAGAGAGGGGAGGGTGAAGATAGAAGGTGGAGAGAGGAGCAGAATGGTGGGGAGAAATGGACAGGTCACGGAAGTGGGGATAGAGCCAGTTCAGGTGAGCGTAGGTAGGGAGTTGGGATGGGGATTGGTGAGTGAAGAGGGAGGGATGGGTTGGTGGGAGGGAAGACTGACAGGTCAAGGAGGTGGGGGTGAGGTTAGTAGGTAGGAAGTGGGAGTGGGGTTTGGTCAGTGAGATGGGAGGAGTGGATAGATGGGAGAAAAGACGGGCAGGTCAGGGAGGTGGGGACGAGATGGACTGGTCTTGGGATGAGGTTGGAGGTGGGGAGATTTTGAAGCTTGTAAAGTCCACATTGAAACCATTGGTATGCAGGGTTCCCAGGCAGAATATGAGGTGCTGTTCCTTCAGCCTTCGAGTGGCATCATTGTGGCACTGGAGGAGGCCCAGGATGGACATGTTGTCCAAGGAGTGGGAGGGGATGTTGAAGTGGTTCACGACTGGGAGGTGTTGTCGTTTGTCACGAACGGGGTGTAAGTTCTCCACAAAGCAGACTCCAAGCCTTTGCCTGGTTTTCCCGATGTAGAGGAGGCCACATCAGGAACAGCAGATACAGTATACCACATTAGTGGATTTGCAGGTGAACATCTGTTTAATGTGGAAGGTTTTCTTGGGGCCTGGGATGGAGGTGAGGGGGGAGTGTAGGGGCAGGTGTAGCACTTCCTGCAGTTGCAGGAAAAGTGCTGGGGGTGGAGGGGCTGGTGGAGAGTGTGAAGCAGGCAGGGAGTCACAGAGAGAGAGTGGTTCCTCTGGAAGGCAGATAAGGCTGGGGAGGGAAATAGATCCTTGGTAATGGGGTCAGATTGCTGGTGCCAGAGTTGATGGAGAATGATGCGTAACTTAGATTTTAAAAAAACCTATTATCTGGTTTGTGTTTAGTTGAAGGAAAGAACTCTGGGTGAATATTTAATTTCAGAGCCTTATCATGTTTGGAATTTCATTTTCTGGCCAGAGCGGCATTGCAGATATTATTTAAACATATGGATAAATCTTTAATTCCAGATTATAAAAGATTTGCTCATCTTAAATGCACATTGATGTGAAATGATGCAGTAAGAAATAGGAAAAATTGGAATGTTGGGAAAATAATTCTCTTTGAACAAAATTATCTGGTGATATGTTCAAAAATCTGAGAAAACCAATGTTTTGAGTTTGAAGGAAAAGTAAAATCTGGCAAAGGATGTAAACTATATATGTTTTTGCCAATAAAGATACTTAAACTATTCACAGTCATAGAACCATTGAGGTCTACAGCATGGAAACAGGTCCTTTGGCTCAACTTGCCCATGCCATCCAGTTTTCACAATTAAACTGGTCCCATTTGCTTGCATTTGGTCCATGTCCTTCTGTACCTACCCCATCCATGTACCTGTCTAAAAAGTTTCTTAAAATTATGAAATTGTAGTCAATCTCAACACTGCCTCAGGCAGCCTGTACCAGAAACTCACCACCCTCTGTGTGAAAAAAATGCCCCTCTGGACCCTTTTATATCTCACCCCTACCATGGGGAAAAGCTGTCGGCTACCTACCTTGTTTATGCCTCTTATGATTTTATAGCCCTCTGTAAGGTCACTCCTCAGTCTCTTACACTCCAGGGACAAAAGTATCAGTTCAAACCTCACCTTATGACTCAAACCTTCCAGTCCAGGTAGCAACCTAGTCAATACTTTTTGCACTCTTTCTAGTTTAAAAATATCCTTTCTGTAGCCGAGTGACCAGAACTGCACGTAGTACTGCAAATGTGGCCCAACATCTTGTGCAGCTGCAACAAGCTACAACATTCCAACTGCTGTCCTCGGTGCTCTGACCAATGGAGGCAAGCATGCGAAAGCCTTCTTCACTAGCTTATCTACCTGTGACCCCACTTCAAAGGAGTATTTAACCCATTCTGCTTGAAATATGATAGATAGGTGCTGTTTTGATTTGCAGATAATTGCAGGCACGGAGGTTTTCCCAACAGCTTTGAATTTCTGAGTTTGTGTGCAGAATTTCAATGTTGCAAAACAGTGATGGACAAGTCATCCTTAACACATCAAGTTCTTTGTTAAATATGTACCTCAGTATCAGAGAACTGCTGCAAAGCGTTAAATGTATTGAGTATCAGACATTTCAAAACCACTGAGCCTGGGCACACGTAGGCATATCACAACAAGAGATTATATTAAGATTCACGTGACTTGGCATTCTAAAGCATTTAAAGGAAAACTGAAATTTTAAAAAATCCTGGAAAATAATAAAATGTGTGCGCACAGGTTCTGTGGTTTCAATGCATTGAAGAAAAAGAATCAGTAACTTTGGAGAAGTAATTGAAATAGTGGATTTGAATAAAATAATATATATTTTAAAAAATCGTGAATTAGCAAGAAACCTTAAAAAAAAGTCTAAAACAAAGAATGAACAAGGTATGTCATTGCCTGTAAGCAAACAGAAATATTTGACTTCTGATTTAAAGATATTATGAGAATATATTTTCTTGGAGTACAAATCTCTCCATGGTTCTAAAATGAAATAGGGCGGTAACTAGTTAAACTGCAAAATTGGATGAGAGGAAATGAATAAGAATGGAAAGTGATGACAGAAGCAGCTTGGCACCAAAAAAACACTAGAATAATGGATTCAAAGGACAGTTGAGGTTACCAGACCTTCTGGGGAGAGGAAAGTTTAAATGAGAAAATTAAACATATAGCTTTCTCTTGGTGATGTTTGTCTCACCAGCTTTCCTTTAAGAGAACTGAATTTGATGACCAAGCCACCACTTGAGCCACTGGGACCGTACTTTGAGAGCTTAGCAAAACCTCACAGATCGTTTGATAAGATAATAAAACAATGAAGAATATGTGGCATGGTAAAGGGACATTTCAGAAGTGTGGATTAATATTCTGAGACTAGTCCAAAAGTGACTGGGACAAAGGGGGGGAAATATTACACTGCAGAATGTGTTTCAATTATATGCATCTAGTTGACAAACAGAATGACATGAAATGGTTAATGTGGCCAGTAACATGGGAACACATCGTTAATTACAAGTCACCCACTCTCTCGGGAAAATGACCGTAAACAATTGGGATAGAGTAGAGTGAGCTAGGAGAATTTAACTTTAAACAATCTAGTCTTTGGGATTGGAGTACTTAATAATGTTGAGCAGTTGGAAAGAGTTGTGGATTGTGAATTGGGAGGTAGGAAGTTAGAATTCGGTGATTGTAAAATGCTGGGGGGTCAGGGGAAGCATTGCGTGGTCCCTTTAAAAATGATGTGCTTTTCCTATGTGTGGAGATTTGGGATGGATGTCTGTGAGCTGTGGCTTGGAAATTTGCAAGTACACAGAGAGCACCTGAATTGAAACAATTGTATCAGAAGGCATTACCATTAGCAGGCTAAGCAGCAGTTTTTACCAAGACAACAAGATTTTAATTTAGTCAATCAATTTTGAACCAGGCATTTAGATACCAAAAAGCAATTTCAATTTAAATCTGATGGTTTTGACAACATAGGATCAATCCTATTGTAAGAAATCTTGATATGTCATCAAGGTTATAAGAGTAGAGCACAGGTGGACAAAACACAGAAAGCTAACTTGCATCCGCCAGAGCTAACAGCCCTCAACTCTCAAAAGAAAATCTCTGGCTCTATGTCCTCTATGTCTGAGAGAAAACATCACCTAAATAACAAAGGTGTCCACAGCACAACTAGTTAATATTCCCAACAGAAAAATCAATGGATAAGGCATTCCTGACTGAAGAATCAATGGAGAAGGTACAGGACATTCCGAAGACATGCAGCCTGGCTATAATTTTGAGAGATTAAATTCTATTCTTTTTTTAAAGTAGGATTTATATTTATTGGAACAGCTTACTGTTAGAATCTTGCTTTATTCAGGAATAGTTAATAGTTAAAAAGGGGTTTTATTCAGTTGGTTAATAGTTAAATTAATTTCTTCACTGCTAGAGTTAGACAAATAAGTTGGTACTTGTTGACTATAAAGGGAGTCTCAGGAGTTTGACAGAATCCCTACAATGTGGAAATAGGCCATTCAGCCTAACATTTTGACACCACCCCTCCAAACAGCATCCCACCCGGATCATTCCCCCAATCCTTTCCCTGTAACCCTACATTTCCCATGTCTCATCCACCTAACATAAACATCCCGGGACACTCAGGGCAATTTAGCATGGCCAATCCACCCATCTTTGGACTGTGGGACAAAACCAAAGCATCCAACAGAAACCCACGCAAACACGAGGAGAATGTGCAATCTCCACATGGAGAGTGACCTGAGGGTAGAATCGAACCCAGGTCCTTGGTGTTGTGAGACAGCATTGCTAACCACTGAGCTACTGTGACACTCCCATTTATTTAAGCATCACATCCAGACCCACCTCCTACCATATCCCTGTAACCTTGCACTTCCCACAACTGAAGCAGCTAGCCTGTACAGCCCTAGACTCTATGGGGCAATTTAGCAGGGCAATCATTTAATTTAACCGTTAGGTTTATTTCATTTAACCAACAGAAGCTGCTGAAAAACAGGTTGCACCACTTTTCACCTTCCTTTTACAGATGACAGGGCAAGGTGTGTCTCTTTGGGTGACAGATTTGGGGTCTCGTGCCCAGGATTTGAATAGATCTGAACAGATTTGGACATGTCTGGACACATTTGAACAGTTTTGGGGCATGAGAGGTCCCAATAGATTTAATCAGGCTTAGGGACTAGTGTCCTGGATCTTTAAATAAAACTCACATTAGAAGTGGAAAATCTGTTTAATGTCAGTTGCTCATTTTTGGTTAAATCAAAAGTGAGGGAAATGGCTCTTAACATTGTTAAAGAGATTCTGTGGGTCGAATGTGCTTCCCTAATTTGCCAAGAAAGTTTAGAAAGACAGAAAATGTCTCTTTTAGAATTAAACAATAGGCTGAAATTGGTTTTAACTAGAGATAATAAGAAAGCTGAAAATGTAATAGAGTTAGCCAAGCATTTAGGTATATCAGAGAAGCAGTCAAGTGTAGTGGAGTTAGAAAAAAAAATAAATTGCAAATGGGACAGCTGGAGTTAGAGGAAAAAGATAGGTAAAGGGAACTGATACAGTTTGAATTACAGTTAAGAGCGGAGGAAAGAGAAAAGGAGAGAGGGGAGGGGGGAAAACAGAGAGAAGAAAGGGAAAGAAGAGTCCTAGCTGATGAAAATGAAAAGGAAAGAATATTCAAGTCAGAAGAGACGAAATTGGAACTTGAAGCAAAAAGACTTTAAATGACAGAAGTAATAGTGCAAAATAGAAGTGATGATGAGCAAACTCATTGTAGCCAACAGCTTGGTGGGGATATATACAAATATGCCCAAACATTACCAAAATTCAATGAAAAAGATGTAGAAGTCTTTTTCATTTCCTTTAAGAAACTAGCTAAACAGATGAACTGGCTAGAGACTGTGTGAGGCATTAATTCAGGCTAAGTTGGTAAGGAGAGCTGATCAATAAGCATAATGTATGATATTATTATCCTATTACTGAGTGAGGTCATAGAGAATTGGAAGATGAAAAACCAAATTAAGGAGCATAAATCTGAATCTATAAAATTCAGAGCTTATCGATGATAGGATGGCGTGATTAGTTTAGATTATAATTAATTTAGACATATAGAGGCACGGAGTATTAAAGCAAGGAAGTGATGCTACACCTCGATAAATTAGTGGCCAGACCATACTGGGAATATTGCATTGAATTCTGAGCATCTTATTGAAGGAAGGATGCTAAAACCTTGGAGAGAGTGTAAATAATTTATGGGGTGATACCAAGAATAAAGGATTTTCGGTACATGTAATGCTTAGGGAACTTGAGCTCATTCTCCTTGTAGTAACAAAGGTTAAGGGGGCGACCTTATTTAGGTGCTCAAAATAATGACTAATTTTGACAGCAAAAAGAGGGATAACCCATTTCCATCAGTTGGTATATCAGCAACTAGGGGTTCACAATTTCAAGATTATCAACAAGAGAGCTAGGAGTGAGCTGAGGACAAACATCTTTACTCAAAGAGTTGTTAGAATTTAGAACGCACTGCCTGTGAGAGTGGTGGAGGCAGATTCCATAGGAGGTTTCAAAAGAGAGCTGGATATGTATTTGAAACTGACGAGTTTAGAGAGCTACAGAGATAGAGCTAGAGAATGAGAGTAGCTGACCAGCTGTTTCAGGACCTGGCAAAGCCATGATGGGCCAAATGGCTTCCTTCTGTACAGTAAAATCCGATGATTTATTGACATTAGAAACAGCAGCTGCTGCAACATTGACCATACACCTTTCTACAAATGTTGTTCTTTGCTTCCTTTCTAATGCAAATTGCAATCCAACTTTTGACTTGGACTAGTTTCCAGGGTGAACTGCTTCTGCAGTGTAACATATTTCTTCCTAAATAAAACCCTCTCTGACTGATGTGCATACTTCCTTTTGGTTGGTTCTTTCATTTAATTCCTTTCATATTATTTTTCATTGTCTCACATCTTATTTCCCTCAACCTCAATTCCTTAACCATTGTGTCAAATTGTTGTCAGCTGTTCACCTTAAAAATGAACATGTTTCCACAATTAACACTAACACAGTAACAAATGTTTCCTTTCCTCAACTTGGCTTTTGGTGCTGTCTCTACATTTATTAGGGAAGCATTCTACTATTGCTACTCACTTCCATGTTACCTTACCAGTTTATGATTGCAAGTTTCAAGTTTTATGTCAGATTTTTTCTCACGTACACTACTGCCAATACTCTTTAGTCATCTGTTCATCATGCAGCCTGTTGCTTACTGACAAGTATATCTGAGTATACTTATTGGAAGTGCTGCTTGTTCCAGCCTTAGTGGAAGTCTGGTTACTGACAACCTGGAGCCTAAGGCTTTTCAGGGATGGACTTTTGGCCAGCAACAAAGAGCTGATTGGTCTGTGGGTTAGTGGCCAGTTGTTAATGACAAAGGCCCACATCCTGCCAATTACCATGTGATTGACTCTCAGGCAGTTGAATGGCTGGTGATGGTGAATGTTTGAGGGAGGAACCATCAGCCCTTAAGAGAAGGATCTGTTCTTGTCTTGCGGAGAAAAACTCCCTCAAACCTGAAATTAGTGAATGTGTTCTCCCTCATCAGTTACTATAAGTTGTGACTTTTAAACAATGTGCCAGCGACATTTAGAAGTGTGAAGTAGTCACTTTGTGGCTTATGCATCCAGAGAAGGAAGGAAGATCAAGGAGCATCATTCTGATCACCCAAAAGATCACTTCAACAAATCCTGTGGGCAGGGTTCACTGAACTGCTTCCTAATCTTTCACTTCACCCATAATGTATACATACGTGTGTGTGTGTGTGTGTGTGTGTGTGGGCATGTATGTGTGCATGTGCTACCTCACAGCATTCGTGACCAGGATTCCATTCTAGTCTTGGGTGACTGTGTGGAATTTGCACATTTCCCCCCCCCTTTGTGTGTGTGTTCCCTCTGGTGTGCAAGTTTCCTCCCACAGTCCAAAGATTTGCAAGTTAGGTGCATTGACCATGCTAAAAAAATTGCCCTGTAGTGCCCAAGGGGCTAGGTCGATTGCCATTTTAAATGCAGGGTTATGGAGTCGGCAGTGGGTCTGGGTGGGATGCTCTTTGGAGGGTCAAAGGGCTGAATGGCCCTTATCTGCACCATAGGGATTCAATGATTTATCTAATAGAGTTATATTTCAACAGCTCATAACTGTACACCTGCAGCTAGATTTATAATAAACTGTAACTATTGTTAAGTACAGAAACCTGGTCCATGCTTCTGCTAGCCTGAGTCTAAAACACGGGGAAGTTGGGAAATTCTGCAAACTTTAGAAAGAACATTAGTATTGTGACAGCTCGCAGGATAGAGGAGGTGATCTTTAATGCACTATTCCAGTGAGATATAAGAGGTGGTTACCCTCAGTGAGGGCTGGTATTGATGGTAGAATTCAACATTCCCTTCATTGTGCCTGCACAATCTTTAGACATCTGAGGCTCAAAGTGTTTAAAGATTAAAAATTCAGACAGGGCACCAAGCTCAATGTCTGGAGGGCATCAGTGTTACCAACCCTCCTGAATAGACTACACAGCAGATTCATCACATCCCCAGAGAAATCCTTGGAGATGTCTTCTAACAGTCCTGCAAATCTTCAGACAGGGTATATGCTTCGATATCAGTGTTCATCTCTGGCCAATACACCCAGCCTCGTGGCACTGGTAACAATCATAAGTAATCATCTGTAGCGAGAATCTATGTAATGGTAATAAATAGTAATTATTAAGCACAAAATTCTTGTCCATGCTCCTGTCAATCTGAGTCTAAAAGACAGCGAAATTGGAGAATTCTTTAAAGTCAGATTTCACACGACACCAGGTTATAGTCCAACAGGTTTATGTGAAATCACAAGGTTTTGGAGCACTGCCTCATCATCAGCTGAAGTGAGGAGAAGACACACAGGTATAGCACTCACAATCAGAGAGATTAAATGATATTACAAATGGTGTGAGTGGAGTGTTGGCAGGCCAAATGATAGATCTCTATAGGTCATCAAAAGTGTCAGATGGTGTGAGTAGAGTGTCAACAGCTGAATAACGAGTGACAGGATGGCCTATAATCTGATTAATAAAGCAGAAATATAATTACAGAAAATTAAAAATTAAGGTGGTGTTAGGGACAAACCAACCAATGCCATACAGCAGATACAACAACAACATTTTCTTCCTTTGGACTCATGACAAAGAATCAATGAAACAATTCCATAACAACATTAACAAGTTTCTCCCACCATCAGATTTACCAGGGACTATGCTTTAGAATTAGTCTCATTCCTGGACACAGGCATCTCAATCAAGGACAGACACCTCAGCACCTCATCCTACTGCAAGCCCACAGATAACCTCATGGTGCTTCACTTGTCTAGCTCCCACCCTAAACATATTAAAGAAGACATCCCCTACAGACAAGCCCTGCATATACATAGGATCTGCTCAGATGTTGAGGAATGTGACAGACACCTAAAGATGCTGAAAGACACCCTCATAAGAATGGGATACAATGTTCAACTCATCGAATGCCAGCTCCAACGTGCCATAGTGAAAAACCGCAATGACCTCCTGTGAAGACAGACACAGGATACGACCAATAGACCATCATTCATCCTCCAACACTTCCCTAGAACAGAGAGACTACGCCATGTTCTTTGCAGCATTCAGTTTGTCATGGATGACCATGGACGTCTCACTGAGATAATCCCTATGCCTCCAATTCTCACCGTCAAACAACCATCAAACCCTAAAACGGGCCATCGCTTGCAGCAAACTACCCAGCCTTCAGGGCAATATCGACCACAACTGCACACAGCCCTGCCACAGCAACCTTTGCAAGACACATCAGGTCATCCACATGGACACTGCCATCACATGTGGGAACACCACCCATCACGTACACAGCTGATACTCGTGTGACTCGGCCAACATTGTCTATCTCACGTGCTGCAGGCAAGGATGTCCCAAGGCTTGGTACATTGGCGAGACCATGCAGACACTACAACAACAGATCAATAGACACCATGCAACAATTGCCAGTCAGAAATGCTCCCTCCCAGTGGGAGAACACTTCAGTGGTCAGGGACATTCAGCCTCCGATCTTCAGGTAAATGTCCTCCAAGGCAGACCTTGGGATACACAACAACACAGAGTCACTGAGCAGGGACTGATAGCCATGTTCCATACCCATGAGAACAGCAGGAGCTGTGATCTTTGGTTCATGTTGTGCAAAATGTAATCCCATCATACTGTTCCATGTTTGTAAAATCTTCCTTACTGTCCTGTTTTGACAGCATCACCTTGACAAATAATTATGATCTCTCTACTTTAATTTGCACAATTTTGGATTACTTATTACTTTATTGGACCATTAGCATGTGACTCTTATACTTATCATGTGATTCCAGTCATTTGATTGGTATCTAGCGCCACCTAATTTTTATGTTTTTTGTAATTATCTCTCTGCCTTAATTAATCAGATTATAGGTCATGACTTCACTTGTTGTTCACCTGTTAACACTTTACTCACACCATCTGACACTCTTGATCACCTGCTGTAGCGTACTATTCGACCTGTCAACTCTCCACTCACCTCTTTGTATGATATTTTGGTCTCTGATTATAAATTCTGTGTCTGGGTGTCTTCTCTTCACTTCACCTGACAAAGGGACAGTGTTTTGAATCTTGTGTTTTCAAATAAACCTGTTGGACGACAACCTGGTGTTGTCTGACTTCTGACTTTGTCCACCCCAGTCCAGTACCAGCACCTCCACTTTGTCATATCTTTAGCCTTAAGCTCTGTGAATAACGTTGCATTCTAGAAATCAAGACTTGTCGGTGAGGGGTAACACTCTAGAATCCAATATCTAAATACAGCCTGAAGGCTGTGTAGTTTGCTGCGAATGGTGGTCTGTTTAAGGTTTCGTCGTTGTTTGAAGGTCAGAAGTGGAGGCAGAGATATGATCTTGGTGGGAGGCTCATCATCATGATGGCACAGCGACTCAGTGGTTAGCACTGCTACCTCACAGCACCAGGAACCCAGGTTCAATCCAACCTTTGGGTGACTATCTGTGTGGAGTTTGCACCTTCCTCCCTGTATCTGCATGGGTTTCCTCTGGGCGCTCCGGTTTCCTCTCGCAGTCCAAAGATGCACAGGCAAGGTGTATTGGCCATGCTAAATTACCCATAGTGTTCAGGGATGTGTCGATTTGGGGGATGGGGATGGGTGTGGGTGGAAGTTCTAAGGGTCGATGTGGACTTGTCAGGCCAAAGGGCCTGTTTCCACACTGCAGGGATTCTATGAGCAAATAAAAGATATATCAGGAGCATTCGGCGGATCTCCATAGTTATGTTAGTTGAATATATGCTTCTTACTGCTCCCCAAAGGTCATTCTTGTATGTTATGATCTCCATGTTTTGCATGCAAAACAAAACCTTTTCACAGTACTTAGGTACATGTGACAACAATAAATCAAGTCAATATTGACTGCTGGGTCTCCCGTGGCTAAACTTAAATTGTGAAAGCTGTAGTATCTCACAGGACATGACTGTGCAGAAAGTTCAGTTCAATTAAAAATCAACAACTTCAATAAATTTAGTTCCGAAGAAAAAAGTTCACTAGACTGATTCCTGGGGTGTAGTGTTTGGCTGATGATGAAACATTGTAAAGGCTATGGCTGTACTCATTGGAGTTGAGAAGAATGAGGAATGATCTCATATAAACATACGAAGATTCTGAGGAATTTTGACTGGGTAGATGCTGAGAGCATGTTACCTATTGTGAGCTAATCTAGAAAAGGCAGGTGCAGTTTAAAAATTTGGGTTTCCCATTTAACACAGTAATGGGGAGAACATTAATGTTACATTATAGCTTGGAATCCTCTTTCAGAGAAGGAAGTGAATGCTGAGCCATTGATTGTGTTCAGAGCTGAGTTTGACTGGTTTTTGATTGACAAGGGATTAAACAATAATGGGGTGCAAACAAGAAAGTGGAGTGGAGGCTTTAGTCAGATGAGCCATGATCTTTCTGAATGACAGAGCAAGCTTGATGAATGAAATGATCTCATCCCAATCTTTTGTTTTTGTATTCTTATGGATACAATTGAGCAAAATAATAAATGTTGTGATACTCTGGTAACATCCTCAGCTTTAAACAGGTGGAGAAAAACTTTAACTTCAGTAGGACAGTGATATAAACTCCTGTGGTCCTTTTGGCACATAGAGAGGCAGCTGGTGATAGTTTAACCTGAGAGTCCACGCCTCAAGAGAAGGGATGGAGTTGAGAAATATAGAAAATAGGTACAGGAGTAAGCCATTCAGCCCGTCAGGCTGCACCACCAAATCAATATGATTATGGCTGATCACAGAATTTCAATATTACATTCCCAGTTTATCTCCGTAGCCCTTGATCCCCTTAGCTGCAAGAGCATTGTCCAGCTTGAATATATCTAACGAACTTGCCCTCACAGATTTCTGTGAGAGAGAATTTCACAGATTCACAAGAAATTCTTCTTCCTCTCGGTCCTGAATGGCTTACCCCTTATTCTTAGACTGTGAGCCCTAGTTCTGGTAGCCTCAGCTGGTGTGGGAATTGAACCCATGCTGTTAGCATCACACTATATTGCAAATCAATCCAGAAAAATGAATTAGCAACCGGCCAACAAGAAGGCAAACAGTCAACAATGGATCATCCAACTATTTACACACATTGTTCATTTTTCCGTTTCACTGTTTCCTGGAGTATGGCTGACAAAAGAGTGTGTGCCATACTATATTGAGACATATGGATAGTGTTAACGTTTTTTTTAAATTTGCTTTAGTATGTATAGAGAATGTGTATAGAGAGAGAGAGTGAAATTCTGCCCTTTTCATTGCAACTAGCACTCTGCCCTTGTGATGAGTTTAACAGTAAACATGACATCTAAAGCTGGATCGAAAACAACCAACAATTCCATTTGAACAACTAATAAAAAGAATCCTTATCAGTGAAGCAATTGATGGTGACAATCCATTTTCACTTTTGTTTCAAATTCCAGTGGAGTTCAGTTGATAACAGGATTCCACAATATTGGCGCCAAGGATTTCAGGTGATTTTACTCCTTGATAATGGATTGCTGTTTATCCAGTGTTATAATGCCTGCTCCCTCACTCATACATCTCAGAGGCAGAATTATTGTCAGACTGAAATACGTTATACGTGCAAGCATTCAGGAATCCTGACACTTTATGATGGCAGTTGCAGAAATCACAATTTGCTGAAGCTATTGTTGACAGCAAACTCGGTAAAGTATCCAGGAGGATTTTTTTTTAAATTTCCAGAAGGACCGTTTTTTTTTGAAGAAACATTCAAGATGGCCCCACTGTTAAGGTTTTAAGTAGACAGTTGTAAGTTGCATGGTATCACTGTGCAGGCTTGTAATATGTGGCTGCAAAACTGACCTGATTTACAACGGCAAGTTTCTTGTAAAATTGTTCTTGTTGGTGAAGGAAATTAAGTCAGTAAATCACTAGGAAAAAGCTACAAAAACATCTGAGGCCACTCTTAAATTCAATATTGAGTGTAATTTTTTTTGTTAATGGAGAGGGAAAGAGATGGGGTGAGTTGACCCACAAGAAATAATGTCCCCTGTTTCCCACCACCACGTGAATTAGGTTTTGGGCAACAAGGTGCATGGATTACCTTTTTGATACACCACCAATTAAAGCTCTTTAGCGGTCAGTTAATGACCACTTAAGGACCTGAAGTTACCAGCTCTCTGAACACTTTCCTCCTCCTTGATATAGCAGAAAGGTTATTTCCTAACGAGGAAAACGTAATGTCTTGCCCGAGATAGTAGGAACTGCCGACGCTGAAGAATTTGAGATAACAAGGTGTAGAGCTGGGTGAACACAGCAGGCCAAGCAGCATCAGAGGAACCAGGGCCCAGACCTGAAATGTCAGCTTTCCTGCTCCTCTGATGCTGCTTGGCCTGCTATGTTCATCCAGCTCTACACCTTGTTATCTCAAATTCTCCAGCATCTGCAGTTCCTACTATCTCAGGTTAATTGGCTGGCTGGGGTTGAGCTCTAATTGCCACTCGTGGGAACCAAAAGGTGGCCTCTGGAAGACACCCATTCCCTTGACTCCAAAATACCACGCTGTCCATTCCATTGTCCCTGATTCCTATCCCACACAATGAGGTTAAAGGACATATCTTCCTGCTGGTATCTGGATGGGTATATGAATAGAAAGGGATAAGAGGGATATTGGCCGAATGCTGGCAAATGGGATTAAATTAGTTTAGGATATCTGGTCGGCATGGAGGAGTTGGACTGAAGGGTCTGTTTTCATACATAAAAAATAATGGGAACTGCAGATGCTGGAGAATCCAAGATAACAAAGTGTGAAGCTGGATGAACACAGCAGGCCAAGCAGCATCTTAGGAGCACAAAAGCTGATGTTTCGGTCCTAAACCCTTCATCAGAGAGGGTCTGTTTTCATGTTATGTTCACAGCTGTATGTCTCCATGCGGGATTCCTTAAGGAGGGGGCCTTGAATGGCAGGTTTTGGGACGCAGAAGCTGTCAACTCAGGACACTCCAGTGGTTCACAGAGAAGCTCATCCATATTGGCCTTTTAATGAGCAATGATGATGGTGACGTGTGTTACCACGCATAGCTTGATCACTTCCACGCTTTAAAGATAGGATAATTCCTGGCAATGAGTTTAATGTTGTGTGCTTGTACATACAGCAATCCACCCCTAATTCCTGGCTGAGACTAATTATATGGACTGACTGCACGTCCTGATTTGAGCTTACCAGTGAGGACCCCCCATTCTGTCAAACAGGTAGCATTACGATATGGAGATTAAAAATCTGCAGAATGTGTCTTATCTATGACAGAGGTAAAGGGAGTATAAAGCCTGATGGTTGTTTTTTAATCATTTCTACAAAATACAGATTGAATTAAAAAAACGTTGCTTTTCCCTATATATACATTCATGCAATGTGGGCGTCACTGGCTGGGTCAGAATTTATTGCACAAACAGTAGTTAGGAGTCGACCACATTGCTCTTGATTTGAAGTCATGTGTAAGCCAGACCAGGTAAGGATGACAGGTTTCCTTCCTGTGAGAATATTAGTGAACCAGATGGGTTTTTCCTAACAATTGACAATAGTTTCACGGTCAGCACTAGACCCTTAATTCCAGATTCTTTATTCATTTCAAATTCCACCCATCTGCCATGATGGGATTTGAACCCCGGCCCCTAGAATTCTGAACGAATAGTCGAGCAGTCATACCACTAGGTCATCCCCAATTTGCACCAAAGTTGCCTAATTCTACACTTCACTGTGAAGTTTGGGGCAGGATTGATGCATTTAAAACCCATAATAAGCCTTGAACAAAATGTAAGAATTGCTTCTCAATGGTCAAAAATCTGCAAATGCAAAATTATAAAACATTTTGAATGTAAGATGTCAGTTAAGTCAGCTTTGACGACGTTTTCTGGATTGGTATCATTTTGCTTCCCTTTTCACTCATTTACCGTCAATCTCAAATCCACCTTTCAAACTGTTCTCCTTGTGATTGTGACCATTGATAAGATTAAAAGCGCAGTGTAATCAGAACACCATTATTCACAGGTTCTCTGATGTCTAAGTCACTCATCTTCCAGATACATACTATCTATCTGCCACTTTCACTGTCAAAATCCTAGAACTTCTCATTATGGTATACCAGCATCACTGGGAATCTGCTGACAATGGTTCAAGATGTATCCTATGTGAACAGAACAAGCTAAATGTAACCAGGCTTCTTAACATACAATCATCCTCTTGATCTTTAACAAAGTTTGGAAAGGATCATCGACAATGCCAACGAGCAACATTTACTGACCATTAACATGCTACTATTGGTGATCTTGTCACTGTTTTTATCCTAGGCTCGGACTCAGATCTGACTGCGAAAGGAAAACTGATGTAGATGGGTTAATATAAAGACTTAAAGCAATCAGTGCAAGGTGGTGATTCACTGTTATGTCACTGCATTAATAAACTGTAACTCCAAGCTTACATTCAGAGAATTTAGGTTAAAATCACACATGAGTGGATGGTAGAACTAAATAGAATTCTATCTCAATGAGAAATGGGAGCTAGCTTTACTTTGAGCATATAGCTACAATCATGAAAATTTGGATTACTCATGTCTTTTGGGGTATGTGGAATTGGGTATGCTTATGTGGTCTAGCCTACATGTAACTCCAGGCCCACAGCAATGCTGTTGACTTTTAATCACACTCCAGCAATAAATGCTGGCCTAGCTCATGGTCCCACGGCCCAAGAACACATAAATAAAAACTGAAATAAAACAATGAACTGCAGATGCTGGATTGTCTGAAATAAAACAGAATCAAATTTCCAGTAGAAATTAGCGGGTCTGGCATCATCTGTGGCAGGAGTGGGGTGAGAATGGAGCCAATGTCTTGAAGCTGGTGGCTCTTCAGTGTATGAGGAGCCACGGGACTCAAAATATTAACACCAACTGTCACTCCCCCAGAACCTGACCCCTTACTAACCCAGCATGTCCCCTGCACTGCCTACTCACTCCCTTGCATTCTACACCTTGCCAATTATATACCAACACTTTCTTCTCACTTGAACCCTTCCTTTCTCTCACCACAGAAGAAAACACACAGTCTGTTATAGGTACAAAAAAGTGCCAGGACAGGTGGTGGGGCACCAGATAGCCATTTCCTCATCCCATGTAGGTTAATGATGTGGAGGTGCCAGTGTTAGACTGGGGTCAACAAAGTCAGAAGTCACACGACACCAGGTCACAATCCAACAGGTTTATTTGAAATCACAAGCTTTAGGAGCACAGTCCCTTTGTCAAGCGGTGTCTGAGAGAAGCACACACAGAACATAGAATTTATAGGCAGAGAGATCAAAGATCATATAAGTAGTGTGAGTAGAGTATCGACAGGCTGAATAATAGGCCTTTGCAGGTGATCAAGCGCGTTAAACGGTGTGAGTAATGTGTCAACAGCTGAACAAGTGAAAGGATGGCCTCGAATCCAAACAAGTGAGGCAGAAAGATAATTACAAAAGATTAAAAATAAGGTGGTGCTAGAGATGAAGTAAAGGACTGGAATAACATAATAGGTACAAGAGTTGCCGCCGAGGGTCAAACCAAAGCAATAAGTAATCCAGAATTGTACAAACTAATTAAGGTAGAGAGACCACAGACCATAGAAATCCTACAGTGTGGAAGTAGGCCATTCAGTCCACCAAGTAAACACCACCCTTCCAAAGAGCATCCCACCCAGACCCATGCCCCACGCTATGCTTTCATTTCCCATGGCCAATTGCTGCAGGGAAATTTAACATGGTTGATCTACCTAGCCTGCACATTTTTTGGACCAAGGGAGGAAACTGTAGAAAATCCACACAAAAGACCATAAGATAAAGGACTGGAAGTAAGGCCATTCGGCCCATCAAGTCCACTTCGCCATTTAATCATGGCTGATGGGCATTTCAAGTCCACTTACCCACACTCTCCCCGTAGCCCTTAATTCCTTGCAAGATCACACAGACAGACAGTCACCCAAGGTTGGAACTGAAGTCTGGTCCCTAGTGCCATGAGGAATCAGTGCCAACCATTGAGCCACCACAACACTCCAGGACAGCTTCTGTGGAGATGCAGGAACCTCTTTCCTCTGGCAACAGAGTAAGAGGCCTTGTCCGTTGTTGTGCTTCCCACTGCCACCCATGTTGGCATGTCGTTAATTGCTACCCTTTGATCACAACGCTACGTTTTTGTGTCTAGCAGGCACAAGCAGCATACCCACTTTGGACAATGTGAAAATGCTCAACCCACAAGAGGCCCCTCCTCCACCACTGAGGGTGACAGCACAGTGCCTCAGATGAAGCAATAGAAAGTCACCCTCCTGCACAATCCACCATTTGGATGTTGGCTCCTCATTGGATATATTGGTGGGATTATAGTCAGAAACTCTAGCTTGTGAGCACTCCACTATCAAATCCCTGCAGCTGGTTGAGGGAACATGTCTAGGGCCACTGGCATCTAGAGAACTGCCAGACATTAGACATCTGCTCATCCATAGGCAGGGGATCCCTCTGGCATTGACATTTACTGACTTTGTACAAATGTACCCTCTGGTGGCAGCATGGCATGGGCTGGTGTTACCTGGAATGTGACTGTAACAATGGAGAAAGAAAAGTGGCACTCTCTTCAACCCAAAATAAAATTTAAAAAGATAACTTAATGTGAATGGCACCAAGCATGGCAGCAGTGCACACTTTTCATTGTTTTTTATATTGAATACATGTGTTAACAAATGATTCAATTAATACAAGTCGACACAGGAACATTGGCAAGTTTCCTGGGGCACTGAGCAACTTAACATGAAAACTGCAGAATTGTGGTTAGGCTCCTGCTGCCTCAGTCAAGTGTTCATCTGGCTGCCTCCATGGTCAGGTCAGTGGCCCCCATGGAGATCCAGATCCAGCAGTCTCAGGGTCTACTGGACACATGAATAGGCCTGCTTTCCATCACAGTGCTCCAGCTGCAAGGCAATAGGGGTTAAGGGATCTTGAGCTTAGACTAGATGACCCTTCTTTAGGAGTTAGGGTGGTACCAGTAGCTCTCAACAGGGAGGGGAAACCAAACAAATGCACCCTCACCCCCAAGCTTCCTCAACGGCACTCCAGAGGTGTTGGGCCTTCAGTCACTATCAGCCACGCAGCATGTTAAGCAAGGAGACAGTAAGGACGTACTCAGTATGTTTGCTCACTTTAGACATCACTGGAGGTCACGTGATGAAACCTCCAAGGACAACAACTACCCAGCAGGCTGCCTCTACTCCAGCTGGATATCCCAGGACTATACTCAGGTAGAGGTGAAGTTTCTTTTGTCTTACCAGACCATAGGGCTGCTTTCTCATTAAAGTGAGATGACTAGTAGTGGGTTTAACCTAAAGGTCACTGCCCCTCAGGCAAGGGGAAAGGTTGAGAAGAAGAGTCCTTCATGGTAACCGCAGCCATTTAGCAACAATACAAAACCCATCACATTTCCATGAGTTTTCATTTTCAAAGATGAGTCATGTTGGAGTTGAAACATTAACTCTGCTTATCTTTATTCAGAAATGCTGCTAGGCCTGCTGAGATTTACTGGCACTTGACTGTTTTATAATTTAGAAATCAGAAACTCTGGGATGAGTGTTTCAATTTTGGACCTATTGAAAGTTCCCCACCATATACTGAACTCACACCTAGAGTGATGGAACACTCATTGCTGATCTGGATGAGCATATACCTACAACAACCCTGCAACAAAATTCATCCCTTCCACACTTGGCAGTGCAATACACATGATCGACAGCATGGAGTTTTGCAGCTTATCAAGGTTGCTGCAGAATACCGCTCTGTCTGTCTTTTTGCCCTGATATCAGGGAGAAAAGCAAAAGCATCAATGCTGTGGGAGCATTTATAAATCATTTCAACCCAACTCAGATATACGTCACTGCTCCTTCTTTGTCATTTGATCAATATCCTACAAATTTGTACCAAACGTAAGTGTAGAAATACCATTAACTCAAAGACTGCAATAGACCCAGTGAATTTACATTCCATTTAGGTATTAAAGAATATGATGATATATTCTACAGAAATATAACATTTTGCCACCAACTAGACCTGTTAAAATGTATGCGTAGTAGAGTACAGCTAGGAATGCACAAAAATGGTTTCAAACTCAAATTCTAAATCAAGAATTGACCAATCTATGTTGTGGCACAACTTCACACTGACAGTAATTTCCAAACTCTAATGCATGAACAAATAAGTTACCCTACTGTCAATTATATTAATCTTTCTTCAAGCTTGCTGAATAATTTTCCATTTCTCATCTCTGGAATTCTTTATTATGATAATGTACAGAACAAAAGATAAGAATCCATGCCTTGCCTGAGGTACTAACAAATATTTTGAAAATATCTCTCATTGTACAGAAAATTGAAGCAGTCCATCAACTTTATTGTAAACTGATGGAATAAAGAAAATGAAAACTCAACTATATTAATCTTTCACACTGCATAACCCATTCTGCGTGAGACCTCGAGAACACAAACAGCAGTTCCATCAGTCAAAAGCTGCATACAGCATTTTTATTTCATAAACAGTCACAAATCATTAAGACAGGTTTTACCACTTATGGTGTGCTTTTAAAAGGAATGCTAAAACTGTTGGTTAAAAAAAAGCTTTATCAACCGGCATGAGAAGGCATTTTATCATGGATATGCCGTTTTCTGTCTTCCGTCAAACTGAAGAGCTAAGGCTTTGTATGAGAATTAACAAAAGGATATCAGTGTCCTCCATCGTTAAGGAGTAAATCAGACAGGGTGAGTATGATACTCATATACCTGCAATCACATGAGGAAGTGCAGAAGATAGATCCACGTTGACCTGTTACTGTAGAAGCTGATTTACAATGATGCCTCAGAGACTTCAAAAGCATGGAAAGACATGACACTCTGATGCATTTTCTATCAACTATGTTAGGGCTGCCCATTGTCATGTAAGAGTTCATAAACAAGAAGTATTTCCAAACAAACTCCATGGCACTGAAATTTATTGTATTTTATAAATATGGTGTCTCATTTCCTTTTCTTTTAATGACTAGCAATTGTAGAAACTCATACAAATATAAGTCCATTTCTTTTAAATTTTTAACCTCTCCTTACTCTATCTCTGAGCTTCCCCTTATTTCATTTCCTGCGTGACGACATAAAAATGAGAAATTTGTCTCTGAAGGTTGTAGAAAACAAACAAACAATCTTGATTTAGCTTATGTAATGCAGCAGTGCTATTACACCACTGGAGCAGATGGGACTTGAACCCATGTCTTCTGCCTCAGAAGTAGGAGCACTATCACGATTTCACAGGAACCCCACAAGCAAGCTCAAAATATTTTCCAATTAACCTGCTCAGAACTGTTTGTTACACACCTTCAGTTGGGATGGGCTTGAATCCGGGTCTCCCATGTCAAAGATAGGGACATTACCACTGCTCCACAAGGTCCCCCACAAACAAAATCAAGATGTTTTCTATTCAACTGGTTCAGTGGTGTTTTGCATACCACTGTAGCATGTGGAACTTGAACCCAGGCTGCCTGTTCCAGAGGTAAGGACACTACAACAGTATCACAAGAGTTCTGCCACAAGCAAGATCAACTTTTTTTTAACATTGTGTTTTATTTAACTTATTTTTTCTAATCAATCTGATCAGAGACGCACCTCTGGAGCAGTTGTGACTTGAACCTAGGTGTCCCATTCCAGGGGTAGAGGCACTCCCACTGCACCACAAGGGGCCCCAAAACCTGCTCCAATGAATCACCTGATATTCAGTCTGTATGACGGGCACTCAGTGTGACCTACTGCCCCAGATTCATTTCAATCCCTGAACTAAATATTCCACAACAAGTATATCCTGGCACTGACTCAGCTAAGCCAAACACGCCAATCAAAGAATCCTCATTAAGTATCCATACCATGCCTTGTCTTGTTTGTACAGATCCCAGAATTCCGGTGGAGGCTTCTGAGGTGAAATTACTCTTCAACTTCCAAAGTTTTCAGTAAAGAACCACATAGAAAGACTGTGGGCAAGTACAAAAAAATTATTTGCTGTTGAAATTTGGCACATGCCTTTTGAGTTAATTATTTGACACAGTGTGTGAGTGAAAGAGTGGACTGTAAATCTGATTGTGACTGTGTGCTCACAGTGTTTACAGACAAATCAATATTGTTGGTCTGAGGGACCTTCATGGTTCTCCACATCTGTGATGTTCCACTTCAATGACATTGATTGATTGGTGGGGTATGGGGGTATTGATGTAAGCAGGGTGCTTTGGACATTCCCCATGAGAGTGGTCCTTCTACACTGTTGCTCTGAGGACATAGCCAGGCCTGGTTTCTGGGACTTAGGATCCACGGCACATTTAAGTTTAACAGTAGGATGTTCTGTCCTCTTCATATTTTCCAACATTTAGATGCTGAGGATTCTTCACCCCCAAACTACTGAGTATTTTATTGCTTCTTCTACAGATAGTGTCCTTGTACCCCTTCACCTGAAGGAAAATGGCCTCCCGCTGTCTGAAGTTGATGGAAGACGCCTGTCGCCACTGGTTTGGAAAGTGGATTGGTGCATCTATGGTCCCTTTTCCTTGCCCTTCTTCACCAGCTTCCCTCACCAGTTATCTGTCTGCTGCCTCCACTCACAACAGGGTCTGCTGAGGAGGATGATGTTTAGTTAGCCATGTCAGGGTTTTTCCTTCCTTCCAGTCATTCCCTGTGAAGTCATTCATTCTGTTCTTCTCAGTTCAGGGCCTAGTGGCTGCAGGATAGCCTGTTTTGTTAGCAATAATCAAACTGCTATTCCACTGAGGAATCCGCTAGCTTCCACTGTTTTGTGTTGCTAAGGCAGGCTTTTGTGTAGAATTGAAAAAGATGGTTTATCTCACTTCACAGCCTGCAGCACTTGGTCTGACTGTAGCCCTTTGCCCTGTGCTCTTGCTGCTACAGATGATGGGACTGCACTTGACTGCAATACAGCAAGATTTGTCCCAGATGCAACAAATTCTGGGGTGCCCAGTAGTGACAAGGTAGTTCTGGCTTCTGTCCGGATGTGGGCAGTTAGATAATTAACCTTTCATTTCACACTCTAAAAGACTCATTGACCTGCCGTTTGTTGTCTAAGTCACAGAGGGCTGTTTGACCTCAGTGCTATCCCCAACAACATTGATGTACTTAGTGTGCAAGTTAAGCGCATCCACAACAAGATGAGGGTTGTAAAGATGCACAAACTAGACCATCGCAAATTGCAGCGTAAACAACAGCATTGCTGTAAGGCTTCTCACTCAGGAATGCAGGCATAATGGTGATGTTACTGGGCGAGCAATCCAAACTCATGTCTAATGCTGTGTTTAATTTCCACCATTGCAGATTGTGAAAACTTTTCCCAATAAAAGTCTGGAGCCAAAAGTTAGCTCAATGGTGAACATATAATCATTGTCAATTGTTGTTCAAACTCATCTGGTTCGTAAATGTCCTTTGGGGAAGGAAATCTGCCATACTTACCTTGCTTAGCCTATTTGGGACCCCAGACCTGAAGCAAGCTTGTGGGCTCTATCTGCCCTCTTAAATAGCCCTAGTAAACCACTCAGATCAAGGGGCATCTCGGGTTGTCAGTGATTGCCAGTCAGTGAAACCCACATCTCAGTAATAAATAACAATAGAATCCTTATCTTGAGCATGTTTATTTTCTTGGACACTTTGAGAAAATCCATGCATGCTTTGATGTTCTCGAAAAGATCATGACAAAGTATCAAATGCAGGCAGAAGGCATCAACAGCATTGAACTCACCATGTTCCAAAAAGATTCTCTTCAAGAGAAATATATAGTTGATAGATATACCCCCTTCACCATCTTTCACCACTAGGCCAATGGGGTAACACACCCACTGCATTAGGGCTCAGATGCAGGGTGCGAGCATCACTTCTTGGAAGTTTTCCAACTAAAACTTCAATATTAGAGAAAACAAGCATCTGTAGTCAACATTCCAACATCAAAAGGTGAAATGTCAAATCCTCTGAAAAAATAAACCAAATGCAAAAGCCCACACACTTACACTTACCCAAAATGCTTGATTACAGTTGCCCTCTTGACGAAAGAGTAGAATACATTCTTGATAACCAAGTCCTGTTCCACACTACAATATTTTAAATCTACCCATTTATACTTACTCCTTAAGCCCATAAGTCACTCTACATTGTGTGCTCCCTTTTCACACTTTATATATTGATTGGATATGCACCAGATGCAACAATTTCACAATGATGAATTACACGTATAACAAACATTTTATCTGTTCCTTGGCCAAAATATATCCAGGCAACATTATAACGCATGATTCAGTATGCAATATTCCTCTCCAATAACTTATTTATTCATGTTTATATCTAACTGAGGATTGAACTAAATCTGACCTTTATGTTCCTTCTGTTGTGAATTTGAAGCGCAATTACATGAGCATGAATAAGGAACAGATCTTTCAACTCTGATGACATCAGATTCACACTTTCCAAGAGCAAGCCAAAGGCCATGGGGCGAGATTTAATTGTTCCCAGTGAGGAGGGTACTGAGTCAGGTCTGTCAAGTAATGAGTGGACACCCTGACACCTTCCAGTCTCCCAGTGATTAAGTCTCAGGGAGGAACAGAATGAGAATGATCTTCTCTTCCAGATGCCAATTGAGGCCTTTACATGAAGACAGAAGGATCATGAAAGGGCCTCACCCTGCTACCACTCAACTAGCAACAAGAGGGGGCATGTTAGCATAACGGTATTACCACAGGACTATTTATCTAGACACCCAGGTCATGTTTGGGAAGCTGTGTTTAAATTGTGCCACAGCAGATGTTGGATTTAATTCAATAAAAGACAAAAAAAATCTGAAACCGAGAGTCTAATGATGACCATAAAGCTGTTGCTGATTGTCAGGGAAATCCCATCTGGTTCACTAATGCTGCTTTAGCAAAAGAAGCTACCATGCTTACCTAGACTGGCTTACATGTGATTCCAGAACCTTTACTGCCCTCTGGGAAATAAATGCTGGTCTGGGCAGTGACACCCATATCACATGGATGAATCAAAAGTAAAATAGTCAACCCAGAAGATGCCTATGGTCTGGTGGCAAGAAGGGTGAGGATGTAGTTCCACCTTTCTTGGCATTCTGAGCCCTTAGTGGAGGAACCCACTGGTGAAAAAAGAAAGCCCCTCAGAGTCATCTCTTGTCCATGCAATGGATTTCCTTCCACCCCTTGTTGTAGAAGGCAATGGTTCTGCAAGAGTTAATGTTGAGGTTGTATTAAGTCCTGATAATGTCACACAGCTTTGAGGTGGGGAGACAGTTGGACTTGCACAAGGTACTGATGGAGACAGACGTGATGTACCTGGTTCCTGATAAGTATCATTATTACTACCCAGTTAATGTTAATTGTATTTATAGTTATCATGCAATAAACTATAGCTTGTTAGACCAGACCAAAATCTGATGCAGTGAGTCAGCAGTGCCAACCACTGAGCCATCATGCCATTCAGAAATCATTTATAAATAAAATGGCTCAAAACATAATGAATCTGTTAACTGATAAGTATTTATAAAATAAAAAAATGGAAAAGTGATCAGAATTTACTCCAAAGTCAAGTGGCAATGAAATGGATCTAAAATTCAATTGTTTTTATAATGAAATGAGTCTGCACCATTTTTCTTTTCTACGATAGATATTGGTACTCGGTTCCAGACTAATTACTTAAGGTTATTGTCGCACAAAATGAGTTAAGTTGGAGTTGGAACATAAACTCTGCTTATCTCTATCCTGAAATCCTGCTAGGATGGGGTCGGAATTGGTGGAAATCTGTGGTGAATCAGGAGGTCTTATCCAGGAATTAGACTATGGTAACTATTAAGCAGTGAGTTGTCACCCTCTGAAGCCTCCAACTTTAACAAGTCTCTTTCAGTAGGCTCAGGACACAAGGGAATTGACCAAGAGAAAATTCAATATCCTGGGCCATTCCTGTGTCACCTGTGCCTGAGATTCCACATGGTCCTAATGTGATTGCCTACACTGCTTTGACAATTCTGTGGTTATTGGATTTATGGTGACATCAAGTAACATTCCCATAAGCTACAGCCAACTTTAGTTAATCTTTTGTTTAGTTTGTAATTTATTGCAAAATATGCATTGTCCTTGTGCTAAAAATGACGTCAAAGTGCAAAATGTTCTGGCTTTTTGATTAAATAATCTGTACCAAGCAACTTCACCAAAAAGGGCCAGCACAACCTGTACTGTAAGACATCAAAAGCTTTTGCAACTTGAATTCCCTAAACTTGTCAATTTGAAGTATTTTCTTGTGATTTTTATGATCAATGAGTTAGTGTTCTTATGTCTGGAATTATAGTTTAATAACAATAATAAAAAATCATTTGAACATAATGTTAGCAATGGAAGCACTAAGTATACAGGTTATGATGCAAAATGTGATTCAGTGTTACACAGATAGTTACTTGGACAAAATGTATTTATATTGAAGTCAATAATTGTGTAAAAGATTTGAAAACAAGTAGTCACAACCCTAAATCTTGAGCTTGAACATGTCTTATACAAACCCATCAAAATGCTTTTATTTTCAATGGAATATTGATCAATTCATGCAAGAACACTTCGTAAATGTCGCATTATGTTGAGATTTGTCTCATAGTGTTTATTCCAGAGTGAGCTTAAGAGACAAGCTCATGGCATTATCAAACTGCATCATGGCAGGTGACCTAAGACCATAAAGGTCCAAGACTCCATCTTAACTTGGGATCACTTGAAACATTGGAAACATGTTGCTATTTATGATCTAATAATTTAATGCTAATACAGACATTTAAGTGCCAGTGAATGTTATGTTTGCATGTTATAACTAGGAGCATTGTGGTTCCTCAATGACAAGATATCCACTCACTGCTGCCTATATATTGCAAGGGAAAATATGTGCATTACCACATCAGATAAATATCCTAGAGGTGAAATCACATAGCATTTGATTGGTCCTAATGAGCTATCCACAGTAATGTAATGCCGTTTTGTATAGAGCTCACATTCTGTAAATCTGTCACTTATTTCAGGCTACATAGTATGCATTACAATGAAGAGTTTTCAGCATTCAGGTCCCAAAAGCACAAGTGCAGCCTTATAGCACAACCCAGACAAAGCCATCAACACGGGCATTGCTGTACCAAGATACCAGGAGCGTGCTTCTCAGTATATTTTCATTGGCACAAAGAGGATCTTCCAGGGCCCACATCTGAGGAAAACTGTGACGCTTTTGTGTGTACAATTCATGGCTTAATATTTCTTCAGTTTCTCCTTCACCAAATTCATTTTCATTTTTTTTCCCTTCCTTTTATGAGATGTGGGCCTTACCAGCAGGGCCAGCATTTGTTGCCAATCCTTTGTTGCCTTGAAAGTGATTGGCCGTCTGGCCCATTTCAGAGAGGACAGTTCAGAATCAACCACATTGCTGTGGGTCTGGAGCCACATGTAAAAATCACTTAAAATCATCGAATCGTAATGTCAGTATCAGAGCCATTAGTTATGAGGCTACAATTCTAACAATTTTCAGTATTACAGCAAAGTCTACTGGGCTAGAGGAATTTATGAAATTATTCCAGGATGTCGGCCAGACCAGCTAATGTTCTTCCTGAATATGTATCAACGAACGAGGTGGGTTTTTAATTATAATGGTTATAGACACCAGGCTGGCTTTTTTAGTTGCAAACTGTTAGTGAATTTCGCTATCTGCCACTGTGAGATTTGAGGAAGAAAACTTTCTACTTGGAGGGTTCAATGACCAGCAGCATCGTATTAAGGTAAAAGGCAGGAGAATTGGAGGGGATGTGAGGAAATACATTTTTCTCTGAGGCAGGTGGGGATCTGGAATTCACTGCCTGAAAGGTTGGTTGGTGGCAGAAACCGTCATAACATTTAAGCTGCATTTAGCTGTGCACCTGTGATGCCAAGGCGTATAAGACTAGGGGCCAAGTGCTGCAAAATGGGATTTGAGTAGTTAGGTGGTTGCTTTTGACTGGTGCAGACTTGAGAAGCCAAAAGGTGCCTATGACATTATGACTATGATCTGATGTTCCTCGACCATTAGCCTGGGGCTCTGGATTAACTAGTTCAGTGATACCACCAACACATTTCCTAAAGGAGCCCACACCTGCCGTGCTTTTCAATCAGAAGCATTTAAAAGAACCGTAGTAGGACAGCAAGGAAAAGATAAACATATTTAATTCAATGAATGTGGAGTCGGGTGGAACAGGAATAATCCACTTGCCTTCACATTAAGGTTATTTGTTCTATTACTACTGCCCACTGATCAAATACTCACTCCTTTGACTATTGTCCAGGTACCTGCCCCTATGTGAATACTGCCCTATTAATGATCTTCTACTGTCCTTCCAATTTTTAGCTTGTTCCCATTTCTCTTCAGATTGTTTTATCAACCGATCGGTATGAGGCTTCGTGAAGCTAAGGGTATAAGTCGTCTATTTATATTGCATTTATATGGCAGCTTTAACAAAATTTTAAAAGCCCCACTGTACTGTACAAGTGTGTAATCAGTGCAAAAGCTCATACTGAGCTGAAAGGCAAGTGGCAAGATGTTTGATCCAGAATGTGATTTTCAAACACCATTAAAAGGGTGAAAGAATGGTAGCGAGACTAAGGGTTGGAATTTCAGAACTTAGTCTGTATGTTTAGAAGTATGTACTTGAAAGGATTCCTAATTTCCCTATGGGGTTTAATGAGCAACAATTGATTTTCTTTAACAAAGCTGTTTCATTATTGCCCAATGTTAGTCCTTTGATAGAGTTATGTATTGCGTATCAATTTACGGTGTTGCTTTGTTCTGGGTCAGGACAAATGTTATGGTTCTTTTCCACTCAAAGTGCCTCTATTCCAATCTTACTATTTTGACTGAGTAACTTGACATCACCAGCTTGAATGCCAGATTACCTTTCATTCTATCCCTAAGGGCTTCCATCAGAACACATACAGTTTTCATTCTGATAGATCACCTAACAATTCCCTGTATACAATGAAAATAGTGCACTTTAGATTACTAACATGCGCCGTGAGAATAATATTTGATTTCAAATACTTTTTTTGTCAATTTATTGAATCAACTGTTCAGATTTTAGTTTGAACTCCTTAATGTTTGAACTATTTAATGCCACATCTCTTTTGCTATACACTTGGAGAAAAAT
The DNA here is from genome assembly GCF_030684315.1 of Stegostoma tigrinum. Classification (NCBI taxonomy): domain Eukaryota; kingdom Metazoa; phylum Chordata; class Chondrichthyes; order Orectolobiformes; family Stegostomatidae; genus Stegostoma; species Stegostoma tigrinum. Next base: position 55,606,357 of record NC_081370.1, on the reverse strand, counting down.
TGTTTCAAGGGAAAGTTTTATCATTTACTATTGATCTCACTTCCTAAAGCATCCAAAAGACCCAGAAATACAGAGTTTTACTTTTCCTTTCTCACCTAATTTATCCATATAGAGTTTATGACCTTGCATATTCCACTCAACTTCAGCATCAACACACATAATTCTCTGATTCTTTATTCATCAGTTTCCAAGGCCATAATAGCCATTGTCCATACCCTTAGTATTCAACTATGGGTTGCTTAATTGTGCAAATCTATTACTTTCTGATTTGATCATTCGTTTATTTTTCAGGACGTTTTGTTTATTTCACCACTGCCCGACCTTCATTCAGTATTGTAGTTTAAATTAGTAGTTTAAATCATTGCATTGTGCTATTTGGCCTTTTCACAAGCACAGTCATAGCATTCTGACTTCAGGTGGGATTAAGAGCCTCCTTCAGTCCTGAAACTGACTCAGTTTCTATTCCATGGGAGTTTTGTTTCTACCCCATCTCTCCAGTGATGTAATGTGTATTGAATATATGCTTCTGACTAGGCGCTTCAGAGCAAATCATTGATAGATTACACACCTTAAGTACTGCATGTCAATCAAAAATGTTACTCCTTACATTCGTCGATATGACCTAGATCCCACTCTTGTATCAATTCCTGTGTAAACCGCGATACTTGCTCTGTATTAGCTTGGCAGAAGGTTTTCTGTTGGTTCTATTGTGGTATCCAGGGAGGCAACACATTCCTTTGAATGGAACTCAGAAAAACAACAAAACCAGCAACTAAACTCCCTTCCTACATACCCTCAACATGACTCACTTTATCATCTTCCCACACAGTTAACTTTTTTCTTTGTAGCTACTTTGAAAATTCGTCAAATGAACAACACAATCTTGCTCACTTTTAACATTATTGTTGTAACACTCTTTTAGTCTACCTCGGATATTTTCATGGCAAAAATAAATACTTATCAACCCCATGAATGGTCAATATGTCTGATGTTTAGTAACAACCCATTCTGCTTAAAATTATTTTTTATGATTGTATCACAGACAATGGGGAGAGGAGAATTGAACTATATTTATGTCTCTTTAAGATTGACAATTTTGTTTCACTTACTACTTTTCTCACTTTAAGTAGACCGTGATATGTCGGCCCCTCCTCAAACCTTCTGGTTGTGGAATCCAGGTTTGAAAAAGATAGGCAAGAAATGCTTAAAAAAATCCACCTCTGGAAGCTGGAAATCCAGTTCTGAAGAATGGTCACCAGACTTGCGACATAACTCTGCTTTCCCTTCACAGATACTGCTGGGCTTGCTGAGTTTTTTCTCGAAATTTCTATTTTTCTTGCCTTTCATTTTATGGGATACTACCACGGGCATCCAGTTGTCAGCTGCTAAAGGGTTTTCATTAGCAGGCATTGACCTTTGTCTGTTCAACTGTTGATTTCTATCTCTCTGGCCTTCATCTCCAACTATTATTTACTCCTCCCCCACTACCTCACCCAGTCTTCAACATATATATCAACCTCTTCCTAGCTACAATCTGTTATGGACCAGGCCAAACCCCCTTAAAATATATAAAGAAGCTAGTCTAGACCTTAACTTTTTCTCATTTTAAAGGTGCCAGACGTTGCATTCCGAAAACATTCCATTGGTCAAACTACCAGTGTTAAAGTAAAACACACTTTGTTTCTATACTACAGTCAAAACAGAGCAACAGACGAGAAGAAATTGGAGTAATGTAACTGTCTTAGAAAACTTAACAGAATAATAGATTATTTAGCTACTAAACAGCAACTGTTTCAATTTCGTAATATTCCATACACACCCTTGGCAAAGAGAAAATGAGTAAAATAGACTGCCTCACACGCAATTCTCCAGGCAAGGAGGAAAAACAAACATCAAAAGAAAACACACAGAGACAGAAGCAAGGAAACATGGACTGCAGCTTCCAAACCTAGCCTCAAGAACCCAGCAAAAACCGCTACTAAAAGCTAAATACATCTCTTAAGGCCATGGTACTATCACAAATCAGTTTTGAAGAAGTTTCACTGGCCCTGAAATAATAGCTCTGCTTTCTCTCCACTGATGCTCCCAGACCAGCTGAGTTTTCCTGTAATTCCTGTTCATGTTTCACAAGAAATGCTTGTTGGAGGTAAAACAAAAAAAAAGTATTCAAACACAGTGTGAAGCTGGATGAACACAGCAGGCCAAGCAGCATCTCAGGAGCGCTAAAGCTGATGCTTCGGGCCTAGACCCTTCCTCTGATGAAGGGTCTAGGCACGAAACGTCAGCTTTTGTGCTCGTAAGATGCTGCTTGGCCTGTTGTGTTCATCCAGCTCCACACTTTATTATCTTGGATTCTCCAGCATCTGCAGTTCCCATTATCTCCGATTCAAACAGTGGATAATTTTCACAACACACACACGTGCATACAAGCATGCAAGGACATAAGCTGGATCTGCAGGAGATAACTCTATTCAGTCAGTATGGCTTCATGAAAACGTAGTCATGTCCAAAAAATGCTCTAGAATTTTTTGACAAAGCAAACAGGAGCAGAGATAAAGGGGAAGCAATGGATGTGATACATCTAGAATTTCAGAAGGAATTTGATAAGGTACCACACATTAGACTCATTAATAAGATATAAGCCCTTAATGTTAGTATTAGAGTTATATATTAGCATGGATAGAAGACAGATTAACAGACAGAAGATAGAGAGTTGCAAAAAGGGTGGGGGGGGGAGGTTCTTGTCAGGATGATAGCCTATAACTAGTGGAGTGCGACAGGGATCAGCGCTGGCTACACAATTATTTACATTATATATTAAGGACTAAGATGAGAAAAGTGAATATGCTCGAGACAATAATAGGTGGGAAGTAAATGGTGAGGATGACACAGAGTCAGCAGTGCTTTAAAGAAGCTGTAGTGAGTGGACAAAAAAATGACAGATGGAATATAATGTGGGGTGATATGAGTTTATGCACTTTGGCAGGAAGAATAGAGGAGTTGAATATTAGTTAAATGAAGAAAGAATGCAGACAGCTACAGAACAGAGGGATTTTTGAAGTCCTTGTCCATGAACCACAAGAGAGTTTGCATTCAAGTTCAACAGGTAACAGGGAAGGTAAATGGAGTGCTGGCCATAGTTTCTAAGGGAATGGAATGTAAAAGTTGGGAGATTTATCTTTAAAAAAAGTAAAGCACTAGTCAGACCACATCTGGAATACAATGCATGATTGTGGGTTTGTTAACCAAGGAAAGGTATGCTGGCATCAGAGGCAGTCCAGAAAAAGCTCACTAGGCGGCTACCAGGTATAGAAGAGCTGTCTTATTAGGTGAGGGTGACAAGGTTGGGCTTGAATTCATTGGAATTTAGAAGAATGAGAGGCAACCTTATTGAAACAGAAGATTATCGGGCAAGTTGAGGATAGATGCAGCAAGACTGTGATGTCTTGTGGCATAGTCCAGGACCAGAGGATATAATCTCAGAAAGAAATGAGTCACACACTTTAGACAAATGAAGAGGAGTTTTTTTTTTCTCAGAATGTGATGAGTCAGTGGAATTCTTTATTGCAGACAGCTGTTGAGGTTGGGTCATCAAGAATATTCAAGGCTGAGTTAGACAGATTTTTAATCAGTAAGGGAATCAAGTGTTGTGGGGAGAAGGTAGGAAAGTGGTGTTGATGATGATCAGATCAGCCATGAATGATGGAACAGGCTCAATGGACTGAATGGCCCATTTTTGCTCTCTACATCTTATGGCCTTCACTCATCTTCTGAGAGCAGAGATAGCCTGATCTTTGGGAAACATCTCTACTCAGAAGCTGGGGTGTACATCCAGGATCAAGTTCATGACACCACATATTTCTCAGGTCAATGGGAGGGAATGAAGGAGGAACAAAAGTCAATAGCGATGAATGATTCCATAGTCGGAGAATCAGACAGGCATTTCTGCAGCATTAAATGTGACTATAGGATGAAACGTTGCTTCATTGGCGCCTCGGATGTCACAGTGCAGCTGCAGGGTATCCTGCTAGGGAAAGGGATTCATCCTGAAGTCATGGCCCACATTGTTACCAAGGGCACAAGTGGGAAGAGTGATGAGTTCTGGAAGTAGCTTTCAGGAGGTCAGGATGGAATTTTTTAAAAAAGCAACAGATAATAGAAAAAACAAAATCCGTGAATGAGACTTAATGACATGAGAACCAAAGCCAAACATTGAGTTTGCTTTGAATATAGAATGATGTTAATAAAAAAGAAAAAGTTAAGGGTAATCTAGCTGAGTGCATGGAACATTCACAAGAAGGTTGATGGTCTAATGACAGAAAGAGAGTTACATGGGTATAATCTGATTGACTTTACAGAAGCATGCTACATGGTCACCTGGACTCGGAACTGAATACCCATGGATACTTGATGTTTAGGAAGGATAGGCAAAAGGAAAAGGAAGGTGGACTTGCACTGATAATAAAGGGTGGGGTCTGTACATCAGTAAAAGTGGATCTCTGATCAAAAGAACAAATATTGGGATGTGTTCAGGTTAAATTAAGAAGCAGAAAGGGACTGGAGGCATTAGTTAGAGTAATTTTTTGGCCACCCGATAGCATTTTTAGAAGAAGGCAGAGTAATAATTAGGTGACTGAGAAGCTTGTAGCATGGTTAACTCATTGTCATGGTTGACTTCAATCTGCATGTAGATTGGGCATACTAACAAAGCACTAAAGCTGTAGAGGAGAAGTTTCTTGGATGTGTTGTGTGTGGTTTTCTCGAGCAGTGTGTTAAGGATGCAACTGAGGAAGGGTCACTGGACCCGAAACGTTAACTCTGATTTTTCCTTCACAGACACTGCCAGATCTGCTGTGCTTTTCCAACAACTTCTGTTTGTGTTCCTGACTTACATCATCCACAGTTCTTTTGATTTTTAGAAGGCAGGATAGTTTTGATCCAGTATATGCATTGAGAAAGGGCTAATTAATATTCTTGTTGTAAGAGAATATTTTGGGATAAGTGACCATAATTTAATAGAATTCTACATATGTTTGAACGTGGGGTAATGCAATCCGAAAAAAAAGTATTAAATTTAAATAAGAGAAACAATGAAGCCATTAGGCATAGCTTGGTGAATTGGGAAAATGCATTATAAGAAATGGTCGTATGTTATATGGTTTGCAGCAACTATACATTCCTTGAAGGTAACAAACCCAAAAAGATCAGTCACTTGTGTTTGACAAAGCATTTTCAGGATTGTATACATTAAGTGAAAAGGTTTATAAATTTGTCAGAAATAACAGTAACCCTAGGGATCGGGTGTTTAAAGAATACAGCAAACAACCAAGAAGCTATTAAGATAAGGGAGAACAGAACATGAATGTATTCCAGCTAAAAAAAACAAAAATGGACTGTAAAACCTTTTATATGTAAAAGGAGAAGAAATCTTTGGCAAAGATAAAGCTGGGCATCAGAGCCATAGAGATTTTACAGCACAACAAAAGGTCAAGTAGCCCAGATTACAAGGTGTAGAGCTGGATGAACACATTAGGCCAAGCAGCATCAGAGGAGCAGGAAGCCTGACATTTCGGGCCTAGACCCTTCTTCTGAAGTAAATCCATAACTAAATCACACCAGTCTATGCAACATCCTGTTGAATCTCCTTTGCAGTCTGCCCAGAACAATTATAATTTTTCTTATTATGTAACAATCAGAACTGTTACAATACTCCAGCTATAACATAACTATTTAAAGCAACTCCATCAAACTATTTGCTCTTGTATTCAATTCTTGATAAAGGCAAGTAACCCTCATGCCTCTTAACTGTTAGATCTACCCATCCTGCTTCCATTAAGGATCTATGGACGTGTACACCAAAGTCCCTCTGATCCTCTGTAATTCCTAGCTTCCTATCATTCAACATGAAATCCCTTGCTTTGCTAGTTCTCCCAAAATGCAACAACACATACACTTCAGGCTTAAATTCTATCACAACAATTCAGAAGCATTTATAATTGGTAAGAAAGAAATGGCCGAGATATTAGATGATTACTTTGCATCTGGACAAGTCGGAAAAGTAAGGAAGCTATAATTTGATTTGAGGATAATTTGGACAGGCTTAGTGAATGGGAAAAAGCTTGGCTGATGAAATAAAATATGAAAAATTGAGTGGTTATCTGTTTTGGTAGAAGGAACAGAAACACAGTATTATGTGAATGATAAAAAGTTGAAAAGTATCAATGTTCAAAGGGACATGAGTATTCTTGTCAATAAGTCACTGAAGGTTAATATGCAGGTACAGCAAGTTATTAGGAAGGCTAATGGAATGTTAGTCTTTGTACGGTCATAGAGATGTGCAGCATGAAAATAGATTGATTGGTACAACTTGTTCATGCCGATTAGGTATCCTAAATTAACCTAGTGCCATTTGACAGCATTTGGTCCATATCCTGAAAAATCCTTCCTATTCATTTACCCATCCAGATGCCTCTTAAATTTTTTTGTTATGCCCACCTCTACCACTTCTTCTGGAAGGTCACATGCACCAACCTCGGAGTGAAAAAGTTACCCATTCAGTCCCTTTTATACCTTTCCACTCTCAGCTTAAACCTATGCCCTCTAGCTTTGGACTCTCCTACCCTGGGATAGAAACCTTGGCTAGTCACCCCATCCATAACTCCTCAATTTTTTAAACCTCACCAAGGTCAACCTTCAGTTTCTGATGCTCCAAGGAAAATAGCCCCAGCCTAGTCAGCTCCTCCCTATAGCTCAAACCCTCCAGCCCCAGCAACATACTTGTGAAACATAGCTTTTTCCACTAGAGGATTTGAACCCAGGAGTGGTGAAGTCTTGTTTCAATTGTGTAGGAGGTTGATTAGGTTACACCTGGAGTACTGTATGTGGTTTTGGCCTGCTTATTTCAGGAAGATTTAATTGCCACAAAAACCATGCAATGAAGCTCAGTAGACTCGTGCCCTGAGTGATGGGACTGTCCTACAGAGAGAGGTTGGGTAAAAGTGGGCTTCTTTCTCTAGAGTTTCAAAAAAAAAAGAGTGGTGACCTCATTGAAACTTACAAAATACTTTAAAGAGATAACACGGGGCAGATAGAGGGAAAATGTTTCTTCTGGTTAGGGAATCTAGGACCAGGGAGCACAATTTCAAACTAAGGGAAATGCCATTTGGGTCCAAGAGGGGGACAAATTTGTTTTAACTCAGGCTTGTGATCCTTTGGAATTCTCTATCTTCAGATGCTTATGAAAGAACAGTTACTCAGTATGCTTAATGTAGAGATATATTTATTTCTGATTAGAAACAGCATAAAGACTTCAGGGGGTTGTGCAGGCAAAATGCTTTGGATTAGCAAAAATCGTATTGAAGAACGGAGGAGGCATGAAAGACTGAATGGCCTACTTCTGCTACTATATTCTATGATGGGCTGAATGACCTACTCCTGTTCCAGTATAACTAAAGAAAGAGAAAGGGAGGATTGGATTTTACATAATAAATAGATGGGCGTTACTTCACATGAATCAGTGTCCAGCAAATCAACGTTCAAGGAAGATTCTTGCAGTTAGCTAATGCTGTAGAAATCTCTGTTGGATTTGGTAATAGAGACATAACAGAGAAGTTAGAGTACTACTTTGTGACTGGATTCACTCAAGGGAGAATTATAAAATATGGCCTCGAATTAAAGACTCAAGTGACTAAGGAGAATAAGGAAATTCATGTTAACAAGACCATTAGAGAATAATTCATGTTATATTATAGAAATTAATTGGGGTGAATGTTAATAAAGTCCTTGGACCTAATATTGCTGAAGTAAATCACTCTCACAGATAAGATTAGATTCCCTACAGTGTGGAAACAGGCCCTTTGGCCCAACAAGTCCACACCGCCCCTTGAAGCATCCCACCCAGACCCATCCCCACTATAACTCACACACCCCTGAACACTACGGACAATTTAGCATGACCAATCCACCTACCCTGCACATCTTTCGACTGTGGGAGGAAACCGGAGCACCCGGAGGAAACCCACACAGACACGGGGAGAATGTGCAAACTCCACACAGACAGTCGCCCGAGGCTAGAATCGAACCCGGGTCCCTGGCACTGTGAGGCTGCAGTGCTAACCACTGAGCCACTGTGCCGCTCTCATGATGAGCAATGCATTGGTGATCATCTACCAAAAATTCTGCAGGCTCCGGAATTACTCCTGAAGATTGGAAGCCAGCAAGAAACCAGGAACCACAGACTTGTTAGCCATATATGGAGCTCAGATGCAGGTAGGTTCAGTTGAATAATAAGCACGTGATCCTTGTAGATCAGACATTCGTTCACTTTTCAGGAGAATATTGGCATTTTCCTGGAAATCAAATTTTGAGAGGCTGAGACTTGGATGCAGGCTTTGCTTAACCTGGAGCTGTTCTCTGTTCTAGTGTTAAACAAAATCATACTGGGAGAAGAGTGAGATATTTAACAACCACAAGCTTCAGTTATGTGATAGGGTTCTTGAAGGAGATGTTCAATTAATTAGGGTTGTTTTGATAGATTGGGTCTAAAAGTATTGTGTGTTTTCCAAAATACATTTGGACCATTACCACCACTTTAGGCAAAATGCTGCTCAATTTTTTTCTTTCAGACCAAACTGAGCTGGGGAAATGCAATGTCTGTGACTCCACTGAGAGGGGTTCCCTATAATTTTCAAGCAATCGGATATGTTGGGGATTCCACAGAGAAGATGAGGAGGCAATGATGTCGTGGTAATATAGCTGGACTGTTAATCTGGAGACCCAGATAACAATATGGAAACATGGGTTTGAATCCTGCTATAGCAGATGGTGGAACTTGATTTCAATAATATATCGGGAATTAAGAATCTAATGATGACCATGAAACCATTGTCAATTGTCAGGAAAAACCCATCTGGTTCACGAAGGCCCTTTAGGAAAGGAAACGGCCATCCTTAGCTGGTCTGGCCTATATGTGACTCCAGACCCACAGCAATGTGGTAGACCCTGAGCTGCCCTTGGGCAATTAGAGATAGGCAATAAATGCTGCCTAGTCAGTGATGTCCTCAACCTGTGAATGAAAAAAAGTTAGCTTTTGTCCCTGCTAATAGCTGGAAATTTCTAGAGGCTACCAATTTATTAATTCTGTGACTGCCATTTTAAATTCAGCAAGAATCATTTTCTTAAAATGAATATAGTTTTGTTTTAAAGAAGGGCTCAATCTTTATGTGGCAATGGTCTAACTTGGGAGCTTCCCAATAGACCACAAGATCATGAGAAATTGGAATAGGGGTAAATTGTTCAGACATTTTAGGACATATTTTGATTTTAATCTTCCTATAATTCCTGACTGATGATTGTGTTTATTTTAAATACATTGTTAAAGAAGGCTAAAAAATCTTTTAAAACAGAGCATAAGTTACGGAAATGTACAAATTCAAAGACAGCAATGAGAAACATTCAATGCAATTTCTACTAACCTGACTCCATTTTCCTTTTCTCCCTGAAAACATGGGAAAGATGATTATCCACACCTTCTCTTTGTAAAGAGCAGCGTTTGTTGTGTTGTCATTCATTGGAAAACTTCTTTGCCTGAAATTGGCTTCCTGCATTTTTAATTTGCAACTCCAGACACTTGGACCTAAATCTCTCCCAAGCTTTTTATTAAGACATTTCCTCATTGTAAATTGTCTTGTACTGCCAGCTGGAAGTGATGGGCAGTGATAATGGTTTCTTCCTGGTCAATTACTTCCTAAAAGTTCTGCCAATGAATCCAAATGTCTCTCATGCCCTCAGGAAGTGCATACTTAAAATTAATCGCCTGGAATTATATTAAATTGTTCCACTTGTGAAAGTAGCCAATATAATCAAACATCCCTCCACTCCCAGTTATACTGTCTTCCACTCTCTTCTGTTGGGCAAAAGATATAAAAAATTATGTACAAATGTGAACAGATTCGAGAGCAATTCCTTCTCCGCCGTTATTAGGACTTCTGAACGTACCTCTCAAATTTTAAATTCATTGTTGATCTCACTCTGTGTTCACCTTCTCTGCGGCCCATAACATTGCGTTTCTCGTTCTGTGCTATTACCCTAATGTACTTTAGACAATAGACAATAGGTGCTGGAGTAGGCCATTTGGCCCTTCGAGCCAGTACCACCATTCATTATGATCATGGCTGATCATCCACAATCAGTATCCTGTTCCTGCCTTATCCCAATAACCCTTGATTCCACTATATTTAAGCGCTCTATCGATCTCTTTCTTTAAAATACCCAGAGACTTGGCCTCCACTGCCTTCTGGGGCAGAGCATTCCAACAATCCACCACTCTCTGGGTGAAGAAGTTTTTCCTCAACTCTGATGTAAATGGCCTACCCCTTATTTTTAAACTGTGTCCTCTGGTTCTGGACTCACCCATCAGCGGAAACATGCTTCCTGCCTCCAGAGCGTCCAATCCCTTAATAATCTTATACGTCTCAATCAGATCCCCTCTCATCCTTCTAAACTCAGGTGTATACAAGCCCAGTCGCTCCAATCTTTCAACATATGATAGTCCCACCATTCCGGGAATTGACCTCGTGAACCTACACTGCACTTTGTCAATAGCAAGAATATCCCTCTTCAAATTTGGAGACCAAAACTGTATACAATACTCCAGGTGTGGTCTCACCAGGGCCCTGTACAGCTGCAGAAGGACCTCTTTGCTCCTATACTCAATTCCTCTTGTTATGAAGGCCAGCATGCTATTAGCTTTCTTCACTGACTGCTGTACCTGCATGCTTGTTTTCATTGACTGATGCACAAGAACAGTTAGATCTCGTTGTACTTCCCCTTTACCTAACTTGACTCCATTGAGATAGTAATCTGCCTTCCTATTCTTGCCACCAAAGCGGATAACCTCACATTTATCCACATTAAGCTGCATCTGCCATGCATCCGTCCACTCACCTAGCCTGTCCAAGTCACCCTGTATTCTCATAGCCACCCAGCTTTGTGTCATCAACAAATTTGCTAACATTACTTTTAATGCCTTCATCTATATCATTAATGTATATTGTAAACAGCTGCGGTCCCAGCACCGAACCTTGTGGTACCCCACTGGTCACTGCCTGCCATTCTGAAAGGGACCCGTTTATCACTAATCTTTGCTTCCTATCAGCCAGCCAATTTTCAATCCAGGTCAGTATTTTGTCCCCAATACCATGTGCCCTAAATTTGATCACTAATCTCCTATGCAGGACTTTATCAAAGGCTTTCTGAAAGTCCAGGTACACTACATCCACTGGCTCTCCCATGCCCATCTTCATAGTTACATCATCAAAAAATTCCAGAGGATTAGTCAAGCACGATTTCCCCTTCGTCAATCCATGCTGACTCTGGACTATCCTGTTACTGCTATCCAAATGAGTCGTAATTTCATCTTTTATAATTGACTCCAGCATCTTTCCCACCACTGACGTCAGGCTAACCGGTCTATAATTTCCTGTTTTCTCTCTCCCCTCTTTCTTGAAAAGTCTAGGTCCTTCAGCCACTATTACATCTGGGGGATTGTTTGTGTCTTCCCTAGCGAAGACAGGCCCAAAGTACGTATTCAATTCTTCTGCCATTTCCTTGTTCCCCATAATAAATTCACCCGTTTCTGTCTTCAAGGGCCCAATTTTAGTCATAACTAATTCAATACCTCAAAAAGCTTTTACTATCCTCCTTTATATTGCTGGCCAGTTTGCCTTCATGCCTCATTTTTTCTCTGTGTATTGCCTTTTTTAGTTATCTTCTGTTGCTCTTTAAAGGCTTCCTGCTCATCTTTGCTATGTTATACATATTCTCTTTTATCTTTACACAGTCTTTAACTTCCCTCGTCAGCCACGGCCAACCCTGCCTCCCCTTAGGATCTTTCTTCCTCTTTGGAATGAACTGATCCTGCACCTTCTGCATTATATCCAGAAATGCCTGCCATTGTTGTTCCACTGCCATCCCTGCTAGGGTGGTATGATCTTCCTATACCGCACACAAAACAAAACTTTTCACAGTACCGAGATAAATGTGCTCTTAATGAATCAAATCAATCAAACAAATCAAATTTGCCAAGATAAACCCAAATATCATTGAACTTCAACCACAAATTATATCCAATGCAAATAAGTCAGCTAGACACTGAAGTAGTCTGTGTCTATATGTCTACAAAACCTCACCATAGTCGCAGAAGACCATAAGGCTGCCCTCTCATTAAAGAGAGATAGCCAGTGGTAAGATTAATCCAGGAATCACCATACCTCTGGCATGGGGTTAAGTTAAGAAGATAGGATCTTCATAGTAACCTTACCTTGTATATATGTCCATATGTAGCAACACTTGGACAGCACCAGGCATTGACAAGTAGCTATCACACCATTCAAGTGGTGTGCAATGACCATCTCTGACACCATCACTTAATCCAATAGTATCAACATTCTGGGTGTTGCCATTATTCAGAAACTGAATTGGATTGGCCACAGATAGTGTGGCTTCGAGAGCAGGTCAAAATCTAATAATTCTGCAGTGTGTAACTCACCAACTGCCAGCCCAAACATGGCCCAACAAGTACCAGTGCAGATCAGAGGTATGTTGTAATATTTGTGTATTGTCTGCATGAGCACATTTCCTACAACACTCCAGAAGCTCAACACCATCCATAACAAAGAAGCCGAGTTCAATGCCACCCCAGCCACCACCTTCAACTTTCCTTCCCTCATCCCTGGTTTGCAATTGTAGGAGTGCCTATCATCTCTAAGGTACACTTCCATTGCTCACCTGGCTTCTTTCAACAGTACTTTCCAAACCTGAAATCTCCACTGCTTAGAAGTGCAATGGCAGTGGAACACAACTAACTGTAAGCCCCCCTCCAAGTCACTCAGCATCCTGGCTCTATTCTTCATTCCTTCACTGTCACTGGGTCAAGATCCTGGAACTCCCTGCCTGAGAGCACTGTGTGTATCCCTACACCCTAAGGACAGAATTAGCTAACAGTTTACTGCAACCTTTTTCTTGGGCAGTTAAGATGGACAAGAAGTGCTGGCCTAGCCTCCTGCACTCTCCACGAACAAACAAAAGGAAAATAATGTTTCCACAAACCCTTACCTTAATTTACATTGCACTAGACACTGGCCTCACAAACATAACCTGCGACAACCTTTAATTCAACCAATCATTGCAAGATTCCATTCAGAGGGCACATTAGCGTTCCTTCAACAAGATTTCTACTCTTCAGTTATTCAGAATGTATGGAGATTAAAGGCTTTAATTCGCTTTTGACTTTTGCTTAACTTTTTCAAAAATACCTTCTGATCATCATCAAAATGAACGAATGGTTCTGCATTCGCAAAGCAATTTTAAGTTATTTAAAGCTGACTCACAGCTGATCAAATGGCACTCCAACTGAAGATGTTCATGTTTTACAATAGACTCATTTTCAGCTGTATTAATCAAATGACAACTCAATTCTGTTCTTAAGTGGACTTTTTTTCAGGTAAAACATGCTTTATTTTAAAGTGATGCACTAAAATGTGAGCTGAAAACATTAACTTGTGGAATATTTCAATGTACTGTCTTGCAGCTGTGCAGAAACCTGAGAAAAACATGTTAAAACTAATGTAATTCTACATGCAATTTGTGTCCAGGTTTACTTTTCTTTGCTTTCTCAAAATGAATGTGTTTTCTCATTGTTGATGGACTTAGAATCAGTCAGTTGATTCTCATTCTATTAGTTGTGTTATTCCACTGACTGGTACTTCTGGTATTTCAAAATTATACAATTCTCTTTCTTTTGCAGCTTCACCCTTTCAACTTTTCTTTTCAGCAATCTCAATAAATATGGCATTTCTGATCTGCCTTGTGCCGGATTATAAACATGCCCTTAAATTTTCCAGGGGATCGGAAAACATAAGAAGCATGTGAATACTGAGATCAAACAGTTATTGTGTTTTGCTTCAATCATGTCAGTTGAAAGGATTCTTAAGTAAACACTCCACTGCAAGAAGTGATTCAGAATCAAAGTAAACTTGGAGCTGAATTAATAACTAGAAGTGAGACTTCTCCCTATATTGTTACATAAAATTGTCAGAAACTTTAGTAAACCTAAAGATTGCAATTCTGTTTTAGAATACAGCAAAAGGGAACAAAGAAACCGATAAGGAAAAAAAAAACAGAATATGAATGCAATCTAGCAAAAAAGACTTTCGAATGAACTGTAAAAGCTTCTACAAATGCGTATTAAGGAAATGTTTGGACACTGCACATTGTTTACCAAAATTAAAGCACATTGTCTTGGGAGTAATGTCTTTTAAAGAAATAATTTGGATTTGAATGTAGGAGGAATCGTTCATAAGTTTGCAGATGACTCCAAAATTAGTCATATAGTGGACAGTGAAGAAGATCATCTCAGAGCATAACAGGACCTTAATCAGATGAGCCAATGGGACAAGTATTGGCAGATGGAGTTTAATTTAAATAGATGTGAGGTGCTGGATTTTGGTAAGGCAAATCAGGGCAGGACTTATACACTTAATGCTAAAGTCTTGGGGTGTGTTGCTGAACAAAGAGTCCTTGGCATGCAGATGCATGGTTCCTTGAAAGTGGAGTCACAGGTAGGTGGCGTAGTGAAGAATGTATTTGGTACACTTGCCCTTATTTGTCAGCGCAGTGAGCATAGGAGTTGGGATGTAATGTTGCGGCTGTACAGGACATTGGTTAGGCCACTTTTGGAATACAGCATTCAGCTCTGGTCTCCGTGCTATAGGAAAGATATTGTTATACTTGAGAGGGTGCATAAAAAAAATTACAAGGATGTTGCCAGGGTTGGCGGGATTGAGCTACAGGATGAGGCTAAATAGACTGAAGCTATTTTCCCGGGAGTGTCGGAGGCTGAGGGATGACCTTATAAATGTTTGAGGAATCATGAGGGGCACATCTAGGGTGAATAGCCAAGGTCTTTTTTTCCCAGGGTAGGGGAGTCCACGACTAGAGGGCAGGGTTTAAGGTAAGAGGGGAAAGATACAAAAGGGACCTCGGAGGCAGCTTTTTCGTGTAGAGGTTGGTGTGCGCATGGAATGAGTTATCAGAGGAAGTCATGGAGGCTGGTACAATTACAACATTAAAAGAGCATCTGGATGGGTGTATGAATAGGAAGGGTATAGAGGGATATGGTCCAAATGTTGGCAAATAGGACTACATTAATTTAGGATACTTGGTCGGCATGGACAAGTTGGGCTGAAGGGTCTCTTGCTGTGCTGTACAACTCTATGACTATGACTTTACAACTCTACTGGTATGGGTTAATGATTGGCTCATTGACAGAAAACAGAGTGAATGAATATGTGGGTCATTCTTGTGTTGGCAAACTGTGACTAGTGGAGTATCGCAAGGATCAATACCCAAGTTGTAATTGTTCACAATATATATCAATGATTTGGATGTAGGGACCAAATGTAATATTTTCAAATTTGTAAATGATACAAGGTTAAGGAGGAATGTGTGTTGTGAAGAAGATGTAAAATATTTTCAGGGGGATTTGGACAACCTTAGAGATTATGGACGAGCATGGCAGTTAGAACATAATGTGGCAAAATGTGAAGTTATCTACTTTGGTAGGATTGGGTGTAGATTCTATCATAAATGTTAAGAAGGTTGCAAAGTATAGATGCGCAAAGGGATTTGTGTGTCCTTGACATAAGTCACCAAAGGTTAACATGCAGGTGAAGCGTGTTATAAGGAAGGCTAATGGAAAGTTATCTTTTGTCACAGGAGGATTTGAGCACAGCAGGACAACTGTAAATATCATTTCAAGTGCTGATTCAAGCACTTTTTCAAAGTTTTAGAGGATTCCCCCAGGCAGTACATTCCCGGCTCCTACCACTCTCTGGGTGAAAAAACTGTTTCCTCCAAATCCCCTCTAAATTTCCTGCCTTTCACCTTAAGAACATACCCCTTCTTGATGATCTTCAGTAAGTAGGCTAAGATAGAGTGTCTCATCCTAACGTTATACATCCTCTTGATAAGCTACCATCATCATTGCTTTTCCATGCTCAGAGATTTACACCATTGTTTCGCTGGATTAGTCATTTTGCAGCAATGAAGATTACTGTCTGTTCACAGTTCGACTCATGAAGGGAAAAGATGGATCTTTACACTCACAATGCCCTACAGTAAACAGGCTGGAAAATAATGTGAGAAATATGGATGACCGGAATGAATCTTTCATCTATCAAGTAAATAGTGATGTTGAATGATTTGAAAGCCAGTATGTATCATTAATTGAGTTCTAACACTGAGATTCAAGCAACTGTCTACTCATTTTGTTCTTATTTATTCAATAATAGGGTGAAAGTGTTACTAGCTAGACAGCATTTATTGCCCATTCCTAATTACCCAGAGGGCAGTTCAGAGTCATCCACATTGTCGTGAGTCTGGAGTCACTTGTAGGCCAGACGAGGTAAGGTTGGCAGTTTCCTTCCCTAAAGGGCATCAGTGAACCAGATGGATTTTTCTGACAATGTGTTCATGTTAATCATTAGATTCTTAATTCCAGATATTTTATTGAATTCAAATTCCACCATGTGCCATGGCAGGATTCAAACCCATGTACACAGAATGTTAGAGATAATGGGAACTGCAGATGCTGGAGAATCCAAGAGAATAAAGTGTGAAGCTGGATGAACACAGCAGGCCAAGCAGCATCTCAGGAGCACAAAAGCTGATGTTTTGGGCCTAGACCCTTCATCAGAGAGGGGGATGGGGTGAGGGTTCTGGAATAAATAGGGAGAGAGGGGGAGGCGGACCGAAGATGGAGAGAAAAGAAGATAGGTGGAGAGGAGAGTATTGGTGGGGAGATAGGGAGGGGATAGGTCAGTCCAGGGAAGATGGACAGGGCGAAGAGGTGGGATGAGGTTAGTAGGTAGGAAATGGAGGTGCGGCTTGGGGTGGGAGGAAGGGATGGGTGAGAGGAAGAACAGGTAAGGGAGGTGGAGACTGGCTAGGCTAGTTTTGGGATGCAGTGGGGGGAGGGGACAAACTGGGCTGGTTTTGGGATGTGGTGGGGGAAGGGGAGATTTTGAAGCTGGTGAAGTCCACATTGATACCATTGGGCTGCAGGGTTCCCAAGCGGAATATGAGTTGCTGTTCCTGCAACCTTTGGGTGGCATCATTGTGGCACTGCAGGAGGGTCATGATGGACGTGTCATCTAAAGAATGGGAGGGGGAGTTGAAATGGTTCGCTGCTGGAAGTTGCAGTTGTTTATTACAAACCAAGCGGAGGTGTTCTGCAAAGCGGTCCCCAAGCCTCCGCTTGGTTTCCCCAATGTAGAGGAAGCCACACCGGGTACAGTGGATGCAGTATACCACATTGGCAAATGTGCAGGTAAACCTCTGCTTGATATGGAAAGTCATCTTGGGGCCTGGGATAGGGGTGAGGGAGGAGGTGTGGGGGCAAGTGTAGCACTTCCTGCTCCTCCATTTCCTACCTACTAACCTCATCCCACCTCTTTGACCTGTCCGTCTTCCCTGGACTGACCTATCCCCTCCCTACCTCCCCACCTAGACTCTCCTCTCCACCTATCTTCTTTTCTCTCCATCTTCGGTCCGCCTCCCCCTCTCTCCCTATTTATTCCAGAATCCTCACCCCATCCCCCTCTCTGATGAAGGGTCCAGGCCCAAAACGTCAGCTTTTGTGCTCCTGAGATGCTGCTTGGCCTGCTGTGTTCATCCAGCCTCACACTTTATTATCTTACACAGAATGTTATCTAGGTCTCTAGATTAACAGTTCAGCAATAATCCCACGCGGCCATTGCCGCCCAATTGTTTAAGTTGATTGGTAAATTGAATTTTGACATTTATTGTGACAGTATAAAAATGGGGAAAAGTTGCTGCAACTGTACAAGGCATTAGTGCGTCTGGAATATTACATGCAATTCTAGTTCCATTACTTGAGGGAGGCTGTAGTTGCAGGAGGTGGTTTAGAGGACACTCGCAAGGCTGATTCCAGAGATGAAGGGTTTGTCTTACGAAGAAAGACTGAGCAGTTTAGGCATATACTTTCTGGAGTTTAGAAGGATTAGAGAATATCTAATTGAGGCACAGAAGATGCTAGAGGGGATTGGTAAAGTAAATGTAGAATGGAGTCTAGAATGAGAGGTCATAATTTTAGGATAAGGGGTTTAAATCAAAGAAGAGGAAAAATTAGTTCTCTCCAAGGGTCATGAATCAGAGGAATTCTCTACGCCAGAGTGTAATGTATGCCGGGACATTGAGTACATTTAAGGAAGAGAAAGACAGATTTTTGATTAGTAATGGGTTGAAGGGTTATGGAGAGCAAGCAAAAAAAGTAGAGTTGAGGCCGAGATGAAGTCAGTCATGATCGCACTCTTAAAACTTAGGTCTGTGTCTTAGTCTGCAGAAAGGGCAGTCGTCAGTAATGAACAGCATTCTTTGTGCCTCTGTGCAAATGGTTTGTACAGTGATAAAAGTTTCTCAATGGGCATGCCCATGTTTGTTTTAGGCTAGTTCAACAAGGACCATTCTCCATAAGAGTCCAAAGGCTGTTAGTTGACAAGAAACTGTTCAGTATGAACTAAAGTTGTGCTGAGTATTAAAAGAGGAGTTAATTTAAACTTTACTGTTTTATTTGCCACTTCCTCCTTATCTATGTTTCTAACCCACCAAGTCGTCATTTAGCTGGTTAAGCATCTAACTGTATTGTAATGCTTAAGATAAAGTCCATCAATTTCTCCAGAGTCCTCACACTGACAACATAAGGTCAAACATCAATCTTAAATCATTCCAAGATTGTTAATGTCTACTATCACCCAGCAGACTGCAAACTAGATTTGCCAGTTGTTGAATAATTAAACAATGACAAACCCAAGGGCAATTAGGGATGAGCAATAAATGCTAGATCAGCCAGCGACACCCACATTCCAAAAGCAGGAAAGTAAAAGTGACTACATGCATTATGGATCTATCTGATGTGATTACTTAAAGATAAAAGGAAGGGGAGCACAGTCTATTTCATTTGAGTTGAAGTTGTTAAATTTTAATCACTTGGTAATTCAATTTTTTAAACAAAAGAAGATCATTTTTCTCAAAACCAAGAATAGAACATAGAACATAGAACATAGAACAGTACAGCACAGAACAGGCCCTTCAGCCCACAATGTTGTGCCGACCATTGATCCTCATAGAACATAGAACATAGAACATAGAACATTACAGCACAGTACAGGCCCTTCGGCCCTCGATGTTGTGCCGACCCGTCATACCAATCTCAAGCCCATCTAACCTACACTATTCCATGTACGTCCATATGCTTGTCCAATGACGACTTAAATGTACCTAAAGTTGGCAAATCTACTACCGTTGCAGGCAAAGCGTTCCATTCCCTTACTACACTCTGAGTAAAGAAACTACCTCTGGCATCTGTCCTATATCTTTCACCCCTCAATTTAAAGCTATGCCCCCTCGTGCTCGCTGTCACCATCGTAGGAAAAAGGCTCTCCCTATCCACCTTATCTAACCTTCTGATTATTTTATATGTTTCAATTAAGTCACTTCTCGACCTTCTTCTCTCTAATGAAAACAGCCTCAAGTCCCTCAGCCTTTCCTCGTAAGACCTTCCCTCCATACCAGGCAACATCCTAGTAAATCTCCTCTGCACCCTTTCCAAAGCTTCCACATCCTTCTTATAATGCAGTGACCAGAACTGTACGCAATACTCCAAGTGCGGCCACACCAAAGTTTTGTACAGCTTCATCATAACCTCTTGGTTCTGGGACTCGATCCCTCTATTAATAAAAACTAAAATGTATGCACCCTCAAATTTCTGTGACCATATGCATGTCCAGCAGTCTCTTAAATGACCCCAATGACCTTGCTTCCACAACTGCTGCTGGCAACGCATTCCATGCTCTCACAACTCTCTGCGTAAAGAACCTGCCTCTGACATCCCCTCTATACTTTCCACCAACCAGCTTAAAACTATGACCCCTCGTGCTAGCCATTTCTGCCCTGGGAAATAGTCTCTGGCTATCAACACTATCCATGCCTCTCATTATCTTGTATACCTCAATTAGGTCACCTCTCCTCCTCCTTTTCTCCAATGAAAAGAGACCGAGCTCAGTCAACCTCTCTTCATAAGATAAGCCCTCCAGTCCAGGCAGCATCCTGGTAAACCTCCTCTGCACCCTCTCCAAAGCATCCACATCTTTCCTATAATAGGGCGCCCAGAACTGGACGCAGTATTCCAAGTGCGGTCTAACCAAAGTTTTATAGAGCTGCAACAAGATCTCACGACTCTAAAACTCAATCCCCCTGTTAATGAAAGCCAAAACACCATATGCTTTCTTAACAACCCTGTCCACTTGGGTGGCCATTTTAAGGGATCTATGTATCTGCACACCAAGATCCCTCTGTTCCTCCACGCTGCCAAGAATCCTATCCTTAATCCTGTACTCAGCTTTCAAATTCGACCTTCCAAAATGCATCACCTCGCATTTATCCAGGTTGAACTCCATCTGCCACCTCTCAGCCCATCTCTGCATCCTGTCAATGTCCCGCTGCAGCCTACAACAGCCCTCTACACTGTCAACGACACCTCCGACCTTTGTGTCGTCTGCAAACTTGCTGACCCATCCTTCAATTCCCTCGTCCAAGTCATCAATAAAAATTACAAACAGTAGAGGCCCAAGGACAGAGCCCTGTGGAACCCCACTCACCACTGACTTCCAGGCAGAATATTTTCCTTCTACTACCACTCGCTGTCTTCTGTTGGCCAGCCAATTCTGTATCCAAGCAGCTAAGTTCCCCTGTATCCCATTCCTCCTGACCTTCTGAATGAGCCTTCCATGGGGAACCTTATCAAATGCCTTACTGAAGTCCATATACACCACATCCACAGCTCGACCCTCATCAACCTTTCTAGTCACATCCTCAAAAAACTCGATAAGGTTTGTAAGGCATGACCTACCCCTCACAAAGCCGTGTTGACTGTATTTGATCAAGCCATGCTCTTCCAGATGGTCATAAATCTTATCCCTCAGAATCCTTTCTAACACCTTGCAGACGACAGACGTGAGACTTACCGGTCTATAATTGCCGGGGATTTCCCTATTTCCTTTCTTGAAGAGAGGAATTACATTTGCCTCTCTCCAGTCCTCAGGTACGACTCCAGTGGAGAGCGAGGATGCAAAGATCTTCGCAAGTGGCGAAGCAATTGCATTTCTCGCTTCCCAAAGCAGCCGAGGACAAATCTGATCCGGGCCTGGCGACTTGTCAATCTTAATGTTTGACAAAATTTTCAGCACATCAGCTTCCTCTATCTCTATCCATTCCAGCATGCACACCTGCTCTTCAAAGGTTTCATTCACTACAAAGTTGGTTTCTTTCGTAAAGACAGAAGCAAAAAACTCATTTAGGGCTTCCCCTACCTCCTCAGGCTCCACACACAAGTTCCCTATGCTATCCCTGATCGGCCCTACTCTTTCTTTGACCATTCTCTTATTCCTCACGTAAGTGTAAAATGCCTTTGTGTTTTCCCGGATTCCTTCTGCCAAGCCTTTCTCGTGCCCCCTCCTGGCTCTCCTCAGACCATTTTTGAGCTCCTTCCTTGCCTGCATGTAATCCTCTCTAGCTGAAACTTGACCCTAGCTTCCTCCACCTTATGTAAGCTACCTTCTTCCTTTTCACTAGAAGCTCCACCGCTCTCATCATCCAAGGTTCCTTAATCTTACCCCTTCTTGCCTGTCTCAGAGGGACATATTTACTCATCACTCCCAACAACTGTTCCTTAAACCATCTCCACATGTCTATGGTTCCCTTACCATGGAACAACTGCTCCCAGTCCATGCTTCCTAACTCATGTCTAATCGAATCATAGTTTCCTCTTCCCCAATTAAATATCCTCCCATTCTGCCTAATCCTCTCCTTCTCCATAGCTATGTAAAATGTGAGGCAGTTATGGTCACTATCACCAAAATGCTCTCCCACCACAAGATCTGATACCTGCCCCGGCTCGTTTCCGAGCACCAAGTCTAGAATGGCCTCTCCCCTCGTCGGCCTGTCAACGTACTGCATTAGGAAACCCTCCTGAACACACCTTACAAAAACAGCTCCATTCAAATCTTCGGCTCGAAGGAGGTTCCAATCAATATTAGGAAAGTTAAAGTCACCCATTACAACAACCCTACTGTGTGCACACTTTTCCAAAATCTGTCGACCTATGCTTTCTTCAATCTCCCTGCTGCTATTGGGGGGCCTGTAGTAAACCCCTAACGAGGTGACTACCCCCTTGCTGTTCCTAATTTCCACCCATACTGACTCAGTAGGCAGATCTTCCTCGACAAAGGAAGCTTCTGTAGCTGTGATACCCTCTCTGATTAGTAGTGCTACACCCCCTCCTCTTTTTCCCCCCTCCCTATTCTTTTTAAATGTTCTAAACCCTGGAACATCCAGCAACCATTCCTGCCCATGAGAAACCCATGTCTCTGTTATGGCCACAACATCATAGCACCAGGTACTGATCCATGCTCTAAGTTCATCACTTTTATTCCTGATACTCCTTGCATTAAAGCAAACACACTTTAACCGATCCCTTGGTTCCTTCCCAGGAAAATCCTTCCCACTAGCTGGTCTACCTCTTGCTACTGCCTCACCTGCATCAACGCTCACCTCCGGTATACAGCTCAGGTTCCCACCCCCCTGCCATACTAGTTTAAACCCTCTCGAACTACTCGAGCAAACCTTCCACCCAGGACATTGGTCCCCTTCCAGTTCAGATGCAACCCGTCCTTCTTGTACAGGTCCCACCTTCCCCAGAAGGCATCCCAATTATCAACATATCTGAAGCCCTCCCTCCTACACCAGCTGCATAGCCACGTGTTCAGCTGCGCCCGCTCCCTGTTCCTCACCTCGCTATCTCGTGGCACCGGTAGTAAACCAGAGAACACTACTCTGTTCGTCCTGCTCTGCAGCTTCCATCCTAACTCCCTGAAATCACTTTTTATATCCTCAAACCTATTTCTGGCTATATCATTTGTGCCAATATGTAACACGATTTCTGGCTGTTCGCCCTCCCCTTTCAGAACTTTATACACCCGATCGGAGACGTCCCGGACCCTGGCACCAGGGAGGCAACATACCTTCCGGGAATCCCGATCTTGCCCACAAAATCTCCTGTCGATTCCCCTAACTATCGAGTCCCCTACCACGAGTACTTTTCTATTCTGCCCCCTTCCCTTCTTTGCCACAGTGTCAGGCTCAGTGCCAGAGAACTGACTACTATGGCTAGAATGGTAATGACAGTTGAGATTTGCCTTTAACGGAGGTTAATTTATCTAATCAGGAATATATTTTAATGCAGCATTCAAATGTTTGTTAAGTAACTCTAAAATTCCAGACACAGAAATTGCTGGAGAAACTCAGCAGGCCTGGCAGCATCTCTGAAAAGCGAAACAGAGTTGGTGTTTCAAACCCAGTGACCCTTCTTCAAAACTTTTCATTTCTCCACACAAGCTGACAGATCTACTGAGTTTCTCCAGTTTTGTTTTTGCTTGTTTCAGATTTCTGGCATTTGCAGTTCTTTTCGTTCAGAATTCCAGCATCCACTTATTACCTGCAAGTTTATTTCACACATAAATGACTTCCTGTGGTGCCATTCTTAAGATAAACTTTCCAAATAATTTGTGGCTTTCTTCCCTAATTGTACTCCCATAATATGATTGAAAAGTTATATTCTGGATTAATGCAACTTTAAGCAATCCATTTGATTGATACCACATCAACAACATTCACTCCTAACCACCAATGCTCAGTATGTACCATTTACAAGAACCTACTGCAGAAATGCAACATGGCTTTTATACAGCACCTTCCAAACCAACAATTACCTACCATGATGAGGGCGAGGGTGGTAGATACAGGGGAACATCACCAATGTCAGGTTCCCTTCCAAACTTCCCACCATCCTGCACATTCTCCCCGTGTCTGCGGGGGTTTCCTCTGGGTGCTCCGGTTTCCTCCCACAGTCCAAAGATGTGACGGAAATATATCACCGTTCCTTCAGTATTGCTGAGTCAAAATCTTGAAATTCTCTTCTTAACAACAGTGTGATGCACCTGCAGCAAATGGACTGCAGCAGCTCAAGAGGAAAGCTCACCAGCACCAACTTTGTGTGGGCAATAGATGGCTCTGCGAGCAACATCCACATTCCATAAACAAATAAACAAATTGCTGCTGTATCGCACTTAGGGGTGTACCTCAGCTCTCCTAAAGAAATACAGTAAAACACAGTTCTGCTTTTACCTGGTCTAACCTTCACGCTCTAGGCTCCAGACACTGGGGACTCTAAAATCTTATTTCATTGGGAGCTGCTAATTACTCATAGAGCCAGCTTTCTCTGGGATAAAAAGAGAAATTGCTGGAAAAACTCAGAAGGTTTGACCGCATCTGTGGAGAGAAATCAGTTAATGTTTCTAGTTCAGTGACCCTTCTTGAGAATAGAATTTGTTTTTGACTCTAAATTCCAGCATCTTCAGTTCTTTCAGTTTTTCATTTAGCTTTCTCTGCAAACCATGCAGATGTGAACTATGATCTGTCTCCACTTCTTACAACCCTACTACACCCCCAACACTGAAAATAAGAGGTACTAGGGAATGGGGATAGGTCATGTGATACCTGACATCTTTTGTCTTGACGGCATTGCATCATAGAGAGAAGCAGAGCCCTCATGTCTGCATTTATTTTGTTCGAATGTAAACCTGCATTAACACACTCCCTGTGAGGGGAAATTGAAATTGTACCTCAACTAAGTGCGGAAATAGATCAGTCAATGTTGATAAACATTATTTCATGAAATCAGGAAATTTGCATTCCTGGGTGGCATGGTGGCTCCGTGGTTAGCACTGCCGCCTCACAGAGCCAGGGACCCGAGTTCGATTCCACCCTCGGGCGACTGTCTGTGTAGAGTTTGCACATTCTCCCCGTGTCTGCGTGGGTTTCCTCTGGGTGCTCCGGTTTCCTCCCACAGTCCAAAGATGTGCAGGCTGGGTAAATCGGCCGTGCTAAATTGCCCGTAATGGTCAGGGGTGTGTGGATTAAAGGGGGATGGGTCTGAGTGGGATGCTTCAAGGGGCGGTGTGGACTTGTTGGGCCGAAGGGCCTGTTTCCACACTGTAGGGAATCTAATCTAATTGCCAAGTTACATGAAGGTTCACAATAAATTGAGGGTGAACACTCATTATGAGATTTTAAACATTTGCTTTGTTGGTAGCATGAATTCTATATAATCCAGAAGCCATCGCAGATGGCTAAGCTGGATCAATTCTTCTATCACATCCAATATTTGAAGGGATTAAAACTGAATAGTGCATTGTGGAACTTTAATACAAAAGCATTCTTGTTCTTTACACATAATTCCTCATGTTCATTCTATATTCAAATTCAGTGGTAATGTTAATAAGGTTATATAAAAATTAAAAATAAAATTAAATAAAATGATTAAATATTTAATTGGAACACATTAAGGATGGCAGGATGGTTGTTGCGTCACAGCTGCAGCATGTGGGAAGCCCTGTATATCAGTTTGGTTCAGGATAAACACATCTACAGTCGGTGTTTGAAGGTTTAATAACTTCAGCTCATAGCTTATGTGCTGGAGGCTGCACTGCTGACACTGCAACACATCAGTGAGGGGAGAAAGTTATCCAGATTCTTTGTACCAGGAGGTAGTCACAATTCTTAGAATGGGTCTTCTGATTTTGTTAGCATTCAAGACAAGAACAGGAAAATATAATAAGGTGGTAAGGGAGGTACGGAGATCCAAAGGGCAGGGGCACGGGAGCCTTAGCATTTAGAGTTATTCACGAGCTTGGATGTTATTTCGGTTTGTATGAATGAGAGGGTGGGGGGTAGATGAGCCAACTGACCGTAGTAACTTGCTACAGGAAATCATTCCAGTCAGAGGTACCAGAAGGAATGCATTGGTAGTATGGGAGAGTATTGATGTAGACAGATTGTTGCAGTTCCCTGTATGTTTAGCTGCCCAATGCCAAGGTTCTAGACATGTGCTCAGGACTGGAGTAGAACTTGCAATGCGTGTGTGCGCATGTGTGATTGTGTATACTTGGGTGTGTGTGTGTGTGTGTGTGTGTATGCATATGTGTGTTGTATGTGCGCTCACGTGTGTGTGTTGTTTGTATGTGTTGTGTATGTGTGCATGTGTGCGTATGAGTGTGTGTGTATTGTGTATGTGTGCATTTGTGTGTATGACTGTGTGTATTGTGTGTGTGTGTGTCTGAGTGTGTGTGTGTATTGTGTATGTGTGCATTTGTGTGTATGAGTGTGTGTGTGTTGCATGTGTGTGTGTGTTGTGTGTGCGTGTGTGTGTATTGTGTGTCGGTGCATGTGTGTGTGAGGTTGTATGTGTGTATGTGTGTTGTGTGTGTACGATTGTTGTGTGTGTAGTGTGTGTATGTACATGTGTGTACATTGTGTGTGTGTGTGTAGTGTGTGTACATGTGTGTACATTGTGTGTGTGTGTATGTGTGTGTGTACGTGTGTGTGTGTGTTTTTGTGCAGCATGTTGGCAGCAGTCAATCATTGTAATCCATGTAAGTACCGATGACGTGGGCAGTACAAAGGAAAAGGTTCTGCACAGTCAGTAAGAGGAACTAGGGAGCAAATTAAGAAGCAGAACTCAAAAAGGACATGATCTTCGCATTTTTGTTGTTATTACATGAACTACATGCAAATCAGCACAGGGAAAATCACATGAGAAGTATGACTATGAGGTTTAAAGACTAGTGTGGGAAAAGTGCTTTCAGATCATGAGTCACTGGTACCAGGATTGGGGAAAGAGAGGCCTTTTCTGGTGAGACAGTTTTCAACAGTACTGCACTGTGGCTGGTGTTCTTTTGAGCTAGATAGCTAGGGAAGTAAACAAGATTTTCCAGCAGATAGTGGGTCAAGCGCTCAAATTTAAGAAGATGTGACAAAACAAAAACTCAGACAAGAAAACAGTGGAAAGTATGAATATAGGAAATCATAAGCAGACATGATAGGAGATGTCATTCAACAGCAAAGAGTAGAAGCTACAAAATCAGTAAAAGAATAACGCTAAAGACTCTGCATCTGGATGTGTATAACACTTGAGATAAAACAAGTGAACAGAGAATGTGAAAAAGAACTAAGTAGCCATTACAGAGATATGTCTACAGGAAAGCATGGATTGGGTGTTGAAAATTGAAGAATATAGTACAAATAGATAGTGCAGGAAGTCAGGCAAAGGTGGAGGTGTGGGTCTATTACTTAATATTGACACTAAAACAAAAGAGAAGGATGCCTTAAGCTCAGGAAGTCAGGATGCTGTTTAGGTAGAAATTACAAGTGACAATGGAAAGAAGTAACTTGTGGGATTGATGACCAGGCCCCCTAACAATAACCAGGCTGTAGCATCAAGGAACAAGTGTTAGGAACTGTCTGAAAGGCATGGCATTAATTAATGGAGCCTTTAATTTGTACACAGACTAGAAAAGTCAAACAGGTGGCAGCTTTTCCCTCTAACTCAAGCCCTCCAGTCCCAGGAACACACTTGTAAATCTTTTGTGCACCCTCTCAATTTAACAGCATCATTCCTACAGAAGGTCGATCAGCATAGCATTCATTACTCTAAAAGTGATCTCAATAATGTTCTGTACAGCTGTAACATGACATCCCAACTCCTGTACCCGATTTTCTGATCAATGAATTTGATTATAGCAAATGTAATTTATTCAAAGATAATTTATTCAAAAATTTTTATTCAAAAAGGGAGGGAAAGAGACAGAAAGCAGGGAACTACAGGCTGGTTAGCTTAAAATTTGTCATAAAAAATTGTTAGAAGCTGTCATTAAAGAGGTGAGAGCAGGACACATTGATAAGTTCAAGGTAATCAGGCAAAATCAACGCGGTTTTGAGAAGGTGTTACAAAGATGCATTGGTCGCTGTATTTACTGAAGGATGCTAATGCATTGGAAAGAGTTCAGAGAAAGGTTTACTAGACTAATGCTTAGAATGAGTGGATTGTATCATGAGGAAAGGCTAGACAAGCAAGGCCTATATCCTCTGGAGTTTAGAACAGCCAGAGAGCACCTTTTTCTAAAAAAAACAGAATTCCTACAGTGTGGAAACAGGCCACTCAGCCCATCACATCAACAATAACTAATATTTTAGCCACGTAATCCTGCATTTCCCATGGCTAACCCACACCTCCCTGGGTACTACAGGAAAATTTAGTATGGTCATCCACAGCTTCAGAGTGTGGGAGAAAACCAGAGCACCCAGAGAAAATCCATGCAGTCACGGGAGAATGTGTAAACTCCACACAGTCTCCTGAGGCTGGAACTGAACCTGTGTCCCTTGTACTGTGAGGCACCACTGAGCCACCTTAACTGAAGCATATACAGGATGTACTCTGCTCAAAGAAGAGGCTTTCAGATTTGCAATTTCAGGAACTGAAGTTACTGTTAAGTTAAGCTCAACAGATATGAGAGAGAAGGAAATTCTCTCTGATTTGAATGCTATAAAGGAGTGTTGTGGAGATTAATGGATTGGCATTTTACTGTGCACTTTGAAATCTTTTATTTTGTGTTACATGTAGGTAATTTGGTTTATTCTATTTTACCTTCATTTCTTTTGTGTAATAAACTTCTGTTTCATTGTTTAAAACAAGTCTGCAGCATTGTGAACTTATATTTCACTGAAACCCAAATCAAAATATCATATAACAAGCCAAATTTCTATCTGGGGTCTGCTTTTTCCAGTAATAACATTAGCTGGGATCATAACAATGTCATCAATACTGGGATCTTGTTTGACACAACTATTTCGAAGTTTATTAACAATGCTAATTATGGAAACTGATATGATATCTCAGACTTGCTGATAGTCAGGCTAACTTTTCTGTTAGATTACATACAAAGCTGGCTACAATGAACTGTAAAGCATTGGACTGATTGTTTCAATGGCTGATTGCTAGCTTAGTTAACTGACAGTAAGAGGGAGACTTCATCTCACTTGGCTGTCTTAAAGGTGTAACATCTTTCTGAAAGATATGTATTAACATAAACAATAGGAACACCTGGATAAAATAGAGATGCATCAACTTGAATCATATAAGGCAGACTCACAGCTTCCAGACTTCCTTGTAGGGAGATTCCATGAGGGTCAAATAGGAAAGCCTTGAAACCATGGACAATAGCACCAACGGTGAAGCCAGCAGTGACAGATCAAACCAATTTGGGCTGGACTAAGCTCTTCATGCGCTGCTTTCTTTCATCCGCTGCCTGTCTCTTTCCCTTCATCCACTGCGTACCTCCTTCACCTCATCTACTGCTCACCTCATCTCCTTCATCTACTGCCCACCTCCTTCACTTCATCTACTGCCCACCTCCGCTCCTTCATCCGCTGCCCACCTCCTCTCCATAATCTGCTGCGTACCTTTGGTCCTTCAAAACCTCACCTGCATTTGGAGAGTTTACACCATGACTCTATGTAACTATGATCTAACCTTTTTACAATGTAAAGGCAAAGCTGCAAGTAGTTACCTTGAAGGAGGTGAATGTCGTCGGGTGCACACCTGTTATATGTGGTCTGCTGTCTGAAATGTCAGATTTCTCAATTAGGTAGTTGCTGATGGGGATGATTGACATAATTCCAGTAAGTTAGGCTTTTAATGAGATACAAAAGCACTGAGATTAGTTTCACGATATTTGATGACAGGACGGTCAATCTGCTTTTTGAGGGCAGGAAAATCAGTAATTGAAGTTCACCTGATGCTGAGAATATAATTTTTACGTCTTGCCCCAGTTGGGTTTCCCCAACCACCATTAACCACGGCCACTCTGCAACTGGGAAACTCTGGCCTTTGTCTTTGCAATCTTCATTTCTCATTCTTCTTGCAGGGGGAAAGGGGAGAAGTGGATCTTTGTGTTTCTTAGCAGCAATGAGACCTCCTTTGTTTTGAAAGTGATAAAATGCCCATGTTCACATCTGGCAACTCTCTCCAAATGCCAACCCGGTGAAGGGGTCAGCACTGTGTTGGCTGAATGCCGGGCAGCCACATTATCACAATGCAATGCTGACTTGTGAGTCACATATTCCCATACAGACACCACTCAGGAGCCCACACACTACCTTCGCATAATAATGTTGATCTTGGCAGTTAACGTCTTCAATGATGTACAGCAGAGCACTTACAAGACTCAAGAACCACTTACTGTTTGATGAGCTGCCTAATTATTTGTTATTGCTGGCGTGATCACTTCTTCCCGGTGAGAGAGGAACATGTCCTAGGCTCACTCCCCTGGCCCAGACTCACAGGCTAGGCCTAGGTGCCTGAAGAAGGGAAAGGCAATTTTGGCCAGGCTTCACAGTCTCCTGGTTTGGCAGTCTCCTGGTTTGACAGTCTCCTGGCTTGACAGTCTCCTGGCATGGCGATCTTGTCCTAGCATGGAGGTTTTATCTCTGAGTGGAGGTCTTAGTTTTTGGCATCCAGGTATTCCAGTGGCCTGGCATTGCAGTCTCATCCACAAGGGTTGGTCTCAGCTTAGCATGGCAGTCTTCTTGGTTTTCTTTGTATTCCAGAGGCCCAACGTAGGGTTCTCATCCTTGCTGCAAAGTCAGGGTATTCCATTGTTCTTAAATCGACATTCCCTGAGTCAAGGATTGTGATGAACTTTGTGTTAATTTTACATTTTTTAATATTATGTATGAGTTCTGTCATTAAAACATGAACCGTGGTGGAGCCTTATCAAACCTTTTGCTATGTTTTTCATGTAAAAGTACACGTGAAAGTTAATTTCTATTCTATAAATACAGACAAGAAACAAGAGTAGGCCACTCTTGTTTCTTTGAGCCTACTAGCTAGTTTTGAGAAGATTTGTAGCTCAGGTTAAGGTTCTGGATGTGAGTTTGCTCACTGAGCTTAGAAGGTTAGTTTTCAGACATTTCGTCACCTTTTTTTTAATTTAAAAAATATACTTTATTCATAGAATGTACAAAAAAAAACATTTATACACCTACCCAGTCATGCAAGCCGCTCCGGGTTATCCAGGGGGTACATACACCAACTAAAGGAAAAAAACAAACAAAGAAGAAAAAAAACAAAGCAAAGAAAATACCCCGGCAGTCGTCACCCCGCACAGTCCCAGTTGGCCCCCTGACCAGTTGGGGAAGGCGCCAACTGGGCCCACTTACCAGATAGGGCCCTTTTTTCTATCCTGGATGAGGGGTTTCATACCGTGGTCTTTCCCCACCGCACCTTGGCGGCGGCTGCCCCAAGCTTTAGCGCATCCCTCAGCACGTAGTCCTGGACCTTGGAGTGCGCCAGTCTGCAACACTCGGTCGGTGTCAGTTCTTTCAGCTGGCAGACCAGCAAGTTGCGGGCAAACCAAAGAGCATCTTTCACTGCGTTGATGGTCCTTCAGGCGCAGTTGATGTTGGTCTCCGTGTGCGTCCCGGGAAACAGCCCGTAGAGCACGGAGTCCCGCGTCACGGAGCAGCTCCGGACGAACCTCGACAAATACCACTGCATCCCCCTCCAGACCTCCTGCGCATGGGCACACTCCAGAAGGAGGTGATCGACAGTCTCGTCCGCCCCGCAGCCGCCTCGAGGGCAGCGTGCGGTGGCACAGAGATTCTGGGCATACATAAAGGATCTCACTGGCAGAGCCCCTCTCACCTCCAGCCAAGCAATGTCCTTGTGCTTGTTTGAAAGTTCTGGCAATGAGGCATTCTGCCAAACGACTTTGGCAGTCTGCGTGGGGAACCACACAACAGGATCCACCCTCTCCTTTTCCCGAAGGGTCTCGAGGATACTACGTGCTGACCACTGCCTGATGGCCTTGTGGTCAAAGGTGTTTCCCTTCAAAAATTTCTCCACGAAGGACAGGTGGTACGGGACGGCCCAACTACTTGGAGCGTTCCGCAGCAACGAGGCCAGGCTCATCCTTCGCAACACCGGGGACAGGTAGAACCTCAGTAAGTAGTGACACTTGGTGTTTGCGTACTGAGGATCTATGCACAGCTTGATGCAGCCACACACAAAGGTAGCCATCAGGGCGAGGGTGGCATTCGGCACGCCCTTTCCGGCATTTTCCAGGTCTTTGTACATGGTGTCCCTGCGGACCCGGTCCATCCTTGACCCCCAAATGAAGTGGAAGATGGCCCGGGTGACCACAGCGGCGCAGGTCCAGGGAATAGGCCAGGCCTGTGCCACGTACAACAGTACCGAAAGCCCCTCACACCTGACAACCAAGTTCTTACCCGCGATGGAGAGGGACCGGAGCGTCCACCTGCCCAGCTTCTGCTTCAGTTTGATGATACGCTCCTCCCAAGTCTTAGTGCATGCCCCAGCTCCACCAAACCAAACACCCAGCACCTTCAGGTAGTCTGTCCTGAAGGTGAAGGGGATGAAGGAGCTGTCGTCCCAGTTCCCGAAGAACATGACCTCGCTCTTACCCCTATTGACTTTGGCACCCGAGGCCAGTTCAAACTGGCCGCAGATGTCCAACAGCCTACTCACCGACCGGCGATCGGTGCAGAAGACGGCGATGTAGTCCATGTACAGGGAGGTCTTGACCTGAAGGCCTCCACTGCCTGGGATAGTCACGCCCTTCAGGCTCGCGTCCTTCCTGATGGATGCGGCGAAGGGGTCCATATAGCACACGAACAAGGCAGGAGAGAACGGGCAATCATGCCTGACTCCAGATCTGACGGGAAAACTGTCCGATTCCCACCCGTTGATCGAGACTGCGCTAACGATGTTGGTGTAGAGCAGCCAGATCCAATTGCGGATGCCCTCCCCGAACCCTAATTTGGAGAGGAGGTCCCTCATATAAGCATGAGAGACCCTGTCGAAGGCCCTCTCCCGGTCCAGGCTGACGAGGCATGTGTCCACCCGCCTGTCCTGCACGTAGGTGATCGTATCCCTGATGAGCACGAGGATCTCAGCGATCTTCCTGCCCGGCACAGCACAGGTTTGGTCAGGGTGAATCACCGACTCCAGAACAGACCTGACCCGGTTGGCTATGACCTTGGCCAGGATTTTGTAGTCCATGTTCAATAAGGAAATGGGACACCAATTCTTAATTTCTTCCCTCTCCCCCTTCCTCTTGTAGATGAGGGTGATGATGCCCTTCCTCATGAACTTGCACATTTCCTCTGCCCGAAGCACACTATCGTACACCTCCAGCAGGTCCTGGCTGACCAGGTCCCACAGAGCAGAATACAGCTCGACTGGTAAGCCGTTGCTCCCGGGAGTCTTATTCCTCTCCAAGGACTTGAGGGCTCTGGTCAGCTCATCCAGGGATATCGGCTGGTCCAGCCACTCCCTCGTGCCATCTTCTAAGACTTCCGTGATAGACGATAGGAATGACTCTGAGGCCGTGCTGTCCGTGGGGTTTGAGTCGTACAGTCCAGCATAGAAGGATCTGCTGATCCTCAAAATGTCGGGCCAAGACAACGTCACCAAGCCGTTGTCCTCCTTCAGCCGGCTAAGCACAGAGCTCTCTTTGTGCACCTTCTGAAAGAAGAAACGCGAGCACGTCTCGTCCTGCTCCACGGAGCGGACCCTGGACCGGAAGATTATCCTGGAGGCCTCCGCAGCGAAGAGCGAGGCTTGCTGGCCCCTCACCTCACGGAGGTCCTCCGTGACATCGACCCCCATCAACTGCAGAAGGAGCAGGTTCTGCACCCTTTTCTGGAGTCGCGACAGCTTTCCCCGCCTCTCTCTTGCCTTCTGAACACCCTTGAGGACAAAGAACCTCTTGATGTTCTCCTTCACCGTCTCCCACCAGTTGCCCGGAGGCTAAAAGAGGGGTTTCACGGTTCTCCAACCGGCGTACTCCCTCTTAAGCTCCTCGACGTTCTCTGGGGTCAACAGAGGCGTGTTGAGCTTCCACGTCCCCTTGCCGGCCTGCTGGTTGTCCTGTAAGTGACAGTCGGCCAGCAGGAGGCAATGGTCAGAGAAGAACACCAGCTCGACGCCGGTGGACCTGACCGAGAACGCCCGTGACACAAACAGGAAGTCTATCCTTGAGCGGATAGACCCGCCTGGCCGCGACCAGGTGTACATCCGCTGCGCTCCGTCTGCAGGGGTGCTGAAGATGTCGAGCAGCTTGGCGTCCTTCACCGTGCCCATCAGGAATCTGGACGTGACGTCCAGTTGACTCCCCCCACCCGCTGTCCCTACACTGGATCTTCCATCTGCATTGATGATGCAGTTGAAGTCTCCGCATAGGATGACTGGCCTGGACGTAGCCAGCAGGGGTGGAAGCCGCTGCAGGACGGCCAACCGCTCACTCCGTACCGCTGGGGTGTACACGTTGATCAGCTTCAGGGGAGTGTTCCTGTAGGTGACATCAGCCACTAGGAGGCGCCCCCCCACCACCTCCTGAACTTGAGAGATGATGAAGTTGCGCCCCCGCAGCAGAATAGCCTGGCCTGAGGAGCGACAGTCATTATCCCCTGACCAGATCAAAGGCCCGCAGTTCCAGGCGCCGGACCATTTGCCGTACCTGCTGAGGCGCGGTATCCTGCACTCCTGCAGAAACAGGAGGTCCGCCTTGACGGTGGTCAGGTAGGCCAACGTGGACACACGTCTTGTGGTGGACTTGATGCTGTGCACATTAATGCTCGCAACCCGTACCCTCATTGTGGGCAGTGACCGCAGTACCCTCCCCAAGTCCAAGGTTCAGTCCCTCCATCTGTCCCTTCATGCTCATTGCCCAGGCTAACTGCTGGACGCTCTCTGGGCTCAGGAAACCGTCCGTGCTGCCTTCCAGGTGGCATCTCCCCATCGGGGGTACGGAGGCAGCAGAGTCTGGCTCTGGGTCAGGCTGGGGACGCGCTGTTTCCTCCTTCCCGCCTGGAAGTTCCGGGAACCCGTGACTGGGTGTCGGAGGGAGCCTCAGGACGCCTCCCGTCACCTGGAAGCAGGGTGCGGCTTTCCTTCTCCCTTGAGGTCTTTAGCTTTTGCTTTGGGCGGGCCCTCTCTGAATCTCCCTCATCAGAGGAGCTCTTATAGCCCCCCTGTAGCTGCATCTTCCCGCCTGATGGTTGTGGTTCCTGGGCCCGCTGACGCACCTTCCTCCTCGCTTTCCGGACCATTGTCTACTCCCCTGGGTCGCCTGTCGCCACCTCCATCGACTCCGGTTTGTCGGGAGGCAGCGGAGCCTGGAGGGGCGCTTTGCTGGCCTCAGGCCCATCCTGCGGGGCTGGGCCCTCCTGCACGGCCTGGCCCTCCTGCACATTAATGGGGTCCTTGCAGGGCCCTGGTGCCTTCCTCTCCTCCGGGGGGGCTGGCCCCGCATTGCCCCTGCCTGCGACCTGGGTGTAGGTGGTCCCCCGCCGCAGACTTGCCCTATAGAGGTGGCCCGCTTCCCCGCAAAGGTTGCAGCTTTTTTCTTGTGGGCAATCCTTTGCAAGGTGTCCCTCCTCCCTGCAGTTCCTGCAGATGGTGGCTTTGCAGTCGGCCACCACGTGACCTGACCTACCACAGGCATGGCAGACTTTAGGTTGCCCTGCGTAGGTCAGGTAGCCCTTGCTCCCGCCATTCGCGAAGCTGGATGGTGGGTGTACGATTTCCCCGTCCGCGCCCGTCCTCAGCGTCACCTTGACTTGCCTCTTACTGGTCCAGATGCCAAAGGGGTCCATGATGTCAGTTAGGTCCCCTTCCACCTTCACGTACCTTCCAAGGAAGGTCAGGACATCAACTGCTGGCACATGCGGGTTGTACATGTGTACAATCACCATACGGCTCCTCTGCGCTGGCATCACAAACAGCGGGACAGCGGTCAATACAGAGAGGTGGCCCTCACCTCCTTTCTCCATGAAAACCTCCAGGAAGCGCTCGCAAAGCTTGGCACTCCTGAAGGTCACATCATAGAAACCTCCTCCAGGGAAATCCTGCAGGCAGTAAATGTCAGCAGCAGCAAACCAACAACAGTCCAACAGGACCCTTTTCACGAAGAAGGTGCAGTCCACAGGTGCACCTTCATCCACCTTCTTCACGGAAACGCAGATGGTGTTCCGGACCCCCTGATCTAGGGCATGAGCACTCGCCGCAGCCATCGTTGCAGGTTGGCTGCTCCCCTGAACCAGCGTTAGGCCGAAGCCAGCATTCAGATCCACCGGTTGCAAGGGTGCACAGCCAACCTGACGTCTTCCTTCCACCTCCAACACAGTCGTGCTCTCCTCTTCTTGGTCCACAAAAGAGTGGGTCTTTATTGTGTTCCGGATGTAAGCTGGTTCACTGAGCAGGAAGGTTCGTTCCCAGACGTTTCGTCACCATTCTCGGTAACATCAACAGTGAGCCTCCGGTGAAGCACTGGTGTTATGTCCTGCTTTCTATTTATCTGTTTAGGTTTCCTTGGGTTGGTGATGTCATTTCCTGTTCTTTTTCTCAGAGGATGGTAGATTGATTTGGAGCCAATGTGTTTGTTGATGGAGTTCTGGTTGGAATTCTCGTGCGTGTCTCTGCTTGGCTTGTCCTAGGATGGATGTGTTGTCCCAATCAAAGTGGTGTCCTTCCTCATCTGTATGTAAAGATACTAGTGATAGTGGGTCATGTCGTTTTGTGGCTAGTTGATGTTCATGTATCCTGATGGCTAGCTTTCTTTGAGCCTGCTATGCCATTTAATTAGATCATGTCTGATCTGATTTCCACTTCATTTCCATATTCCTACAAATTTCCGAAAACTTTTCATCCAATTGATAAAAAATGAATCTATCTACCTCTGCCTTAAAAATATTTTAGGAACTTTCCAAGACTTGCCTAAAGTTTCAATTAGTTTCGTACAATATTCGCTGATGGTTAAATGCTCTTTTTTAATGATCTAGCAAGTTACTTCCAAATGCAGGATTCAGTAAACTTCCCTCATGGGATTGTGCATGAGTGGGTGAATGAGCACAGGCTCCACAGAGTGGGACAAGGTGCAAGAAGATGGAGGAGAAGAAGGAAAGGAGGTTTCTCAACACCAGCGCTATACGAACTGAGAGTAACAAAGATGCATTTCTTTTACCCAAACTGTAATCAGGCCCAAAGCTTGAAAGATCTTGACTTAACTTAGGAGACTTTGACTGAAGTCCACCAGGTGCTACAGCCATAACAGCGAACTTAAAGGAAGGCATGAAACACACTACCTGTTGTGATCAAAGTGATGAGATCCTCATGGATCTGGTCTATTCACCTTGCTCCTTCTTGACTGATATTGGTAAGAAATCAAAGAACCATAGAATCCCTACAGTGTGGAAACAGGCCATTTGGCCCAACAAGTCCACACCGAGCCTCAGAGCATCCCACCTGAAGCCATCCCCCAACCCTCTCCTGTAACCCTGCATTTCCCATGGCCAATCCACCTATTCTGCACATCTTTGGACTGTGGGAGGAAAGTGGAGCACCCAGAGGAAACCCACTCAGTCACGGGGAGAATGTGCACACTCCACATAGACAGTCACCCAAGGGTAGAATTGAGCCTGGGTCCCTGATGCTGTGAGGCAGTAATGCTGGCCACTGAGTTCTGAGACTCTTTGATCTTTTGCTAATAAATTCTGTGTCTGATGCTACCTCTCTCACTGACACCTGAAGAAGGAGTGAGGCTATGAAACCTTGGGTCTGGGTGGGATGCCCTAAGGGGCAGTGTGGACTTGTTGGGCCGAAGGGCCTGTTTCCACACTACAGTGGCTCTATGATCTACGGGAACTGATGCAGTGTTGAGCAAACCTAAGATGGCTGTTGTATCTTTAATTAGTTAGAAAGGATTAATATGCAAAAACAAGTCACTGCCCCAAGATAACTCAAGGTTTTATTAGTTCCCTCAGTATACCAGAGGTGACATCTCGGGTCAGACAATACATTTTGGGTGTGAGGTATTGCTTAGAATCCGGCTGCGTGTCAACTTGGAGTCAGACTGGTTTTATTTCCCAAGTGGGAATTTATAAAATGCCACATTAACTGTCTACAAATTGTTTGCTTTTAAAACAAAATAGAATATACCTGCAATTACAAATCTGCAGAGACTTGAAAAGGATTTGAGAATTTGCATATTAAACCTCTCTAACTGATTAAAAATTTAACAGCGTCTTGGTTTTGTTCAACACAGTCCTATGACGTTTTGATCTTTTGCTTATAAATTCTGTGTCTGATGCCACTTCTCTCACTGACACCTGGAGAAGCTGTGAGACTCAAAAAGTTTGTGTGTTCAAATAAACCTGTTGGACTATAACCCTGTATCATGTGATTTTTGACCTTGTGTGGATGGATTATCTGAAAGATTGTAGAGCTACTTCATCCATTTCTTTTTTACTTAACACTAAACACTATCTACAAGTACAGTCATGTTTTTCAGAAACTGCTGTGCTTTTTTCCGTTTTGTGCTGTTGACTGGGGATTAAGCAGAAAGTGTAGTTCCTGCAATTAACTTCCAAAAATTTCAGCCACTTTTTGCTCTCCTGGTTCAAGGACAGGAAGAATAAACATTCCATCAGATTTAGACTATATACTATGAACAATGTATCTATGATGCAAAAGATTAACAGTAGCAGAAAATCAATATAGGATTCATTTTATTACAGACCTTCTAATTTCTATTATTCTCTACAGAAATTCAAATAATGGAAGCTCGAACACTTCAATAATTCTCCTGACAGCACTGATCCGCATCTAAAGCAGTTTAGGATAAATCTCTCCCACAAGTATACATGACACTCCTGTTGTTCCCAAGAAAACTGGGAATCTGCTGCAGACTTCAGTGACATATGCCTCTCATATCATTAGAAGTTCCAACTGGGATACATCAGATCTGTATCGCTCATAGTTAAATAAGAGTGTCACTCATCGGCAGGATATAAGATGCCAAGAATATCTGCTACCCTGTTAATCTCACTTATTAGAATGTCTTCTTCATCTACTCGCCTCCTTCCCAAACATCATGTTTCTAGATGTAGTATGTGACATTTCCTCATCTATCAAAAATCTTACATGATTAATTTGTGACAAAATTACAGTGGACCTATTAGCATACAAGAGCATAGAAGCTACAATTATAGTTGATTTCTGCCAGTGAGTCATAGAGATCTACAGCATAGAGAAAAGTTCCTTCTGCCCATTGCATCCACACTAGTCAAAAACAACTGGCGAGTTATTCAATCCCCAGTTTATAGCATCTCACTGATAATGTTGTATGCTTTGAAAGTGCAAGTGCGTATCTAAATACATCTAAATGCTATGAGGGTTTCCCTATGAATGGAAACCAGGAAGTAACCGCATTCCGTTTTCCAAACATTGTCCCTGAAGGCACTGGAAAGCCTAATAAGTTAAATGTCTTGAGTGATTCATCATAATCTGCTTCACTTTAAATGATTTTTTTTAATATTCTTCCGTGGAAGGTCTCTTGAGGTGTAGGGGTCATGCCCTTACCTTTGGGTCAGGAGGTCCAGTTTCATGTCCCAGCAGCTCCAGGCAAGTGCCACAATGTATCTGAGCAGGGTGTATAAAAATAACTCAAGAGTCATTTTATAATGTGGATCAATCCTCAGAGATTATTAGGTTGCTGAAGTTCTCAATTCATGCAAATTTGTACATTCTTCCTGGAGGGCTCTTGTGGTGCAGCGGTAGTGTCCCTTCCTCTGAGCCAGAGGGCCCAGGTTTCAAGTCAAAACTGCTTCAGAGGTGTGTCACAACATATCTGAATCGGTTGATTAGAAAATATCATGGATGTGGATGTTGCTGACAAAGTCAGCATTTAATGCCCAATCCTGATTCCCCTTGAGCTGAGTGGATTTGCTGGGTAATTTCAGAAAGCAGTTAAGAGTCTACCAGATTTCTGTGGGTGTGGAGTCACATAAAAGCCAGACCAGGAAAGGAGGCGAGATTTTCTTCCTTGAAGGACATGAGCGAAGCAAATGGATTTCGATAACAAATGATTAGCTTCATGGCCACAATTACTAAGGTGAGCTTTTAATTCCAGAATCTTAAAAATGAATTAATTGAGCTTGTCAATTGAGCTTAAATTCCACCAACTGCCACGGCAGGATCTGAATCCAGCCCTCGGAGACTGAGCCTGAGCCTCAGCTGTGGATTATTACCTCGGAATTGTTACAGTGCAGACATATTCCATTTGGAGACTGTTGCATCGGTAGTATTTTAATTCAGTGGAAATCTTTTGTCTTTTCCACACAGCTTTATATTTTGTTTTGGTTTAAATAAATATCTAATGCCCTCTTGATAGCACCAATTGGATCTGCATCCAGAACAGGTTCTGACAGTGCATTCCAGGCTCTGTCTAATCGCTGTATGAATTCATTTTATTCCCATCTCATATTTGCTTCCTCTGTACAACACTTTAAAAATTGGACCCTTTGGTTCTCAGAGATAGTAGGAACTGCAGAAGCTAGGGAATCTGAGATAACAAGGTGTAGAGCTGGATGAACAAAGCAGCCCAAGCAGCATCGGAGGAGCCCGAAATGTCAGCCTTCCTGCTCCTCTGATGCTGCTTGGCCTGCTGTGTTCATCCAGCTCTACCCTTTGGTTCTCAATCTGTTTACGAGTCAGAACAGTTTCTCCCACTCCACTCTGTCCAGAACCTCATGATTTTGAAAACTTCGATCTAATCTCCTTTTGGCCTTCTCCCTTCCAAGGAAAATAGTCCTGACTTCTCCAATCTTTCTTCAGTGACAATATCACTACATTACCAGTCCCCTGATAGATATCTGCCTGCTCAATATAGTGCATGACTGATATGAACAGTCTCCAATTATCCATTGATTTTTAATAAAATCATTCACTGAAGTGACAGACTTAAAGCTGGAAGAGTCTCAGTCAGGTTTCTGGCAATTCTCCAGATGAAGATAATGAAATTCACTGAAAGAAATCTTCAGTGTGGCAAATATGATTGCTCACATTTTCTATTTGACGAAAGGTCCTGGGAGAGTCCCAAAATGAATAAGCAGCTCCTGAGATTAGGCTTTGGAATCCTAAATCATGTGGGTGTTGGTTCTTCTCAATATTTGGTCAACATTTTGAAGAGACTGATATTACAGGATTTTCCTGGGTGGATATGGGTGCAGGAACAAGAGATGGGTGGGGGGTAGGATAAGTGTGAATGGAGATAGGACCAGCCCAGATAGCACCATCCTATACCCCAACCTCACCTCCACCCCCAGCTCCACCAGTCCTTCTGGACTGAGACCAAATTGGAGGTGAACAGCAAGATACAGAAAATAACCAATTGAAGTGAGTCTTTTTTTTAATCCTTCACTCATGGGACATGGGTGTCACTGGCTGGACCAGCATTTATTGTCTGTCCCTAGTTGCCCTTTGAGAAGGTGGTGGTGAGCTGCCTTCTTGAACTGCTGCAGTCCTTCTGCTATGGGTTGACCCACAAT
The DNA here is from genome assembly GCF_030684315.1 of Stegostoma tigrinum. NCBI lineage: Eukaryota > Metazoa > Chordata > Chondrichthyes > Orectolobiformes > Stegostomatidae > Stegostoma > Stegostoma tigrinum. The sequence continues at coordinate 55,564,921 of NC_081370.1, read as the reverse complement.
GCCCTTAAATGTTGGTTTCAACCGAGATGACATCAGGAGCAAGAGAAGTGCCCAAGGGCAGCCTCTCTTCAGTGGCATGCAGTGGGATTAGTGCTGCTGGCAGTTCTGCAGGAAGGTTTTAAGTTCCTTTGCGTACTTCCATTGCCACCCCTCCGACACTGCTCATTTGGCCTCAGGGTTTCCTGTCAGTGACAGTAGCCTGTCAGAATGCCCTCTCCACTGTGCTGGAATGACAGGCTATAGAAAGGCCTCCTGACCCTTTGTCCTTCGCTACAAGAGGCGCGTCCGTTGACCACAAATCGGTGAGTTCAGATAAAGCCGTAGTTAAGGCCCAGTGCCTTACACAGTGCCATTTTGACCCTATATTAGATCCTGGTGTCTGCATCTTGATCCAAAATAAAGTATTACTTATGGTCAACTGCTACATTGTGTTATGCCACCTAACGCACAAAGTAAATCTTAATTTCACTCTTGTGTGTTTGTTTCCAGCAGAATTTTCATACAAAACTACACACTTCAAACCAAATATGCTGCACAAACAGACAAGGATGCACAGCATCTGTCAGATGGAATATTCTCTTTTCTAGATTATTCTATTAGTAGAATATCATAAAATATTGACAGGATGCAGAGTTGGGCTGAGAAGTGGCAGATGGAGTTTAACCCTGAGAAGTGTGAGGTGATTCATTTTGGAAGGACAAATTTGAAAACAGAATACAGGGTTAACAGAAAGAGTCTTGGCAGTGTGGAGGAGCAGAGGGATCTTGGGGTTCATGTCCACAGTTCCCTGAACGCTGCCACTCAGGTGGATAGAGTTGCTAAGAAGGTGTGTGGTGTGTTAGCTTTTATTAATAGAGGGATTGAGCTCAAGAGGTGTGAAGTTATGCTGCAGCTATACAAAAGCCTGGTTCGGCCACATCTGGAGTATTGTAGATAACAAAGTGTGAAGCTGGATGGACACAGTAGGCCAAGCAGCATCTCAGGAGCACAAAAGCTGATGTTTCGGGCCTAGATCCTTCATCAGAGGGTCTAGGCCCGAAACGTCAGCTTTTGTGCTCCTGAGATGCTGCTTGGCCTGCTGTGTCCATCCAGCTTCACACTTTGTTATCTTGGATTCTCCAGCATCTGCAGTTCCCATTATCTCTGGAGTATTGAGTCCAGTTTTGGTTGCCTCATTACAGGAAAGATGTGGAAGCGTTGGAAAAGGTGCTGAGGAGATTTACCAGGATGTTGCCTGGAATGGAGGGAGGGCCTTACGAGGAAAGGTTGAGAGAGCTAGGGCTTTTCTCTTCAGAATGACGAAGGATGAGAGGTGACTTGATAGAGGTGTACAAAATGATCTGAGTTATAGATAGAGTAGACAGCCAGAGACTTTTTTCCTAGGGTGGAGGTAGCTGTTACGAGGGGATATAGTTTTACAGTGAAAGGAGACAGATTTTGGGGAGACATCAGAGATAGGTTCTTTACTCAGTGAACGGTAGGGGCGTGGAATGCATTGCCGGAGAGGGTAGTGGAATCGGTCTCATTAGAGGCATTTAAGTGGCTATTAAATAGGCATATGGATGACAGTCTAAGGTAGGGGTGGGGTTAGATAGACTTTAGGATTAGGGTAAAGGCTCAGCAAACATCGTGGGCTGAAGGGCCTGTACTGTGCTGTAATGTTCCATGTTCTATGTCCTAAAGCATTGAAATGTTTACCTTGTCGAATCCAGTGACTATTTTTTATTCAGAGAGGGACTGAATGACTTATTTCCAATCATTTCATTTTCATAAATCCTCCCCCAAGCCCTTCTCATCCTTTTCATGAAAGTTAAGAAAATATGATCACTCTTTAATATTATTTCAGTTAGTGCATGGACATAGGAATTAGGAGTAGGAGTAGGCAACTGGGGTTAGGCATTTAATTAACGGCCTAACCAGTGACACCGATATCCAGTTTATTCAAGACATGGATTTTCTCAGTGAAAGGCCCCATTTTGTCTTTTCGTTAGATATGTTGTCTCAATAGGCAAGTCTGTGGCAAAATCTTGCAGTGTGACAGGGCCTGGGGTCACCGACTGGAGATCGTTGTACCACCCCTTTTTAGGATGTCTCACTACACCTTGTCCAACTCCACATTTGACAGGGCCAATGACAGGCCCCCATCCTGAGATCAAGGGCCTCGGGAGAGGGGAACCCAGCTGCTGAGAGCTGCCAGTCATTCTGTTCAGTTGTCAGTGCTGAAACAGACAGATTTGATTTGGCCCCTATATAGGGCAGATTCCATTAATGACAGTCCTCATTGACAGGCTCCAATACACACTTAAGCCCATAAAATACATCTAATAATACTTGCAAGAGCTTTCTCAGCCTTCTGTCCTGCCTCTATGGCTGGTTCCATCTCTTCTTCCTCATGTGGAGATCTTCAGAATGCCAAAGGCCCAGTGAAAGTCCTGCAAGGCTAGAAAAGACAATGGCAGTAGTGCTGTATCGAGTCACATGCTAGTTGGTATTAAATGCTCCTGTGACATGGTTGTAGTGGTGACCAGTTGAAAATTTGAGCCAGCTGTATCATTACAGCAATGCCAACATTAATCAGCAGTGTTCAGTCCCTTTCTCATGTTCTCATCATTGGAAATTCCTCACAGATGAAGATGGCTCTATTTCACTCTCAGGATGAGTCTGTAGATGCCTGTACAGACCAATGTGGTTACTGCAGGCTATGTTACACTTGGGCCATAGTGGTCATGGGAAAGGGTTGGGTGGGGCATCGATCTGGCAGCACACTCCTTTCGCTCTTACTGCCTGGCTTCCATTTTTTCCTGAAGGCAAGTCTCAAGGTGCTCAACCCCCTACAATCAAGGTCCACGGTGGGACGGGTGGGTTCTTAGAAATTGTTGACCAAATCCAATACCGCAGAAATGACCTGTTGGAATGGCAGGATTCAAGGCCAGATCCCCAGAGCGTTATCTGGGTCTCTGAATTAACAGTCCAATCCAGCGATAATACCACTAGGCCATTGCCTCCCCTGCACAAAATCCTGCAAATCTGTTGGGAAGAAACACGCACCAACACCAGCATCCTCTCATATGCTATGCCTGTTGTTCAGCCATTAATTTTCTTTAAAGTCCTATCTTTGCACATTGCAGGTGCTTCGGGGGAGGCAGTAGTCTAATGGTATTATTACTGAACTGTTAATCCTGAGACCCAAGTAATGTTCTGGGGACCATGGCAGCTGGTGAGAGTTGAATTCAATAAATTTCTGGAATTAGGGGTCTAATGATAACCACAAATCCGTTGCCGATTGTTGGAAAAACACATCTGCTTCTCGAATGCCCTTTAGGGAAGGAAAGTACCGTCCTTACCTGGTCTGGTCTACATATGACTCCGGACCCACAGCAATGTGGTTCACTCTTAACTGCCTCTGGGCAATTAGGGATGGGTAATAAACGCTGGCTCAATGCCCACATCCCAAGAATGTATAAAAAAACTTGAGATGTGTCCGACTCCTGTGAATATTAAGACTGAGAAGAGGTGAGTTGGTATCTTAGATGCCAATGAGAACACAGTACTGGCTGGCCAATCTATGATAACATCACTCACAAAGTATTTCTCAGATTCACAAGTAATAGCACAGTGGAGGCCATTCTGCAAATCACACTTGTCTATACTTGCCCCTCCTTTTCACTGTAGCTGTGCACGTTCCTTTACACAGAGTAATCCAATTCCCTTTTCAATGCCCCCATTGGATTTGCCCCACCCACACTCTCAGGAAGTGCATTCCGAATCCGAATCATTCACTACATGAGAAGGTTTTGCCTCACTCTGCTTATTTTTTGTCAATCATCTTAAATTTTCTCTTCTTTCTTCATTCATGGAATGTGGGCATCGCTGACTACGCAGCATTTATTGCCCATCCCTAATTGCGCAGAGGACAGCTAAGAGTCAGCCACATTGCTGTGGGTCTGGAGCCACATGTAGGCCAGACCAGGTAAGGATGGCAGATTTCCTTCCCTGAAGGACATGAGTGAACTAGATGGGTTTTTCTGACAATCGATAATGGATTCATGGTCACCGTTAGACTCTTAATTCCAGCTATTTATTGAATTCAAATTCCACCACCTGCCTTGTTAGAATTCGAACCCCGGTCCTCAGAACACTGCCTGGGTCTCTAGATTAACAGTCCAGTGATAATATCACTTGGCCATCACCTCCCCTAAATCTTTGCTCTCTCATCCTTTATAAGGACCACTGGGAATAGTTTCTCAGTATTTATAATGAGAAGATCTATCACAATGTTGAAAATGTCTTTCGGAATTCCTTTCAACCCTCTCATATTCCAACGAAAACAATTCCCAATGTCTCTATTCCATCTACAAAACTGAAGTTTCTCTTTCCTGGAAACATTCACTTGAATCTTTCTGTTTTTTAGGTCAAGTAGACCAAGTGTGCATTTGCTAATGTGTCAACTCTTTAAATACCTATATGTATATTGCGCTTTTTGAAGAAGGGTCACTAGACTCAAAATGTTAATTCTTTTCTTTCCATAGATGCTCCCAGACCTGCTGGGCTCCTCCAGCAATTTCTGTTTTTGTGTGTTTCAATTATTTATGTTGTTCACTAACTTCATTTATATTTTCAATTTCTCTATTTCCTTGGCCTGTTTTTTAACCTATTCAACAATTTCTTTTCTGTTTTAATATGTTTCTGCTGCCTCATCAAGATCACCTCTTATATTTGATGTCAGTTTGCATCTTGTTCAGTCCACTAACTTCTTCTTTGTGATTGGGCTGTCTATTTCCGCTTCATTCTGGAACTAACGTGACTAAATTTACCAAAGAATTTGTTTTTCAGTTGTCACTTCCTAAGACTTACAATCAAAATATTGATGTGTCATGAGAGATAATGGGAACTGCAGGTGCTGGAGAATCCAAGATAACAAAGTGTGGGGCTGGATGAACACAGCAGGCCAAGCAGCATCTTAGGAGCACAAAAGCTGACGTTCCCGGCCTCGACCCTTCTCTCTTTCCAAATGCCAACTATTCGGTTATGTGCATTTTTGTGCTGATTTTTTTCAGAAGTAGATTAGGTGGAATCAGTTACTTGGTGTGGTTTTGTGATCTGTGAGGATCTAACACAGATATCTATTTTTGTTTTAATCTACAGCTATATTTCAGACTAGAGTTTTACTTTAGTTGATAACTTGTTTAACATCAGTGACGGTAATGCCTCCCAAAGTGATTACCACAATATCACCTTGGAATAGAAAGAGCTGTTAGTTAATGAATGTTCCATTTCTTCAAACTGCATTTTTACATTACTACAGCATTGCTAAGTTAATGACCAGAGCACAGTCTAATGGAAACTGAAGTAGAAAGAGAGACGAAAATCCTGATTTATCTGTGAATTTATTTCTTGGAAGTTTATGTTGATGAGTAACAGTAACAGTAACACTTCCTGGTATCTCTTGATTGATTTCAGCCAATTGTTTATCCATTTTGTGTTTATTGAACAGAGAACACCATTCTAAAGATTAAATTTCAAACAATGTGCTGAAATTTTAATCATGTGGAACACTTAGCCATGTTACCACTTTAAATGGAAACTCAAACTTTTGCCAAGTTCTATGCAATAAAAATCATCATTAGATCTATTTAACATCAGCCCATAAGAAACTGAAGCAGGATTAGGTCATTCAGACCTTTGAACCAGTTCCATCATTCAATGCGATTGTGGTTGCTATCATTCTCCTGATACTTAAAAAACTAACCATCTCTGTCTTGAGAATGTTCAACAGCTGAGCATCCTCAGTTTCTGTGGGTAGGGAATTCCATTGATATGGAACCCTTTGAGTGAAGGAGGTTTCACTCATCTCATTCTTAAATGGCAATTCCTTTCTTCTGAATCAGCTTCTGTGATGTTAGTTTTAGGCAGTCAGGGGAAACATCCTTTTAGCATCTACATGATCAAACCCTTTGTGAATTTTCTCGGTTTCAATTTGATTGCATCTCATTTTTTTTCTAAATTCCAGAGAATATATTTCTAGACCACTCAATCTCTCCTTGCAGTACAATCACAACAGTCTAGTAAATTATCACTGAACACCTCAAAGACCAGTTCAGGGGTCCACAATTCATGAACGTCCAACTTATAAATGCTCATACTTATAAAGTGGATCTCATACAGTGTACAATTTTAAAACTCCAACACATTTCCTGTACTTACAAATGACTATTTTATAATATCATGCGTTGTTTTCCAACCACATTCAAACCAACTTGTGAATGGATTCAGACGTGGAACCTATTTGCAAACTGAGGGACTTCCTGTCTATCTTTTCTCATGTACGGAACTCATTGTTTAGTCTGTCTCAAACAGAGAGGATTTATAGTTCAACACAGCAGTAATAACTTGGATAATCAGTCATTATGTGATTGAGTCGTAACATCTTTTGATCTTAAAGCTCATCCAGGCATTTGGCGTCTTTATATTTAACAATTCCAAAGCTCTGTTGGCTAGCGTTGCAAACAGCACTTCAACTTCACAAAATCAGCGTGAAAAGCCTTTTGAGTCGGTGTCAGCTCTCAGAACGACCAATCCCTTTGTGCAATTCTCCCAACTTCACCCTTCCTTTTGCACATTATTCCTTTCCAAATAATCTTCTTTTGAATGGTCCAGGTGAATCTGCCTCCAATACACCCTCAGGTATTGTATCCATTTCAATACTTCATCATGATGGTGTGTAAAAGTTCTTTTCTGATGTCAGTTTTGCTTCTTTTGTCTTCACGGCCTTGCTTCTTTCTATTATTGCAACTTCTGGTGGCCTTCCAAACACAAAACCACTTCCATCTAAAAGTACAAGGGCAGCGGCTACATGGGAACACCACCACCCACAAGTTCCCCTCCAGGCCACTCACCATCCTGACTTGGAAATGTGTTGCTATTCCTTCAGCATCACTGGGTCAAAATCCTGGAATTCCCTTCCTAATGGCATTTTGGGCCAACCCACAGCAGATGGACTGCTGTGGCTCAAGAAGGCAGCTCAAAACGCCTTCTCAAGGGTAACTAGGGACAGGCAATAAATACTGGCTAGTTAGTGACCTCACATCCTACAGATTAATTTAAAAAAAAACAGCCCTTATTTCTCTTAATCTGATCCCTCATTCATTCCCCACCCTTCATCTTCCTTGGATTTTTTAATTCACTTGTGGAGTGTGAGCGTTGCTGGATAGTTAGCATTTATTGCCCATCCCTAGTTGCCCTTGAGAAGGTGGTGGTGAGCTGCCCTCTTGAAACACCCCAGCCCATTTGCTGTTGATGTATCCACAATGCCATTGAGGTGGGCATTCCAGGATTTTGGACCAGCCACAGTGAAAGAATGGTGATATATTTCTGAGTCAGGATGGTGACTGACTTGGAGGGGAACTTGCAAGTGGTGGTGTTCCCATATATCTGCTGCCATTGTCCTTCTAGATGAAAATAGTTATGGGTTTGGAAGGTGCTGTGTATGGATCTTTAGTGAATTTCTGCAGTGCATCTAGTAGATAGTACACATTGCGCAAACTGAGCATTGGTGGTGGAGGGAGAAAATGTTTATGAATATGGTGCCAATCAAGCGGGTTGCTTTCTCCTGGGTGGCGTCTGTGTGGAGTTTGCATGTTCTCCTCGTGTCTGTATGGGTTTCCTCTGGGTGCTCCGGTTTCCTTCCATAGTCCAAAGAAGTGCAGGGTAGGTGGATTGACCATGCTAAATTGCCCATGATGCCCAGGGATGTTTAGGTTAGACACAGGAAATTGGGAGAATAGGTCTGGGTGGGATGCTCCTCAGAGGGGCAGTGTAGACTTAATGGGCCAAATAGCCTGTTTCCATACTGGAGGGGTTCAATAATCTACTCTACATAGTCAGGGGCTTTGCCCCACACCTTGGACTTCACATCACTGGGGTTCACGAGACCGATGCTGTGGAATCTGAGATAGAGTTCTGAGTGCCACGGGCTGGAAAAGTCCCCTGCAGGTAGAAAGGCAGTGGAAGACTCACTTGTATATCTCAGTTGTTTGACTTAATGATGCAACTTTATACTATTGATATATATATATAAATAAATAGCACAAAAACTAATAACTATGAAATCATAAATGTATTCAGTATTTGAACCCAATAAATTAGGTACATATTGTAATAATTTTGATCAAACCTATCAAAGGTGTTGCTCCTCCAGTTTGCAGGTGGTGTCATTGTGACACTGGAGGAGGCTCAGGATGGGCATGTCACCCAGGGATTGGGAGCGGGTGTTAAAATGGTTGACAACTGGATTCCAGTGTACAGAGTGCTCATGCTTCATGTATCAGTCACCGAGTCTGCGCTTGGTCTCACTGACATAGAGGAGGCCACATCAGGAGCAACGGATACAGCAGACCAAGTTCAAGTATGTACTGGTAAATCTCTGTCAGAGTTGAAAATTTTGTCTTGGGCCTTGGATGGAGATAAGAAGGGAGGTGTAGGGTCAGGTGTAGCATCTCCTATAGTGTAATCTAGTGAGACAACGATGCCACACGCAAACTGGAAGAACAACACCTCATATTCCACCACAGGAGCCTACAGCCTGGTGGCCTCAACATAGAATTCACCCATTTCAAAATCTCCCCACCACCTGCCTCATCCCATGTCCAACACTCCCTCTCATCCCTGCCTCCCTGCCCTGACACAAACTATCCATCTTCTTTCCTACCCATCCACCCAACCCTTCCCACTGACCAATCCCCACTACATCCTACCTGCATCTCCTACCACCATCCCACCTACCTTCCCCCTGACCCACCACTCCTGTCTCTATTTATTTCCCAGCTCCCTTCCACCTCCCAAGTCCTGATGAAGGTTGTAAACCTGAAATGTTGACTCTCCTGCCCTTTTGATGCTGTCTGACCTGCTGTATTTCTCCAGCTCCACGCTGTATTGACTCTTATTAGAGAAAGTCATTGCCTGGAATTTGTTGGTATGAATGTTACTCAATGTTGCTGAGCAGCCTAATTCTGCTCTTATGTTGTACGGTCTTAATGAGTGATTTTTAAGTGACCTCAGGCTTTGGCAGTGGAAATGCCAAATCCGAATGACTGGATAAACAGAGATGTATGTCAGATCATTTGACACTCTTGGCTTGCAACAGAGTGAGGCTTTTTGTGAAGTTGTGTAGAGCCATACTCCTCACTTATTGCATTATAGAAGAACCATCCACACTGCTGCCATGTTGGACTTTGACTTGATTTGCTTTATGTTTGTCGCATGCATCTAAGAACAGTGAAACATTTTGTTTTACATGCAGTACAGGCAGATCATAGCAAACAGGGCATTGGGTGCTTAGACAGAGCGAGGCATATGTGTCTATGGCTGCACAGGAGGTGCACAAAACAAGGTCAACATTAGGTTTGAAATTAGAGAGGTCCATTCAACAGCCTAATAATAGCAGGGAAGGAGCTGCTCTGGAACCTGTTGGTACGTGTTTTCAAGCTTCTGTAGCTTCTGATGGAAGAGGTTTTAAGAGAGTGTTACCAGGTTGGGAGGGGGTCTTTGATAATGTTGGCAGCCTTTTCACTGCAACGAGAAGTGTAAATGGAAGGCTGGCTTCCATAACGTTCCAGGCTGTGCACACAAATTTCTGATTTTCTTACGCTCCTGGACAGAGCAGTTGCCGTCTGAAGCCATTATGCACCCGGACAGTTTGGTTTCTATGGTGCGTCTGTAAAAATTGGTGGGGGACCTTATGGCCATGCTGCAGTCCCTGAGCTCCCTGAGGAAGAAGAGGCATTGTTGTGCATTCTAACATGAAGCAAATGTTAAGCTTAATAATTTTCTTCAATGAGGCAATTACTCTCTCAGTTTACATTACATAGCACTTGCCCTATTATAAGTTAAAAAGCAGTTTCATCGATTTCTGAGGCTGTGGAGTTAGGTCGAAGCTTGCTGTTAGCATCTTCCCAGTTGCTAACGACGCCTGCTAGCTCACTTTCTGCTCCCATGCCTGGAAGCCTGTGGTAATGCTGTGCTACCAGTTGCTGGAAGAGATTTGTATTAGTGACTGGTAGAGCAGAGTTTTCTGCTGGCTCCTGCCCTGACTGTGTGAGTGTCTCAGTTAAGAGGGGCAGGCTTTGCCCTCACACCCCTGCAGCCTGGGATGGCACACGGGGCACTGATGGATCTGAAGTTGGCCCTTTGTGTGGTGTGTTGCGGCCACGCCCTGCTCTTTATCAAACTCACTGCTGGATGGGTCGATTTCAATGCATCTACTTTCTCCCTCTGCTCTCTGCAGCTTATCTGCAGCTGAATATCCCGTCCCTCGCCGCCAAGCTGACTCAACCCACCCACCCCCCAAACCCCCCCAGAGGAGGGGGATCGGGTTTGGAGGAGCCTGGTTCCAGGGGGATGCAGCAAACTCACTGCGCCTGGAAGTTTGCCTGGTATGGAGCATGAACTCAGCGAGCTGGAGTTCAACAAGATCGATTACAGATCGATTTCCAAACCGGACATCCCGGCTGCTGGGCGAAGCGGTGCCTTCAGTGCAAACCGTGAGAGTGAAGTTCAGTTCCATTCGCCGTCGGTTCCTGTGGGTGAGTACAGTGAAGTGTAAAGCTGATCGCCTCTGGGGCTGTTCCCCCTGCCTTTCCACACCCTCCCAGCGGGCAGGCTGCTGAAATCCAGCAGTGAATTGTCTTTTAGCCTTGGATCAGAGTTGCAAGACACAAAACTCGAAACATCCCATTGCTTGCTGTTTTAGAATTTCTTTATTTTTCTTCTATGTGCACTTGCTGGCGCCAACAACGTACAATTAACTTTTCTCGGGTTGGGGAAGCTGGAGATTTATCAAGACAGGTGGAGAAGTTAGATTCTAAACTATTTATGGTCTTATAGCAGTTACTACATATTTCTGAATAGAATCGCCTCTTACTGATATGTATCTTGGCTTTCTGTTCTAGAGTGGGGAATGAGAAACATGTCAGGATTTCTGTACTGTGATTTTTTTCATTACTGAATATAATATTGAGTTTTTGAAAAAAGGTCAATCTGGGGAGTTCTTTCTTCTTTCTGTTCTAGAGTGGGGAATGAGAAACATGTCAGGATTTCTGTACTGTGTGATTTTTTTCATTACTGAATATAATATTGAGTTGTTGAAAAAAAGGTCAATCTGGGGAGTTCTTTCTTTCTGTTCTAGAGTGGGGAATGAGAAACATGTCAGGATTTCTGTACTGTGTGATTTTTTTCATTACTGAATATAATATTGAGTTTTTGAAAAAAAGGTCAATCTGGGGAGTTCTTTCTTTTGAAAGCCTATCCAGAAGGTTGGGGGGGAGGTGGTCGGTGATCGTTGTGAGGGGGTTGGGGGAGTGGGGAAGTATGTTGGAGGCTAAAACAGATTTTTAATCTGGAAGGAAATCGACCGTTACAGGCAAAAGGCAGGAAAAGGGGGTTGAGGATGATCAGATCAGCCTTGCTCTCACTGAATGGCAGAGCAAACCTGATGGGCTGAATGGTCTACATTTGCCCCATGCCTTGTGGTTTTATTAAGGATGTACATGTTGCTGAAAATTTTGCCCATTGGACTTACTTGCATTACTGAAACAGTCAGCTGCTTGTGCCTCTGCAAAGGCTATCTGCTGGATCTAGATTTTCCATTTTATGGGAACAGCCACAGAATGGTTATCTTGCTGGGTCAGTCACCCACAGGCGTGGATACGCATTCCTGAAAAATAACATTGGAATCCATGGCCTCCCTCTGGATATGTCGTTGGTGATAGCTGTTTGGGAACCTGGAGCATCGCAGGTTGAGGGGTGACCTTTTTGGGGTTTATAAAATCATGAGGTTTGGAGATAAGGTAAATGATTAAAGATCTTTTCCCAAGGATGGGGGAGTTCAAAATTAGGGGTATATTTTTAAAGTGAGAGGAGAAAGATTTGAAAAGAACGTGAGGGGCAACTCTTTTTACACAGGGATTGGTTCATGTGTGGAACGAACCGCCAGAGAAAGTGATGGGTGCAGATACAGTTATAATGTTTAAAAGTCATTTGGATAAGCTCCTGAAAAGGAAAGGTTTGGAGGGGTATGGGCCAAGCACAGGTAGGTCGGAATAGTTTAGTTTGGGAACATGGTCAGCATGGGCTGGTTGGACTGAAGCGTCTGTTTCCATGCTGTATGACTCTATGACTGGTGGTGAGTACATCCCATACCCTTCCACCCCCAACCCTTGTCCCCATGGCTCTGCTAGCTCATGGGTACTGAAATTGCCATCTTACATTCCCCTCGCAGCCGAATTTCAGGAAGAAAGAAGCATTGCTGTCAATTAACTTAATTGACAAGCCAAATGACCTAACAAAAGCAGAAATTGCTGGAGAAACTCAGCAGGCCTGGCAGCATCTGTAGAGAGAGAAAGCAGAGTTAATGTTTCAAATCCAATGACCTTTCTTCAAATCTGTTTCTAAAGAAGGGTCGCTGTACTCAAAACGTTTAACTCTGCGTTCTCTTTTCCCCCAAGCTGTCAGGCCTGCTGAGTTTCTCCAGCAATTTTTGTTTTTGTTTAAGAGCTTCAGCATCTGCAGTTTTTTGTTTCATTTTACGATCTGACTGTACATCATCTGTACCTTTAAGCGGTTGATGTGGATATGGGTGGGGAAAACTCAGGAGACTAATATAGAAAAGCTGAATGGAATAAGCGTGCATTTTTGCCAATTGTCCAATGGGTATTAAAGGATGTTTCAGAGATGTTGGGAACTGCAGATGCTGGAGAATCCGAGATAACAAAGTGTGGAGCTGGATGAACACAGCAGGCCAAGCAGCATCTTAGGAGCACCTCAGGAACACCTGCTGTGTTCACTCAGCTCCAGACTTTGTTATTAAAGGATGTTGCTCCACATTTGGCCTTTAAATCCCATGCCCACACCACCTCTTGCACCCCTCCCTCCAAACTTGCTGGGCTCCCCAGTCCCTTTCCACTCAGAAAATCAAAGGTTTACTTAATGTAGGTTCTTCTGGGATCAATTGCTCTTCTCTGTGGGCCTTCCTGTATTCCTAGAATCTCTCACTACCGAGATCCTGCAGTTTTTAAAATTCACTCACAGGATGTGGACATTGCTGGCTCGGCCAGAATTTACTGTGTGTCCCTGATTGTGAAGAATCAGTTCAGAGTCATCCATATTGCCGTGGGCCTGGAGTCACATGTAGACCAGGGTTGTCCTGAAAGGACATTAGTGAACCAAATGGTTTTTCCAACTATCCACAACGGATTCAGAGTCATCACATGGCTGAGACAGTTCCTGCTGCTTGCAGATCAGATCGACTGGTAGTCCTTGGGAACAGAGCCACATTTCTGCTAAGGGGCGTTGAGTCTGACCCTCACCTACTTAAGGCCACCCACACTGTCTTATTGCCATGGGGCAGCCTGGATCAATATTGAGCCTCTGTGGTAATGGCATCCCTTTGAGACAACACATGAGCTGAGGGCGAAGTCCCACTCTTCCCCTGCCAAGACCCAACCAGAATTCCAAATCACCTGGCAGGGATATAAATCCAGTTAATTAGATGTGAATTTTTAAAAAAAGTTACCTACACCACTGATCATAAAATTACCCTGTTAGAATCCCGACAGTGCAGAAAGAGGCCATTTAGCCCATCCAGTTTGCACTAACCCTCCAAAGACCATCCCACCAAGACACACCCCATCCCCATAATTCCACAATTACCGTGGCTAATCCACCTAGCCTGCACATCTTTGGACTGTGGGAGGAAACCAGAGCACCCGGAGGAAACCCACACAGTCCTGGAGAACGTGCAAACCTATTCTTATTTCAAAAATATGCTTTATTCAAAAAATATCTTTATATATAAACATAGCCACAAACACAATTCGGTTCTGTACAGTAGCATATCAAGGAAACAAACAAACTTTGGAGTTTGACTCTATCCAAACAAACCAAAGGCATCTCTTACTTGAACAAGACTCTATTTTCATACAAAAACAGAAGTTGCTGGTAAAGCTCAGCAGGTCTGGCAGTATCTGTGAAGTAAAATCAGAATTAACATTTCCGGTCTGGTGACGCTTCCTCAGGACTGCTCCAATTTTGAGGAAGCGTCACCAGACCCAAAACGTTAACTCTGATTTTTGCCAGACCTGCTGAGCTCTTCCAGCAATTTCTGTCTTTGTTCCTGATTGACAGCATTCACAGTTTTTTTGATTTTTACTAGGACACTTGGAATCTTTTGCACTTCAGCGCTCTGCAATTTCTTACCACCTGCCAAATTACGACAGTTTCACATTTTTCCACATTATATTTCATTTGCCAGACCTTTGTCTACTCACTTAACCGAAAAATATCCTTCTGCAGTCTCCTGTGTTATCTTTACAACTCACTTTCCTACTTATGTTTGTGTTCCCAGCAAATTTAGCTATGATACTTTCAATCTGTTCATCCAACTCAAATTGAAAGAAGTTGAGGCCCCCAGCACAGATCCCTGTGTTACACCACTTATTACACCCTGCCAACCGTAAAATGACCCATCAATGCCTACTTTCACCTTCCTGTTGGCCAGACAACTTTTTATCCATACCAAAGTAGCACTTCATATTTCCACAATACACTTTAATGTGGCATTTTGATGTGACTCTTTATCTTCTGGCAGTGAATCAACAACAAACAAACAAGGGATTCTCAGAGAAAGAAATGTGCATTGCAAATTGAACAGCAGTGTGGACCCATTCACGGCAGCATTTGGGAAATCTTCTGGCTTCCCATCTAGCCTGTCCACTTGTGCTGTTTCACTCGAGACAGGTTCTGACAATATCACTTGGGTTTAATGTCAATGCAAAGTGCACTTCGTGTGAACAGCAAGCTTGTAATGTGCTTACACGCTTGTGCAGAGCCAGTGAGTTTCTGAAGAACAGTATCTTTTTTTTGTTAGTTCCTTCCAAATTTAAAGCACTTTTGTTGCCTCACTCAGGATTAAATGGCTGTAGAATTGACTGCGTGTCGAGATCTAGCTATCATTGTGATGTGCTTTACACTTTTTCTCATGTCAATTTAAATCTAACATCAAATTGAGGCGTTGCTTTGTCATGCATCAAGAGTGATGACAATTAGCAGGATGCTCAGCCAATCATATTGAAGTATTCACACACATAGCAAACCAGGAATTTAAAAGCATTTCATTTTCATCCAAATTTTTTGTTTAAAAAGTGATGAAGGTTTGACCAAGATCAAAGTTAAACTAAAGGTAAATAAGATTAAAAGGGTATATTTTTAAAATGTGGGTCTTTACCACAACATGCATGGGCAGCTCTGTGGTTAGCACTGCTGCCTCAGAGTGCCAGGGAGTGGGCTCAATTCCAGTCTTGCGTGATTGTTTGTGGGGACCAGGGTGCAGCCAGGAAAGGTCTGAAGCCCTTTTGCCAAGGTTAAATTGGGCCCCTTCAATTATTGGACTCTCCTTGTGCCTCAAATGTTTGTAAAGTCCAAGTGCATGCATGGTAAAAGGTCCATATGCAGGTCCCTCAAGTAGTGAGGAAATCTGATAGTGTGTTATCGTTCATTATGAAGGGATTTGAATACAGAAGTCTGGAGGTTATGCTTCAGTTATATGGTGCATAAGTAAGACCACATCTACAGTAGTATGCATTGTATTGCCATCCTTATTTAAAGAAATATATAACTGCGCTGGAAGCTGTTCTCAGAAGGTTCATCAGACGAAAAGCTGGAATTGATAGGCTGTCTTATGAAGAAGTGTGGACAGGCGAGGCTTGGATCCATGTGAATTTCGCAGAATAAGAGCTGACGTGATTGAAAAATCCTGAGGGTTTTGATAAAGAGCATGTGGACATGATGTTTGTTCTTGTTGGAGAATTTTGAACTGATGGTCAAAGTAAAGGGTCAATAACTTAAGAAAGAGATGCGAGAAAGTTTTTCTTAAGGAAGGCCATGTGTTTTTGTGGAACACTGTTCCTCGAATGCAGTGGAAACAGTGCACTTGAGTAATTTGGAGCAGAGATAGATGGATATGTAATAAACCAGGGGTTGAAAGATTATTGAGGAACGTGGTAATGTGGAGTAATCAGGTCAGCTTTGATTGTTTTGAGAGACAGAACAGGCTCAGGGAGCTGAGTGACCTGCTCTTGCTTCTTGTTCATATGCTCCTGCATTTGTACGCTCATAAGATCCTGCTGAGATTTGATATTAGAATAGAATCCCCACAGTTTGGAAACAGGCCCTTTGGCCCAACAAGTTCACAGTGAACCTCAGAGGATCACACTCATACCCATCCCCCTGAACACTATGGGCAATTTAGCATGGCCAATCCACCTAACCTGCACATCTTTGTACTGTGGGAGGAAACTGACACAGATACGGGGAGAGTGTGCAAAATCCACACAGACGGTCGCCTGAGGCTGGAATCGAACTCAGATCCCTGGCACTGTGAGGCAGCAGTGCTAACCACCGTGCCACCCCTGGTCAGTGCAGTGCCTTGATATCAAACCTGTGTGATTTCATCTGATGTGTTGAAAGAGCACGGATTTTCTGTTCAACAACCACACTCTAATTATTAGCATTTTTAACTATTGAGATCAGCTGTCTTTGGTACTTCAGGTTTTATCAATTCAATCTCAGTTGGAGTAAAGTGATGTATGAATTGGTCTGCTGAGCTGGAACCTAGCTTGGTACTTTCTGTTTCAGAGCAGCAGTTGCTATATAAATGCACCTGTCAATTAATCTCACGTTTGTGAAAAGAATCTTCATCTGCGTACTTCCACAGACAGATAGAAATTACTATTAAAAAATTAGCTCCTAGTTCACAGTTTCATTCATGTGCTTTGAATCAGTATTTAGTAAAACTTGGCAAAAGGAAACAGTGGCACTTCAAGAAAGTAACTAAGTTTTGAGATACCAAATAGTGTTCACATAACCGCAGAGAAATTCAGCAGGTCTGGCTGCGTCTGTGCAGAAAGAGAAGCAGAGCTAACCTTTCAAGCCCAATATGACTCCTCAGAAATGTGAGTTCTTTCTGATGTTACCAGATTGCTGAGTTTCTCCCGCATATTCTGTGTTCACTTTTAATTTCGGAATCTGCAATATTTTGCCTTTAGTTGAGTTTTCACATGAATATTGGAGACAGTATTGAATTCCACTTTCCAGGGAAGGTGTAGACCTCTGCAGACTCAACGTATCTAGAAAGAGTATCTACACTTTGAGCTGAAGTGCAATGTAGATTTCAATAATGACTGTAAAAGCATTTTCACGGTTTTGAAAAGACATAAGGGAATGAAAGCTACTACATGAATACACGTGTGTTCCTCCCTTTCTCTCTTTTTCTTTAATATTTATGTTTCATTCCTTTTTCATTCTTTTCATCTTTCATTCATGAGTGACTTTATGCAGGGCTGGTTTGCGGACTTGCAAGTTTATGAGACTCTGGGAGACCATCAGTTCTGCAGGTCTGTGCCAGCTCAATCACATATTAATGTCCCTCCTGTTTCTTTTGAAAACGCACAGTGCTGTCTGCAACAAGTAAAGCATGCCATACGTCAGTAACTCTCTCCATGGAAAGACCAATCTCTTACCCTTTCTCTTTTTTTTTGGGCATTAACGAAATTGATTCTCTCATGGTGGAATTAGTCGATAGTCCAGTATAAAACAAACAAAATGCAATGACCATGTAATTACAAAAATCAAATTCTAGAAAATATGAGGAGGAAATGTTGGATACATTTTTTGACTATTAAAAATGCGGAATGGTTATTTTGTTTTCCACAGTGTCACAAAGTCCAAGGAATCCTCCAGTGTTATTAAACAGTGTTTAAATCCAAGGCTCTCATGTGCTTCATAACATACATACATAGTGTTTTGAAAATGCCAGCACAAATTGTAAAGTGTATAAACAGAAATGGTTGAAAGTCAAGGTCCTAACGCTTTGAGTCATGAGATAACTGGAAAATGACTGGCATAGGCTTGCTTTGTCAAAGTTACAGAAAATTCACAGGCCATTGTCAGGATCTGAACTTCAACTGTGTCTGCTGATCTAGAAGAGTATAATTTCAAGTCAAAATTCCAATTAGCTGTGTTCCAGCTCAGTCGTCTGCCAAGCTGTGACATTATTGTATCAATGAAGAACTGTGCAGAATGGAGACATTTGTTACAAATCAATAGGAGACGCCAATAATGCCCATACTGAAAGGAGAGTCTGAAAATTTTAGAAAAAGTTGAAGAGAAAATTGCTGAAGTATGTTTTCTTCTTTGCCAGATCAAAGTCGGAGTAACTAATTACCTATTGCTTCAAAATAATGCATTATTTCACTGCATGGTAGTTGAACAGAGTCTCATTTTACACACACCATGATGTTCCCAGGTATCAGCTGCTCTCATTCTTCTTGGTCATAGGGAATTGTGAGCTTGGGATATGCAAAGTTTGATGAGTTGCTACAATACATTTTGCAAATGGTGCACACTGCAGTCATCGTACAGCAGTCGTGAGTATTATCTGTGCAGCTGAACTGATCTGCATCTCACCGTGGGGTCAGTTTGTTGCCACTTTCCTCTTGAAGTGTGGGATCTACAGGACCTGCTTTGTCCAGTGTTGTAGACCAAAGCCACTTACTAGTTTAAGAAAATGCTCTTGTATTGACTAAGAAGTAATTCAATGTGGACTTCACAAGCTTCAAAATCTCCCCTCCCCCCGCTGCATCCCAAAACCAGCCCAGCCTGCCCCCGCCTCCCTAACCTGTTCTTCCTCTCACCTATCCCCTCCCCCCGCCTCAAGCCGCACCTCCATTTCCTACCTACCACTTCATCCTGCCTCCTTGACCTGTCCATCCTCCCTGGACTGACCTATCCCCTCCCTACCTCCCCACCTATACTCTCCTCTCCACCTATCTTCTTTTCTCTCCATCTTCGGTCCGCCTCCCCCTCTCTCCCTATTTATTCCAGAACCCTCACCCCATCCCTCTCTCTGATGAAGGGTCTAGGCCCGAAATGTCAGCTTTTGTGCTCCTAAGATGCTGCTTGGCCTGCTGTGTTCATCCAGCTTCACACTTTGTTAACTAAGTAATTCATTGCATGTTGGCAATTGTTTTATGTTAGTATAACTGATAGATGCAGAGACTGGAAGGAGAATTTCGATGTTAGATCTTAATCCTCGAAAATCCTAAAATGATTCGTCACAGAGTCAAACAACATCATCACATTGGGTGGTGCTTATGGAAGTCCTTAGTTTTAACCCTTTCAGACCAATATGCAACAGAGAATGGAGTGAAACTTGGGCTCGGAGATAAAGATCAAGTAGATGATTTAAATGTCATTGCTTGTTTAGGGCTGAGTTGGAAAGAAAATCTTAGATATTCTGTTCTGACAAATAATGTTATTGGAGTTGATTCCCGAAAACAAATTTGAGTTGCCTTGCTTTCTGCATGAGTATCTCAGACACTAGACAAATCCTAACCCATGGCTGTAATGGTGTGAAGTGAGCTTCTCATACATTCCTTTTACCTGCACCACAATTGATTGAAAAGCTACAGTATAGCTCCTATTTGTGTCCTAATGTAAGTCTGGAACAGTTTTACTGGTGCCTCAATGAAATAGAGAGAGTTTGTTGACATATGTGAATGTTCAAACAAATGTAAAGTTTGTGATTCTGACTGTCCTACATTTACAGAGGCAGGTCTGAAATTGTGTGAAATACAGTCAGCATACCCTAGTTCAGCATCGCTTGTGAAAAAAAAATGCCTGTGTCTTCAGAGCTTCAGTTAGCAATTAGCTAAATAGCCATTAGAGGATAGCTTTATGAGTGCAGATCTCTCCCTACATTAAACTTTATTGAGAAGTAAATGTTAACAGTTGGAATATTTGGGAGCTTTTTAAACTTGGCGTTGCACTAAGATGAGAGTTACATTATGACCATTGTTTGGTAATCTCCAATGGTCATCTCAGACCATTTGGCCTAGTTTGAAGCCAGATTGTCAGCCTGATTTCTGAGGCGAATGGCTGCGTTCATGTCTGGCATTGCTTTGTGTTGAGCTGTAAGTAGTTATACACCAGAGCACTTAGGAGGTTGGCACTGCGTGTTATAATGGCTAAAGGTATCAGTCAATGCCATCAATCTTCATTTTTAAAGAGCAGGAGATGAAATGGTGAATGATGTTACTCATTCTTTTATAAAGCAATAAATTAAAGATGAGTACTGTGTTGGCTTATGCCAAGCAAGATTCTCTCTGGGAAGTAAGCAGGGTTAAAGAGCAAGGGAGTTCTCCCCAGCGTCATTAACATCATGAAAAGCCACTAACATAAATTAAAGAACTGAGGATGATGGAAATCTCAAACAGTAACGGAAATTGCTGGAGAATTTCAGCTGGTCTGGCAGCCACTGTGAAATTCTGTAGATGGGTCACTGCACTTGAAATGCTAACTCTGTTTTTTTCTCTCCATAGATGCTGCCAGATCTACTGAGTTTCTCCAGAAATTTCTGTTTTTGATTAAAAGGGATTATCTGGCCATTATCAGATTTCCATTTGTGAGAAATTACTGTACATATTCTGTTGTATGTTTCCTCCTCTCCAAAAGGTATGACATTTCAATAAATATTGCATAGTCTGTCAAGCATATGCAACATCATGAGGCCATGACGATTGGCATGGAGATGTGGGCTCATTCTTTTTTTGAGACTGGGCTGGCACCCATAGAATGGTTGCAATACTTGGAGTTTAATGCACACTGGGCATGGCATTTCAAACAGGGATGCTGTAAAATTAGGTGTCATGGGAGTGGTGCCAAAATCACTGCCTATTTGCCCCCGTTCACCCCAGTTGCAATTTTTGCAAGTGGCAGGGAAGGCCCTGGGCACCCGACTTGCCCATGAGCCAAATAAGGCCCTGAAGGAGCCAATTATTTGTCATTTAAGGGCCTCCTCTATTTGGTCCCAGGACTTCCCTCATAGTGGGGCAGGCAGGTGGAATGTGTTATGCCCACCATGTGAGACCTGGAAGCTATATGGGATGGGGATGGGGGTGTGGAGGGGTAGGGGGTTGGCTCAGTTGGATTGACTGGCAGCCCTTAGAGACAGGACAACCTTTTGGATCGGACTGAAGGCTCACCTCAAGTCAGTTAAAAGACGGACAGACATCAAATGGCTGCAGAGCGGGATGGCCAAACCGGGGGTCCATATTTGAAGGGGAAGGGGAAGGGACCCCCTGAATTCCTTCAAAACAGCATAAACCAGCTTGGACACGGAAATCTCATTCAAATCTACCCTTAGGTCCAAAACATTAAACCGCAGTAGGGTTTGCAATGAAATCATTGTAAATGCAGCCCACGCTTTCTAATATTTTGAGCATTCCTAATAGCAATTTATAAAAGATGCTGTTTACCTGCAAGGGTTACGTTGGCAAGACTGAGTGAGCATTCAGGTTTACGAATTAAAATATCAAGAAGAGCATTTCTGCCAGAATACTGGAGACAAAAAGCGACATGAGGTCATTTCAGTGGCAGTTAGAAAGATGAGAGGGAGTCTTACGGAATAATGAGAGGCCTGGCTAGAATCGATGTGGAGAAGATGTTTCCACTAGTAGGAGAGACGAGGGCCTAAGGGCACAGCCTCAGAGTGAAGGGAAGACCTTTTAGAACTTAGATGAGGAGGAATTTGTTTTCTGCTAGAGGCTGGTGAATCTGTGCTGGAACTCATTGCTGCAGAAGGTTGTGGGGGCAAAGTCATTGAGTGTATTTTACGACAGAGATAAATAGGTTCTTGATTAGTAAAGGGATTGCAGATTACAGGGAGAAGGCAGGTGAATGGAGTTGGAGTACATCTTATCATCTTATGGTCTTATAGCTCACGCTCACTGTGGTCTCATTCACTTAAACTCAGAAATGCCCTTGTCAGAGTAATGATGATTGACCCTGTTTCGATGGAGTAGGGACAGTGAGTTTGATTAAAACTGACATTACAGGCAGTGAGATCTTTGGAAGCAATGGCTGATAAGAAACAAAAGGCTAGGCCGAAGAAATTCGCAGTACTTTTGCAAGGGCCATTCACAATGTCCTCGCCAGCAGCACAAACTTCCAATGAATGAATATAAAAGAAATGCTGTGACGCGTTCTATTAAGTAAGCTTGCCTGTCAAAAAAGAAGTAATTTGTGTGTTAAAAAGCAAAAGATTACTGCCATTAGAAATACGCAGCAGACGCTCTGACAAGACAGAAACAGAGTTAAGTCTCTGGCAAAAGTGGTCATAAGGTGCTGTCTAAGGAGCTTTGGTGGACTTCTGCAATGTATCTTGTAAGTGGTAAACACTGCAGCTACAGAGCAGCAATGGCAAAAGACTGAATGTTTGCAGATACAGTTCCAGTCCAAGTGGGCTGCTCTGTCCTTTGTTGGAGCTGAGCTCATTCAGGCAAGTGGGGAGTATTCAGCCACACTTTGGGATTGTGTCTAGTAGAAAGGAGACAGGTTTCGGGAAATCAGGAGGTGATTTACTGCTGCAGAATTCATAACTTTTGACCAGTCCTTGTAGGTACAAAACTTACATGACTAGTCCAATTCAGTATCACGTCACGAGACCCTCATGGATGTTGCTAGTTGGGGGGTTCCCTTACACTAAAGCCACTGAATATCAAGAAATCCTGGCTAAATTCTTGCTTGTTGGAAACAGATGGTCATTGCCTGGTGCTTGTGAATCCCAAATGTTAATTGCCAGCCCAAACTGGTATATTGCCCACATTTTGTGGCATTTGAAAATAGATTGCACAGTATCTAAGGAGTTAGGAATGCTGCTGAGTTTTGTGCAATGATCTGGTTCTGGTCTCATCTTGGAGGGGAGGTCATTGCTGAAGTAGCTGAAGATGGTTGAACCTAGGACACTATCCTGATGAACTCCTGCAGCGATGTCCTGGAGCGAAGATAGCTGACCCCCACCTACCATAGCCATCTTCCTTTGTGCCAGGTAAGATTTCAACCAGCTTTCCCGAATGCCCAATGACCCCAGTTCTGCTAGAGCTCCTTGATGCTACACCTGGCCACACATGGCTTGATGTCAAGGGCAGCCACTCTCACCTCACCTCTGGAAATCAGCTTTTTCATACATATTTGAACTGGTTTCAGGAGCTAAGTAGCCCTGGTGGAACCTAAACTGAACATCAGTAAGTTGTTTGTCTACATGGATTTCGGGGATATGCATGTGCAAGCGTGAATATCCTGTTCAGATTGCAGTAATTATACTGCAGTACAGATCATCACAAACAAAATCTGATTGTATTGCAATCAAAAGGGTACAACAATAACATTAAGTTGGGTCTTTAATATGATTGAGAGTTGACTTAGAAGAATCACTGTTTTGCTTCAAACAGATGATACAAACCGCTTGTGATAAAATCAAAACCTGTTAACTGAGACTTTCTCATAGTGAGATTGAAATGATATTTTTTGCCAAACTCTTTCAATTCAGCATCCTCAGTACTTTAAGTGCATATGGACTGAATTAGAGAGAATGTCCCTTAAAATGAAAATGCATTAACTGATGACTTAAATGGAATTTGAAACTCCATTCCTGAGGATAATTCCTTTGCAAATTGCAAGCAAATAATTTTGTGGTTGCCTGTGGTTTAGAAGAGATTGGTATTGATGCTGAGTATTTCCTACCCTGAGGGAACATATAGAACATGAAAAATGTGTGGAGATGTATATTTCTGCCTTGTTTTGAACTTGTTTTGATGAATTAGTTGCTGCCTAAGTAACTTTTATTTTTCAAAATAATCACGCCGTCTGTCATTTAACTGCAATGGAGCTTTCATGCCAGTTCTTTGTATAACCGTAGGGTAACACCTACCAAAGTATTACTTTTTCTTTTCATCAAACCTATGCACAAATGGATGAAGAAAGCCTTATTCTTTGGCATCAAACATCTTGAATGAGGGCAATTTGCATATATATTTTGCCTCCAATTCAATAAAATGCCCTGAGGTGTTTTGTGTTCTGAGTGATCAATCAGAATTTGACATGATATCAGGTAAGCTGATATTGTTGGAGCAGAAATAAGCTATTCAGCCTCTTGAGCCTGTTCCACCATTCATTGAGATCGTGGCTGATTGGTAGTTTAGTTTCATGTATGTGTCTTACCCCATATCCCTTAATATCTTTGCTTTGTTTAGCCTGGCAACTGATTTAGCAGCCACTACCATTTGTGGGAGACAGTTCCAAATCTGTACCAACTGTTTTGTATAGAAGTGCTTCGTAACATTGCTCCTGAATAATCTGGCCCTAATTTTGAGATGACTCCACCTAGTTTTTGGATCTCTGGCCAGCGGATTTAGCTTATCTTTGTTGAAGACTGTAGGATGTTACAGAGAGAGGGATATTAATGGATTTGGAAATGGAGAGTGTGGATTGGGTTATGAATGGCAGGCAAGACTATGTACAAATTTGAAAATGAGAATAGAAATTTATAAAATTGAAGTGCTGGTGGACTAATGACTAATGTGGGTCACAGCGCAGGGTTGATGCAGGTTGTTGCATAGCATGTGAGGATAGGGATGGCAGATTATTGCATGAATTTAAGTTTGCAAGGCTTGGAGTAGTTACATTGAGAGGTGGACATATTGTAAATGTAAGTTGCTTGTCTGGTGGACTGGATAAGGAATAATATCAATGTAAATTATAGGAGATATGGCCAAATTGTAATGTCATTGGACTAGCAATCCAGAACCCCAGGCATTAGTTCTAGAGATGTTGGCTTGAATCTCACCGTGAAATCTGAAATCAATAATATTCATAATGAAAAGCTGACTGAATGATGATGTTGTAATTATAGTGATGGTAATGAGCTCAGCCAGGTGGAACTCACAGAATATGAGTTCCCTGATTGGGGCTGTTAATCTGGCCCAATCCGCAGGAATGTCAGAGGTTCTGAGAACTGGCTCTCAGCAAGCTGAATCAGTGTCAAGGTCACTCCACTTGTAAATAAACGGTGACATGATAACAGGATACCAGCCTCTGTGGAGTTATTTCACTGGCAACAAGAGAAAAACACACTCCTGAAGAAATTCAATCGAGACAGTTGTGTTTGAGTTGGGGTAAACATTTCTGACATCATGCTGTTATTTGGGAAGCTTGACTCGATCAATCCTGCCATTGAAGACTGGATTCAGTATATGGAAAGGTTGCATTATATTTTCCAGGCAACTAACATTGTGGCTGATGAGAAACAATGAATATTTCATCTGATAGCTTGTGGACTTACAACTTTTTCGGTTACATTTTTCCTGGTTTGGAACAATTAAATTGCTTGGCAATGTCCAAATCAGAGTCAGTGGAGATAAATATCTGGTTAAATGGTCACCTGGTACTAATGGAGGTCAATACTGGCGCGGCTGTCTCAGTGATCAGGAACCACTGTGGACTCCTTAGGTTAGTGCAAGACCTCGGCTAGACTGAGAGCCTACACCGGGAAACCTTGACAGACTAAGGGTATAACTTCAGTCTGGGATCTGTTATAAGAAGCGGCTAGTTCCGTTACCACAGATTACAGTAAAAGGCTTGGACCCAGGCTTGTTGGAGTGACATTTCCTGAGAAAGATTCTCCTTGATTGGCTCAATATTCTTGTTGATTAGACAGTGGCTGCCTGATTAAAGTCATAAACAAATATCTAGATGTTTCTCAGGAAGATCTAGGAGCTATCAAAGGAGCCGAGGCCATCTTGCATGTTGACCAGGAAGGAATTCCATGATTCTGCAAGGCACACTCTGTGCCATTTTCCTTACGGCAAAAGTAGGGGCAGAAATCAGAAGGCTGGAAAGTGAAGGGATCGTCAAACCAGTCCAGTTAACAGAGCCGGCAGCACTATTGGTTTTGATTGTGAAGCCCGACAGGTTGGTTCAACTTTGTGGGAATTTTAAATAAACAGTGAACCACTGGCTAAATGCCTAATATCTTGCAGAGAGGATATAAAAGCAAAGCTGTCGGGGGTGGCAGTGGGGGGGGTGGGGTGGGTCTGTCCTTCACAAAGCTGGACATGAGCCATGTTTACTTACAGTTGTGGTTAGATGAGGATTCCCAGAAATATGCTGCAATTAATATCCATATGGTTTTGTACCAATGTCAGACTTTGGGTGCAGAAAGATCCGGTCCTTGCAAAACTGAAACAGCTGATGGTGATGGGAAAAGCCAGAGGGCATTCGCAACCAGCATTGAAACATTTTTGAACCTGGAGAGATCAGATCACAGTGGAGGACGGCATGTTATTGGGGGGAAGCATGAGTGATTGTCCCGAGCAAAGGTCATCACCAGCTACTGGCTGCAATCAGTACCAAGATCATCTGGGTGTTTTCAAAATGAAGATGTTGCTGAGAAGTTATGTCTGATGGCCAGGATTGTTTGCAGATATAGCTGCTTTGGTGGGACAGTGGCCAGCGCGCCAACAAGGGCAAAAATTACCAGCAGGACGAATGAACAGGTAAATCCTGGGCTCAGTTACACATTAACTGTGCAGGTCCTTTCATGGACTCAATGTTGTCAGTCTTAGTGGACGCCCACTCAAAGTGGCTGGATATGTACGGAGTTCTATTGTCTAACATGGGGCCTATGATAGAAAAAACCCCACCCATCTTTTGCAATACACAAACTCCCAGAAATATTGGTTAGGGATAACGGGCTATTGCAGGGAATTTGAGAATTTCTTAAAGTTGAGTGGCATTTGGCATATAAGCACACCTCCAGACAATCCATCATCCAATTGGCTGGCAGAAAGAGCAGTCCAAAATTTGAAGGCAGGCTCAGAAAAAAGCCTGTCATTTGCAGCCTCTCGCAGATGAGGATAATTCTCTCCAACTCTCAGGGTGAGTCTGTAGGTGGCTTTACAGTGTGACGCGGCTACTGCAAACTCTGTTGTACTTGGGGCAGGTGGTGGGTCATGGGAAATGGGGTTTGGGGTGTTGGTACGGCAGTGCTTACCTTTTGCTGTTTTCGCCTAGCTTCTGCTTTTTTCCACTGGTAAGACTTGAAGTTCTCGACGCCTTCCCAGATGCTCCTCATCCATTTTAGACAGTCTTGGGTCAGTGATTCCCAGGTGCCTGTGGGAATGTCGCTCTTCCCCAGTGAGGCCTTGCGGGTGTCACTGAAGTGCTTCCTGTGTCCGCATGGGGCTTGCCTGCTGTTTCAAAGCTGGGACTAGAACACTTGCTTGGGGAGTCTCGTGTCGGTCAATTGGACAATGTGCTCAGCACATCGTAGCCAATCAAGTGGGGGCGGGGGGGCGGAGGGGGGTGGGTGGTCAGTGCCTTGATGATGGGGATATTGGCCTGGTCAAGACGCTGATGTTGGTGCGTCTTTCTTCGCAATGGATTTGCAGGGTTTTGCTTAGGCAGCGTTGGGGTACTGCTGTGGATAATGCACGTCTCAGAAACATACAGGAGGTCGAGAACCCACCACAGGTCCGTATGCCATGGTCTTGGTGTCGGATTTGATGTTGCTCTCAAAGACCCTTTTCCTCAAGCGGACAAAAGCTGCACAAGAACGCTGGAGGCAGTGCTATATCCCTTCAATCGCTGCTTTGGTTGACAGGACACCATGTGGGATTGGAAGTGGTCAGTGTTCTCTAAGGCTTCCCTGTGGACCTTAATGATCAGGGCGGTGGTGGTGGGGGGGTGGGGGTTGGGTGGTCACTCCACAATGCCGGGCCAGGTTGGTGCAGGACCTCTGTCTTGCAGATGTTTGGAGTGTGGCCCATGTTCTCATATGCCTTGATAAAGGTGCTGATGATGGCCTGGAGTACACATACACAAGCATCATCTGCACACTGCAGCTCGATGACACTTGGTTGGGGTGACTTTGGTTTTGGATTAAAGGGAACTGAGGATGAATGACTTCCCACAAGTTCTGTACCATAGCTCCACCGCAATGGGGACCCTGTTGGCGGTGAGGTGAACCATTGCAGCGAGGCAGTTTGAGAACAGAGTTGGATCAACACGGTCTAAAGCTACATTGAATGCCAAACAGTCCCAGCTTCTATTTGAGTATAGGACCACTCCTCATGCAACTACATGGCTAGCTCCAGCAGAGTTGTTAATGGGGAGAAGACTCGGCACCGAGTTAAATCTAAGCTTCCTGGACCTGGTGGGGAGGGTGAAATGGCATCAAGAACTCAAATGCCGGACACAAGACTCTGCTGAGCAAGAGAGATGGTTTACTTTAGGGGACAATGTATGATGTAGGAACGTTGGGAATGGCCCTGCATGGCACAGTTAACATGAGGCCAGGTCCGGTGACATATAGAATTTGAGTAGGTGCAATGGTCTTGAACAAGCATGTGGACCACATCAAAGTTGCAAACCCACAAACGGTATGGGAGCAAAACACACCAAGTCCCTCAACTGCCTCTCTGACTATCCAGAATCCATGGGTTCTCCACTTCCATCAAGCGTTGAAGATACCTCAGAATCTGAGGTGAACACACTGTCTCTGTCTCAATGCCTTTGTTCCTTGAAGCGGAGAATGAATTTATTCTGAGACACTTGGTACAAGAAGTGAACTACCTGTGTGTTACACGCAATCTGTATCAGAGGCAGAGTTGGAGGAGCCTGACCCAGTGCTAAAACACCCCAGGAGGAACTATAACAAAAATGAACTGGTCTGTGTGTCCTCAAACTCAGAGGGGAAGGGATGCAGTGATTGTAATTAATATAGCCAGGTGGACCTCATAGAAAATGAGTTCTCTGATTGGAGATGTTTATCTGGCCCTTGCTGACAGGTATAAACAGGGCTGGCGGAGGTTCTGTTCACTCTGAGAGTTGGCTCTGAGGGAGCTGGGTCAGTGTCAAGGACTCTCCACATGTAAATAAAGGGTGATTTGTTGATGGGGTATTGGCCCCGATGGAGTTATTTTAATAATCATCATCAGTTGCCATACAAACTCATCTAGTCCACTAATGTCTTTGAGGGGTGGAAATCTGCCATCTTTGCCTCATCTGGCCTACGTATGACTCCAGACCTACAGCAGGCTGGTTGTTTCTTAACTGCCCGCTGGGCAAAGAGAGATAAGCAATAAAAGCTGGCCTTGACAGAAATGCCTATAACCTCTGAATGCATTTACATTAAAAAAACAAATAAGGAACTGAAGATTAAATAATGGCGGAAATCAGAACATGTGAGCTGATGTTTGTTCGATTAAGAAGAAACATAGATTATTGTTGCATTTTGGCATTTTCTGCAATGATGTACAGAAAGGGTTTGGAAAATATCACGTATAATGTGAATTCACACAAGCATTGTGAAAATAACCAAAATGAAAGATGGTTTCAAATGAGGTTGTTTACTCCAAAAATATAAACAATTTTCTATTTTGTCTTTGTAAATATCTCATATTCATTGCTTTAGAAGTAGGAAATTATGCTCTTCTAGACAGAAGAAAAACCAGGTTCTCTTTTAAGTTGTCATTTCACTGATGTATTGGCTACACCAACATTTACTGCACACCTCGGATTGCCCTTGAGAAGATAGTGACAGTGCCCTTCTTACTATTCCCAGGTGTGTCAGAAAATACACTTCCTGTTAGGAAGTGAGCTCCGGGATTTTGACCCAGCAATCGTGAAGAATCAGTGATTTAGCTCCAAGTCTGGATGGTATATCATGATGCAATCATCTGTGACTATCCCCACTTCAACCTAATTTCTGATCGAAGGCCATTGATAAAGTAGCTGAACGTACCTGGGGCCAGGTTACAACTCTGAGGTACTCCTGCAGAAATGTCCATGGATTGAGATGATTGACATCCACCCACCAAAACTGTCTTTCTTTCTGATTGTTAACTTTTCATTCAGAGGAGAGCTTTCCCCAATCCCCATTAAGTCCACTTTTGCTGGAGCTTTTCCTTGATGGTTAAATGCAGCCTGTTAAGGGCAGTCACTCTTACCTTGCCTCCTAAGTTCAGCTTTTTTATACAAGTTTGGACCAGGTCTGTATTAAGATCAGGAGCAAGTGGCTTTGGTCGAACCCAACTGAGCATCAATGAGCAAGTTATTGTTCAGAAAACACCATTTGATAATATTGTTGATGATAGCTTCAACCAGTTTGCTGGCTCACTTTAATGTTTACCTTAAAACACCAATCCTTTTCCACCGTAACAGTTCATATGCTTGGGGAGAAACTGAAAGAAAGCCCTAAAATGCAACATCAAAACTAATTAAAATTTCGAAGGAGAGATTTGTCATGTGACTTGTATGGCCTCTGTTATTTTGACTGTGTTCAGAAGTATTGATGAAGAGACCTGGCACTGCCTGCATTGTGCTAGCTCAGCCTTCGTCCACCAAAGGGAAAGGGTGTTTGAGAACAACTGCATTAGAACTGACACCACGATCATGGTATACAGACCTGAGGTGGTTCTTGATCTCCCATATGGCTCTGAGATGTGGACTGACTACAGTAGACACCTCGAGGTACTGGAGCAGTTCCACCAATGCTGCCTGTGCAAAACCCTACAAACGCACTCGGAAGATAGACACTCTAACACCAGCTTCTTGACCAGGTCAACATCCCCAGCATCAAGGCATTGACCACGTTTGACCAGTTGCAATGGGCTGGGCACATTGTCCGCACGACCGACAGAAGACTTCCCATGCAGGTGCTCCACCCCCAGCTTCAAAACCATGGGCAAGTCCCAGGGGGACATACGAAGCGCTTCAGTGATACCCTCAAGGCCTCACTGGTGCAGTGTGGCATTCCCTCAGATGCCTGGGAATCTCTGGCCCAAGACCATCCAATGTGAAGAAGGAGCATGCGGGAAGGCGTCGACCACCTCGAGACTTGCCATTAGGAAAAAGCGGAAGCCAGGCACAAACAGTGAAAGGTGGGCACTGCCACACCAGTTCCCACTCACCCCTTCTCATGACCACCACTTGCCCCAAGTAATAGAGTCTATGGTAGTCGTATCAGCCTGTACAGCCACGCACGACTCACCTTGTGAGTGGAAGAGAATCGTCCTTGTCTTCAAGGATGATGTTCATATTTGTCCTATTGCACCATTGTTTATTCGCAGAGTTTGAATTTTAAAAGGTTGTTGTATTGTCTGCATGGTATATAATTAACAATGTGGAGCTCAGCGTATTAAAATAAGCTGTCTAGATTCCTTGAATTAAATAAGAGTTAGTTTTATTGCTAAGACTCACAAAAGTAAAGATATAGTAAAATATCTCCCAACAGCTCACAAAAACACAAGCAAAGTAACAGTTGCAGGGTAGCAAAGGATAAATTGATCAAAGTTAAAATTCTTAAAGGAAACTTTGATCAGACGCTCCTGCGACAATCCATGAAACTTTAAAAATCCAGCCATTTAATTTGTTTTGTTTTTCTGGAGGTTACGTTTGGGTGCTGACTCAGCATCTTCCAGTCAGTTTGTACGACAAACAATGTGTATATTAGATTTCAGAGAGAAGGAGAGATCGGGCCATTTTAATGTATCAATCTCTTGTGATGTTTCAGGATGGTTTGGGAGAGATTTCCATCAACAGTTGGGCCCACCATTTCAGCGCTTGGCAACCTAGGTGGCCGCTATCATGTGACTGACTTTCAAAACTGCAAAGTAGTGATGCTGAATGATGTATCATTGTAATCCCATTAAACATTTGTGTTCTCCCTTACACTCACCACCACTCCCCTTCCCCTACCCACACACCTTCGTCCCTTAACAAAGTAGATTTGTTTTCCCTTCAATTTCTCATTGCAGGTTTGCTTAACCCTGCGTCTGATATCAAAGCACTGAATCTATATTTGAAAAGTGTTTCCATTGTTATTGGAATAATCCTCGATCTGAGCAAATCTCAGAGTCCCCAGTGTCATCTCTCAGCACACCCGTTTGTAATCGAATTGGAAATTTCCAGAAAAATTACAAGTTAGAAGTTACAAAAACAGTTCGCAGCCAGCTTAGAATTAGGTGGACATTTATATAGACATTGTAAAATCAAATCTGAAACCAGCCAATTCAATTAAAGATTATTATTTGATATTTTTAGCCAGAAAAATGGACAGCCAGTTTAAGCTCGCTCATTTCCTGTTTTCCTGAACGGACTGGCCAGTGTGAATCAGGCACAATAGGCTTTCATCTTGCTACTTAATGGCCTGAGATCATTCCAAGCGAGGTTCCAAGTTACCAGTAAAGCCTTGGAAAATCAACCTTTGCATTTCCTATATGGGTTTTACCTTAGCCTGAAAACATAAAGCTAGACAAAGATAGAGTTGATAGCCAGAGACTATTTCCCAGGGCGGAAATGGCTAGCACGAGGGGTCATAGTTTTAAGCTGGTTGGTGGAAAGTATAGAGGGGATGTCAGAGGCAGGTTCTTTACGCAGAGAGTTGTGAGAGCATGGAATGCGTTGCCAGCAGCAGTTGTGGAAGCAAGGTCATTGGGGTCATTTAAGAGACTGCTGGACATGTATATGGTCACAGAAATTTGAGGGTGCATACATGAGGATCAATGGTCGGCACAACATTGTGGGCTGAAGGGCCTGTTCTGTGCTGTACTGTTCTATGTTCTATGTTCTATTACTACACTGCCCAATATGCTACCAAGCTCGTTTGCAATGCTTGCTGAGTATAAGATTAATGTTTAAAGGAGGTTTGTAGACATTTTAAGAGAAGTAGAATTGATGTCAGAATTTGCATTTTGCGCACCAGAATCTCCTAACAATGTCAGTTTGCATTGTCGTAAGATGCTTTGAAGCTAGTCCAAGGAACAGACTAGTTATAGCACTTGAAACAGAGTTACTTTTCTGCCAGCACCTTTGATGTAGCAGACCAGTCTAAACAGAACAGAATCCTTTTTTGTGGAAACAGTAGGTTGAGATCGTTATTTTTGTTTCAAAGATTCATTGGTTGTAAATGTGATGCAGTTAATGGATATCTCTTGTGTGAGAGCAAATGGTTGAGATGATTCTATTGTAATGGAATCTCCAGCAGTGGGAGGCGATGATGTTGTGGCGGGGGGGGGGGGGGGGGGGGGGTGGGGGCGGGGGGGGGGGGTGGGGGGGAGGTGGGTGAGGTAGCTGGACCAGTAAAATGGACCCTCTCTAAAAATGGCCGTCTTTGGTGGCAGTGTCTACTGTAGGCAACTACATGTAAGCACTTGCATGCACAGAGGAAGGGTGTGATATCGAAGTAGAGATCAACAATGGGGAGTGAGAATGTGGGACACCAGGAGAGGAGACAACAAAGGTTGAAGAAAGGTGAGGATAAAGGCCAGGTGGCAAAAGGAGGGTCCCCACATCTTTTTCCTTCCACCAACCCTCTGCCCCCCCCAACCTGGTCCACTCCACCAAATCCCTTCCTGCTCCCTGTCCTCATCCAAAGAACAAAGAACAATACAAGGGAACAGGTCCTTTGGCTGTCCAAGTTTGCAGAAACACATTTTTCCCTTCCATTCTAAAACTGTCTTCACCTACATGATCCATATCCCTCTATTCCCTTCCCAGTTTTGTATTTGTCTGGATGATTCTTGAATGCTGCTGATGTGTCTGCTTCCACCACTTCATGTGGCAACGTGTTCCAGGCACTCACCACCCTTCGTGTGAAAATTGTTCGTTGCACATAACTTTTAAACTTCACCCCCTCACGCATTGATCTTGTGTCCCCTAGTAATTGATCTGTCCACCCTGAGAAATTGCCTCACACTTTCCACTCTACCCATGCCATTCACAATCTTATAAGCTTCTAGTAGGTCGCCCCTCAACCTCCTGCATTCCAGTGAAAACGAACCGGTCTATTGAACCTTTATTCATGCCTAAAATCCCCCGAATGAGGCAACATCCTGGTAAACCTTTTCCACACCCTCTCCAAAGCCTCCATATCCTTATGGTAGTGTGGTGACCAGGCCAGACCAGTCCTGTCCTGCCCTCCCCAGTCCTGTCCTTTGACCTGTGCTGCCATCTTCTATGGCCCCCGCTGCCATATCCTTTTCCCACCCTCATCACCATCCATTAATACACAGAAGACAGTGCATATGCTCTGTGTGTTAGCAAACTCAGCCATCTTTAGAAGAAGAACAGCTCAGCAGTAAGGATTAGACACACAAAGAGTTCATCACCCCCACTGCAAACCGCAATGTTCATTGCATATAAATATTGAAAATACTTCCTTATTTAACCTTAATTTCCTGTATTTTTATAATGATTTGATACAAATAGAGAAAAAAATCTGTTTCATGATTCTGAGCCTGTTGTGTGTTCCTATCTCATGTTGCATTTTGTACAAACAGAAGTTTTCATTCATCTTTATATAAAAGAAGGATCGTATCAGAGAGAGTGAATGCAAGACCCTTATATTCCTGAGCAAGCAGACAGCAAAGACTGAAATGTGGTGACTTGGGAAAGCTCAAATGGAGCAACTGGCTAGTCAATAAGGTGGAAGCAGACACCGCAGACATTGTAGAGTGAATGGACTGTGGTAAGTGGCTCAATGGATGATACTTGGGGAAAATTCTAAAGCAGAAGGCATCTAAAGTTTCCCTGTGGAGTACTGGAAGAGGAATTGTACTACAGTTAACTAATTGATATCTTCCCTTTACTGAACATCTTTTGGCCTTGGTATCTGATGAGTTTGAACTAATCAGGAAGTCACGACAGTTCAGGTCTCAGGTTAAAACTATGTACTGAGTTTGATTGGCATATTTAAAAAAGACCTGCTAGCTTTGGGTGGGTGAGCTTCTCATGTGCAATTTAAAATTGCAGCAAATAAGGAATAAACAAACTCTTAAATGTTCCTCTCCATCTGGTCTGTTCACATCTTCCTCCCTGGGGCCTCCATCAGAAAAGTAGACTTAACATTGAAATGTTGATGTTAAATGTACCTGTACTAAAAAAAATGTAGCTCGTAATAATTACACTTCTGTATGCACTTTTTGTGAAATGTTCATGTTTTAAAAGTGGAGACGTTAATTCTGAAGGTGAGTACATGAAGTGGAATATTAACACTCAATTCCCACTCATTTGGAATCCTGAATTGTGCTATTATGAACAAAATCAGAAGCTAATTCACTCTGGCCAGATTGTAAAACAAGAATCGACACAGAGAGACAAATATTTAAAGTTGAAAAGAGGAAGTGTGTGATAGAAATGACAGATGCTGAAGTTTTTGTAACCCACAGACCATTGCATGAGCTGCTGCACAGGAGTCAGCTGCTGTAAAATTGTGCAAGTTCCTAAAGCACAAGCGAAGTGTGAGTGAGTCACATGGATGTTTTGGTAAGACCTGAGAGCATCCATGGGGGAGACATCTGTGCAGATGTGCTGGATTGTCCCTGACAGAGACGTCTGTTTCCGAGCTGTTGGAGCACGGTAGGTTGTGAAGCACCCTCAGCAAAAAAAAACCCAGAACCAGCACTTGCTGAATGGGCTGGATGGCCTCATTATCAGGGTGAGCATTCTCTGATTCTGAGTTAGCAGAGACTGCCTGTGCTGACGCTGCCAGGAAAACATTCCCACAGTACCTCATTGCCTGTCTTTGTTGGAAGACTGAAAACCATAGAATCGTATAGTAAAGAAGAGGCCCTTCAGCCCCTTATAGAATCCCTACAGTATGAAAGCATGCCATTCAGCCCATCAAGTCCACACCAACCCTATGAAGACCATCTCACATAGACCCAACCCTCTACCCTGTAATGCTCATGTCCAGTCCACCTAACCTACACATCTTTGGACTGTGTGATGAAACTCACACAGACACAGGGTGAATGTGCAAACTCCACACAGATAGTTGCGCAGGGCTGGAATTGAGCTCAGATCCCGAACGCTGTGAGGCAGCAGCACGAACCACTGAGCTCCTTTACCACCCCATGTCTGTATTGCCAGCAGTGGGAGCTATTTTTTTCCCAAATAATATCAATCCAAAACAGTAAGCAAAAATATACTAAAACCTCCCAGAATACATTTGCATTTCTATATGTATAAATACATAACCCTGTTTCATGGGCATGTTTTAATTCATTCCACTGCTCCACCCTTTCTAACCTTGATTTTAACATTTCATTATACAACACCTTACCAAGTGTTTTTTAAAAACTCCTGTTTACACATCCACTGCGCTGAGTTAACTATTTGAAGACAAAACAGTAAGTTCGGTTCAACATAAACTTCCTTTTAAAATAAATGACTTTGTTGTTTCTTTCTTGTGGCAGAATGTAAAACATAGTTGAGAAAACAAGGAGTCACCAATTTAAGACGGAGTTGAAGAAAGATTTTCTTTCTCTCAGAAGTTTGTGTGTCTTTGGAAATCCCTTGTAAATGGACGCAGAACCTTTAAATATTTTTAAGGCAGAGATAGATAGATTCTTTGTTCCAATGGGGATTGAAGATTATTGGGGACAGGCGGGTTGTAGAGTTGAGGTTAAAATAAGTTCAGCCATGATCTTCTTGAATGGTAGAACAGACTCAAAAGATCGAGTGGCCTAGTCTTGCTCCTCATTCATATGGTCGCATGTTCACCTGTAACGTGGCAGAGTATTCTGTTTGAGGGAACAGAAAGCCATTTATGCAGCTATTGAAATGACTGCAGGATGGTATGTTGCCATTTTTGTGCCAATGTGAAGGATGTCACTGAGTGAAGGCTTCTGTATCTTCTGTTAAGGCCTAAACATCATAAATACACATGACAGTCTGTGTCTGTAACTCACCAATCCAATGTAAAATACTCTATGTTTTCACATAGAACATAGAACATGGAGCAGTACAGCACAGTGCAGGCCCTTTGGTCCATGATGTTGTGCTGAACTTCCACCCTAAACCTAAGATCTATCTAACCTCCACCACTACCTTAAACTATCATCCATATGCCTATCTAATAGCCGCTTAACTGCCCCTAATGAGGCCGACTCCACTACCCACTCCAGCAATGCATTCCATGCCCCTACCACTCTCCGAGTAAAGAACCTATCTCTGACATCTCCCCTATATCTGCCTCCATTCACTTTAAAACTATGCCCCTTCATAAGAGCTACCTCCAAACGAGGAAAAAATCTCTGACTGTCTACCCTATCTATACCTCTGATCATTTTGTACATCTCTATCAAGTCACCTCTTATCCTTTGTCATTCTAAAGAGAAAAGCCCGAGCTCTCTCAACCTTTCCTTGTAAGACCCACCCTCCAATCCTGGCAACATCCTGGTAAATCTGCTCTGCACCTTTTCCAATGCTTCTACATCTTTCCTGTAATGAGACAACCAGAACTGGACGCAATATTCCAGATGTGGCCGAACCAGGCTTTCGTATAGCTGGAGCATAGCTTCACAGCTCTTGAACTCAATCCTTCTATTAATGAAGGCTAACACACCATACGCTTTCTTAACAACTCTATCCACCCTGGGTGGCAGCTTTTAGGGAACTGTGCTCATGAACTAAAAGATTCCTCTGCTCCTCCACGCTGCCAAGAATCTTTCCCTTAACTCTGTATTCTGCTTTCAATTTTGTCCTTCCAAAATGAATCACATCACACTTTTCAAGGTTAAACTCCATCTGCCACTTCTCAGCCCAGCTCTGCATTCTATCAATGTCACTTTGTAACCTACAACAGCCCTCCGCACTGCCCACAACGTGACCCACCTTCGTATCGTCTGCGAACGTGCTAATCCACCCTTCCACTCCATCCAAATTATTTACAAAAATCACAAATAGAAGAGGATACAGAACAGATCCTTGCGGTACACCACTCATAACTGAGCACCATGTTGAATATTTTCTGTCCACTACCAACTTTTGTCTTCTAAGGGTCAGCCAATTCTGAATCCAATCTGCCACATTTCCCCTTATCCCATGCCTCCTTACTTTCGGCATGAGCCTATCATGAGAAACCTTATCAAACATCTTACTTAAATCCATCTACACCACACCCACTGCTCTACCTTCATCCACGTGTTTGGTCACCTCTTCAAAGAATTCAATAAGGTTTGTGAGGCATGATCTACCCCTCACAAATCCATGTTGACTATCACAAATCAAACTGTGCCTATTCAAGTGATCATAACTCCTATCTCTCAGAGCCCTTTCCAATAATTTGCCCACCACTGATGTAAGACTAACTGGTCTGTAATTTCTGGGGTTATCCCTATTCCCTTTTTTGTACAAGGGAGTGACATTTGTCTCTCTCCAATCTTCCAGCACTATACCTGTGGACAGTGAGGGTGAAAAGATGTTTGCCAAAGGCTCTGCGATCTCTCCCCTCACTTCCCATAGAATCCTTGGATAAATCCCATCAGGCCCGGCGGACTTATCTGTCTTCAAATTCCTCAAAATTCCTGGTACATCTTCCTTACTAACATCCACCTCCTCTAGCCTACCAGCCTGTTTCACACTGTCCTCCTCTACAACTAGGCCATTGTGAATACCAAAGAAAGGTATTCATTAAGGACCTCTCCTATCCCTTTATGCCCCCTGTACAAATTCCCTTTACAATCCTTGATTGGCTCTACCCTTGCTCTGGTCATTCTCTTATTCCTTATGTACCTGTAAAAAGCCTTGGGGTTTTCCTTGATCCTCTCTGACAAGGTTTTCTCATGCCCCCTTGAGCTCTCTTAAGCCCTTTCTTCAGATTCTTCCTGGCTAACTTGTATTCCTTTAGAGTGCTTTCTGATCCTTGTTTCCTAAACCTGGCTGAATGAAGCGGGGCACTGGCTGCTAAACATTCCTGATCGTAGGATGTGTAGAAAAGATAAGAATTTAAGGAGAAAGGTGTGAGTGGTAATGTTGGTTCAGTAGAGCATTGCCATTATGGAGAAAGAGAATGTCTCAGAATGCTCAAAGTTTGAATCAGTTTGTTTCAATCTAAGGAAGAAGAAGAATGCAATTATACCACCAACAAGTTACGAGGAAATTGCAGATTTGCAAGCATTGTTGTGTTTAACAATAGGGCCTTCAATTACCTGAATATGGACTAATGATTGTGAAAAGAGCACTGGGGTGAGCTTTCTCAGTTGGTGTCTGGGAGGTTTCCCTAAAGCAATATGTGTCAAATTAGGGGAGGCAATGGCCTAATGGTATCACTAGCTTATAAACCCGTAACCTCAGCTAACATTCTGGGGAAAAAGTACAATTAAGAACGAAGCTCAAGACAGAATGTTCAGAAGTGAAGTAGGAATAGAAACGAGAGAAGCAAAGAAGGGCTTTGACAAAAGACTGGCAGCTAAAATAATGGGAAATTGGGAAGTCGTGTGTAGACACAAATAATAAGATTCAGAAAAGGAGAAACAGGACTAATTAAGGTCCGTTAAAGGGTATTGCACATGTAATTAGGACATGGCTCGTGTTAAATGAGTATGTTACATTTGTCTTCAGCAAGAAAGTCAATTTTACTGAGGCTATAGTGACGGAGGAGGAAACACCATCACTAGAAATGTTCAATATAAATGCATTTATGCATTGCCAGAAGAATTGAGAATTGTAAATGTTACACTCTTGTTTAAAAAGGGCTGTAAGAGATATGCAGAAATTACACACCAGTCAGTTTAAACTTGTTGGTGGCAAAACTTGTGGAAAAGTAAGCCGGAATATAATTGACATGCATATGGAAAAAAAATGGGTAATTAGGGAGAGAGGGAGAGCAAGCATAACCAACGATCTGCCGTGGAGTTCCCATGTAAATGTGACAGCCAAAAAAGCACAACAGCACTTCGTCTTCCTCAGCCAGCTCACAAAATTTGGCATGTCCGAAAGGCCACTTACTAATTTCTATAGGTGCACCATTGAAAGCAATCTGTCTGGGTACATAACGGCCTGGTATGGTAACTGCTCTGCCCAGGGCCATAAGAAACTACAGAAGGTGGTATGCACAGCCAAGACCATCGCAGAAACCAACCTTCCATCCATGGACTCTACTTACACAGCTGGCTGCTGTGGAAAGACGGCCAACATCATCACAGACCCGTCGCACCCCGGTAATGATCCCACGCAACCTCTTCCATCAGGCAGAAGAGACAGAAACCTGAACACAGGCACAAGCAGGTTCAGAAACGGCTTCTTTCTGCCTGTTATCAGACTGTCGAATGGACTGCAGCCTCAAATAACGTAACCTGCAATGTAACCTGTATACCTGTAAGTCTTTTTGGTCTGTACATCTCTTGCTTGCTGTGCTCTGCCTGTACCATTAATAAACAAAGCTTTTCACTGTATTTGGTACACATAACAATAAATCAATCAATCAATCAATCAAGCATAGAGATCTTAAGGGAAAATTGTGATTAACTAACTTGCCTGGAGTTCTTTGAAGAGGTAGAAAAGAGGGTTGATGAGGGTAATGTTGTCGATGTGGTTTATACACTTTTCCAAAAGGCATCCAATTCTTTGTCCCGTTACAGGTTTAAGGAAAGTTATAGCCCATGATGTAAAAGGGACAATAGCAATATGGATCCAAAATTGGCTGAGTGTTAGGAAATTGGGAGTAATGGCTAATGGATACTTTTCAAACTGGTGAAGGATTTGTAAGGGTAGTCCCTCGGCATTGGTATTCATACTGGGCTCTTCCTGATTTATATTAATGAACTAGATTTGGATTGAATTGTTTAATTTTTTAAGCTTGCAAATGATACAAAATTTGTAAGCTGTGTAGCTGCAAAGTTGACAATTTGTGGAGTGGGCAGGAAGTGACAGATGGAATTCAATGTGTAGAAGTGTGAGGTGATATGTTTTGGTCGAGAGAACATGGAGAGACAGGATAAAATAAAGGTACTTCTTTCCAGGGTTTGACGAGTTGAGGAACTTGGGTGGATATGTATGTGGCAGGACAGGTGGAGAGAAGATTTAATAAACATACAGACCACGCTTAATTAATAGAGGCATAGTGTAGAACAGCAAGGAGGTTATACCAAATCTGTATGAGACCCTGGTTAAACCTCAACAGGAGTATGGTGTACAGTCCTGGGGACCACACTTTAGGGAAGATGTGAATGTCTTAGCGAGAGTGCAGAAAAGGTATATGAGGATGGTTCTGGGGATGAGGAGCTTCAGTTATGAGGAGAGAGTGGAGAAGGTGGACCTGTTTCCCTTGGAGAACAGAAGGCTGAAGGGAGATTTTATAAATGTTTTCAAAGTTTTGAAGGAGTTTGGATGGATTGAGAAAGGAATAAAACTGTTTCTGCAGGAAACAAAAGTCAAGGATAAGAGCTCACAGATTCAAAATGATTTACAACAGTAAATGTGATGTGAAAAAGGATCATTTTCACACATAAAATGGCTTGGCTCTGTAATGCACAAGCAAGAAGTGCAGTGGAGGCAGATTCATCTGAGGCATTCATTCGAACATTTGAGAATTACATAGAAAAGTCATGCAGGCTGATGGAGAAAGGGCAGGAGAATGGCACTATCGTCATGCTCATTTGGAGAGCTGGTGCAGACATAATGGGTTGAATGGCCTTGTTCTGCAGAATAATGATCTGAAATCTAATATATATTTTGTAACCTGACCGTTTAGCAAAAAAACTCCTTTTATTCTGTTCCTCTTGAGATTCTTTTATTCTTTGACAGCCTATCTCCCTCGGGTTATCTCTCATTTCCCTGTCGTCTGTTGTAAATTTGCTGGAGCTAACGAGGTGATGATCAGAGTATAACATCTTGGTTCTAGGTTTTTTTCTCTAGAACTGCAGTTATTTCTTTTATTTTGCTATCTATATTGATTACAATGAAAAATTTCAGCAAAGGCTTGGAATTTAAATAATCAGTTGGAACGGTGTGGCATTCACTAAATATTCATTCTACTATATACCCGTTACTTCTGATCATCTATCAGTATCATTTAGCTTTGAACGTCACACCTGACTACTTGATTTAATATGTCATAAATCAGAAGTCTCATGGTGCAGTTCATTTGACAGCAATAGAACAACAGTAGATGGACAAAAATATGGCAGGTATAAACCCAGCCTTTTGAACTTATAAACAAAGCAGCTCCTGAATATTAACTGTTGGTGCTCTTCATTTGAGATGCTGCTCTGAGGATTTATTTTACAGCTTGTCTAGAATCAGTTCACATGAAAAATGCACGTAATTTAATCCACCTTTTTATGCAAGAGAACTGAAGTGAATTGTCAATGAGTGTGTATTAGTTGGAGGTGTTAGTGAACAGAAACATAGAAAACACAAGATGTGCCATTCATTATGATGGTGGCTGATCACCAAGGTTAGCCCATACAGCTTCCATTGTAGAAATGACTGTTGCTTCATCCACACTACACTTCTTGTGTTGCGTATGTCAGAATTGGACTAACCAAAAGACTTCTGCACCATGTCTGTTGAAAGTTTTACTGATAATATCAGATCCTATCTCTGTCTCCTTTGTTTATATACTGTGGTACCTCACAATGATTTCCTCAATTTATCTCAGTGTACCTGTATCTCAATATCTCTACTGCATATAATGTCTCGAGGAACAGCAATTGCCAGAACAATGCTAATTAACATGTATAACATGTTCTGCATCAGACTTCTGTACAAGTGTTTAAATCCTCGGGCTGGAAGGTGTTCCCGTCATAATCCCTGTACCATGACAGGTTAACCAGGTGCACAATAGTTAAGTGAGTACAGTCACAACACTTAAAAGACATTTAGATAAGAACATGAAAAAGAAATGTTTGGAGAGTACGGGCCAAGCACAGGCGGACGAGAATAGTTTAGTTTGGGAATGTGGTCGGCATGGACTGGTTGGACCGAAGGGTCTGTTTCTGCGCTGTAAGACTCTATGACTCAAAACCCTAATCCCGCCCTCTCTCAATCCCTTTAGCCACAAGAGCTGTATCTATCACCTTCTTGAAAACATATACTGTTTATTGTCTTAACAACTTGCTGTGGTATTGAATTCCAGGGTCAAAAAAAGACAAGATATTGGATCAGTCATTTCATTTTGATAAAAAAAATCTGGAATTAAGGGCCTAATGCTGACTATGAAGCCATTGTTTACTGTTATAAAAACCCACATGGGTCACTAATGCCCTGTAGGGAAGGAAGTCTGCTGTCTTTGCCTGTCTGGCCTACATGGGACTTCGCAACCATCAGGAATGTGGTTGATCATAACTGCATCCTGAGAATGGCCACAATAACATCAGCCACTTTGTTAACTGGGAGAAAGAAAGCAACCTTAATTTGCTTTACTACTCTATTGATACCCTAGGGTAGGAGATATAAAGTCTGGCTAACCATGATTTCAGAATAACACAGCTACAAGCTAGGTGTTGCTCAGTGAAATAACTCCACAGAGGCTGGTATTTAATCACCAAGTCACCCTTTATCTGCACGTACATAGTACATGATGCTGGTCCAGGAAGCACAGAGCTAGCTCCTAGAGTGAAGAGAACCCCTGACTCTCCTGTTCTTACCTGTCAGCCAGGACCCCCTGATTAGACCAGGCTAAAGCCCCAATCAGGGAACTCATATTCTTTGCGATCCACCCAGCTGACCTCATTCCAATCACCACACCAGGCTCTTTGCATGAGGGTAAACCAGCGTGACAAAGACACATTTTCAGTTGTCAGCATCCTGTGTTGAACAGATACCAGAAAGGCATTCAATATACTAGGGGGTGGCCGCATAGCGGCCCAGTGGTTAGCACTGCTGCCTCACAGTGCCAGGGACCTGGGTACAATTCCACCCTTAGGTAACTGTCTGTGTGGAGTTTGCACATTCTCCCCGTGTCTGTGTGGGTTTCCCCCAGGTGCTCCAGTTTCCTCTGACAGTCCAAAGATGCACAGGCTAGGCGAATTGGCCATGAAAATGCAGGGTTACAGGGATCGGGTCAAGGATGGGTCAGGATAGGATGCTGTTTGGAGGGTTGGTATAGCCTTGATAGGCCAAATGGCCTGCTTCCATGCTGTAGGGATTCTATGAT
Organism: Stegostoma tigrinum; assembly: GCF_030684315.1. Classification (NCBI taxonomy): domain Eukaryota; kingdom Metazoa; phylum Chordata; class Chondrichthyes; order Orectolobiformes; family Stegostomatidae; genus Stegostoma; species Stegostoma tigrinum. The sequence continues at coordinate 55,521,093 of NC_081370.1, read as the reverse complement.
CTATAATAATGGGTTTGCTCATTGTGTGAGCACCCTTCATGGCTACAATAGGAGAAGTGTCATGCTCCTCACAAAAGTTTAATTGAAATATTCAAACAGAAGTGGACCATTGAGTGTGGTCATTACAAACCTGCTACCTAACCTGTCTTCACATGTATCATTTCAGATCGGAAAAAGATTCTCTTATTCTAAATTTTAAAATGCAGCATTGATCTAGCATTAAGGGCCATTTAGGTGTAACATCTGCCATCCTTCTTTGTGAAGAAATATTTCCTGGTTTCACTCCAAAAAGTGCTGATTCTCATTCTTAGACTCTGTACCGAGGATTTAAACACCCCAGCTAACAAAGGTTTCTCATCGTCTATCGCAGCTGTTTCACTTCATGTGGTACAATTGTCGACAATACTGAACAAAGTAAATTAGGTGTAATTGAAAGAGGTGTACAAGATTATGGCAGGTTTACATAAAGTTGTCAAAGAAGAATTAGATGATGGTAGGAGGTAGGAGGCACAAATTTTAAGTTTTGAGTAAGAAATGCAGGGGGCCGATGAGAAAGAACTTTATTATACAATGAATGATAATGACCTGGAATAAAACAAAAAAACTGCAGATGCTAGAAATGTGAAACAAAAACAAACTGCTGGAGAAACTCTGCAGGCCTGGAAGTGCTGCAGAGAGGAAGCAGAATAAACACTTCAGGTCCAGTAATCCTTCTTCAAGACTGATAATGACCTGAAACTCAACTTCAATGAAAATGGAGGAAGCAGAAATTAACAGTGATTTCAAAAAGATATTTGCAGGAGTTAAATTAGGACTACAGGTTTAGTACAGTGAAATGGAACTGAGTGGATTCGTTGGTGGAAAGTTGACATTGAGTCAATGGGCTGAATGGTCTTCTGCTGCGTTGTAATGATGCTATAGGCCAAATGTTGTACCCTCCCCTGGAACATTCATTTGGTTGGTACAATGGTGGTTATTGGCTTGCAAACCCTGCTACAGCACCCTCTAAAATAAGTCTGTGAATTAGAATTTGTTTTACTGCCATATGTACTCACATGAGTGCAGTGAAAAGTTTACAAAGTCAACACTTACAGCACCATCTTAAGTACAAGGATGCCTACATACAAGATCTTAGGAATAAATTAGAACAATAAAGGAATAAAAATATTCAGCATTACAGTCCTTCAAGCAGACTGTGGCAGGCCTCACCCCAGATAGTGCCAGGCTTCGCCACTGCGACCCATCAAGTTCCTGCTGCAGGCCTACTGCAGGCCCATTCCAGGCACCAAGCAGCGCCACAGCCAATGGTCCATTGAGTCCTCAATTCCAAGCTTCAAGCCTACCGAAGCCAGGAGTTCTCGATCCGGGTATCGCCACTTTTGCTCTCAGAAACCCTCCTACACCATTCCAGCTTCCCCTAAATGTCAGATGATGAATGAAAAAGAAAGGGAAAGAAAAATATGGAAAATGAGAGAGGGTGTCCGTAGGTAACAAAGTGTGGAGCCAGTGGAACACAGCAGGCCAGGCAGCATCAGAGGAACAGGAAGGCTGATGTTTCAGCTTCTGAAGAAGGGTCCCAAAATGTCAATATTCCTGCTCCTCTGATGCTTCCTAGCCTGCTGTGTTCTTCCAGCTCCACACTGTGTTATCTCTGACTCCAGCATTGGCAATTCTTGCTATCTCTGAGATTCTGTAGACAGTTTTTGAGGCCTGTTGCCAGTCGAGGCCTTTAAGTGGCCAATTAATGCCCAGTCACGGGCCACATTGGGCAGTGGTTGGTATTAACCCAGCACAAGTGGGTACTAACCATGTGGGGAGCAATGTTGGCAATCCCATGCAGGCCTGCTGTGCGTTCTTGGCGCACTTGAAGACTCCTGAGTTGCAACACCAACGGAATCTGGTATTCCATTGGCTGATTGAGGAATCTTCTATCAGGAATCAGTCCGGGATGACAGCCGTCCACTCACCCCTGCTGACAGTACCCCTCCTCTTATGCATCCCCATCTCTTCAGTCCAGTGATTTCCTTCTGTCCCCAGAGTTTTGTTTTAAAGCTTCAGGGAAACACCCGTAGCTAAGAGAGAGCTTCTTTTTCATCTCCACAATACAACAAAGAACTGCAGATGCTGGAAATCCAAAACAGAACAGAAATCTACGGAAAAACTCAGCAGTTCTGATGTTCTGATGAAAAGTCAGTCTCTCAACAGATGCTGCCAGATGTGCTAAGTTTCTCCAGCAATTTCTGTTTATGTTTCAGTTTTTTTTTTCAGTTTTACCCTGAGTTTTGTATAGTTTTGTTCTGTTCTTGCAACAGGATGGCTGCAGTTTGCAGTCCTCCTGAGAACAGAAGGGTACATAAGAGTGAGGAGTTTGTGTTATTACTGACCAGATTATTGGAATTAGACTCTGAAGAGGTTACTTACAGCTAAGTACATTTAAGCAGATAGCTATCTTCAGTTCCAGTCTACTCACTGGAGCTTGGAAGAAATAGGGTGATCACGTTGGAATGTGGACCTTGGCAAGGCATTTGCTGAGACTGTGTTCTCCCTCATGGGAGAGTGTAGGATGAGGGGGCGTTGAATCAGAAAAAAGGTGCTCCAGTTTAAGACTGAGATGGAGACGGATTTTGTCTTTCAGAGAGTTGCGAATTTTTGGACCTCCCTGCAACAGAGAACTGCGGGTATAGAGATCTTGTGCAGATGTAAGATAGATCCTTGATCACTAGGGGATTCAAGGGTTAGGTGGTAAACCCAGGAAAGTGGATGTGAGGATCATCAGATCAGCCTTGATCCTATTGAATTGTGGAGCAGGCTCAAAGTGCTGAATAGCCTACTCCTGCACCTATTTCTTATGGCCTTGTGGTCTTATTGTTTCCAAGCATAGAGAGCTTCAATTATGAAGTTAGATTGGAGAATTTCATTTAGAAAAGAGAGGGTCGAGAGGAGATTTGACAAAGATATTCAAAATCATCAGGAGTCTGGACAAAATTGGTCAAAAGAAACCGCTCCAACTTGTGAGGAGGTTGGGAACATGAGAACTAGAAGCAGGAGTAGGCAGTTCAACCTCTCGGGTCGACTCGTTAGTCAACAGGATCGTGGATGATATCATCTTAGGCTCAACTCCACCTTCCTGATCGCCCCTTGTAGCCCTTTAACCTCATTCATTCAAAAATCTGTCTGTCTCTTCCTCAAATGCATCTTGTGTCCTCGTATCCATCACACTCTGGGGGGGAGAGGTGGAGTGAATTCCACAGATTTATGACGCTTTGAGAAAAGTAACTGCACCCCGTCTCTGTTTTAAATCTGTCATCCCTTATCCGAAAATAATAATGTCTCATTCTCGAGCCCCAACACAGGGAGACATCAGCTCCACAGCTACTTTGTCAATCTCTATCAGCATCTTATACACCACAATTAGATCTCTCATTCTTCTGTGGGAATGACATTTAATGTAAATAATAAATTCAGCGAATGTGAGAAGGCATCCTTTTCCACACAGTGCATGCTTAAGAATTCAATGCCTCAGAATGTGATGAAGGCAGGTTTACTTCAAGCATTGGGAATAGGCAGGTCTACAGTTAGGAGGCAGGAGAATGTCACTCATCGATGCTTTCATTGGAAGAACTGGTGCTGATACAAACAGGCCCAATGGCCTCTTACTGCACTGTAATATATTTGCTATTCTCTTCTTAAAACTGGACACAATGTTCTGACTGTGGTCTAATCAATGTTTTGTCTGGATTTATTACATCTCTTGCTTTGTACTTAATGTCCCTTTTCGTAAAGCACAGAATTCAATTTCTAATCAGGCTCCAGGACTGTACAGTTTGATCTCAGCTTCTTGTAATTTGTCTTCCACTGTTTTGATCTTGTATTTTGCCATTTCTTTGACCTTGTTCAGTGTTGCTGTGTATGCATTGAGCATCTAAGTCTTTGGTGTTGCTTGTAAGTTCAAGAAATTGGATTCAGTTTCCGAAAGCAAGTCATTGATATATATTCATAAAATATGTTACTTTATTTGTGATCTGGGAAGCAATTTTAAGTTTGCCTGGCCAAGATGAATCTAAAGTTTGGCTTGAAAGCTGGGTTTACACTCTTCATTGAATACCCTGAGTGGACAATGTGTAATGTGGGAAGGCTAGAGTTGATGAAGGCAGGCGAGTCGTGGGGTTGTCGATGTTGGCTGTAAAACCAACAGTTAATATATCCCAGGACGACAAAATGTGAGGCTGGATGAACACAGCAGGCCAAGCAGCATTTCAGGAGCACAAAAGCTGACGTTTCGGGCCTAGACCCTTCATCAGAGAGGGGGATGGGGTGAGGGTTCTGGAATAAATAGGGAGAGAGGGGGAGGCGGACCGAAGATGGAGAGTAAAGAAGATAGGTGGAGAGAGTATAGGTGGGGAGGTAGGGAGGGGATAGGTCAGTCCAGGGAAGACGGACAGGTCAAGGAGGTGGGATGAGGTTAGTAGGTAGATGGGGGTGCGGCTTGGGGTGGGAGGAAGGGATGGATGAGAGGAAGAACCGGTTAGGGAGGCAGAGACAGGTTGGACTGGTTTTGGGATGCAGTGGGTGGGGGGGAAGAGCTAGGCTGGTTGTGTGGTGCAGTGGGGGGAGGGGACGAACTGGGCTGGTTTAGGGATGCAGTAGGGGAAGGGGAGATTTTGAAACTGGTGAAGTCCACATTGATACCTTTAGGCTGCAGGGTTCCCAGGCGGAGTATGAGTTGCTGTTCCTGCAACCTTCGGGTGGCATCATTGTGGCAGTGCAGGAGGCCCATGATGGACATGTCATCTAGAGAATGGGAGGGGGAGTGGAAATGGTTTGCGACTGGGAGGTGCAGTTGTTTGTTGCGAACTGAGCGGAGGTGTGCTGCAAAGCGGTCTCCAAGCCTCTGCTTGGTTTCCCCAATGTAGAGGAAGCCACACCGGGTACAGTGGATGCAGTATACCACATTGGCAGATGTGCAGGTGAACCTCTGCTTAATGTGAAATGTCATCTTGGGGCCTGGGATAGGGGTGAGGGAGGAGGTGTGGGGGCAAGTGTAGCATTTCCTGCAGTTGCAGGGGAAGGTGCCAGGTGTGGTGGGGTTGGAGGGCAGTGTGGAGCGAACAAGGGAGTCAAGTGGTCTCTCCGGAAAGCAGACAGGGGTGGGGATGGAAAAATGTCTTGGGTGGTGGGGTCGGATTGTAAATGGCGGAAGTGTCGGAGGATGATGCGTTGTATCCGGAGGTTGGTAGGGTGGTGTGTGAGAACGAGGGGGATCCTCTTTGGGCGGTTGTGGCGGGGGCGGGGTGTGAGGGATGTGTTGCGGGAAATATGGGAGACGCAGTCAAGGGCGTTCTCGATCTGGGGGGGAAAGTTCTCTGTGGGGGGAAAGTTGCGGTCCTTGAAGAACTTGGACATCTGGGATGTGCGGGAGTGGAATGTCTTATCGTGGGAGCAGATGCGGCGGAGGAATTGGGAATAGGGGATGGAATTTTTGCAGGAGGGTGGGTGGGAGGAGATGTATTCTAGGTAGCTGTGGGAGTCGGTGGGCTTGAAATGGACATCAGTTACAAGCTGATTGCCTGAGATGGAGACTGAGAGGTCCAGGAAGGTGAGGGATGTGCTGGAGATGGCCCAGGTGAACTGAAGGTTGGGGTGGAAGGTGTTGGTGAAGTGGATGAACTGTTCGAGCTCCTCTGGGGTGCAAGAGGCGGCCCCGATACAGTCATCAATGTACCGGAGGAAGAGGTGGGGTTTGGGGCCTGTGTAGGTGTGGAAGAGGGACTGTTCCACGTAACCTACAAAGAGGCAGGCATAGCTGGGGCCCATGCGGGTGCCCATAGCCACCTCCTTAGTCTGTAGGAAGTGGGAGGAGTCAAAAGAGATGTTGTTGAGGGTGAGGACGAGTTCAGCTAGGTGGATAAGGGTGTCGGTGGAGGGGGACTGGTCGGGCCTGTGGGACAGGAAGAAGCAGAGGGCCTTGAGGCCATCTGCATGCGGAATGCATGTGTATAGGGACTGGACGTCCATGGTGAAGATGAGGTGTTTGGGGCCAGGGAATTGGAAGTCCTGGAGGAGGTGGAGGGCATGGGTGGTGTCAAGGACATAGGTGGGGAGTTCCTGGACCAAAGGGGAGAAAATGGAGTCCAGATAGGTGGAGATGAGTTCGGTGGGGCAGGAGCAGGCTGAGACGATGGGTCGACCGGGGCAGGCAGGTTTGTGGATTTTGGGAAGCCTCCCTAACCGGTTCTTCCTCTCACCCATCCCTTCCTCCCACCCCAAGCCTCACCCCCATCTACCTACTAACCTCATCCCACCTCCATGACCTGTCCGTCTTCCCTGGACTGACCTATCCCCTCCCTACCTCCCCACCTATACTCTCCTCTCCACCTATCTTCTTTACTCTCCATCTTCGGTCCACCTCCCCCTCTCTTCCTATTTATTCCAGTTCCCTCTCCCCATCCCCCTCTCTGATGAAGGGTCTATGCCCGAAACGTCAGCTTTTGTGCTCCTGAGATGCTGCTTGGCCTGCTGTGTTCATCCAGCCTCACATTTTGTTGTCTTGGAATTCTCCAGCATCAGCAGTTCCCGTTATCTCAGTTAATATATCCCACTCTGTATTCTGCCAAGCAGTTTCCATTACAATTACACACCTTGAGGTTTTGACCATTTCAGTCCATCATTTCATCGTTAGAAGTGTGTGAAGGTCAGAAAGACAGTCTGGAAAGAAAAGGAACATTGTTTATTTTGGACACAGTACACAAAACACTTTTCATCAAAAATGGTTTAGATTCAATGTAAGGGAACACTGCTGTTGAACTGAGATAGACCTTATGAGCTGCATTTCATAGATTAAATCAGCCTGACAACTAACCATTCAATGCACTTTGCAGATGGAGAAAGTATTCTGCATGTCTGGCAAGTTTCAGGTTAGCTAAAATGAAAATGTATTTCTTGGAAATCCTGCTTCCTTTGATTCATACAGATGGAAATGTCATTCAAACTTATGGTTGTGTTTGGAGCAGGCCTGTAAATATGTCAGACAGGAGATGGACCAGAAGAATTTCTTGGTAAGCTACGCTTTCTTTATTACCTCTCGCCATGACGTACAATATTAGATGACAGGCAGTTCTCGCGATTAAACCCACTGGTGTGTACCATTAATCCCAGTTTTAATACTACAGTGAAATCGACCTCAGTTCCACAGCATGTTCTATTATCATCAGTTACTTTTTTAAGAAAGACACAAATGTGAAATGGTGTATACATTACCAGGAAAGCTCACTGACAGATTTTAGCTTTCATTTCTGTTTGATCTGATTCGATTCGATTTATTATTGTCACATGTACCTCGAAAACAACACTTATGTTATCATATTTGCTAATTCTCAACAATTGTTCAGAATCTCCAGGAATTAAAGATTAATTTCCCAAACTCTGGCAAGGCTCTCAAGTAGGGAAAAACAAGCTATCCAGTCATGTTTGGCCCTGATGCAGAAGTCCCACGCCCAACTCCAAAAGGCCCCTCCTCTGCTGTAAGGGGAAAGTGGCAGTGTGGGAATTGCATGGAAGACAAACTGCAACTCAACAGAGTCAGTGTGAGGAGGTGGCGACAGGATGGTAACATCTCCAGATGAGTAATCCAGAGCTCCAGGATAGTGTTATGGGGACAGGGGTTCAAATCCTATCATGGCAGATGATGAGATTTAAATTTATCAAAATATCTGGAGTAAAAAATAGCCAACTGGTGACCATGTCACCATTGTCAATTGCCATGAAAACTCATCTGCTGTACAAACATTCTTAGGGAAGGAATGTCTGGCTTTTGTGTGATTCCAGACTGGCAGCAGTGTGACATCTAGAGAGTGCAAGTGGGCTATTCAGCCCTTCGATCCTTTTCTGTCACTTATTGTGATGATAGCTGATTGCCCAACTCATTACTCATGTTCTCTATTCTCTCAGTATTGCCTCTTAAGTGCTCTCTGTACAATTAGTGATGGACAGTAAACCCTGTCCTGGCCAACGATGTTGACATTCCATGAACAATTTTTTAAAAATTGTATCAGGACTAAGTTCAAACGGACGACATATTTTCAGTTCCTAATCTCTTAACCAACAACGTGGAGTTAGTAAATTTATGAAGTAAAGATAAACACTCTTGAAGAGATGTTTAAGTGCCATGGTCTGAATTCAGGAAAAAAAAACATTCTCAGCTCTTTAAAAATGTGAAAAACAGACTAATGCTGTCAGTTAACAATAAAAAAAAACTTCCACTGAGCTAACAGCAGGCCAAGCAGCATCAGAGGAGCAGAATAATTTTCTGAAGAAGAGTGTAGGCCCGAAACGTCAGCCTTCCTGCTCCTCTGATGCTACTTGGCCTGCTGTGTTCATCCAGCTCTACACCTTGTTGTCTCAGATTCTCCAGCATCTGCAGATCCTACTGTCTCTTCCACTGAACTGTTTCGATTGATGGACTGTCTGGTACAGGGTAGAAAATAAAAGTTGTGCTTGCAATTTTAGTGGAGCTCCTTATTGACATTTGCCAAGTGTTTTTATTATAGCAGAGATTATTATGATTGTTTGACTTAGTTTTAAAGTTTACAAATTCATTTGACCCAGTCGAATGTTAGGTTCTGATTTCACAATATGACTAATTGTTTAAAATGGATATTAAAGGATTAACTGTCTTTGCTGTGCTAACTGAGTAAAGTTTTGCTGTATTGATGACAAAAATCAAGGCAGCATGTTCTAGACTTCTACCACTCCTTGTGTAAAAAACTTGCCCCTCATATTCAGTTTGAACTTTCCCACCTCACCTAAAATGCATGCCTCCTAGTTTTAGACATTTCAACTCTGGGAAAAAGATTCGGACCATCAACCCTGTTCATCCAGCTCATAATTTTACAGACTTCTATCAAGCCTCCTCTCAGCTTCCTCCACTCCAGAGAAAACAACCCGAGATTTTCTAGCATCTCCTTAAGAACTCATAGACCCTAGGCCAAGCAGCATCCCAGTAAACCTCTTCTGCACCCTCTCTAAAGCCTCCACATCCTTCCTGTAATGTGGCGACCAGAATTGAATGCAATACTCTAAGTGTGGCCTAACCGAAGTCTCATAAAGCTGCACGTGAACTGGTTGGCAAAACCTGAGATGTTAGAATGACCGCATCCTTCCTCAGTAACTTCACACCACATGATCTGTATACTCTGTGAGAAAAGGCCAAGCTTAGGCCAATACGAAACAGCATGATGGTAGTGGCTCGTTAACCAACCAAGGTGAAAATCAGAGTCAAGATCAACAAATTGTGGAGCTGGATGAACACAGCAGGCCAAGCAGCATCTCAGGAGCACAAAAGCTGACGTTTCGGGCCTAGACCCTTCATCCCAACGTCAGCTTTTGTGCTCCTAAGATGCTGCTTGCCCTGTTGTGTTCGTCCAGCTCCGCACTTTGTAATCTTGGATTCTCCAGCATCTGCAGTTCCCATTATCACAAGATCAACAAATGTCGATCAAAAGATCTACTAATCTTCCAGTTCCAAAAAGACTACATTCTGATAAATATTGTGATACCTCCAGACCACCTAAATGTGTGAAGCCAGAAAAGTTGTGGGAGACATGAAAAATATAATATAATTATACATATAAATGTAAAATGCCAACCATTGGGAAAAGTCATATGGGGAGATGTTGCAGATGTTAATGCTCAGGTGACACTGAGATCCACTGAATCTCACAATGGCACTTGTGGCCAATATGAGTTTCTAGACAGAGCTGATGAACTTTGTACTGTTCCTGAGAATCCTTAGTGATTATGCCCAGCAAGTGCCTACTGCTACCTTGCAGTAAGACTCCTCCTGTTATATAAGACACGCTCATCTTCTGTTTAATCTCATTCATGATCTGTCCTGTCTTGCGGATAATGACCACAGGCCCTTGGCTCTGTGTAGTGAAAGACAGCAAAAAATCAAACCAAAATATGATAGTTGGGTCAAAATCCTGGAGCTGAAAATATAAGTTACAGCTAAAAATGGCAGTCAATTAGAGATATTTAGTTCCATACCAATGTAACAATGCCTGGTTATTAATCATGAAGTTTGGAAGAGGCCAAACAACTGTCTTAAAGAAGCCAAGATAATAAAATGTGAGGCTGGATGAACACATCAGGCCAAGCAGCATCTCATGAGCACAAAAGCTGACGTTTCGGGCCTAGACCCTTCATCAGAGAGGGTGATGAAGGGTCTAGGCCCGAAACGTCAGCTTTTGTGCTCCTGAGATGCTGCTGGGCCTGCTGTGTTCATCCAGCCTCACATTTTATTATCTTGGCTTCTCCAGCATCTGCAGTTCCCATTATCACTGTCTTAAAGAAGCACCTGTTAAAAGTTCGCCCGCTGCAGATTTTAATATTTTAGTTGGGTAGGAGCACGAAGAACATTATTAAAACTGCTATGTCAGCATTTTCTGGACAAGAAATGTCATCACAAAAGCACACTTCAAAGCTTTCAATTCAAGATTATTCATAAGTCTGTTGGGGAGAATGCACTTGGAGAAATGACACCAATTTATTCAACTTTGCGTTGTTTAAAATGAAGCTGAATGACCGGAAATTTCCCATCATTTAAGTATGTCTCTTTTTTTCTCTGGCGATACTAACAGTAATTGCAACCTTAAATAGAACATTAAAATAATTACCCTCACAGCTGCAATAAACTCACTACATAGATTTCCAGCTGATGCTTCCAGTAAACACCTCTCCCTTCTCATTCGAACACAAATGTTCACCCATTGGATGTGACCCTCAGGTATGTGAGCTGAGTTCTGCAATGTCTGCAACTTGTGTATTCTCAGCCTTCTGAATGCACTTGAGTCTTGCACTTTCAGTAGAGTCTGTGATCTCCTGCCTTTGCTTCGATGTTCCAGTCCGAGTGTGGTCGGTCAGTCCACATTCAGGCATGAAAGTTTGCTTTGGGTTCAAAGAGCCAGCTTTGGACCTTGCTGTGTAGACTCCAAAGATGCAGAAATGGTATTCCCCGAGGCTGATGCGGTGAAGTGAAAGTGAGAAAGAATGGACTGCTGAATCAAGGAAAGATCAGTAATTCGTGACTTAGTGCATATCTCTTCCACGTTCAAAGTCTGTGAAAACATGGGAGTATTTTCCACAAAGATTTGGACTTTTCGATTTGGGAACTGACTGTAATAAGAAAATTTGCCTGTGGGAACGGGGTACACCAATTAATAAATGCAATTATGGTAACATATCTAAGGAACAAAGAGATGGCTTTTTTTAAAAAATGCATTCCTTTATGACATGTAGGCATTGCAGGCTGTGCCAATATTAATTGCCCATCCCTAACTCCCCTGAAAGTGTGGTGGTTCGAAAACAGAAGTCACTAGAAAAGTTCAGCAGGTCTGGCAGCATCTGTGAATAAAAAATGTGTTAATGTTTTGAGTCCACACCCAAAACACTATCTCTGACTTTTTCTTCATTGATGCTGCCAGACCTGCTGAGCTTTTCCAGCAACTTCTGTTTTTGTTCGTGATTTACAGCATCTGCAGTTCTTTTGGTTTTTATGAAGTGCAGTGGTTACTGCCTTCTTCAGCTGCTGTAATCCATGTGATGTAGAGACAGCGACAGTGCTGTTAGGAAGAGAACTCCAGGATTTTGACCCCGCTCCAGTGAAAGTACAACATGGTAATTACAGGTCAGGATGGTGCCTGCCTTTGAGGGGAGCTTGCAAATGATGGCGTTCCCAGATGTCTCTTGCCCTTGGTCTCCTAGGTGGTAGAGGTCACGGGATTGGTGCTGGCAGAGGCTCCAAATTGAGTTTACATAGTCAGTCTTGTAGATGGCAATATGTGTCACTGGTGAAGATTATGGACTGGGTTTCAATCAGGAGGGGTGTTTTGCTCTGCATCAAGTTGAACATTTTGAGTGTTGTTGGAGCTGTGCTTATCCAGGCAAGTGGAGAATATTCTGTTACAATCATGACTTGTGGCTTGCAGGCAGATGATGAATGTGCACTGGGGAGACAGGAGGTGAGTGACTTGCTGTCAGCCTCTAACCTGCTCTTCTCACTACCCTGTTTACATCCACAAACCCTGACTGGCTGGCCCATATCAATTTCTGCTCAAATAAAATCCTCAGCGAACAGTACAAGTGATTTAGATTTATTCACGTGCATGCAATGAACGAAACACAGAGCATCAACTATGTTGTCCAAGTGGAAACATAAGCTATAAGAAACTGGGGATCGTCAATTTGGGACCTCCTAAAATTAATTCACAGGATGAGGGCATGACTTACTAGAACAACATTTATTGCTCATCCCTAATTGTCTAGAATGCAGTTAAGGGTCAAACATTTTGGTGTGGGCCTGGAGTCACTTGTATATCGGACCAGGTAAGGATGGCAGTTTCCTTCCCTTAAGGACATTAGTGAACAAATGGGATTTTATTGGCCATCATTAGATGCTTAATCCCAGATTATTTTTATTGAATTCAAATTCCACCATCTGCTGTGTTGGGATTTGAACCCAGGTCCCCAAAACGTAACCTGGAACTCTAGATTAATAATCCAGTAATAATACCACTGGGCTGTCACTTCCCCTTCTCCATCTATCTATCAACTATCTCCATCTCTAGCAGCAAGGAAGCATCATGCTGAAAATAAGGAATGGTTCCATGCCTCTGGAGTTACAGCTCTGTTTCTAGAAACAGGACCAGAAACTGCAACAGTCATTTGAGCTGTATTGATTACATTGTCATGCCAAGGACCAAGGGATCACAGAATCCCTACAGTGTGGAAGCAGGCCAATCAGCCCATCAATTCCGCACTGACCCTCCAAAGAGCATCCCACCCAGACGCACTCCCTACTGTATGCCTGTACCCCTGCATTTCTATAGCCTGCACACTTTGTGCAATTTAGCATGGCCAATCCACCCATCTTTGGACTGTGGGAAGAAACCAAAGTGCCCAGAGGAAACCCATGCCAACACAGGGAGAGTGTGCAACCTCCACATAGGCAGTCATCAAAGGGTGTCATCGAAACTGGGTCACCAGCAGTGTGAGGCAGCAGTGCTAACCACTGAGCCACTGTGTCACCCCAGATACCGCGGACAGCAAGGAAATACAGTTGAGGGAAAGGATTCTCACGACCTAACTGAAATGGAGCAACAAAGTTCAGAAGCTCCTATTCCTGTTTTCCTCAGGCTTGAAGTTGGGCAGATTTTCCTTGTTTTTACATGAGACCATCTAATCCCTGTCAAATCATCTTAGAAATAGAGAAGGTAGGAGCAGGAGGAGGCCATTCAGCCCTTCAATCCTGCTTCACCACTCTTCATGATCATGGCTGATCGTCCAACTCAATAGCCTAATCCTGCTTTCTCCCTATAACCTTGGATACCATTCACCCCAAGTGTTGTATCGAGTCACCTCTTGAATACATTCAATCTTTTGGCATCAACCGCTTCCTGTGGTAATGAATTCCACAGGCTCACCACTCTTTGGGTGAAGAAATGTCTCCTCATCACTATCCTAAATGGTCTACCCCCGATCCTCAGACTATGACCTCTGGTTCTGGACACACCCACCATCAGGAACATCCTCACTGCATCTGCCCTTTCCGGTCCTGTTAGAATTTTATAAGTCTCTATGAGATTCCCCCCTCATTTGTCTGAACTTCAGCAAAAACAATCCCAACTAAGTCAATCTCCCCTCATATGTCAGAACCGGAATCAACATGGTAAACTTTCGCTGCACTCCATTGACAGCAGAAGCATCCTTCCTCAGAAAAGGAGACCAAAATTGCACACAATATTCTGGGTGTGGTCTCACCAAGGCCCTGTGTAACTGCAACAACACATCCCCGCTCCTGTACTCAAAACCTCTCGCAATGAAGACCAATATTCCATTTGCCTTCTTTACCGCCTGCAGCACCTACATGCTTACCTTCAGCAACTGGTGCACAAGGACACCCAGGTCCCACTGCACACTCCCCTCTCCCAATTTACAGCCTTTCAGGTAGCTGTCTACCTTCTTGCTTTTGCTTCCAAAGTGAACTACCTCACATTTAACCAAATTATACTGCATCTGCCATTGATTTGTCCATTCACCCAACCTGTCCAGATCATGCTGAAGTATCTCTGCATCCTTGTCATAGTTCACTCTTCCACCCAACTTGGTATTATCTGCAAACTTGGAGGTGTTACATTTTGTTCCCTCATCCAAATCATTAATATATATTGTGAATAGGTGGGGTCCCAGCACCGATCCCTATGGCACCCCATTAGTGACTGCCTGTCAATTTAAAAAGGACCCATTAATTCCTAATCTTTGTTTCCTCTCTGCCAACCAGTTTTCCATCCCTCTGAATACACTTCCCCCAAACCCATGCACTCTAATCTTGCATATTCATCTCTTATGCAGCACTTTATCAAATGCTTTCTGAAAGTCCAAATATACTACATCAACTTACTCCTCCTTGTCAACTTTACTAGTTACAGCTTCATGGAATTCTAACAGATTTGTCAAGCATGGTTTCCCCTTCATAGATCCATGCTGACTCTGTCTGATCCTGCCTCTGCTTTCTAAACAGACTGCTACAAAATCTTTGATAATGGATTTGAAAATTTTCCGCATTACCAATGTTAAACTCACTACTCTACAATTCCCTGTGTTCTCTCTACCTGGCTTTTTGAATATTGCAGTAACATTAGCCACCCTCCAAATCTGTAGGAACTGTTCCAGAATCAATAGACTCCTGGAAGATGACTACCACTGCATCCACTATTTCTGGAGCTACTTCCTAAAGTACTCTGCGATGTAGATGATCAGGTCCTGGGCATTTATTGGCCTTCAATCCCAACAATTTTCCCAGCACCATTTCTCCACTAATACTGATTTCCCTCAGTTCTTCCTCCTCACTAAATCTTGCATCCTCCAACAATTCTGGTATCAGATTTGTGTCCTCTTTTGTGAAGACAGAACCAAGGTATATATTCAGTTCCTCAGACATTTGTTTGCCCCCTATTGTACATTCCCCCACTACTGTCTGTAGGGGACCTACATTTGTCTTCACCAATTTCTTTCTCTTCATGTACCTATATTTCTGTTCCCTGCAAGCTTACTTTTGTACTCTGTTTTCCCCATCTTAATTAATCCTTTGAATCATCTCTGATGAATTTTAAACTGCTCCCAATCCTCAGATTTATTATTTTTCTTGTCCAATCTGTATGCTTCTTCCTTGCATTGGACACTACCTGTAATTTCCTTCGTCAGCCATGGTTTGGCCTTCTTACCCATTTTGCTTTTGCAATGGTGGCCTATGGATTGTCTGAGTATCCTGAAGAATCTCTTGACTTCACCGTGCCCTGCTCCTAACGTAGTCACATACCATTCTGCTCATTCACTGAAGTAAAGACATTGTGCTCATTCTCCTGGGCCCCTTGGAGGGGTGTTTGGAGGGTTTAGTAAAATGGTAGCAGTGGAGGCCTATGTCTTATTGCTCCCATGTCACTGACATGAGGGAAGGGTAAGATGCTGATTTGCACACTTGCCAAGGGGCCAACTGAACCACTAAATTTATAAATGAAGGGTCAGCTTCCTGCCATTGGTTACTTTCCCTGAATAGTGAGGCTACTGCCATGAGGAATTGCTTGGTCTCGGTGCTGTTTCAAGTGGGGGTGGGGTGGAGGGGCACAGTTGGGGTACCTTTCTGGCCACTGGGCATGCCCCCTTGGCTCGAGATGCAGGATTTGCAGCAATGACAATAGTAGGCCATTCTGCCCCTTTTGAGTTCGCCCAGTCAATGGTACCAGGCGACTATTTCCACACAAGTCCAACTGAAGCGGCTATGCTGCCTGACTATGCAGGGGCCATTCCAGCCTGAACAGTGTTGAAGGAGATGCAGCTACTGAACTGCTCTATCCTAATATCTGCTGCTGTCTTGTCAGTTCACTGGGTTTTCTCAAGGTTCTGCTTCCCACCAAAGTGAGTGATCTCCCACTTTCCATGATGATAGTGGAACTCAGATGCACTTATCTCCTGTGTGGAGCAGCTGGCAGAAGTATTCATGAACATCTTCACCCTCTTCTTCCTACAAGCCAAAGTCCCCACCTGCCTCAAGAAGCCCACCATCATCCCCTTACCTAAGAAATCACATGCAATGTGACTTAATGACTACTGCCCAGGGCTCTGACCTCAATAATCATGAAGTGCTTCGAGAGGTTGGTCATGCCCACATCAACTTTGGTCTCCCAGCCTGCTTCACTCCCCTACAATTTGCCTACCAATGTAACAGGCCCACAGAGGATGCCCTATCCCAGCCCTGCACTCATCCCTGGAACATCTGGACAACAAGGACACCCATGTCAGACTCCTGCTGATTGACTACAGCTCCACCTTCAGTACTATTTTCCTCTCCAGACTGATCTCGAAACTCTGAGACCTTGGTCTCAGCTCTACCCTTTGCAACGGGATCCCCAGCTTTTTGACCCACAGACCGCAATCAGTGAAGATAGATAACTGCACCTCCTCCACAATAACACTCAACACTGGAGAGCCCCACCACCCCCCCCCTCAAAGGATGTGTTCTCAGCCCCCTGCTTTTCTCCCTGTACACCCACGACTGTGTTGGCAAATTCCAAATGAACACCAGCTACATCTACAAGCTCCGAGCAAGGGTCACCGGACCCGAAATGTTAACCCTGGTCTTTTCTTCACAGATGGTGCCAGACTTGCTGAGCTTTTCCAGTAACTTATGTTTTTGTGCCATCTACAACTTTGGTGATGACACCACCGTAGATATCAAGCAGTGATGAACCGGAAGAGAGGAATGAGATCGAGGGCTTGGTGTTGTGGTGCAATGATAACAAACTCTCTCAATGTCGGCAAAACTAAGTAACTTAAAATTGACTTCAGAAAGAAAGGAGGAGGACACACCCCCATTTATTTTGATGGAGCTGAGGTTGAGAAGGTGGAGAGTGTCAAGTTCCTAGGAGTGATGATAACTGATGTCCTGGTCAAGAAGGCACGACAACTCGCCTTCTTCCTTAGGCAGTTCAGGAACTTCAGTCCAACCATAAGGTCCATCACCAACTTTTACAGACGCACCATTGAAAGCATACTGTCCGGGTGCATAACGTCCTGGTACGGCAACTGCTCTGCCCAGGACCGTAAGAAACTACAGAAGGTTGTGTGCACAGCCAAGACCATCACAGAAACCAACCTTCCATCTACTTACACCTCTCGCTGCGGAAAGGCTGCCAACATCATCACAGACCCCTCCCACCCTGGTAATACCCTCCTACAACCTCTTCCGTCAGGCACAAGAGTTTGAAGCGTGAACGCACGCACCAACAGGTCATAGAACAGCCTCTTCCCTTGCTGTTATTGGGCTGATGAATGGATTCTCTAACTTCAAATAGTGCCGACCTTGTCTCTTGCTCGCCCTATGCAGTGCAGTTTGTATGCCTGACTCTGTCTAAATGTTTTCACCCTATGATCTGTTCGCCCTTTCTTACAATGATCTGCCTGTACTGCTCACAAACAAAGCTTTTCACTGTACTTAGGTACACGTGACAATAAATTAGACAAATCAAGTCAAGTCTGCCAGGAAAATGTTAGCCCAGATCAGTTCCTACCCTTACATTCCATGCAATGCCGAGAGACCTTTCATGCACTTAGTAGAAATATAAAAACTAGGGACTCAAACAGGTTATTTCGCTGTTTGAGCCGGTTTCACCATTCAATATAACAGGGTGGCTGGTCCTCCAACTCAATGCCTTATTCTTGCTTACTTCCCATCTCCTTGATGTCTTCTAACTCAAAAAAAAACTTTCTTTTTCTTGAATATACCCAGTGACTTGGTCTCCACAGTCCTCTGTGGTAGACAATTTTCCCCAGGCTCACTATCCTTTTGGTGAAGAAATCTTTCCTCCTCAGTTCTAAATTGTCCTCCCTGCATCCTGAGTCTGTGAGCTCCCCCTTCCCCCAACCTTGGATCCCGACTCCCCCAACAAGGGAAAACATGCTCTGAGCATCTAGTCTGTCCATCCCTGTTAGAATTTTATATGCTTCACCCAGATCCCGCCTCATCCTTCTCAATTCCAATGAAAACAAGCCCAGTTGAACCAACCTTCCCTCACAAGGCTGTCTTGCCACCTCTGATCTTAACCTAGTGAACCTGCGCTGGTTCAGTCTTTCGTAAGTACATCCTTTCTCAGGTAGGGAGACCAAAGGTGTGTATGTACTTTAAATGTGATTCTCATCAAGCCCCTGTATTACTGCGGTAAGATATCAGAAAGGTCATGTAGAGTTATCCTACTGCACCAGGTGCAGAGGACCATAGTATCCCTACAGTGTGGAAGCAAACCATGTCGCCCATCAAGTCCTCAACAACCCTCTAAAGAGCATCCCATCCAGACCCACACCATCCCCGTCACCCTGCATTTTCCATGGAAACCCACCTAGCCTGCACAACCCTGGACACTATGGGCAATTGAACACGGCCAATCCACTTAACCTACACATCTTTGGACTGTGGCAAGAAATCAGTGTACCTGGAAAAAAGCCCACACAGTCAATGGGAGAATGTGCTAACTCCACACAAACAGTCCCCTCCAAGTGGAATTGAGCCGAGCTCCCTGGCACCATGAGACAGCAGTGCTAACCACCACACAACCCGCAGAAATCTGTGCCTCTAAGAACATCTTATATAGTGGGGAGAATCTTCAACTTAATGAATGAAAGGTTTCTTAAAGACATACAGAAAGCCAGAAAGAAAAAAAGAACCGAGAAATAAAAATTAGAGCGAAATAATTTTGCAACACTTGGTATATACCCCTGTATTAAGGAGTCACAAGGAGAAGAGGAAATTGAAAATTGTGTAAAAATTCAGCGATATTAGTGTTCCTTTGAGGGAGTGCGACCCCATCATTGTAAATTTTCTTTTCTTCAGGAGCTGAAAGGACATACAGCAATAATTTTCATATGTTATTGCTAGCTCATCTACTGTTGATTGCACAAATCCGAACATTTTGAGATAGTGGGAACTTGTAGGAACTGCTGATGCTGGAGAATCTGAGATAACAAAGTTTACAGCTGGATGAATACAGCAGGCCAGGCAGCATCAGAGGAGCAGGAAAGCTGATGTTTCGGGTCTGGACCCTTCTTCAGAAAATGTGTCTGAAGAAGGGTCCAGACCCGAAACGTCAGCTTTCCTGCTCCTCTGATGCTGCCTGACCTGCTGTGTTCATCCAGCTCTATACCTTGTTATCTCCTAACATTTTGAGTTGCCTTCAGTGCCAGGCCTGTACGCAGTTCAGCTGAGTTCCTGGTATTCCACTGATGTCTGTGCAGATTCCATCGTCAAACAAAGCAACAGTGCCAGCCACAACAGTTGGATGGAGTTGGGGCTGTGGTGGTGATGGGGTTGGGCGAGGTTGAGGAGAGTTTGTGGGCAAGATCATGAATGACAGCAGCTTTTGGATTTCAGTGCTTAACTGTGCATACGATGATGCCTCTCAATTTTGCCTCAAAAATAACGAGAACCTGCCTTGACACGACAGAGCTGCTGGCCTTGTACTGCTGCAGCATTTCCTCCCAGTGAGGGATAGAGGTCTCATTTGATTGAAGTAAAAAGCCCTGTTAGCAGAAAAGTTGCCTGTTAGTGCAGAAGATGGAAGCAATTCTAGAAACTTCTCTGATTTACAGATCTTTTTTTCTAAGAGGCACTGAGAGAGTACAAGAATAGTTAACTTCTGAGCAGGAAGTCCAATTTGGATGGAGTCTACCGTGTAATCAGCTTTCTTTCTTGAATAATTGATTACATCAAGTTACATCTCTTATGCGTGCTGCAAAAAGAACAAGATTTACATTTTCTTTGTGGTAATGGTCATGTATCTCCTATATATTTAAGAAAGCAGACATCCTTTCTATTCATGTAAAAGCAGGGCATTGTCAAAATGCATGAATAGCTAGATGAATGCAATCAATCCTGTCTTGTATTTCAGAAAAAAAAACATGCAAAGGATTAGACAACTGCTGCTGAACGGCACTGCTGATCTGCATAGAGCCAAAAATGCGCCGAGAAAAAGATATTGCTGACTTCTGCTCTGGCAAGTCGTGCATTGGATTGATTTAGGCTGCATATTCAACTCACCAATGACTCTCACACTGACAAGAGTTTGGGATGGAAAGTTAGACGAGCAGGTCTTGCTCCTTTCAAGCCCCAAGAAGCAGGGAGGACGATGCAGTCAAAAGTGAGAGTGGTAGAGCGTGAGCTGCCTTGGGAATGAGTACAGTAGCAGCGATAGACTGAGCATGCGGTATCGGAGAGAAGGCGGAAGCACTTATGCTGGCAGAGAACAGAAGATTATTGACATTTTCCTTCCATGTTGGACATTCCTCCCGACTGCGGTGACCCGGGTGCCAATATCAGACCAGATTGGCATGATCTGGTGTTGCGGCTCTGCCTGCTGGTCATGGAGAGAAGGACCTCCCATGTCTTTACCATCCCATCTGACGGGCCTCTGGTTGCAAAGTGGGTGCCAGTCTCTCCCTCGTCTACCATGTCTGGGCCATATGTCAGGAACTGTGCAGGGCAGCTCCGGACTCACAGTGCCTTTCTAGAGGTGCAACAGACTCTCAAACGTGGCACAGGCATAAGTGATTTTGGCAGATTCTCATTGAGTGGGAAGTTGTTCTGGGAATTGGCCAAGCTATAATGGGAATGGAATCAGACAAGAGGGACGCCAAGCGGATTGCGTCGGTTGTTAATGAGGTGACTTTCAGAAGAACTGGTGGTCAATCTCTGGGCCTCATGCCGGGACTCCCTCCAAAAAAAAACTCAGTAAAGTCTCAGAGATAACAAGGTGTAGAGCTGGATGAACACAGCAGGCCAAGCAGCATCAGAGGAGCAGGAAGGCTAACATTTCGGGCCTAGACCCTTCTTCAGAAATGGGGGAGGGGAAGGGGATTCTGAAATAAATAGGGAGAGAGGGGGAGGTGAATAGAAGATGGATAAAGGAGAAGATATGTGGAGAGGAGACAGACAGGTCAAAGAGGCAGGGATGGAGCCAATAAAGGTGGGGATGTAGGGAGGAGATAGGTCAGTCTAGGCAGGACAGACAGGTCATCCCAGGCCCCAAGAAGACTTTCCACATCAAGCAGATGTTCACTTGCACATCTGCTAATGTGGTATACGGCATCTGCTGTTCCTGTTGTCGCCTCCTCTACAAGCAGGGAAACCAAGAGGAGGCTTGGGGGATGCTTTGCAGAACATTGCGTTCGGTTTGCACTAAACAAGTGCACCTCCCAGCCACGAACCATTTCAACTCCTGCTCCCATTCCACAGACGACATGTCCATCCTGGGCCTCCTCCACTGCCACAGTGATGCTACCCGAAGGTTGCAGGAACAGCAACTCATATTCCGCTTGGGAACCCTGCAGCCCAATGGTATCAATGTGGATTCCACAAGCTTCAAAGCCCAGCTCATCTCCACCTCCCCAACCTGTTCTTCCTCTCACCTAACCCCTCCTCCCACCTCAAGCCGCACTCCCATCTCCTACGTACTAGCGTCATCCCGCCCCCTTGACCTGTCCATCCTCCCTGGACTGACGTATCTCCTCCCTACCTCCCCGCCTACACTCACCTCTACTGGCTCCATCCCCACCTCTTTAACTTGTGTGTCTCCTCTCCACCTATCTTCTCCTCTATCCGTCTTCAATCCGCCTCTCCCTCTCTCCCTATTTATTTCAGAACCCTCTCCCCATTCCCCTTTTCTGATGAAGGGTCTAGGCCCGAAATGTCAGCTTTCCTGCTCTTCTGATGCTGCTTGGCCTACTGTGTTCATCCAGCTCTGCACCGTGCTATCTCAGATTCTCCAGCATCTGTGGTTCCCACTATTCCTGAAACAATAAAGACACACTCAGCCAATAAATGTAAGATCAAAGCCAAAAAGGCGAGCTGGCAAGATACATTTTAGGTGAGACAGTGACTCTCTGGACCAATTAAGGGCCCTCCATGGTCAATGGATGGCTGTTAAGGATCTTAGTTCAGTACCTCCTTGATTATCTTGCTTCTTGGCAAGCTAGAAACTTTGCTCGTTTCCTGATTGAGGAACGCGGCTGGGAGTGGAGGATCCATTTGACCCAATCTAAGGGTAATTGGAAGCAGAGATCTGAGGATGGAGAAAATCCGCTGAAAGCCAACTCTGCCTTTGTCAATAAACCCCCACCCCCACCACCACCCCTAAGACTCACCTCATGGGAAGAGAATAAATAGCATTTACTAGTTTACTGAAAGGCAACAGATTAGGAAAGGAAGTGCAATGAGATTTGAGTATCCTCACACACTAGTCATTGTAGCATCTAAGTGCAGCAAGCGATAATGAAGACAGATGGCATGTTGGCCTTCATAGTGAGAGGTTTTGACTACAAGAGCAGCGGTGTTTTGTCTCAATTGTGTAGACTTTCGGTCAGACTGTACCTGGAGTATTTTGTGCAGTTTAGAACATATAGAACGTAGAACATTACAATACAGGCCCTTCGGCCCTCGATGTTGTGCCGACCTGTCATACCAATCTCAAGCCCATCTAACCTACACTATTCCATGTACATCCATATGCTTGTCCAATGATGACTTAAATGTATCTAAAGTTGGCGAATCTACTACCGTTGCTGGCAAAGCGTTCCATTCCTTTACTACTCTTTGAGTAACGAAACTACCTCTGACATCTGTCCTGTATCTTTCACCCCTCAATTTAAAGCTATGCCCCCTCGTGCTCACCGTCACCATCCTAGGAAAAAGGCTCTCCCTATCCACCCTATCTAACCCTCTGATTATTTTATAGTTTTCATTTAAGTCACCTCTCAACCTTCTTCTCTCTGATGAAAACAGCCTCAAGTCCCTCAGCCTTTCCTCGTAAGACCTTCCCTCCATACCAGGCAACACCCTTGTAAATCTCCTCTGCACCCTTTCCAAAGCTTCCACATCCTTCTTATAATTCGGTGACAAGAACTGTACACAATACTCCAAGTGCGGCCGCACCAGAGTTTTGTACAGCTTCACCATAACCTCTTGGTTCTGGAACTCGATCCCTCTATTAATAAAAGCTAAAACACTGTATGCCTTCTTAACAGCCCTGTCAACCTGGGTGGCAACTTTCAAGGATCTGTGTACATGGACATTGAGATCTCTCTGCTCATCTACACTGGTAAGAATCTTACCATTAGCCCAGTACTTTGCCTTCCGGTTACTCCTACCAAAGTGCATCACCTCACACTTGTCTGCATTAAACTCCATTTGCCGCCTCTCAGCCCAGCTCTGCAGCTTATCTATGTCTCTCTGCAACCTACAGCATCCTTCGTCACTATCCAAGTTTAGTCTCAATGCCTGCTGAAGGGTGTTCTTGTTGCTTCGGTCGTCCAGCGAAGGTTTACAGGACTGATTCTTGGTATGAACAGAGACTGGGCTGAGTTAGGACTTTATTAACTGGAAGTTTAGAAGAATGAGGGGGAAATCTCATAGCAAACTATAAAATCCTGACAGGATAGATACAGGAAGGAAGTTCTTCATGACTGGAGAGCCGAGAACTAGAGGTCATAGATTAGAGTAGAGGTGGAGGTAAGGACTAGGACTGTGATAGTCTCATATAACATGGAAACAGATCCTTCAGTCCAACCAGTCTATGCTGACCATAATCCAAAACTACACTTGTTCCAGCTGCCTGAGCTTGGCCTATGTTCCTGCAAGCATTTCTTTTTTCTGTACTTATCTAAATGTCTTTAAAACATTGCATCTATACCAGCACCCACCAATTCCTCTGGAAGCTCATCCCACATTCCACTGTCTGTGTAAAAAAATTGCCCCTCACGCGATGAGGAGGAATTTCTTCACCCAGAGAGTGGTTAGCCTGTGGAATTGTCTGCCAAGGAAACTGATGTATTGAATGAATTATATGAACTTTGACAGTGTTCTCAGGACTAAAGTGATCAAAGGATATGGGGAAGACGTGGGAAAAGAGTACTGAGTTGGATGATCATATTCAATAGTCGAACAGGCTCAAAGGGCCGAATGGCCTACAGATGCTCTAATTTCTATGTTTCAGTGTTTATCTTCTCTCTGCTGTATCCCTGAAGAGTTGGTCTCAGCCAATGGACTGTAGAACCCAAAAGTTACTGGTCTCTGCAGCAGTGTCAAAACGTGTGGTAGGCCGGGAAGCAGGCCTATTCCCTGCCTATTGTTTCTTTACCAGCTGATTGGTGTGAAATAGTATAAGTAGCCTTGACAATGGAGTGGGTTGACGTGTTCGTTTCCAGATAACATGCCCTGCCCACCCTCCACACTTTAAAACAAAATGGAGATGGTTGATACGGCAATCTTAAATTAATTTCTTATGCAGTTGGCAACAGCACAGCTGCTCAGTGCTTTGCAGACGATAATGTAGTTGACATCTTTAGAAATAGATGGTTATTACATTATTGATATCTTTTGGAACATCATTTAAACAGACAGGTTATTTAATCAAAAATGAGTTGTAAATTTAAAGGCTAACCTGGAATCGCCCCCATTTTTGATTTTTAAAATCACCTCTTGTTAAATTTATCAAGTCAACATTTGAATAGCTATGGATTTCCAATGGAATTCTCTACTTTATTTTTACAGCAATGAGTTTTTCAAACATGTAAATGATCTGGAAATGGGAATGTTTATTTGACTCGCCATGAGAATCCTCTGTGACACCCATCAATATGGCTGGGTGCGAGGCTTGATCAAATTAACCTCACTAACCAATGGAAGAATAATCCATTTGTTTATTAATCTCACAATCACATGAGGAAGGATTAATTGCAAGCAATGATCTTCCTCTTGTTTCCTATTTGACTGTAACAATGCATTTTAATGAAATAAAGAAATGATGCAGGCTGCCTCTGCCAACAGCAATCAGCTTCTGAAGTAGGTTGCTCATATTTTAAATGGATTCTCAAGTCAAAGTTGTGATATTTAACTTATTTTAAATATTAATGTAGTTAATGATGGAAATGATTGGGTCCAACATGGCTGGTTGATGTAGCAGAGGCCTGTTTTTTAATCATATCGACTGTATTTAAGCATCCTTACTGGAAAAGCTCAGCAGGTCTGGCAGCATCTGTGGAGGAGAAAACAGAGTTAATGTTTTGGGTCTGGTGACCTTTCCTCAGAACAGTTCTGAGGAAGGGTCACCGGACCTGAAACGTTAACTCTGTTTTCTCCTCCACAGATGCTGCCAGACCTCTTGAGCTTTTCCAGCAACATTTTTTTTGTTCCTGATTTACAGCATCCGCAGTTCTTTTGGTTTTTACTGTATTTAAACATTTGATTCATGCAGGTTTAAAATGGGATGAGTTTTGATTTAATGGAGCATGTTGCCTCTGATGTAAGCAAACATTGACCTGAATGTTCTGATGACCAGTCATTATTCCAGCGTAGATGAGAGTTGGGGTGAGGGCCCTATGTTCGGCACCATGCCCCCGAGCCCTGCCATTAACTGTATAATTTCTGCACTAATTGGCCTTACCAAAATTTAACACCTCACATTTATCTAAAATGAACTCCATCTGCTGCACCTCAGCCAGTCAGCCCATCTGATCAAGGTCACTTTGTACTCTGAGGAAATCTTGACTGTTCACGAGCCATGTTCTTGTTCTTTTTGTGACTGGGAAACAGTTTCTCCCTATCTACTCTCCTCAGTCTATTCATGACTTTGAAAACCTCTACCAAATCTGCTTTCATCCTTCTGTCCAAGGAGAACAGCCCCTACTTCTTCAACTTATTCTCATAAGTGAAATTCCTCATTCTCGGAATCATACTTGTAAATCTCTTCCGCATTCTCTCCAATGCATTCACATCATTCTGTGAATATGACACTTACTGCTGTGCACAATATTCTAGCTGAAGTCTAATAAGTATTTTGTACAGGTTCAACATCACCACCTTGCTCTTGTACTCTGTGCCCTTAAAAGTAAAACCGAGGATACTGTATCCTTTAACTGTCCTGCCACCTATGGTGATCTGTGCATGTATACACACAGGTTCCTCTGCTCATGTATCCCCTTTAGAAATGTGCCCTCTGGTGTATATTGTCTTTCAATGTTCTTATGACTAAAGTGTATCATGTCATACTTTACTCTGCATTGAATCTCATCAGTCACCTCTCTGCCTACTCCACCGACTTGTCAATATTCTTTTGGAGCTCCATACTGTCCTAATCACAGTTTACAATTCTTCCAGAGTTCAATGTCATCTGCAAGCTTGGACATTTTCCCTTGTACACCAAGATGCAGATCATGATATTAGGAAAAACAAGGGTCCCAATATTGACCCCTGGGGAACTCCACTGCAAACCCTCCTCTGGCTCAAAAAATATACGTTGTTGTTACTCTCTGTTTTCTATCATTCAGCTGATTTGATTCCACTTTGCGACTGTCCTTTTACACCAAGACCTGTAACTTTCCTCACAGAAGACCCGTCAGAATGGAAGTGTGGCTCCACATTTCTGAAGGAGGCCTGATCTGAATCTCCTGTTGGGATTCTGTAAAAAGAAGGAATAGAGTGACAATCTTTGTGAAATTGTCACTCATCAGAAAATCCTGCCCATTTCCTCTATTTATATTCCCATTTGATGTTACATGTAAAATACATCTTAACTTTTCCAAGTTATACAATTGAGTCTAAAGTGCATGTTTGGTTGAGAATTTCTGTTGAATGCTGCTTTTAGCTTGCCTACAGATGTCTGCCTTTATTGCCGATGGGAAGATGCATTGCTAGCATTTCCTACAGATGTGTCCACTGAGGGTGTACGTGCTGGTTTCATTCAACAGAACAATGGTGATGTGCCACTATTCTAACTTCTCACAGCACAACATACACTGTGAATTAGCTAAAATAACGTAAGAATCTCCAAGTATTAAAAGACAGTGTGTTCATTGTCTAGTTATAAGCACAAAGGTGTGAGCCAGCAAACTAGGAAAATGAAGTAATGCTACTTAAAGGAACTGTTACTGATGCAAATTTCATGTTTGCTACTATTCTTGGAGCAACCTGTTTCTTTGTGCCTCCAAGTATTCTGCAGTGATTTTGGAGGTGATTTGTTGAGCTCCAGGATTTGTCGGAGCATCTGCGTGGAGATGGCATTAGAGTAGGTTCGCACAAGGGTTGCCGGGGTTGGAGGGACAGCATTTCCTTTGCGTTTGGGACTACAACATGATAGGAAGATGGAGCAGAAATTATAGACAGAGCCAGTTTTGCACTTTCCCCTCTGCCATGTCACTGATTGTGATCCCTGATTCTGATGGGAGTCTGAGTGCCAGGGCAAGGACTGTGCCAAGTCCCTCAGTGTGCTTGTCCATCAAATCCTCAACTGAGCCCTGTCCAGCATGTGCCAGAATGAGAAAGTATATGGAGCTCAGTAGGATGCCAAGGCAGGAGCATGTTGCATCCCTCAATCCTGTCAGCGATGCTTGATCCTACAGCTTCCATCAAAGTGGGCAATATGATGGTGAGAGCCGTCTCTACTGTAAGGCCTGGCAGATACAGGTTTCCTTGCTCCTAATCCCTTTGCTGCTCTCTGTACTGCCACCTTGCTCTGTGAGATGGAGAGGAGACTGCGGTGCAGCACTGTGTGTTTTATTTATGTTTCTGCCATGTTCAATGGATCTCAAGGCCCGGAGTGATGAGTATGCAGTTGGTAGAAGTGTGTGATGGATTGATGGCCAGGGCTCTTCATGGTCAGGAGCTGGCTGAGTGATGGGGTTGCAGCCGATAGAGCAGAATGAGAGCTGGAGCAGTGAGATGTAATGTGCTGTAGACTGTCCTCAAGACTTCGCTCAAAACTGCTGCCAGGTCCTCCTGAGCACACTCTGGGGTTTGACCTTCTCGACAAGCTACCCCTACTCTTTTCTGAATATTGTACTTGAGGATCTCTTCACCCACCATCGGACCAAAGCACTTTAACCCTTTAACCCACTAATGCTTCCATGCCGTGTGGATCCTTCAATTTGTTCAGATTCCGCATTACAGTGCACCCATCTGCTTTTCTGTGAAAAGACAGGTTTAATTTGAGAAACAGGGGTTGACCGTGCCATTTGATTGGCAAACAGTAGTGCTGGGTCCTCCTGCTGGTAGTTTTTAACTGATTCTAAGATCTAGGGAAGTAACCAGTTTAATAAGACAGGTCATCACCACCTTCTCAAGGGCAGGCCAACAGGCGAAGGGCAGTAAATGCTGATCTGGCCAGAGCCACAATCATTCAATTGAGGTGGACATACAAATTTTGAGCTACTCACCTCAAACTGATCCAGCAATTTCTATTGTTGTTCCTGATTTACAGCATCTGCAGTTCTTTTGGTGTTTTCAAAGCATACGGCCTGTTCACCCCCATTATGTTCAGAAACAAAGGGTGAATTCATTTTTCACTGAATAATGCAGATTTTGTTTAACAACATTATGAAACTGATTGTGAGAAATCTACAAGTGAACTAGGAGGCAGAAAAGTAATAAGCCATACACAGTTGGGCAGGTTGATACAGGAAACATCTAAACATGCTAAAATCAAGTTTTCCATTAAAGGAATGAAGTACTGCAAATGGTGGCATGCAGTAGTGTGGAAGTCACCCCAGGAGTACAGGCATATTTATGGTTGGCTTTAGTTCACTTTTTAGTTATGCAACTGTTCACCTTTCTTTATAGATCCCACACCTTTGGAGACCTCCATCCCTTGTTCAGGTTGATAGCAGAAGGCTTTCAAAGTTGTCACAATTCTCTCTAGATTTCATCAACGAGCTACAAGCTGGAGCATATCTTTCAGCTGTTTTGCCTTCACAGAAGATGAAATGATACAGAGAGCCACTTCCATTTCGCATGGTAATGGTGAAGTTTGAAATTTTTCTGTCAATTTATTTTCTTTGGCTCTCGGAACTCATCGAGTTGCAACCTACAACTTGAAATCTTCAACTGTCGAAGTCCGTTCCAAACTTGAAAAGTTTACTTGAAAGGAAAGAATCATCCATTATATATTTTTTAAATGTCAACTTTGATCTTGTAAGATAAACACTGACTTGTTTGAATTGGCTTGATGAATCGCATTTAGATTGGAGTTATTACTAGCTTCTCAATCAGGATTTTCCAATTAGATTTCAATTCCTAAAATTAAAAGTTATATCCTGAAATAACTGCGCAGAGGCAGGAATGCCATCACCAAGTCAGCCTTTATTAATATGTGCACAGTATATGGGCTCTGACCAGACGGCTCAGAGCCAGTCCCTAGAATGAAGAGACTCTCTAAATCTCCTGTTTATATCTGTCAACCAGGACTCCCTTATTGGCCCAAGTTAACAATCCCAATCAAGGATCTCATAGTCAATAAGATCCACCTGGCCTTTGTTCCAATCACTACATACCCCATACTGTGTGAACCATGATTCTGAATTTTTTTGACGGCATATGTGTCAGGAGAATGTTTTATATCAGACGATGCGCCATGTGCAGCTCATATTTTATAGCCTGTTAAAGGTTTTAAGAAACGATCACCATTATTTTCAAAATGAAAATCATCATTTTTGTTCGAGCAATTCATTGTTACCTTTAACAAAGTTATACGCACTTCCTAATGAAAACAGGTGGATCTTTATCTTCATATCAGTCACTCTGCAGCAAACCTTTGTGATGTTACCTGAGTTTCACTCCATTGGAGCCAATACCTCATCCAGCCAAAATACCTATAGAAAGTGGCAGATAGACATTTACTGGATTCATTTTAATACTTCATTCAAAACAAATCACTGAATTTCCAAATTCAGATATAATGCTATCCACCAGAAAATGTAAGGAATTGTGAATTGTTAACGTTGACATATCCTTTTGCAGGCATAAACTTTTCAGCCTTGAATAAAGTTATCAACAGAAGGCAAGGCAGAACGAGACTGGACACAGGTCAAAATTAATGCCATAATAATGTGGATGCTCACTGATACAAATATGTCAGAGTGTCAGTCAAACTTTAATAAATGCTTGTGAAGAATATTTTTGAAGATTATAACAATGTTATTCATAAGTAAATTAGAATTTGCCACCAATGAGTAAAATGATAATAAATAATGCTTATTTAGTTTTTATTAGTATCGCCTCTAGTTACCTCTACTTAATGAGAGAAAGCAGCCATATGGTCCAATAGATCTTTGGTGGCTGCACCTTTAATAGCACTGCACTAATCATAGCCACATTGTGTGGGAAATGAAGAATCAATCCATTTGGTTGCAGAATATCTTGTAAGTTGCCAGCGACTTAATAAGTATCAGTTAATGAGGAAAATATCATGTGACATTAATCCCTATTTGAAGCTTGAGTGCTTTCCGAGCTTTAAGTGATGATGGCTTATAGCCTTTTAACTTCTTCCTACATATTTATTGTACATAATTATAACCTTTCTTTTTCCTTCCTTGTTTATGCCCGGATGCGCAGAATTCAGTGTCAGATTGTTTGGTGGTCTAGGAGAAGAGACATAATTCATCACAGAGGCAGGGATACAATTCTGCAGCCAAAGTAGGAATATTCAAAGTGGAAATTTAAACATTATTTTAACTTGGCTTTGGTTTCTTTACATATAGTTTTGATATAGGTGATATCGGTTGAGAACTGCATGACCTTCTGGTGCAAATAAGTACTATTTATCAGTAACACTGCCCATGTATTTGTTATTCTTTGACAGGAGTGAGTTCAAGGTTTGGTAATAAGAATAGTTGCTGATTTAACAACAAAGCAGAGCACTTATTCTGACACAACAGTTTTAACGTTCATTTTTTTAGTCATAACACTCACTTAATAACAGAAAATGATGGTGGACTGCATTTCCAGCTGTATTTGTTCCATGCATCACAGGCTGTGCAATAGTGTGTACACGATAATGAACAGCCTGAACAAGATGCTTGTAAAGTTAAAAGGAAATAAATATTTAGACGTCTGTATATACAGCATTGAGTGAAAGGGAAAAGCGGGAATTTGGCGTCTAGTAATGATGCTTGTTCAAAAAAATGGTGCTGGCATGATGGGCCAATTGGCCTTCCACACTGTAACAATTCTACGATTCTGAGAAGTAATCAAGTACAGATAATCCCCACCTTATCTGATTTATGAACACAATCCCATATTACTATTCATTTTAAAATCATTGTCTGCAAACATTTGCTTATATTGTGGAGCAGATATTTAATATTATGCTGTATTGTGTTCTGACTTGCATACAAATTGACTGACAAATGTCCTCAGAAACAGATCCTGTTTGTAACCCAGGGATTACCTGTCAGTTATCATTTCTGCACATTGTAAAAAGGCAATGTTAATAGGCAGTCAGAATGAGTAAAAATCAAAGAATTGGTAAGCTGATAAAATTTGTTTCGATTCGTCTATTAAAAAAAGTCAATGGGTTAAATGGTTGAATTGTCAGATGATAAATCTGCTAATGAAACCGTTGATTTTTGAATTTTAATAGCCTTTAATTATAAATTTTCAGGTAAATCAATTTCAGAGTTCAATGCTGGGATTATATTACGATTAGAGTTCTGGCCCATAGCACAAGCTGACATTTCTAATGCAGTGGAACTGCAATGACTCCAGGAGCATTGTGATATTGCACTGCTAGAAAATCCCTACCTCAGCACAGAACAAAATGCGTGAACTTTCAATAAATGTTTTTGCTGACATTATTACATTTGCATTTTTTCAGTGTTGGCAGTTACAGTTGAGTGTTCCCCTCTCAAATTTCTATCTTGTAACTTTCACATAAATATCAGTTAATGTAACCAGTTCACTGATCTGGAACCTTATTCTTCTTTCTGTGATATACACATGAATTATCTTTCTGTTACAAGTATTTCAAATTGTAGATTGTGTGGTCTGTCCAACTTGCAATCTCACCTTTTTGACAGTCTCAAAGCATCACACTTCCAGATCTTATAATTTGCCCTAAAACTCATTGAATTTGTTCAGATAAATTCCAATCAAACATAGTCAAAGAGTGTGGCAAATAACAGTAAATAAGTTATAAATACATAATTATAACTAGTTGATTGGTCGTAAAGAATTTGCATAAAGAATGCGTCTTCAACAAATTAACAGGAAAAGATAGGGTATGTAAATTATTTTCACTGGTTGGGGATTCTAGACGTAGGGGGCATAGCCTGAAAATTCGGGCTAGAGCGTTTAGGAGAGATGTCAAGAAACACTTCAAGAGTGGTAGGGGTTTGGAACTCACTTCCATAAGCCCCTGTAGATGGTGGATCAGTTACTAATGTTGAATTTGAGCGAGATACATTTTTATTAAGGGATATAGGCCAAAGGCGGGCACATGGAGTTAGGCCACAGATTGGCCATGATCTCATTGAATGGCAGGACAAGTTTGAGGGACTGAATGGCCTACTTCTGTTCCTATGTTCCTATCCCTGAAATAAAGACGCATTTTGGCAAAGCTTTTTGTCGTGCACTCATCAGGACCTTTCACAAGAATACCAATTCATGGGGAAAACCTGAAATTTACACTGCATGAGAAGATAGTGCTGATTGAAATAAGTATGAAGATATTGTGAATGAAGAAAGTTCACAAGACTCTAAAAAGATTTGAATATATCTATATAAAATGTGTTTTAGTGAGACTATAAATCTTCAAGAATGTAGCAGAGTTTTTGTCATCTAAGGAAGTGGTGATATTTGGCAAGTAACTTACCTATGGGAGGAACAGAACGGATATTAGGTTTAGAGGAAGGAATGTATTACTTGATAAGGAACAGAAAGTGCTGGAGAAATTCAGCAGGTTGGGCAGTATTTGTGGAGAGAAAGCAGACTCAATGTTGTGGGCCCAGTTACCCTTCATCAAAGGTTGGTCGAACCGCTGAGCTGGTTTGTTGTTCCATAGACGTTTCATTACCATGCTGGGTAACATCCTCAGTGCGGCCTCTGATGAAGCGTCGGTGTGTTTTCCCGCCTGGCTTTTAGACTCGAGTCCGTTAATCTGGATTGCCTTACTTCTGGTTTCCCTTTGTCGTGGACTGTATATGGGATTGAGTTCTACGTGTTTATTAATGGCTTACTTCGAGAAGTGCCTGGCTTCTTGGAATTCCCGCGCCTGTCTCTGCTTAGCTTGGCACAGGGTCTTGGTGGTGTCCCAGTTGAATTGGTGGTTCTCCTTGTCCATGTGGATTGAGACAAGTGAGTATCGGTCATGTCTTTTTGTAGCCGGTTGGTGTCGCTGTACCCATGTTGTTAGCTTCCTTCCTGTTTGTCTGATGTAGTGTTTCTCTGCAGGGGATCTTATGGACGACATTGTCCACGGTGGGGAGTGGGTCTTTAGTTTGGGTAAGCAGTTGCTGTCGGGTTGATGTGGGGCTTTTGTGCCACTCTGATGCCCGGCAGTTTTTGGAGTCTCGTGGTGAGTTCCGATGTGTTCCTGTTGTAGGGTAGTGTGAGTGTGTCAGGGCGTGTGGTACCTTCCTGATGTTGTTTGTGTAGGCACCTTCTGACCCAGTTCGTTGGATATCCATTATCTTTGAAAACCTGGAAGAGGTATTCTTCTTCCTCTTGGTGTAGTTCCATGTTGCTGCAGTGTGTTGTTGCATGTTTAAATAGTGTTTGCACGCAGCATCGTTTGTGTGTGTTGAGATGGTTACAGTTGAATTTCAGTACCTGGTCTGTGTGTGTGGCTTTTCTGGGTACTTTCGTTTGCAGTTCCCCATTTGTCTTGCGCTCTACATGCAGGAATGGGAGCTGATGTTCTTCTCCTCCTCTCTGGTGAATTTTATTCCGGTGAGGGTGTTGTTTATAAGTTTGTGTGTCTCCTCTAGTTTAATGATGACAAACGTGTTGCCCACGTAGTGTATCCACAGTTTTGGCTGGATTAGCGGAAGGGCCGTCCTTTCTAGTCTTTGCATCACTGCCTCTGCTATGAGTCTAGAGACAGGTGATCCCATGGGTGTCCCGTTTATTTGTTCGTATGTTTGGTTGTTGAAGGTGAAGTGGGTGGCGAGGGATAGGTCCAGTAGTTTGAGCATGTTGTCCTTGGAGGTGGTTTCACTGGGGTCTTGCTCTTTTTCTATTAGTATTGTCATTGTTTCCTGTGCTAGCGGTATGTCTGCTGATGTAAATAGGGCAACAACAGCAAATGATACCATGGGTCTAAGGGCTACTCCTGGCTTGTGCACTTTAGGGAGGCTGTAGAATCAGAGTGCGTTGGCTCCTTCAGGTTTCATTGTTAACAAGTCTGC